>NC_090445.1:1158913433-1160216199 GCF_031143425.1 Pleurodeles waltl
CTTAATGCATGATGAAATCAGATTTTAAATTGCAATTCCGAAAATGCAACTTTTAGAAAGGTGGCATTTTCTTGCCATAGTCATTTTGTGCCTGCAGCCTGTCTCTGGTCACATGACTGGGTGTCATTGGAAGTTTGGCTTTGTGTATTCTTCCTAGGCAGCCGTCGCAATAGGGACCTTAGGTGAGACTGGATGGGCCATCACTGGCAGGATGGTGGGAGGATGTGGGTCCAGCCCCACTTACACATGTGTAGGCTCTGTCCTGTCTCTACACAAAGGACTGCAAACCCCCTGTAGTTAGCCTGGAGTCAGTACAGGGAAGGTAGGACATTTGTGTTCTTCAAAGGCATGCCTCTAGAAGGCTAAGGTTCTCCCCACTTCAAAAGGCTAAACTGCTTATAAAAGAAGGAGCTCAGACGCCAACTCTTCAGTACAGTTCTGGACCTGTGGATACCTGACCAGGAAGAAGGACTGCTGTGTTGCTACAAGGACTGCCACTCTGCTGTGCTGCAGCTATAAAGGAACAGATGCCCTGTTGTTCTGACTTGCTGCCCTGTTGCCTGGGGAAGAAGAACTGGACTTGCAACGTCATCTTGAACTCAGGACCCCAGAGTGACTCAAAGGGCTAGTCTGCTGACCTCCTTATCTGGACCTCAGGGACAGCTCCTAGACCCAGATGCAGCAAATTCCTGATTTCCAAGTGGCACTCTCAGGTCCTACACCCATGGTGTGCCTCAAGGGCTCTTGGAATCCAGCTTTTGGGGTCTTCAAGACAGCAAATGGGCTCATTTGCACCTGAACCACTCAGCTCCTGTCAAAATTGAGTGCAGGCTGGCGCTAGCCTGTCTCTTCGCACAGCAGGCATCTATCACCCACAGAGGACTGACAACACAAAGCACAGGACTGCCTACCTCTGACACCCCATCAGCTGACTATGCCATGCCTACTACTCCCTGTGATGCGTTCCACGTTCCACGCTCCCCACAACCCTCTCCAACACCAACGGGACTCAGCAGGATTAATTTGGGACTGTAACTGACCCGTGCTCCATCACGGTAGGCCTGAACTTTTGACTTTGGCCCAGTCAGACACAACCAGATAGCTGCGGTTGGCGCTTTCTTTTTTTAGGCACTAGTTTATGGTTTATTCTTAAGAAATTCATAACTCTGGTTCTACTGAATGGATTTTCTTTGTTTTGATCTTGTTTAATTTATTAAAGTTTACTCTATTATGCTACCACTGTGTGTGGTCTTTTGTGTGGTGTTTTCACTGTTTTACTGTTTGAGGTATTGCACTAATACTTTACACATTTTCTCAAACTTAAGCCTGACTGCTCAGTGCCAAGAGGGTTGAGCGCAGGTTAATGTGGGATTTGCTTGAGCCTCACCCTTACTAGGATTGTGGTTGTTGCTTGACCGGATCTTACACCCTAGTCAACCAGTAACCCAATTTCTTACACGCTGCGTCAAATCTTAGTAAATCTGGACCTATATGCATAAGGTAAATCGTAAGAATAGCACAATCTTCTTTCAGTATGAGTATCTATGTTGAGCATATTTACATTAAACTAAAAACTTCTCTGGAGAGGATTTTAGGGTGCTGGATTTTGTACTTCACTTATATTAATACTAAGATGCGTTGCTCTATTAGTAAGGTTTGCATTTCAACAGAAACATACGACATAGTAACATTGGTTAGGGGGCTTGTCTGTGTCCAAAATGCTTTTCAAATATATGGGTGCAACTAGATAATAACTAGTTTGTTGTTAAATGTTCCCTTGGGGACATTGCTTATTCCATCACATCTCCAGGGCACATGAAAAGTAAAAATGCCCTCTAACTCCATGAAACGAATTACAAAGTGAGAAATATCGTAGGAATTAAACCTCTGCATGATTGTATCTCTGTGAACCTGTACATCAAGGGTGCCTTGAGATGAAAACAGTAAAGGGCTCATTGATAGTAATGCAGTTTAAACAGCCATGGCAACAAAAGTCACAATCCCTTTTTCGGAGTTCAAATTGGACCAGATTTGATCAACATTAAAAAAGATAAATCACATTGTATCGATCAGATTTCTCAGTTGAAACGGAATAGCACATCTCAGGCGTGCAGTAAAAGTAGCCATCTTAAAAAGTAGCCAACATTATGTATACAGCCAATTAAAGTTTAATATTTGCATAGTGTGACTGAGACTCCAAATTACACAATTTAACACTTTAAATTAATATCACGAAACTTAATGAGGCAGCTCAATCATATAAATCACGTGCCTCTTATTATTTCATTTCATTGTCAAGGCATTTAGAATGGTTGTAATTGAAACTCTATATAATACATGCCACACTTTGATATTAATACTCATTCTCTTAACAAATGCCTAATTAGAACACGTGATATATATGTGACTTGTATGACACTGAGAAGTCCTGGTTCGCACCTCAGTTCAAGTTTTGTTCATATTTTATTCACTTAAAGTACAGAAAAACAACATGTAGTGGAACAAACACCAAACATTTACGTTCCTCGGGTGTTAAACTAAGAACATATTTTTGCGTGAAATACTTAAAAGTTCAATAAATAATCTAAAAACATGCTTGGAACAGCACTGAGCAAACAATCTAAAACACACAAATGCAGACTGGTCCCCCTCTTTTTACAAATCTGGTGTATATTAAGTTAGATTTTTAGGGTTAACCAAGTTGATATATTTCTATGAGGATATAGGGGAAATGTGCCTTCAAAACCATTTCGCATTTCAGAACATGACGTCGAAGATGACTCATAAAAAATCAATAGCAAAATAGCAGGGATATCATGGATCTCAAGGCCATGCTCAACATACATCATGACTTTGTGGCATATATGTGAACCTGACGGACAGGGCGAGACTCGCAAAATATCTGCCCTAGCATACTTTTTCAAACCAGCTCCCCATTGCACCATAGAATTTTCGCAAACTGTGTATTTGAAATCTCATTTTTCAAGCGACTGGCCTAAATATGCACAAGATGTATATGCAGTTCTGAAAGGAAATAATGAAATATTCTTAAACTTCATTCAGGCATATCACCCCTTAGCAACTGTTCTTCAAAGCAGAAAATCATGTCTGTGCATAAAAAATGAAGTGGCAGATACAAAATAAATGAATGCACCGCAGGTAAAAAATCATGACTGACTGTGTTCACATTGAAGGGTTGACTGTACAAACTCTCACACTAGGATGATTGTCACCACTTTCAAATTCGGATTGTAACACTTAAAAGTTGTACGGTGTCAAGGAGGCTTTAAACACAGTAAATCATCAGACCAACGAAGTAAGTAAATGTTGGTACTTTTTATTCCACAACCTCAAGACCTCAGCATTACTTCTTTACTACTTCTGTATCTACTCCACTAATTGTCAGCCACTGTCATTCCCACACTCCTGTTCTAAACTAAAACCTTCCCCACATTCTAGCTTAACTTAAAAGTAGACACACACCATTACATCTCCTCTTTCAGAAAAAAGAAAACAAGAACATAACCAGAAAGTACAAACAATGAAAAAAAGTCACTCACAGAAACAACAACTCACTCTCTGTTGAGACTGAAAAGTTCTCTGCATGGTAACGGACATGCACCCCTGCCATGAGTGCCTAACTGAACTGATGTCTGGATGATTTTGCTGTCATAGGCAAGCATGGATCATATGTGTGCACCATGACATAGACCTGTCTCACAAATTGCGGTCTTGTTTGACCCGGAGGGGTGCCCAAAAGCTCTATTCTTATAGTGGTGGAAGGCTACCACCTCCATCAGGAATTAAGCAGCATGAGTGTTGCAGTGGCAACATATTGTGTTGGGGTCAGGAGAAGAGGAAAGGTCCTTGTTAATCTATGTCACTGAAGTGAGGTTTACAGGCTCACTCACTTTTACATTTCAGCTGCTGTGTGCCTACTCATGGGTGTATGTGTGCCTGGGAAGAGTGCAATGCAGGGATTGTGCAGTACTGAGCAGTGCTTGGATGGTGTATGCATGTGCTGGATGTATATGTGTCTATGAGTGGTACAGTACCTGAAGGATGTAGGGGTGTGCAGTGCATGCAAGATATATGCACATGGTGGGTGTATGTGTATCTGTGAGTGGTACAATACATGAAGGGTGCATGCATGTATGTAAAATGCATATGCTGAATGTATGTGTGCTTGTGAGTGGTATCAGACATGAAGGGAACAGTGCATGCATGTTAAATGCAAGTACCGAGTGTATGTGTGCCTAGGAGGGGTACAGTACAAGGAAGATACAATAATGTGTAGTGGGTGTATGCTGTATATATGCACTGGGTGTATGTGTTCCTGTGAAGATTGCAATAGATGGAGGATTCTGGGGGTTGTCCCAGGTGACCAGAACCAACAGCAGGATTAGAGCACATGTTATGGAATTGCCCATGAGTAATGCCCTATTGGGAGGAGGTATTTAGAGGTATATCAGTGGTCACAGAGAGAAAACTAACACTGTCACCCTTGACAGCGCTATTGGGGGATTACCCCGCCCCTCGACTAGAAAGACAACTAATACATTTATTGACCTAGCACTAATCTTGCCCAAGAGAGAAATTACATCCCATTGGAAGGATGCAGGGAGCCCCCACATTCAGAGATGGCTGGATGCAATGATAAAATGGGCAGAAGCAGAGGGTACAACATTACATCAAGAAGCTACACAGGGGAGAGGGTCCAGGGATGTAGCAAGACAATGGGACACAATGTTAGATTGCATTAAATACCCAGATAACTCAATCTTAGGTGATTCAAAAGTAACTTCGGAATCTGATATAGAGGACACATATGTCTCATACTTGTAAATGCACTAGTAAAAGTGAAGGATCAGACCATCCTACTGGAAATGTGATGATTATTGGAAAATGACATATGGTATGGTGGGAGCACAGTTGGGAGGGTGGGTTGTGTAGTAATGTAAAGTTTGTTAAGCATGATAATTATGCACTCATTATGCGTTAATTGTTATATGTGTGTGGAAAATTAATAAAAGATATAGGGGGTCATTACAACATCGGCGGTAAAAGCTGCTTACCGCCGTGCAGAAGACCGCCAATACACCGCCGCGGCTGCGGAATTCCGCCACAGCTATTATGACCACATCTCGGAAACCGCCGAAATTCAGTCACCCACACAACTCCGCCACACCAAAGGTCAGTGATAAACTGGCGAAAACAAATCCTCCACCGTCACGCCAACAGAAACACGCTCATGCTATCACGACCCACGAATCCACGCGGCGGTCTTTCAACCGCGGTATTCCGTTGGCGGTACACACCGCCGCGCTCAAAATACACACACATCTCCAAAACACTGCCACATTGGACAATTCAAAATACACACACATGATACACATACAAACACCACTCCCACACATCCAACACAATATAAAACACACACCCACAAACCCCTACGACCAAAAATTATAGACGAAGGCGACAGACAGAGAACACAGCAATAGACAACCCCACCACACAGAGGCAGACAACACCATCACCCATACAACATCCACGCACAAAACACCCCACACCACCACACATCACCACACTCATCAACACATACAGCACCCCACACATCACCTACACCACCCCATGTCACGCCAAAGACACCCCAGGTTTTCCGAGGAGGAGCTCAGGGTCATGGTGGAGGAAATCATCCGGGTAGAGCCACAGCTATTTGGATCACAGGTGCAGCACACCTCCGTAGCCAGGAAGATGGAGCTATGGCGAAGAATCATCGACAGGGTCAACACTGTGGGACAGCATCCAAGAAATCGGGAGGACATCAGGAAGAGGTGGAACGACCTACGGGGTAAGGTGCGTTCAGTGGTCCAGGTCCATGCACAAAATCGTGATTCAGCGGACTGGCGGCGGACCCCCCACCTCCTCCACCACAACTAACAACATGGGAGGAGCAAGTCTTGACCATCATGCATCCAGAGGGCCTCTGAGGAGTCGGTGGAGGAATGGACACTGGTAAGTCAAATCTTAACTATCATATCCCCCACCCTACCTGCATGCTATCACACAACCCCACCCTCACCCCCTCCCCTATCACTCCAACTCCTCACTAATGTACTAATATCACAAACCACACATCCCAACACCAAGCACTGCATGACAGAACTAAGCATGGACACCCATCACTAAAGCATGCTCACTGCACATACCCATAACACCCCCCCCAACCATCATCACACAAGCCCGCACACAGGAATGCTTGCACTGGGGTACACGCACACCAACCCATTGCACACCATGACACACACACATGCAATAATCATGCTCTTATACCCCTGCAGGACCACTACGTAACATCACCAGACAGGAGGTACCAGACATCTCCACCCCACCCACAGAAGAGGCCCACAGTGACAACAGCAGCTCTGGCCAACTGGATCCAGATGACCAGCCCGGACCATCGTGGGCCTCGGGACAGTCGGTTCCCCTCACACAGGCACAGCCCAACACTGACCTTCCACCCTCTGGTAACACCAGCACAGCACCCACCCAGCGGGCCCATACCTCTGTCCCTAGGACACGTCAATCAGCTGTGTGTCCACCAGTACAGGGAACCCAGGATAACCCACCAGCCCAACAACAACAGGGACCTGGGGGCAGTGGTAGTGGGCACACGGTCCAGGGGACGGAGGCACAGGAACACAGGGGAACTGGGAGGGCTGCTGTGCGACAGGGGGTGGACAGGCCAAGGGAACCCACTCTCCACGAGGCCCTCTCCTCCATCATGGGAGCATACCACCACTCCCAGGAGACGATGGCTACGGTCCTGGCCAAGTTTCAGGAGACCCAGCGCCTGCAGGACAAACAGTATTTGGGCTTCAGGGAGGAGCTCAGAACCATCAGCTCCGCCCTGGGCACCATCGTAGTGGTGCTGAAGGACATACAAAACACCATGAGGGACACCGTGGCGCTCCAAGGGGCCCCTGACGCTAGCCTGGACGATGAACTGCCCACCACCTCCGCCGGCGCTCGTGGACAGTACGCCCCGCCACAGGACCACCACACCAGCACCCCACCTCCTGCAGACGGAGAACCACCCCGCAAGGGGTCCCCGAGATCCAGGAACAGGACAGAGCAAGATGGCAAGACCCCCGCCAGGAAATGAGACCACCCTGATTGTCATCTCACTGTCCCACTTTGTCACCCTGTCCATACGTAAACTACCCCAGCTCCACTTCCTATGCCCATATGGGCAGTGCACCTGTGAGACTAATAGACTGGACTCTGCCATGGACATTCCTCCACCATCACCCATCAACATTTTGACACCCCCTCCAATAATTAGCACTTCAATAAACACCCTTGAACCACAAAACAATCTGGAGTCAGTCAGTGATTTTGATAATGTGTATGAGCTATGACAGTCACAAAATGCGTTTTCAAATGTAATGCCAACATACCTATGTCACACATCACAAGTCCATGAAGGATGCAAGCAGATGACACATGTTGGTAACCACACCTGTGAAACCGTAATGGAATTGTACAACTCAGTTACCAAATACTTCTTCAAATTGACAGACAGGATAGAGGTAGAAGTGTGAAAGGGAATGTAATAGTAAAAAAAATTTCTCATCTGTGTGTCACTGGAAATATTGCTGTATGACTGACTCCCTGTTGTCTATGTCTTCTTCCTCAGCTTCCTCCTCATCACTGTCCACAGGCTCCACAGCAGCCACAGCACCGTCATCTGGACCATCCTCCTGCAGAAAAGGCACCTGGCGTCGCAAAGCAAGATTGTGAAGCATCGAGCAGGCGATGATGATCTGGCACACCTTCCTTGGTGAGTAGAATAGGGAACCACCTGTCATATGGAGGCACCTGAACCTGGCCTTCAGGAGGCCGAAGGTGCGTTCGATCACCCTCCTAGTCCGCCCATGGGCCTCATTGTAGCGTTCCTCTGCCCTGGTCCTGGGATTCCTCACTGGGGTCAGTAGCCATGACAGGTTGGGGTAACCAGAGTCCCCTAATAGCCACACGAGGTGCCTCTGGAGTTGACCCATCACATACGGGATGCTGCTATTCCGCAGGATGTAGGCGTCATGCACTGAGCCAGGGAACATAGCATTTACCTGCGAGATGTACTGGTCTGCCCAACATACCATCTGTACATTCATGGAATGATAACTCTTCCGGTTCCTGTACACCTGTTCAGTCCTGCGGGGGGGACCAAAGCTACATGGGTCCCATCAACAGCACCTATGATGTTGGGGATATGTCCCAGGGCATAGAAGTCACCTTTAACTGTAGCCAAATCCTCCACCTGAGGGAAAACGATGTAGCTCCTCACGTGTTTCAGCAGGGCAGACAACACTCTGGACAACACGTTGGAAAACATAGGCGGGACATCCCTGATGCCATGGCCACTGTTGTTTGAAATGATCCACTTGCAAGGAAATGGAGCACTGATAGCACCTGCACTTCAGGGGGTATTCCTGTGGGATGGCGGATTGGTGAGATCAGGTCTGGCTCCAACTGGGTACACAGTTCCTGGATTGTGGCACGGTCAAACCTGTAGGTGATGATCAAATGTCGCTCCTCCATTGTTAACAGGTCCACCAGCGGTCGGTACACCGGAGGATTCCGCCATCTCTTCAAATGTCCCAGCTGACGGTGCCTAAGAAGGACAACAGCGACCACAGAGTCAACAAATTCTCAGGTATGTACCCACAGCTACACAGAACCCGACACCAAACACAAAAGTCTTCCTGTATGTATGTTGAGTGTAGGCCTAGGTATGTGTGACGCAGTAGTAAATGAAGCCATGTGGGCCCCTGAAATGGCGGATGCCTGACCTCTAAAGTGGGACAATGGGATGTGAGGTAACTGCGCTGGCGTTGTACACCGTCGCGGTAGGCGGTCGTAGACCGCAGCACAATGCATCATTGGTTAACATTGGACCCTATGGGTCCCAGGAGCCAATGATGAATTGCGCCGGCGGTGATGATACGCACCGCCGCAGACGTCACCGCCATTTTCTATCTGTTAAATCACTCGACACCTGATCTTCGACAGGTGAGGACCTACACTGCAAGTGCTGCTGTGACCTCGGTCTGGAAGAGACAATGGCTGCTGCGTCTGGGGAAAGGGTCCCTGACTTCACTGCTCAGGAGTTGGAGAAGCTCGTGGATGGGGTCCTCCCCCAGTACACGCTACTCTACGTTCCTCCAGACCAACAGGTAAGGACACAGGGAGCACGTTGTATGGGCTATGCTGGGTGGAGAGGGCTGGACGTCAGTAGGAAGGGGGCAGAGTTCTGCGACCATGAAGGACTGTGAATGCATGTGCCACATGGCAAGGGTAGGGATGGGGGCCACTCACTTCGACTGTGCAGTTGGTAATGACTTCTCTTCTTCCCCTGTACATGTCATGTAGGTCAGCGCCCACCAGAAGAAGGACATTTGGCGTGCCATCGCCAAGGACGTCCGGACCCTGGGGGTCCACCAGAGACGGGGCACCCACTGCCATAAAAGATGGGTGGACATTCGCCGCTGGAGCAAGAAGACGGCGGAGGCTCAGCTGGGGATGGCATCCCAACGTGGGAAGGGTGCCCGTCGCACCATGACCCCCTGATGTTCCGGATCCTGGCGGTGGCCTACCCTGAGTTGAATGGGCGCTTGAGGGCATCACAGCAGACACAAGGGGGTGAGTGAACTCTTATTCTGCGGACTTTGCGCGCAGTGGAGGGGTCTGGGTGGGGGAGGAGGGCTGTGGGTTTCCCTAGGACAGGGCAAGTTCCGTAGGCTAGGCCCCTTCGTAAGGCATGTCCCTGTGGCCCCCACCCCAGCTCTGGAGAGTGCCAAGTACAGGTATACATGCCCCTGTGTCATCTATGTGGACAGATGACACTTATAGCCATGTAGGCCATATCCCAGAAATTGCATCTGTAGAGGCCAAGAGCACGGCGTAGTGCAGGGGGCTGCTGTGTCTGTATTGTCCGCCAACGGTAGCGGTAAGCCATGCACTCAACCTGTCTTTCTTCTATAACCCCCCCTTTTTGTGCTCTCCCTGTTCTTTTCTGCATCAGCATCATCAGGCGGAGGCACAGTGGCACCGGAGCACGAGGGAGCTGCATCCCACATGGCCATGGAGGGCCACACCACAGACTCTGAATACACAAGTGGGACGGAGGGCGAGGGGAGCTTCACGTCGGTCACCGGATCAGCAACCAGCGACACCGACTCGTCCGCCGATGGGAGCTCCCTTGTGGTGGTGGCACCGTCTGTGCCCCCCACTTCTACAGGTACAGCCGCCACCCCCCATACCAGCACCGCCCTTCCAGCAGCCCCTCAGCCTTCGCTCCGTGCCCGCTCACCCAGGATGGTGGTCATCACCTTCGCCCTAGGCACCTCAGCCCCTGTCACCCCTGCTGCCCTCAGTGAGGAGGCCATTGACCTCCTCAGGTCACTCACTGTTGGGCAGTCTACCATTGTGAATGCCATCAAGGGTGTAGAAAGGGAGTTGCAACACACTAATGCATTCCTGGAGGGCATTCATTCTGGTCAGGCTGCCCATCATCGAACCCTGCAATCTCTGGCCTCAGCGCTGATGACAGCCATTGTCCCTGTGTCTAGCCTCCCCCCTCCAACTTCCTCCACCCAGACCCAATCCCCTGTACCCCAGCCTATCCCAACCACACCATCAGACAAGCATGCACACACCTCACCACACAAAAGTAGCTCAGGCAAACATAGGCACCACACATCCCACAGGCACTCACAAAAGCATCACCCACATACAGACACAGCAACATCCACTGCCTCCACTGTGTCCCCCTCCTCATCGTCTCCCTCCTCCCTCCCAGTGTCGTCTACACTCTCACCTGCATGCACTACATCTACAGGCACTAGGACACGCACCAGAACACCCAGCACCACACCCCGCTCACCTGCACTCACCAACCCCACTACCATTTCACGTCCCCTGTGTCCACTCCCAGTGTGTCTGTGACACCCCCTCCCAAAGTACAGAAACGCAGGCACCCACACACCCAACATCCATCCACCTCACGACAGCCTCCAGTACCTGCACCTGCACCCAAATCACCTAAAGTTACACCTCCTACAACCACCTCCTCTTCCTCCACTCCCAGACCCCCACCAGCTACCCATCCCAGTGTTCATCAGAAACTCTTCCTGAGTAACGTTGACCTCTTTCCCACCACCCACACCCCTCCAATTCATAGGTCCCGTAGTAGCACCTCAGCCATTGGTGCGTGTTAAAGGTCTGTGGAGTGCACCGGCCACCAGGACAGCCAGTGTGACACGGAGCCAAAGCACTGCCAGTCCACCCCCTGTAAAGCACCTCAAGTTGGAAAGTGCCCGACGGGAGAGGGTGAAGACTCCTGCCGGCAAAACAGCTCACAAAGGTACCGGGGGGAGTGCCAAGTCAGCTGTGACTCCTCCCAAGGTGGTGAAAGGCCAGAAGAGGTCTCCAAGGTCTGTTAAGAGCAGCACGGCTGAGAAGGCCTCCATCCTCCCCACCGGCCGGGACGCCACCGCTAGCAGTATCGTCACTGGTCTGGAGACCACCGCCAGAGTCAGTGCACTGGAGTGCAGCAGTATCATCACTGGTCCGGAGACCACTGCCAGAGTCAGTGCCCTGGGGGGCAGCAGTATCATCACTGGTCCGGAGACCACCGCCAGAGTCAGTGCCCTGGAGGGCAGCAGTATCATCACTGGTCCGGAGACCACCGCCAGAGTCAGTGCCCTGGAGGGCTCCGGCAGCCAGAGCCCCGCTGGGCACTGAGGGACCGCCATGCCACACACCGCTGCACAGGTCAGAGACAGCAAAGTCAAGCACCACTGAAAAGGGCAAAGACCGCCATGGTAAAGACCGCTGAACAGGGCAAAGCACCGCTGAACAGGTCAGAGCCAGCAAAGTCAAGCACCGCTGAACAGGGCAAAGACCGCCATGGTGAAGACCGCTGAACAGGGCAAAGCACCGCTGAACAGGGCAATGACCGCCATGGCAATGCACCGCTGAACAGGGCAAAGACAGCAAAGTCAAGTACCGTTGAACAGGGCAAAGACCGCCATGGTGAAGACCGCTGAACAGGGCAAAGCACCGCTGAACAGGTCAGAGACAGCAAAGTCAAGCACCGCTGAACAGGGCAAAGACCACCATGGTGAAGACCGCTGAACAGGGCAAAGCACCACTGAACAGGGCAATGACCGCCATGGCAATGCACCGCTGAACAGGGCAAAGACAGCAAAGTCAAGTACCGCTGAACAGGGCAAAGACCGCCATGGTGAAGACCGCTGAACAGGGCAAAGCACCGCTGAACAGGTCAGAGACAGCAAAGTCAAGCACCGCTGAACAGGGCAAAGACCTCCATGGTGAAGACCGCTGAAGAGGGCAAAGACCGCCAAATCAAGCATCGTTAGCCCATGTGCAGCTGGGACAGTGACGGAACTGGGACCCTCACGGGGAGCGTGATGCACTCTGGGCACCATTCCCCCTCCAGAACCAGTGGAGACCTGCATCCACTCCGTCTGTCCTGCACAGAATGAAGCACACTGGGCACCAGTGCCCCTCCAGAACCAGAGGAGACTGTTATCCACTTGAGAGACTGTGGCTTTACACTCCCCAGGATAAAGCAGTGGGCAAACCACCCACTTGTGAGACTTGAGAGACTTTGGCTTTGCACTCCCCAGGATGGTACAGTGGGCAAACCACCCACTGTAGAGACTTGAGAGACTGTGGCTGTGCACTCCCCAGGATGGTACAGTGGGCAAACCACCCACTGCAAAGACTTGTGAGACTGTGGCTTTGCACTCCCCAGGATGGTACAGTGGGCAAACCACCCACTGGAGAGACTTGAGAGACTGTGGCTTTGCACTCCCCAGGATGGTACAGTGGGCAAACCACCCACTGGAGAGACTTGAGAGACTGTGGCTTTGCACTCCCCAGGATGGTACAGTGGGCAAACCACCCACTGGAGAGACTTGAGAGACTGTGGCTTTGCACTCCCCAGGATACATCAATGGGCATGGAGCCCCGTTGTGGATCTGGCGTGGTGCTGTAATCCAGCTGAGGTGCCCCCCACTTCCCTTCCCCCTGAGGTGCCTGTTGTATTTCTATCTGATGCCCCTGCAGTGTTCTCTCCGTTTGTGGACAGGGATCTAGTGTGGGCCTCGCCCATACATTGTGGGCCCAGTGGTCCACGGACATTGAAATGTGCATACCTGCAGTACTAATCATGATGTATGATTTTTAGAATGTTTATATATATCTGTATATATTTGGTTACTGTATTTTGATACATTACAAAGTTTGAACTGATTTCCTTTTGTCTTTGCATTCATCCGGGGGGGTTGTGGGTTGTTACTGTGCTGGTTGGAAATGCATTGGTGTGTGTGTTGTAGTGGGTGGGGGTGGGGGTGGGGGTGTTACGTGTGTGTGTCCGTGACTTTTGCCTCCCCCCTCCCCTATGTCATAGGTGCAGTACTCACCGTTGTCTTCGGCGCCTACGTTGCTGGTGTTCGTAGAGGAGCAGGAAGACAAGAGCAGGGAGTATTTGTAGTTCTGGCTCCATGGTGCCCTCCTTCCTCGTGGAGTGTGTAGAGGTGAGCGTTTTTCCTTTGAAATGGCTGTTTCCGCCGTGTTTTTATCCACGGTGAATCTGCCCCGGAAAAGGTGGCGGACTGGCGGGTTGTGATACTGTGGGCGGTACATAGTCTTCCGCCTGTCTGTTGTCGGTGACCACCGCGCTGCTTGTCTGTACCGCTGTGGCGGTCGGAGTGGTAAGGTGGCTGTCTATGTTGGCGGTTTCCGCCACGGTCATAATTCCCTTTTTTTGTCCGCCGGCCTGTTTGCGGTATTACCGCAGCTTTAACACCGTCCGCCAGGGTTGTAATGACCCCCATATTTTTCTTTAAATGGAGGATTCTGAGTTCCATGTTGGGAGACTGAAGTCTGCATGGTAAAACATGAAGAGGAGGTGAAGTGATCCCCAGAAGGAGCTGGATATTGCTGCATTCCTGTAAGCGGGAAAGAAGAAAACACTAGGGCATAGAGGACCAGGTATCCTTTGCGGACTTCAAAGGGTTTTCTTTGATTCAGAACACGCACAAGGAAAGGGCTTGGCACATCTCAGGAAGAAGACGGACTGATAAGCAAACCATAAAGAGTAGGGCTGAGGGCCATGGGCTAACCTTTTAATGTTCAAATCATTGTGGCTGACATTCATGTATAAACTCTAGACTCTCTCAATGCTTGTGTTATGGGATCAGCTTTAGAGAAACTCCTGCTGTGACAGGCTCCTTTTCAAGAGGAAGGGAAAGCAGGGGAGCAGTCATTTCAAAGGGAGCAGAACCTCAACATAAAACTTCAAATTCTCAAACCTTAAATCACATTTGGTGTCTGGAATTGGACTTCAAGAAAGTTCAGACTCCAAAAATTGTCATTTGCCGAGCAGCCAGCTGAGTTCTGTCAGGAGGGGAAGATCTGCGAGACTTCGCCTGTGGCCAGGGGCCAAGGATGCTAGTCTCTCTGCTGTGTGAAGGGACATCATCCAGGGAATACAAGAATACCTTCCCTGGAGCCTGGAGCATGAGAGCCTGTCTGCTTGCTAAGACCAGTGTGCCCTGCAGTGAGGAGAAAGTTGGAGAGAGCAAGGTCTAAGGGGAGCCCTATCAAGTGGACTCCCTGTGTGAGGTGTAAGAAAACGGTTGCTGCTCTGATCGGGTTATTGCCCATGAGCAGCGCAGAGTAAGTGACCCCCTCATGCCAGAAGAGAGCTGCAGTGAATTTAGCTGTGTATGTTGTACTGCACCGATCTGGACAAAGCCTGTTTAAAGTAGTGAGACAGTGCCCACATAAGTCATGAGGGGCTGTTGAGAAAAAGACTGCTGTGCGAAAAACAGCCAGAGTCTTGTGCAGTAGTGAGGTGGTGATTCAATTTGCCAGATAAGGCTGCCTTGGAGATATCAACGTGTTGACTGGGTGGGAGCCCATGGACTGTAAGTTGTGGTGACCTCATATGCCAGACGGGGTCACTGGGAGCACCAAGGACTATGACATGTTCTGTCTCCCAGTGAGGATGCAGTGGATGTACCTGTGCACCATCACCCAGGCGACAGACCAAAGACAGGATAGTCATAGTCACCCCCATTAGGAGCCAAACAAATACTCACTCCACAGGAGGGGCCACAGGAAGTCTCTGACAGACTCTGCACCCACTGAGTGGAGCCTCCCAGGCCATGTGAAGCAGACTTAAATGAACATGGTGGAAGCCGCTGCAAGTGCCCATGAACAGTAAATACTCAGGTCCTTCACACCTGTCAGTGTGGGTAAGACTAGTTTCAGGTCTATCGGGAAACATGCTGCTAGAAGCCCTGCTGTACTGGGACATCACCGACTTTAACTTAGAGTCTGAGTGGACTCTTGGAACTCGGACTTCTAGAGGGGCGTACCCTGGATGTTTCAAACAGTGAAAGTGGAATAACCGCTATCACTAACACAAGGAGGAAGTAGGACAGAAATTCACCTAGAAACACTACAGCCCTGACCTCAAGGGGTTTTGTGTAGTTCTTTGCAAATGCCATAATTTTCCTTTCTGTGGAATGAGGTAGAAATAAAATGCTTCTCTTTTTTTCATAAAAGTAAGTGTTTGGCTGGATAATGATTTATTGCTTCTGCTGCATGCATTTTGAGTTGTGAGTCTGTGTTCACTATCCTGTATCCACACATTTCCCCTAAGGGAGCCAAGGACTGCTGGAACCATGCTATCCTGAGAGTCAAGTGCTTGAACCAGTCACTCTGGATTCATGGTAGGTCGGTCCCGATACATCAGGAGTAAAAGTCCTCAACCACTAAGGTTACCATTTTACTGAAGGATCATGGCTTCCTTCACTGTGAATCAGTGTGAGGTATTACATCATCTAATTTCACTCATGTGTAATGGGAATCTGAGTGTGGGCTTTAAATGTTTGAATGAAGCTATTGGGTGGATACATTTCTAAAACTGAATTTGCAGTAGTTCATGTTGTTGATTGGTATGCCACTATTATTTTAACAATAGATTTTGAAAGTGTGTATCATCAGATTGAATTGGATGGCAATTCAAAACATTGTACAGCATTTATAACACTTGAAGGAATGTTCCAGTATAATAGGATGCCTTTTGATCTTGCCAGTGCTTCTGCAGTATTTCAAAGGGAAATGTCCAGGACTTTGCCGCTTTTCTGCTTTTGTTTTTTTAATCTGCAAGAAAGCATGGGTTTTCATTACCATTTTTTTCAAAATACAATGTAGAGGTCTCCATTGCTCCTGTCCATATACACATTTTCTTAAGGTTTTCCCACCGGCGACGCTCAAACCACTGAAACCCAGTTTGCAAATGTAAATTACCAGATTCCATTCAGGAATCAAGCACCCCTGTTTACCTGACCTCTATGATAGGCCAGGAGCTTCCTCCGGAAACAGGACATATTTCCCCAAGCCCTATTCCCTAGGGGTCAAAAAGTCATAAAACACTACAAAATGTTTTCAAGCAGAAATCATCTAGTTGTGGCTGGAAATTAGCCAAGTTGTTGGCAAAGGGAAGTTAATCCTGGAGCAAGATTTCTCCAACAGGAGAATGAAAGTGATACACTGTATTTTCAGTGTCAAAATATTGAACCATGAACCAAAGGTAGCGTTTTGCAAAGTTTTCATTACTATGACTGTAGGAAGGAAGCCTCTTTCTAGCCTTGTTACCCTCACTTTTGGCTAGTTTGTGAGTATATGTCAGGGTGTTTTTACCGTCTCACTGGGATCCTGCTAGCCAGGGCCCAGAGCTCATAGTGAAAACCCTATGTTGTCAGTGTGTTTGATATGTGTCACTGGGATCTTGCTAGCCAGGCCCCCAGTGCTCATATGTTTGTTGCCTATATGTGTTCCCTATGTGGTGCCTAACTGTATCACTGAGGCTCTGCTAACCAGAACCTCAGTGTTTATGCTCTCTCTGCTTTCTAAATTTGTCACTGCAGGCTAGTGACTAAATTTACCAATTCTCATTGGCACACTGGTACCCCCAAATAATTCGCTTGTATATGGTACTGAGGCACCCAGGGAATCGGGGTTCCAGGAGATCCCTATGGGCTGCAGCATTTCTTTTGCCACCCATAGGGAGCTCAGACAATTATTACACAGGCCTGCCACTGCAGCCTGAGTGAAATAACGTCCACGTTATTTCACAGCCATTTTTCACTGCACATAAGTAACTTATATAAGTCACCTATATGTCTAACCCTCACTTGGTGAAGGTTGGGTGCCAAGTTACTTAGTGTGTGGGCACCCTGGCACTAGCCAAGTTGCCCCCACATAGTTCAGGGCAATTTTCCTGGACTTTATGAGTGCGGGGACACCATTACACGCATGCATTATATATAGGTCACTACCTATGTATAGCGTCACTATGGTAACTCCGAACATGGCCATGTAACATGTCTAAGATCATGGAATTCTCCCCCCAACATCATTCTGGTATTGCAGGGACAATTCCAATATCCCCCGGGTCTCTAGCACAGAACCCGGGTGCTCCCAAACTGCCTTTCCGGGGTTTCCACTGCAGCTGCTGCTGCCAACCCCTCAGACAGGTTTCTGCCCTCCTGGGGTCCAAGCAGCCCTGGCCCAGGAAGGCAGAACAAAGGATTTCCTCTGAGAGAGGGTGTTACACCCTCTCTCTTTGGAAATAGGTGTGAAGGGCTGGGGAGGAGTAGCCTCCCCCAGCCTCTGGAAATGCTTCGATGGGCACAGATGGTGCCCATCTCTGCATAAGCCAGTCTACACCGGTTCAGGGATCCCCCAGCCCTACTCTGGCGTGAAACTGAACAAAAGAAAGGGGAGTGACCACTCCCCTGACCAGTACCTCCAAGGGGAGGTGCCCAGAGCTCCTCCAGTGTGTCCCAGACCTCTGCCATCTTGGAAACAGAGGTGTTGGGGTCACACTGGACTGCTATGAGTGGCGAGTGCCAGCATGTGACGTCAGAGACCCCCTCTGATAGGCTCTTACCTCTCTTGGTAGCCAGTCCTCTTTTTTTGGTAGCCAAACATCCTTTTCTGGCTATTTAGGGTCTCTCTTCTGGGGTATTCTTCAGATAACGAATGCAAGAGCTCACCAGAGTTCCTCTGCACTTCCCTCTTCGACTTCTGCCAAGGATCGACTGCTCCAGGACACCTGCAAAACCTCAACAACGTAGCAAGACGACTACCAGCAACATTGTAGCGCCTCATCCTGCCGGCTTTCTCGACTGTTTCCTGGTGGTACATGCTCTGGGGGTCATCTTCCTTCACCCTGCACTGGAAGCCAAGAAGAAATCTCCGGTGGGTTGACGGAATCTTCCCCCGCTAATGCAGGCAGCAAAAGACTGTATCACCAGTCCTCTGTGTCCCCTCTCATCCTGACGAGCGTGGTCCCTGGAACACAGGAACTCTATCCAAGTGACTCCCACAGTCCAGTGATCCTTCAGTCGAAGTTTGGTGGAGGTAAGTCTTTGCCTCCCAACGCTAGACTGCAAACCTGTGTACTGTGTGATTTGCAGCTGCTCCGGCTCATGTGCACTCCTCCAGGATTTTCTTTGTGCACAGCCTAGCCTGGGTCCCCAGCACTCCGTCCTGCAGTGCTCAACCCTCTGAGTTGGCCTCCGACGTCGTGGGACCCTCCTTTGTGACACTGAGCCAGCTCCATTTCACAAACCTTCTAAGTGCCTGTTTGGGTACTTCTGCAGGTGCTTCCTGCTTCTGTGGGGGCTCTCTCAGTTGCTGAGCACCTCCTCTGTCTCCTCCTCAAAGTGGCAATATCCTGGTCCTTTCTGGTCCCCAGCAGCACCCAAAAACCTCTACCGCAACCCTTGCAGCTAGCAAGGCTTTTTGTGGTATTTCTGTGTGGGAACACTTCTGCAACCTTCAGCATGCCGTGGGACATCTTCCATCCAAAGCAGAAGTTCCTAGCTCTCTTCGTTGTTGCAGAATCCTAAGCATCTTCCATCCAGAGGCAGCTTCCTTGCACCTTCATCCGGGGTTTCCTGGGCTCCTGCCCCCTTGGACACTATTGTGACTCTTGGACTTGGTCCCCTTACCTTGCAGGTCCTCAGGTCCAGGAATCCATCTTCAGTGCTTTGCTGGTATTTGTGGTTCTTGCAGAATCCCCCTATCACAACTATTGTGTCCTTTTGGGGTAGTAGGTGTACTTTACTCCTACTTTTCAGGGTCTTGGGGTGTGGTATCTTGGACACCCTGACTGTTTTCTTACAGTCCCAGTGACCCTCTACAAGCTCCCATAGGTCTGGGGTCCATTCGTGATTCGCATTCCACTTTTGGAGTATATGGTTTGTGTTGCCCCTAGAACTATGTTCACCTATTGCATCCTATTGTAATTCTACACTGTTTGCATTACTTTTCTTACTATTACTTAACTGTTTTGGGTTTGTGTACATATAACTTGTATATATTACTTACCTTCTTACTGAGGGTACTCACTGAGATACTTTTGGCATATTGTCATAAAAATAAAGTACCTTTATTTTTAGTAACTCTGTGTATTGTGTTTTCTTATGATATTGTGCTATATGATATAAGTGTTATAGTAGGAGCTTTGCATATCTCCTAGTTCAGCCTAAGCTGCTTTGCCATAGCTACCTTCTATCAGCCTAAGCTGCTAGAAACACCTCTATTCTACTAATAAGGGATAACTGGACCTGGCACGGGGTGTAAGTACCACAAGGCACCCACTATAAGCCAGGCCAGCCTCCTACACTGACACAGTCTAGTTAAATTTGAAACTTTTGGCATTTTTGAAGTTGGCTCATGTTGCTCAGTTTTGCATTGTTCAGTGTAGGTGTAGAGGAAATTCCAGTTCACATCTGATGTGAAAAATCTAAGGTCTAGCATGTCCCTTAATGTTTACATCTTGGAGCACGAGATTTCAGCAGCCTACAGACATTGTTCATCGCCAGTTTAATGGGGCATCCATTACAGAGAAAACAGACATTACTCTTTCCCCACTCCTACCTTGCTAGCTATCTCCAGCAATAGGCGTTTCAGAATATTTCTTTGATTGACACTGCTCTAATTTTTTGACTTATAGTCACTTCACTTGATGGCCCCTTTAAGACATGTGGGAATGTTTCCAGAAGCGTGGGCTACAGAGGCCGATGTAGACCAGGGCTAAGGGGGGTGGATGGGGCAAGCTGCACCACAGTCCTGAATCTGTAGTTGGGTCTGTAGTAGGGCTAAATTTATGATGCCCTGGGGGAGTGGTGAAGAGGCAGGGATACATTTTTTATTGTGGTTGGGGAAGGATGCAAGGGGGCTGACACTTCCATAGGCATAGGGCAAACCCGGCGCCTGGGACAGAAGTTGACCATTTGCAATATGGAGATAGTCATGTTCAGTGGGATCTCACTGCAGAGGACAGGATAGCAGACACAGGGCACCAGTTTACGGTGCCATAAATTGTCCCTTTCATAAGTGAAAACATTTCTTGCCCCATCTAGGGCTGTTAAAGGCGTCCCTTTTTTATTGTATTTAGAATTTAAAAGTTGTGCACTTCGAATTTGCGAATCCTGCACCTGTTATTTAAATAGAAACTTGAAGTTGTGAATTCTGTGACTTGGTAGCTCCACACATCACTTTAGCTCCACACACCACTTTTATGAACCAAAATCCTCTACCCTACTGGATAACAGTGCTAAATAATTTCTAAATGAACGCCCATTTTGCTACACTGTGATGTCACTGTTATAAAGGATTTACTTCACAACACGCCCACTACCATAGATAATCCATGGAAGAATTGCACATCGCAGAACGGTTCATAGACGAAGAAACCTTCATGCAAATTTGAAAAAGAAAAACTCTTGCAGCACAAACGATTTTCTCAAAAACGTACAAGACACTCCTCATAAGTAAAGAAGCAACCATTGTGTTTATTTGAAACAAGACGTCCTGCAGACCTCTTCCTTTAAAAAGGTCACCATAGGGGTCATACACCCCTATTTCCTAGCAGAATAATCCTTTAATAATCCTATCATTTTATTCACAGGAGCGCTTGCGTGATTGATTGCGTGAGTAAAGGTTTTCCCTTCTCATGCCATTATAGTAAAAGGTGAAAATAATTGAAATTTCCATTCTGGAAATGTTCTTTTGGGAGATTATGTACATAAACTGTAAAAATGATAGAATTTCAAAAAACTATAAAGTAAGCTAATGACAAACCCTCCAGACTCCAAATTGTCGAAATCACGTAGAGTTTATTTTATTTTAAGCTCCTTCAATAAATCACCCCAGCGCGCAGCAGAAACAGCTCTCCTCCATCAATTTCCAACTGTCACCACGCCGCTGTCATCCTCCGAATGTTCGGCGCTCCCCGCGCTCGTAACGCGGAGAGAAACGCCGAACACCCGGAAAACAGCCGCGAGTGAGCACCTCCGCTGCGCGTGCCAAGACAAGGAAAAGCTGACCGACACGCGCAGCGGCAGCCGCAGATATTAAGACACTACATTTAGTTTTCCCTTTTAACACTTTAAATAAACAACAAGCACAGAAAACAAATATCATTTTTTTCATTACCCCTTGCACAAATAAACTATGAAAGAAACCATACATGTTGTGTATAACCAAATCAAACATTACACATAAAGCCTAGTATAATCGATTCTCACTTAACGATACCTAAAAGGTAATTTGTGCACCCTATCACTTCTCCTGACAGGCACAAGATTTGAGCATGAATCCCCCTGTTTTAAACTCGAGGACTTAACCCCAACAGATTTTTGTACATTCAAGAAATTCTGTGCTTTTGAGGTGTGATTAACCTTCTTGTGAACCAGTAACAATATATCCTTAGGTTCAATCTTTACAACCTTCCCCATATTCCACCAGTTACGTCCATCAACACGCACAGCATTCCCACAAACTTTGTCAACTTTGAATGGTTCAGAAAACTTGGAATCACCTTTCTTGACAAACACCGGTAATTTGACCCACACCCAATCACCCACAGTGAACTGCACCTCCTTCACACCTCTTTTCTTGTCATAATATGACTTTTGTTTCTCTTGAGAATTTTTAATACTCGAACACACTTTTGCGTACATGTGTTCCTTACACGTAGAATGCTTGAAAAACTTGGACAACCAAGCTGGTCTAAATAGGGTGGCAGGCTTCCTCCCTCTAAGTGCCTCAAATGGAGATAACCCCGTGCTAGTGTGTGGTGTTGTTCTGTAAAACCAGAGCATACTCTTTACAGCGGCATCAACCACACACCCATTAGCTACCGCCCACTGGATACACTCCCCAACCACTCTATTAAACCGTTCAACCAAACCATTCGTTTGTGGTTGATAAAGAGAACTCTTCAAATGTTTGATGGCACACTCACTCAGAAACTTTTCAACTTCACTAGACACAAACTGGACCCCATTATCAGACACCAATTCTTTGGGTAACCCTTCTTCCAAAAATACATCTTTCAGACACGACACCACTGACGTGGAATCTGCATGACTCACAAACTTTACATGAGGCCACTTGGAAAAATAATCAATTACTACATAAGCATACCGTAATTTAGGAGGAAGAGAATTGAAGGGACCCAACAAATCAATGCCAATCTTTTCCCAAGGACGTGCCGGACATTCTATAGGCATTAGCGGAGGAGTTGACATTTTGAGAGCCTTATCACTAGTTGAACAAATGTAACAGGACTTGACCAAAATTTCAATGTCTCTGTCCATTTGCGGCCACCAATAGTATTCCCTAACCCTCTTTTTAGTCAGAGTAACACCCAAGTGACCTTCATGTGCTTTTTCCATAATAACGGATCTTATAACATCAGGAGGGACAATTTTATCATTTCTCAACAGTGCACCATCTTCAATTGATAGTTCATCAGACACTTTTAAAAAAGGTTGAGTACTCAAATTCAAACGTTTTTCATGCGCCCACCCATTTTCAACATACATCAGAACATTTGAAAGTACATTATCACTTGAAGACGCTTCTTTCCACATCATTTCGGAAAACGATCCAGTACGTTCTAGTTCGACAGAAGCAATGAAACAGTTTTAATCCTGAGTGTCCATTTCCTCTCCGATATCTTCGGAAACAGGATACCTGGAGAGGTAATCTGCTCCCACATTTTTCCCCCCAGAAATGTGTATCACAGAAAAATCAAATTGAAGTAACCTGGCCGCAAATCTTGCAATTCTTGGTGAGCTACTTTTAAGATTGGTACCATTTAGAATAGAAACTAATGGCTTATGGTCTGTTTGGAGAAAAAAATGTCTTCCCCATAGAAAAGACTTAAATTTTTCTATACCCCACCAACATGCTAGTAATTCTTTTTCTATTACAGAATAATGTACTTCATTAGGTCTGAGCACTCTAGACGCGAATCCAATTGTAGACTCCTGCTTTTCATTAATTTGCGTCAAAACAGCTCCAAGACCGAACTTACTGGCATCAACAGTCAAACAACACTTCAAGTTATGATCATAAGATTTTAAAACATTGACACTACTCAATCTCTGTTTAATAGTATCAAATGCTTCGGCACACTCAGAATTCCACAAAAACTCTGTTTTAGATTTCAACAGATTAGAAATGGGTCTGACTAGCGTAGCAAAGTTTTCAATAAATCTGGAATAAAATTCACAAAGACCCAAAAATGATTTGACACCAACTTTGTCCTGAGGTGCAGGTGCTTTTGCAATCGCTTCTACAAGACCTGGTCTGGGATAAACCCCTTCTGGTGTGATGACGTGCCCCAAATATTCTACAGAGGTTTGGAGAAATTGACATTTCTCTCTTCTTAATACGACACCTGCACTATCAAACTTACTCAAGACCTGCCTCAGAATCACATCATGTTCATATCGATCAGAAGCATGAATCAACACGTCATCCTGAAAAACACACACTTTATCAATACCTTTAAGAATGGCAGACATTATTCTCTGGAATACTGACGCTGCTGACGCCAGCCCAAAAGGCATACGACAATATTGATATGTTCCCCACGGGGAGACAAAGGCAGTAAAGTGTCGCGACTCGTGTGTCAATTCTACTTGGTGATAAGCAGTAGCCAAGTCGAGTTTAGTCAAAAAAGTTGCTCCCTTGATACACGAAAGCATCTCACCAATCTTAGGCAATGGATGAGAGTCCACCCAGATCTCTCTGTTAAGTGCCCTCAAGTCAACACAAACTCTCAATTCGCCATTTTTTTTCTTCGTCACCACCAACGGAGACAACCATAATGAAGAATCAATGGGCTCAATGATTCCCCTCATCCGTAAACTTTCCAATTCTTTCTCCAACTCATCCCTGATACTGAATGGCACACCTCTCAATTTATGTTTAATGGGAATGGCATTGTCCTTGACCTTTATTTTGTGTGAAAAACCCCTTATCTTACCTAATTCACCCGAAAAAACTCTGGGGAACTCATTTAGCAATTTCTCCATATCAGAGGTATCTCTAATAACTGTCACCTGATCACCCGTACCTGGACGCAAAACCATTCCAAACAGCCCTTGGTGAAACCAACATAAAATGTTCAAACCTTTTACAGCAACATAGACTTTCCCAACAATGCGTCGCCCCTTGAAAACCAAAATGTCTTCAAAGAAACCAACTAAGTCAATCCTCCTTCCTTCATATGAAAATGGAGACCTATCTGGAGGATTCAATTTTCGCGTGCCCCAATTCTGTTGGTAAAGTTCCTGAGAAATCATAGTGATTCTAGCCCCTGAGTCCGCCAACATCTTTAAATGTTTGTCACCTACTTGAATTAAAACGTATGGATCAATGCAGTCCACTGGATTACCAGTGATTATGTCACAGTCACCCACAGTCAGAATCATTTCTTGCATTTCACTCATCAACTCATCCATCCTATCATCACCGTCATCCATGACAGTATTAACCTTAGTGTTACCACTTTTGTTACTTTGACACACTCTTGCAAAATGACCAGTTCTGCCACATAATCTGCACTGCACATTCTTTGCCGGGCACATCTTTCCTCCTTTTATATGTGGTGGATATCCACACCTGAAACAAACATTAGACTGCTTAAAAAAACTATTGGATTTAGCCACATCCACTTTGTTGTGCAATGGAACACTCATCTTGCGCCTGTCGTCAGATCTCTGTACTACATTCACATGTTCCGCTTGTGCACGTTCCAACTCTTTTGCAGATCTCATTGCAGTCTCAATGCTTTTAGCAATTCTGATTGAATCCGACAAAGATGGATCTCCTAAGGACAACAACTTTTGCTTGATCGATTTATCCGCACAGTGACAAATGAATTGGTCACGTACTAACTGATCAGTAAATGTGTCAAAGAAACACTCAGATGCAAGTTTCCTCAAAGCAGAAATGTAGTTATTGACATCCTCTCCATTTTTTTGTTCCCTCCTAAAGAACTTATGTCTTGCAATAACCAAACTAGGAGGTGCGTCAAATCTGGTGGCCAATTTCTTAAGAGCTTCTTCAAAATCATCAAGTTCCTCGCCTTCTTCCAATTGAATATCTGGTAAATGTTTAAACACCGACCTACCCTCGAAACCTAAAGAATGAAGCAATAAGCATTTCTTTCTTTCAGGTCTGAATCTTGACGCTCCAATTGCACCCATATATGTTTCAAAAGCATCATACCATTGCTTCCATGGTATGGCTGGCTCACCAGGAGTTTCCAAGAATGGTGGCGGAGGGTTGACCGACTGCATGACCGTATTTAAGCGATAATAAAGTCACTTGGGTGCATATAATTGCAACTCAATTAACTCCTCCACAGATTTTTAATATTAAAAGGGTAAAAACCTTGGTTAAAATAGCCGTTTAAAGATGGCCTCTATGCTTCCACAAACATGAAAACCTCCTGTAGCCACACCTCCTGACTCGATGTTCATTGAAGATGAGACACTCTCACCGTACATACAGCTGTCCAGAAGGCACGAGTGGGCTTCGACGTTATAGCCTGGGGTGATCCAGCTCCCCACCTTCGTCGCCACATAAAGTAAGCTAATAACAAACCCTCCAGACTCCAAATTGTCGAAATCACGTACAGTTTATTTTATTTTAAACTCCTTCAATAAATCACCCCAGCGCGCAGCAGAAACAGCTCTCCTCCATCAATTTCCAACTGTCACCACGCCGCTGTCATCCTCCGAATGTTCGGCGCTCCCCGCGCTCGTAACGCAGAGAGAAACGCCGAACACCCGGAAAACAGCCGCGAGTGAGCACCTCCGCTGCGCGTGCCAAGACAAGGAAAAGCTGTACTTTAAAGGATTATTGCTATAAACATATACCATAGCACAATTGCTTGATATGGTAGGATCTTCGTTGGAGAGGTTTCGGCATAAATGAAAACAAACAGGTTTAGTACAGGGAAGGGGCACACATGTCTGGAGCAAACAATAAGGAGGTGCTCCAGGTGAAACGAACAATGATCAATTACATCTGCAATGATGGTGATGGGTCACTAAAAATATCTTAGTCTGGCTGTCTTGAGATTTCTTGAACCCCTGCAGGCCTTCGTGTGTCACAGTGGCTGCAAGGGCCTTCATTACACTCCATGATGTGGCATCTTCTGTGTGCTGACACTCATAGCATACCTAATGAGCAGCTGTTAGAAATTGGGTTTCTGTCTGGCAGAGGTATGCACCCTGTCCAAGCAGGAACCACAATACTAGTCAGGGTAAGTAAAAAAATATACCCCAGGCTAACCTGTGCTCACTCATTGGTAGCTTGACACAAAGAAGGCATGCTTAACATGAGACAATGTGTAAAGTATTTGTACAAACAGTAAAAAAGTGAAAACAACACACAAAATAATCCACATCCGGTTAGACAAATAGAGCTTAATTTATTGAACACAACAAGAGCAAAATGACAAAAATCCATTAGGTAGAACCGGGGAGATTAATTTTTAAAGATTAAAATGCAATATAATACTTGAAAGCATAACATGCCTACCAGGGATATCTGATCGTACTAGACCTGGTTAAATCCAGACATTCAGGCGGACCATGATGGAGAGCGGATCAGTTATAGATAAGTCCTGCTGAACTTCTACCTTCTCAATGTTGGGCCAAAAGTCCCATTGGTCGGGAAGAAGTTCATCCTGAAGCAAGAAGAGGGATGCTGCCAGTGGTCTACGGCCACGAAGAGTCGACTGAGCATCGCAGACAGGCGGGCTGGTCGCAAGCAGCAATACTTGCTAGGCGAAGAGAGAAACTTGCTGATTCTTCGGGCAAGCATCACATTTCTGGTGTGAATAGTCCCAAAAGTTTCCTTTCAGGAGCCAAAAAACACTTCCAGGATCTGAGAGGAGCCTTCTGGGAGTCATAAGCTTGTTGAAGTCGGGTCCAGGAGCTGTGGGGAGCCTGTTATGTCCCTGTCAGGAGGCCAGCAGACTAGCCTTTGGAGTCACTCTGGGGTCCTGGGTTCAAGATAGAGGTTGCAGGTCCACTTCTTCTTCGCTAGGCAAGAGGGCTGCAGGTCAGCAGTTCCTTGTAGAGCAGCAGCCCAGGAGAGTGGCAGTCCTTGTAGCAGCACAGCAGTCCTTCGTCCTTGTAGAGTATCCACGGGAGAAGAAGTGTACCGAGTTTGTTTTGTCAGGGGTCCTGTACTTAAACCCATTTGCACCTTTGAAGTGAGGGAGACTTCAAAGAAAGTTCCTAAAGTGCACAGAGGTCCTCCCTTCCTGCCTTTGCTCCAGTCTCACTAAAGGGGAGTTTGCAGCACCTTGTGTGGAGACAGGACACTGCCTATTCAGGTGTAAGTGTCACCCCTCCCTTCAATCCTGCCAAGGATGGCCCATCAGTCTGTGGATGGCCCATTAGTCACACATAAGCTCCCTTTGTGTCTGGTTGTGTAGAGGGGATGTACAGGTCCAGCTGTCACCTCACCCAGACAAGTATTGGAGACACCCTAAATCCAACAGGGACTACCCAATATGCCCTCAGGTCAGGGGTAATTATATAACCATACATAGAACAGTCATCATGTGGGACTCATTGAACCAGAGCTACCAACCCCATGGGTCTAAGAGCCTCAATTTGCAACTGTCAATAACTCCAACTCCATTTGATTGAAATATGTGTATATTACATGTGTGGCAAATTTCCCATATCGATGTAGGGTGAAAACAAAATTGTGCAAGTATCAATCTTTATATTCAATGCATTCTCATACATTAACCATGGAATATCATCAAAATGTGAATTGGTGATAGTGCAGTTGATGCAGTGCTCACATAGATTACAACAAAAACAAATAAAAATACAATAGAAATGACACTCTGTAAGTTCACCAATGGCTGTCAGTTACCGTATCAGTCCTATGGAGAAAGCCTACACCCAAGCCTACACCCACATAATCATTCATATTACAACCCAATAAGTGAGTATTGTCGACATTTCGAATCCAAGAACCTTTTAAGGAGTCTTATCAGTACATCACCGTCCACCTAACAAACCTACAAATTAAACAAGTTCAAATGAGATCCTGTATTCATATCATGTGTCTCCTACAATAAAAAAAGGGTGAGGTGAGGGTTGGTGGATTAGTCACTCAACCTCCTTGTATGAATGTTGTATCAACAAAAGCCACTAACTTTTAGTGCATGTGTTTCACTCATCAAACATGCCTACTACAGCCAATAGGGTTACGCACTAATACACCATGGTGTAAAAAAATAAATTAAAACCAAGCCCCCACATGCTTAATTATTGCTGTGAATTAATACACATCAGAACATCTCAGTGTCCTTAGCAATGCCACATTTTAACCAGTGGTCACACTATTTTCCTCAATGTGTCAAAAAACCTTACATGCAGGTTAATTAAATGCCCCAAAGACTCCCCTGGTTCACTTGGTCAGTGCATTTGCTCTATAACAATATCAAGGTATAAACTTCACATCACTATACATTTTTGTATTTTCACATCGCTATACTTTTTATATTCTTCATGGTCGCAATGAATACTTCTTAAGGAAATGTTGACTTAATTCACAAGACCAGTTCCAGACGCAACACTGGTTGTAGCCATGCACAGAGAGGGCTATCCTATTTCGACTCCCCTGTAGCCGTACACAAGAAGAAAAACAGGAACATGATACAGATTAATATTTACAAATAACTGGCCTTTATAGGACTCCCTAGCCGTGAACTCAATGTCGACACTTTTTGATGGTGTGATAATCCACCACGAATTCCCCGGCCCACGCGTCTCACTCAGTGCGTTTGGAAGACTCCATGCGCTCATTCCAAACATCTATGTGGTAAATCCTTTACCACTAGACCGCATCACCATGGCCGCCATCTTGAGACAATTGAGCATGCGAAAATCGATAACTCATCTGGGCCAAATGTCTAGAGTCATACCCAAAGGGTCCTTTTTAATTTGGAGAGGTCACCAATTAGCCTTACATGATGCCATATTATCCTGTCAAAATAGCTATAAGTCTGGAGCCCTGCACAAATAAGCCTTATACTATTGTGATTTAATTTCCTACTGCGTATTGCTTCCGTGAGATAGAACTCCTGGCACCATTTACCCTACACACAATAAAGTAAATTAGTTACTGCATCTTATTAATCATGTCCTGTTTGTACTCAAGAAGGTTATGCCCCAAATTATTAACTCAAGATGTTTGTGACATATGTAAAATGACCATATATTATGTCAATTTACAATTATTGTATATACAAATTTACTGAAGGAAATAAATATAGTAAATTCACCAAAATTTGCATATATTGATTCACTCAAACTAGTGAAAATCATTCATGGAAGAGAATGCCTATAGTTATAATATGTTTATAAACGTGTAACTGACAGTCTCAAGTCATTTACATCATTCAGTACATCATGTGCACAGTTAAACTGATCTATTTACATTCATTAATGTCCTACAGCTTAGCAATATCACTGCCCCAACTTGATAACCTCCACAACTTGCCAATAGATGTCACCTGCAGTATGCACTTGTTTGAAGTATTTGATCAGGGAAGCACGTCGACTTCACACCTTATCTTGCTCCTATGCGGTGCTATCCGTTGTTTGGCCATTTGTCTTGACTGGTGAACATAAGCCAACACGCATGGACAATGAATGACATAGATCACATTGCAAGTTTTACAATTTGAAAACATTTTCGAATTATACACCCTTTCCCTGGTCCTCCATTCTTTGGTATCATATCTAAATTTGCGTACCAAACAGTCTCCACACCTGTAATGTCCCACCATTGCCGTGAGCCCCAACATGATGGCAATGTCATTCCTTTTGACAGGTTCCCTGAAAGCTCTAAATATGTATTCTTTAATGTTTTTGTTCCTCTTAATTGAAAACAGCTATGTGCATGTGTCCCTTAGCATAGGCATCAGTGGTCAAATGATTTTGTAACCTGTTAGGATATCCTTTCGCTAATAGTTTCAATTTCAACTGTTCTGCCTCTTGAAAATATTCAGCCTTGTGTGTGCAACTCATATGAATATGCAGGAACTGCCCATATGGTAAATTGTCTCTGAGGGCATTGAGGTGATGGCTGTTATATTGTAAAAGGGAATTGGTATCAGTGGGCTTCTTGTAGAAAGTAGTATACAGTGTGAGAATCTCTGTGTCTCACTAAAAGATCTAAGTAGTTTATATCTAGTTTGCTATGGTGCATGGTGAATTTCAGATCTTGACTCTGGTTGTAGAGTCACATATAAAATTCCCTTAATGGTGTTTCTTTCCCTTGCCAAATGAAACAATTGCCATCAATGTAACGTTGCCAGTTAATTATGTGATTATCATATGGATTGGAGTTGTCGTAAACCATTCTTTCTTCAAATTCACTGGCATAAAGATTTGCTATATCTGGAGCACAACAAGCTCCCATGGCAATTCCTTTCCTTTGTACATAGAGGTCTTTCCTGAAGAGGAACTAGTTATTCCTATGGGCCATCTCATTTAGTGTGATAATCAACTCATGCCTAACCTCCTCCATACCTGTATATCTGTCCACTACCATCGTATCTCCATCTTGAGGAATATTGGTATATAACAACTCCACATCCATTTTTACTAGCCAGCTGTTGGAGTCATCAAACCCTAGACCATCTACCATATTAATAAACTGCATACTGTCCCAGACGTATAATTTGGTCTTAGGCTTCTAACTTGATGTATTGATTACCTGCGATCATGCCATTTTCCAAAGCAGCCAGAGCAAGAGCACTTAATCTCCTTCTCTAATCTTTTGAGGTGATCTGAACTGTCTTTCTCATAATTAAATTGCACGTGTTTCACAATCTCTTCCTTGAAAGTCTTTGTGTTTTGATTGACTATTGCCCTATTGTTAGAAATAGGGTCTTGGGTTGGCAGTCAGGTTACCCCCTGTCCGAGCAAGGACCCTCACTCTAGTCAGGATAAAAGAGAATCACCCTCAGCTAACCCCTGCTTACCCCCTTTGTAGCTTGACACGAGCAATAGGCTTAACTTCAGAGTGCTAGGTGTAACGTATTTGTACCAACACACTATAACAAAATGAAAACACTACAAAATGACACAACACAGGTTAAGAAAAAGTTATAACTAAAAATGCAAAAAGAATCTTCATGTAATTTTAAACACAACGCTAATGCTGTTAGCGTGATAATGTACCTTGGGTGCATCAAAAATAACCCCGCAGGGCGAGTGTGCGGCAAAAAGGGCTTGCGATGTCTCGAAATCACTCACGAGCGAGACCTTGCATTTGTTCTCCTTTAGTCAGGTCGGCGTGCGTCTTTTCTTCTCTCTGCAGGAGAGCAATGCATCGATTCAGTCAGCACTCTCGGGTCCGGGCAGGCCTTCATTGTTTTTACATGCCCAGCGGTGTTTGTGTCAGAAATTCAGTCACATAATGGTCCCAAAACCACACAGAGCGGGTTGCGATCTCACCAGCCTCCGTCAGCGATGCTGCGCGTCGTTTCCCCAGCTCCGGACATCGATCTTCCGGTCGCGTTGCAGGCAACCGTCGATTTTCAGCTGCAGATCGGAGTCCCGTCGATCTTTTCTTAGCACGGCAGTCGGTGTGAGGATTTCTCACTCTTGGGGTGCCAGCTACTCCTTTCAGGGTCCAGGAACTGGATGACCACCATTTGGCAGAGTAGGGGTCTCTCCAGAGACTCCATATGCTGGCAGAGACAAGTCTTTGCTGTCCCTGAGACTTCAAACAACAGGAGGCAAGCTCTAAATCAAGTCCTTGGAGAGTTCTTCACAAGAAGGAAGGCAACACAAAGTCCAGTCTTTGTCCTCTAGCAAAGGCAGAAGCAGCAACTGCAGGATAGCTCCACAAAGCAGAGTCACAGGCAGGGCAGCTCTTCAGCTCTTCTCCAGGCATAGGTTCCTCTCAGTTTCCAGAAGTGTTCCAAAGTCTGTGGTTTAGGATGCCCTTCTAATAACCATTTTTCCCTTTGAAGTAGGCCTACTTTGAAGGAAAGTCTCTCCAGATTGTGAAATCCTGCCTTGACCAGGCCAGGCCCCAGACACACACCAGGGGGTTGGAGACTGCATTGTGTGAGGGCAGGCACAGTCCTTTCAGGTGTGAGTGACTCCTCATCCCCTTCCTCCTAGCACAGATGGCTCATCACGAAATGCAGACTACACCCCAGCTCCCTTTGTGTCGCTGTCTAGTGAGAGGTGTAACCAGCCCAACTGTCAAACTGACCCAGACAGGGAATCCACAAACAGGCAGTGTCACAGAAATGGTTTAAGCAAGAAAATGCTCACTTTCTAAAAGTGGCACTTTCAAACACACAACCTCAAAATCAACTTTACTAGAAGATGTATTTTAAAATTCTGAGCTCAGAGACCTCAAACTCCACATGTATTTCCGCTACTAAAGGGAATCTACACTTTAATCATATTTAAAGGTAGCCCCCATGTTAACCTATGAGATGGATAGGCTTTGCAACAGTGAAAACCAAATTTAGCACTATTTCACTGTTAGGACATATAAAACACATTACTATGGGGGTCATTATGACCTGGGCGGTCTTTTCAAAAGACCGCCGAGGCTGCGGGAGAGAGAATACCGCCATTGCCGGCGGTATTTCTGTCTCCCTATTATGACATTTCTGCTCGGCCAGCGGACGCTAACAGTGTTACCGTCCGCTGGCCCAGCGGAAATGTCACAACAACATTGCAGCCGGCTCGTAATAGATCCGGCGGAAATGCTGATGTGCAGCGGGTGCAGTAGCACCCGTTGCGCATTTCACTGCCCGAAATTCGGACAGTGAAATGCGCGACAAGCTATGCCTGGGGGCCCCTGCACTGCCCATGCCAAGTGCATGGGCAGTGCAGGGGCCCCCAGGGGCACCCCAATTCCCCTTACCGCCGGCCTTTCCATGGCGATGTGTACAGCCATGGACAGGCCGGCGGTCAGGGACTCATAATCCCCAGGGCAGCGGTTCTGGCACCGCTGCCCTGGGGATTATGACCGCCAGGCGGAATCCTGGCGGGAAAGTGGAGGGTCCATGGTCATAATTGCTGGCGGAACACCGCCAGCCTGTTGGCGGTGTTACCGCCAACATACCGCCGGCCGCCAGGGTTGTAATGACCCCCTATATGTCCTACTGCGCCCTGCCCTTGGGGCTACCTAGGGCCTACTTAGGGGAGTATTACATATAAGAAAGGGAAGGTTTAGGCCTGGCAAGTGGGTACACTTGCCAAGTTGAATTTACAGTTTAAAACTGCACACACAGGCACTGCAGTGGCAGGTCTGAACCATGTTTACAGATCTACTAATGTGGGTGGCACAATCAGTGCTGCAGGCCCACTAGTAGCATTTGATTTACAGGCCCTGGGCACCTCTAGTGCTCTGTACTAGGGACTTACTAGTAAATCAAATATGCAAATCATGGATAAACCAATCAACAATACAATTTACACAGAGAACATTGCACTTTAGCACTGGTTAGCAGTGGTAAAGTGCTCAGAGTTCAAAAGCCAACAGCAACAGGTCAGAAAAAATAGGAGGCAGGAGGCAAAAAGATTGGGGATAACCCTGCATAAGCAAAAAAGTCCAACACCTACCCTTATCAGTTGGTTAAATAGCAATGTAAATTCCCTTTGCTGAGCTTATCAGAGTATTATTTTCTTTCTTACTGATGTTATACAAAATAAATCTCTTTTGGTTCTCTAGGTCTTTTACTTGTTTAAAAAAAAAATCTCAATTGCAAGGATTTATGCATTTCTTAGATTAAAATTTGATCAAATTGTGAGGGTAATCGTAGGCCCCTGTCCTCATTCTGCTCCATTTCTGGCCTGTCTTTAAAAAATGTTTCAGCCTGATTGTCCTGGAGATTCTATATAGCTCACACAATAATCTAAAAAAATCAGGTCTATCTGTGAGAACAAACCACAGACCCTTACCTAACACATCTATCTCAATGGACCTGGGTGTGAAGTGTGAAGTGTGAAATATTAACAAAGGGGGATCCAGAAGTTGTAGGTGGATTTATCAACTGTAGAACTGGTTCGTCATCTGTCTCTCTCCTGTTTGGAAGTTAGAATCCTCTCCGCTTCTTTCTCTCCCTCGGCTTCCATGGTCCCTGTCCTAAAAAAACTTCCTGGTGAAGTAGTTTCTGTCTGGGTGCAATATTGTATACTGTCCCCTGTGCTTGGTCTGGGTGGTGTTTTCTTTGTCTGAACTTACAGATAAATCGGAAAATGTCACCTGTTTGAAGCCTGGGTTTTGACCTGAAGGGTTGTAAAAATGGGTTCTCAAATAGAGTTAGACTTGCTCAGTGTTGAATCTTGACTTGTCCCTCTGAATCTTATTTACTTCAAAGGCTGTATCACTTCCCAACACCATCCAATGTTGGGAACAATTATTCCCAATAAACCTGAAGTATTTTTTAAATATCTCATTGTTTGAAGTATTGCAGGAATATTTCCCACTTGTAGTCCTACTGGGATGACATCAGCTTTCAGATAGTCAGTAACTTACTATATAGTTCTGTTCTGACTGCCTTCATCTTTACCTTCTCTAATTCATCTATGTCAGCCTATTAGTATTGATACTGGGAGTTGAGGTGTTGCTTAACAAAGAGGATCCTTGCAGAGTCTTCGAAATGTATTCCTAGATATGGCATAAAGTTTCCTTAGCCATAGTACTCACCACTTCCAGTTGGTTGAATAATGTCCTCCCAGACCAGCATCTGCTCTAAATCACCTAAATAAAACAAGGACTACCCAATATACCTACAAGACAGGGGTATTTATATAATCATAGGTTGCACAGATATTGAGTGGGACTCATTGAGCCCGAGCTATCACCCCCAAGAGTCTGTGAGTGTCCGTTTGTAATTTCAATAACGCAACCGCAATTTGATTGCAATATGGGTATATCACATGTATGACAAATCTACCATATTGATGTAGGACACAAAACCAAATATTTTGCATTGATCAATCCCTATATTCAATGCATTCTCATACAATCGTCATTGAATATCATCTGAAATGTGAATTGGTGATAGTGTAGACGATGCAGTGCTCACATAGATTACAGCAAAAAGAAAATAAACATACAATACAAATGACACACTGTAAGTTCACCAATGTTTCTCAGTTACAGTATCAATCCTATGGGGAAAGCCTACATCCTAGGCTACAGCCATGTAATCATTCATAGTGCAATCAAATAGGTGAGTATTGTCGATAGTTTGCCCCCAAGAACCCTTTAAGGAGTCTCATAAGGACATTGTCGTCCACCCACCAAACCTACAAATGAAACAAGTACAAATGAGATCCTATGTTTGCTTCCTGCGTCTTATACTTCAAAAAAGGGGAGAGGTGAAAAGGGGGAGTGGATCAGTCACTCAACCTCCTGGTATGGGTGTTGTCATATCAGTAAAAGACACTAACTTGTAGTGCATGTATACCATCATTACACATGCCTTCTAAAGACGCTAGTGTTACACGTACATACACCTACTAAGGTGTAAAAAATAAATAAAAAACCAAGGCCCCATATGCTTAATTATCACTGTGGATCAATACATATTAGAAAGGTCAAGTGAGAACATCTCAGTCTCCTTAATAATGCTTCATGCTTACCAGTGATCACAGCAATTTCGTCAATGTGTCAGAAAATGTTACATGTAGGGTCATTAAATGCTCCAAACCCTCCCTCAATATACTCAGTCAGCGGGTTTGCTCTGTGAAAATATTGAGGTACAAACTTCACAGTCATCTAAATTTTTATATTTTCCGTGGTTGCAATAAAGACTTCTTATAGATATGTTGATTTAATTCAGAGAGGGCTAGCCTATTTTGCCTCCTCTGTCACCGTGCACTAGAAAAACAAACAGGACCGCAATCCATTTTAATATTTACAAATTACCGGCCTTTATAGAACTACCTAGCCATTAACTCAATGTTCACACCAACCTGTTGGTGGTGTGCTAATCCACCAAACATTCACCAACCCACGCATCTCATTCTGTGTGTCTCATCCCAGTTATCTATGTGGTAAATCCTTAACCACAAGAGCGCATCACCACGGCCGTCACCTTGGGACAGTCATGTGTGCTGAAAATGGAAACTCATCTGTGCCAAATATCTAGAATCATACCCAAATGGTCCTTTTTAATTTGGAACGTTCACCAATTAACCTTATATTATGCCATATTATCCTGCCAAAGTACCTATAAATCTGGACTCCTATACAAATTGGCCTTTGAGTATTGTGATCTAATCTCCTACTGTGTATTCTTCCTGTGAGATAGAGCTCCTGGCACTGTTTACCTCACACACAATAAAGTAAATGAGTTCTTACATCTCATTAATCATGCCCTGTTTGTACTCGAGAAGGGTATGTCACAACTTATTGATTCCTGATGTTTGCAACATATGTAAAATGACTATGGGGGTCATTACTACCCCAGCGGTCGGTGGTATAGTGGAGATATTGCCACCAACAGGCTGGCGGTACCTACCTCCACTATTATGACATTGGCGGTTTGGCCAAAGCCAAACCACCAATATACCACACCGACCGACACAGCTGTAATGGCCACCGGCCTGGAGACTACACTCTCCAGCCCAATGGCCTTCACTAGGCCGTCCATGGCATTATGACCCCATCAACCGCCATGGTTTCAGTGGTTTCTGTACCGTCACTGAAATCATGGCAGTAGGCACTATCAGTGCCAGGGAATTCCTTCCCTGGCACAGAAAGGGGTCTCCCCTGCCCTCCTCCCCCTCCCAGAACCCTCTCTCACCCTCCCCTCCCTCTCCCGATCCCCCCGCACATTTACACACATACAAGTACATACATACACACCCATACACACACGCATACACACATTCACCCACGCATTCATACATTCATACACACTCACAGCAACACTCACAAACATACATCCAGGCACACACGCAATCTCACAACACAATGTGCACATACACTCACACCCACTCATGCATGCACACATTCACCCACAGTCACACATCCCCCCACTCACTCACACAAAACAACCCATCCCCCTCTCCTGCCGTAGGACCCCCTGAGAACCCGACTTATCTGCTAGCAGAGGGTCCCCCGGCAGGAGATGGGATGCGCCGCTGCTGCCAGCAGCAGCATCCGCCAGCAAAACACCGCCAGGCCGTATGATGGAACATGATTCGGTTCGCGGGTTTTGCTGGTGTGGCGCTGCTGCTGGCAGCAGCACCACCTTACCATATCCACCGCCATGACCGTAGACGGAATTCCGCCAGCCTTGTGGTGGAATTCCGTCTACGGTCATTATGGCATGGACGATCAGTAGCCAAGGCGACAGTATGTTGGCGGCCGTCGTTGTGGCGGTAGGTGGCATTTGCCACCAAGGTCCTAATGAGGGCCTATATCTTATGTCAATTTACAAAAAATGTGTATACAAATTTTCTGAAGGAAATGAAAATAGTCAGTTCACCAAACACTGTATACCTTGATTTTCTCAAAGTAATGTAAATCATTAATGGAAGAAAGCACCAATAGTTATAATATGTTCATAATTGTATATCCGACAGTCTCCTCATGTCATTTGCATCATTCAGTCCACCATGTGCACAGTTCAATCAGTCTATCCATTTGCACTCATTATTGTCCCACAGCTTAGCCATATCACCACCATTCACCGACATGGTGATCACATCCACAACTTTCCAATGGATGTCATTTGCAGTATGTCCTTGTTCTTTGAAGGGTTTGACCAGGGGAGAACTGTTGAGTTGGCACCTTACCTGGCTCCTGTGCTGTGCTATCCGTTGTTTGACCATTTGCATTGTCTGGTCAACATAAGCCAACATGTCTGGACATTGAATCATGTAGATCACATTGTGTGCTTTACAATTAGAAAACAGATTAAGCACCCTTTCCTTGGTCCTCCATTCTTTGGTGTCACCTATAAATCCTCATACCGAACAGTCTCCACACCTAAAATGTCACACCACTGTTGGGGGCTGCAACATGTAGCCTATGTCATTCCCTTTGACGGGTTCCCTGGAAGCTTTAACTACGTAGTCTCTAATGTTTTTGTTCCTCTTAAAGGCAAACAGTGGGAGCTGTACGCATGTGTCCTTTGGTGTAGGCCAGAGTTGTTTATTGTTTTTTTTAACTTTGGTACTAATGGGCGAGAAGGTAGTAACCATCACTATTCTTTGTTCTTCACTTCTTGTCTTTAGTTCCAGTTTAGGATATCCTTACTATAATAGTTTCAATTTCAACAGTACTGCCTCTTGAAAATAATCAGCCTTGTGAGCGCAACTCCTACGAATACACAGGAACTGCCGATAAGTTGAATTGTCCCTGAGGGTCCTGGGGTGATGGCTGTTATATCGTAAAAGGGAATTGATTTCAGTGGGCTGTTTGTAGAGAGCAGTATACTGTGGGCCATCTCTCTGTTTCACCTAACGATCTATGTAGTTTATTTCTAGTTTGCTATGATGCTAAGTCAGTTTCAGAACTTGACTCTGGTTGTTGTGCCACATACTAAATTCCCTCAATAGTGTTTCTTCCCTTTGCTAAATCTAAAAATCTTCATCAATGTAATATTTCCAATTAATGATTTGATTACCGTATAGATTGGAGTTGTCACAAATTGTCTTTCTTTAAATTCATGGACATGAAGATTTGCTATATCTTAAGCAAAACAAGCTTCTCAGCAATATCTCAACTCCCAGTAGTAACTCTAATAGGGCTGACATCTAAAGCTGTGTCTAAGCCATAATACGGCACTGTATTATGGGGTTTCTTTTAGAGCAAAAGACTAGCAGTAGGAGAAAACAACTTTGCCAGGCCCCTACTTGCGTGTCCCCAGAGTACTCCTTTGATCCCCATGTTTTTGGACCTAGGTTTTAACCGCATAGCTGACTTGATAGCCTTAAGACCTTTACTATACTGGGTAAGGATTTGGACTGTCCCGGAACTTATTGTATATAGAGATTCAGTATTTGACATACTAAGGAGGCCAGCAGCGGCCACCATACCCTGGGTTACTCTTGTATCCAACTGGTTCCGTACTCTGGGTCTACGAAGGTTTTGGGAAGAGCCACACAATCTGGAGAGATCTGATAAGATCCTCTTGAAGACAGTATATTGGTCCCACATAAAAAGTAACCTGGTCCGTTGTACATCCCATGGCAGGTTGACCAATTTATTTACTGACTTCAAGTGGTATCCCCAGTATGAACAATATCTCGATTGGATTCCTTATTTACTGGGGAAGGGTCTCTATGCACGCGTCCACTTTGGAAGCCTCCCACTGCTATCTCTAACCAAAAACTGGGGTGCTTCCTCATCTACTGATCTTTGCCCAGCTTGTCTTGGTTGCACTGAAACCATAGAACATTTCATGTTTTTTTGCCCTGCTTATACGACCCCAAGGTCAAAATGGATCAGTGCAACCTGTCGAGATCTGGGCTTGAGGCAGTGTTTTATAGCTATTAGGATTTTAAAGATTGATACTTCCAAAAATGTTATACATGTGGTTAGCAAGTTCCTGGCTTCGTTCACTGAAATAAATCTTTTATTCCATATTGTTATCTACCATAGGATGTAGAAACTAGAAGGTATGAAGAAAAGGGATGCATTCTTTTCTTGCTATGTTTTAATCTATGTATATATATATTATGTTATTAAGCTAGTTTGCATCTTTTTTTCATATGTTTTTTAAATCTTGCTATCTATGTATTTTTATGCTTTGATGGCCTCAAAGACCAAATAAAGCTATTATTATTATTATTATTATTATTATAATTATCTCAACTCCCAGTAGTAACTCTAATAGGGCTGACATATATGATTTAGAGAGGTTAGAAAAGAAGGCAGTCAGAACAGAACTACATAAAAAGTTACTGTCTGAGGGCCTCATTATGACCCTTGCGGTTACCAGACCTCCAGGGTCACGGTTGCGGTCAATCTGCCCCCAAAGCAAAAACGCCATGGTTGGACCACCGGCAACGCCACTTTCAGCTGCCTGGCGGTGACGGGGGTCCCAATCCTCCAGCGCAGCGCTGCCCTGGGGATTACGACATCTCTCTCTGTCAGGGTTTACATGGTGGTTTCACCTCCATGTGAATGCTGGCAGAGACGGGGTACTGGGCCCCAATTGGGCCCCTGCACTGCCCATGCACTTGGAATGGGTTCTGCGGGGGCCCCCCAGGCCAGCCTCATCATGCAAAGCAGACAGTGATTTGTGCAACGAGTGCTGGTGCACCCAATGCACAACAGCATTGTCGCTGACCGTATTACGAGCTGGCATCAATGTTGTGCGTTTCCACTGGTCCAGCTGACAACTCATAATAGGGTCAGCGGGAAGGAGACCTCAATAGTGGTCCCCTGACCTGCAGGAGTATGGCAGGAGGCCTTTTCCACCCACCAAACTCCTAATGAGGACCTGAGTGTCTGAAAGCTGCTGTCATCTCAGTAGAACAATAAGTGAGATACATCCCGGTAATATTTATGGCACAACAAGATATTTAAAAAGAACTTCAGTTTTATTGGGAATAATAGATCTTGTTGGTAATTGGATGGTGTTGGAGATTGATAAGGCATTGGAAGAACTCAACATAATGAAATGTCACTTCAATGATTCAGAAGACAAAATGTAGGAAAAATACTGCTATTGGACAAACGCAAATTTTGGACAGGTAACAGAAAACTATGGAGGAGTTGCACTCAATTCAGCTAAGCAAAAAAATAAATATGATCCAGGCCTTTGGAGAAAGGTGTGCCATAGGCAAGCCCGTCTGTGCTCATCCATGCCTGAAACACTCCCAGTGCAAGAACCCCTGGTTCTGGAACCTGGCACCGGTACTCGTCTGATGAAATCAAGAACCTTAGGCCAAAGACTCGGGACTCCATCTGCAGCACCACCTCACCACGATACACCAAATGCCTCTTCTCCTGCCACAACTGCCATTACTCAGGCAATGTAGGAACCACTGCAATCTCCACCCAGCAGACACCAAACCACAAAACCAGAATCCACTGTGCTCTACTCAATTCCTGATCCTTCTGCAAGCACACCATAGAAATCTGGGACACTATTACCACCCTCGCACCCAACATTATGTTAATCAAGAAAACCCGTCTCACCCCAACCTCTGCACCAGACCTCACCACCACCACCACAGTCCCCCAGATACAAGATGAGTCACCTCAACCACCCCAACAAACACAGTGGGGGCATCACCATAATCCACAAAGACTCCCTCCACTGCACCACCACAGACAATGACACTACACTGATTATGGAACACCTCAACTGCCAGATCAAATACAACACCAAAACCACCATCAGAGGAACTCCGCCACATCTTCTACAACTCCATCCCTGACTTCATCACCCCCCTGACAATTAACTCCAGCTACTTCATCTACCTGGGGGCCTGAACTTCCAATTAGAAGACCCGAACTTCGCCTTACTCATCAAAAGCATGAGCATCATCGGCCTCTCTCAGCTGGTCATGGCACCCAAGCACAGCACAAGACACACACTAGACCTCATCTTCACCTCCAGCAACGGAGACAAATTCTCCCACACCTCTGAGGTAACATGGACCAACCACAACATTGTCCATTTCTCCATTGAGGGATGAGTTGAAGCCCAGATGAGATCCCCACCCAACTGGAGCCATATCACAGAACCTCCCTGGATTACCACTCTCAAAGAAAGCAGACCCTCGATTACAGCATGCAAAAGTTCTCAAACTGGATTTCCTCAGCTGCTGACACTATCGCCACACTAAAGAGATCCACCAAGTACAAGGCCACCGAGCAAACCAAATGGTTCACATCAGAACTTCAAACCCTCAAACAACACTGCAGAAGACTAGAGAGACACTGGTGATCCAACAAGACCAACGCCAACCTTGATGCCTTCAAGGCCGCCCTCAAAAGATACCACTGCTGACTCAGAGAGAACAAGAAATAAGCACTCACCATCTGCCTTGAGGCAAGTACCAACTACGCCAGAGAACTCTTAAGCATCATCAGAGAATACTCCTGCCCGCTGCTACAGAGAACACGATTCACCACTGAGACACACTATCGGACTACTTTCACCACAAGTTTGCCGACATCTACCGAAACTTTGACCCCCACTGAACTCGACCTCCCTCGCACCCCATCCCACCACTTCCCCCTCACAAGATCACCGAATGGAAGCAGCTTTCCATTGAGGAAACCCTTGCCATCATGGCTTCTATTCACTCCGGATCCCCCGCAGACTCCTGCTTGCACCGTATCTACAACCTAGGAGGAAAAACTATCAGAGCTGCATTCACAGAACTCATCAACTTCTCCTTCTCCACAGCCACCGTCCCCTGCTCCTGGAAGCATGCTGAGGTTAAGCCACTCCTGAAGAAACCCTCAGCTGACCCCAGCAAGCTCAAGAACTACCACTCCACTCGCTCCTCCCCATCCCCACCAAGGTCTTAGAAAAGGCCATCAACCGTCAACACACAGACTACTTCTAACACAACAACCTGCTCAGCCCTCCCTAAGCCAGATTCCAGCCCAATCACAGAATTGATCGCAGCTACAGACAACATCAAGTACCTCCTTGACCACAGAACCACAGCAGCCCTCATCCTCCTCGACTTATCCACAGCCTTTATCACCATCTCACACCACACCCTCATCTCTAGATTCCACAACATTGGCATCCTAATCAATGCACTCAGCTGGATTGCCTCCTTCCACTTTGGCTGAACCCAGAGGATCCTCCTCCCTCCTTACGTCTCTGCACCCAAAGACATCATCTGCAGCATCCCCCAAGGATCCTCCCTCAGCCCTACCTCTTCAATATCTTCATGATTCTACTGGCAGACAGCACACAAACCCACAGACTCAGCATCATCTCCTACACCAACAACACCCATCTTGTCCTCTCCCTCCCAGACAGTACCGCACCGTCCAACTTCCTGAAAACTATGACCGAAAATGCCTCCTGGATGAGGACCGAGTGTCTAAAGCTAAAGTCATACAAAACGGAGATTCTCATCTTCAGGAACAACACTCCTCCCGGAATGACAAGTGGTGGTTGTTAGACCTGACAGCCTTAGGGTGGTCACCCCTCACTTTTTGCATGCCTCCCTCCACGTTTTGGACACTTTTTTTGCTGGTTTTAGGACTCTGCACACTATACCACTGCTAACCAGTTCTAAAGTGCATATGCTCTCTCCCTTGAAACATGGTAACATTGGATCATACCCAAATGGCTTATTTAATTTACTTATAAGTCCCTAGTAAAGTACACTATATGTGACCAGGGCCTGTAGATTAAATGCTACTAGTGGGCCTGCAGAACTGATTGTGCCACCCACTTAAGTAGCCCTTTAGCCATGTCTCAGACCTGCCATTGCAAGACCTGTGTGTGCAGTTTTACTGCCAATTCGACTTGGCATTTAAAAGTACTTGCCAAACCTAAAACTCCCCTTTTTCTACATAGAAGTCACCCCTAAGGCAGGGCCTAGGTAACCCATAGGGCAGGGTGCTACGTAGACAAAAGGCAGGACATGTACCTGTGTAGTTTACATGTCCTGGTAGTGTAAATCTCCTAAATTTGTTTTGCACTGCTGTGAGGCCTGCATCTTTCATAGGCTAACATTAGGGCTACCCTCATATACTGTTTGAGTGGCAGCTTCTGATCTGAAAGGAGTAACAAAGGCATATTTAGTATGGCCAGAATGGTAATACAAAATCCTGCTGACTGGTGAAGTTGGGTTTAATATTACTATTTTAGAAATTGCAATTTTAGAAAGTGAGCATTTCTCTGCACTTAAGTCCTTCTGTGCCTTACAATCCACATCTGACTAGGTTTAGTTGATAGCTCCCTTGTCCATTCACTCAGACAAACCCCAAACACAGGATACTCAGTCACACTTCCATACATCTGCATATAGAATGGGTCTTCCTGGGCTGGGAGGGTGGAGGGCCTGACACTTACATGTTAAAGGACAGTCGCCTGCCCTCACACAAAGGACTGCCACACCCCCTACTAGGACCCTGGCAGACAGGATGGGACTGAAAGGGGACCTTGTGCACTTCTAAGCTACTCTTTGAAGTCTCCCCCTCTTCAAAGGCACATTTGGGTATTTAAACAGGGTCTCTGCCCCTACCAACTCAGACACTTCCTGAGGAAGAGAACCTGAACCAGAACCTGCAACCTGCCAAGAAGAACTGCCTGGCTTCCCAAAGGACTCAACTGACTGCTTTCCTGAGAAGGACTGCTGCCTTGCTGTTGCCCTGCTGCTTTGTTGCTCTCCGGGTCTGCTGAGAAGTGCTCTCCAAGGGCTTGGATAGAGCTTGCCTCCGGTTCCCTGAAGTCTCAGGACCAAAAAGACTTCATTCCTGCAAGAAAACTCCCTGTGTGGCAAAAATCGACGCGCTGCCTGCAAGAAACAACGCACAGCCGCATCGTGGTGAGAAAATCACTGCATGCCGAACTGGAATGATGCAGCCCAACTTCGGAAGGAGAATATTAATGCAGCACCAGCGTAGAGACCAAAAATTCGACACACGGCCCACAGGATCGATGCACAGTCGAGCCGGAACAACTCAGCACCTACTGTGCAGTAGAAATTTCCACACGACGCCCACCTTCACTTCTTCTTGCAAGCACCAGATTTCAATGCATCGTCCGTGGGGCATCCAAAAACCCCGTAATCCGAATAGGATCCCAGTCTATGTGCTGGAAATGATGCAAAGCCTGCCTTGCATGAAAACTCAACAACGCATAGCCTGTGTGTGCCGGAAAAATAGACGAACAACCTCCCCGTTTTCCATGCATCTCCTCCTCTGTGGTCCCTTGCAGAGAATTTGAACGTGAACCAGGTACTTTGTGTTTGCAAGAGACACTTGTTGCTTTTTAAGAGACTAAAAACACTTTATATCATTTTTACAGTGATATTTCACCATATACTTATTGCATCATAATCGTTTTGACCTGAATCTTGCCAGATAAATATATATTTTTCTAAACACTGTGTGGTGTATTTTTGTGGTGTTCTACTGTGTTATTGCATGATTTATTGCATAAATACTTTAGACATTGTCTTCTAATTTAAGCCTGACTGCTCAGTGCCAAGCCACCAGAGGGTGGGCCCAGGATAATTTGGATTGTGTGTGACTTACCGTGACTAGAGTGAGGGTCTGCCTGGACAGGGGGTAATCTGACTGCCAACCAAAGACCCCATTTCTAACAGTGGTCCTCTGACCTCGGTCACCAACCCACGCCCACCAACCACGTATACAACCTCAGAATCATCCTGGACACCCAACTGACCATGAACCAACAGATCAACACTGTCTCCTCTTCCTGCTTCTACATCCTCTGCATGCTCCACAGGATATTCAAGTGGATCACCATCTCCAACACGAAGACGGTCACCCAGGCCCTTGTCTCTAGCTGACTCGACTAGGGAAAAGAGTTCTACGCCAGAACCACTAAACAGATCATGAGCCACCTTTAGACCATCCAGAATGCAGCAACAAGATCTGTCCTTGACCTCCCAAGAAGAACCAACATCACCCATACCTCAGGGCCTTCCATTGGCTCCCTGTCTAGAAGAGATGCCTCTTCAACCTCCTCAAGCATGTACACAAAACCCTCCACAATGCTGCACCCGCCTACATCACCCACGAACTATCTTTCCACCAACCAACCAGAGACCTCTGCTCAGCCTCCCTCACACAGGCCCACATTCCCTGCATCCCCTGCAAACACTACGGAGTGCACTCCTTCTCTCCCCTCACCGTCAGATCTTGGAAAGTCCCCCCCAGCACCTGCTCTTTTGCCACCATCAACAGCCTGATGACGAGGCAGCATTCCCCATCTGGAGGCCCCTTCACTATGAAAAGATTGTACTCTACAAATACCCTTGATTAATTGATTGGAAAAGTTGAGATTCAACAATGTGCGGGTCCATCCCTATTTGAGACTCAATTTTTACAGCCCTTCAGGCCAAACCCAGGCTACAAATAGGTGACATTTTCTGTTTCATCTGTAAGTTCAGATGATGAAAACCTCCCCGGTCCAAGCACTAGGGACAGTATACAATATTTCCCCCAAACAGAAACAACATCACTAGGATGGTTTCTAGGACAGGGACAACAGAGGTCAAGGGGGAGAAGCAGGGGGAGGGGCAGAGAGTGGCAGGGTTCAACTATCAACCAGGAGAGAGAGAGACGAGGAACCAATTATATAGTTGGTAAATCCACCTAAAACTTCTGGATCCTCCATTGTTAATATCTCACATTACACGCCCTCCACCATTGAGATAGATTTGTTAAGTAATGGTCTGGTGTTTGTTCTCACAGATCAGCCTGTTTTTCTTACATTATGGTGTGAACTGTATAGATTCTTCAGGATGATTAGGCTGAAACATTTTTCAAAGACATACCTAAAATGGACCATGATAAGGACAGCGACCTATGATCACCCTCACAATTTGATCCCCCTTCTAATCTAATGAGTGCAGAAATTCTTTAATGTGAAAATCTTGTTAAAACAAGTCAAAGACTTAGAGAACCAAAAGGGATTTATTCTGCATAACATCAGTAACAAAGAAAGGAAATCCCTTATACACTTAGCAAAGGAAACTGACATTATTAGAAACAACAGTTGTCTGGGGCATATAGGCTTATGAGGAAGAAGTTGTCAGACAAGAACAAGATCAACATCATTATGAGAAAGTCAGTTCAGATCCACTCAAGAGAATACAAAAGGAGATTAAGTGCATCACTGAGGCTGATCTGGAAAATGGCATGATCACAGATAAAGAATATGCCTTCCTGAACCTTCCACACCCTAGGACACCCTTAATCTATACCTCGCCTAAGAATAGAAATACCCTCTGGGTTGCCCAATTGTATCTGGGTGTCGATCAGTGTTAGTACCTCTGTGTAGAATTGTTAATCAATACATCAAGTTAGAAGCAGGCTAGGGCAGAGTTCATGGAGTTCCGTGAAGTGCTGAAAAACTCCGCCACACTATGCGGAGTTCCACAAGCGGTGAAGTTTGGGTAAGATGTGCTGTTGATGCTGATTTTCAGTGCCAGGAGTTTCTCCTGCACTGTAAAATCAGCAAGAACGGCATCACATGGAGTGCCAGAGGGTGCTAACTTTTTTCTGCTGCTCGAGGAGATTTTCTAGTCGAGCAACAGCTTCCTCAACGAGAGTGGCAGCTTGCTTATTGCGAGCGGTCGCAGCCTGCTAACGTTCAGAAATCTCACTCACCAACTTAGCGATTTCTCTTGCTTCTCTCGCAAGCAAGAGAAAACACTCCGCTCTGCATCACTTCGTGGAGTTTTTTGGAACTCTGCGCTCTGCTCGGAGTAAGGAAAACACTGCAAACTCTGCTGGCGGAGTGGAATTCTTCACCAACCCCTAGTTAGTAGTTCCTAAGACCAAATCATGCATCAGGGACAGTATGGTTTGATGACTCCAACAGTAGGCTAGAGACCAAGGATAAGGTTGTTATATACAGTATAAATAAATACTGAAGATAGAGCTACAATGGTAGTGGACAGGTGCCTCAGACATACATTTATAAACAAGGCTAGGCGTGAGTTGATGACCACACCAACTGTGATGGCCCTTATGTATAACTATTTCCTCTTGAAGAAAGATTTCTATGTACAAAGTAATAGAGATGCCGTGGGAGCTTGTTTTGCTCCAGATATAGCAAATCTTTATGTCAGTGCTTTTGAAGAAAAAACGATTTATGACAACTCCGAAATATACGGTAATCATATCATTATTTGGCAACGTTACATTGATGAAATTTTTTTCATTTGGCAAGTTGAAGAAACACTATTGAGGGAATTTTGTAGGAGGCTCAACAACCAGCGTCAAGATCTGAAAATCCCTATGCACCATTGCAAACTAAAAATAAACTACTTAAATCTTTTGGTGAGACACAAAGATGGCACGCTGTATACTACTCTCTGCAAGAAGCCCACTGATTCCAAATCCCTTTTATGAATGAACAGCCACCACCTAGGGGCCTCAGGGACAATTTACCATATGGGCAGTTCCTGAATATTCATAGGAGTTGCGCACACAAGACTGATTATTTTCAAGAGGCAGAACAGTTGAAATAGGAACTATTAGAGAAAGGATATTGTAAAAGAATAATCACTGGGATTATTAAAAGAGCGTGGATTTGTCTATGAGAAGAATTATTGGATCCAAAGACAAGAAGTGAAGAACAGTGATGGTTACCATCTCCTCCCCATTAGAAATGAGGTTCAACGACATTGGCCAATGCTTAGGGACACATGCACTCAGCTCCCACTCTTTGCAATTAAGAGGAACAAAAACATTAGAGACTACATAGTTACCGCTTTCAGGGAACCCATCGAAAATAATAATATAGGTTTCATGTTGAGGCTCTCAGCAGTGATGGGACATTAGAGGTGTGGAGAATGTTCTGTATGCAAGTTTGCAGGTGGCATCAAAGATTGGAGGACCACAGAAAGAGAGTCTGATCTGAAAATGTTTTCTAATTGTAAAACTTGCAATGTGATCTGTCATTAAAAGTCCATGCATGTTGGTTTATGTTGGCCAGACAACGCAAATGGTCAAACAATGGATAGCACAGCACAGGAGCCGGACAAGGTGCGAAGTCGAAGGTGCTCCCCTGGTCAAACCCTTCAAAGAAGAAGGGCATACTGCAGACAACCTCTATTGGCAAGTTGTTGAGGTGATCACCATGCAGGTGAGTGGCAGTGATACAGCTAAGCTGTTAGACAATAATGAATGCAAATGGATAGATCGAATCAACTGTGCACATGATGGACTGAATGATGCAAATGACATGAGGAGACTGTCAGTTATATGATTATGGACATATTCTAACTTTTTGTGCCATTTTATATAGCGCAAACTCAACCCAAAGGTATTGGAGTACTCTACATGAGTACCAGTTATGTCACACAAGGACACATTCATTTTTAGTTGGCACGGGGATTATGTGATTTGCCCAGAATCACAGGATGTTATGCCGGTGCTGAGACTCTAACCTGACTTCCCAGTTCCAAAGTCTGCAGCTCTGGCCGTTACGCCACATCCTCTCCCTGACTATAACTATTGGCGCTTTCTTCAATTAATGATTTTCACTATTGTGAGTGAATCAGTGTATACAAATTTTGTTGAGCTGACTATTTTAATTTCTTTCAATAAATTTGTATACACAATAATTGTAAACAGATATAAGATATGGTAATTGTACATATGTTGCAAACATATGGAATCGATAAGTTGGGACATACCCTTCTTGAGTGCGAACAGGGCATGATTAATGAGATGTAATAACTAATTTACTTTATTGTGTGTGGGATAAATGGTGCCAGGAGTTCTATCTCATAGAAGGAATATGAAGTAGGAGATTAGATCACAATTCTATAAGGCCAATTTGTATAGAACTCCAGATTTATAGATACTTTGGCAGGATAAAATGGTATCATGGAAGGCTAATTAGTGACCTCTCCAAATTAAGAAGGACCCTTTGGGTATGATTTTAGACATTTGGCCAAGATGAGTTTCCCCTTCGGCACACCTGACTGACCCAAGATAGTGACCAGGGTGATGCAGTCTAGTGGTTAAGGATTTACCTCATAGATAATTGGGATTACTATGCAGTGTCTTCCAGACTTACTGAGTGAGATCGGGCCAATGAATGTTCGGTGGATTAGCACACAACCAACAGGTTAGTGTAGACGTTGAGTTCACAGCTAGGTAGTTCTATAAAGGCTGATTTGTAAATATTAAAGTAGATCATGTTCCTGTTTGTTCTTCTTGTGTTGAGTTACAGGGAAGGCAAAACAGAAAAGCCCTCTCTGCGCACTGCTACATCCAGTGTAACACATGGAACTGACCTTATGAGTAAAATCAACATATCCACAAGAAGTCCCTAATGCAATCATGAAAATAAAATGTATAGGGATGTGAAGTTTATACCTCAATACTTTTACAGAGCGAACATCCTGGCTGAGTGTATCAAGGGAGAGTTTGGAGCATTTATTGACCCTACATGTAAGGTTTTTTGACACACTGAGGAAATTGCTGTGAGCACTGGTTGGCATACCACATTACTAAGGAGTCTGAGATTTTTTTCACTTGACTTTTCTGATAGGTATTAATCTACAGTGATAATTAAGCATGTGGGACCTTGGTTTGATTTATTTTTTACATCATTGTAGGTATATATTCATGTAATACTAGCAGCTGCAGTAGGCATGTGTGATGGGTGGTACACATGCCCTACAAGTTAGTAGTTTTATTGACATGACTTACAGTGTGTCATTTGTATTGTATGTTTATTTGTTTTTGTTGTAATCTTTGTGAGCACTGTGTTGTCTGCCCTATAACCAAATCACATTTCGGATAATATTCAATGATTAATGTAGGAACATGCTTTGAATATAAAGATTGATAAATGCACAATATTGATTTGGTCATACATCGATATGGGAGATCTATCATCCATGTGATATAAACATTCTTCAATCAAATTGAGTTTGCATTATTGGAAGTTACAAACGGAGACTTGCAGACCCATGGGGGTGCTATATCTGACTCAATGAGTCTCACGCAATGACTTTTCTACATATGGCTATGTGACAACAGTCACCAAATAGTTAAAGTAAGAAAATGCCAACTTTCTAAAAGTGACATTTTCAGAAATGGAATTTAAATTCCGACTTCACCATAATTGTGATTTTAAATTGTGAGTCCAGAGACACCAACTTGACAACCATACCTCTTCCAGACTGTGAATTTCATTTATAAGATGTAATAAGGTAATCCCAATGCTATCCTAAAGAAGAGATATGCCTTGCTGTAGTGAAAAATTACTTTGGGAGTTTTAAACTCCCAGGACATGTGAAACTTCGAAGTACATGTCCTGCCTTCTAATTACATTGCACCCTGGCCATCTGGGTTGTCCAGTGCCTACGTTAGGATGACTTACATCTATAAAAAGGGAAGGGTTGGGCCTGGCAAAAGGGTTATTTTGTCAATTTGAAACAGCAGTGTAAAACTGCACACACGGGATCTGCAATGGTGGGCCTGAGACATGGTTAAGGGCTACTAGGTGGTTGGCACAAACAGTACTGCAGGCCCATAAGTAGCATTTAATGTACATGCCCTGGGCACATGTAGTGCACTTTGCTAATCACAACCAGTGCTGCAGGCCCATAAGTAGCAGTTAATTACATGCCCTGGGCAGATGTAGTGCACTTTACTAGAGACTTATATGTAAACATAATATACCAATTGTGGTTAAGCCAATGTTATCAAGATTTAGGGGAGAGAACACAAATACTTTAACACTGGTTAGCAGTGGTAAAGTGCACAGAGTTTTAAAGCCAGGAAAATGAGATCAGGAAAATGAAGGACATAGAAGAAAGCTGTTGTAAAGACCACTCCAAGGCTGTCAGGCCTAATAGCAGCCCATATGAAGAGGTATTCTAGAAGGAGGAAGATAACATGCAACATTATTCTCAATAAGTTATGTGCAAGCTGGAATTGATAATTGTTTATTCAGATTGTAGATTCAGGAGCAGAAAATAAGTGAACCATATATAAATGCTGAATTAATACAGTCATTTTATAAAAGGATTATTTTATATTTTACCTTGTATATACTGGAGTTTCCATTAAAAATGCATTTTGGTTTTCTTAAGAACTTTGACACAGTTTGACAATTTCTGTATGAAAAAAACGTTCTAAAAATGTTGATTCACTTTGAGTTTGCATGGCAAGTTACATGCATGTCTTTCAAGAGAGGGATTAAAAACAGAAGGGATCCCAAAAGTGACATTTGCCATTTTAATTTCTATAGTATTCTTTTATCTCCAATACAGAAAAAAAATGATGAAAAGTAATTACACTAAACTTGGTTTTTAACAGAATTTTAAAAGAGGCAATGCCTTTGCCTGGTTTGTTGTAAATCTTTTCAGTAGTTCTTGGAAAATTGGCATTTAAAAGGTGTTCCACACTGGTTATGAAGGGATTACATTTCACAAATATGTTCACTATTAATTAGAAGGCCCTTCATAGAGAATATGTAAATCCAGTAAGCTTCTTTTGCAGCTGCCATTACTCAACATGGTGCGCCAAGCACAGTGTTGGGAAAAAAAAGAAAAAGAGGGCAAGATGAACTCATCCCGATCCCCCAGCCATATGGGGGTCTCAAATGGACCCAGAAATGAACTAAATAGTAGAATCTTTATTTTTATCACAGGATTTACAAATTCAATGCTGTAGTTGCTAATTCTGGGCCTACAGAACCCAGGTAGCATCTGGAATCAGATATAGGATGAAAGAATCCTGTAAATATGTTTTAAAACATGATTTAGTACACTTCAGCTGTGTGTAGCCAGCACCACATGTGCCGATTGGCTACCTGCAGCAGGTAGGGAGCATGACCTATCCACAGGCTTGTCCTTGCTGCCAATATCCACTGTGCAATGTAGCCCTGCAGCCAACAATTGGGTTGGCTGCACTCTGTGAGTTCACTGCAGGGCCTGGCCACCAGTGGGCTATCTCTGATGTACAGGGCTGAAGCTCATCAGTTGAGATGGCTAACCTCCTGTAGAAGATTTTGCACTGGATCTGTCCTGAAACAAGCATTTCAGCCCTCTACAGCCATGGGCAACCAAAGGTTGCTAGCAGTGGGTGTTGAAAAGATGTGGAGGGTTGGGAACAGCACTTAGCTGCACCTAACCTCTCCTGTGCACAGCAAAAAACATGCACAGATAGAATTGGGCCTATGGTTTGGCCCCCTGTTCACTGTCTTTATCTGTTAGCAGTGGAGTTTTAGATGCAGTTGCTGGTCTATGTCCAAGCCCTGTGACCAACCCTGCATGAGAAGTCAACTCCCATTTTGCATGGTCTTCGATCAACTAAGCAAGGGCCATGCTAGGAGTTTGCAGACCTAGAAGAAACGTTCAGGGTCTTTGGAGCCATACTGAGATCAACAAAACCCATTTCAAGATCCGAAAACCTGTGGCAAAATTTACTTTTTCTTCATCTTGGTCCAAAGTGACCTCTTAGCCTCCCTCCTGAGTCAGGGAGTCAAATTTTCTAGTCCTTTCCCGTCATTGCTTCTTTTTTTTTTCAGGACTCTGGGACTAAGCCTTGTATCATATAATGGCAGCTGTAGCAACATTTTTTGAGTTACTGCAAGTCAGTCAAAGGCTTTGGTTCCATGACTCAGCATTTACCCCATGGATCTGAAAGGGATTGTGGCCAAAAAAAGCTTATTTCTAATTCAATCAGATTTGTTATTGCTTAATGTTGTGTCTATGAATGGTCCACAAACCCAGATCCATGATACTCTGCCGACTAGAGTGTCTATATCTATTAACCCTTTCAAGCACACCAAAAATAATTTTAATGATGATTTCTTGAGAACAAATGAATGAATTTACACCAAACCAAGAAAAGGCATTTACTTTGGTAAGGCTGTGCTTACATGCCAAGTTTAGTGTAATTTGGTTCAGCATGTTTTCCTGTATTGGAGAGCAAAGATTTCTGTAGAAGTTAAAATGGAAAATGTCCCCACTGCCTACTTTTGGCCCTCTCTTCTCTGACCGATTTACACGAAACCTGCCATATCATAACAACATCTAATTAACTTTTTTAGGAGAACATTTGTGTAACAGCTCCATAATATTATGAAAAAAAGGCCTTTTCAATGGAATCTCTGATTTAGCCATAAACAATATCTGCATAGGTGCTATCAATATCTCTGTTTTATACATTTTGCCCTCATCATCCTCATTTTTTGACAGATATTGGTAGTTTCTGACTCTGTCTGTGCCCTTGGTTTTGCTAACCAGACCAAGGCCAGTGCTCTGTTTCGAAGGCATATGATAATTAGGCATAATTACCATTGACATGACAACCTACCTGTAAGTCCCAAATATGTGGTAGGGCATATAGGTTTAGAGGCCCAGTAGATTTAATGCACTTAAGTGTGCACTGCTGTAGAGCCTGCTTTCATTTTAAAAGCATCCCTGCTTTGCAGGCTGCGTTTAAAAATAAATTATGTACAAATTTGTCTTTGGAATTAAAAGTGCTTCCAAAAAGGTTATAGGTCACATTATTGTTATGTATAAGTCACCCCTAAGGTACCCCCTAGGTGCCCTAGGACTAGGGTGACTAGCAACTGTAAGGAGGGACATTATAAAACATGTCTTATTTGCCCTGGTGAGGAGAAAAATGCCAATTGTGTTTTCCCCGTTGTAGTACATTAGCCCCACAGGCTAATATGGGGAAACTTTATTGAAGTACAACAATTAATAGGAATGGGCTGGAAATATAATTCAAAGATTTAATGGTAGTTAGAACAAATCAAAGAACTTGTCTCTGTTAGATTTATTATAACTATCACAGAAAAGAAGTTATAGAACATGCTTTTCTGATGGGCCAAGCTCCAGCCTTCCAGCAGCTCTTCTCTGATTGGACAGCCTCTGCCAGGCTGAGCCAAGCTGTCTTAATGAGGTGTGAAGTGGCCTACATTGAGACAAAGGGACATCTGGTGGTTGGACACCTGCAAGCTGCAGAGCAAAAAGCAGGAAAGGGGATGGGTCTTCAATGAGGGAATGACATGGCAGGGCAGTGGCTCACCTCCAATTAGTGCCACCCCAGCCAGATAAGTTTCTCATTTTGGATTTTGAAAGAATTGTGCTTTCTGGGATTTATTTTTGCCACACTTCACAGGACATGGTCACCCCAGAGGGCGGCACCCTTCACCTCATTGCTCCCCTGCTTGCCAGCCCAGGATCACTGGATAAGCATGGGAGAGTTGTTCAGCAACTCAAATCCCTGCCTAAATCTACAAGAAGAATAAGGACTGTCCAGCTGGAACCATTGTCTGCATCCAAAGGGCTGCACCCTGGATGACTGCACCTGCTGCACACTCTGGGATTCACAAAAGAAAACTTTGCTTCTAAAAAAAGCTTCTAAAGAAAGCTTCTAAAGAATTCAGGAGTGGAGTCCCTGTAAGCTATAGGTATAAATAAGCTACCAAGAGTCACCTGCATCAACTCCTGCAAGAAGAGCCCAGCTGGAAAACGTGCAGTTGACTTTTAAGGATTTGGCCAGGTACATTGTGAGAACTGTAATCCCAACGTCCCATGGACCAGCTCAGAGATTTTCGATCCTTGGATTGGTGTTGTGGACCCCAGAGACCCAAAAGAAACAACTAGAGAAGAAGGACTGTCCTGCTGGATCCTTGGTCAGCACAAGAGAGGAGTGCTCTCATAAGTACTTCACCTGCTGCACTCACAAAGCTTCACAAAAGGACTTTGCCTGTCTTAATAGATAAGGATTGGACTCCTTGATCAGCAACAGGTAGAAAAGTGCTGGAAGGGCTACCTGCAACATGAACAAAAAGGACAAGTCCAGCTGGCAAGCTTCACCTGGATTTTACTTGGATTGACCAGATGCATTGTGGGAGCTGTAGTCCCAGGCCACAAGAGGCAAAGCAGAGCTTCTGAAATCTTGGCTGGTGCTGTGGACCATTTTCCTACCTCAAGGAACACTTCTGGAAGTAAGTGTAAAAGTTTAATATCGAGGGGGGCTGAAACTCCTGTCTTTGTCCAGGTCCAGCATGACCTTTTTTAACCCTTTGAGCGATATGTTCTTCTAAACACTAGTTTTACTATTAATTTTTTAAAATTCATACCTCTGGTTCCCTACATTGGATTTGTATTGTTTTGGTTTGATTTTACCCATAGAAATATTTCCTATTTTTAGGTTTCACTTGCACGTGCATGCTTTAGTGCTGTGCTTACTGTATTTCTTTGTGAAGAAAAAATGTCTCAAGAGGGACTTTGAACTCACTCTTTATTTACTTGAACTTACCATTCATTACTTTCAACGTCAATCTAATTTACTTGGTTCTCATTGGCCAGCACGTCTTGTCATGTCGTCTCCTTTCAGTTCCTGCTTTGCTTTTGCCATTGATGCTGCCAAGTGAAGTCTGGACCAAGTACAGCCTCCAGTCACTCATTATTGGTTAATGACCAGTTTGCTTTTGCACGTTTGTTTTTCTTTACAATTACCACTTTTTAAATGGAGTATTACAGGGATTTTGAAAGGGGTTAAAATGAATGAACTTATACATGGACAGACTAACTTTTATTAACAGATACTAAAATGTATTTAACACCAAGATAGCCATCATAATATGTAAACACCACTGAATAATTTAATATAACGGCATTATGTACACCGTAGTCCTCCCTTTATTTCTAACAGCTGTTATGGTCTAGTTTTGCAATACAAGTCATAGAGTGAGCCTTCTTCATTATATCTATTTTTGTGACTGAAAGGGTTAGTGAGGCTTGGAACGCATGCTTAGCTGGTAGTTCCTCCTGTGACAGCGCGTGCCGAAAGCGCAACATTGGTGGCTGAAGTGTGTATTCCTTGCATCCTACATTCTCAGGAGGGGGCCTGGGATTGGTATGACTGAGAGTCCACCAAGCTTGCTCAAGATGCTAGTGCAGGCGGGGGGAACTACAGGTTGCTAGCTGTGTACACATAGCTGGTAGAGGAAGGGGTTGTTGATATAATCAAAGTTCTCTCAGGGGGTGGGTGTGTTGAAGCAGATATGTTAATTAGAAATTATTCATGAATGTTTTTGCGTTTTGATTAACAAGAAAATGATAGAAAAATTAAACATAGAAAAATAAATGTGCATGTTGAAAATGTGCCCACGAAGAGTGGCTGGCAGCTTATACCAAGTTGTACTAAAATGATTATAAATGTGTGAAATATTGAAAATATGCAATAACAATGTAGTTATATGTCATATTAAGATGTATAACATATGGTTTGCATTAAATTGTAGAGCTAACTTAGCCAAAGTTATGGCCTAGTTTTGCCAGGCCTTATGCAGAAGCTGAATTATTAGTGCAATGTAGAGAAGCCAATGTGTTGAACTGACCCTGAACCACTTGATGTTAATAAAGTCTGCTTACCTAGAATTTTGTGCAATGTACCGACAGACAGGAGATGAGGTAATCAAAATTTGTATCAAAGTCTGTGTAGAGCAGACAAAATGTACTTTCCCAGGACTCGAACAATAGAGACACTGACAGAAGAAGAAGATGCAACATTTGTGATACCTGATGATCCGGATGATGAGGACATCGTACAGTGAACCAATCAACACCTTGAGAAAGAAGTCATATTAGAATTCATAGATTTGTAAAATTAAAGTTATTGGTTAAGAAATAACATCAGCTGACCAATCAGGAATTAGGGGGATGGACTGAGTAACCTTAATAAGATGTCATGACAAGGGGCAAAAACTACAGATGAGATGCGAGATGCGAGGGGAGAACTGATGCAGGTGTTAGATGTCGGAAGATGCGATTCGAGATTCTGTCATTGGGCTCATGCTCTTTAGAGCCTGATGCGTTGCTGATCGATTGATGACCTGAAGACGAACACTGACTTTGTTGCTGATCCAATCTGTGTATAGGTAGCTATGACAATGTGACTTAACTTTGTGCCTTCCTTTCTAGGTACCAACTGCGCTGTTTCTCCTCTTACTTAGATGTTTTTCCAAATTCATGTTCTAAATTGTTTTCGCATGAAGTCCCACATGCTAATGCTAATCTGGGTTAGGTAAGGTGCCCTTGAGTGGCGCTGACAGTGACAAATGATTGACGAACCGATTGCTGAACTCTACTATTAATGTTGATATATTCATCTTTGTTGGCTTATGCTGAAGCATTAGAGCATACATTTTCTCTAGTTTTGATTAGATTATGTAATTGGTGGTCATTAATTAACTAATTTGGAGCTGATTGAATCAAGTTTGAATTAACCATAGCAATTAGACTTGTAACTAATAGGGAAATAAAATTGCTAAAATGAATATTGAGTTGTGGTTATTCATGGAATGTTGATATCATTGACTAATGATTAATAATCTTCTTAGTGGTTATTGATTGATATATTGAAACTTTATAACATTGGTCACTAATGGCCAGGATACTTCATGCAATCCAAAAGGTTCATCGGCTTATTCATGTCCCCTTGTAAGTTTACTTACTAAGGACCAGGCGCACAAGCAGTTGTAACTAGAACTCACAGACACCTCTGTAGGCCCCCAGTGAAACCTTAACTCAGAGCTCCAGCTGCAAGAAGAAGCAAGCAGGTAATACAAATGTATTATAATTAAACTACGGGGGATGCGTGTCTCCTTCGGGCTACCTACGTATCATTATCACAGAAAATGCTTCACCGAGAGTTGTTGAACAGGGTTAGAATCTTTATCATCAATTTACCAGAATGCCAGAGATAGCGGAAGTGACATTGCACGCACATCACACGCTTTGTCTTTCAATTTCAGTCTCACAATTGTGCTTACACACACACACTCACATCTACACCCACACACACTCACATAAACACACCCACCCACCTGCAAACATGCACACATCATACATTTAAAAGCATTTTTTTTTAAACATGAGCTGTCACTATGTTCCAGGCACTGACTTTGCCACTTCTGAGGCCAGGGGTTACAAAGGCAGTCTTAGGGGCCTCAAGGAACAAGCCAGAGGTAGCAGCTGCGACCCCTGGCAGCCCCTAAATGACGTCTATGTTTATTTAGGATAAGAAATGCAGAGAAAAGGTCCTCTGAACCTACGCAGCTTCTGGTTTTCATCAAATGTTATATATTATTGGCCTGAACCACTAGACTAATGACAGGGATTTAAACTTCAGTAGCAGCACGAATATGTCACAGGACATATGTTTCCTGACCCCAGGGGCCCCTACTTGAGAGCTAACCTGCAGTATCTTTGCACTAATGTTGTGGTTAAAATAAGAGAGCATTGCTATAGCATGTTGTCTTCTGGCACTAACATGGTGATGGACAACTCTTATGGACTTTTACTACGGTGGTGATGGCTGAGAGTCCGCCGAGCTTCTGCAAGATACTGGAACAGAGCGAGGAGCAAGAGCTGGAGGTAGCACAGATTGTGAAACCAGGTGTTGGGTTTGTTGCTGTAGGGACAACTCCTGACGCGGGATAAGATGTAATTGTGCATCACATAGAGGCAATTGTAGCGAAATCAACACTGGTTTTTCACAACATGTTTTCGCGCTGTATGCCTTTTCAGAACCCAGGCCCTAATACATGGCAGAACATTACAGTCACTAATAAATAGTTAACTTTGATTTTTTTTACCAGCAACTTAAATGAGCTTTGAAGTGCCTTGAGGGTCGGAGGTGATGAGGTCGGGGGTTGAATGAACATGGGACGCTGCAGGGCAAAACATTACCTTTTCATGGCACCTTCAACAGAACACTGTACATTTTCTTCTCCTACGTTTGAGCAAGGTTACTGCTTTTCTTTAGCCTATAAAAGTATGCTGACATTTTGTTGCTGAGTGAAGGTTTTCTTAACAATTTCAATGTGGGAATTCGCTGATGATACAGACCTTGGTGAAAGCTCTGTGTGATTACTTCTAAAAACTGCCACTTAAAGCTATACACTTAGTGAGAGGTTATACCCCTTCAAATCGCATTCTGAACAGTACCTGCCGCAAACGTTTATGAAAAATGTTCCGTGTTATGAAAACACTAGATCTTGCAGTTGTAGAACGGAAAGCTATTATCCAAACAATGATCCTTTTGGAATCATCATTTGGCCTTATTCTCCCTTAAAGAGCACAAACCTGTCGATCATTGTCAAAGCCCTTTGTCGCTTACAGACAGGCTTAAATGACATGTTTTCTACTATGTAGTCTTCACACAAAGGCCGGATTATTAGTCAGTCAGTCGGATTTTGCTGCGGGGATACTATATGGCTGAAAATAATGTTTCTGGCTAGATCTGTTTGATTACAGTAAATTACTGCAATTTACTAATATGAGAGTGCTTGGATTACATTAATATATTATGCCCATACTAACTTATTGAGCTTCTGGGACACCTACAAAAATACACTATCCGGACCCTTTATTTTCCCTCTGCAGTGGGAGAACTACACGTTCCATCCGGTACTATGGCCCTCATTATGACATTGCCGACTGCCGCCAACATACCTCTGCGGTTTACCACTAACTATATTATGACACACAAATAGCAATCCGTCACTATGCTGACACACACACATGTCCGCCAGCCCAAAGGTGAGTGATAAACTGGGGTAGCAAAATCCACACCGTTACACCGACAGAACTACGCCCACAATATTATGACCCACGAATCACCATGGAGGACATTTAACCGCAGTAAGTCATTGGTGGTACATACCGCCGCGCTCAAAATACACACAACAAAACAACACTAGATTGGACAATTCAAACTACACACACCTGACACACATACACACACACCACACCCACACACCCAAAGCACTATAAAACACACACACACACACACTACCCACAACCCTTTACAAGTAGAAATAATTTTCAACAGAGAGAGACAGAGAGACACCAAGAGCACCCACAGAACCAGAGCCACACAACACCATCACCCATACACCATACACACACCTTACAGCACACACAGCAACACATCACCCCACACACTCTCACACTCACCACTCACACTACACCCATGGCACCACAACGACACCCCAGATTCTCAGAGGAGGAGCTAAGGGTCATGGTGGAGGAAATCATCCGGGAAGAGCCACAGCTATTCGGATCACAGGTGCAGCAGACATTCATTGCAAGGAAGATGGAGCTATGGCAGAGGATCGTGGACAGGGTCAACGCCAGGAGACAGCACCCAAGAATAAGGGATGACATCAGGAAGGGGTGGAACAACCTAAGGGGGAAAGTGCATTCTGTGGTAGCAAAACACCAGATAGCAGTACAGAGGACTGGCGGTGGACCCCCACCTCCCCCCCCACAACTAACAACATGGGAGGAGCAAGTCTTGGCAATACTGCATCCTGAGGGCCTGGCAGGAGTAGCAGGAGCAAAGCAAAACACAACGCTGTGGGATAGCGTAACTGGATGGACGGAATGCAGAACCAATCAAACATTCACCCCCAGTCACAGATCTGGGTTTAATCCATCCATTATTTTGCTCACCATGCCACCCCAGTTTGAACCCAGCCATATGCAAATCAGTCTTGACCCTGTTCCTCATGGGAACAGTCCAGCCCGAACTGCTAGGCCAGGTTCTCCCTGGACCGGAAACAAGCATCCTGGGACCGGTTTCGGGGTTTCACCCCTCATCAGCCAGGCTAGCTTGAATCCAGTGGCACAGTGAGCCCGGGACCCACGTCTGGGCATACCCGGTGCACTTAGGGCGGCAAAAGCAAAGCAAAACACAACGCTGTGGGATAGTGTAACTGGATGGACGGAATGCAGAACCAATCAAACATTCACCCCCAGTCACAGATCTGGGTTTAATCCATCCATTATTTTGCTCACCATGCCACCCCAGTTTGAACCCAGCCATATGCAAATCAGTCTTGACCCTGTTCCTCATGGGAACAGTCCAGCCAGAACTGCTAGGCCAGGTTCTCCCTGGACCGGAAACAAGCATCCTGGGACCGGTTTCGGGGTTTCACCCCTCATCAGCCAGGCTAGCTTGAATCCAGTGGCACAGTGAGCCCGGGACCCACGTCTGGGCATACCCGGCGCACTTAGGGCGGCAAAAGCAAAGCAAAACACAATGCTGTGGGATAGCTGTGGGAGTAGCAGGAGGACTGGACTGGACTCTGGTAAGTCACATCTTTACTGCTTTCACCCCCCTACCTGCATGTAATCACATACCCCCACCCTCACCCTCACTCCCATCACTCCACCACCTCCCACAAACCCTACCATCACAACCCACCCCTCCTACAACCAAGCCCTGAATGCAACACCAATGCATGGACAAGACTCACAGCCCTGCATGGACACCCATCATCAAAGCATGCACACTTGAGACAATCATCTAGCCCACCAAATCACCACTCACACAAGCATAAGCTGCCAGGGCAATCACAACCATAGAGGGCAACACACCCATACACAAGATGGCACACGCAGAAACACTAACACTGCATTTACATCCCCACAGGTTCCCCACACAACGTCACCGGAGAGGAGGTGCCAGCAACATCCAGTCCCCCAACAGAAGAGGCCCACAGTGACAACAGCACCTCTGCACGCCTGGATCAGGATTATCAACCTGGCCCATCAGGGACCTCCGGACAGTCGGTTACCCAGGCACAGTCCCATACCACCACAGAGCCTCCTCCCTCAGGAAACACCAGCACAGCACCCAGCGGGCCAATACCACTGTCCCCAGAACACGTCAATCAGCAGTGCGTCCACCACTATAGGGACCCCAGGCCACCACACAAACACAGGACGATCAGGGACCTAGGGTCAGTGGCAGTGGGCACACAGTTCAGGGGACAGAGGCACAGGGACCCCAGGCCACCACACAAACACAGGACGATCAGGGACCTGGGGTCAGTGGCAGTGGGCACACAGTTCAGGGGACAGAGGCACAGGACAATAGGGAAGCTGGGATGACTGCTGTGCGACAGGGGGAGGATAGGCCCAGGGAACCGACTCTCCACGAGGCACTCACCAACATCCTGGGAGCATACCAACATTCCCAGGAGACGATGGGCCAGATACTGGCCAAGTTGCAGGAGACCCAGCGGCTGCAGGAGGGACAGTACCTGGGGATCAGGGCGGACCTCAGGGACATCCACACCACCCTGGTCACCATTGCAGGGGTGCTGGCAGACATGAAGAGTAAAACACACAACACTCTCACATCCGAATCTCACATATGAATTAATCCAATATCAATACATATTCTAAACAGAAAAATAATTTTATTAATATACACTGGGAATTCTAGAAAAAATAACAACTACACATATATAAAGAAACAATTCCCCCCACATACCAAAACCTAAAACTCAATCATCTGAATTACAATAGAGAACAATAACAAATTCAACTGCAACACAGAGAGACAGACATATAAGACAGAGACAAAAAAGGAAATAAAAATTAGAAACACCGGACAAACAAATTAATGATAGCAATATAAGCAAACTACAGACAACAATCTTTATATGCCATGCTCATAATAATAGATATAATATGGCCACTAATCTGAATGCAATCCAATTTAAATAAACAACAGTTTTTCATATAATGAGTTTCAATACATAGAAAAGCTAATGGTCAAAAAGTATATTTACAAAGAATATACAAAAATAAGGAAAATAAATATTGTCCAGTATCAACTTTGTATATTTGTCATCATCTCAAAGTTCATGAACATAATCCTCAATTTTCATGCAAGCCACACGTTCAAAATTCATCAAGATAATCCTTAATATCAAGGCCTAAAGCTCATTACGGCCAGAATCTTGGAATTCATCAAGGTCATCCTTTATTATCCTCAAAGCCGAAGCGTGTTTCAGTGGACAAACAAAATCTGAAGTTTGGAAATACAAGCTCCACCTTCATCAGGGCATAGTGGAAGGATGATGTAAACTGATACACTGTGTCACAGTAATATATCTATACATATAGGAACAAATACCTCAATTAATAATATTGCAATTATAAAGGAGATTGTCATGTCCGTTCCGGAGACAAACAAACACCACTCCACAAAGTGACAAAGAAAATAAACAACACAACCATCAATCCATGTGAATGTTACCAAAATAATCAAAGAAAAAAACAAAATTAATGTGCAAAACCCAAGTGCGCACCCAAGCAAGTCTAAAACACCAAGCATAATATATATCAATAATAGAAAATAGCCTATATATTACTCATGCAGATGCTACCTCACAATGCCAACCACTGGCAACAAACTCCAAAAACCAATTACAGGGGTAGGAGGAACTAGTTGACTCTACAAAGACCAAACAACAGGAATAAAATACTGTATGAACCTCAAACACTATTTCAACACCAACAAAGTTTGCATAAAATCCAATGGGCAACTAACGGGGCATTCAATTTGCACGTTCTTATTGCGGATTTGTGTTCAGATAATCTGGTCCTGAACTCTCTCGATGTCTCCCCCACGTAACCTAAATTACACGGGCATAAAATCAAATATACCACATTTTTTGATCTGCAGTTTGTCATGGTCGTCAACACAACCGTTCTCTCATTATGTATGAACTTATTAGTAATCATAGCCCCATCACATGCATGGCAGCTACCACATTTTAAGTTCCCTTTAACCGGGTCCAATCCTACGGCGGATCTTTGTACCAAATTCTGAGTAAACTGAACAGATGCCCGGACCAACATATTACGTAAATTCCTATTCCTTTTAAAAGCAAAGAGTGTTTTTTCTAATAACATGGCATCATCACCCGTGTTCAAGGTGTGCCACTCAGAATTGATGATTTGTCTCAACCTACTGTTCAAATTGGAATGGTGGACTACAAAACCAACTTCTCGCTTTTAACTTTACTTTTACCTTGCAATAATGCCTGTAATATTTCACTCTTTTTAATAAATCCTTAATCACTCTATGGGGATATCCTCTTTGTTTCAATTTCTCCGCTAGAACATCTGCATGCTTCAAAAAATCTTTCATCTCTGCACAGTTTCTTCTCAAGCGCAAGAACTGTGAGAAAGGAATCGCTTGTCTTTGACTTCTGGGATGAAAACTATCATAATGTAAAAGTGTATTCCTCGCTGTAGGCTTAGTGAATAGAGATACTATCAACTGTCTGTTCATATGTTTAATGTATACATCTAAAAATTCAACCTGATCACAACTGTGCTGCATGGTGAATTTAAGATTGTGATCACACAGATTAAGCCACATGAAAAACTTGTGTAGTTTTTCTTTTTCACCTTTCTAAATAAATAAATTGTCATCAATGTATCTACACCAATTGCACACATTTTCAAAGAAAGGAGCAAGCTCGTTATTTATATGCTTTTCCTCAAACTTGCCTACATATAATTTAGCAACACTCGGAGCACAAGTGGACCCCATGCTAATTCCCTTAATCTACTGGTATACAGTCCCATTAAATTCAAAGAAATTGTTGTATGACACAATTTTTAAACAATCTATAATAAATTCATGTAAAGGTTCCGTACCCAAGGTAGCAAGATACGACTTAACACAATCAAGGGCTTGCTGTTGGGGTATATTCGTATACAAAGCTTCGAAATCCATTGTGACTAATATGCCTTGCTCTGGATTGAAATCCAAACCTTCTAGTTTTGAAATCAAATGACCTGTATCACGTACATAGGATGGAAGTTCTGTAACTAACGGTTTCAAAAAGCTGTCTACATACTGAGATAGAGATTCAATTGCAGACCCGATAGTAGAAACAATAGGACGAAAGGGTGGGTCAAGTGAATTTTTATGTACTTTTGGAAGTCCATAAATAATGGGCAACCTCGAATATTCAGGTGTAAGAAAATCAAATTCCTTCTGACAAATCAAACCACGTAGCAAGGCAGTACTGTTATTGCCTTTAATTAATCTTTTAATGCGCATTTCAGGATTTCCTGGTATTAGTTTGTAAAACTCTATGCACTTAAGCATGTTAGTCATCTTAGCTATGTATTCATTGGTATCAAGACCAGCAATCCCCCCACCTTTATCACACAGTTTTATAGTGATCTTATTATTGCATTTAAGGTGGTGTAAGGCAGAATTTTCTTCCTTGTTTAGATTAAATTCTGGCTTAGGAATGTGTTTAAGCAGGTTTTCAAACTTATGCAAAACAACTTTTTCAAAGATGGCTACATCCGGGCCTAGGGAATCTAAACTCTGAATGAAGGTAGACGGGGGTCTCAAACCAGACCTAATGGGCTCTGGTGTAGAAAGAGAATTAGCAAAGTAAGAACGCATAGAGACTCCACAAAAGTTCAAATCTATTAATATTAATACTGGGTACGAATGATAGACCCTTTGATAGAAGACGCTCTGAGTCGTGGTCTAAAGAGATGGTGCTCAGATTAAAGATAGGGATATTACCTAGTCTATCCAATATTGATTGCGTCTGGTCTGTAAAACATGTGGAGAGGGATCTGGGTTCTGAAACCTGTTCCCTCGATTCTAGCGGAACCTTGATCTGAAATGTTGCCTCCTGTTTCCTAAAAAACGAGGATTCGTCTAAAAATGATCAGGTTGATTCCACCTATTAACAAACTAATCAAAATGGTGAGAACTCCCCTCACCTTCTGAGTCCGAGGTGTCTGAAAAGGTAACTATTTTCTTCGATGTCCAATACTGTTTACCACTAGGGAATTGTTGGGATTGTCTATAATATTGCTCAGACATATAAGGATAAGTCCTTTCCAAAGTAAAATACCTGATATCCTTTCTGAGTTTGTCAGTCTGTCTTTTAATAAAATATTGACTAAAAGACTCAAAATCTATATTAACTTCTTCAAGTTTCTTTTTTGCTTCGTCCAATGCAACAGATTGTTTAAATGTATTCTCCAATTCCTTTATTTCCTTAGTCAGGACTGTGACAATTTCTCTAGCCGTTTCAATAATTAACAACATCCAGTCCCTAGAACACCTATTGGAGATCAAAGACCATTTCTCCAAAAAGAGTCTGATCTCTACAACCAAGCCTACGATGTTTCTTACCCTCAGACCATTTGGAATGGTACCTGCTTTCAAATACTCTAACAAAAATTCTGCATGAGTTTCTGTTCTACGGGCTTTCTTTTTTAGATTCAGCAATTTCAACCAATCATCATTCAAATTGTTGGAAACATAGGCATCTGTACCTGTATTCAAACTTGCCCCTACAATTCTCGAAAAATCCGCCTCAGAAAACCCAAAGGTCTTGAGGCTATCCATCTACTCAAAGAATAAACAGAACAGAAAAAGAATCACTAAAAATGAGACTCTCGAACCACCACCTATGCAAGAAAATGAACAATCAGATAATACAAAAAACAAATAGAAACATGAAAAAAATGGAACAAAATAAACAAAGGTGTCAAGAGAACGGACCACAACTACAAGACTATACAGACCCTGACAGCAAATTGCTGTAGAACAACAGCAGACATTGACAACACCATGAGGGAGGCAGTGGTACACCAACGAGCACCTGACACTAGCCAAACCGATGAACAGCCTTCCACCTCCGCTGACGTTAGTGGACAGGAGGCCCGCCACAGGAACAACAGGCCATCAGCATCCCTCCCCCTGCAAAAGGAGAACCACCACGCAAACAGTCCCTGCGATCCAGGCAGAAGCCAGAGAATATTGCCAAGACCCCCACCAGGAAATAAGACTCTCCTGAATGTCACCCCTGTGTCCTACTATGTCACCCTGTCCACCTTAAACTGCCATTGCTCCACTTCCTATGCCCCCTTGAACAGTAAACCTTTGATACAAATAGACTGGAACATTACCCTGGACTCTCCTCCACCCCACTCCAGCCCATTGCAATACCCCATCCACTTATTAGCACATAAATAAACACAGTTGTAAAAAATACAAGTATGGAGTCTCTCAATTGAACTATGTATTAGTTTAACAAGCTGTTAACATTGCAATTCAACTGTACAGTAATGTATACATAGTTATGACCTGTAGTTGGCTGCAGTCAACACACCAGGAGCCAGAGTGGGGCACAGATATCTGTAAAGGGACATGCCAAAGGGTACAGTAAGTGGCCATAGTAGTGGGAACATCACCTGCCAGTGACAATATCCAATACAAAACTGTCAATGGAAGGTGAAGTTACAGTATCTTACCTGTGTGTCACTGAAAGTACTGTCGTATGATTGCTGTTCTATTGTCCACATCCTCATCCTCTGCCTCCTCTTCATCACTGTCCACAGGGTCCACTGCTGCCACACGCCCATCTCCAGCCTCATCCTCCTACAGAAAAGGGACCTGGCAACGTAAGGCAAGGTTGTGCAACATACAACATGCCACGATGATCTGGCAGACCTTCTTGGTTGAGTAGCACATGGAACCACCTGTCAGATGGAGGCACCGAAACCTGGCCTTCAGGAGGCCGAATGTTCTCTCTATGATTCTTCTGGTTCGCCCATGTACCTCATTGTTACATTCCTCTGCCCTTGTCCAGGGATTCCTCACTGGGGTCAGTAGCCATGAGAGGTTGGGGTAACCAGAGTCACCTGCAAATATTGAGGGATACCTGTTAGCTAAACACTAACCCTTAGGGCCAGACTCATACCCATACACCAACATATACTGGGGGGGAACCATGGGCTCACCTATTAGCCACACCCGGTGCCTCTGGAGTTGGGCCATCACATATGGGATGCTGCTTTTCCTCAGGATTAAGACATCATGCACAGAGCCAGGATACTTTGCATTAACATGGGAGATGTACTGGTCCGCCAGGCGCACTATCTGAACATTCATCAAATGAAAGCTCTTTCGATTTCTGAACACCTGTTCATTTCTCTGGGGGGGGGACAAAGGCAATGTGTGTACCATCAATTGCCCCAATCATGTTGGGGATATGTCCCATTGTATAGAAGTCAGCTTTCACTGTGGCCAAACCTCCAACTGGGGGAAAACAATGTAGCTGTCCATTTGTTTAATCAGGCCCGACAACACTCTTATTAGCACTATTGAGAACAATGGCTGTGACATTCCTGCTGCCAAGCCCACTGTCACTTGGAAAGAACCAGTTGCCAAGAAATGGAGCACAGATAGCACCTGCACAAGAGGGGGCATCCCAGTGGGGTGATGGATAGCAGATATCAGGTGTAGCTCCAATTGGGCACACAGCTCTTGGATTGTGGCCCTGTCAAGTCTGTAGATGAGAATAATGTGCCTGTCCTCCATTGTTGCCAAGTCCACCAAGTTCTGTAGTTCTGTACACAGGGGGATGTCTCCATCTCCTATTCATCTGCAGCGGTTGCAATCTAGGGGGCAAAACGATGAGCATCTGGTCAGTATTCCACATTTTCAAAATGTACATTGATTTGCATGATGTGACTGAAACAGTATGTTGTTGGATGGGCCCAAATGGTGCCTATGTGTACTGTGAGGCAGTTAGGTGCCATGGCCTGCCCACTCCCTGAAATGGCGTCTGCCTGTCCTGTGTGGATAGACAGGTGGAATTGAGGTAATGCCGCTGATGTTGTGCGCCGTTGCGGGAAGCGGTGGGGTGGTATCCGAGTGGAGGATGTGAGTCTTTGTGTGCCCCTAGGCCAGGCAGGACATTGCATGGTAGGTCCCATGTTGGGCAAGGTTCTGATGTGAAATTCCTTCAACCAAGCTAGTAGGTCTCGACTACTGGGCAGGAGTCTGTGGGTCTCAGGTATGCTGCTATTGGACTTAGGTTTGCCTGTCATAGGGCTGGTGACTAGCATTGTGACTTGTAGTGCATTGCATAGTGCTTAGGCCTGTTCCCTGTGGGAGTGTGCTGTGTACGCCAACTGTGGTGTTGGTGCAGCCATTGACCAATTGTATCCTTTGTATCCCCTCCTTTTTGTTTTGTCACCATGTCCTTTTGTGCATTAGCATCATGTGGCAGAGGAGCAGAGGCACGGGCGGCGGAGGGAGCTGCATCCCACAGGGCCCAGGAGGCCGAATCCACCAATGGTGAGGGCACCAGTGGGACGGAGGGCGAGGGGAGCACCACGGCAGAGACTGGAGGGGACACTTCTGACAGTGATACCTCCTCTGATGGAAGCTCCCTGGTGGTGGCGGACACCTCTGTGCCCACCCCAACTACAGGTACAGCCGCCACGCCTGCACCAGCACCACCCTACCAGCAGCCCCTCAGCGAGTTTCCCGTGCCCACTCACTAAGAAGGGTGGGCATCTCCTCCGCCCCAGCCACCTCAGGCCCTGCCCCAGTTAGCCCTGCTGCCCTGAGTGACGAGGCTATTGGCCTCCTGCGATTCATCTCTGTAGGTCAGTCAACCATAGTGAATGCCATCCAGGGACTGGCAGGCTATTTGCAACAAACAAATGTATTCCTGGAGGGCGTTCACTCTGGCATGGCGGCCCAACAGAGATCAATCCAGGCTCTGGCCTCCTCCCTGATGTCAGCCATTGTCCCTGTCTCTAGCCTTCCCCCTACAACTACCTCTACCCAGTCCCATTCCCCTGAACCCCATCCTATCCCAAGCATACATTCAGACCAGCATGCACCCAAGACAACAGACAGGAGTGGCTTAGGCAAACACAAGAACCACACATCATCGATCAGGCACTCACACAAACACCATCCAGAATCAGACACACCAACATCCACTGCCTCCACTATTTCCCCCTCCTCGTCTACCACCCTCCCAGTAGCAGCTCCACTCACACCTGAATGCACCTCATCCTCATCCACTACCACCATCACCATCACACCTATCACAACACACCCCTCACTGGCAGCCACCACCCCCACATCCATGCACACATCCCCTGTGTCCTCCCCCACTGTGTCTGTGCCTCTTCCTCCCAAAGTACACAAACGCAAGCACTAAGACACCCAACAGCCATCCAGCTCACAACAGCATCCAGGCCATGCACTTGTACCCAAACACAGCAGACTGACACCTCCTACAACCACTCCCTCTTCCTCCACTCCCATACCTTCACCCTCTTCCCGTCCCAGTGTCCCTAAGAAGCTTTTCCTCTCTGCCGTTGACCTCTTCCCTACCCTCCCCCCGTCCTTCACATCGGGCCAGGGTGGTCAGAACCCAGGCTAGCAACTCAGCCACCCCGTCCACGACTACAGTAGTGTCAGCAGCTACTGCAAGTGGGAGAGGCTCCTGGGAACCAGGCATAACCACTGACAGTGTGCCAGCACCAGCTGCCAAATGGAAGGACAAGGAGGCACCACCAACTGTGAAGGGCAAGGGCAAGGAAGCAACACCAACTGTGAAGGGCACGGGCAAGGATGCAACACCAGCTGTGAAGGGCAAGGAGGCACCACCGGCAGCCAAGGTGAAGGACAAAGAGGCACCTCAAGCTGGGAAGGCCAAGGGCAAGGGGCCTGCCCCTGCATGCAGAAAGGTCAGGAGGCCTGGTGCAGGGACAGAATCTGGCGTTTCAGCCGTCCGAGGCTGCAGGGGAAGGGCTGGAGCCTCCCCCTACCACAGGCATTCCAGACTCCAGCATGTCCACCCGCCACCAGCATCACTACCTGCAGCAGTGCCAGCAGCAGCAGCCCCAGTGGGCAGATCATCCGAGGCTGCAGGGGAAGGGCTGGAGCCTCCCCCCACCACGGGCATTCCTGACACCAGCATCGCCACCAGCACTGCCACCTGCACTACCGCCAGCATCACCACCAGCACCGCCACCAGCATCACTGGCTGCAGCAGTGCCAGCAGCCCCAGTGGGCAGCCATCCAAGGCTGCAGGAGAAGGGCTGGAGCCTCCCCCCACCACGGGCATTCCCGACACCAGCACCACCACCAGCAGCGCCACCGGAACCGCCACCAGCACCATCACCAGCATCGCCACCATTATCACTGTCTGCAGCAGTGCCAGCAGCAGCAGCCCCAGTGGGCAGCTGTCCGAGGCTGCAGGGGAAGGGCTGGAGCCTCCCCCCACAACAGGCATTCCTGACCCCACCACTGCCACCAGCACCACCACCAGCACTGCCACCAGCACTGCCACCAGCATCACTGCCTGCAGCAGTGCCAGCGGCAGCAGCCCCAATGGGCAGCCATCCAAGTCTGCAGGGGAAGGGCTAGAGCCTCCCCCCACCACGGGCATTCCTGACACCAGCACCGCCACCAGCAGCACCACTGGAACCGCCACCAGCACGGCCACCAGCATCACTGTCTGCAGCAGTGCCAGCAGCCCGAGTGGCCCCACCACTGCCATCCCCGCCACTGCCACCACTGGGCAGCCGTCACCGCCGGCGGGCAGTGTGTAGTCCTGGCTTCATGGACTGTAGTGCGTTCTGCCCCTGCAAATCCTGTGGGTGTGACACCCAGGTGAGAGACTGCGACCTTGCACTCCCCATGTGCTGCATCACAGAGCACAAATCCCCCTCCAGAACCAGTGGAAGAAGGCATCCACTCACCCCATCATCCACAGGATGAAGCACACTGGACACAAAGCCCCCTCCAGAACCAGTGGAAGAAGCCATCCACTCATCCCCTCCTTGGCAGGATGAAGCACACTGGGCACAAAGCCCCCTCCAGAACCGGTGGAATAAGCCTTCCACTCACCTCATCCCCCATAGGATGAAGCACACTGGGAACAAAGCCCCTTCAGAACCAGTGAAAGGAGCCATCCACTCACTCCATCCTCGCCAGGATGAAGCACACTGAGCACAAAGCCCCCTCCAGAACCAGTGGAAGAAGCCATCCACTCACCCCCTCCTTGCCAGGATGAAGCACACTGGGCACAAAGCACCCTCCAGAACCAGTGGGCAAACCACCCACTAGAGAGACTGTGGCCTTACATTCCCCAGGACCAAGCAGGGGGCACACCACCCAGTAGAGAAACTGTGGCCTTTCACTCCCCAGGACCAAGCAGTGGTCAGACCACCCACTTGAGAGACTGTGGCTTTGCACTCCCCAGGACCAAGCAGTGGGCAAGCCACGCACTTGAGAGACTGTGGCTTTGCACTCCCCAGGTCAGTGTGATGGGCATGTAGCCCCCTCGAGGACCAGTGGGGTTATTTCATCTTCCGGCCGAGGTTCCCTCGTTCCCTGTCCCCCTGCCTGTGTATTTTCGACCTGATGTCCCTGGAATGTTCTCTCCGTGTTGATGCGGAGTCAAGTGGGGCCTTGGCCTATGTGATGCGGCCCTGTGGCCCACAGACATTGTAGACTGGGCAGTGTCCCTCCGTTTGTATATATGTATATACTGTTTTGATTTTGAAGGACGTATTTCTAGTATTTTATCTTATTACACTCACTTTAATCACTTCGTTTTGTCCTTGCATTATTCCTCAGGGGTACGGGTGGATATGCAATGTCTGTCATCTTTTTGTGTGTGTGTCACTCTCTTTTTGTCCCCCTTCCTTGTGTGCTAGGAAGCAGTACTCACCGTGGTCGTCTTCGCTGTCATTGGTATTCATGGTGAAGAAGAAGATAGACGAGCATGGGGAACACCTGCAACTCTGGCTCCATGGCGGCGAGGTTCTTCCTTGAGACTCTAGAGGTGAGTCGTTTCCCTTCTGTTCACTGTTTCCGCTGTGCTTTTGAAGTCGTTGGTACCGCCCCGGAAAAGGTGACGGATAGGCCTGTTGTAGTAGTGTGGGTGGTACATAGTCTTCAGCCTGGCTGTTGGCGGTTACCGCTGTGGTGCTTGTTGCTACCGCCGTGGTGGTTGGTGTGTTAAAGTGGCTGTCTGTGTGAGTGGTTTCTGCCGTGGTCATAATTCCACTTTTTTTACAGCTGGCCTGTTGGCAGTGTTACCACCACCTTATCACCAACCGCCAGGGTTGTAATGAGGGCCTTTGATCCTTATGGCTGATGAAGACAAAGGGTCCAACACCCTTCTTCTTTAATGAACCAACATAGAATCCTATAAGGAAGAGATATATAGGGTGCCCTTACTCTGGTGTAAAAGCACACATAAATGTGCATTTTACTGAGGGAACCACTCTAACCTTATGGTACATTTGCAAGCTTTTTACTGGCCCTGAGTTCTCAAACTAGCACACTGAGAAAGATGTAACAGCAGCACCTGCAGGGATAGGAGGACTTATGCCCTTTATTTTTGCACTCCCCTTCCTTCCTGATACCAACAAACTGGGAAAACACTCTTGCATCTCATGCCTTCAATGCTCTTAAGTTAGTGACTAACAGGCTCAGGGTGTAGACATCCTTCTTCCACTCATACTTTCGTCTTGTCAGGGGTTGAACTCTTCAGCTCTCAGTCTGTGCCCTCATACCAATTATTTCCCTAGGAGTCCAGCATTTCTAGGATTGGGACACAATTTAAACCCTCATGGGTCACATACTCTGCCTGTACCTTTCAAGGGACTGTCTGCATCTAAGGCTCCTGTTGCCTGTTATGCAGACATTACAGATGAAATTCCAGATGTGACATACTCTCTCTAGAGTCATGTTCAGGATCATTCCCTGTGCACAAGTGTAACATCTTGCTTAATGGTTTTTCTAATACTAATCACATTTAGTTCCTACTAGGCCTGGGCAGAAACTGTAGAGTTTTACTCTGTGGCATTCCGCAGACTAACAAAAAGCCTCTGGGAGATGCTGCAGAATTGAGTAAATGGGAAGAAAAATGCTCTTCCTGTCATTTGCACTTTTTTCACGCCAGAAGCGCATTTGACAGTAAATCTATATTTATCACCAAAGATATTCACTGCACTCCACGAAGTTTCATTAGTGCATATTTATTCCAAATAACAACCACCAACGCGTTTCAACTCCCTCAGGAGTCTTGTTCACAGTGATTGATTCCCTTTTCCCCTTTTACTATTTATACCTCGTAGTGTTGCATCATTCACAGTGCATTATGGACAGTGTAGTTTCCATTGCAGATATGTAGAAATGTTATGACTAAGAAAAAAATATAGGAATATTAATCTGACATTAACTCTTTAAATATATATATTCAAGGTGTTAAAAAGTCTCATATTATTATACATGCATAGTGTAGATAATTATAGTGAAGTAACTAATTAGGAAATAATCAGTAGCAGATGTAATCATGAACTAGAAGGGAAAAGCAACACACAAGAAAACAAACACAAAGAGCACAACACATTGAGAATTATATTCTAATTTTTATTTTATAAACAAAATTGTTTGGGGAAAATATACAATTTATTGTTTATTGGAAACTACACTGTCCATAATGCACTGTGAATGATGCAACACTATGGGGTTTAAATAGTAAAAGGGCAAAAGGGACTCACTTACTATGAACAAGACTCCTGAGGGAGTTGAAACGCGTTGGTGGTTGTTATTTGGAATAAATATGCACTAATGAAACTTCGTGGAGTGCAGTGAATATTTGTGGTGATTTGTATTTTTCGAGACTGGTCCTCTCCGTCACTGGCACCGGCAGTGGAGTGCGCCGCCCAGCAACTCTCAGACCATCTTTGTTTCAAGATTTAACAGGAGCGGCAGCACCCGATATTACCAACTTGGAGTATAATAGTGTTTACATATGTGTAAAGAGGAATGGGAAGAGAAGTGTTTTAATTACTTTGAATCCGGCAAAATGAGAAGAACTTAGTAATGAAAAAACCGCTGTGGCGATTAGAACCTTTTAGGCACACAGTGGATATCCTTTTATGACTTTCGGCGGCAAGCGGTGAAAGGATAAAACAAACATTGGGAAGAATACAAGCTTTGAAGTGTATAACGCGCGCAGCTTTGATAAATTACTGCTAAACATTTTAGCAGTGTTACGGAGCATCACGGAGAAGAATACTCTTGGATTGAATCGGGAAAGCGCGCGACGTGCAAAACTTCCCGGCTGAAACAGCTGAGAAATCAACTGCCTTTGGACGCCAAAGTGCTTCGAATAAAATGTGTGTCTTGAAACACACACGCGAGCGCTCCATTCGTTCCCAGATGCAGTTTCTAAGCGGCAGCTGAGAAAATAACCGCCATAGAATCGTAAAAGGATCTGGACTAAATATATGTTTGACAACACATGCAAGAGCAAGAGCTTCGAAGTGGAGAGTTGAAAAATTGGAATTGGGATTCAAAATAGCCAGAGGCAAACGACTGGTAATTGACCACCAGTTGTGTGGAGTCGGAGGACGCCAGGACATACGGTGAGTCTTTCCAGTCAATACCCTCTTGCTTATAATTAGTGCTTTCGCATTTCCTAAAAAGATAATATATACACGTATAACAAACACCCAATATATACAAAAGAATATCGATGCAGCCTATTTTAATACAGGCCACGAGGTTATGTGCTTGAGAAATGAAACAAAATTAGTATTAACAACTTGATGAGTCTTAGCTCCAAAAAATTATTTTAGCATTTTAAGTTGTGTATCGTTTGTGTTCTTTCTTTTCTTCTTTCTTTCTTTCTCTCGTCCATTCTTAAAATTCTATCTTGGGACAATCAAACTATGCATTTTTCCTCTCTTTTCTTTTTCTCCTCTCCTCTCTTTTTCTCTTTTTCTTTCCTCTTTTTGGGTTCTTTCTTTCCTGTCTTTGGATACTCCTCCTTGTCCTTTTCTCTTTTTCTCTTTCCCTTCCCTTTCAGTTCCTCCTTCTTGTTTTCACTTTCTTTCTTTCTTTTCTCTTCATTATGTAAAGAGAAGAGTAAGACATTCAAGAAAAACAAAAAATGGAAGAGAGAGCAGCTAAACGCGCTCTCAAAGCTGCAACATTATTTTCAACGGCGCAAGGAAATGAAAGATTGGAAGATATTATGAAACCTACAGATAATGTTATGACCATACAAGATACATTTTATAAATTGGAGAAGCTATATCGAAAGGAGATAAACAAAAGCTGGGAAATAATTGCTTTAGAGAAATATATAGAGGTTGGCAGGGTACCAAGAGGATTGCGGATCTTTACACTTCCCAATCATGCAGACATGAGACCCGAATTACTATCAGAGTGGGGTGAAAACAATATGATCTGCTCACGCAATATGATGTTGATTCTGATTAAGTATGCTAAAATGGATGCGGCGGAAGCAATAAAGGAAGCACAAATACTAGAAGAAAAAGTTAAAGATATGAGTAATCAAGAGGAATCAATTAAATGTAGGAAGAAAATGGAGGATAGATTGAATAAATATGAATCTGAAATAGAATCTTGAAAAACAAAGAAATTTTCAACTAGATGAATTAGATTACAAAATTGGCACAGTGCTGACCTTTGCGAAGAGGTTTGAACGCATTAAGGAACAACATTCAAAGGATATTAAATCAAAAACTCTAATGTTCTCGGAAACAATGAGTGAATCAGACATTGAAATTAGTGAAGGAGAAGAATCGGGAAATACAAGTACCAGAACAACACTGCTAGAGGAAATGCAAATCATATGTATGGATCAACAAACATCAAAAGGCAGGGGCCGAGGACGCAATATGGGCAGAGGCCAGCCAAAAAACACACAATCAGACATGGGAAGATTAGAAGAGGCAAAGGAAAGAAAAAACTATCCTCTTCGCAACAGACAAAGGAAACAATAGAGGACATGGAAAGAATTGAAGAAGAAAAATTAGTGATAAATCTATCCAACCACACACTAACAAAGGAGGAAGAAGATGTATTAAACAAAGGACTGTCATTTTGCCCTGAACACCATATGGACAAGGTTGAAACCAAAATAGACACGTACAAATTTGTTAGAAAAATCAAGCTAGCTAAATATTTCAGTAAACATCAATCAAGATCTAGAGACATAGAAAACATACAGAATGATGAGGGTCTAATAATTGATCAAATAGAAGATATAAAAGTCTGTTATGAGCTGATGAATAACTTGGAAAATGATGAGATGACATCAAGTCAAATATTGGAAACTATGGGAATATCAACAAATATTCATGAATATAGCCACTTCAAACCAACGTCCAAATTCTGTCGTGTCTTAACTCCAGGAAACAAAGTGGATCTATTTTATGAAATGGTCATCAGTGACCTGGAGAAACTAGAACATGTCAAGCCTTCCAAAAAGGGTGAACATTTAATTATAAATGAACGGAAAGCTTTACAACAATTGGCGGACAATCCAAACATCATTATCAAGCCTGCCGACAAGAGAGGAAACATTGTGATCCTTAATCGTAATGACTATCTTAGAGAAGCGATGAGACAAATAAATGACAAAGAGAGTTATGAAAAACTGAGAAATGATCCCACTAGGCATATACAGGAATTGATCATAAAGAAATTGGAAAAATGGCGTACTGAATGTTTGATCAATGAGGAAGAATTCAAATTTTTAAGTCCAAGTCATCCAGCACTGTCTACCATCTATTTCCTTCCAAAGATTCACAAAACATTAAACAATCCTCCTGCGAGACCCATCATCTCTGGTTGTGGATCATTGTTTGAAAATATATCCAGATATGTGGATCACTATATTGCCCCATTGGTTTCCTCTCTTAGTTCGTATATTAAAGACACAGGAGACTTCTTGCGAATAATAGATGATATTCAATGGGAATCGAGTTACAAGTTAGTGACAGTGGATGCAGTGTCACTATATACATCTATTAGACATGAAGTAGGACTAAATGCATTGAAGTTCTTTCTACGACAAAGAAAAATTGAAGAAAAAAGCCATTCTGAAATGCTAGTGGAGATGGTGGAGCTATGCTTGAATAACAATATTTTTCTATTTAACAAAAACATGTATAAGCAAGTGAGAGGAACTGCCATGGGCATTTCTCTCCCCCCAAGTTATGCCAACCTAACCTTGGGCTGGTGGGAGAGGGAAATAGCATGCCAAGATGGATATTCTGAATACTTGGACATCATAGTACTATGGCTACGCTATATAGATGATCTATTCTTGATTTGGAATGGCACCAAGGAGGAATTTGTATCATACTTTGAAATTCTGAATGAAAATGAATGTGGTTTGAGCTTCACCTATGATATCAGTGACAAACAAATTGACTTTTTGGACATTAGGGTATATGTAGGCAATGATCAAATCAATACAACTGTATTTAGAAAAGTGACTTCCACCAACAGTGTCCTACATGGGAGCAGTTTCCACCCAAAACCATTGATAAAAAGTATTCCATTTGGTGAATTCTTAAGAATGAGACGGAACTGCTCCAATGATGAAGAAATGGATACTCAATTCAGTATGGTACGAAAACGTTTTATGCATCGTGGATATCTAAGAACCAATATTGAATCAAGTGAGAAAAGGGCTAAGAGGATCTCTCGACAGGAAACACTGATAGATAGAGGTTCAAAAAGAGGAAGTGACAAAGAGGACATGTGCCCTCGTCTAATTCTCACTTACAGTAAAGAAAGCAAGGACATAGAATCAGTATTCAGAAAACATTGGAAGATATTGAGAAGTGACCGAGATCTGGCAAGAAGAATAGGTGGTAAACCACAAATATCATATAGGAAGTCACGTTCATTGAAAGACATACTGGAAAAAAGCCATTATGAAGCACCAATTATGAGGAATTGGTTGAAGAACGAGACAACTGACTTCTATAAGTGTAATAAATGCAAAGTATGTCAAATTGCAAGAAACAGTAAAACCTATATGGATCATAGTGTCAAAACTATACACATTCTACAAAGAATCACTTGTGATAGCCAATGTGTAGTCTATATGCTTGAACGTGAATGTGGTTTGAGATATATTGGGAGTACAATCTGTCCATTAAAGAAAAGGATCTTTGAACATACCAGAGCCATTACCAATCAAGATATGAGCTATACAATGGCAAAACATTTTGCAAAATCACACACCAACGATTGGAGATCGCTACAATTCATGGGTATAGTGCAAATGAAAAGGAGTGAGAGAGGAGGGGACAGAATTAAAAAGCTAAGACAAATGGAGAGTAAACTCATCATCCGGCTCCGCACAAAGATGCCTTACGGGCTGAAAATGGACGAGGAATTACATGTGCACTTGTGATCTAGTAATATGGATAAATACATGGCAACAATGATGTAGGATGGCTATTGATGTCTAATTATCAAAAACTACTAAACTATGACATGCTTTGTCAAAGAATGATAGATACTAAGTTAGAGAGAATTGATATTCACTAACATTCATGCAGAATATAATTAATCAAGTGAAAAAAGAAAAAAGACAATCACTGTTGTAAGCATAATAATGAATGAAATCAACAAATCTCACAACTTTATGACCATTGCAGATATGTAGAAATGTTATGACTAAGAAAAAAATATAGGAATATTAATCTGACATTAACTCTTTAAATATATATATGCAAGGTGTTAAAAAGTCTCATATTGTTATACATGCATAGTGTAGATAATTATAATAGTGAAGTAACTAATTAGGAAATAATCAGTAGCAGATGTAATCATGAACTAGAAGGGAAAAGCAACACACAAGAGAACAAACACAAAGAGCACAACACATTGAGAATTATATTCTCATTTTTATTTTGATTAAAAAAATTGTTTTGGGAAAATATAAAATGTATTGTTTATTGGATACTACACTGTCCATAATGCACTGTGAATGATGCAACACTATGGGGCATAAATAGTAAAAGGGACTCACTCACTGGGAACAAGACTCCTGAGGGAGTTGAAACGCGTTGGTGGTTGTTATTTGGAATAAATATGCACTAATGAAACTTCGTGGAGTGCAGTGAATATCTTTGGTGATTTGTATTTTTCGAGACTGGTCCTCTCCGTCACTGGCACCGGCAGTGGAGTGCGCCACCAAGCAACTCTCAGACCATCTTCGTTTCAAGATTCATATATATTTATATATATATTTATATATACATACTGCTGGATGCCGGTAGGTAGATATAGCTAGACCCATGTTTCCATAGGAAAAGCATTTTTTGACTTGCCTATGTCTTTAATGCCATTTTACTGATCTTCACAAAATTTTCTAAAAAAAGTGTGCCGGGAATTCTCGTTGCACATGTAAAGTTACAGGGTGATGCGTCAAGCGGGAGCTGAAAAAAAGGGTGTGTCAAACAAAGTGTGTTTCCCATGTTAATTCCCATAGGATTTTTGAACATGACTACAGCCCGAACCACTGGACGGAATTACATCAAGTTTGGCATAAAGCTAGATGTTGCTCCACAGATTAAGCTTGTGAGAAAACAGGGCTGAATGCAGAGGCCCTCTGACTTTTTGCCCCCATTTTTCAAGTTTTGCTGGTGTTTTCCTGACTCTTGTGGTGCCCTGGGTACTGCTAACCAGTCCCAGGGCCTGTGCTCTGTATAAAATGAGTATGCAAATTAGGCTAATTATAATTGTCTAAGGCAACCTACCTATAAGTCCATAGTATATGGTAGGGCATGTAGGTTTAGGGGGCCCAGCATAGGTGGTGTACCCATAGGTGCACTGCTGAGGGGCCAAGTGTCATTTTAAAGGCAGGCCTGCCTTGCTGGAAGCTTTGAAGTTAAAGTGACATGCAAATTTGACTTTGGAATTCAAAGTAGTTCCAAAGTGTTAAACTTTCTTACTTTTTACATATAAGTCGCCCCTACGGTGTACCATCTGTGCCCCCAGGGCTGGGTGCCATGTAACTAGAAGAAGAGACATTATAAAACTAGTTTAATAAGCCCTGGTGAGGTAAAAAAGCCAATTTTGTTTTTTCCTCATTGTAGTAAATGGCCTCCATAGACTACAATGGGGGGACTTTATTTTAATTTACAAAGTCCCCTTAAGTGTTAGGTTTGGTATCAAATTTGTTGTTATAATAAGTCCCAAAACTTACAATTGTTGGATTTAATACAACTTGTTCAGGTAAAGAGTTTTAAACTTGATCTGAAAAGTTGCCAACTTCAGCCCTGCAGTGTTTTGCTGCTTTGCTCTGATTGGCCAGCCTCTGGAAGCCTGGTCAGGCTACCTTGATGAGATGTGAAGTGGCCTGGCTCAACTCAAAGAGATGTGCCTGGGGGAGGAGATTTTCCCTCAGCAGATGGGGAAGCAGGAAGGGGGGAATGCTGCCAAACTGATCTTCAAAGGCAGGAAAGGACATTTGGAGCAACCCAGCACCTCCCACACATCCTGCAAACCCAGACAATTAGGTGCCACCCTCATTAGATTAGGAGAGGGCAGGAAAAGGGTCTGTTTACATTTTTTTGCTCAGCCAGATGTAACCTCCAAAAGTCACATTCGGCCATGATGGATTTTTGAGGAATGTTGCTCCCTGGGATTTATTTTTGCCACACTTTACAGGAATTGGTCATCACAGGGGTAAGGACCCTGCACATGACTGGAGAACAAGGACCCCCCTGTTTTTCACCCAGGAGCAAGCATACAACTGGCATACCTGCACCCACACACCAGATCTCCACCAGATTCCAACAAGGAAGAACTACAGAAGAAGAAGGACTGCCTTGCTGGACCCCTGACTTGCACCTGGACACTGCACTCTGGAGAACTGCACCAGCAGCACACTTGGGCTTCACCACAAGGAGGACTTTGCCTGGCTTCAAATGGTTCAAGGAGCGACTCCCAGTTTGTTACAGGTGAAAAATTGCTAACCAGAGCCTCCTGCTCCAGCTCCTGAAGAAACTGACAGCTGACCACTGTCCAGTGACCATTTTGGAGCTTGCGCCAGGTGCTTTCTGGGAGTTGTAGTCCGCACCCTCGAGGAGCAACTCAAAGCATCTGAAACCTTTGTGTGAGCTGTAGACTTCAAAACGACCTTAAAAGAACATCTGGAAGAAGATCCAGAAGTTTGGAGACGTTTGGAGAACTTTTGGAAAGAAGTTCCATAAAGGGACTGACCCGCCGCAGCAACTCTAGCTGGCTTGCCTCAACCGCGACCTGGCCTGACTTGCAGGTTCATCCCGGTGAAGAAAATCTCCAAAAAAGTGACTAAGTCAGAACATAGAAAGTTGACCAGGACCTCCCAGGCAGTGTATCCGAAGAGGGCTCCAGGGACGTTGGATCAAGATTCAGGTCTGCCCCAGTTGAAGGATTTTCACCTCGAAAAAACGACTAAGAACAAAGGTAAAAATCTCCACCAAGGGCTCCTGCGACGCATATCCGAGGAAGAGTTCTAGGAGAATGGATTGGACTAGCGACTTGGGCCAGCTGAAGAAAAACTTCAAGAAAAATACTAAGTCCGAAGGTAAACCTTTGACCGAGGCCTCCCGCGAGCTGTAGGCGAGCAGGGCTCCATCATGGTCGGCGTCAAACTTAGACTTTTCCCTGGTCGAGTGCAACCATATGACCAGATTGGCGCTATCCGTTTCCAAGCGCTAAAAAGCATTAAGGCCCTCATAACAACCCTGTTGGTCGATAATAAAGTGGCGGTAATACCGCCAACAGGCCGGCGGTAAGAAATATGAAATTATGACCACAGCAGAAACCACTCAGATGGACAGCCACTTGAACACACCGAGCGCCAGGGCAAAATCAACAGGCACCACGGTGGTAACCACCAACAGCCAGGTGGATGACAAAGTACCACCCACAGTAATATGACCCACCTATCTGCCACCTTTTCTGGGGTGCTACCAATGACATCAAAAGCAAGGAAGAAACACTGCACTGAAGGGAAAGGACTCCCCTCTCACACTCAAGGAAGAACCACGCCGCCATGGAGCCCGAGTTGCATGTCTTCCCCATGCTCTTCTACCTTCTGCTCCACCATGAACACCAATGCCGACGAAGACGACGACGGTGAGCACTGCTGCCTAGCACACGGGGAGGGGGGAGGAGGGGAGGAAAAAGAGAGTGAAACACACACTCAACATGCAACACCCCCACCTCCAGCACCACACACATAACCAGATGCAATAACATTACATATTCACACCGTACCACTCAGGAATAATGCAAGGACAACCAAAATAGAGTAAAAAGAGTGTAATAAGATAAATATATTAGTAATACGTGCATCAAAAAAAAAAGTATATACATATTTACAATGCAAGGGACACTGTCCAGTCCTCAATGTCCGTGGGCCACAGGGCCACATCACAAAGTCCAAGGCCCAACCTCACTCCTGCAACAACACGGAGAGAACACTGCAGGGGCATCAGGTCAAAAATAGACAGGCACCTCAGGGGGACGGGGAATGGGGGGGGGCACCTCAGCTGGAAGATGGTACAACGCCACAGGTCCTGGAGGGGGCAACATGCCCATCACTTTGTCCTGTGGAGTGCAAGGCCACAGCCTCTCAAGTGGATGACTTGCCCACGTGCTCTGGAGGGGGCAACATGCCCATTACTCTGTCTTGGGGAGTGCAAGGCCACAGTCTCTCAAGTGAGTGACTTGCCCACATGCTCTGGAGGGGGCATCATACCCTGTGCTTGGTCCTGGGGAGTGCAAGACCACAGCCTCTCAAGTGGATGACTTGCCCACGTGCTCTGGAGGGGGCAACATGCCCATTACTCTGTCCTGGGGAGTGCAAGGCCTCAGTCTCTCAAGTGAGTGACTTTCCCACATGCTCTGGAGGGGGCATCATACCCTGTGCTTGGTCCTGGGGAGTGCAAGACCACAGTCTTTCAAGTGGGTGACTTGCCCACTGGCTCTGGAGGGGCAACATGCCCTGTGTTTGGTCCTGGGGAGTGCAAGGCCACAGTCTCTCAAGTGGGTGGCTTGCCCACTTCTTGGTCCTAGGGAGTGCGAGGCCACAGTATCTCAAGTGGGTGACTTGCCCACTGCTTGGTCCTGCGGAGCGCAAGGCCACAGTCTCTCAAGTGGGTGATTTGCCCACTGCTTGGTCCTGGGGAGTGCAAGGCCACAGTCTCTCTAGTGGATGGCTTCTCCACTGGTTCTGGAGGGGCATTGCGCCCAGTGTGCTTCATCCTGGGAAGGATGCAGTGAGTGGATGGCTTCTCCACTGGTTCTGGAGGGGGCATTGTGCCCAGTGTGCCTCATCCTGGGGAGGATGGGGTGAGTGGATGGCTTCTACACTGGTTCTGGAGGGGGCATTGTGCCCAGTGAGCTTCATCCTGGGAAGGATGCGGTGAGTGGATGGCTTCTCTACTGGTTATGGAGGGGGCATTGTGCCCAGTGTGCTTCACCCTGGGGAGGATGGGGTGACTGGATGGCTTCTCTACGGGTTCTGGAGGGGGCATTGTGCCCAGTGTGCTTCATCCTGGGGAGGATGGGATGAGTGGATGGCTTCTCCACTGGCCTGGAGTGTGCATTGTGCCCAGTGAGCTTCCTCCTGGGGAGGATGGGGTGAGTGGGTGGCTTCTTCCACTGATTCTGGAGGGGGCATTGTCTTGGGGTGTGCAAGCTCACAGTCTCTCACATGGGTGTCAGATTCACAGGATTTTCAGTGGCCAGGCTGCACAACACCCCATGGATGCAGGACTATACACTGTCCGCCAGCGGCGGCGGTGCTGGTATCAGTGCTGGCAGTAGTGGGGGGAGGCTCCAGACCTTCCCCTGCAGCCTCGGACGGCTGCCCACTCAGGCTGCTGCTGCTGGCAGTGGTGCTGGTTGTGGTGCCGGCAGTGGTGGGGGGAAGCTCCAGCCCTTCCCCTGCAGCCTCTGACGGCTGCCCACTCGGGCTGCTGCTGCTGACAGTGGTGCTGTTGGCGGTGCTCGCAGTGGTGGGGGGAGGCTCCAGCCCATCCCCTGCAGCCTTGGACGGCTTCCCACTCGGGCTGCTGCTGCTGACAGTGATGCTGGTGGCGGTGCTGGCAGTGGTGGGGGAAGGCTCCAGCCTTTCCCCTGCGGCCTCGGACGGCTGCCCACTCAGGATGCTGCTGCTGGCAGTGATGCTGGTGATTGTGCTGGTGGCGGTGCTGATGGCAGTGCTGGCAGTGGTGGGGGGAGGCTCCAGCCCATCCCCTGCAGCCTCAGATGGCTAACCCACCATGATTGGTGGTGGAGGCTCCGACTGAGTCCCAGCACCAGGCCTCTTTTCCTTGGCTTCCTTTTCTTCTTGGCAGCAGCTGGGGACTGCTCCTTGCCATTCTTTGCATCAGCTGGGGGTGCCTCCTTGCCCTTCCTTGCAGAACTTGGTACAGGCACCCCATCAGTGTGGGTGCCTCGTGCCCGGGATCCTCTCCCACCTGGTGTAGCTGTGGACACCACTGTGCCCCTGGACTGGGTGGCTGAGGTGCTTGCCTGGGTTCTGACCAAACAGGCCTGACGTGAGGGACGGGGTGAGGGAGGGCTAGGGAAGAGGTCAAAGGTGGATAGGAAAAGCTTCTTAGGTACATTGGTGCAGGAAGAGGGAGATGGTCTGGGAGTGAAGGAAGAGGGAGAGGTTGTAGGAGGTGTCTGTCTGCTGTGTTTGGGTGCAGGTTCATGGGCTGGATGCTGTTGTGAGGTGGATGGCTGTTGGGTGTCTGAGTGCTTGCATTTGTGTACTTGGGGAGGAGGGGGCACAGACACAGTGGGAGAGGACACAGGGGACGCGTGCATGGATGTGGGGGTAGTGACTGCCAGTGAGGGGTGTGCTGGTGATGGGGGTAGTGGATGAGGATGTAGTGCATGCAGGTGTGAGTGTAGACACAACTGGGAGGGAGGTGGACAACAAGGAGGAGGGGGGCACAGTGGAGGCAGTGGGTGTTGGCATGTCTGCATATGGATGGTGTTTGTGTGAGTGCCTGTGGGATGAAGTGTGGTGCTTGTGTTTGCCATGTCCACTCTTGTATGTTGTCCTGGGTGCATGCTCATCTGACTGTGTGCTTGGGATAGGTTGGGGTTGAGAGGAATTACGATTGGGTAGAGAGAGTTGGAGGGGGGAGGATAGAAACAGGGACAATGGCTGCCATCAGAGAGGGGGCCAGAGCCTGGATTGGTCTCTTGAGCCGCCATGCCAGTGTGAATGCCCTCCAGGTATGAGTTTGTCTGTTGCAATTGGGCTGCCAGCCCATGATGGCATTCACAATGGTTGACTGCCCAACAGAGATGGATCACAGGAGGCCAATAGCCTCCTCACTCAGGGCAGCAGGGCTAACGGAGGCAGGGCCTGAGGTGCCTGGGGCGAAGGAGATGCCAACCCTCCTGGGTGAGCAGGCACGGGAAACTCGCTGAGAGGCTGCTGGCAGGGCGGTGCTGGTACGGGGTGGTGGCTCTACCTGTAGTTGGGGTGGTCACAGAGGTGCCCACCACCACCAGGGAGCTTCCATCAGAGGAGGAATCTGTGTCAGTACTGTCCGCTCCTGTCTCCGCCGTGGTGCTCCCCTCGCCCTCCATCCCACTGGTGCCCTCACCGTCGGTGGATTTGGCCTCCTGGGCCGTGTGGGATGTAGCTCCCTCCGTCGCCGATGCCTCAGCTCCTCTGCCAGATGATGCTAATGCACATAAGGACAGGGTGACAAAACAAAAAGGGAGGGGTGAGACAAAGGATACACTTCTTCAATGGCGCAAACAACACCAACGTTGGCGTACATGACACACACACACACACACAGGGAACAGCTTTACGCACTAGGCAATGCACTACCAGTCACAATGCTAGTCACCAGCCCAGGGATAGGGACACCTAACGCCACCTGCAGCATACCTGAGACCCTCAGACCCGTGCCCAGTAGTGCATGCCTAGTAGCTTGGTTGGGCGTATTTTACATCAGTACCCTGCCCAACATGGGACCTACGCTGCAATGTCAGGCCTAGCCTAGGGGCATTCCCCACGTGGATACCACCCCACCATGCTTAAGTTGTTTGTTGGGGCACTGTACTCACCTTGTTGTGGCTGCTGTGATGCCCCCAAGCACCCATCCAGCACCGGATAGGCCACCGCCAGTGCAAAATACTGTTACAATCACGACATGCATTGAAGTGTAGTGGTTGAAAATAAGAGATACTAACCAGCTCCTCACTATTTTGCCCCATAGATTGCAACTGCTGCGGATGAATAGGAGATGGAGACATCCCACTGTGTACAGACCCCTGGTGGACCTAGCAACAATGGAGGACAGGCACATTATCCTCACCTATAGACTGGACAGGGCCACAATCACAGAGCTGTATGCCCAATTGGAGCCTGACCTGATATCTGCTATCCGTCACCCCACTGGGATCCCCTCTCTTGTGCAAGTGCTATCAGTGCTCCATTTCCTGGCAACTGGCTCCTTCCAAGTGACAGTGGGCTTGGCAGCAGGAATGTCTCAGCCAATGCTCTCAATAGTACTGACCAGAGTGTTGTCTGCCCTGATTAAACACATGCACAGCTACATTGTTTTCCCCCAGGTGGTGGATTTGGCCACAGTGAAAGCTGACTTCTATGCAATGGGACATATCCCCAACATTATTGGGGCAATTGTTAGTACACATATAGCATTTGTCCCCCCCTCCCCCCACCTGGTGAAATGAACAGGTGTTCAGAAAGCAAAAGATCTTTTACTCCATGAATGTGCAGATAGTGTGCCTGGTGGACCAGTACACCTCCCACGTCAATGCGAAATATCCTGGGTCTGTGCATGATGCCTTTATCCTGAGGAATACCAGCATCCCATATGTGATGGCTCGACTCCAGAGGCACAGGGTGTGGCTAATAGTTGAGCTCTGGTTCCCACCCAGTGGGTGTTGGTGTATGAGTATGGTGTGGGCCCTGAGGGTTGATGTGTGGCTAACAGTTGTCCCTCGATATTTGCAGGTGACTCTGGTTACCCCCAACCTCTCATGGTTACTGACCCCTGTGAGGAATGCCAGGACAAGGGCAGAGGAATGTTACAATGAGGCACATGGGCGAACAAGAAGAATTATAGAGAGTACCTTCGTCCTCCTGAAGGCCAGGTTTCATTGCCTCCATCTAACAGGTGGATCCCTGTACTACTCACCCAGGAAGTTGTGCCAGATCATTGTGGAATGCTTTGTGTTGCACAACTTTGCCTTTCATCGCCAGGTGCCTTTTCTGCAGGAGGATGAGGCTGGAGATGGCCATGTGGCAGCAGTGGACCCTGTGGACAGTGAAGATGAGGAGGCATTGGATGAGGATGAGGACAACAGAACTGCAATAATTCGTCAATACTTCCAATGACACACAGGTACAAAAGTGTAACTTCACATTTAATTTAAATTTTTGTGCTTGACATTAACACTGGCAGGCTGTTTTTCCCACTTCTATGGTCACTCACTGTAGCCTTTGGCATCTCTATTTACAGACATGTGTGCCCCACTATCGCTCCTGGTGCGTAGACTGCAGCCAACTACAGGTCATTCCTATGTTTAAATTTCTGTACAGTTGATTTTCCATGTTTAAACCTTGTTGAACTAATACATACTTCAATCATTTGACATACTCCATACTTTCAAAGGGTGTTTTTTAAGTGCTAAGAGATAGAAGGGGATGTACAATGTTTTGGGGTGATGATGGAGGAAAGTCCAGGGTACAGTTCCAGTCCATTTCTATCACAGGTGCATTGTCCAAGGGGGCATAGGAAGGGGAGCAATGGCAGTTCAAGGTGGACAGGGTGACAGAGTGGGAAACAAGGGTGAAAATCAGGAGAGTCTTATTCCCTGGTGGGGGTCTTGCCAATAGTCTCTGGCTTCTGCCTGGATCGCAGGGAATGATTGGTTTTTTTAAACCAATTTTTATTGATTTTATACATAATTCAAAACAGTTTACATTGCATTTCCTTCTTCTCCATCTTTTTGTATAACACATTGGATTTATTTATTTGCGCGCTTAAACTAGTTGAGATTCATTTTTAATAAACATTATTTATTTGGTATTATTGAAATCCAACTCCCCCCTCCCTCTTCCCACCCTAGCCCCTCGGTCCGGCTACTTATTCAATGATAGTACATTTGCAATAGGAAAGTTGGAGACTTTCAATTAACTTAATTGTGTCTCTGGAGGTAGTTTGCATGTGTATGGGTCTGATGACTTTGTCGGTATGAGAGCTATGTTTTGTTTTTAAGGGCTGAATGTTCTTGTGTATTTGTATAGGCAACTTGGGCGTTGTTATGGAGTGTTGGGGGAGTGCTGTATGGTTAATTCAGTTTTAGTGAATCCATTATTAGTTCCCAGTTATCTGATACTTCAGGAGGTCTGATCCCGGTTCTGGCTTCTTTTTGTAGCAGAGTGCCTTCGGCAGTAGCCCACTTGAGTAGTTCATTTTTCCAGCTTGTTAGTTTAGGGCCCACCGGATTTTTCCAGTTACTGGCTATTTCTCTTTTTGCCAGGGTTAGAGCTAGGTCTAGAAATCTGTCTGAGGCTTTATGTTTAGTAGAATGTGTAAATGTGTGCAAGAGGCAGGTGTCAATTGAACATGACACAGTCCTACCTAGTATCCGGGATAATTTTTGGCAAATCTCAGACCAATAAGATGTCAGTGTCTGGCATTCCCAAAACATGTGGTTGAATTCTGCATTTATTGTCTTACATCTTGGACAGCACTCTGATGTTTTGTTGAAGTATTTGTTAATACGGGCAGGTGTAAGGTAGGCTTGATGTAAGACATAAAAATTGATCAGTTTAAATCTGGCATTCCGCTGGTGTTTCAGAATTTTTTGTTCGCCAGTGGTAGCCTATGCTAGCCCTTATAGTCCCGTAAGTTAAAAAGTGTTTCGCTGGTATGTTATATCGTGCTCTAAGGGTCTCAAACGATTTCAACTTATTGTTCTCGAATAATGTGCCTAAAGTATTAACCCCGGCCTCCAGCCAGTCTCTAAGTTCAAGTTCAGCCCTTTTCTGAGTTATTGCTTGCAGCTCACTGAGAAGGAGTTCCGCTGAATAGGGAGTTTTAGTTTTAGCTTTGTGTAAGTATGATTTCCAACATTTAGCTATTATTTTCACTTCTGGGCTGTCCTGCTTTTCTTCTTTTGCGGGGCCCAGCAGTATTTCAAACAGTCTTGTTTTCTGTGGCACGGAGGACTCTGCATTAGGCTGTAACTCCAGGCTGTTAGAGATCCAAAGCGCCAGCCACTGTAATTGAGCCGCAATGTAATATGACTCAAAGTCGGGAGTTGCTAGGCCCCCATTTGACATCTGTCTTTGGAGCTTTATTAGAGCCACCCTTTTCCTGCCGCTACCCCATATAAATGAGCTTGCTGCTGAATTCATATCTCTGAAGAAGGACTTAGGAATCCATATCGGAAGGGCCGCAAAATGGTATAACAGTCTTGGTAGTTCTATCATTTTAAGAATCGCGATGAGACCCATCACCGAAAGAGGGAGTGTTTGCCAGAATGTCATGCAGGATTTTATGGAGCGGAATACGCCGCCCAAGTTTCCATCAAAAATGTCTCTAGTCTCATGATATATTTTTACTCCTAGATATGGAAGCCCTTTGGGTATCCATCTAACCATTCTCAGAGTCAGTGGGGGTTGATGATGTTTCACTAGGGGGAATAGACCTGTTTTGTCCCAGTTTACCTTCAGGCCTGAATGCTTTTCGAAGTTGGACAGCATTAGTTGAGCTACTGGGAGATCCCTCTGCATGTCATCCAAAAATATCAGGAGGTCGTCTGCATATAAGGCTATGAAATGCCTCACTTTTCCGATCAGTATTCCAGGTCCCCCCTGTCCCGCCCTGGTGCCGCAGCCAGAGGTTCCATTGCTAGTGCAAACAACAGGGGGGAGAGGGGCAACCCTGTCTCGTCCCCCGTTCCACCGCGTACCTGGATGATATAATATGTCCTGTATGGACTCTAGCTGCAGGGTTAGTTTAAAGCAGTTTCACCCATGCGATATAATCAGGGCCAACTCCCATTTGGGCCATAACTTTATAAAGGAAGTCCCACTCTAGGCTATCATAGGCTTTTTCGATGTCTACTGCCAATATGCCCAGAGAATTAGTTGAGGGGGTTATTCCATTCATGACTGCGAAGAGCCTGCGTATGTTTCCTGCTGTGTTACGACCTGGGATGAAGCCTGCTTGGTCTGGGTGGATGAAAGAAGGCATCAGAGGAAGGAGTCTAGTTGCCAAGACTTTGCTGAGTATCTTATAATCGAGGTTCAGCATGGAGAGGGGCCTGTATGCTCCCATCCCAGTTGGGTCCTTGCCGGGCTTGAGCAGCGGGACTATAATGGCTTCCCTAGTGGTTTCTGGCAACAGGCTCTGATCCTTGCCACTTTTAAACATTTTTTCCAAGTGAGGTGCGAGTATCTCAGCAAAGGTTTTGTAAAATTTGGCAGGCAGGCCATCAGTACCAGGTGTTTTTCCCCTTGCCAGGTCTTTCACAGCCCCTTTGATCTCATCTGGTGTGATATTTCCTTCTAATGTATCGGTGGATGTTGGTTTCCAGGGTTTTAAGTTTATTGTTAATAAGTATTGCTCAGTTAGGTCTTTGCTTAGGTTAGATCTTTTTTGGTAAAGCGATTCATAAAAGGCCAAGAACTGGGCGTTAATCTGTTTAGGGTCGTGTATTTGGGTCCCATCTCCTGTGGTCAGGCTCATTATAAGGGGGGATTTTTCTGACTGCGACATTACCCAGGCAAGCAGTTTACTCGCTTTATCTCTTTCGCCATGCACTCTTGCGAGATATTGCTTATGGTCGAAACATCTGAGGCGTTCGACACAGTGTGCTACTTTTGATCTGTTTTCTTGTACTTGGGGTTGTAAATGAGGGTTTCCAGGCCTATTTTTCTCTGTTTCTCTTAATATATCCTCAGCTTTCTCAGTCTCTCCTAATAAGGTCCTATGAATCCCTACTGTTTCAGCAATGCATCTCTCTGTTATTACTACTTTAAAGGCATCCCATTCTATCAGCCCGCTAGTCGTGGTGTTGTTGTTTTCTTCGAAATAGGATGTAGTTTACGCCAGGTATCGATGAGGCCCCAATTTGCCTGCCATGTGGTGAACTGTTGAGCTATCTTCACTAATGGAGAGTGTGGTAGGGGAGGATGTGATCTATCTGCACCTACGTCACTTACACAGTTAAAATCACCACCCACTATTACCGGTGCTTGCAGGAATGTCGCTAGTGTATTGGATAGTCGAGTAAAGAAGTCGCCCTGTCCAGTGTTAGGGGCGTATACATTGATTAGTGCTATGTCCTTCCCCTCCAGTCTGCCTTTGATTGCTACAAATCTCCATTCTGGGTCCACCTGGCTATCTGTCAACTGAAATGGGACCCCTACTCGTATCCAAATCAGAGTGCCCCTTGAGTATGCTGAATAAGTAGTATAGAATGCCTGACCTCTCCATCTTTTTTTTAAGGCTTTGCCCTCTTTTGATGTTAAGTGAGTTTCCTGTAACATAGCTATTTGAATACCCCTTCTCTGCAAATAAGAAGATATCTTATATCTCTTGACTGAAGAGTTCATACCTCTGATGTTCCAGGTAAGGACCTTATACGATTTTGGTGTAGCCATAGTAGTGTTTTTGTGGTTCTACTGAGGGGTGATTCCTGGTAGCCTGGTATTATGATGGGTTCTCTGGTGATTTCTTCCTCCCTGCTCCATTTTGCAATTTCTGTGGAAATTCTCGGACCGATATTAAACCCTAGTAAATTCCCCAACATAATAACTACCCAACTCCCCATCCCTAGGACAAAAGTCGAACCTCTCTCGCCCAAACTTGTGTGAAAAAAAAAAAAAGTTAACTGTCCAACCACGTGGGGGGTGCCTCAGATAGCAAGCCGAAGCTCAGCAGGGCGGCCTCTCCTCAGCCCCCAGGTGGAAGAAAGACTGAAACTCAGTGGCTCCAGCGTTTCGGTTATCGTGTGTCAGTGGGTTAGATTTTTCTTGCAGATTTTTAGTTCGGTTTTAGAAGCCGTAGGTGTACTCCTATTTGTCCCTGAGGTTTACATATATCACATCTCTCAGTAGCTCTGTTTGTAATTCAAGCATGTACTTCAGATTATGGTGTCTGACGTCCCTGAGGTTACATCCGGGCCCTTTTGATTAGGTGTGAGTGACAGATCTGATTCATGTTCCGAGTCTGATTGGTTTACCTCACTATGCGTTTGCTTAGGTGAACTCTGTTCAGAACAGCCGCTGGACGCAGCTGCCTCTACTGCTTTTTGACGGTCCTTTAGAATCTCCAGAGGGGATGGACAAGTGCGTCTTGTAGTATTTCTGCTGTTAGATTTTCCTTTAAGGTTTAGTTGGTGTTTTTCAGGATTAGTTCGTTTCTCGTTGAGATGTTGCTTGTCCATCCAGTTCCAAACCTCCTCCGCCGAGTTAAAAAACTGTGTGCCTGTTGTGGTTATTATTCGGAGTTTGGCTGGGAATAGCTTCCCGTATTGGACCCCTAGATTTCTCAGTCTCTGTTTGGCCTCTCTGAAAGAAGCCCTCTACCTTAATACTTCTTGTGAGAAATCGGGGAAGATCCGAATCACTTGGTTGTCCAGTTAGCAGTCTCCCTTTTTCCTGCTTTGGGTGAGTAAGTGGTCTCTGTCTTTATAGTGCAATAGTTTGGCCACCACCGGTCTAGCAGGAGCGCCTGGCAGAGGAGGACTTGTCGGGATTCTATGTGCTCTTTCCACTGCAAAAAATTGGGACAGTCCTTCGTTCGCTATATTTTCCTTCAACCATTTTTCAAGGAAGTCAACCATGTTGGTTCCTTCGATTTTCTCTGGTAGACCCATGATTCTGATGTTATTTCTTCTTGATCTGTTTTCAGCATCTTCCGCCCTCAGTTCCAAGTCTTTTATTCTTTTCTCCATTTGTCCTGATGCTTTGGAAGCGCCTTGAAGCTCTGGTCCCAGTTCCTTCAGCTGTTTTTCTGTCGAGGTAACTCTTTCTGCTAGGCGCCGGTGATCGTCTCTGAGTAATGTAAAGTCTGACGCGAGGGAGTCTATTTTCATCTCAAGAGCGGTTCTGGAGGCAGCAATAGCCTGTATTACATCCTGCAGGGTAGGCTCTTTTGTGGCTCCCTCCTCTACTGAGGAAAATTTCCCCACAACCTCCTGTTCTGGAGGTGCATTGTCTGTTATATCCCTAGTATTATTGGCTTCTAGTCTTCTATTTGGTTTGCCCATCTCTGGCGGTGTGCTGCGTTTTTGCTGGAGAGCACTTGATAGTGTAAGGGCAGTATAGAGCCGATGATAGTGTTTACATGATTTTCCAAAAGTTGCTGGATGGGCCCACCTGGGTCCGGCACCCGGGGGGTGGAGGCCTGTCTTTTATTGAGCCGATTGTCTTAGATTATTAAGATGGATTGATGAATAATCTGTTGGACCTTCTAAATTGAGCTGCTGGTTATTTTTATTAACGTGTCGGAACTTAGGGGTAAAGCGTGGGGCCGGGCTGTATTTTTAAGTTACGCCACTGTTCCTTTCTTTATTCGACCGCTAGTCGATTCATCTGTTAGAAAAGACCGATTTGGATATTGTTAGGTCGGTGTCTTCCTAGCGGCTGTCTCTCAATGTTCCGGCTTGGGGAGGCGTCCCTCTATTTTGGTTCCCCTTATTACTGGTTCGGCCAATCTCCCACCCCTTCTTTAGCGGCCTCACTAGGTTTCAGCCTCGTTTCGTCAGGCCCCTTCTCACCTTTGGTTGCTTTCTCGCTATTCGGGTCTCCGGATTACAGTATCCTGGGACATCTCCTCCCGGTGGGTTTATCACGGTCTACAGTGTCGGATGGTTGCGCCCTCGATCCCCTCTTGACGTCAGGCCTCCTCACCTCCTCTTATAACGACTCCACTGTGCCGGGCCGTCTGTTCCAGCATTGCCTGTCAGCTGATTTCTTCCTTCTTTTTGCTCGTTTTGGCTCAGTATGGTTCGATCTAGGCCTCCGTGTTTTTCTCAGTCAGCCGAGGTGATGCCCAAGGGTGTTCCTCCGGCCGCCCAGGTCCCGGAGTGCATGGCAGCCGCCATTTTGTCTCCTCGAGCTCTCTTCCGACTCGTATCTAGCCTGTTCGTTTCGGAGCCCAAACTGGGGGTTTCTGGGGGTCAGAAGCCGATCCTCGATAGCCCGGGGGGGCACCACGTATTCTGCTCCCTCTGTGCGGAATCTGGAGCCGAATTGCGTATTATAGCTCCGGGGGTGAGGAGAGAAAGGCGGGAGCCTCAAGAAGCTGCTACCGCCATGGCACCAAGCCACGCCCCCCCATCGCAGGGAATGGTTGTGTGGTGGTTCTCCTTCTGCAGGGGGAGGGGTGCTATTGGCCTGTTGGTCCTGTGATGGAGCCTCCTGTCCACTAGCGGTAGCGGAGGTAGAAGGCTGTTCATCGGTTTGGCAAGTGGCGGAGGCCCAGTGGGGTGCCACTGCCTCACTCATCATGTTGGCCATGTCTGCCAGCACCCGTGCAATGGAGACCATGGTAGTTTTAATGTTCTTCAAGTCCTCCCTGATCCCCAGGTACTGTCACTCCTGCAGCCGCATGTTCTCCTGCAACTTGCCCAGTGTCTGGCCCATCGTTTCCTTGGAATGGTGGTATGCTCCCAGGATCACAGTGAGTGCCCTGGGCCTGCCCTCCCCCTGTCGCACAGCAGTCCTCCCAGCTTCCCTGTTGTCCTGTGCCTCTGTCCCCTGAACCATGTGCCCACCACCACTGACCCCAGGTCTGTGATTGTCCTGTGTTTGTGGTGTGGCCTGGGGTCCCTGTAGTGGTGGACACACTGCTGATTGACATGTCCTGGGGACACAGGCATGGGCCCGCTGGGTGGGTGCTGTGGTGGTGTTTCCTGAGGGGGAAGGCTCTGTGGTGGTGTGAGAGTGTGCCTGGGTAACTGGCTGTCCTGAGATCCCTGATGGGCAGGTTAGTCATCCAGATCCAGGCGAGCAGAGCTGCTTTCATCACTATGGGGGGGGGGGGGAACTGGATGTTGCTGGCACCTCTTCTCCAGTGACATTGGCTGGGGGACGTGTGGGAATGTAAATGCAGTGTTATTGTTTCTGCGTGTGACATCATGTGCAAGGGTGTGTTGCCCTCTATGGTTCTTGTTGCCCTGGCATAGTTGCCTTTGTGTGAGTTGCTATTTGGTGGGCTAGGTGATTCTCTACTGTGTGCATGCAGTGGTGATAGTTGTCCATGCAGGTCTGTGAGGGGTGTCCATGCAGTGGTGTTACATGCAGGGTTTTGTATTAGGATGAGTGGGTTGTGATGGTGGGGTATGTGGGAGGTGGTGAAGTGATTGGAGTGAGGGTACGGGTGGGGGATTGTGATGGCATGCAGGTAGGGGGTGATAGTAATAGAGATTTGACTTCCCAGAGTCCAGTCCTCCTCCTACTCCTGCCAGGCCCTCAGGATGCATGATCGCCAAGACTTGCTCTTCCCATTTTGTTAGTTGTGGGGGAGGAGGTGGGGGTCCACCTCCAGTCCTCTGTACAGCTAGTTGGTGTCTTGCTGCTGTGGAACGTATCTTCCCCCGAAGGTCGTTCCACCTCTTGCTGATGTCGTGCCTTGTTCTGGGGTGCTGTCCTACGGCGTTCACCCTGTCCACGATTCTCTGCCATAGCTCCATCTTCCTAGCAATGGATGTCTGCTGCACCTGTGCTCCAAATAGCTGTGGCTCTACCAGGATGATTTCCTCCACCATGTCCCTCAGCTCCTCCTCATAGAATCTGGGGTGTTGTTGTGGTGCCTTGGGTGTAGTGTGAGTGGTGAGGGTGTGTGGGGTGATGTGTTGGGGTGTGTGATGTAAAGTGCGTGGATAGTGTATAGGTGATGATGTTAAGTGGCTCTGGTTGTGTAGGTGCTCTTGCTGTCTCTCTCTGGTATCAATTATTTCTAGTCGTAAAGGGTTGTGGGTAATGTGGGTGTGTGTTTGATGGTGGTATGGGTGTGGTGTGTGTATGAGTGTCAGGTGTGTGTAGTTTGAATTGTCCAATGTGGTGTAGTTTTGTTTGAGTGTGTGTATTTTGAGCGCAGTGGTATGTACCGCCAGTGGTTTACTACCATTGAAATTGAATGTCCACCGCAGTGATTCGTGAGTCATAATGCTGTAGGCATAGTTCTGTTTGCGTAACAGTGTGGGTTTGCATACCGCCAGTTTATCACTGACCTTTGGGCTGGTAGACTTGTGTGTGTGGCTGTATAGTGACGGATTAGTATGTGTGTGTCATAATATGCTTGCAGGTTATCCACTGCGGCGGCGTTATGTTGGCGGCAGATGGCATGCCGGTAAGAAGGATTTATCTCCAATGTCATAATAAGGGCCTAATTCTTTAAAAATTCATATCTCCGGCTCCCTTTACATGATTTTATTTGTTTTGGTGTCATTGTAAAGCTAAAAATATTTTCTATTTTTATAAAATGGTTTTGCATTTTTAGACTGCTTCCTGTGATTTTTTTAATTATTGTTTTGTGATATTTGAATGCTTTACACTTTGTCTCCTAATTTAAGCCTTGTCACTCATTGCCAAGCTACCAAGGGTTGAGCTGGGTTTAATTTATTGACACCTAACTGGACCTAAGTGGGTGTTAGTGGCCTATTGCTAAGTGTAGGTACTTACCTGCCCTTACCAATAACCCATTTTCCAACAAAGCTTCTTGGTATTTGATGTAAATCCGGTCAGTTGAGAAATTTAAGGAAATACGAATTTGAATATCCAGGACTGTGGATCCTCCCTAGCAACTTCGCAAAAAATGACAAGATTGTGCAAGGAAATGCAGAGCTCTGATTTGCTGCCAAAACTTCAACCAATAAGTGTTGGCAGCCATCTTGGGACTCAGCTTCAGCAAAGTCCACAAAAAACATGAAAAAAAAGAAAAGGGGGCAGGGTAGGAATACCCTGACCCCCAAGCATTGTTCTCAAAGTCTGGGCACCACCCCTGGAGGGATGATGAACAGGGGAGTGGTCACTCCCCTTTCCTTTGTCCATTTTCCCGCCAGAGCAGGGGAGAAGGGGGTCCCTGAACTGGTGTAGACTGGTTTATGCAAGGAGGGCACCATTTGTGCCCTTCAAAGCATTTCCAGAGGCTGGGGGAGGCTACCTCTCCCCAGCCTGTAACACCTATTTCCAAAGGGAGAGGGTATAACACCCTGCTCTCAGAGGAAATGCTTTGTCCTGCCTTCCTGGGACTGGACTGCCCAGACCCCAGGAGGGAAGAACCCTGTCTGTGAGGTGGCAGCAGCTGCAGCTGCAGTGGAAGCCTCAGAGAGCTGGTTTGGCAGTACTGGGGGTCCAAGGTGGAGGCCCCAGGATGCATGGAATTGGCTCCCCAATACCAGATTTGGAATGGGGGGACAATTCCATGATCTTAGACATGTTACTTGGCCATATTCGGAATTACCATTGTGAAGCTACGCATAGGTATTGACCTATATGTAGTGCACGCGTGTAATGGCGTCCCCGCACTCACAAAGTCTGGGGAAATGGCCATGAACTATGTGGGAGCACCTTTGCTAGTGAAAGGGTGCCCTCACACTTAGTAACTTTGCACCTAACCTTCAGCAAGTGAAGGTTAGACATAAAGTAGACTTATAAGTTACTTAAATGCAGTGAAAAATGGCTGTGAAATAATGTGTGCACTATTTCACGCAGGCTGCAATGGCAGTCCTATGTAAGGGTTTGTCTGAACTCCCTATGCAAAAGAAATGCTGCAGCTCATATGGATCTCCTGCAACCCCAATGCCCTAGGTACCTAGGTACCATATACTAGTGACTTATAAGGGGGGTCCCGTATGCCAATTGAAATTGGTAAGTGAAGTCACTGGCGTACACTGACAAATTTAAAAGCAGAGAGAGCATAAGCACTGAGGTTCTGATTAGCATAGCCTCGGTGACACAGTTAGGCACTACACAGGCATACACATTAGGCCACAAACTATGAGCACTGTGGTCCTGTCTAGCATGATCCCAGTGAGACAGGCAAAGCACACTGACATATAGGTTTTTATCTATGAGTACTGGGGTCCTAGCTAGCAGGATCCCAGTGACACACTAAAAACACACTGACACACACTGACAAACAGGCCAAAAGTGGGGTAACCATGCTAGAAAGAGGCTACTTTTCTACAGGGAGGCAGGTCCTGGGAGTATGCAGTGCTGTTAAAAAACATGGACGAGGTCACACTGGGCCCCTCTCCAAGGGCTTAGATATGCCTCTGGGACTGCCACCTCCCCGGAGCTTAAAGTAAATAGTATGGGGGAAGCGGGCAGTCCCAGCACATCCCCAGTTCCGCCACATCCATGGGGCAGAAAATGTTAATTCTATAGGGTGGGTCCAGTGGTCTCTGGGGACCGCCACCTCCCAGGGGCTCAAAGATAACAGTATGCACGGGGCACGTGGCCCCACACCCTGGGCACCACCACCTCCTTAGGGCTAAATACTATAATTATAACCAAGCCCCAGGGACTGCCACCTCTCCAAGGCTACTAAGTAAAAGAATGAAGATATTAAGTCATGGACCCCTGCCCCGGGGACCACCAACTCCATGGGGCTAAGTTAAACATTGTAGGGGGGGGGCTGTAAAGCCCTCTCATTGAACCAATGATGGTTCTGGGGACTGCCACCCACCAGGGCCAGCTCCTGCTATGTCCTGAAATGCCCACACCTGGGACTTAGCTGTTTGCTCTGACTTCCCAGGAGCTTTGTCAAAGTGCTCTTGCCCTCTGGAAGCAGAGGTTTCATCTCTTTCCCTGCCTGCAGATATGCAGGCAGGAAAAGAGATGAAACAATTGATCTTGCACAAAAGGAGCTGCATGTATAGCAGCTTCCTGTGTGCAAGAGCAATGTCGGCTCCCGCAGGAGGTGGAAATGCGGTTTCATGAACCTACCTTTTCGTAACAATGAAATGGCGCCGAAGAATGCTACCCCACTTCTCAGCAAGTCTGACAGATCGTGAAAACAATCTAATCTGACCAAACCCAGATGAAGGCACAAGGGCAGGATGGAGATGAACCCAAAACTGACACCTGGTGACTTCACTTCCTGGCGTTAGTATACCTATAAGGGATAAAGGATAATTAGTGCCTTGTTTTTGTAAATATATGAAACAGCAAACAAAACCACATCCCCAAAAGGAATGTCACATATCTATGGTCCCTTCTTCCTTGCTTGAAAAGGTAATGTGTGTCAGAATCAAGGTGCTATACTTGTAGCAAACATAAAATTAGAAAACATTAAAAAAGATACTCAATGTACAGTGTACCCAATTAGCGTTTGATGCAATAATCTCTCACCTAGTAAATTGCGGGTCATGTATTCAAGAAGTAAGAGGGAACATCTATATCCATAAAGTATTAGATCTCATATATATATATATATATATATATATATATATATATATATATATCCAAAACAAACAGTTGCCAAGCAATTGACTCATTGCACTCCAGGAGAGTTTGTTGCTTTATTGCATTATTCAAAAGGATGGATGGATATCTCCAGCATGGCGGCTGTTACCGCAAAGGCAGTCGGAGTGGTGCATTGGCAGGTTGGCTTCAGCCAACCTGCCAATTTCATAATGTTGGCGGTACTTTCCAAACTGGTGTTTAATTGATGTATATAAGGATTTTACATCCATAGTCACCAACTAGGATGTGTCTTGCTAGGGAATGTTGTGAATTTTAGATAAAAAATATGTTGTATCACCTAGGTATGTGGAGAGTTCAGTGACATAAGGACACAAAAAGAGATCTAGATAGCTAGAAGTGTTCTCTAAAAGAGAGCCTCTCATGATCACAGTCTGTCTGCCAGGAGGATGACGTATGTTCTTGTGGATCATTGGCAAAAAAATAGATACATGGGGTTTTAGGATAGTCCACCTTCATATAGCTATATTCCTCATATTCAATAAGCCCACAGCGGAACTATTCCTTTAGCATGTCCCAATAAATCTGCGGGTACATACCAGTTGGATGAAATTCAAGTCTTTCATAATTAGCACGATTCTCCAGTTGTTTACGAGCTTCCCTGATGTCGCCTTCCAATATTTCTCAGTGACATTGCTGTGTTCTTTGGTTCTTATCTTGGTACGTAAGCTGTTGATGTCTCCCACTACTAATTAATGGAAAATGTCAACCAGATTGCCACTAGGTAATTGAGGATTGAATTTACTGGAAGGTTTTAAGTGACTCGTTGTGGGAAAGTCAGTATCAAAGCCCATAGATTTTAATCTTGTCATATGTTCATCTTCCCTTTGAATACTTGGGAGACAGTCCAAAATGGTTTCATTTGCTAGGTCATCAATAGTCAAGAGCTCAGGAATATTCGGTATATGAAATCCTGAGTACTTGATGTCCTTGTGTTCTGGAGTATTGTTGACCATCGGGGGTTTCATAGCAAAGTAGTTCTTCAGCCGAAGGTTTTGCACAATCTTATATAGCTCAATTTGAGTGTGAGTGTAATTCCAATCAGCTGTTGGGCAGAAGCTGAGGCCAAGATTTGAAATTCTTACTTGATCTTGTGTTAACGTTGTCCTGGAGATGTTGACTACTCTTTCTTTAGCCAGATGGTCGACCTGCATTTCCAAATGCTTTTCTATTAATGGAGACCTTTTTCTTTTATTCTTCCCCCTCCTTGTTTTTTGCCACCTCGGCCACGCCCTCTGCCTCTGTTTGATTGTGGCATAGCTAGATGCATTATTCTCATCTCCCCAGGAAAATGTAGTTTTTGTTGTGGGAGTTTATCTGCTGAAGAACCTGGATCACAGCTTGCATCTTTTATGCTTGAAGTGGTAGTTACATTTTCTGTGATATTGAGTTTCTCCTTGGTTCTAAGTGTTTCATATTTCCATGTGAAAGTGTAGATTCTACCCTACTCATAATCATGTCAGTCACTATTTAATTTGTGTGGTTTGCGTAGTCTTATTTCATCTTCTTGTTTTGCAATACGCTACTCCATTTTGGTTATCATCAGTTTGACCTCCTCCTGATTTGCAGCCCTTTATACATATATATGTATATATATACTGTTAATGAAAAGGAAATCCAGGCGGCACTCCAAACAACTGTAGTCTTTAATTCATGATGTTCAACATAATGGTCAACAGAAAAAGCTTGCTTTCAGCGGCTTGACGTGTTTCAACCAAACGGTCTTCTTCAAAAGCCTCTGTTATTGTATATATATATATATATATATATATATATAGGTATGTATTTAGATTATGGGGTCATTACAACCTCGGCGGTCTTTTTACAAGACCACAGAGGGACCGCCGTGCTGAAGACCGCCAGTGGTGGCGGTTTTCCGCTCGGCGTATTATGACTGTTGGCAGCTCTATGTCGTTTTTCCGATGGAGAGTCGCCAACAGCCATAGTGACGGGCGGCGGGGAAGTGGAGGTTGCTCCACCTCCACCGCCACGCCAACAGAACACCGCCCAGCTAATCACATCCTGTGATTCTGCGTGGTGGTGTTCTGTTGGCGGTGTGGTGTCGGCGGAGCTGCCCCCATGGCTCCCATCCCCTCCTGGAGGATCGACGGAACGGTAAGTCGATCGTCCGTTAGGGGAAGGGGGTGGAGGGGTGTTGTGTGTTATGTGGGTGCATGGGGGTGTGCGTGGGTGTATGTAGAGGGGGTGTGTGAGTGCGTGTATTCTTGCAGGGGTGTTGCGTGTTTTGGGAACGAGTGCGTGTATGTCTGTAGGTATGTCTGTATGGATGTGCGTGTGTATGTTTGAATGTGGTTGTGTGTGTCTGACTGTGTGTGTGGATGTTGGCATGTATGTCGGTGTGTGTGCGTGTATGTGTGTTGGTGGTGCTTGCGTGCGTGTCAGGTGTATATGTGTAAGGTGATGTCAGGGGTTGGGTGGGGAGGGGGGTCCTGCCACCTTTGGGGGGTGGTGGGGGATGTAGGGGAGGAAGTCAGGGTGGGGAAGACCCCTATCAGTGTCAGGGAAGGAATTCCCTGGCACTGATAGTGCTTACCGCCATGGATTTCATGGCGGTTCCTACCGCTGGAAATCCACGGCGGTAAGCCGGGTCAAAATACCGCCAGCGGTATTGTGACGCCCGCTGGCCTGGAGACCCAGGTCTCCAGCCCAGCAGTCGTCTCCGCCCTGGCGGGCGGAACGGTGAAGCGGCGGATGACCATGGCGGTAACCGCTATGGTCATGATACTCAAAAAAGACCGCCAGCCTGTTGGCGGTCTTACCGCCGCTTTAACATCGTCTGCCAGAGTTGTAATGACCCCCTATATGTATATATATGCAAAGCAAAAGAGAGAACTCAGGGTAGTTCCCAAATTAAGGTGGAGGGCAGCGCCAGTAAAGAGCACCCTGCAACACCAGCAACACTCTGGATTTGCTCACCTCAAATGTCTGTTTTTCTAGCAAAGTTATCAAGCATAGGATTGGCACAGTGCCATCTACGGCGATCTAGAAAATGACGAAGGCCCTCATCATGACATTGGCAGTAAATCCTGCTTACCGCCACGCTGACGGCTGCCAACATACCGCCGCGGTTGCAGATAACCCTTCGGCATATCACGACACACACACACCAAACCGACCGAATACAGCCACATACACAAATCTGCCAGCCCAAATGTCAGCACTAAAGTGGCGGCCCCAACACTCATACCTTTACACCAATAGAACAACGCCCACTGTATCATGACCCACGAATCACTTTGGCGGACATTCAACAGCGGTAAACCATTGGCGGTACACACCGCTCAGAATGGACACCCAAAAACTAAACTACACAACATTAGCCAATTCAAACAACACACACCTGACACCCATACACACACCACACCCTCCCACTCACAACACTATAAAACACCCACCCACATTATCTCCAACCCTTTACAAATTCAAATCCTTGCCACCAGACAGACATCGAGACGACTGTGACAAATACACACACACACCCATACATCCCTCTCGCACTCCACTATGCACACCCATTCACACCACCCAACACCCACACAATCACACACAACACCCATGTCCCCACAAAGGCACCCCTGTTTCACAGATGGGGAGTTGAGGGTCATGGCGGAGGAAATTGTCAGGGTAGAGCCAGAGCTGTTTGGAGCACAGGTCCAGCAGACAGCCATTGCAAGGAAGAAGGTGCTATTACAGAGAATCGTGGACAGGGTGAACGGCATGGGACAGCATCCAAGAACAAGGGGCAACATCAGGAAGAGGTGGAACGACCTACGGGGTAAGGTACATTCCACGGCAGTAAGGCACCAGCTCGCCATACTGAGGACTGCCCGTGGACCCCCACCTCCTCCCTCACAGCTTACAGCATGGGAGAAGCAAGTCTTGGCATTACTGCATCCTGAGGGACTCACTGGAGTAGCCGTAGGACTGGACACTGGTAAGTCAACATTCACCCCCCATACCTGCAAACCATCACATCCGCTCACCCTCACTCCCATCACTCCACTCTATCCCACACACTGCACCTACACATATGACTAACCACAATGCCAAGCCCTGCATGCCATACCAATGCATGGAGATCCCTCACAGCCCTGCATGCACACCCATCACCAAAGCCTGCACAGCAGAGGGGAACTAACAATCCCACAATACATCACCATACACAATCAAAGGTGGCAGGGTAAAAGCAACCATAGAGGGGAAGATAGGGATGTACAACATGTCACAGGCATGAAGCATAATACATCTCTTACATACCCACAGGTGCCCCAGCCAATCTCAGTGGAGTGGAGGTGCCACGACTAGCCAGTCCCCCAACAGAAGTTGCCCCCAGTGATGACATTAACTCTGGACCCCAGCATCTGGATCAACAACCTGGCCCATAAGGGACCACTGGACAGTCGGTCACCCCAGCCCACTCACAGTCTACCACAGAGCCTCCCCCATCAGTTACCAACACCACAGCACCCACCCAGTGTACCCACACCTCTGTCTCCAGGACACGTCAATCACCAGTGTGCCCACCTGTATAGGGACCACAGTCCACACCTTATACCTAAGACAATCAGGCAGTGGGCACAACATTCAGGGGACAGGGGCACAGGCCAAAAGGGACAGTGGGAGGACTGCTGTGCGTCAGGGGGAGGACATACCCAGGGAACTGACTCACCAGGAGGTGCTCACCGAGTTCCTGGGAGCTATACCAACATTCCCAGGACAGGATGGGTGAGATCCTTGACAACGTGCAGGAGAACAGGCGGCTGCAGGAAGAACAGTATCAGGTTATCAGGGAGGACTTGCAGACCATTACCACCACCTTGATCTCCATAGCAGGGGTATTGGCAGACATGGCCAACATCATGATGGAAACAACACACCAGCGGACCCCTACCACTAGCCAGTCTATTGACCAGCCCTCCACTTCCGCTACAGCTAGTGGACAGGAGGCCTCGCACAGGACCCACAGGCCACCAGCACCCCTCCCCTTGCAGAAGGTGAACCACCCCGCAAACATTCCCTGCGAACCAGACAGAAGCCAAAGTCACTTGCCAAGACCAAGACCACCACCAGGAAATGAGACTTTCCTGATTGTCTCCCTTGTGTCCCACCCTGTCACCTTGTCCACCTTGAACTGACATTGCTCCCCTTCCTATGGCCCCATGGTCACTGGACCTGTGCTACAAACTGACTGGAACAATACCCTGGACTTTTCTCTACCCATCACCCAATTCCATTGCACTTTACCCTCAATTATATAGCACTACAATAAACACCCTTGAACACATTTTGAGTAACACTGTTTTATGTGTCTTAAATGTGCATTTGTAGGAACAGTCACATCGAGTGTAATACTCTGAACACTGTGATAGCTAACAAGTAATGACCTGGAACAGTCTGTAGTGATCACATCAGGACAATGTTGTCATATCACCAACAATTGGAAAATGAGAAGCCATAGGTGACAGTAAGTTGAGATGCCAAGGAAGTGAGTGCCATCATGCCACAGGCACACAGATAAATCAATAGCCAGAGTAATGATCAGTTTGACTGTCTCACCTGTTTGTCATTGGAAGTATTGTTGTATAACTGATGTTCTGTTGTCCTCATCCTCTGCCTCCTAATCCTCACTGCTCACAGGGTCCACTGCTGCCACAGAGTCATCTCCAGTCCTCTCCTCCTGCAGAAAAGGTACATGTCGTCTGAGGGCCAGGTTGGGCACATGCAGCATGCCACTACCACCTGGCAGACCTTTCCGGGTGAGTTGCACAGGGATCCACCTGTCAGATGGAGGCACCTGAACCTGGCCTTCAGGAGGTCGAAGGTCCGCTCGATTATTCTTCTGGTTCGCCCATGTGCCTTATTATAATGTTACTAAGCCCCTGTCCTGGCATTGCTCAAAGGGGTCAGCAGCCACAATAGGTTTGGGTAGCCAGAGTCACCTGCAAGTATTGAGGGACAACATTTAGCCTTACACAATCCTATGGGGAGAAGACCTGAAGGCATACACTGATATACAGTAGGTGGGGGATCTGGCTCACCTAATAGCCTCACCCTGTGCCTCTGTAGTTGGGCTATCACATTTGGGATGCTGCTATTCCTCAGGACGAAGGCGTCATGTACCGACCCAGGATACTTGGCTTTGACATGGGAGATGTACTGGTCAGGCAGGCAAACTATTTGCAGATTCAGTGAGTAGAGACTCTTCCGATTCCTGAACACCTGTTCATTCAGGTGGGGGGGCTAACGCAATATGTGTACCGTCAATCGCACCAATTATATTGGGGATATGTCCCATTGCATAGAATCCTGCCTTTACAGTTGTCAAATCTTCCATCTGAGGGAAAGCAATATAGCTGCACAAGTGTTTCACCAGGGCAAACAAGACCCTTGCCAGCACAATAGAAAACATTGATTGTGGCATTTCAGCTGCCAAGCCCACTGTCACTTGGAAAGAGCCAGTTACCAGGAAATGGAGCACTGATAGTACTTGCACAAGAGGGGAGATCCCAGTGGGATGACAGATAGCTGATACCAGGTCAGGCTTCAATTGGGCACACAGCTCTGTGATTGTGGCCCTGTCCAGTCTATAGGTGAATATAATATGCCTGTCCTCCATTGTAGCCAAGTCCACAAGGGGTCTGTACACGGGGGTTCCTCTTCTGCTCCCATTCATCTACAGTGATAGTTTTCTAAGGGTCAGCGCCAGTGGTGACGGTGTACACAGCCGCAGACATGACCGCCATTTTCTATCTGATTCCTCACTTATTTCCTGACCTTCAACAGGAGAACACCTACACTGCGGGTGCTGCTGTGACCTGTGCTTGGAATCTACTACGGCCTGTGTGACCAGGAAAAGAGCCCTTGCCTTCACTGCGGAGGAGTTGGAGTGATTGGTGACAGGCTGAATTGTATGTGTAATGGTGTCCTCTCTGTATTGCCTCTGCAGGTCAGCCCCCATCAAAAGAAGGGATTATGGCGTGCCATCACAAAGGACGTGCAGACCCTGGGAGTCTATGGCAGGCAGAGCACCCACTGTCAGAAACAGTGGGAGGACCTGAGACGCTGGGCACGGAAGACCGCGGAGGCCCAGGTGGGGATGGCCTCCCAAGGAGGAAGGGGTGTCTGTCAGAATCTGACCCCCCTGATGGCCCACATACTGGTGGTGCCCACCCAGAGCTGGATGGGCACTTGAGTGCATCACAGCAGCCACAAGGGGGTGAGTACAATGGGCATTACTACAATAATTGGTAGGTGGCATGGGATCCGGGTGGTGGGTGTTAGTGGGTTCTCCTTAATGCCAGGCCATACATTGCAGCATGATCCAGCTCAAGGGTAATGGTTGAAAGGGAAAAGAAGGTAACCTAGCTAGGTTTTGCTAAGGCAGATGTCTTAATTAGAAATTTGTAATTCATTATTATATATTCTGAATAATGACATATATAAAAATGAATAACGTAGAAAAATAATGTGCACGTTTGAAATTGTGACCTCGGAGACTGACACCAATGTTGACGAAATGTACTAAATGTTTATTAATCTATATGAAATATTGAAAATGTTTTAGATTAATGTAGTAATAAGTCATATTAAGGGTTATGAATTGTGCTCTTGCTTATTAATTGTTGGCCTTAACTTAGCGAGGGTTTTGGCCTAGTTTTGCCAGGCCTCGTGCAGAAGCTGTATTTCTTAGTGTTCAATACAAAATGCTGACAGAGTAAAATAACTGTGAAATGCTTATTGTTTTGATAAAATGCTTAGCAGAGGCTTTCTATGAGAACCGACGGACAGGAGATGAAGTCTGTCGTAAAGTAACTAAATGTGGGTAAAGTGTGCAAAGGGTTCTTTCCAAGGACGCGAACAATGAAGACCCTGACTGGAGATGAAGATGCAACAAAATTGATACCTGACGAGCCGGATGATGAGAACATCATAAAGCTGGCCAATCAACGACATGTGAACTGCGAAATATTAGAATTTATAGATTTGATAAAGGGAAATTATTAGGTAGGGTAATAACGTACGATCAATTGACTAATTGGAAATTTGGGGATGGTTTGGGGAACTTTGATGTAACAACATGACAGAGGGAAAAGACTTCAGACTTATCCTGATTTTGTGAGGCGATATTTGGGGAATAGAAGAGATTTGAGATTCTGTAATTGGGCTCATACTCTCTAAGAGAGTCTGATGCGTTGCTGATCGACTGATGACCTGAGGATGAAGACTGATTCTGCTTGCTGACCCATACTGTGAATAGGTAGTTATGACAATGACTGAATTTCATTTTCATGCCTTTTCTTTCGAACTACCAACTGCGCTGACTTAATACTTTCTTTAGGTAGATGTTTTCCAAATTTGTGCTCTAATTGCTGTGCATGAAGCCCCACATGCTGATGCTAGTTGGAATTAGTTGAGGATACAGAAATGACGACTGACAAAATATAGGGACAAATGGTTTGACGGACTATCTTGCTGAACTTAATGGATGTCATAGTTTTACTGAATTGGGTTTTATCAATTTCTTATGTTGATGCATTAGAATATCTTTTGATCCAAGCTTTGATTAGGACACGTCTTCTGAGACTTGCTGATTAACAACTGTTATTAGAATTGTTTTGATTAAGAGTTATTGGTTAAAAATTCATGACTTAGTATTGTTAACGAATAGGAAATAAACTTACTAAACTTATAATCAAGGTTTGGTTATTCATGACTGAAAAGTCATGGTGAGTGAAAATTACTGACTCCATTGATTGTTGAATATACTAATGGTTATTGACTATTGTGTATTGATTTCTGATTCTGTGTCGAAACTATGATAAGAACACCCTATTCGAATCAAAAGGTTCATCAACCTATACAAGCCCCCTTGTAAGTTTACTTATTAAGGACCCCTGCGCCAACAGTTATGGTAGCAGACTGATGGTTAGTTTCAAAAGGGGCTTGCCATAGGTGTTCGTTATAGAGTGACAGGTATTGACAGGTGTGCTAGGAGACTGATGGACAGGTGCTCCTAGTTATGGTAATAGTTCGAAGATTGATCGGTTTGAGAATTTAGTATTCTATTATTGAATTTTGGATTTTGTTTTTCAAAATGGCATTTGTAGAGAGAATGATGTTCCCTTAAGCCCAGAAGTGACTTTTGCCAGATCCTGGATCCTGCTAGTAGTGTTGGGTATGTTCCCGGCATTCCAGTGATAGAGTGCGAGAGATAGGTTGCGCTTATGCAAATCGCAGGTGAATTGTGACATATGTGAGAGAATTTAGTGAGTCTGCGTACTCCAGATGAAGTTTTAGTAGGAGTGTTTGTACTCTGCAGTATGAGAGTAGGGAAGTCGTCGAACTTCATATGTGTGTGGCGCTTTGTGCTCACAAATGTTCCACATGGTTGTTGATATGAGGACCCTGCGTGGTCTAAGACTCTAGAGTATATTGAAAAGTGTGTGAGACACTTGGTTTTATGTTGTAATGTGCCTGGTTTAGTAGGTTCATCGGGCATGGTTAACAAGTCGGTGTGTACGTTTAGTGAGTGAGAGAAAAATTTAGACTGAGATTTGGCGAGTCCTATGTGCACCAGGACAGACCCATTGATCAGTTGAGAGTAAAATGTGCGGGTTGAATTTTGTTTGCAAATCTGGGAGACTGTGAAAGAGGAATAGCTACATGAGCGAAAGTGCCATCAGTGAAAATCCATAAGGTTCTCTGAGACAATTGTGTTACCTTCCTGTAGTAAACCAGCAGATTTGTTTTTGGTTATTGGATTTTGGTTAGTGCTCGCAATACTTTGCATTATTTTTGTGTGAATTGGAGTCTAGGAGGACGAGCTGCAAGACTTTGTCAGCCGCAGCGTGTGTGAGTGTGATCTCACTGGAGCTGCACTGGGATAGGTCGGTTAGAGAGAAGGGTCGCACACGGATTGGCAGCTGTCCTTGAGAGACAGTTGGTTGTGAAAGTGGGTAAAAGGCATCTTGGGAGTAAAAGTAATTTCCTGATTTGATTTTGAATATACAAAAGTAGAAAAGATGAAGTTTTTCAAAGTGTTAAAGAGTGCCCTAAAGGGAGATACTTAAATTAAAGCGAGCGTAGAAGAACCTACACCGCCAGAGAATACTCCGGCTTACGTTGTAATGGAGGAGCGAGATGTCACACCATGTCTTTGGTTGAAGCAGTGGTGCAAGTTGACAGAGAAAAATGGAAGCTTAGCGTTTCCTGAGAATGGGACGTTCGATTTGAGAATTTTGGAGCAATTGTGGATGGTGCTGTGTGAATCAAAGCACCTTCCGAGACCAGCACAGTTTGAGGCATTAGCAGTTTGGGAAATGGAAGCTAGACGGCAACAGCAAATTAATTTTGAGCGGAGAGTAAGAAAGGTAGACAGGTCACTAGCAGAGGCAAGATGGGATAGGGAGCAGAAGAAATGGAGAGCCGTGACATTGCTTGATGTTAAGTTATTTCCGGCAATTACGCAGGAAGACGAGACTGAAGGAAACAAATCAACTAGAAAGTCAAATAGGGGTTTGTCTGAAAGTAAAGAAGCCAGAGAGCCTTCCATAGTGGAGGAGGATTCTGATACTGAGGACCTTGTTACACAGATACTGAGAGACTGACCACCACCCTATGTGGTGCATGATGGTGATCCAAGTACTAGTGCTGATCCAACAGCCCCAACACAGGCAATGGGGACAGTGAGTCCGGTACAGGTTAATACTAGCCAGACACATGGTGTGGTGCAAGGACCTAATGTGTTGACTACTCCAGTAGTTCAGGCACAGCTGCATCCGCCACCCATACAAAAAATCTATCCAGGTGTGCCTGTCTTAGAGACGGCTTCGAACTTAGGGGTATCTATGGAGCAATTGATTCCAAGACCACTGTTGGTTCAGACTGAGCTGACTCCGATTTTGTTGTCCCAGGTACAGCCACAGGGGATGCCGAGGTTTACGCCAATGACAGGGACACAGTCAGACTTGACACCGATTATGAATCAGAGCATGGGAGTTACTCTCCCACAATTTTCGGGGGCTAGAGCAGCCCCAGATGCAATATTGCTGCTGATTACTGTTGGTTCAGCTGTACCATTATTTGCGCAGATGACACCGGACGTGAGTCAGCAAGGGTAGATGTCCCAGAGTCTAGTGAGAAGGGGATCAAATGAGCTAGTTCGGGGCGTTTCTTCCATGGGCCAGACTTTTGATGGGTCAAGATCATTGTTAGATCTCAGTCCACTTGTTGCACTTCCAGATACTGTGAATGGACCTAGTGCAGGTCAGAGCCTGAAGTTATTGACACTGCAGGCATCAAGTGCAGTGGTACAGCAGATGCCACTGGTGAATGTGAGTAACATTTTGTTACAAGTACTGACAGATCAGCAGCTGACCGAATAGTTGGACAAGCTGAATACCCCACAGATTGCTTCCAAGGGTAAAGAGCAGATCAATTGTGTCAGACTAAGCATGGAAGCAAATGAACTGGTTGAGGGAACAATGGGGTTGAATAGATTAGAGTCATCACAGAGGCAGAGTAGAGATATGTATGCCTGAGAATTACAAGAGAGGTGAGCAAGGTACATCAGAGTTTAGCAGACTTGGCAGAAAAGCATGACAAAGAAATTGAGAAAACAAAGCATCTTAAGAGAAGCTACAGATTGGATTTTGAGGCAAAGGATTTTAAACACATGAGGTCAGCCAGAATGAAAGCATACCTCAAGTAATTACTGCAGAGTGCTCAGGTTTGGGGATCATTTGAAAATTGAGAAGGCAGATGGGCAAAGAAGAAGGATAAAAGGAAAAGAGACTCTGCAGCGGTGACTGAGAATGTACAACAGGGCAAAGATCCAGTAAAGACTTTACCGATGAGAGAGATTCCAGTTTGTTCATGTCCTTTGGCATAGAAGTGATATTGTGTCATTCACAAATGATTATGCAAAGTTGAGGGAAAAGACGGTAGAGTGGTATCAGCAGACAGAGAGATTTGTGAAGCTCTCGAAATGTTTGTGGGAAGATTTGAATACATTATTGGAGGTAGTGGTTCCATCAGACTTGTTGGTTGAGTGTAAAAGAGCCGTAGACTGGCCGACAAGTGAGCCAGAGAGGGATAAGAATACAGGTCCACCATCACCTGAGGTAATGAAAGATTACTATAAGGTGATTAAGTTCCTGAAGACGAGGATTTTGCCCAAAAACATTGATTGGCAGAGAATCGACAGGACAGTGCAGGAGGTGAAGGAATCGATAAATGCTTACTATGAGAGGTTGTTGAAGACGTTCAAGGAGTAAAGTGGCAAGGAAGCAATTGAGCCAAAAGACATGCTGCACCTGAGATAGGTTAGATGATTAAGAGTCATTTGATTTGCTGGCAAGTAAAGCTGATTGATGAGGTGTTGCAGTATGCAAAATACTGTAGTGACGAGATTGAGTTGAAGCAGACAAAGTTGAAAGAGAAGGCAATGGTAATGCAGATTAAAGCAGAGCAAACAGGAGTACAGGGGACTTTTGTGCAACAGATGCCACAGCAGCAGGGAAATGTCATGTTCCAGCCTCAAATAAGAGGTAGAGGTCGCAGAGGCAATATGATTCGTGGTCAGGATTTGAATACTGTAGTGGTTCAGAGCGATGTGCAGGGAATGAAGAAGTTATTGCTGTGTCACATCTGCGGGGCCATGGGACACTGGAAAGAGGAGTGTCCAACGATGGTGCAGGAGGGTGTTGTTCAGCAAAATAATGACGTCAATGCATTTCAGACTATGAGAGGACCGAGATTGAGGGGTCCTAATCCAAATTTCCAGAATAATGTGAATCAAATGCTGAGTTTTCAGCCCATGCAACAGGTGCAAATGCCCGTGCATAAGTGTCACAGTTGCAGCCGATGCAGCAGCAGGTCATCATGGTACCTAGACAGCAAATGCATATACCTCAATCCCCCATGGAGCAGCAACAGATGATGCTTACTCAACAGGTCACAGGTCAAAGACAAGACAGAAGTAGTAATGCAGTACACCAATTCCCATTACACAGTGAGAATTAATTAATTGGTGACTGGGTGAATGATTGTTCGGGTGAAGAGCCATGTGTGCTTGCAGCTTCCTTAGAAGTGGACCAGGGAGGACCCTATGTGAGAGGGAAGGTGATGGGTCACAAATTCTCATTTTTGGTAGACACAGGAGCTACACGCTCTACAGTGAGAAGTGCAGACGTTCGAAATGTGCACCTTTCAGGTCGAACAGTTCAGGTTGTAGGGGTAGCGAATCAGAATTTGAGAAACCCAATTACAGATCCAGTGTAAGTTGAGTTTGGCAATTTCCAGGGATTGCAGAAATTCGTAGTTTGTGACTCGAGTCCAGTATCCCTACTGGGAAGGGACTTGTTGTGTAAGACCAGGTGTCTGATTACTTGTTCAACCGATGGAATTGAGATCCAGACAAATAGCGATGATGAGGAAGATCCAGCCCCAGAACCCGAGCGTGAGACTACAAATGAAGAGTATCCCTTGATTGAATTTTTCCCGATGTTCACAGCAAAAGAGCTGCATTCTGATTTTCAGGGAATAGTTCAAGAATTTTTTTGGGATTTGACAGGGAAAGAAGTGGGTTTAATCAAAGGAGTGGAACCGATTAAGGTCACATTAAAGCCAAATGCAGAGTTTCCGCAGCTTTCTCAGTATAATATGACACAAGATGTACTGATGAAGGTGGCTTAGATATTTGCAGATTTTGTGACGCAGGGAGTTCTGAAGGAGGTGTTAAGTAGCCCATGTAATTCACTGAAAATGGGGTTGAAGAAGCCATGTGGGAAAGTCCGAATTGTTCAGGATTTGAGAAAAAACAAATGACATAGTGGTCAAGTGTTGTCCTGTAGTGCCTAACCCAGCTGTAATAATGTTCCAGATTACATGCGATACAGAATGGTTCACAGTGGTTGATTTGTCCCAAGCATTCTTTTCTGTGCCTCTTCATGAGGATAGTCAATTTCTCTTCAGTTTTAAATTCCTAGATCATGTCTAATGGTGGTGTAGACTGACTCAAGGGTACAGAGAATCACCATCTTGGTTTAATCAGATCTTGAAAAAGAATTTGGAGTAATTAGAGTTACCTTTACAATCGACTCTGGTGCAGTATATTGATGACTTGTTGATCGCATGAAGGACAAAGTCTTGACGCACGTCCATGGAGGTGCTCATCGCCCAGCAGCATATTTTTCAGCTACGTTGGACCCAGTCGCAGCAGCCTTACCAGGTTGTTTGCGAGCTGTTGCCACAGTTGGTCAGAGTCTTTCACAGTGTAAAGGAGCATTGATGGGATATCCCCTGACTGTAATGGTCCCTCACTCAATTGAGATTTTACTGATGAGGACAAAAACCCAATACTTGACTGGTGCTAGACTGACAAGATATGAGATGAGTATTTTGGGTGCTCCAAATGTGACACTGAAAAGATGTACAGTGCTGAACACGGCAACCTTACTTCCAAGTGATACTACTGAAATTGAGAAAGAGGAAGATGTTGAACATGATTGTCTCGAAGTAACTGAGTTGTGCACGAAACCGAGACCTTACATCAGAGATACCCGATTGGAAGAAAATGACCAAATTGTTTTTGTCGATGGCTCTTGTCTTAGAGACAGTACAGGGACACTGAAAGCAGGATATGCAGTGTGCACAATTACAGGTACCTTAGAAGTTTCCTGGCTTCGGGGAGTGTATTCTGCTCAGGTAGCAGAATTGGTCGCTCTCACTAGGGCGTGCCATGTTTCTGCTCGGTTGAGAGTTACTATCTATACGGATAGCCAATACGGATTCAGAATAGTTCATGATTTTGGTCAATTGTGGCCACAGAGAGGTTTCTTGACCTCTACCGGGTCACCAGTGAAAAATGGTGAGAGAATAAAGCAGTTGTTATATGCAATTCAACTGCCTGAAGAAATTTCTGTGGTGAAATGCAGTGCACATCGAAAGTCACAGGACTATGGTCCTCATTACGACCCTGGCTGCCGGCGGAACACTAGCTGTAATACCACCAACAGGCTGGCGGTGTTCCGCCAGTGTATTATGATTGTGGCACATTAGCCACGGCCATACCGCCGGCCCCTCCACTATACCGCCAGACTTCCTCCGAGCGGTCATAATCCCCAACCTCCAGCCTGTCTATCACGGTAAACATAGCCATGGAAATGCTGGCGGTAAGGTGGACTCGAGGTGCCCCTGGGGGCCCCTGCACTGCCATGCACTTGGCAAGGGCAGTGCAGGGGTCCCCAGGCACAGCCCCATTGTGTGACGGGTGCTGCTGTACCCGCTGCGCATCAACATTGCCACCAGCTCTATTATGAGCCGGCTTCAATGTTGATGTGAATTTTCCTCTGGGCCAGCAGACGGAAACGCTGTTTCCGTCCACTGGCCCAGCGGAAAAGTCAAAATAGGGTGCCACGCGTACCACCAGCACTGGCGGTATTGTGTCACCCGTGGCTTCGGTGGTCTTTTTACAAGACCGCCAAAGTCTTAATGAGGGCCTATGTGTCCTTTGAAAATGGACATGCGGATCAATTCACAAGGTTTTGCGCATTGAACTGTATATCATTCAAAGACAAGTGGGAATTGATGTCTGAAGAAGACCCTACATGTACGAGTTTTGTATTAAAAGTGATCAATACATTAGAAGATGTAAAAACTTTGTAGAGTAATGTTGACAAAGAACAGAAAAGTTCATGGATCAAAATTAAATGTGTTCAAAGACAAGATGAGCAGTGGGTATCTGAAGAGGGTCAGATGGTATTGCCAAATAGCTTGGTGTCCCAGATGGCGAGATATTACAATGGTCAGGCACACATTGGGAGGGACGCCATGGTTAGTCTGTTCAAAATTGGCTGGTTTAATCCCAAGTTCAGACAAGCAGCTGAAGCAGTATGTCATTGATGTGTCATTTGTCAGCAATTAAATGCGGGGAAAGGGTCTGTGGTGAATTTGAGCCACATTGTAAGAGCAGGAGGTCCATTCACAGTAGCAAAATTGTTGCTTAGGGAACTGATACTCCATTTCGTATTTCCGATCTCTTTAGAATCATATAGGAGAACGCATTTCAATAACAAAGTGATTAAACTGTTGTGTGCAGCACTGAACATTGAGCAGAAGTTGTGTTGTAGTTACCGGCCTGAAGCATCAGGACTAGTGGAGCAGATGAATAATACTTTGAAGTCACGAATTGCAAAAATGTGTGCAGTCACAAATATGAAATGGCCAGATGCGTCGCCTTTGGTATTGATGTCAATGAGAAGCACACCTGACAGAAAGACATGAGATTCTCATGGGCAGAGCAATGAGGTTGCCAGCAGTTCCAGCCAATGCGCTTGTCAACATAACAGATGATATAGTGTTGGACTATTGCAAGGGTCTGGCTGATGTGGTTCGCTCTTTCTCTCACCAGGTGAAGGCCACCACAATGCCCCCAATCCACGATCCAGGGCATAACCTGAGGGCCGGTGACTGGGTTGTTGTCTGCAAGCATATACGTAAGACGTGTTTAGAGCCTCGTTGGCGGGGACCATACCTGGTGATCTTAGCAACTATGACAGCTGTGAAGTGTGTAGGAATTCCGAACTGGATTCACGCAAGTTACACGAAGAAAGTGGCATGTCCACTGGATCATGAAGAAGCGTTGTTGAGAGTACCAACAACTGTGAGACAAATTACAGCACTGGAACCGGAAAAAGAACAAGGAAGAACTGAAGCTGAACCTGAGCTCATTGAGGACGGTTCTATCACCCCTGTGAGAGACAAAAGTGAAGCCCTCCAGGAGGGTGCTGAGGAACCTATCACAACTGAACCAGCAGGAGAGTCAAGTACTGAGAGGGCCCTTGCAGAAGCAGACCATTCTGAGAGACAAACAGAGCAAGTGACAGACCAAGAAGGGGAAGGAGTTGAGCGGGATCAAAGTTAAAGTGATCTGACTCCTCCTGAACCTGTTGCAGGTCCCGCAACAGAGACTACCACAGAAAAAGAAAAGAGTTTGAGTCCAATCCTGAAGAGAATACTAACAGAAAGTACACGAAAAGGAGATAAGTGGCTGAATTCACAAGTGGAGAAAAGAAAAGAGGTGATTCTCAATCAAACAATAGATGAACAAGTAGATACTATGAGAAATGAAGAACTTAGTGAAGGAGTGTTTAGTGGAGATCAAAAGTTGAAAAGAAAGAGAACAGCAAGTTGAAGATACGCAGGTCCTGAATGGGCATATGCAACTACAAACGGATGGCAACACAAATTTATGTCTTTTTGCTTAGATAGGGAAGTTCCAAGTCAGTATTTTGAAGTGACCTGAAAAAGATTGATGAACTGAACCGTTGAAACAATCTGAGAAACATTTTTGAGAAAGAGACTGATGAAATAACCAATTAAGACATTGATAACCTGATTTAACATTTGAAACTGATTTTGACAAAGCTGCTAATTGAATTTGACAAGGAGAAGGGTTCCTGGAAGTGAAACTGAACTACTGAAAGAAGAATTGTCTATTTTTGATTTTGCTGAACTTTTCTAAAGTTACTTCTGCTTTCTGATTCTTTACAGATCATGGCTGATGTATAAAAGCAAATTAGGAGTGTTGGGTGCTGTAGATATAGGAGCATTGTCTTTGAAATTATGTGTGGGATATTGTTTATAGTGTTGATTGTAAGTTTGTCTGTTCTTGACGCAAAAGAAGCCAATCGTACTTCTGCTTTTGGGACTACTACATTAACAGCTTTAGAAAGATTTAAGTTAGATGAGAAGTATTTGCATGACTTTACTAATGTTCAAGGAGAACTTTCTTCTAATGTTTTCTATCGCTTATTGAGTGAGTATGCTGAGATGATGGATGAAAAGGATTGTCTCGGGTGTACGCAGAATCCTTCAACAGTCGAGGAAGGAGCCACTTCCATAGTCTTCCCCTAACATATGGGATACGTTGTAGTCTGTTACTAACAAGATTCTATAATCATGAGTACATCCAATAATTTTACTCCAATCACGATGTCGTGTTTTCGTTTGTTCCTATTATTAGGTATTTGAGTAGAGTAGCTAAGGATAATAGCATAGAATTAGTTAGAGGATTCTTTGAACCTACACTAACGTTTGGAACCGCTTCTGCTCATAAGAATAACCTCACATGCTTGCTGACACCTTTAGAGAAGAGCTTCTTAGATCACACTGATAACAGGAGAAAGGCACTTAAGGAAAGATTAGAAAAAGGATTAGAGAAAAAGACGTATCAAAATGATTATGCTTACACTGCAATTAAAACACAAAGAAAATTAGCTTTAGATGTGCTACACGTAGGGAAGCTTTGTATCTATAGGCCTAAATCACACACTGACATTTTATTTGTGGGTACGAGTGAATGCAGGCATGTGTTTTTGTTTCAGAGTAAATGGACATTAATGTTGAATGGGCAGGACCCTGCGATTCCGGGTATCACTATATTTGTGGACTTGATGCTTATTACCGTCTTCCAAGAGGATGGTATGGGACATGTTATTTGGAGACAGTATTCCCAAAGATATACCAGAGGGAGGATTTGAAAAAGTTTACGAAATTGACAGAATTACATCGTAAAAGACAGAGGAGAGAAACCTTTTCTGCAACAGTGGAAGATATATTTGTTGCAGTGTTTCCTTCATTGGGAGTCATCCTAAATTCAATTAAGATTCAAAAGTGCTCTACTATCATGGATAACATGCTGACAAATTTTTCAGGGGCTATACTCCTGATAGATACTGAACTGGCTGTGGATAGAGCTATGACTCTTCAAAATCATCTTGCTTTAGACATTCTTTTAGGGAAAAATGGCGGAGTCTGTAAAAAGATTAAATCTAGACATTGTTGTTCTTATATATCCAATAACAGTAGAGAGATAAGAGTCTTAGGCCCTCATTACAACCCTGGCGGTAAATACCGCTTACCGCCGTGCTCAAGACTGCCAACATACCGTGGCTGCGGCAGAAATCCGCTACAGGTATTACGACCCATATCTCGTAATCCACCATAATACAGACACCCACACAAGTCCGCCACACCAAAGGTCAGTGAGAAACTGGCGAAAACAAAACTTCCACCGTCACGCCAACAGGAATATGCCCACACTATCACGACCCATGAATCCACGCGGCGGTCTTTCAACCGCGATAAACCATTGGCGATACACACCGCCGCGCTCAAAATATACACACATTTATAAAACACAACCACATTGGACAATTCTAAATACACACACCTGATACACATAAACACACACCCACACACCCACAACACTATAAAACACACACCCACATAACCCACAAACCCTTACAATGACATTTTTGTGAAGAAGCACAGAGGGAGAATAGCCAACACTACACCAGCATCCACAAGCACACCACACCATCACTCATACAACATCCACACATCTCAAACAACACACACCAATACAACATTTCACACAGCACAACAAACATCACGTCACACATCACCCACACCACATCATGGCACCTCAAAGACACCCCAGGTTTTCTGAGGAGGAGCTCAGGGTCATGGTGGAGGAAATCATCCGGGTAAAGCCACAGCTTTTCGGATCACAGGTGCAGCACACCTCCATTGCTAGGAAGATGGAGCTATGGCGCAGAATCGTCGACAGGGTCAACGCAGTGGGACAGCACCCCAGAACACGAGATGACATCAGGAATAGGTGGAACGACCTTTGGGGGAAAGTGCGTTCCGTGGTATCCAGACACCAGATTGCTGTACAGAGGACTGGCGGTGGACCTCCACCTTTTCCCCCACAACTAACAACATGGGAGGAGAAAGTCTTGGCAATACTGCATCCGGAGGGCCTCACAGGAGTAGCAGGAGGGCTGGACTCTGGTAAGTCAAATCTTAATTACCATATCCCCTCACCCCACCTGCATGCCATCACATACCCCCACCCTCCTCTCACCCCCATCACTCCAACACCTCACATATGCCCCACTATCACAACCCAGCCATCCCAATACCAAGCCCAGCATGCAACACCAAAGCATGGACACCCATTGCCAAAGCATGTCCAGTACAGACACCCACACAGACCCCAAAACACTAATCACACAATGGCGAACACAAGTCAAGCACAGGAGTAGAGGGTAACTCACCCAATGCACAAGATGGCACACACAGATACTAAAACTATGCATTTACACCCCACCAGGACCCATACCCAACGTCACCGGACAGGAGGTGCCAGACATATCCAGTGCCCCCACAGAAGAGGCCCACAGTGACGACAGCAGCTCTGCATGCCTGGATCTAGATGACCAGCCCGGGTCATCAGGGAGCTCTGGACAGTCGGTTCCCCTGCAACAGTCACAAGCCACCACAGAGCCTCCCCGTCAGGAAACACCACCACAGCACCCACCCAGCGGGCCCATCCCTCTGTCCCCAGGACACATCAATCAGCAGTGTGTCCACCACTACAGGGACCCCAGGCAAACCCACCAACCCAAGACAATCAGGGACCTGGGGTCAGTGGCAGTAGGCACACGGTTCAGGGGACAGAGGCACAGGATAACAAGGATGCTGGGAGGATTGATGTGTGACAGGGGGAGGACAGGCCCAGGGAACCCACTCTCCACAAGGCACTCTCCAACATCATGGGAGCATACCACCATTCCCAGGAGACCATGGGCACAGTACTGGCCAAGTTTCAGGAGACCCAGCGGCTGAAGGAGGAACACTACCAGGGGATCAGGGAGGACTTAAGTCCATCAACACCACCCTGGTCACCATTGCAGGGGTGCTGCCAGACCTGGCCAACACCATGAGGGACACAGTGGCACACTAAGGGGCCCCTGACACTAGCCTTGACGATGCACAGCCCTCCACCTCCGCCGGCGCTAGTGGACAGAAGGCCCCACCACAGGAACAACAACCCACCAGCACCCCACCCCCTGCAGAAGGAGAACCAGCCCGCAAACGGTCCCTGAGATCCAGGAACAAGACAGAGAACATTGCCAAGACCCCCAACAGGAAATAACACTCTCCTGATAGTCACCCTTCTGTCCCACTTTGTCACCCTGTCCACCTTAAACTGCCATTGCTCCCCTTCCTATGCCCCCTTGGACAATGCCCCTCCACTTATTAGCACAGAAATAAACACCCTTGAATCACAAATCAATCTGGAGTCAGTCTGTACTTTTACAAATGTGTAATTGCAACCTTTCGGAAATCTAGCAATGTCAATGTTCATGTTCACATACCATGGTTACACAGTAGTAAACATAGCAGAGGGCACAAAGTGGGACCCAGATCTGTGAAATGGAAAGCGAAAGTGACATGTCAGGGTCCATACACAGAGGTAAAAAGGCAGATTTATGCTATGTCCTACAGTAGTATGAGATGTGAGAAGCAGTGCCATCCTCTTACCTGTGTCTCACTGGAAGTATTGCATGATGATGTTGTTTCGGTTGTCTATATCTTCTTCTTCTGCCTCCTCTTCTTCACTGTCCACAGGCTCCACAGCTGCCACAAGACCAACATCAGGCCCATCCTCCTGCAGAAAAGGCAACTGGCCTTGCAAAGCCAGGCTGTGCAACATACAGCATACCACGATGATCTGGCACACCTTCTTCGGTGACTAGTATAGGGAGCCACCTGTCAGATGGAGGCACCGGAATCTGGCCTTCAGGAGGCCGAAGGTGCGCTCTATTATCCTCCTAGTTCACCCATGTGCCTCATTGTAGCGTTCCTCTGCCCTTGTCCTGGGATTCCTCACTGGGGTCAGTAGCCATGACAGGTTGGGGTAACCAGAGTCACCTGAAAATATCGAGGGACAACTGTTAGACATCCTCCAACCATTAGGGACTCTCCCATACCCAGACACCTATTTAAACTGTGTGGGGACCTTGGGCTCACCTATTAGCCACACACGGTGCCTCTGGTGTTGCCCCATCTCATAAGGGATGTTGCTATTCCTCAAAATGTAAGCGTCATGCACTGAGCCAGGATACTTGGCATTCACATAGGAGATTTACTGGTCTGCCAAACACACCATCTGCACATTCATTTTCTTCAGTTTCTGTACACCTGTTCATTCCTGCGGGGGGACACATGCCACATGTGTACCATCAATGGCACCAATAATGTTGGGGATATGTCCCAGGGCATAGAAGTCACCTTTCACTGTGGGCAAATCCTCCACCTGAGGGAACCCGATGTAGCTGCGCATGTGTTTCAGCAGGGCAGATAACACTCTGGACAACACATTAGAGAACATTGGCTGTGACATCCCTGATGCCATGGCCACTGTTGTTTGAAAGGAGCCACTTGCCAGGAATTGGAGCACTGACAGGACTTGCACTAGAAGGGGTATTCCTGTGGGATGGCAGATAGCTCACATCAGGTCTGGCTCCAACTGGGCACACAGTTCCTGGATTGTGGCACAATCAAGTCTGTAAGTGATAATGATGTGTCTGTCTTCCATTGTTGACAGGTCCACCAGGGGCCTAAACACCCGAGGGTGCCGCCATCTCAACACATGCCCCAGCAGACGTGCCCTATGGAGGAGAAGGGTGAGCAGAGGGTCATACACCACATAGGTTTCACAAGGCTGTTTAGCACAATCGTGAAATAATCTTTGTGTGCCTTTGTCTGTCCGTATTCCTGGCCAAAGTTGCTGTGACGCAATTAGTTGGCCTGCCATGTGGCCACCTGAAATGGCGGCTGCCTGACCTGTAATGAGGGACAAGAGAAAATGAGGTAACTGCACTGGCGTTGTGCAGCGTCGCTGTAGGCGGTCGAAGACCGCGGTGCAATTCAACATTGGTTATCCTTGGGCCCCATGGGTTCCAGGAGCCAATGACGATGTACGCCGGCGGTGACGGTACGCACCGATGGGGACGTGACTGCCATTTCCTATCAGTTCCCTCACTTGATACCTGACCTTCAACAGGAGAGGACCTACACTGCAAGTGCTGCTGTGACCTGCGTCTGGAAGTGACAATGGCTACAGTGTCTGGGGAAAGGGCCCCTGCCTTCACTGCGGAGGAGTTGGACAAAATGGTGGATGGGGTCCTCTCCCAGTACACGCTACTCTACTGCCCTCCAGAGAAACAGTTGAGTAAACTGTGTATATTGTGGATGGCACATGAGTGTATGGAGTGTCTTGGATGGAAGAGACAGTGGGGCACAGGCCAGCATGTGAGGATGGTGAGTGTATGTTTTTGTGGGCCAGGGTGGGAGGTTTGTGGCCAATGAGTGAGAAGAACTGTACGGGGGATTAACATCCATTTTTACTTCACTATGCCTCTAGGTCAGCACCCACCAGAAGAAGGGTATTTGACGTGCCAGCGCCAAGGAAGTGCGGACCTTGGGGGTCTACCATACATGGGGCACCCACTGCCCTAAAAGATGGGAGGACCTGCGCCCCTGGAGCAAGAAGACGGCGGAGGCCCAGCTGGGGATGGCCTCACAACGTAGAAGGAGTGCCCGTCGCACCATGAACCCCCGATGTACCGGATCCTGGCGGTGGCATATCCTGATGGGCACTTGAGGGCATCACAGCAGCCACAAGGGGATAAGTACAGTCTCATTCAGCTGATTCTGCGCGCTTGATAAGGTGTCTGGGTGGGGGAGGTGGGCTGTGGGTTCCCCTAGGCCAGGGCAGACGCTCCAAGGTACATCCATTGTTTTGCAGGCTCAGTGCCACTCCAACCCGAAAGGTGGTAGTTGCCCTCTACACCTAGTCAGGCTCCTATGGGTTCCAGCTGTGCATGAAATGGGTCTAGACAGAGTCCCCCATGGGCATGTGCTTTTCCCCTGCAGTGTTAGTGAATGCGCTGGTGCATAGGGCTGCTCCCTGTGTGTTGTGTCCGCCAAAAGTAGTGGTGTTGCAGGCATTGACCATGTGTCTCTGCTGTCTTTCCCCCCTTCTTGTTTTGTCACCCTGTCCTTAGCATCATCTGGTGGAGAAGCATTGGCACCGGAGCAGGAGGGAGTTGCAACCCACATGGCACTGGAGGGTGAATTTACGGAGTCTGAAGGCACCAGTGGGACCGAGGGCAAGGGGAGCTCCACGACGGGGACATGAGGGGACACCAGCGACAGTGACTCCTCCTCTGATGGGAGCTCCCTTGCGGTGGTGGGCACCTCTGTGCCCACTGCAACAACAGGTACAGCCGCCACCCCCCCTACCAGCACCGCCCTCCCAGCAGCCCCTTATTGAGTTTCCCGTGCCCGCTCACCCAGGAGGGTGGGCATCTCCTTCGCCCCAGGCACCTCAGGCCCTGCCCCAGTCAGCCCTGCTGCCCTCAGTGAGGAGGCTATTGACCTCCTAAGATCCCTCACTGTTTGGCAATCAACCATTTTGAATGCCTTCCAGGGTGTCAAGAGGCATTTGCAGCAAAAAATGCATACCTGGAGGGCATTCATACTGGCTTAGCGGCCCAATAGAGAGCATTTCAGGCTCTGGCCTCAGCACTGATGGCAGCCATTGTCCCTGTGTCCAGCCTCCCCCCTCCAACTTCCACTACCCAGACCCAATCCCCTGTACCTCAGCCTATCCCAAGCACACCATCAGACCTGCAAGCACACTCATCAACACACAAGAGTGGACATGGCAAACATAAGCACCACACATCGCACAGGCACTCACACAAGCACCAGACCCATGCAGACACACCAATATCCACTGCCTCCACTGTGTCCCCCTCCTCCACGTCCTCCTCCTCCCTCCCAGTCTCGTCTCCACTCACACCTGCATGCACTACATCCTCAGCCACTACTTCCATCACCAGCACGCCCATCACCACACACCGCTCACGTGCAATCACCACCCGACTACCATGCACACATCCCCTGTGTCCTCTCCCAGTTTGTCTGTGAGCCCTCCTCCCAAACTACACAAACGCAGGCACACACCCACCCAACAGCCATCCACCTCACAACAGCCTCCGACCCATGCACCTTCACCCAAATTCAGCAGACGTACACTTCCTACAACCACTACCTCTTCCTCCACTCCCAAACCATCTTCCCATCCCAGTGTGTCTAAGAAACTTTTCCTGGCTAACATTGACCTCTTCCCTACATCTCCCCCCGTCCTTCCCCTAGGGCCAGGATGTCCAGGTCCCAGCCCAGCACCTCAGACACCAAATCCTCCAGCACTGTGGTCTCAGCAAGTCCGGTCACATCGCGGGCGGCACCCATCAGGGCTGCCAGTGTGCCACCTAGCGAGGCCAAGGATCAGCCCATTCTGCCACCTGCCAAGGTGAAGAAGGTACCCACATGCAGTAGGGAAAAGCCGCACCAACCACCCAGCAAGGGCTCCTCCAAGCCAAAAGGGGACAGTGCCATGGGAGCAGCAGCGACATCCAAGGTGGGGAAGGGACACAAGGCGAAAAGGAAGTCAGGACAGGGCACAGAGCCTCCGGCTGAGGGACTAGAGTCACCCCTTCTGGCAACCAGAACAGCAATCTGTACGGCGGTGGACACCGCCACCTGCACATCTGCTGCCTCTGCAACAGTCTCCAGCATCATCTCCAGTGGACAGCCGTCCGAGGCTGCAGGAAACGTCCTGCTGTCTCCCTCCACAGGTGCTGACACATTCACCACTGGCAGCATCTCCGCCACAGACACCGCCGCAACCACCGCCACCAGCCCCGCGACGTGCTCAGACAGTGCCACCACAGCCGACATGGCTAACATCCCAAGTGGGCAGCCGTCTGAGGCTGCAGGAGATGTCCTGGGCCCTGCACAGCGTATGTGAGGCATGACACCCAGTACTGTTTGTACCAGCAGGGGGCAGGCGAAGTCGCAGCAGGGTGGAGTATGTCTCTGTCTCCATGGAGTATCACGCTACCTGTTCCCAGGCAATCTCGTGGTACACACAACCAGGTGAGGGAATAGGACCTGCCACACTGCATGTGAAGCACTCTGGGCACCAAGCCCCCTCCAGAACCAGTGGAGAAAAGCGCCCACAATCCCAATCCTTTGCAGGATGAAGCACCCTGGGCACAATGCCTCCTCCAGAACCAGTGGAGTAAAGCATCCACAACCCCAATCCTTGGCAGGAAGAAGCATTTTGGGCACAATGCCCCCTCCAGAACCAGTGGAGAAAAACATCCACTAGAGAGACTGTGGCCTTGCACTCCCCAGGATAAAGCAGTGGACAACCCACCCACTGGAAATTCCTGAGAGACTGTGGCTTTGCACTCCCCAGGACCAAACTGTGGGCAATCCACCCACTTGTGAGACTTGAGAGACTGTGGCTTTGCACTCTCCAGGATAAAGCAATGGGCAACCCACCCACCTGTGAGACTTTAGAGACTGTGGCTTTGCACTCCCCAGAATAAAGCAGTGGGCAACCCACCCACTTGAGAGACTTGAGAGATTGTGGCTTTGCACTCCCCAGGATAAAGCAGTGGGCAACCCACCTACTTGAGAGATTTGAGAGACTGTGGCTTTGCACTCCCCAGGAAAAAGCAGTGGGCAACCCACCCACTTGAGGGACTTGAGAGACTGTGGCTTTACATTCCCCAGGGCCAAACAGTGGGCGAACTATCCACTTGTGCGACTTGAGAGACTGTGGCTTTGCACTCCCCAGGATAAAGCAGTGGGCAACCCACCCACTTGTGAGACTCGAGAGACTGTGGCTTTGCACTCTCCAGGATAAAGCAGTGGGCAACCCACCCACTTGAGAGACTTGAGAGACTGTAGCTTTGCACTCCCCAGGATAAAGCAGTGGGCAACCCACCCACTTGAGAGACTTGAGAGACTGTGGCTTTGCACTTTCCAGGACCAAACTGTGGGCATGGAGCCCCCTCGTGGACCAGTGGCGTCATCCGTTCATCCGGCTGAGGTGCCCCGCCTCCCCCTCCCCCTGAGGTACCTGTTCATTTTCGATCTGATGCCTGAGCAGTGTTCTCTCCATTTCGAGTCAGGTATCATGTGTGGGCTTCACCCATGCATTTTGGGACCGCTGGTCCACAGACAGTGATTGCAATACTATCCGGACTTGTGTAGTTGCTGTACCTATTTGTATATACTGATGATTTAAATTTATCTTAGCCTATCTGATTTGCTGCATGTATTTGTGTGGATGTTGTTGTGGGTGAGGGTGGGGGTGTTACGTATTGCATGTGTCACTCTCTCTTTCCTCGCCCCCTCACCTGTGTGCTATGTGCAGTACTCACCGTGGTCGTCGCCAGCGTCTTTGCTGCTCCTGGTAGAAGAGAAGGTAAACCAACATGGGCAGGACCTGTAACTTGAGCTCCATGGCGTCCTGGTTCCTCGTTGGGTGTCGAGAAGTGAGTGGTTTCCGTTCCAAGTCCTGTTTCTGCTGTGATTTTGATGGCATTGGTACCGCCCCGGGAAAGGTGGCAGATAGACTTGTTGTAATACAGTGGGCGGTACATTGTCGTCCGCCTGGCTGTTGGCGGTTACCGCCGCGGTGTTTGTGTCTACCGCCGTAGTGGTCGGAGTGTTAAAGTGGCTGTCTATGTTGGCGGTTTCCGCCATGGTCGTAATTCCATTTTTTTAACTGCCGGCCTGTTGTCGGTATTACCGCTACTTTAACACCAACCGCCAGGGTTGTAATGAGGGCCTTACTTACTAATCTGACTAATGCTAATATTGATTTGAAGGAGTTGAAAGAACCAGGTGTTTGGGAAAAGGTTGTAAGGGGTTTGCTTCAGTGGGAAATTGGCTTAGTAGTATTTGGAATGGAGTACTATTGAAAATCAAACAGGGAATATTAATTGTCAAAGTTTGCTTATTAGGAATATGGGGATTATGCAAATTCTGCAAAATAATTAGTTGAAGAAGATCTAAAAATAATCACAGGAGGAAAGAGAAATAGGGAAAGAATCTATAGGGAAAATTCAAGGAGAAGACATAGAATTGTAAAAATTTGGGTGGCACATTTGGTGTGATGACATATTTAGTCATCAGAGGAGGGATTGCTAATGCAGACGTTTTAATTAGACATTTTTAATGAATGTTTATGTATTCTGAATAATGACATGTAGAAAAATGAATAACGTAAAAAAATGTGCACATTTGAAAATGTGACCTCGGAGATTGGCCATCAGTGTTCACGAAGTGTACTAAATTTTGATTAATTTATATAAAATATTGAAAATATATTAGATTAATGTAGTAATATGTCATATTAAGGGTTATGAATTGTGCTCTTGCTTATTAATTGTAGACCTTAACTTAGCGAGTGTCTTGGCCTAGTTTTGCCAGGCCTCATGCAGAAGCTGTATTTCTTAGTGTTTAATACAGAATGCTGACAGAGTGAAATAACTGTGAAATGCTCAGGAGATGAAGTCTCTTGTAAGGTAACTAAATGTGTATAAAGTGTGCAAAGGGTTCTTTCCCAGGACGCGAACAATGAAGACACTGACTGGAGACGAAGATGCAAAAAAATTGATACCTGACAAGACGAATGATGAGAACATCGTAAAGCTGACATGTGAACTGTGAAATATTGGAATTCATAGATTTTGTAAAGGGAAATTATTGGATAGAGGGAAAAGTCGTCAGACTTTTACTGATTTTGTGAGGTGATATTTGGGGAAGAGAAGAGATTTGAGATTCTGTCATTGGTCTCATACTCTTTGACTGAGAGCCTGATGTGTTGCTGATCAACTGATGACCTGAGGACGAAGACTGATTCTGCTTGCTGACCCATACCGTGGATAGATAGATACGACAATGACTGAATTTAATTTTCATGCCTTTTCTTTCTAAGTACCAACTGCGCTGACTTAGTACTTTCTTTAGGTAGATGTTTTCCAAATTTGTGTTCTAAATTGTTTTGCATGAAGCACCACTTGTTGATGCTGATTGGAGTTAGTTGAAGATACCTACATAACGACTGCAAAATATAGGGACAAATGGTTTGACGGACTAGTTTGCAGAACTTAATGGATGTCATAGTTTTACTGAATTGGGTTTTATTAATGTCTTATATTGATGCATTAGAATGTCTTTTGATCCAAGCTTTGATTAGGACAAGTCTTCTGCGACTTGCAGTTTGACAAGTGTTCCTAGAATTGTTTTGATTAAGAGTTGATGATTAAAAATTCATGACTTAGTATTGTTAACGAATAGGAAATAAAATTACTAAACTTATAATCAAGGTGTGGTTTTTCATGACTGAAAAGTCATGGTGAGTGAAAATTACTGACTCCATTGATTGTTGAATTGACTAATGGTTATTGACTATTGTGTACTGATTTCTGATTCTGTGTTGAAACTATGGTAAGAACACCCTATACAAATCAAAAGGTTGATCGACCTATACGCGCCCCCTTGTAAGTTTACAACATGATCCAGCTCAAGGGCAATGGTTGAAAGGGAAAAGAAGGTAACCTAGCTAAGTTGCATTCCATGTCAGACAGGGCTTAGTGGGAATTCCTTCCCTGGCACTGATAGGGGTCTCCGCCACCCCTCCCCCACCGAGTCCTCCCCCACACCCCCAACCCCTGCCACCCCCAAAGGTGGCAGGACCACCCTCCCACCCCTACCCCCAACATGCACAGAAACACATCCCCTCCCCACCCCTGCCCTCAACAAGCACGGACACACACCCCTACACGCACACATACACTGCAACAACACATACCTGCACACATACAAACAGACATGCACATAGACCGACCCGCACACATTTCCCATACACACAACACCCCCGCATGCATACATGCACTCACACACCCCCTCTACATACACCCACGCACACCCCCAAGCACACACACAACACACAACACCCCCCACCCCTCTCCCCTAACGGACAATGAACTTACCTTGTCCATTGATCCTCCGGGAGGGGACGGGATCCATGGGGACTACTCCACCGCCAGCTCCCCATCACCAGAATACCACCACACAGAATCATGGGATGTGCTTCGGTGGGCGGTGTTCTGATGACGGGCCTTGGAGGTGGAGCAGGCTCCACTTCCCCGCCGACCGCCAGTATGGCTGCTGGTGGCTCTCCGTCTGAAAAAGGACGGAGGGCTGCCAGCAGTCATAATGCGCCACGCGGAAAACCGCCTGCACTGGCGGTCTTCAGCACGGCGGTTCCTCAGCGGTCTTTGAAAAAGACAGCCGAGGTCGTAATGAGGGCCTTTGTCATTCTCTAGCTTGGCATGGATAGCCCTGTGCCCAGTGTCCAGAGGGTCACTGGTGTTGCAGGGTGCTCTTTACTGTAGCTGCTCTCCAACTAAAAGGTGGTTCTTATTTCAGAACTCCCACTTACAATCCCAAGTGTGATAGAGCATCTGCCTTTCCATGTTGTTTACCTGACTGAAATTGTATTACAAAATCATAGGAAGTATAGAATTGGGTCCACCTTAACTGTCTCAAAGACAAAGCTGTAGCCGCTTTCAAAAGCTTCAAATTTTTATGATCCGTGAGCACTGTCACTGTATGTAGAGCGCCCATTAAATATTGTCGCCATTCCTCAAAGGCCTTCTTTATGAATAACAGTTCTTTATCACTCACTGAATAGTTAATCTCTGCAGGATTCAATTTAAAAGAATAGTAAGCTACAGGATGAAGCTAATCCATCTCCTTATTTCTCTGGGATAAGACACTTCCTACAGGTTGTGAAGTGTTAGGGTGTGGTAACACAGGGGCTAAAGTAAGCGCCTCCATCAACTTTGAAAGGCATGTTAAGAAGCCTCCGTCCAGCAAAAAAACGTTCCTTTCTTTAACAGGTGAGTAATAGGGTGACTAAAAATGAGAAATGGTCTATAAAGCGTTGGTGAAAGTTAGCGAACCATAAACAACTTTGAACCTCTTTTACCGATTCAGATGATTTCCATTGAATGATATCCTTCACTTTTTATGGATCCATGCCAAGTCCTTGGGAAGACAGGACATACCCCAAAAAAGACACTTCTGGTACCTGGAATTCACATTTTTCTCATTTACAATATAGCTTGTTTTCTCATTTTCTTTGTAATACCTTTCTGATATGTTCCGGATAGTCTCTCATCGTAGGGGAATAGATGAGTATACCATCAAGGTAAACCACTACAAATACATCCAAGAAATCCCTAAGTACTTGACTTCATTTAAAAAGAACTGAAAGCTGAGGAGGCATTACACAACCCAAATGGCAACACCATGTATTCATACAGATCAAACTTGGGACAAAAAGCAGTGTTCTATTACTCGCCCTCTCAAACCTGTGCCAAATGATATGCTCCTCTCAAATCCAATTTAGTGAAGATACATGCTTCCTTCACTTGATCTAGAAGACTAGAGATCAGTGGCAAGGGGGTAGCGATTTTTTCCTGTAACTATTTTCAGAGATCTATAGTTGATACAAGGATGCATCTCTCCCCCCTTTTTTGGGTACAAAAAAGAGAGAAGAAGGGGCTGGGGAACGAGAAGGCCTAATGAATCCTATACATAGCACTTCATCTAGATAGTCCCTCAGATGGATGCTCTCTTTTTCAGTCAGTGCGTAGAGTCTATTACATGGAATATTGGCCTCTGGAATCAAGTCGGTCCGGCAATCATACGGGCGATGTGGAGGAAGTGTAGTAGCTTTCTATTTATCAAAATGTCTGCTAGGAATCTATGGTTTTATTCTCGTCTCAGTTACAGCAGCAGCCACATCCACAATCATACTGGGATCCTGTTTTATGCAATGTTCTAAACAAAAGGAAGAGCTAAAAGTGACAGTATGGTTCTTCCAATCAATAAAGGGATTATGAGACTGTGACAGTGGTATACCTAACATAATCTGAAAGTGAGGTGCATGGACTAAGCTGAATTGTATGGGTTTCGTGTGTCTGTCCTGTATAGTCAACAACAAGTCAGTCGTAGAATGAATGATAGTACTGGATTTCAGAGGACTACCGCCTATTGTTTTAACCTCCTCAATCTTCAGGTACCTCAGTTTCCTGAATCTGTCTTTCTCTTTGGTTTCATAGGACAGTCACGTAGAAAATGGCCTGTATTGCCACAAGACCGATATCTTTGCTGGTCCTCTTCACTTAATGGGCCTCTAAGATGCCCTATTTGTATAGGTTCTGGTTTGCCTGTCTTTTTTCTGATTCTGCTATCTTTTCTCTGTATACCACTAACTTTGTCTCGGTATGAGCTTTCTCTCACCGTCATTCTGTTAGTCAATGGTCTAGTTTGACCACTAAATCGATCAACTCACTACAATTCTCAAGTGGATCAACAACCTGTGCCAATAGATTTTTTAAATAATCTTCTAAACCTTTATAAAACATTTAACTCATTTTGCTCTCAGGTCAATCAGACTCTGCTACCAGTCTATTGAAGGTAGTTATGTATGTAAGGAGGTCCTTGTTCCTCTGACGTAGACTCAATACTTTTTTGTTCACTGATTGTATAAATGTGTGACGATCAAATAGTAATTTTAATTCTGCCTTGAAGGCTGAATAATCATACAAAAAAGGGCCATCTCTTTCCACTAACAGTTTCGACCAAGTAGCTGCTGTACCTCCTAAGTATGATAAAATAAAAGCTACTTTGGATAGTTCATTTGGGAAACGTGCAGGCTTATGTAGAAAGTGGAGGCAAAACTGATTTATGAGAGTGGCATACTAGGCTGAATTCCTAAAAACTATTCAGATGGTCTAAAGGAATTGAAGTTGGGATAGTCACATGGATCACAGGAGTGCTATCAACTGTTTTCAAACCCTGATCAAGCCCTGTGGTGCCAGAGGAAATATTAGAAGCCCCTTGCAAGGCATCTAGTCTCTGTGCTAATGCTTGGATCACTTTTTGTTGGTTTTTTTATCATGTGAACCAAAAAAGCTAGTGTGACCTAATTTGCATCCGTTTTATTCCAGCAAAAGTATCTACATGGGCTTCACATTCTGTCATGAGCCTACCTTTTTGCAGGAGTGAAATGGCCACGAAGAATGCTACCCCACTTCTCAGCAAGTCTGACACCTGGACGAAAGGACAAGGGCAGGATGAAGATGAACTCTAAACAGACACCCAGTGACTTCACTTCCTGGCCTTAAGTATACCTATAAGGGATAAGGGATAATTAGTGTCCTGCTCTTATAAATATATGGAGCAGCAAAAAAAACACTTCCCCAAAAGCAATGTCTCATATTTATTGCCCTTCCTCCTTGTTTGAAAACATAATGTGTGTGTCAGAATCAGGGTACTGTACCTACAGCAAAACATAAGACTAGAAAACATTAACGTTGTAGGTGCGTGCATTGACCATGGGGCGGCGCATGCACACCCTCCCTGGTGCGGGCGATGACCAGTGGCCGATGACAGGGAGGGGTTTTAAAAATCTTTTTTTTTTAACCCGGGAGAAGTGGTAGAACTTTTGCTCCTTCCCCCCCCTCTCCCACCCATCTGTGACGCCAGGAGGCAAGTGGACATCACATTTTTTCCCCTCAGAGGAGCAGGTGAGCATCCTCTCCCCACTCCGGAGGGGGGAAAAAGCCAAAAATGGCCGCCCCAGATGCCAGGAAGGCATCAATGGATTCTCCCCTTTCCATTGATGCCTTCCTCGCACCATTTCCTGGCTATGGATCACAGCACGGCTGAGATCCATGGCCAGGAAACGGCCCTGCACACCAGGGATCTTGTTTGGGGGGATCTGCCCCCCCCCTGTAAGTGGGCCACCCTCCCTATAGGACATAATTTTAAAAATCAAGAATGTTGGACTCAGGGACTACATTATTATTTAAAAAAAAAAAAAAAAAAAAATGGTAGGGTCAGCCCTCCTTCCAGGGCTGACGTCTAAGAGGGCAATTTATAGTTTTAAAAAAAAAATGGTTTCCCTTGGTGGGATCATGCCACCTTGGGGATACTTACAAAAAATAATTCTTTATACATGTGTGGTTTGCCTTGCGGTCGCGATCGGCCAGCGGGAAAGCACACATGTATAAAGAAAAATGATGTAGAGAGAGACTCTCTCTCTCTCTTTATATATATATATATATTTATAAATATATATATATATATATATATAATCCAAAAGCCAGTGAAAAGCAAAGTCACCAGACGGCTGCACAATGTCTCAATGATCCAGTATAGCTGAGGAATAAACCATCCTAGAAATCTCTGAAGAGGTCATTCGTCCACTGTTTATTAATATTTAAAATAATCACAATCACTCTGTCCCGGCCAAATGTCACCCAACATCACTCAAAAAGGGCATACCATATGGAGAATTCATTAGAATTAAACAAAACTGTTCCACCGAACAAGAAATGGAACAAAAGTTTATTGAAACCAGACAAAGATTTTATCAGAGAAAATACAAACATAAAGATATAAGATCTGGAGAACTAAAAGCGAGATCTGGGACAAGAGAGGTATTACTAAATAAACCAATGACTAACATACCAAAGAATGAATCCAACATAAGATTGGTAATGACATATTGGTGGTCATTACAACCCTGGCGGTCGGTGTTAAAGCGGCGGTAAAACCGCCAACAGGCCGGCGGAAAAAAAATTGGAATCATGACCGTGGCGGAAACCGCCAACATAGACAGTCACTTTAACACTCCGACCGCCACGGCGGTACAAACAAACACCACGGCGGTTACCGTCAACAGAGAGGCGGAGGACAATGTACCACTCACACTATTACAACCTACCCATCCGCCACCTTTTCCGTGGCAGATTCACCGTGAACAAAAACACGGCGGAAACAGGGCTTCAAAGGAAAAACGCTCACCTCTACACACCCCATGAGGAATCAGGACGCCATGGAACCCGAGCTCCAGATTCTGCCAGCTTTTATCTTCCTGCTCCTCTACCAGGAGCACGAACGCCGGCGGCAAAGACCAGGGTGTGTACATCACCTACGACACAGGGGAGGGAAAAAACAGTGACACACACACGCAACATGCAACACGCAACACCCCCACCCCCACCCTCACCCACTACAACACACACGCTAATACATATTCATACATAAAAGTTACAGCGCCCAAACCCCCCCCCAGAAGAATGCAAGGACAAAAGGAAATGAGTTGAATAATTGTGATATATTCAATTACATACATTAAAAATATTTACAAATATATACATTTATACCATATACAATTATATACACCAAGAACACAAGTCCAAGGGATTCCACCATCACAGTCCGTGAATCACTGGGCCCAAAAGGCATGGGAGAGGCCCACACTCAATACCAGACTCCAAACAGAGAGACCACTGCTGGGGCTTCAGTTAGAAATAAAACAGTCACCTCAGGGGGAAGGGAAGGTGGGGCACCTCAGCCGGTTGAGTGCCTGACGCCAAATCCACGAGGGGGCTTCATGCCCACAGTTCAATCCTGAGGAGTGCAAAGCCACAGTCTCACAAGTCTCTACAGTGGGTGGTTTGCCCACTGTTCAATCCTGGGGAGTACAAAGCCACAGTCTCACAAGTCTCTACAGTGGGTGGTTTGCCCACTGTTCAATCCTGGGGAGTGCAATGCCACAGTCTCTCAAGTCTCTCCAGTGAGTGGTTTGCCCACTGTTCAATCCTGGGGAGTGCAATGCCACAGTCTCTCAAGTGGATGCCTTTCTCCACTGGTTCTGGAGGGGGCTTTGTGCCCAGAGTGCTTCATCCTGCCAAGGACTGAGGCAGTGGGTGCCTTTCTCTTCTGGTTCTGGAGGGGGCTTTGTGCCCAGAGTGCTTCATCCTGCCAAGGACAGAGGTAGTGGATGTGATACTCCACTGGTTCTGGAGGGGGCTTTGTGCCCAGAGTGCTTCATCCTGCCAAGGACTGAGGTAGTGAATGCCTTTCCCCACTGGTTCTGGAGGGGGCTTTGTGCCCAGAGTGCTTCATCCTGCCAAGGACAGAGGTAGTGGATGTATCTCTCCACTGGTTCTGGAGGGGGCTTTGTGTCCAGAGTGCTTCATCCTGCCAAGGACTGAGGTAGTGGGTGTGAATCTCCACTGGTTCTGGAGGGGGCTTTGTGCCCAGAGTACTTCATCCTGCCAAGGACTGAGGAAGTGGATGCCTTTCTCCACTGGTTCTGGAGGGGGCTTTATGCCCAGAGTGCTTCATCCTGCCAAGGACAGAGGTAGTGGATGTATCTCTCCACTGCTTCTGGAGGGAGCTTTGTGCCCAGAGTGCTTCATCCTGCCAAGGCCTGAGGTAGTGGATGTGAATCTCCACTGGTTCTGGAGGGGGCTTTGTGCCCAGAGTACTTCATTCTGCCAAGGACTGAGGTAGTGGATGCCTTTCTCCACTGGTTCTGGAGGGGGCTTTGTGCCCAGAGTTCTTCATCCTGCCAAGGACAGAGGTAGTGGATGTATCTCTCCACTGGTTCTGGAGGGGGCTTTATGCCCAGAGTGCTTCATCCTGTCAAGGACTGAGGTAGTGGATGTGAATCCCCACTGGTTTTGGAGGGGGCTTTGTGCCCAGAGTGCTTCATCCTGCCAAGGACTGAGGTAGTGGATGCCTTTCTCCACTGGTTCTGGAGGGGGCTTTGTGCCCAGAGTGCTTCATCCTGCCAAGGACTGAGGTAGAGGATGCATTTTTCCACTGGTTCTGGAGATGGCTTTGTGCCCAGAGTGCTTCATCCTGCCCGTGGCAGACTCAGTAGCATCGGAATCATTGGCACTCACTGGCCTGCGGTGCTACTGGCGGCGGTTTCCTGGGCAGCGGTTCAGCTGCTGGCGATCTTGTCTTGGCCTGCGGTGATGCTGGCGGCGGTGTCCTGGGCAGCGGTTCAGCTGGTGGCGGTGTCCTGGGCAGCGGTTCAGCTGCTGGCAGTCCTGTCTTGGGCAGCGGTTCAGCTACTGGCGGTCCTGTCTTGGGCAGCGGTTCAGCTGCTGGCGGTCTTGTCCTGGCCTGCGGTGCTGCTGGCGGCGGTCTCCTGGGCAGCGGTTCAGCTGCTGGCGGTCCTGTCTTGGGCAGCGGGGCTGCTGCTGGCTGTCGTGTCTTTGGCAGCGGGGCTGCTGGTGGTCGTCTCCTGGGAGGCCGGGCTGCTGCTGGCGGTCGTGTCTTTGGCAGCGGGGCTGCTGGCGGTTGTCTCCTGGGCAGCGGGGCTGCTGCTGGCGGTCGTGTCTTTGGCAGCTGGGCTGCTGGCAGTCATCTCCTGGGCAGTGGGGCTGCTGGCGGTCATCTCCTGGGCAGCGAGGCTGCTGCTGGCGGTCGTGTCTTTGGCAGCAGGGCTGCTGCTGGCGGTCGTGTGTTTGGCTGCGGGACTGCTGCTGGCGGTCCTGTCTTTGGCAGCTGGGCTGCTGGCGGTCGTGTCTTTGGCAGCGGGGCTGCTGGCGGTCGTGTCTTTGGCAGCAGGGCTGCTTCTGGCGGTCCTGTCTTTGGCAGCGGGGCTGCTGGCGGTCCTGTCTTTGCCAGTGGGGCTGCTGCTGGCGGTCCTGTCTTTGGCAGCTGGGTTGCTGGCGGTTGTGTCTTTGGCAGCGGGGCTGCTGCTGGTGGTCCTGTCTTTGGCAGCTGGGCTGCTGGCGGTCGTGTCTTTGGCAGCGGGGCTGCTGGCGGTTACGTCTTTGGCAGCGGGGCTGCTGCTAGCGGTCCTGTCTTTGGCAGCTGGGCTGCTGGTGGTCCTGTCTTTGGCAGCGGGGCTGCTGCTGGCAGTCCTGTCTTTGGCAGCTGGGCTGCTGGCGGTCGTCTCCTGGGCAGTGGGGCTGCTGCTGGCGGTCATGTCTTTGGCAGCAGGGCTGCTGCTGGTGGTCGTGTCTTTGGCAGCGGGACTGCTGCTGGCAGTCTTGTCTTTGGCAGCGGGGCTGCTGCTGGCGGTCGTGTCTTTGGCAGCTGGGTTGCTGGCGGTAGTGTCTTTAGCAGCGGGGCTGCTGCTGGCGGTCCTGTCTTTGGCAGCTGGGCTGCTGGCAGTTCTGTCTTTCGAAGCGGGCTGCTGCTGGCGGTCGTGTCTTTGGCAGCGGGGCTGCTGGCGGTCGTGTCTTTGGCAGCGGGGCTGCTGCTGGCGGTCCTGTCTTTGGCAGCTGGGCTGCTGGTGGTTGTGTCTTTGGCAGCGGGGCTGCTGCTGGCGGTCCTGTCTTTGGCAGCTGGGCTGCTGTTGGTCCTGTCTTTGGCAGCGGGGCTGCTGCTGACGGTCCTTTCTTTGGCAGCTGGGCTGCTGGCGGTATCCTCCTGGGCAGTGGGGCTGCTGGTGGTCTTGGCCGGCGTGCTGTTCTTCCCAGACTTGCCGGTTTTACTGTGCCCCTTCCCCACCTTGGATGGTGTCGCAGCTGTCTCCACACACTCCCAACTGTACCCCTGGGAGCGTCTTTGGTGGCTGATTTCTTTCCCCTCTCCCACCGGGAACTGTCCATCTTTTTATGCTTGACAGATGGGGGACTGTCCGTGCTGTGGCTCCTTGCCACACTGGCTGCCCTGCTGCCTGGTGCACTCCATAATCTGGTGACTACTGGCACCACTGGTCCCACCGATGTTGTGGCTGAGGTGCTAGGTTGGGACCTGGAGAGTCGGGCACTAGGAGACTGAAGGGGTGGGAGAGGTGAGGGAAAGAGGTCAAGGTTGGACAGGAAAAGTTTTTTAGGAACACTGGGATGGGTAGCTGGAGGTGGTTTGGGAGTGGAGGAAGAGGTTGTGGTTGTAGGAGGTGTACGTTTGCTGACTTTGGGGGAAGGTGTACGGGCTGGAGGATGTTGTGAGGTGGATGGATATTGTGTGGGTGTGCGGCTGCATTTGTGTACCTTGGGAGGTGGCCTCACAGACACACTGGGAGAGGACACAGGGGATGTGTGAATGGTAGTGGGGGTGGTGACTGCACGGGTGTGGTGGTGGGTGTGCTGGTGATGGACGTAGTGGCTGAGGATGTAGTGCATGCAGGTGTGAGTGGAGACGAGACTGGGAGGGAGGAGGGAGACAAGGAGGAGGGGGACACAGTGGAGGCTGTGGATGTTGTTGTGTCTGCATGTGTGTGATGCTTGCGTGAGTGCCTGTGGGATGTGTGGTGCTTATGTTTGCCAGAGCTTCCGTTGTGTGTTGAGGTGTGTGCATGCTGGTCTGACGGTGTGCTTGGGATAGGCTGAGGTACAGGCGTGTGGGTCTGGGTGGAGGAAGTTGGAGGGGGGACGCTAGAGACAGGGACAATGGCTGCCATGAGTGCTGAGGCCAGAGTCTGAAAAGCTTGCTGAAGGGCTGCCTGACCAGAGTGAATGCCCTCCAGGTATGCATTGGTTTGTTGCAACTAGCTCTCTACAGCCTGGATGGCATTCAAAATGGTAGACTGCCCAACAGTGAGGGACCTGAGGAGGTCAATGGCCTCCTCACTGAGGGCAGCAGGGGTGTCTGGGGCAGGGGCTGAGGTGCCTGGGGCGAAGGTGATGTCCACCCTCCTTGGTGAGCGGGTGTAGGAGGCTGGCCTGGCTTGTAGTGGGTACCAAGGGGCACCTTGCACCAGGTATCCCTTATTAGTGTAGAGGGGTGTCTAGCAGCTTAGGCTGATAGAAAAGGTAGTTTAGCAGAGCAGCTTAGGCTGAACTAGGAGACGAGTGAAGCTCCTACAGTACCACTAGTGTCATATGCACAATATCATAAGAAAACACAATACACAGATATACTAAAAATAAAGGTACTTTATTTTTATGACAATATGCCAAAACTATCTCAGTGAGTACCCTCAGTATGAGGATAGAAAATATACACAAGATATATGTACACAATACAAAAATATGCAGTAAGAGCAATAGAAAACAGTGCAAACAATGTATAGTCACAATAGAATGCTATGGGGGCACATGGGGATAGGGGCAACACAAACCATATACTCTAGAAGTGGAATGCGAACCACAAATGGACCCTAAACCTATGTGACCTTGTAGAGGGTCGCTGGGACTGTAAGAAAACAGTGAGGGATAGAAAAATAGCCCACCCCAAGACCCTGAAAAGTGGGTGCAAAGTGCACCTAAGTTCCCCAAAGAGCACAGAAGTCGTGATAGGGGAATTCTGCAAGGAAGACCAACACCAGCAATGCAACAACGATGGATTTCCTGACGAGAGTACCTGTGGAACAAGGGGACCAAGTCCAAGAGTCACGATCAAGTCGGGAGTGGGCAGATGCCCAGGAAATGCCAGCTGTGGGTGGAAAGAAGCTGCCACTGGATGGTAGAAGCTGTGGATTCTGCAAGAACGACAAGGGCTAGAAACTTCCTCTTTGGAGGATGGATGTCCCACGTCGTGAAGAGTCGTGCGGAGGTGTTTCTGTACAGAAAGACCACAAACAAGCCTTGCTAGCTGCAAGGGTCGTGGTTAGGGTTTTTGGATGCTGCTGTGGCCCAGGAGGGACCAGGATGTCGCCAATTGCGTGAGGAGACAGAGGGGGCGTCCAGCAAGACAAAGTGCCCACTCAGAAGCAAACAGCACCCGGAGAAGTGCCGGAACAGGCACTACGAAGTGGAGTGAACTGGAGCTCACCCCAAGTCACAAAAGAGGGTCCCACGACGCCGGAGGACAACTCAGGAGGTCATGCACTGCAGGTTAGAGTGCCGGGGACCCAGGCTTGGCTGTGCACAAAGGAAATCCTGGAAGAGTGCACAGGAGCCGGAGTAGCTGCAAAACACGCGGTTCCCAGCAATGCAGTCTAGCGTAGGGAGGCAAGGACTTACCTCCACCAAACTTGGACTGAAGAGTCACTGGACTGTGGGAGTCACTTGGACAGAGTTGCTGAGTTCAAGGGACCTCGCTCGCCGTGCTGAGAGGAGACCCAGAGGACTGGTGATGCAGTTCTTTGGTGCCTGCTGTTGCAGGGGGAAGATTCCATCGACCCACTGGAGATTTCTTCGGAGCTTCTAGTGCAGAGAGGAGGCAGACTACCCCCACAGCATGCCCCACAAGGAAAACAGTTGAGAAGGCAGCAGGATCAGCGTTACAAGGTCGCAGTAGTCGTCTTTGCTACTTTGTTGCAGTTTTGCAGGCTTCCAGCGTGGTCAGCAGTCGATTCCTTGGCAGAAGGTGAAGAGAGAGATGCAGAGGAACTCTGATGAGCTCTTGCATTCGTTATCTAAAGAATTCCCCAAAGCAGAGACCCTAAATAGCCAGAAAAGGAGGTTTGGCTACTTAGGAGAGAGGATAGGCTAGCAACGTCTGAAGGAGCCTATCAGAAGGAGTCTCTGACGTCACCTGCTGGCACTGGCCACTCAGAGCAGTCCAGTGTGCCAGCAGCACCTCTGTTTCCAAGATGGCAGAGGTCTGGAGCACACTGGAGGAGCTCTGGGCACCTCCCAGAGGAGGTGCAGGTCAGGGGAGTGGTCACTCCCCTTTCCTTTGTCCAGTTTCGCGCCAGAGCAGGGCTGGGGATCCCTGAACCGGTGTAGACTGGCTTATGCAGAGATGGGCACCATCTGTGCCCATCAAAGCATTTCCAGAGGCTGGGGGAGGCTACTCCTCCCCAGCCCTGACACCTTTTTCCAAAGGGAGAGGGTGTAACACCCTCTCTCTGAGGAAGTCTTTTGTTCTGCCTTCCTGGGCCAAGCCTGGCTGGACCCCAGGAGGGCAGAAACCTGTCTGAGGGGTTGGCAGCAGCAGCAGCTGCAGTGAAACCCCGGGAAAGGTAGTTTGGCAGTACCCGGGTCTGAGCTAGAGACTCGGGGGATCATGGAATTGTCTCCCCAATGCCAGAATGGCATTGGGGCGACAATTGCATGATCTCAGACATGTTACATGGCCATGTTCGGAGTTACCATTGTGACGCTATACATATGTCGTGACATATGTATAGTGCACGTGTGTAATGGTGTTCCCGCACTCACAAAGTCCGGGGAATTTGCCTGAACAATGTGGGAGCACCTTGGCTCGTGCCAGGGTGCCCACACACTAAGTAACTTAGCACCCAACCTTTACCAGGTAAAGGTTAGACATATAGGTGACTTATAAGTTACTTAAGTGTAGTGGTAAATGGCTGTGAAATAACGTGGACGTTATTTCACTCAGGCTGCACTGGCAGGCCTGTGTAAGAATTGTCAGATATCCCTATGGGTGGCACAAGAAATGCTGCAGCCCATAGGGATCTCCTGGAACCCCAATACCCTGGGTACCTCAGTACCATATACTAGGGAATTATAAGGGTGTTCCAGTATGCCAATGTAAATTGGTGAAATTGGTCACTAGCCTGTTAGTGACAATTTGGAAAGAAATGAGAGAGCATAACCACTGAGGTTCTGGATAGCAGAGCCTCAGTGAGACAGTTAGTCATAACACAGGTAACACATACAGGGCACACTTATGAGCACTGGGGCCCTGGCTAGCAGGATCCCAGTGACACATAGAACTAAAACAACATATATACAGTGAAATATGGGGGTAACATGCCAGGCAAGATGGTACTTTCCTACACAACCCCCCCCCCCAAATGAAGGACAATAAGACTAGCGTGACCTGATGAGTCTTCATTGTCTAAGTGGAAATATCTGGAGAGTCCATCTGCATTGGAGTGGGTACTCCCAGGTCCATGTTCCACTGTATAGTCCATTCCCTGTAGGGATATGGACCACCTCAATAATTTAGGGTTTTCACCTTTCATTTGTTTTAGCCAAAGTAGAGGTTTGTGGTCTGTCTGAACAATGAAGTGAGCGCCAAACAGGTATGGCCTCAACTTCTTCAGTGCCCAGAACACAGCAAAGGCCTCCCTCTCTATGGCAGACCAACGCTTTTCTCTAGGGGTCAACCTCCTGCTGCTAAAAGCAACAGGTTGATCCTGGCCCTCAGACTTAAGTTGTGATAAGACTGCCCCTACCCCTAATTCAGATGTATCAGTTTGGACAATTAATTTTTTGGAGTAACAGGGGCTTTTCAGGACAGGTGCAGAGCACATGGCCTGCTTCAGCTCCTCAAAAGCTTTCTGACAGTTTGCTGTCCATAATACCTTTTTAGGCATTTTCTTAGATGTGAGGTCATTAAGAGGGGCTGCAATGGAGCCATAGTTCTTTATGAACCTCCTGTAGTACCCAGTGAGGCCTAAGAAGGCTCTCACCTGAGTCTGAGTTGTAGGGGGAATCCAATCTATAATAGTTTGGATTTTCCCCTGAAGTGGTGCAATCTGTTCTCCACCTACCAGGTGTCCCAGATAAACCACTTTGCCCTGCCCTATCTGGCACTTTGAAGCCTTGATAGTGAGGCCTGCCTTTTGAAGAGCCTCCAAAACTTTCCATAGGTGGACCAGGTGATCATCCCAGCTGGAGCTAAAGACAGCTATATCATCTAGATATGCTGCACTAAAAGCCTCCAACCCTTGCAGGACTGTATTCACCAACCTCTGAAAAGTGGCAGGTGCATTTTTCAACCCAAAAGGCATTACTGTGAATTGGTAGTGCCCTCCAATGGTTGAAAATGCAGTTTTTGCTTTTGCATCCTCTGATAACTTGATCTGCCAATACCCTGCAGTCAAATCAAAGGTGCTTAGATACTTGGCAGATGCAAGTGTCTCTATTAGCTCATGTGCCCTGGGTATAGGGTGAGCATCAGTTTTAGTTACTTGGTTGAGACCTCTATAGTCTACACAAAATCTAATTTCCTTCTTTCCATCTTTGGAATGAGGTTTTGGTACAAGTACCACAGGAGAGGCCCATGGACTTTCAGAGTGCTCAACCACTCCCAGTTCAAGCATTTTCTGAACCTCTTGTTTTATGCAGTCCATGACATGGTCAGGCTGCCTATAGATCTTACTTTTGACAGGCAAGCTGTCTCCAGTATCTATAGTGTGCTCACACCAAGAAGTGGTGCCTGGCACAGTAGAAAAGAGTTCAGAAAACTGACCCAGGAGATTTATGCAGTGGTCTTTCAGCTCAGCAGTAAGACAATCTGCTAGAACTACACCTTCCACTAGAGCATCTTGTTCTGTGGAAGAGAAGAGATCAGGGAGAGGGTCACTCTATTCTTCCTGTCCCTCATCTGTTGCCATGAGCAGGGTGAGATCAGCCCTGTCATAGTAGGGTTTCAGGCGATTGACATGGAGCACCCTAAGGGGAATCCTGGCAGTGCCTAAGTCAACTAAGTAGGTGACTTCACCCTTTTTTCCAACAATAATGTGGGGTCCACTCCATTTGTCTTGGAGTGCTCTTGGGGCCACAGGCTCCAAGACCCACACTTTCTGGCCTGGTTCGTACTGAACCAGAACAGCCTTCTGGTCATGCCATTGCTTATGGAGCTCTTGGCTGGCCTGAAGGTTTTTACTGGCCTTTTTCATGTACTCAGCCATCCTAGATCTTAGGCCAAGTACATAGTCCACTATGTTTTGCTTAGGAGCTTTTAAAGGTTGTTCCCAACCCTCCTTTACAAGTGTTAGGGGACCCCTCACAGGGTGTCCAAATATGAGTTCAAAGGGGCTGAAGCCCACTCCTTTTTGGGGTACCTCCCTGTAAGCAAAAAGGAGGCAAGGTAACAGGATATCCCATCTCCTGCGGAGTTTTTCAGGGAGTCCCATTATCATTCCTTTGAGAGTTTTATTAAACCTCTCAACCAGTCCATTTGTTTGTGGATGATAGGGTGTGGTGAACTTGTATGTCACACCACATTCCTTCCACATGGCCTTTAAGTAAGCAGACATGAAATGGCTTCCCCTGTCTGATACCACCTCTTTTGGGAAGCCCACCCTGGAAAAGATTCCCAGGAGGGTCTTTGCCACTGCAGGAGCTGTAGTGGTCCTTAGAGGAATTGCTTCAGGATATCTGGTGGCATGGTCCACTACCACCAAGATAAAACTATTGCCTGAAGCAGTAGGAGGGTCAAGGGGGCCAACTATGTCAACCCCTACCCTTTCAAAGGGAACCCCAACCACAGGCAGTGGAATAAGGGGTGCCTTTGGAGTGCCACCTGTTTTGCCACTGGCTTGACAGGTTTCACAGGACTTACAAAATTCCTTTGTGTCCTCTGACATTCTAGGCCAATGAAACAAGGGGACAAGCCTGTCCCAAGTTTTCATTTGCACTAAATGTCCAGCTAAGGGAATGTCGTGGGCTAGAGTTAGGAGAAACTTTCTGTATTCCTGAGGAATTACCAATCTCCTGGCAGCTCCAGGTTTTGGATCCCTTGCTTCAGTATACAAAAGGTTGTCCTCCCAGTAAACTCAGTGAGAGTCACTGACATCCCCATTTGCTTGTTTGACAGCTTGCTGTCTTAGACCCTCTAATGTGGGAAAGGTATGCTGTGCCACACTCAGCTCCTCCCTGGCAGGCCCCCCTTCACCCAAAAGCTCAGCAGTGTCTGCTTCCAGCTCCTCTGGTGTAGGTTCTGCACAGGGTGGAAATTCTTCTTCCTCAGAAGTTGAATCCACTGTAGAGGGAGGGATAGTAGGTAGTGTTTTACCTTTACTAACCCTAGCTTTAGGGAGCACTTGGTCCATTCTTCCAGGATCCAAGTCACCCTGTCCTTTTTGCTTTTTGGCCTGAGCCCTGGTTAAAGCAAAAATATGCCCTGGAATGCCCAGCATTGCTGCATGAGCCTCCAACTCCACTTCTGCCCAAGCTGATGTCACTAAATCGTTCCCTGGTAGACAGTCTACAGGTAAATCTGAGGCAACCACTACTTTCTTTGGACCAGTAACCCCCCCCCCAGTTGAGATTCACAACAGCCATGGGGTGGCTAAGAGTGTTGTTATGAGCATGAGTCACTTGGTACTGGTGACCAAGTAGGTGTTGTTCAGGGTGGACCAGTTTCTCTATTACCATTGTAACACTGGCACCTGTGTCCCTGTAGGCCTGAACCTCAATACCATTTATTAGGGGCAGTTGCTTGTACTTATCCATATTAAGGGGACAAGCAACCAAGGTGGCTAAATCAATAGCCCCCTCAGAGACTAATACAGCCTCTGTGGTCTCCCTAACAAGACCAACCCCAACTAATTACCAAAAGTGAGCCCAGCTACTCCCTTGGATTGGCTATTAGTAGGTTTGCTCCCACCACCACTGCTATTACTAGGGGCACTAGGTGTAGCAGCAGGGGTTGTAGTGGTAGGAGGCTTGGTGCTTTTCTTTGGGCAACTGGGATCAGTTGTCCAATGGCCTATTATTTTACATAAATAGCACCATGGTTTATTTTCCTTGTTTTGATTTGAAGAGGATTTGGGCCCACCACCCCCACCAGAGTGTTTTTGTGGGCCTGATGAAGACTCATTTTTAGATTTGTCCCCACCCTTGTCAGAAGACTTACCATCCTTCTTCTTGCCATCCTTGTCACCCCCTGTATGAACTTTTCTGTTCACCCTTGTTCTGACCCATTTGTCTGCCTTCTTTCCCAATTCTTGGGGAGAGGTCAGATCAGAGTCTACCAGGTACTGGTTTAACAAATCAGACACACAATTATTAAGAATATGCTCTCTAAGGATTAAGTTATACAGGCTTTCATAGTCAGAAACTTTACTGCCATGTAACCACCCCTCCAAGGCCTTCACTGAATGGTCAACAAAGTCTACCCAGTCTTGTGAAGACTCCTTTTTGGTTTCTCTGAACTTGATCCTGTACTGTTCAGTGGTTAAGCCATAACCATCAAGGAGTGCATTCTTAAGAACTGTAAAATCATTGGCATCACTTTCTTTCACAGTAAGGAGCCTATCCCTACCCTTTCCACTGAAAGATAGCCATAGTATAGCAGCCCACTGCCTTTGCGGGACCCCTGTACATTACAGGCCCTCTCAAGTGCAGCAAACCACTTGTTAATGTCATCCCCCTCCTTGTAAGGGGGAACTATATTGTGCAGATTCCTAGAATCATGCTCTTTTACAGGATTACTATCTGTAATACTGCTGCTGCCACCATGGGGTCCAAACCCCAACCTCTGTCTTTCTTTTTCTAAGTCAAATGCTTGTCTATATAAATCCAGCTGTTGCTTCTTGAGCTTCAGCCTGGATTCTTCCACTCTCAATCTATTGAGCTCCCTTTCTAACACTCTGTCTTCAGGGAGGGTGGGTTGGGCATGCCTTGACACAGAAGAATGGTGAGAATGAACAGAGGGAGACCTGTCCCTAACAGATGGCACTCTAACAACCTGGCCTAAAGGAGCTATCTCTATACTATGATGAGAACTCACATCAGTACCAGCCCTGCTAGGTGGTCTGCTAATGGGCAGGTTGGGAAGGTTCCCTTCTAACTCCTTTACTAGGGGTGCCCCAGAATCAGAGTGGGAACCATCAGCTAATCTCTCACCAGAAGTGCCAACTAAGGTATTCTCTTGTTCAATGAGCATGTTAACTAACAGTTCTCTAGAGGGATTCTTCCCTACCCCGAAACCTCTTTCAATGCAGAGACTCCTTGCTCCTTTCCAGCTAAGGTGATCATAAGCAAGTTTGGTCAGATCAACAGTTTGGCCTGTACCAGACATTATAGAAAAGGTTTAAGGGACAGAAAAAGAAAGAAAAAGTTTCAGAACTTTTTAAAGAACAGATTTTAAAAAAAAAAACTTTTAAAGAACTTTTTGAAAGTTTTAGAGGTACTTTTCAGCACTTAGCAAAAGAGTAAGAGAAGAAAAGCAAAACTTTTTGGTTAGGTGTACATACACTGAACTTGTTTTGTATATTTTTCTCGTATGAAAAGTACAAAATGACAAAGTGGTAAGTAGTTGCAAGTACTTATCCCACTGCTGCACAACCAATGTAGGAGGCTGGTCTGGCTTGTAGTGGGTACCAAGGGGTAATTACACCTTGCACCAGGTCCAGGTATCCCTTATTAGTGTAGAGGGGTGTCTAGCAGCTTAGGCTGATAGAAAAAGTAGCTTAGCAGAGCAGCTTAGGCTGAACTAGGAGACGAGTGAAGCTCCTACAGTACCACTAGTGTCAAATGCACAATATCATAAGAAAACACAATACACAGATATACTAAAAATAAAGGTACTTTATTTTTATGACAATATGCCAAAAGTATCTCAGTGAGTACCCTCAGTATGAGGATATCAAATATACACAAGATATATGTACACAATACCAAAATATGCAGTAATAGCAATAGAAAACAGTGCAAACAATCTATAGTCACAATAGAATGCAATGGGGGCACATAGGGATAGGGGCAACACAAACCATATACTCTAGAAGTGGAATGCGAACCACAAATGGACACTAAACCTATGTGACCTTGTAGAGGGTCGCTGGGACTGTAAGAAAACAGTGAGGGTTAGAAAAATAGCCCACCCCAAGACCCTGAAAATTGGGTGCAAAGTGCACCTAAGTTCCCCAAAGAGCACAGAAGTCGTGATAGGGGAATTCTGCAAGGAAGACCAACACCAGCAATGCAACAATGATTGATTTCCTGACGAGAGTACCTGTGGAACAAGGGGACCAAGTCCAAGAGTCACAATCAAGTCTGGAGTGGGCAGATGCCCAGGAAATGCCAGCTGTGGGTGCAAAGAAGCTGCCACTGGATGGTAGAAGCTGTGGATTCTGCAAGAACGACAAGGGCTAGAAACTTCCCCTTTGGAGGATGGATGTCCCACGTCGTGAAGAGTCGTGCAGAAGTGTTTCCGTGCAGAAAGACCGCAAACAAGCCTTGCTAGCTGCAAGGGTCGCAGTTAGGGTTTTTGGATGCTGCTGTGGCCCAGGAGGGACCAGGATGTCGCCAATTGCGTGAGGAGACAGAGGGGGCGTCCAGCAAGACAAAGTGCCCACTCAGAAGCAAGCAGCGCCCGGAGAAGTGCCGGAACAGGCACTACGAAGTGGAGTGAACCGGAGCTCACCCGAAGTCACAAAAGAGGGTCCCACGACGCCGGAGGGCAACTCAGGAGGTCGTGCACTGCAGGTTAGAGTGCCGGAGACCCATGCTTGGCTGTGCAAAAAAGAAATCCTGGAAGAGTGCACAGGAGCCGGAGTAGCTGCAAAACACGCAGTTCCCAGCAATGCAGTCTAGCGTGGGGAGGCAAGGACTTACCTCCACCAAACTTGGACTGAAGAGTCACTGGACTGTGGGAGTCACTTGGACAGAGTTGCTGAGTTCAAGGGACCTCGCTCGTCGTGCTGAGAGGAGACCCAGAGGACCGGTGATGCAGTTCTTTGGTGCCTGCGGTTGTAGGGGGAAGATTCCGTCGACCCACGGGAGATTTCTTTGGAGCTTCTAGTGCAGAGAGGAGGCAGACTACCCCCACAGCATGCACCACCAGGAAAACAGTCGAGAAGGCGGCAGGATCAGCGTTACATGGTCGCAGTAGTCGTCTTTGCTACTTTGTTGCAGTTTTGCAGGCTTCCAGCGCGGTCAGCAGTCAATTCCTTGGCAGAAGATGAAGAGAGAGATGCAGAGGAACTCTGATGAGCTCTTGCATTCGTTATCTAAAGAATTCCCCAAAGCAGAGACCCTAAATAGCCAGAAAAGGAGGTTTGGCTACTTAGGAGAGAGGATAGGCTAGCAACACCTGAAGGAGCCTATCAGAAGGAGTCTCTGATGTCACCTGCTGGCACTGGCCACTCAGAGCAGTCCAGTGTGCCAGCAGCACCTCTGTTTCCAAGATGGCAGAGGTCTGGAGCACACTGGAGGAGCTCTGAGCACCTCCCAGGGGAGGTGCAGGTCAGGGGAGTGGTCACTCCCCTTTCCTTTGTCCAGTTTCGCGCCAGAGCAGGGCTGGGAGATCCCTGAACCGGTGTAGACTGGCTTATGCACCATCTGTGCCCATCAAAGCATTTCCAGAGGCTGGGGGAGGCTACTCCTCCCCAGCCCTGACACCTTTTTCCAAAGGGAGAGGGTGTAACACACTCTCTCTGAGGAAGTCCTTTGTTCTGCCTTCCTGGGCCAGGCCTGGCTGGACCCCAGGAGGGCAAAAACCTGTCTGAGGGGTTGGCAGCAGCTGCAGTGAAACCCCGGGAAAGGTAGTTTGGCAGTACCCGGGTCTGAGCTAGACACTCGGGGGATCATGGAATTGTCTCCCCAATGCCAGAATGGCATTGGGGTGACAATTCCATGATCTTAGACATGTTACATGGCCATGTTCGGAGTTACCATTGTGACGCTATACATATGTTGTGACATATGTATAGTGCACGCGTGTAATGGTGTCCCCGCACTCACAAAGTCCGGGGAATTTGCCCTGAACAATGTGGGAGCACCTTGGCTAGTGCCAGGATACCCACACACTAAGTAAATTAGCACCCAACCTTTACCAGGTAAAGATTAGACATATAGGTGACTTATAAGTTACTTAAGTGCAGTGGTAAATGGCTGTGAAATAACATGGACGTTATTTCACTCAGGCTGCACTGGCAGGCCTGTGTAAGAATTGTCAGATCTCCCCATGGGTGGCACAAGAAATGCTGCAGCCCATAGGGATCTCCTGGAACCCCAATAACCTGGGTACCTCAGTACCATATACTAGGGAATTATAAGGGTGTTCCAGTATGCCAATGTAAATTGGTGAAATTGGTCACTAGCCTTTTAGTGACAATTTGGAAAGAAATGAGAGAGCATAACCACTGAGGTTCTGGATAGCAGAGCCTCAGTGAGACAGTTAGTCATAACACAGGTAACACATACAGGGCACACTTATGAGCACTGGGGCCCTGGCTGGCAGGGTCCCAGTGACACATACAACTAAAACAACATATATACAGTGAAATATGGGGGTAACATGCCAGGCAAGATGGTACTTTCCTACAGCGGGCACGGGGCAAACACTGAGGGGCTGCTGGGAGGGCAGTGCTGGTAGGGGGGGTGGCGGCTGTACCTGTAGATGTGGTGGGCACAGATGGGGCCACCACCGCAAGGGAGCTCCCATCAGAGGAGGAGTCCGTATCGCTGGTGCTAGCTCCTGTCCCCACGATGGAGCTCCCCTCGCCCTCCGTCCCACTGGTGTATTCAGACTCCGTAGTGTCGCCCTCCAGGGCCATATGGGATGCAGCTCCCTCCTGCTTCGGTGCCACTGCTCCTCCGCCTGATGATGCTAATTCACACAAGAACAGGGAGATCACAAAAAGGGGGGGAGACAGAAGAAAGACATGTTCAGTGCATGCAATACCGCTACCGCTGGCAGACACGACAGACACAGAAGCCCCCTGCACTTGGGGTCCACTATTCAATCCCTGGGTCATGGCTTACAAGGCTATGGCCGATTTCTGCACACATGGATGTCACAGGAGCCTGACTAGGTGTAGTTGGCACTGTACACAGGTGGAGTGGGGTGCCACAGGGCCTGCCTGAAGAAGGGAACTTAACTACCAAACTTGCCCTGGCCTAGGGGATCCCACAGCCCACCTCCCCCACCCAGACACCTACAATGCCCGCTGAATCAGCAGAATGAGAGTGTACTCACCCCCTTGTTGCTGCTGTGATGCCCTCAAGTGCCCATCCAACTCCTGGTACGCCACCGCCAGGATCCTGAACATCAGGGGGGTCATGGTGCGACGGACACCCCTCCCACGTTGGGAGGCCATCCCCAGCTGGGCCTCCGCCGTCTTCTTGCTCCAACAGCGAATGTCCTCCCATCTTTTCTGGCAGTGGGTGCTCCGTCTGTGGTAGACCCCCATGGTCCGGACTTCCTTAGCGATGGCACGCCAGATGTCCTTCTTATGGTGGGCGCTGACCTACAGGAATTGTACAGGGGAAAAAGAGAAGTAATTACCAACTGCATCGTCACAGTCATTGGCCCACATCCCTACCCTTGCCATGACGCACATGCACTCACCGTCGTTTCCTGCACGCCTCATTCTCACCCCCCCTATCTTTCATCCACCCCACTCCACACAGGCATTGCCCATACAGCATGCTCACAGGTTACTTACCTGTTTGTCTGGAGGACCGTAGAGTAGCGTGTACTGGGGGAGGACCCCATCCACTAGTTTCTCCAGCTCCTCTGTGCTGAAGGCAGGGACCCTTTCCCCAGACACACGAGCCATTGTCTCTTCCAGACTGAGGTCACAGCAGCCCTTGCAGTGTAGGTCCTCTCCTGTCGAAGATCAGGTATCGAGTTATTGAACAGAGAGAAAATAGAGGTCACGTCTGCGATGGTGTGTACCGTCACCGCCGGCGTACATCGTCATTGGCTCCTGGGACCCATAGGGTCCAATGTTAACCAATACAGAATTGTGCCGCGGTCTTCGACCACCTACTGCGACGGTGTAGAATGCCAGAGCAGTTACCTCATATCACCTTGTCCCACCATACAGGTCAGGCAGCCGCCATTTCAGGGGCCCACATGGCATTCTTTTTGACTGTGTCACACATACCTAGGCCTTGCCTAAACACTCATACAGGCAAATTTTGATTTATGAATATTTTCAGAGTTAGCTGTGTTTAGGTACCTCAGAGTTGCTTAACTCTGTGTTCGCTGTTCTCCTCGATAGGCACCGTCCGCTGGGGCATGTGAGGAGATGGCGCCATTCTCCGGTGTACAGACCACTGGTGGACCTGTCGACAATGGAGGAAAGACATGTGATCATCACCTACAGGCTTGATCGTGCCACAATCCAGGAACTGTGTGCCCAGTTGGAGCCAGACCTGATGTCAGCTATCCGCCATCCCACAGGAATCCCCCCTCAAGTGCAGGTGCTGTCAGTACTCCATTTCCTAGCAAGTGGGTCTTTTCAAACAACAGTGGCCATAGCATCAGGGATGTCCCAGCCTATGTTTTCCAACGTGTTGTCCAGAGTGTTGTCTGCCCTGCTGAAACACATGCGCAGCTACATAGTTTTCCCTTAGGTGGAGGATTTGCCTGCAGTGAAAGGTGACCTCTATGCCCTGGGACATATCCCCAACATCATAGGTGCCATTGATGGGACACATGTGGCCTTGGTACTCCTGCAGGAGTGAACAGGTGTACAGAAACCGGAAGAGTTACCATTCCATGAATGTGCAGATGGTGTGTTTGGCAGACCAGTATATCTCCCATGTTAATGCAAAATTCCCTGGCTCAGTGCATGATGCTTACATCCTGCGGAATAGCAGCATCCCTTATGTGATGGGGCAACTACAGAGGCACCGAGTGTGGCTATTAGGTGAGGACATGGAACCAATACAGTGTGACTAGGTGTCTGGGAATGTCCCTAAGAGTTAGTGTGTGTCTAACAGTTGTCCCTCACCATTTGCAGGTGACTCTGGTTACCCCAACCTGTCATGGCTACTGACCCCAGTGAGGAATCCCAGGACAAGGGCAGAGGAACGCTACAATGAGGCCCATGGGCAAAATAGGAGGATTATAGAGCGGACCTTCGGCCTCCTGAAGGCCAGGTTCCGGTGCCTCCATATGACAGGTGGATCCCTATTCTACTCACCAAAGAAGGTATGCCAGATCATCGTGGCCTGCTGTATGCTTCACAACTTGGCTTTGCGACGACAGGTGCCTTTTCTGCAGGAGGATGGTCCAGATGGAGGTGTTGTGGCAGCTATGGAGCCTGTGGACAATGAAGACGAGGAAGCAGAAGAAGAGGACATCGACAACAGGAACACAGTGATCCTGCAATACTTCCAGTGAGACCCAGGTAAAAAGACAACATTGCCTCCTACATCTAATTTAAATCTAATACCTCTATACTGTCTGTCTTTTTCACACAGTGTATGGTCTCTGAGTTGTCACTTTCCCTTACGATTTCACAGATGTGGGTCCCACTGTGTGACATCTGCTTTGTTTCCTCATGGACAATAGATGTGTGACACAGGTATGTTGACATTACATTTGAAAGAGCATTTTGGCACTGTAATTGCTAATACACTATTTTGAAATCACAGACAGACTCCAGATTGTTTTTTGCTTTAAGGGAGTCCAGTCTATTAGTCTCACAGGTGCATTGTCCAAAGGGGCATAGGAAGTGGAGCTGGGGCAGTTTAAGGATGGACAGGGTGACAAGGTGGGACAAATGGATGACAATCAGGGTGGTCATGGCATTGTTCTCTGTCTTTGTCCTGGATCTCAGGGACCGTTTGCGGGGTGGTTCTCCCTCTGCAGGGGGTGGGGTGCTGGTGTGGTGGTCCTGCGGCGGTGCCTCCTGTTCACTAGCGTCGGCGGAGGTAGTGGGCAGTTCATCGTCCAGGCTAGTGTCAGGGGCCCCTTGTTGTGCCACAGTGTCCCTCCTGGTGTTGACGAGTTCCTTCAGCACCCCTACAATGGTGCCCAGGGTGGAATTGATGGATTTGAGTTCCTCCCTGAAGCCCAAATACTGTTCCTCCTGCAGCCGCTGGGTCTCCTGAAACTTGGCCAGTACCGTTGCCATCGTCTCCTGGGAATGGTGGTAGGCTCCCATGATGTTGGAGAGGGCCTCGTGGAGAGTGGGTTCCCTTGGCCTGTCCTCCCCCTGTCGCACAGCAGCCCTCCCAGTTCCCCTGTGTTCCTGGGCCTCCGTCCCCGGGACCGTGTGCCCACTACCACTGCCCCAAGGTCCCTGTTGTTGTTTGAGTGGTGGGTTAGCCTGGGTTCCCTGTAGTGGTGGACACACTGCTGATTGACGTGTCCTGGGGACAGAGGTATGGGCCCTCTGGGTGGATGCTGTGCTGGTGTTTCCAGGGGGCGGAAGCCCTGTAGTGGCTTGTGTCAGTGTGAGGGGAACCGACTGTCCTGAGGTCCCAGATGGGCCAGGCTGATCGTCTAGATCCAGTTGGACAGAGCTGCTGTCATCACTGTGGGCCTCTTCTGTGGGTGGAGTGGACACGTCTGGACTCTCCTGTCCGGTGACTTTGGGTAGGGGTCCTGCAGGGGTGTAAAAGCAGGATTATTGCATCTGTGTGTGCCATGGTGTGCAATGGGTGGGTGACCGTGTACCCCAGTGCTTGCATTCCTGTGTAGGACCTTGTGTGATGATGGTTTAGGGGGGTGTATGGGTATGTGCAGTGGCCATGCTTTGGTGATGGGTGTCCATGCCTTGATGTTGCATGCAGGGCTTGGTGTTGGGATGGGTGGTTTGTGATGTTGGGACATGTGTGAGGAGTAGGAGTGATGGGGTGAAGGCGAGGGTGGGGGTATGTGATAGCATACAGGTAGGGTGGGGGAATGAAGTAGTGAAAGATTTGACTTACCAGAGTCCATTCCTCCTGCTACTCCTGCGAGGCCCTCCTGATGCAGAATAGCCAAGACCTGCTCCTCGCATGTTGTTAGTTGTGGAGGAGGAGGAGGGGGTCCACCGCCAGTCCTCTGTACAGCTATCTGGTGTCTTGAGACCAGGGAACGCACCTTCCCCCGTAGGTTCTTCCACCTCTTCCTGATGTCATCCCTAGTTCTTGGGGGCTGTCCCACTACGTTGACCCTGTCCGCGATTCTTCGCCATAGCTCTATCTTCCTAGCTATGGAGGTGTGCTTAACCTGTGATCCGAATAGCTGTGGCTCTACCAGGATGATTTCCTCCACCATGACCCTGAGCTCCTCCTCAGAGAACCTGGGGTGTCTTTGCGGTGCCATGGAGTGGTGTGGGTGTTGTGTGGGTGGTGTGGGTTGTGATGTGTGGGGTAATATTTAGTGGTGTGTTGTGTGAGGTGCATGGATGTTATGTGGGTGATGGTGTTGAGTGCCTGTGGATGCTCGTTTGTAGATGGTGGTGTCTCTCTCTGGCCTTCAGTCGCAATTGTTGTCGTAGGGGTTTGTGGGTGATGTGGGTGTGTGTTTTATATTGTATTGGGTGTGTGGGAGTGGTGTATGTATGTGTATCAGGTGTGTGTATTTTGGAATTGGCCAATGTGGATGTGTTTTGTAAATGTGTGTGTATTTTGAACGTGGCGGTGTGTACCGCCAATGGAATACTGCGGTTGAAAGACCGCCATGTGGATTCGTGGGTCGCAATAGTGTGGCCGTATTCCTGTTGGCGTGACGGTGAAGGATTTCTTATCACCAGTTTATCACTGACCTTTGGTGTGGCGGACTTGTGTGTATGTCTAGATTATGGGGGGTGTCGGGCTTTGGGTCATAATGACCGTGGCGGAATTCCACAGTCGCGGCGGTGTGTTGGCGGTCTTCTGCACAGCGGTAAGCGGCTTTTACCGCCAATGTTGTAATGACCCCCATAGTAAGGAGAATCATCTAATTTTGAACATCCTTAACAGATATTGAAATGTGATAAGAAAGGATCCAGATGTTGGCAAAATGGTGGGAGACAGACCAATTGTAACGTACAAAAAGGTACCGTCTTTACAAGATTTATTGGTCAACAGCCACTTTAGATGAAGAAACAGCCAAACAACTGGCTTTGTAGGTTGTGGCAAGTGCAAAGCATGTCGCATAGGGAAAACATGAAAGAATTCTTGGATTACCGTGGCAACAAGGTGATGATCAACCTGTAACACCAGCTACGTGATCTATCTAATTGAATGTTCCTGTGGATTACGCTACGTGGGCAGTACAATCTGCCACCTTAAAAAACATATCCTAGAACACATTAGAGCGGTGCAAAACAAGGATCTGACCTATGGCATGGCCAAACATTTGATGATACATGATGAAGCTAGTTGGACAGATTTGAAATTATTTGGAATTGCAAGCATTGACTGTATTGAGAGGGGAGGAGACCGAGAGATGAAATTAATACGGTTGGAATCACAATCTATAACACAGCTAAGAACCAAGAGCCCAAGGTGTCTCATTGGGGATGAGGAACTTCACTATCATTTATAATCCAAGATGCAATAATATGTATGTTATTATATAATTTGTAGATATACAACTGTCTACTATAGAATATTAATGGATACATTTGGTAACAACTGGAACATCTTTAAATATGTGTTATTGGTAAAATAGCAAAGTGGAAATAAGAATAACATCTATAGATAGTGAAGGAACTCGAATATTTATGACTAATAATTGTGATTCGATGAATGAACACCTCAGAGTAGGACTACTGTCAAAATAACTAACAGTAGTTTTCAGCATAGGTTTTCCTGTTTTGGTTCCATCTACATATTTTTAAATGTGGACAAACATGCTTTCTGTGGATTTTTGCACAGATGGGATTTTATACTTTATTTTTTGGAATACTGTGAGATGTTATATCCTTTGATTTGAAAAATTAGTATTTAAAGTTTACTACATGTTCCAGAATGCACTAGAATGGGTAATAGGGAATAGACTATAAATAATAGACATTGAAAAAACACTCAGACACAGTGAACAAGACCAGTAGGTCGAAACGCGTTCGTGGTGATGGTTGGTGATTTATACGACTGCAATTAAAAAGTATAATACCTCTCCTGGAGTGTGGCGTTACAGTTGCTGTCAGCTGTTTGTTCTGAACATATAAATACCTTTTTTACATGTGTTGTTTTCTGTGAATCATGATCGGCCTTTAGGGCAACCACGCATATCTAACAGTGATATATATATATATATATATATATATATATATATATATATATATATATATATATATTTTAGAGATCGATTCTCTCTATTTAGAAATAGATCTGTGTTGATGCCATAAAGTAGCACAGATGGTTTGTATGCCTACTGTAAAAGATAGATATGTATTTAGCTGAAGGGATTAATAATTCCAGGCGTTACCTTCGCTTTAAAAAAAAAAATGACATGTATGGGCGAGAGGAGCTATGGAGAGATGAGGGGCAATTTTTTCTGCGTGGTATTGAGGGAATTAGAGGAGGAGGTCATGGGAGAGGGAGCACTAAAATGACTGTCGCACTGGATGGCACCAGCGCCAAAGGCTGTGATGATGGATATGTGGTAAGGTGAAGTAATAGCGTGTCTTTTTTGTTTTGTTCTGTGTCTTCCGAGAATCTGCTGATTCAGAGAAGAATCAAAGGTAAGGTGACTTGACATTTACTGTTGCACACATCACACACACACACACACAAGCAATTTTGTGACACTATCTGCCTTCTACCTAGGCTAATACTTTAGAGGGACAGCTTAGCCAGTAGCAGAGATGGCGTCTCATTGGATGGCTGCTCCTGAAGCCTTAACTCTGGTTTTGGTGGACAGCTCTGAGGCAGGATCAGAGACTGAGGCTGCAGATGATGAGGCAGCATCTAAGGGAGAGGACAATGGGGCAGAATCTGGGAGTGATTTTTCAGTCGGCGGAGTCCCATTTGACAACACCTCTTCCAGTGATTCTGAGGGAGACGCTGAAACACGTATTTGGTACAATAAACTGTTTACCCACCTGATGGCAATACACAATGCAAATGTTGTTTATCATCAGACAGCCACAGGAAGACTCATAACTTTCCTTGACTTCCAGTTGTCTGCAATTGAAAGCCTCACTGTTGTTAAGAAGCAGCAGCCTACACCTCATATGTTCTGGAGGATGGGGTAAGGCTGCAGCAGTGACATGATCGCATTCCTAAAACACCCAAAAAGAATTGTTCATGTTGATGTTGTAAAGTATGCTTGATGCATGCAAGGTGGCAGGAGAGTCTGTATTACTTTCCCCAGAGCCAATTTCAGCCAGGCCTCTGTGCCCCTACTTGCTTTACATTGTATCATACTAAAGCAAAGTTCTGGGAAATCGACTGAGGTGGAGCTGCTGTCAGCTAAACCTTTCAGTGGTTGTGCATGGATACGGAATGCCCGTTAGGCAAGCAGCCACAGAATTGTACTTTATCTACTTAAGGAAATCACGGACTTCCTTATGGCCTGCTCGACACCTATATCCACCATCAGAACATGGTAGTTGTTCTGTTCGAGTAATGTGAGTTATAGTCCCCATACTGCACATATTAGTCGACAGAACATATGCCACATTGTCACGGAGTCCTCTGTGTGGCAAAATGTTAAAGGCATGACAGAATTTTTAAGTGCTTGTTGGGGAACTTATGTTTGCAACACAAGGATCACCATGATTGCCAACGAGAACCAGAGTAAATGTGATAAGTCAAACAAATGTCCTGTTGAACATATTCACCAACATTTCTACTTTTCTGAAAGTGTGCAAGCTCAAATTGTAGCTTCACTTTCAAAGCAAAAGAAGAAGTGTTGGTGAATGAAACCCACAGGATATGTGTTTGACTTTTTACTTTAGAGACCTGAGAATGTATTCACCAGCATGTCTGTCTTAGTTTCAATGGTAAATATGCTCGCTCAGTTCAAGGAATAGGTCTCCAAAGGCACACTTGGACCCCCCTGATTTGCATCCACAAACTGGAAGGAGTTGGATTAAGCACAGTAAGCGTACTGATGAACCATGAAAGGCATGTTTTCTTGAGCTTCAAGTAGCTAATGGCGGAAGGCCATAGTATAGGTTCCCATAGCACATATACAGGATTAGTCAGGACTCTGATGAGGACGAAGACATGAACGGGTAAGGAAAGCTTATGGTAGATGTGCTTTCACAGGGATACTGCACAGGTAGAAGGCAGATAGTAAAGGTAGTACAGATAAACATCATCTACACCTATGGATTCAAGCCCATTAGTACCACCCCAGCACTGAAGGACAATGACATGTATGGGTCAGTGTTTGACTTGCGTGCCATGTTCATTCTCCATCAGAACCTAGTAGATGTTCATTTTGCTGTTTGATGAGTGCATTACAGTCACAGCACTGCACATAATGTTGGCTGGAACATATGCTACGTTCTCACAGACTACCCTGTGTGCCAAACACTACCCTTTTTCATAGTCTATGACCTTCTCTTTAGGGAATATCGCAAAAATTACCCAGCATGTCTGCCTTAGTTTCAAAGGTAGATATGCTCTCTCAGTTTGAGGAATAGGCCTCCCAAGGCATACTTGATTACCCCCAACTTGCATCCACAAACTGGAAGGAATTGGATTTAGCACAGTGAGTGCACTAAAGGTGCATGAAAAATATGTCTTCCTGAGCCTCAGGTGGCCTCAGGTGGCTGTCATGGGAGTCATTAGTAAAGGGTCCTTATGCGTGCCTTTGGTAATGTTTAGGAAGAAGGAGGTAGTAAAATGTAGTCAAACTTATTCCACCCTGTGGTGTATGAATGTGATGGGTCCTTGTCTGGAAGTGGTAAGTTGATGTGAGTGCAGTGACTGGTTGGATTGAGCCCGTGGCTGGCAGTATGAAAGTGTTGTTTGCTGTGCGTGAATGGTGTGCGAATGGAGTATAAAGCGGATGGTGCCTTGAAGTGGTTTTATGGCTGACCTTCAGAAGGCTTGGTTTCAATATTCAGATACTTTGAGTATTCATGCTTTGAAAACGTAATTTCTCGAGATGCTTAAACCAGCCAGTGTGAGTGATGGATAAACTTTAACATACTAGTACCAAGGGAGTCCAAGGGAGCAGTACTTGCGTGGCTCTCACCAGTTTTTCTTCACCCAGTATCCCCTTGATATTACAAGCTTTGCTCAAAGAACACATTTGCCTTGCATTTCAGTGAGGGAAAGCCCTGGATTCTGCAGGCAGCCACAAATGTTCTACTACCCAGCGTTCCACTTGGGGACAGATTTATGTAAAGTGGTGCTGCACTGAGTTCAGTGCCACTTTCCCTGCGCCACTTAGCACCCCCACCCTCGACAATGTGTGTGCCGTATTTAAAATACCCCAAAGCATGGCTTGGGTAGGGGGCAATAGCATCATTTCTCATGACACTGTTGATATTGTCTGTAGGAGTAGTGCCAAAACCTTGGCGCTACTCCTGCAGAGTATTTAGGGCCCCATTTAAAGAATGAAAGCCCCCTTTTAATGCCTGCTCTTGAGCAAACGTTAAAAGTGTAGTAAATAATGGCGCAAGGAAATCTCATAGATTTCCTTGCGCCATTTCTCGGGCTCCCCATATAGGGGAACACCCACTTTGCATATATTATGCCTGGCACAGGCATAATGTAGCGCAAAGGGATACAGAGTGGCACAATGCATGCATTGTGTCACCCTATAAATAAGGCGCAGGGATTTTGGCCTAGTTGGGACAAATTAATGTAAAAAATAATGACGTTAATGCGGCGCAAGGTGGTGCTAGGGCATTATAAATATGCCCATAAGTCTCCAGTGAAAAACGTTGCCTCAATTGTGTGGGTGGGCAATTGACTATGACAAGGAAATGCCCAAAACAGATTATAGAGACATTAAAATTACCTACCACAAAGCAGCCTGGTTTTGAAAGACAGCCACCAGTGTATTTGGTCCTGGGCTCAGCGGCCACTTAGAGAAACCTGCCAAACCCAGACATTTTTGAAAACTAGACACCTGCAGCAGTCCACAGAAATGTGGCATGTTTGGATTCCACAAAGACTTCTTCCCCAGAGTGCCCGGCAAAGTTGAAACATTGATTAAAAACACTATTTTTCCTTGCTTTTTCGTCATGTAAACTACAGGAACATGCAGGGATCCAAAAAAGTCCTTCCACCCAAAGTTCCCCACTTGTCCAGATAAAAGCACAATCCCACCTGTGTGCTTGTGCCTAGTGCCTGCATCAAGAATGGATTGCTCCAGAACAGTAGCACTCATGCAAGGACTACCATTACCCTTGTGTGATCCATTTCTGCTGTGGGCACTAGGCCTACCCACACAAGTGAGGTATTATTTTTATCAGGAGATTTGGAGTAATGCTGGTTGGAAGGACGTTTGTGGCTCCCCTCAGATTCCAGAACTTTGCAGCACTGAAATGTGAGTATTTTTTACTTAGCCACATTTTGAGGTTTGCAAAGGATTCTGGGAGACAGAACCCAGTGAGAGCCCCACAAGTCACCCCATCCTGGATTCCCCTAGCTGTCAAATTTGTAAAAATGCACAGGTTTTAGTAGAACTCCCTAGGTGCCAGCTGAGCTAGAGGCCAAAATCCACAGCTAGGACCTTTGCAAAAAACACATCCATTTTCATTGGAAAAATATGATAAGTCTGCGTTCGGTTTAGGGGAATTTCCTGTTGAAGGCACTAGGCCTACCCACAAGTGAGGTGCCATTTTTATCAGCAGACATGGGGGAGTGGTGGGTGGAAGGACATTTGTGGGTCCCCTCAGATGCCTGAACTTAGCAGGACCGAAATTTAAGGAATAGGTGTTTTTGTAGCTGTGTTTTCAGGTTTGCAAAGGATTCTGAGAGACAGGACCCCGTGAGAGCCCCAAAGGTCACCCCATCTTGAATTCCACTAGGTGTCTATTTTGCAAAAATGCACAGGTTTGGTCGGTTTTTCACTAGGTGCCGGCTGAGCTATAGGTCAAAATCCACAGCTAAGCACTCTGCAAAAACACACATCAATTTTGATTGGAAAAATGTGATGTGTCCATGTTTTGTTTTGGTTATTGCATAACAACAATGACCCTTTAGAAAACAACTACAACCATAACTACAACATCCCTTACATCCAACATGCAGCATAGAAACATACTCTTTCAGGAAAACATCCTTTATTATATATACAAAATATATTCTTTACTCTTATACAAAATAAGATAAAATAGATCCCCCATCGTAACACCACAGAAGGACAGAACAAAGTGCAAGCAGATCAAGTGCTTGTGAATAACAAAAGAAAAGAGACAGTCAATCTCCCACTAAACCAATCAAAAGAATAAACTTTAAAAAAAAATATTTAAAAAATCAATATCAGCCTATTGGTTAATCCTTTTTCCGCATTGAGTCACAACTTATTTTCATAAGGATTCAATCCCAAATTAAGTCCTTCATTTTATATTCAAAAAAAAAATCCAGGCTAAAGCATCATCGTCGCTGTTTTGACCCCACCTAGCATTTGGGCCAATTCAGGGCTCCACAACTGGTCTTCCTCAGGACTAGTCGACAGGGGACACCTAAAATTATCAAAAAGAATACATCAGCCCTTTTATTATCCTCTCAATCTCCTTACCACTACGCTGCATTACTATCCACCTCAATACTCACCCACATCTCTCCGTATTTCGTTAAACAAGCATCTTCACCATTATCACTTGAACTTTCCACCAATCTAAAAAATAAATGAAAAACTAACCCAATTAATCACCTCACATACCAAACAAGTTACTTACGCACAAAACACTAACAACTCACTCTTACCCTAAATTCATATGGTTAATTATTCCCAATTTTCTCCTTCAATCCGATTCACTCCAGAATCCTATCATGTATCATTTCTTCCAATCGTATTTTTTCCTTCAATAAAAATAGACAAATCTCATTTGTACATCTTTAAGAACAACTCCAGCCTATATACTTATTAAGGCTCATAAACTTCATTATAAGACATGCTTACTAGAAAGACAACATTACTGACCCCTCATTCGGTCAGATACACAACCCCCCTTACACTGCACAAAACCTGCCTCACTGAAAATGAGACGAAGATACACTTCAGTGTAATCCATTAGAAACCTTTTATCAAAAAAAGCTCAAAGAAAAGCTCATCACTCATCCCCAAAGGGCCCATGACCTTTTTGTTTGCCGGTATCACTCTCGACAAACCGCGCGGTCTCTCTCTGTCATCTAAGGACGCAACAAGAGAAAAAGCTTGAGCGAAATATCCTTAATTAGCGTGCACCCATGCGTCACCAAAAAATATGCTAGGAATGCGGAAATACTCGCATTCATCTGTTCGTACACATCTGGAACCCGAGGCCATATTTAGACACAAACTGGAAGGAGTTGGATTAAGCACAGTAAGCGTACTGATGAACCATGAAAGGCATGTTTTCTTGAGCTTCAAGTAGCTAATGGCGGAAGGCCATAGTATAGGTTCCCATAGCAGATATACAGGATTAGTCAGGACTCTGATGAGGACGAAGACATGAACGGGTAAGGAAAGCTTATGGTAGATGTGCTTTCACAGGGATACTGCACAGGTAGAAGGCAGACTGTAAAGGTAGTACAGATAAACATCATCTACACCTATGGATTCAAGCCCATTAGTACCACCCCAGCACTGAAGGACAATGACATGTATGGGTCAGTGTTTGACCTGCGTGCCATGTTCATTCTCCATCAGAACCTAGTAGATGTTCATTTTGCTGTATGATGAGTGCATTACAGTCACAGCACTGCACATAATGTTGGCTGCAACATATGCTACGTTCTCACAGACTACCCTGTGTGCCAAACACTACCCTTTTTCATAGTCTATGACCTTCTCTTTAGGGAATATCGCAAAAATTACCCAGCATGTCTGCCTTAGTTTCAAAGGTAGATATGCTCGCTCAGTTTGAGGACTAGGCCTCCCAAGGCATACTTGATTACCCCCAAATTGCATTCACAAACTGGAAGGAATTGGATTTAGCACAGTGAGTGCACTAAAGGTGCATGAAAAATATGTCTTCCTGAGCCTCAGGTGGCCTCAGGTGGCTGTCATGGGAGTCATTAGTAAAGGGTCCTTATGCGTGCCTTTGGTAATGTTCAGGAAGAAGGAGGTAGTAAAATGTAGTCAAACTTATTTCACCCTGTGGTGTATGAATGTGATGTGTCCTTGTCTGGAAGTGGTAAGTTGATATGAGTGCAGTGACTGGTTGGATTGAGCCCGTGGCTGGCAGTATGAAAGTGTTGTTTGCTGTGCGTGAATGGCGTGTGAATGGAGCATAAAGCGGATGGTGCCTTGAAGTGGTTTTATGGCTGACCTTCAGAAGGCTTGGTTTCAATATTCACATACTTTGAGTATTCATGCATTGAAAACGTAATTTCTCGAGATGCTAAAACCAGCCAGTGTGAGTGATGGATAAACTTTAACATACTAGTACCAGGGGAGTCCAAGGGAGCAGTACTTGCGTGGCTCTCACCAGTTTTTCTTCACCCAGTATCCCCTTGATATCACAAACTTTGCTTAAAAAACACATTTACCTTGCATTTCAGTGAGGGAAAGCCCTGGATTCTGCAGGCAGCCACAAATGTTCTACTACCCAGCGTTCCACTTGGGGACAGATTTATGTAAAGTGGTGCTGCACTGAGTTCAGCGTACCTTTCCCTGTGCCCCTTAGCACCCCCACCCTCGACAATGTGTGTGCCGTATTTAAAATACCCCAAAGCATGGCTTGGGTAGGGGGCAATAGCATTTGTCATGACACTGTTGATATTGTCTGCAGGAGTAGTGCCAAAACCTTGGCGCTACTCCTGCAGAGTATTTAGGGCCCCATTCTAAAGAATGAAAGCCCCCTTTTAATGCCTGCTCTTGTGCAAACGTTAAAAGTGTAGTAAATAATGGCGCAAGGAAATCTCATAGATTTCCTTACGCCATTTCTCGGGCTCCTTATATAGAGCTAGAGGCCAGCTGAGCTAGAGGCCAAAATCCACAGCTAGGCACTTTGCAAAAAACACATCCATTTTCATTGGAAAAATATGATAAGTCCGCGTTCGGTTTAGGGGAATTTCCTGTTGAAGCACTAGGCCTACCCACTAGTGAGGTGCCATTTTTATCAGAAGACATGGGGGAGTGGTGGGTGGAAGGACATTTGTGGGTCCCCTCAGATGCCTGAACTTAGCAGGACCGAAATTTGAGGAATAGGTGTTTTTGTAGCTGTGTTTTCAGGTTTGCAAAGGATCCTGAGAGACAGGACCCCGTGAGAGCCCCAAAGGTCACCCCATCTTGAATTCCACTAGGTGTCTATTTTGCAAAAATGCACAGGTTTGGTCGGTTTTTCACTAGGTGCCGGCTGAGCTATAGGTCAAAATCCACAGCTAAGCACTCTGCAAAAACACACATCAATTTTGATTGGAAAATGTGATGTGTCCATGTTGTGTTTTGGTTATTGCATAACAACAATGACCCTTTAGAAAACAACTACAACCATAACTACAACATCCCTTACATCCAACATGCAGCATAGAAACATACTCTTTCAGGAAAAAATCCTTTATTATATATACAAAATATATTCTTTACTCTTATACAAAATTAGATAAAACAGATCCCCCATTGTAACACCACAGAAGGACAGAACAAAGTGCAAGCAGATCAAGTGCTCGTGAATAACAAAAGAAAAGAGACAGTCAATCTCCCACTAAACCAATCGAAAGAATAAACTTAAAAAACAATATTTAAAAAATCCATATCAGCCTATTGGTTAATCCTTTTTCCGCATTGAATCACAACTTATTTTCATAATGATTCAATCCCAAATTAAGTCCTTCATTTTATATTCAAAAAACAAATCCAGGCTAAAGCATCATCGTCGCTGTTTTGACCCCACCTAGCATTTGGGCCAATTCAGGGCTCCACAACTGGTCTTCCTCAGGACTAGTCGACAGGGGACACCTAAAATTATCCAAAAGAATACATCAGCCCTCTTATTATCCTCTCAATCTCCTTACCACTACGCTGCATTACTATCCACCTCAATACTCACCCACATCTCTCCGTATTTCGTAAAACAAGCATTTTCACCATTATCACTTGAACTTTCCACCAATCTAAAAAATAAATGAAAAACTAACCCAATTAATCACCTCACATACCAAACAAGTTACTTACGCACAAAACACTAACAACTCACTCTTACCCTAAATTCATATGGTTAATTATTCCCAATTTTCTCCTTCAATCCTATTCACTCCAGAATCCTATCATGTATCATTTCTTCCAATCATATTTTTTCCTTCAATAAAAATAGACAAATCTCATTTGTACATCTTTAAGAACAACTCCAGCCTATATACTTATTAAGGCTCATAAACTTCATTATAAGACATGCTTACTAGAAAGACAACATTACTGACCCCTCATTCGGTCAGATACACAACCCCCCTTACACTGCACAAAACCTGCCTCACTGAAAATGAGACGAAGATCCACTTCAGTGTAATCCATTAGAAACCTTTTATCAAAAAAAGCTCAAAGAAAAGCTCCTCACTCATCCCCAAAGGGCCCATGACCTTTTTGTTTGCCGGTATCACTCTCGACAAACCGCGCGGTCTCTCTCTGTCATCTAAGGACGCAACAAGAGAAAAAGCTTGAGCGAAATATCCTTAATTAGAGTGCACGCATGCGTCACCTAAAAATATGCTAGGAATGCAGAAATACTCGCATTCATCTGTTCGTACACATCTGGAACCCAAGGCCATATTTAGACTATCGGCATTCTTTGCTCGTACTTCCTTACTCCATATGCTAAATATAACCCGAAACCTTTCTGGAAACAACCATTTTACACTAACAAACATTCAGGCCCTCATTATGACATTGGCAGTAAGTCCCACTTACCGCCATGCCGACTGCCGCCAACATACCGCGACCCCTGCGGTATACCGCTACCCATATTATGGCACACACATAACAATCACAGACACAAGCACAAGTTCGCCAGCGCAAAGGTCAGTGATAAAATGGTGGTAACAAAACCCACACCAAGACTCCAACAGAACTACACCCACAGCATTATGACCCATGAATCACTGCAGCAGGCATTCAACCACGGTAAACCATTGGTGGTACATTCCGCCGCGCTCAAAATACAAACACTCATACAAAACAACACCACATTGGACAATTCAAACTACACACACCTGGCACCCATACACACACCACACCCACGCCACCATGAAACACACAGATACAATACCCACAACTCTTTACGACTACTAACTATTGCCAACAGAGAGAGAGACACACTAAGAGCACCCACAGAACCAGTGCCACAGAACACCATCACCCATACACCAGCCACGCACCTCACAGCACACACCCCAACACATCAGCCCACACACCCTCACACACACCACTCAAACTACACCCATGGCACCACAAAGATACCCCAGGTTCTCAGAGAAGGAGCTATCGGTCATGGTGGAGAAAATCATCCGGGTAGAGCTACAGCTATTCAGATCACAGGTGCAGCAGACATCCATTGCTAGGAAGATGGAGCTATGGCAGAGAATCGTGGACAGGGTCAACGCCGTGGGACAGCACCCCAGAACAAGGGATGACATCAGGAAGAGGTGGAAGAAACTCTGGGGAAGGTGCGTTCCGTGGTTGCAAGACACCAGATAGCTGTACAGAGGACTGGCGGTGGACCCCAACCTCCTCCCCCACAACTAACAACATGGGAGGAGCAAGTCTTGGCAATACTGCATCCTGAGGGCCTGGCAGGAGTAGCAGGAGGACTGGACTCTGGTAAGTCAATTCTCTATTACTATCACCACCCCTCACCTGCATGTCATCACATACCCCCACCCCTACCCTCACCCCCATCACCCCACCACGTCAGATACACCCCACCATCACAGCCCACCCATACCCAGAACTGCATGCAACAATAATGCATGGACACCACTCACAGCCCTGCATGGACACTCATCACTACAGCATGCACACTAGAGAGAGTCACCCTGCCCACAAAATAACTACACACACAAGGCAAAGCTGACAGGGCAGTCATAACCATAGAGGGCAACACACCCATGCACAAGATGTCACATGCAGAAACAATAACACTGCATTTACATCCCCCACCCAACGTCACCGGAGAGGAGTTGCCAGCAACAGCCAGTCCCCCCCAGAAGAGGTCCACAGTGATGACAGCAGCTCTGTCCGCCTGGATCTGGATGACCAACCTGGCCCATCAGGGACCTCTGGACAGTCGGTTACCCAACCACAGTCCCATACCACCACAGAGCCTCCCCCATCAGGAAACACCACAGCACCCACACAGCGGGATCATCCCTCTGTCCACAGGACACATCAATCAGCAGTGTGTCCACCACTACAGGGACCCCAGGTAACCCCACAAACACAGGGTGATCAGGGGCCTGGGGTCAGTGGCAGTGGGCACACAGTTCAGGGAACAGAGGCACAGCACAACAGGGAAACTGGGAGGACTGCTGTGTGACAGGGGGAGGACAGGCCCAGGGAACGGACTCTCCACGAGGCACTCACCAGCATCCTGGGAGCATACCACCATTCCCAGGAGACGATGGGCCAGATACTGGCCAAGTTGCAGAAGCCCCAGTGCCTGCAGGAGGGACAGTACCTGGGGATCAGGGAGGACCTGAGGGACAGCCACACCAACCTGGTAACCATTGCAGGGGTGCTGGCAGACATGGACAACACCACGAGGGAGGCAGTGGCACACCAACGGGCCCCTGACAATAGCCAAAACGATGAACAGCCCTCCACCTCTGCTGATGCTAGAGGACAGGAGGCCCTGCCACAGGACCAACAGGCCACCAGCACCCCTCCCCCTGCAGAAGGAGAACCACCCTGCAAACAGTCCCTGCGATCCAGGCAGAAGCCAGAGAGCATTGCCAAGCCCCCTGCCAGGAAATAAGGCTCTCCTGATTGTCACCTTTGTGTCCCACTCTGTTACCCTGTCCACCTTGAACTACCATTGCTTCCCTTTCTGTACCCCCTTGGACTATGCACCTGTGATACAGATAGAATGGACTCTATCCTGGACTCCCCTCCATCATCACCCAAGCCCATTGCACATCCCCATTTACTTCTCAGCAATCAAATAAACACCCTTGGAAAAAATAAAGGTATGTAGTATGTCAAATGATTTATGTACGTATTCCTTTAACAATCTGTAGACATTTGAAATAGACTGTACAGTAATGTATACAAAGGTATGACCTGTATTGTGCTGCAGGCAATACACCAGGAGCCAGAGTAGGGCACAGATATCTGTGAATAGACATGTCAAAGAGTACAGTAAGTGGCCATAGAAGTGGTAACATCAGCCTGCCAGTGGAAATTTACAACACAAAATTGCAATGGAAGGTGAAGTTACAGTGTCTTACCTGTGTGTCACTGGAAGTACTGTCCAATGATAGATGTTCTGTTGTCAACATCCTCATCCTCTGCCTCCTCTTCGTCACTGTCCACAGGCCTTACCGCTGCCACACGCCCAACTCTAGTCTCATCCTCCTGCAGAAAACGCACCTGGTGATGGAAGGTGAGGTTGTGCAACATGCCATGATGATCTGGCACACCTTCTTGGGTGAGTAGCACAGGGAACCACCTGTTACATGCAGGCACCAAAACCTGGCCTTCAGGAGGCCAAAGGTTTGCTCTATAATTTTTCTTGTTCACCCATGTCCCTCATTGTCACGTTCCTCTGGCCTTGTCCTGGGATTCCTCACTGGGGTCGGTAGCCATGAGAGGTTGGGGTAACCAGAGTCACCTGCAAATACCGAGGGATACCAGTTAGCCAGGCACTAACCCTTAGGGCCAACCCCACACTCATATACCAACATACACAGGGTGGGGACGATAGGCTCACCTATTAGTCACACCCGGTGCCTCTGGAGTTGAGCCATCACATGTGGGATGCTGCTATTCCTCAGGATAAATGCATCATGCACAGACGCAGGATACTTGCATTGACATGGGAGATGTATTGGTCCGCCAGGCACACTATCTGCACATTCATAGAGTAAAAGCTCTTTCGATTTCTGAACACCTGTTCATTTCTCCGGGGGGGAGACAAAGGCAATATGTGTACCATCTATTGCCCCAATAATGTTGTGGATATGTCCCATTGCATAGAAGTCAGCTTTCACTGTGGCCAAATCCTCCACCTGGGGGAAAACGATGTAGCTGCACACGTGTTTCATCAGGGCACACAACACTCTTGTCAGCATGTTTGAGAACATTGGCTGTGACATTCCTGCTGCCAGGGCCACTGTCACTTGGAAGGAGCCAGTTGCCAAGAAATGGAGCACAGATAGGACTTGCACAAGAGGGGGGATCCCAGTGGGCTGACGGATAGCTGAGATCAGGTCTGGCGGGGCGTGTCTCAGCTCTTGGATTGTGGCCCTATCAAGTCTGTTGGTGAGGATAAATGTGCCTGTCCTCCATTGTTGCCAAGTCCACCAGGGGCCTGTACACGGGGATGTCTCCATCTCCTATTCATCCTCAGTAGTTGTAATTTAGGGGGCAAAACGATGAGCAACTGGTCAGTTTCCAACATTTCCTCAATATGCAATGCATTCCATGTTGTGACAGAAACAGTATGTTGATGTTTAGTTCCAAAATTTGCTTATGTCTGCTGTGACGCAGTTAGATGCCATGGCCTGCCCCCCCCTGAAATGGCGGACGCCTGTCCTGTGTGGATGGACAGGTGGAAATGAGGTAATGCCGCTGAAGTTGTGCGCCGTTGCGGGAGGTGGTCAGGTACTGCCGTGCAACTCCTCATTGGTTATCATTGGGCCCTATGAGGTACAGTAGCCAATGGTGAAGTACACCAGCGGTGACCGTATGCCATTTTCTATCTGTTCTGTCACTTTTTACCTGACCTTCAACAGAAGAGGACCTACACTGCAAGTGCTGCTGTGACCTGTGTCTGCAACCGACAATGGCTCGAGTCAGTGGGGAAAGGGCCCCTGCCTTCACCGCTGCGGAGTTGGAGAGACTGGTGGATGGGGTCCAACCCCCAGTACCAAATGCTGTCTGGGCCTCAAGACCAATAGGTGAGTACACTGTGAGCATGATACATGGGGCATGAATGCATGGAGTGCTGTGTGTAAAGGCCTTGTGTAAGGGGGTGGTTGAGGAGTCCTGGGCAGCATGCTGCATGTATGGTGGGCAATGTATGTGCGTAAGAGGATGGAAGGGATATCGTGGGCCATAACTGTAATAAGCCGGACGGTATGACTGATACCATTTTCTATTTTTATTTTTCTACAGGTCAGCACCCATCAGAAAAAAGGGTAGATGGCGTGCTATCGCCTAGAACGTGCAGGCCCTGGGGGTCTACAGCAGGCAGATCACCCACTGTCGGAAACGGTGGGAGGACCTGAGACACTGGGCAAGGAAGACGGCGGAGGCCCAGCTGGGAGTCACAACCTGACCCTGATGTTCTGCATACTGGCGGTGGCCTATCTGGAGCTGGATGGATGCTTGAGGGCATCACAACAGCCACAAGGGGGTGAGTACAGTTCCCAATATACTACTTGTGTGTGGAGGGGTGGTCTCTGGGTGGGGGATGTGCGCCTCTTGGTGCCCCTAGGCCAGGGCCGGCATTGCAGGGTAGGTTCCATGTTGGGCATGGGCTGACACACTCCACCCCCAAACAAGCTAGTGGGCATCCACTACTGGGCAGTGCTCTGTGGGTCTCAGGTATCATGCAACTGGCGTTAGGTAATGCTGTCCATTGCCTGGTGACTAGCATTGTGACTGGTAGTGCATCGCTTAGTGCGTAGGGCTGTCCCCTGTGTGTTGTGTACGCCAATGGTGGGGTTGTTGCTGGCTCTTACCAAGTGTATCCTTTGTCTCTTACCCCCGTTTTTGTTTTGTTATCCTGTCCTTCTGTGCATGTGCCGCCACCCCCATACCAGCACCGTCCTCCCAGCAGCCCCTCAGTGTGTTTCCTGTGCCCGTGCCCACTCACCCAGGAGGGTGGGCATCTCCTTAACGTCAGGCACCTCAGGTCCTGCCCCAGTTAGCCCTGCTGCCCTGAGTGAGGAGGCTATTCACCTCCTGCGATCCATCTCTGTTGGGCAGGAAACCATAGTGAACGCCATCCTGGCCCTGGCCCGGCATTTGCAACATACAAATGCATTCCTGGAGGGCATTAACTCTGGCGTGATGGCCCAAAAGAGATCATTCCAGGCTCTGGCCTCCTCCCTGATGGCAGCCATTGTCCCTGTGTCTAGCCTCCCTCCATCCAACTACCTCTATCCAGTCCCATTCCCCTGAATCCCAACCTATCCCAAGCATACATTCAGACCAGCATGCACCCAAGACAAAACACAGGAGTGGCTCAGGCAAACACAAGTACCATACATCATCCCATAGGCACTCACACATACACCATCCAGATGCAGAAATACCAACATCCACTGCCTCCACTGTGTCCCCCTCTTCATCCACCTCCCTCCTAGTAGCATCTACACTCACACCAACATGCACTACATCCACACAAACTGCCTCCATCACCATCACGCCTATTAGTGCACACCTCTCAATGGCAGTCACCACCCCAACATCCATGCACACGTCCCCTATGTCCTCTCCCACTGTGTTTGTGCCACCTCCTCCCAAAGTACCCAATCGTAAGCACTCAGACACCCAACAGCCATCCACCTCACAACAGCATCCAGCCCATGCACCTGCACCCAAACACAGCAGACAACTCCTACAACCACTTCTTCTTCCTCCTCTCCCAAACCTTCACCCTCTTCCCGCCCCAGTGTCCCTAAGAAACTTTTCCTCCCCACCCTTGACCTCTTCCCTACCCCTCCTCCCTGTCCTTCACTTTGGGCCAGGATGGGCAGAACCCAGGCCAGCACCTCAGCCACCCAGTCCACAGCCACTGTAGATTCGGCAGCTACTGCAGGTGAGAGAGGCTCCAAGGAGACACCCATCAGCACTGGCAGTGTGCCTGCACCAGCTGCCAAGGGGATGGGCAAGGAGGCACCATCAGTTGCCAAGGGCAAGGAGACACTAGCAGCTGCCAAGGGCAAGGAGGCACCACCAGCTGCCAGGGGCAAGGGCAAAGGGCCAGGAGGGACAGGAGGCCTGGTGCTGTGACAGGATCTGAGCCCCCACCACCAAACATGGCGCTTCAGCTGTCTGAAGCTGCAGGGGAAGGCCTGGAGCCTTCCCTCACCACTGGCAGCACCGCCATCAGCATCGCCACATCCACCGCCACCAGCACCACTGGCAGCAGCCCCAGTGGGCAGCCGTCCAAGGCTGCAGGGGAAGGGCTGGAGCCTCCCCCACCACTGGCAGCACCAACACCTACACCGCCATCAGCCCCGCCACATGTACCACCACCAGGCCCACTGGCAGCAGCAGCAGCCCCAGTGGGCAGCCGTCCGAGGCTGCAGGGGATGGCTGGAGCCTCCCCACACCACTGGCAGCACCGACACCTGCACCGCCATCAGCACCACCACATGCACCGCCACCAGCACCACCACATGCACCGCCACCAGCACCACTGGCAGCACCGACACCAGCACTGCCACCATTGTGCAGCCATCGCCGCCGGCAGATGGACTGTAGTCCTGCCTCCATAGAGTGTTATTCATCTTGCCCACTGCAAATCGTGTTGGTATGACACCCAGGTGAGAGACTGTGACCTTGCACTCCCCAAATGCTGCCTCACAGGGCACAATGCCCCCTCCAGAACCATTGGAAGAAAGCATCCACTCACCCCATCCTTGCCAGGTTGAAGCACACTGGACACAAGGCCAACTCCAGAACCAATGGAAGAAGGCATCCACTCACCCCCTCCTTACTAGGATGAAGCACACTGGGCACAAGGCCCCCTCCAGAACCAGTGGAAGAAGGCATCCACTCACCCCCTCCTTGCCAGGATGAAGCACACTGGGCACAAAGCTCCCTCCAGAGCCAGTGGAAGAAGCCATACACTCGCCCCATCCTTGCCAGGATGAACACACTGGGCACAAGGCCCCCTCCAGAACCAGTGGAAGAAGGCATCTACTTGAGAGACCGTTGCCTTGCACTCCCCAGGGTCAAGCAATGGGCAAACCACCCACTAGAGAGACTGTGGCTTTGCACTCCCCAGGACCAAGCAGTGGGCAAACCACCCGCTAAAGAGACTGTGAACTTGCACTTCACAGGACCAAGCAGTGGGCAAACCACCCACTAGAGAGACTGTGGCTTTGCACTCCCCAGGACCAAGCAGTGGGCAAACCACCCACTAGAGAGACTGTTGCTTTGCACTCCCCAGGACCAAGCAGTGGGCAAACCACCCACTAGAGAGACTGTGGCCTTGCACTCCCCAGGACCAAGCAGTGGGCAAACCACCCACTAAAGGACTGTGGCTTTGCATTCCCCAGGACATCGCCCAGGGCATGTAGCCCCCTCCGGAGCCAGAGGTGTTGTACCACCTTCCGGCTAAGGTGCCCCCGCTCCCCATCCCCCTGAGGTACCTGTGTATTTTTGACCTGATGCCCCAGCAATGTTCTCTCCGTGTTGATACAGGAGTCAAGTGGGGCTTTGGCCTATGTGATGTGGCCATGTGGCCCACAGATATTATGGACTGGGCAGTGTCCCTCCATTTGTATATCTGTAAATAGTGTTTTAAATTTTGAGGACGTATTTCTAGTTTTTTATCTTATTACACTCACTTAAATCACTTTCTTTTGTCCTTGCATTATTCATGAGGGTTACGGGGTGGATGTGTATTGTTGTTGCATTTGTTTGTGTGTATGGTGTTGGGGTGGGGGTGTTGCGCGTTGCGTGTCACTCTCTTTTTCCTCCCCCCTCCCCTGTGTGCTAGGCGGCAGTACTCACCGTGGTCGTCGTCGCCAGCGTTGGTATTCCTGGTGTAGGAGGAGGTAGAGCAGCATGGGGAAGATCTGCATTTTGGGCTCCATGGCTTCGTGGTTCTTCCTTGAGTCTCCAGAGGTGGGTCCTTTGCGTTCTGTGTACTGTTTCCGCTGTGCTTTTGTTGTCATTGGTACCACCCCAGAAAAGGTTGTGGATAGGTCAGTTGTAATACTGTGGGCGGTACATTGTCTTTGGCCTGGCAGTTGGCGGTTACCAACGCGGTGCTTGTTGCTACCGCCGTGGAGGTCGGTGTGTTAAAGTGGCTGTCTGTTTTGGAGGTTTCTGCAGTGGTCATAATTCCATTCTTTTTACCGACGGCTTGTTGGCGGTATTACCGCCGCTTTATCACCGACTTCCAGGGTTGTAATGAGGGCCTCAATCTAAGGCATTACTTATTCATTTAGGACGCATTACAAACCGCACCACGTGTAGCGGTTGTAAAAGCTGACCTGAAGAAAGGTTAGAGGGCAAAATCAACACAACTTATATAAGGCACTATTCATTCATTTAAGACTCACTCCACTCTGCATAACGCGTAGTGATTGGAGAGACTGAACTGCAAAGATATATCACAAAGCAAAATCAGCATAACTCAGATCAGTAATGAATCTACTTTTAAATTCACACCTCACAGCTTCAATCTTGTCAATTACCATATTTGACCCCAAATTATTATTCATATAACATCACTAACTATAGGAGGAATATATACCTACCCAAGAACTGGACACTCAATCCTCACCCGGTAACACGCTGCAGACCTTTAATATTAATATTGATTATTAATATTCTGGCAAATCTGCTGTCCCTTGAAATTAAAGATATGATCTGCAGTAATATCCGTGGCCCATTCAATCAGCGTACCTGCTTAGGACCCCAGCTAGTTCCGTTTCAACCATTAAATAGACTAGCTGTTTGCCTCGTTATTTCTTCATATTCATTCAACCCCTGAGAGACGGAGTCCAAAAGATGAATCCATTTACATTCTTGTAAATTGGGACTATTTGTTACACTCCTCCCTCGTTGGTTCACATTGATTTTGTCAATCACAAACCATCTCAGCGAATCCTACGAGTGATTCAATGCAGTAAAATGATCCACCAAAGGTGTACCTTGTATCTTACATCTAATCTGACTACCGTGTTGCAAAATCCGCACCTTCACTTTCTGTTTCGGTTGACCGACATATAGTAAATCACAAGGAAATTTAATTACATAGATTACATTATTACTGTTACAATTAGTATGTTCTTTAAATGTCACAGACACATGCCTATATTTAAATGTTTTCATTTCCATACATTGTACACATGCTTTACATGATCCACATTTGAAATGGCCCACAATCTTTGGTAAATTCAACATTGATACAAGAGAGGGTCTTGGAGGTTCCACCAACAAAGAACTAACCACCCAATCCTTAATGTTCTTACCCCTCTTAAAAGCATGCATATGGGGATCCTTTACTTGAAGTTCATCTGAAATTAGAGTCCAATGTCGGTTATTGATCTTTCTTAGTTCGGTACTTCTAGTGCAATATGTTTGACACAAATCATCCTGTTGTTGCCACTATCTGTATGGACCCTGGGTACAAGTAAAAACTCCTGATGGCAAAAACAAGCTCTTTTACATGCTCTTCTCAATACACTCTTCCGATAGACCTGTATATGTAACCGGTTCATCAAGTCTTCAGACTCTACAAAGTAATCCTGTTTCCGGGAGCAATTCCTCCGAAGATGAAGGAATTGGCCATAGGGAAAATTATCCCTCAGATTGTGAGGGTGATGACTCATGTATTGTAAAAGAGAGTTTTTCTCACTTTCCTTCCTGTAAAGGCAGTAGGCCTACCCACAGAAATGAGGTACCAGACTTGGTGAAATGCTGGGAAGAATTAAGGTTGTGCCTTCCCTCAGATCACTGAACTTTGCAGCCCTGAAATGTGAGGAAAAAGTGATTTTTAGCCATTCTCAGTTTGCAAAGGATTCTGGGAGACAGAACCCAGTGAGAGCGCCACAAGTCACCAGACCTTGAATTTCCCTAGGTGGCTGATTTTCCAGCATACATATGTTTGGTAGGCTATGCTAGGTGCCGGATGAGCTAGAGGCCAAAATCCACAGTTAGGCACTTTGCAGAAAACACATTTGTCTTCAATTGAAAAATGTGGTGTCCACATTGTGTTTTGGGGCATTTCCTGTTGTGGTCAATAGGCCTACCCACACAAGTGAGGTACAATTTTTATTGGGAAACTTTGGGGAGTGCTGGATGGAAGGACGTTTGTGGTTCCCCTCAGATGCCTTAACTTTGCAGCTCCGAAATATGAGGAAAAAGTGTTTTTGAGCGACATTTTCAGGTTTGCAAAGGATTCTGGCAGACAGAAACCAATGAGAACCCCACAAGTCACCCCATCCTACACTCCTGTAGGTGTCTAGTTTTAAAAAATGCACAGGTTTGCTAGGTTTCCCTAGGTTCCGGCTGAGCTAGAGGTCAAATTCCACAGCTAGGCACTTTGCAAAGTACACATCCCTTCACATTGGAAAAATATGATTTGTCCACGTTGTGTTTCGGGGCATTTCCTATCATGGGCACTAGGCATACCCACACAAGTGAGATACCATTTTCATCAGGATACTTGGGGGTATGCTGGGTGAAAGGGAGTTTGTGGTTCCCCTCAGATCCATAAACTTTGCAGCAGAAAAATATGAAGAAAAAATGTTTTTGAGCCAAATGTTCAGGTTTGCAAAGGATGCTGGGAGACAGAATCCAGTGAAAGCACCACAAGTCACCCCATCCTGGATTTCACTAATAGTCTATATTTAAAAAATTCACAGGTTTGGTAGGTTTTTCTGGGTACCGGCTGAGCTGGAGGCTGAAATCCACAGCTGGCACTTTGCAAAAACACATTTCTTTTCATTGGAAAAATTTGATGTGTCCATGTTGTGTTTTGGGGCATTTCTTGTCGCTGCACTAGGCCTACCCACACAAGTGAGTTACCATTGTTATCATGAGACTTGGGGGAATTCTGGGAAGAATTTAGTTTGTGGCTCCTCTCAGATCACTGAACTTTGCAGCACCGAAATTTGAGGAAAAAGTGTTTTCTAGCCAAATGTTCAGGTTTTCAAAGGATTCTGTGAGACAGAACCCAGTGAGAACCCCACAAGTCACCCTATCCTGAATTTCACTAGGTGTCTAGTTTTAAAAAATGCAAACTTTTGGTAAGTTTCACTAAGTGCCGGCTGAGCCATAGGCCAAAATCCTCAGCTAGGCACTTTGCAGAAAACACATTTGTCTTCAATGGAGAAATGTGATGTGTCCACGTTGTGTTTTGGAGCATTTCCTGTCATGGGTACTAGCCCTACCCACACAAGTGAGGCACTATTTTTATTGGGAGACTTGAGGGAGTTCTGGGAGGAATAAAGTTTGTGGCTCCCCTTAGATATCTGAACTTTGCAGCACTGAAATGAGAGGATAAGGTATTTTTTAGCCAAATTCTCAGGTTTTCAAAGGATTCTGGCTGGAAGAACCCAGTGAGAGCCCCACAAGTCACCAGTCTCTGGATTTCCCTAGGTGGCTGGTTTTCCAACATGCACAGGTTTGGTAAGCTTCGCCAGGTGAAGGCTGAGCTAGAGGCCAAAATCCACAGCTAGGCACTCTGCAGAAAACACATTCATCTTCAATGGAAAAATGTGATGTGTCCACGTTGTGTTTGTGGGCATTTCCTGTTGTGGGCCATAGGCCTACCCACACAAGTGAGGTCCAATTTTTCTTTGGGGATTTGGGGAATTGCTGGATGGAAGGACGTTTGTGGTTCCCCTCAGATGCCTAAACTTTGCAGCACCGAAATATGAGGAAAAATTATTTTTAAGCCACATTTTCAGGTTTGCAAAGGATTCTGGGAGACAGAAACCAATGAGAACCCTACAAGTCATCCCATCCTAGATTCCCCTAGTTGTCTAGTTTTCAAAAATGCACAGGTTTGCTAGGTTTCCCTAGGTGCCGGCTGAGCTAGAGGCCAAATTCCACAGCTAGGCACTTTTCAAAATACATGTCCGTTTACATTGGAAAAACGTGATGTGTTCACGTTGTGTTTCAGGGCACTTCCCGTCGCGGGCACTAGACATACGCACACAAGTGAGATACAATTTTAACAAAAGACTTGGGGGAATGCTGGGTGGAAGGAAGTTTGTGGTTCCCCTCAGATCCCTGAACTTTGCAGCACCAAAATGTGGTGAAAAAATGTTTTTTTAGACAAATTTTCAGGTTTGCAAAGGATTCTGGGTGACAGAAAGAACCCCTCCAGAGACCCACAAGTTACATAATCCTGCCTGGATTTCCCAGCGTGTCGAGTTTTTCAGAAATGCTCAGGTTTGGAAGGTTTTAAAGACCAAAATCCGCAGCTAGGCACTTTGCAGAAAACACGTCTGTTTTCAATGGAAAACCGTGATGTTTCCACTTTGTGTTTTGGGCATTTCCTGTTGTGAGCACTGAGCCTACCGACACAAGTGAGGTACAGTTTTTATCGGGAGACTTGGGGGAATGCTGGATGGAAGGAAGTGTGTGGTTTCTCTCAGATCACTGAACTTTACAGCACTGAAATATGAGGCAACATTGTTTTTTTAGACACATTTTCATGGTTGCAAAGGACTCTAGGAGACAGAATCCAGTGATAGCCCACAAGTCACCCCATCCTAGATTAACCCAGGTGTCTAATTTTTAAAAATGCACAGGTTTTCATAGAATGCCCTAGGTACTAGCTGAGCTAGAGGTCTAAATCCACAGCTAGTCACTTTGCAAAAAACACATCCATTTTCATTTGAAAAATATGATGTGTCTGCATTCAGTTTTGGGGCATTTCCTGCAGCTTGCACTAGGCCTACCCACACAAGTGAGATGCCATTTTTATAGACAGACTTGGGGAAATGCTGGGTGGAAGGAAGATTGTGGTTGCCTTCAGATGCCTGAACTTGCAGCACCGAAATGTGAGGAAAAAGAGTTTTTAGCCAAATTTCCTGGTTTGCAAAGGATTCTGGGAGACAGAACCCAATGAGAGCCCCACAAGTCACCTTATCCTAGATTCCCCTAGGTGTCTAGTTTAAAAAATACACAAGTTTGATAGGTTTTCCTAGGTGGCGGCTGAGCTAGAGGCCTAATTCCACAGCTGGTCATATTGCTAAATTTACATTTGAAAAATGTGATGTGTCCATGTTGTGTTTTGGGGCATTTCCTGTTGCGGGCACTAGGCATACCCACACAAGTTAGATAACATTTCCTTAAGGAGATTCGAGGGAATGCTGGGTGGAAGGAAGTTTGTGTTTGCTCTCAGATCTCTGCATTTTGCAGCACCGAAATGTAAGTAAAAAGTGGTTTTAGCCACATTTTCAGGTTTTCAAAGGACTCTGGGTGACAGAAGCCAGTGAGAACCTCCCAAGTCACCCCATCCTGGATTCCCCTTGGTATCTAGTTTTTTAAAATGCACAGGCTTGGTAGGTTTCGCTAGGTGCTGGCTGAGCTAAAGGCCAAAATCCACAGTAAGGCACTTTGCAGAAAACACATCCGTTTTCATTGGAAAAATGTGATTTGTCCACTTTGTGTTTTGGGGCATTTCTTGTTGCAGGCACGAGGCCTACCCACACTCATGAGATACCATTTCTATTGGTAGACTTGGAGGAATGTTGGGTGGAAGGAGATTTGTGGTTCCTCTCAGATTCCTGAACTTTGCAGCACCAAATATGAGTAAAACTTGTGTTTTTTATCTACATTTTTAGGTTTGCAAAGGATTCTGGGATACAGAACCAAGCAAGAGCCCCACAAGTTACTCCGTCCTTTATTCCCCTAGGTGTCTAGTTTTCAAAAGTGCACAAGTTTGGTAGGTTTTTGCAGGTGCTGGCTGAGCTATAGGCCAAAAACCACAGCTAGGCACTTTGCAAAAAATACATCAGGTTTCTTTGGGAAAATGTGATGTGTCGATGTTGTGTTTTGTGGCATTTCCTGTCACGAGCACTAGGCCTACCCACACAGTTGAGCTACCATTGTTATTGGGAGACTTGGGGAAACTGGGTGGAAGGAACTTTGTGCCTCCTCTCAGATTCCATAACTTTCTGTCACCGAAATCTGAGGAAAAGGTGTTTTTTTGTCACATTTTGAGGTTTGCAAAGGACTCTGGGTAACAAACCTGGTGAGAGCCCCACTAGTCACCTCATCTTGAATTCCTCTAGGTGTCTACCTTTAAAAAATGCACAGGTTTGGTAGGTTTCACTAGGTGCTGGCTGAGCTAAAGGCCAAAATCCACAGCAAGGCACTTTTCAAAAAACAGCTCCGTTTTCTTTGGGAAAATGTGATGTGTCCATGTTGTGTTTTGGGGCATTTCCTGTCACGGGCACCAGGCCTACCCACACAAGTTAGGTACCATTTGTATTGGGAGACTTGGGGGAACGCTGTGCGGAAGGTCATATGTGGCTCCTCTCAAATTCCATAACTTTCTGTCACCGAAATGTGAGGAAAAGATGTTTTTTTTAACCAAATGTTTATGTTTGCAAAGGATTCTGGGTAACAGGACCTGGTGAGAGCCCCACAAGTCACCCCATTTTGGATTCCCCTAGGTGTCTAGTTTTAAAAAAGTGTTTACATATCCCATCCTGCTGTTTGAGTGCCATGCAACTATCTGGAAGAAACTTAATCCATATCTGAAATGTGCACAGTTCACTTTTAAATATCCACTAATGAACTGTTCACATTCTGCCTTCACTGTAACTCACCCAGTGCATGTTTTCCAAATCCCTTTGTCTACTCCATTTTTGTATGAAAGCCCATAAAACGTTGCTATCTTCTGGACGGTGCCTATGGGGAATCATTCCAGGGCTCCCAGTTTTAGCTTAGCTGTTCTTCCAGAGTCCTCTGAAAGTGTCTCCAGCATCCCTATGTGAATGTTAAAATAAAACCTCCTTTTCCTCTAACAGTCCCACAAATAACACCCAGGTCTGCACAAAGGAAAGCATCCGACCGTGAGATAAATCTAGTGTCTGAATAAGTTGATTTTATGCCCTGTTTCAAAGTTTTTAACCAGCGTGTAGATACTTTCTTTGTCAGGTGCTAGTACCAATTTTAAAAATTTAGGGGCCAGATTTAAGAGGCCCTAGTGCCCCCTTAGTGCCTCCATAGCACCATTTGTTTTACGTTAAGGTGGCTTTTTACACACACCATATTTACAAAGTGGGCAATGCATGCATTGTGCCACTTTGCAATCCCTTGCAAATGGCAGAGTGTTTCTGCCATTCTGAAAGCCTTTAGTGAGGCTAGTGATGCTCTCTTAAAATCAAACACTACACAGATTGTAATCACGTGCACATATCATTCTGCTGCACGCATAGAAAAAGCAAGAAGACAGAAGTTATTGTTTATATGCGGGAGAGTGTCCCTTCCTTCACATAAACAATCATTTGAAAATGACGCTTTGGCACTTCTGTGTGTGCTGCATTGTGCAGCAGACACAGAAGTGCCAAAGCTCCATTAGTGATTCTTTATATGCAGGAAGGGACACCTTCCCGCACATAAACAACCACACCTCTGAACACAGACATCCTTGCACAATTGTGCAAGGATGGCTGCATTGGCAGCTAAATTTAGTGCCAGCACAGGGGGAAACGCAGGGGTGCACCATATTTCCTAAAATACGGCACATCCCTGCATTTCTAAAGTGACGTAGCATGGCCCTGCCAATTTTGGAGCAGCACCGCACTACACTAATTTTCTTTAAATCTGGCTCTAAAAGTATTCCTCCTCGTTGAGCCCTGCAAACGCCACCCCTGGGGGTGGCTGAGATTTTGGCACTGCCTCAGATTTACGAAATTTCATAAATTGAAGCAGCATCAAAATGCAGTGGGTGTTGCTGTTGCACAACCACAGCAACACCCATTGCATGCCCCTTCCATGCACAGTGCTGTGTGGGAAGGGGCCACATTTACAAGGTGGTGTTAAGCCACAAAAAGTGGCTTAATGCCACCTTGTAAATGCAGCACTGTGCTTAGCGCCACAGGAGCATCCCGTGGCGCTAGGGGCCTAGAAATACAGCCCCTAATGCTTACCAGTATGACTTTCATATATCTATCAGTATGCGTCACAGGGCAATGCCACTCCTCATGATGTGTATCACGTCTTTGGGACACTTACATTTTTTTCCTTTAGCAGGATTGTTGATGTTGTTTTGGGGGAATCAGTGTGGGGGGGAATTTGGGATAAAATTGGTTAAAAGTGTGCGATAGTACGCACTGCTGCAAATTGATGCTGGTCTACTGATTAGTGACAGACTGGTACACAAATATTTTCTGAATACGTTCTATCAGGTTTCCTGGCACCCCTGTAACAAAGCGATTACATGTCTCACACGGAATATTTGAGAAAATAATAATCATTTTAAAGCATGAATGGTATTTATCTGTTTAGACTTTGTTGGACTTGGCCCTCACAGCAGGGCCACCCCAAAACATTTTGCCTTCACCATTATGTTTTACTGAGTTTGTTTTTGTTGGCTTTAGATCTCTGTGCACTTTAGCACTGCTAAATAGTGCTAGAGTTCCTGTGTTTTCTCCTTTAAACATGGTAAAATTGGCTCACACCCAATTTGCATATTTAATTTACTTGTAAGTCCATAGTAGAGTTATGAGAATTTTGGTTGTTTGTTGACTGGGGTGTGAGCACTGGTCACGCAACAGCCATAACCGCTATCAGGATGTGTTAGAAATGGGGTCTTTGGTTGACAGTCAGGTTACTCCCTGTTCAAGCAAGGACCCTCACTCTAGTCAGGGTAAAAGAGAATCACCCTCAGCTAACCCTTGCTTACCCCCTCGGTAGCTTGGCAGAGCAGTAGGCTTACCTTCAGAGTGCTAGGTGTGAAGTATTTGTGCCATCACACACAGTGACTTAATGAAAACACTACAAAATGACAAAATACCAGTTTAGAAAAATATGAAATATTTATCTAAACAAAACAAGACCAAAATGACAAACATCCGACATACACAAGTCAAGTTATGAATTTTTAAAGATTAAACTCAAAAATAGCGCTTAGAAACACAAAATTCTTCGATGAGGTGTTACCACGGTGTTGTGATGGAGTCGTTCCCAACAAGCCAACACCATCGGCGCCGGACATGGAGTCGCGTAGACCCCCAAGTACAGTACCTTTGGTGAAGAGTGAAAACAAGTCGATGCGCGAAGTCGGGGATCGTGGCGTCTGTGCGAAACGTTGAATCTGCGCACTTTGAGCGGTGTCGGTCACGAGGTGGTACGGCGACTTCCACGGAGTCGCGGACTTCAGCGGGGCTGCAGGGACGTCGGGCCTGCAGCGATCGTTCTGTTCCAGCGAGGATCACAGAGTCGGCTGCAGGCGGCGTCACCAGATTCAGCAGCAGCGTCGGTCCAAAGTTGTCCGAAGTCGAATTCCTTGGATTTCCACCAGTTTTCCTTTCAAGGCCCCAGGGACTGGATAGGGCACCACTTATCAGAGCAGGAGTCTCTCCAGAGACTCTAGGTGCTGGCAGAGAGAAGTCTTTGCTGTCCCTGAGACTTCAAACAACAGGAGGCAAGATCTAAAATAGAGCCCTTGGAGATTTCTTCACAAGATGGAAGGCACACAAAGTCCAGTCTTTGCCCTCTTACTCTGGCAGAAGCAGCAACTGGAGGAGTCACAGGGCATCACTTCTCCTCAGCTCTTCAGCTCTTCTTCAGGCAGAGGTTCCTCTTGATGTCCAGAAGTGATCTAAAGTCTGTGGTTTTGGGTGCCCTTCTTATACCCAATTTCTCCTTTGAAGCAGACCTACTTCCAAGTAAAGTCTCTTTTGAATGTGAAATCCTGCCTTGCCCAGGCCAGGCCCCAGACACTTACCAGGGGGTCGGAGACTGCATTGTGTGAGGACAGGCACAGCCCTTTCAGGTGTAAGTGACCACTCCTCCCCTCCCTCCTAGCACAGATGGCTCACCAGGAAATGCAGACTACACCCTAGCTCCCTTTGTGTCACTGTCTAGTGTGAGGTGCAACCAGCCCAACTGTTAAACTAACCCAGACAGGGAATCCACAAACAGGCAGAGTCACAGAAACGGTATAAGCAAGAAAATGTTCAGTTTCTAAAAGTGGAATTTTCAAACATACAATCTTAAAATCAACTTTACTAAAAGATGTATTTTTAAATTGTGAGCTCAGAGACCCCAAACTCCACATGTCCATCTGCTCCCAAAGGGAATCTACACTTTAATGAGATTTAAAGGTAGTCCCCATGTTAACCTATGAGAGGGACAGGCCATGCAACAGTGAAAAACAAATTTAGTAATATTTCACTGTCAGGACATATAAAACACATTACTATATGTCCTACCTTAACCATACACTGCACCCTGCCCTTGGGGCTACCTAGGGCCTACCTTAGGGGTGTCTGACATGTAAAAAAAGGGAAGGTTTAGGCCTTGCAAGTGGGTACACTTGCCAAGTCGAATTTACGTTAAAACTGCACACACAGACACTGCAATGTCAGGTCTGAGACATGATTACAGAGCTACTTATGTGGGTGGCACAACCAGTGCTGTAGGCCCACTAGTAGCATTTGATTTACAGGCCCTGGCACCTCCAGTGCACTTTACTAGGGACTTACTAGTAAATCAAATATGCCAATCATGGATAAACCAATCAACAATACAATTTACACTGAGAGCAAATGCACTTTAGCACTGGTTAGCAGTGGTAAAGTGCTCAGAGTTAAAAAACCAACAGCAACAGGTCAGAAAAAAATACTAGGCACGAGGCAAAAAGATTGGGGATGACCCTGCATAATCAAAAAAGTCCTACAGGATGAATCACAAAAAATCGCTAAATTGATCTGTGCTTAATGCTGGGTAGCTTGGCAGAAAAGCTCTCAGGGTTAACTTAAATGCAATGTATAAAGTTTTTATGCAGCACACAAACAGTACAAAAGTGAAAACACAACACAACAAAAATCCCATATCAATTTAGAAAAATTGAGTACATTTTTTAGAGTACTAAACATTAGTGCCTATAAGATTAAAGCCTCAACCATAGACATCTAGTAGTGCAAGCCCAAGTCAAAGTTGAAGAATACAGTCAACTACGATGAAGCATGCATCATGTACACGAAGCGGATTGGGCCCAGACTGCACTTACCTTCAGACTTAAAAGAATTTTTAGGAAGAATGCTTTGAGATGGTAAAGGACAGCAGGGCAAGGGTGCGGGTGGTGTCCGAGGAGGAGGCTTTGTCGTCTGGGGTTAACTGGATGAAGTTGCATTGATCTTAGTCACTTTTATGGAAGTTGAGTGTCCCTAGTGAGTTGAGGCAGAAGGCTGTAGCTGACAGGAGTTACAGGAGGTTGATATTCCTTTGGGGAAGGATCGCTGAACAGAGATTTGCTGCTTCCGAGAGGGACATGGTGGGACCAGCTGTAAGGTCTGTAAGGCACTGTGGGCGGATTGATGAGCAGGTTGGTACTGGCCTTTCATCCGTTCTCAGGGCAGCTTTTAGGCAAAAAGTTTTTAAGTCCCAAGTTTTGGATTTTGGCTTTCTGGACAACTTTAGCAACACCATAAAGTGTACAGGACAAGAGGGGCACCACTTAAGGGGTTTAGGACTCATTCAGGCTGGGTCAGGGTGCAGGGTCAAGATGGTGGGAGCCCATTATGACCCTGTGGCTGTGAACAGGAAACTGGCAAACCAGACCTTGGAGTTACTCTGGTAGTCATTGGTTCAGGCGAATCAGGGTTCAAACAGAAGAGCTGGCCTCTGAGGGTTCAAGGCAGGCTCTAGGCAGTACAATACTCCTTCCCGGTTCAGAAAAGCAGTCTTGTGGAGTACACAGAAGGACACAGCAGCAGACAGTTCTCCAAGAGTCCTTCCATAGGTCCAGAAAAAGAATTGAGTGGGTTTGAGGGTCTTTTTTTATATCTGGTTCCTTCTTTGATGTTGTGGACATGTCTAGAGTTTTTTCTTTGAAGTGCTAAGAATGTCCTGACTCCCTTGTCCTGGCTCCAAACTGGCTGTAGGAACAAAGTAGTCATGACAAGCCCTTTGTGAGATGGGAGAGCACAACATATTGAATTGGAAATCGGGCTGTGCCCAGCTCCACCCACCTCCCCCACATCAGGCCAAAAGATAGCCTTTTCAGACACACCTAATCCCTCTATGTTGAGAAATTAACAAAGTCTAACAGTCAGTTATACCACTCGTGTGACCCAGGGGAGACTGCAGGCTCGAAATGACTAAGGGCAGAAAAAAACACTTTCTGAAAGCGGCAATTTCAGAATTGTAATTTACAATCTGACGTTACTATTATAAAAGATTTTTTAATTACAGTTTCATAGATATCCCACATTATATGCTTATCTGTCCCCAATCAAAAGTTAGCACTTATTAAAAGCAATAAGGTGACCCAAGGTTATCCTATCGGACAGATAGGCCTCACAGTAGTAAAAAGCTAATTTAAGAGTTTTTTCACTACCAAGACATGTAAAACTTAAAAATACACTGAAAAGTACACTTCTAACCTTTTATTACAAGTCACCCTGCCATATGGGCTGCCTATGGCCTACCTTACAAGTGACCTATATGCTAGGAAAGGGGAGTTTAAGTTTAAGGCTTTTCAAGGGGTGTCATATTGCCAGGTCAAATTGGCAGTAAAACCACATTCAGGCTACAATGGAAGACCTGGGACAGTTTAGGGGCTTCTTAAGCGGGAGGCACAAAATGTGCTACAGACCCACTAGCACCATTTAATGTATAGGCTCTGGGCATATGATATTCCTCTCTGCAAAGGACGACTTATATGTAAATGTAAAACAATGTTTAAGGAAGTGAGAACAAACACTTTAGAACTGCTCAGCAGTGGTAAAGTGCACCAAATCCTAAGGCCAACAGAAACAAATGTCATGAATAATAGAGGGAACAGACAAAACTTTGGAGGAATACCATCCTAAGGCTGGCAGGTCTTAACAAAAGTGGTAACGCATATGCCCAGGGCCCATGCATTAAATGCTACTAGTGGGCCTGCAGCACTTATTATGCTACTCACTTAATTAGCTTTTTAAAACATGTTGTCATCGGCCTGCCATTGCATCCTATGTGTGCAGTTTTATTCTGCCATTTTAACCTGAAAAATAAAAATAAAACACCTTCCAGGCTTAAACACTCATTTTAAATACCTCTAGCATAGGCCCTAAATAGCACGAGGGCAGAGTGTGTTGTATTTAAAAAGTTGGACGTGTACTTTTCAGTTTTACATGTCTTGATAGTTGAAAACTATTGCAAGGCCTACCATTCGACAAAAGACGACATTGGCTAGTTTATCTTATTACATTTGTTAATGCCAACTTTTGTCTGGTAGGAGGAGGAGTTGTCATGTTTGGGGTCTGAGGAATTGTAATGTAAAACCCTTTTTAATAGTCAAGTTGGATTTTGTAATCCCACATCTGAAACTAACACTTTTAGAAAGGTGCAATTTTCTTAAACTAACCATTTTGTGCCTGCAGGCTGTTCCAGGTTCACATGACTAGGTGTAGTTGGCAGTTGACTGTTGTATATTTCTTCCAGACAGGATCACAAAAGAGGGTGTGGGCATTGGTGTCAGGAATCCCCAAGGTGCCTCCTGCGTTATCTGTCAGCATCCCCAGGAATTAGGGTTAAATCATTTCTCTGTTCTTGGTTAAACCTTCATGTTTGTAAGTAAACATAATGTGCTGTGTAACACAATTGGTTTTATCAATGCTTGTTTTACCAATACTTGTTTGCTATTGTGAGCAGGTGTAAACATGTGCTTCTAATTGGGTGTGGTGACTAATCCACATGGGGAAACTCAACTGCTTTCCTGATTGGCTATAAATAGCATAGTGGAGCATGCCTCCCTGCTTGGGTTTGTTTTGCTTCCTGATCTCAGCATCTGATTTGGCAGTCCAGCCCCTGCTGTCATCCTCATATTCAGGAATTTTGAGGCAATTCTTTTCTTCGTTCCTGTACCAGCTGACACCAGGCATTCCTCCAGCACTCCGGAAAAGACTGCAGCTAAGTGACTAGTATTCTCCATGGAGTTTGTTCTTTGAGTGCCGTGCTTTCCTACAACAGCTGGTGTATTTCAGACCTCGTATTTTGGCAGAGTGCTTATCTTGAAGAGACAAATGCATTTCTGAACATTCTACAGTATTATTGTAGTTACTTGCCTAAATGTGCTTCAGAAAATCTGCATGAGCTCAAGTACTACAAAAAGTGACAGTGCAATTTTACATTTACGTGACTTTTCTTTCTCTAATAGCATAACTCTTGGATTTAAATTGTGTCATTCATGCCTGTGTTTTAGGTTTGAGGAATTTGTTTTTGAAGGGTTCTTCACACACACAGTGAAACCAAACCAATCTGTGCCACCCTAACTGTTTAAACTCAGAGTGAACATTTGTATTTCTTGGATTTTTTTTGTTCCTTTTAGTTTAACCCTATGCATGCAGGAAAGTTATACGTGATATAATTAATGCTCTTGTTTGTCTTCCTTGTGAATGACAAGTGCAACCACAGTTCTAATAGTAGTGTGCAACAGTGAATCTATGTGAAGCCAGCCTTAGTGCCACAGTACTTATTGTTATGGCACTCAGTTTGGGTTTTTGGTAATGCAGTGTTAGTAATTGTTCCAGCAGTTATTATTATCCAAGAAAAGTGCAGGAGCATCCCATTGTTCTTCTACCGCTCCTGTGTCCATATCACAAAGAGAGATTTAGTTTCAAGGAAGTTGAGTGCACTAACTCTACTATCACTCTGTCAACAATGACCTGCACCCCGAAGATACTGGACCGGCAAGACGTGCCAGTGTTTTGTCTCTTTCTCTTCCACTCCCCCTTTGCTTTTGTAACACCTGCTGGGGTTTCTGTGTCCACCAGGAAGTGCCGAGAGGTGTTCCAGGAGGTCGGGGCATACCATCGCCCCTGCAGACATCCTGCTTTTGAGGTGAGTGGCCCGGTCTCGACAGTTAGCAGGATTGGCCTTCCTGGCTTAATGGGGATGGTGGAGATGTTACCTACCACACTTGCACTTCAAAGGCACTGGCCCAACTCACACATAATGGACTTCACACTAGTCTGTTGTGCCCCCAGACAGAAAGACATCAAGGCAAGGAGGCAGAAAGTTCCAGACACCTCACTAGGGGGAAACTCCAGAAGCTTCTCCCAATTCAAGGTGGACACCACTTATAAAAAGGAGACCCTCAAATGCACTCTTCACCTGAACCTGTGGATGCCATGGATGCTAGAGAAGAAGGACGCTCTGCTGCCCTGCTGTTTGAGGCCTGTCCTTCTTGCTGAGAAGGAAGACTGGACCTGCTCCATTCATCCCAGGCTGAGTGACTCCAAGGGTAAGCTGACTGACTGATTATGTTCTGAGCTAAAGGGACATAACAAGCTTCAGAGGCCTCCCTGTATCTGCCCAGCTGACATGCTGTCTGGACCTGCAATTGAACCTGGAAGTGCCGGAGCCCTGTTGGCCTTAAAAAGGTGGAGAGCCTGATCCCTAAGAGGTATCTCCACAGTCCCTAGGCACTTGGCTAACATCAGAGTGCACTCCTCTGATTCAAAAAGAGAATTAGTGAAGTTTTGGGTTATTCATGACTGTGAACAGACCTGGTCGCGCCAAGATCTTGCTGCCTGCAGTGACTGCAGTGCTCTGGTGAACCTGAATCATCGTGTTGCAATGACCGCCAGCAACAACCTATAGCACGAGATCTAGATGTCATGCTAGACCACTGAAAGCCCACTGTTACCACCAATGGAAATCTGTGATGCCTTAAAGGATCTGTGCTACAGTAGTGATCATATGAGCTGCCTCAGCCTATTCTTTGTGCAGCGACAAAATCACCGCCTCCACTGTGAACCAAACTCTTTCTCCTAGACTTTACAGGGTAACCTTTTCAGTGGGACTAACCTAGTCCTTGTATCCAGCCTTTACTTCAATGCTGTTGGCCTGAATTTGTGACTTTCACCCAGTGTCTCACTACCAGATGACTGAGAGTGCCACTTTGTGCTTTTAGGCACTATTCTTACCTACAATCTTTTAAATTGTGTATCTCTGGATCTACTGATTACATTTTTGTTCTTGTGGTGTCAACTAATTTATTAAATGTTACTCTAATTTTCTAAATTGGTGTGGGGTTTTTCTTGTGCTGTGTTTTCACTTTATTACTGTTTGAGAGCCGCATAAATACTATCCACATTTCCCCTAAGTTAAGCATGACTGCCTTTGTGCCAAGATACCAGAAGGTTAAGCACAGTTTAATTTACTAACTGTTTGGTTTTCACCCTGACAAGGATTGTGGTTGTTTCTTGTGAAGACTTCACATTCCCTCAACCGACAACCCAAATTGTCACAGACAAACACACTACTGACAGAACATTCCTGCAGAAGACACACCACTTGGCCCAGGGTGGTCATTCTCCTATGCTTCAAAATGGCCTCCCATAGGTATTTTGCATCATATAGTTCATAGGCAGGAGTGGTCTGTAACCTGTTGGGGCCGTACATAGACTTTAAACTGCACCATAAATATGAGGAAAGTGAAGGTCGGTACCTCATCCTACTTGGTATATTGGAGAAAGTAAAAATGGCACTGATTAATATTTATGCTACTAATGTCAATGCCCCCCACAATTTTTCCCAGATATCTTGATAAACTCTGAAACTCTCCTGTACAGTCAATCATATGAATTTAGTACTTGATACTCAACTGGACTGCACAAGCGCTATGCACTCACTTAATTTGCAGTTGGCGAAGGTGATGCAGGATATATTAGAACTATATGGACTGAGGAACATATGACACTCTGCACATGCACACATGAAAGAATACTCATTTTATTCAACCCCACATGAGATGTCCTCTGGTCTCAACTACTGCATAGCCTCCCTAGAATTGAAGACATGGATCACAGAAGTGTCTCACTTACCCTGTACGTAATCAGACCATTTTCTGGTAAAGTTGCAAAAGACCATAACAAGACCCTGGCTATGCCAACCACATTGGAAATTTCGAATAGCATTCTTAATAGAGACAGTCTTCTGAGATTAATTGAAATTCATGCTAGTAGACTATTTTCAGTTCAACACAGGCACAGTTAACAAATATGCCACGGTATGGCAGTCCTTTAAATCATATATCAGTGAGGAAACCATAGCGAAACATACAGGTGTACTGAAGAATATACAAGGCCAAACAACTTGAGTTGCGACAGACCTTGCAGCATTAGAAGCCAAAATTATGCAGACACCCCTGCACCACTTTTTTCAAGAACAAAATCAATTGCTTCTTTTCTACAGAGACCTCATTTTCAGAGAGGTAAATTTCCTGATACAGAGCATGTTAGCTAGGCAATAGGGAGAAGGTGAAAGACTAGGAAATATGCTTGCATGGTTGCTGCAGAGAGACTGACTTAGAACTATTTATCGCATAGAGGTAGAGACTTGCACTTTGTTTACAGCCAACATAGAGGTTTTGAATACATTTTTTACAACAGTATATGTGACTCTGCACTTCACATGGAGTGGAATCATTAGACAATATCAATAAATACCCAGACAAAATAGTGCTTGCTGATTTGAGGACTGCGACTGGTAGTTCCTGAGTAACCCAATCTCAATCTCAATAGAAGATTGAGCTATTGACTCATTGGCAGAAGGAAAGGCATTTGGGTCAGCTGGCCTGACAACTATGTTCTATAAGCATATATAAAGCATATAAACATGCACTTCCTCCCTACCCATTAAAAGTATATGTTGCATACTTACAAGATGGTAGATTGCCACCATCAGTGGGAGAAGCAATTATATCAGTACTTCCCAAACTGGATAATGACAATACCAGGTGCACATCATATCACCCATCATTATTGATAACCTGCAATAACAAAATGTTATCCAAGGTTACCAGACTATCTCCCCTGCAGAAAAGTATAGTTTCCCCTGCGCAGTCTTGATTTTTCCCTCTTAGATCGACTCCACTTAATTTGTGTACGATCTTTGCTGTTGCACATCAAATGAATTCTGACATACCTGCGGCAGTTGCTCTTCTAGATTCTGAAAAGGCGTTCAACTTCATCTATTCAAAATTCTTAAACACTACTGACAGTTTGGCACCCCAGGTTATCTCATGGCCTTGATATGTTTGCTATGCAGGAAACTGACAGCCCAAGTATGTACCAGTGGTCTAATCGGATCCTTTTTTAATATCAAGTAGCACCCAAAAGGAATGCCACTGAACCCCCTGTTGTTCATTTTCACATAAGACTCATTGGCCCGAAAACTTCAAGAAAAGCACTTTCACATTGCACTGTATTTCCAGAAAGGACAACTATTACTGTTCAAGTATGCAGATGATATTTGCTGTTTGGTAAACACCTGAAAAGCAATGTGGAACCCTTGAGTAGGTAAATTATCACATATGGCTGATATTAGAGAATGTCTATAAATTCGAGCAAGTTTGAGCTGTTCCCACAGACTGGAAATACACAAATGAGTGACCTGGAATATCCCATACGGTGGGTAACTGAGTCTGTTACATACTTGGGCATAGCCATGCATTGAAATGTGGAATCCCTTGTCCAACAAAATAAGGGCCCTGTGCTTAAATGACTAGCAAGATAAGTGGATACTTGGCCTAAGCTATCATTGGCAGGCTAGCTTGCTTTGATATAAATGATGTTAGACTTTTCATCCTTGGCGTGGTCTCCCTTAACTTTTTGCCTCTGTTCCCCAGGTTGTTGATGTGTGCTGGACTCTGATTTTACTGTTTTTGGTACTCTGGGAACTTTACCACTGCTAACCAGTGCTAAAGTGCAAGTGCTCCTGTTTAAAATGTGTACGTAGTTGGTTCTCCATGATTGGCATATCTGTTTTACTGTTAAGTCCCTAGTAAAGTGCACTAGAGGTGCCCAGGGCCTATAAATCAAATGTTACTAGTGGGCCTGCAGCACTGCTTGTGCCACCCACACAAGTAACCCTGTAATCATGTCTCAGACCTGCCACTGCAGTGTCCCTGTGTGTATTTTTACACTGTAAATTCGACTTGGCAAGTGTACCCACTTGCCAGGCCTAAACCTTCCCTTTTCTTACATGTATGGCACCCCTAAGGGAGGCCCTAGGTAGCCCCAAGGGCAGGGTGTAGTGTATGGATAAGGTAGGACATATAGTAATGTGGTTTATATGTCCTGACAGTGAAATACTGCCAATTTCGTTTTTCACTGTTGCAAGGCCTGTCTCTCTCATAGGATAATATGGGGGCTACCTTTAAATATGATTAAAGTGTAGATTCCCCTAGAGAGTAGATGCACATGTGGAGTTTGGGGTCCCTGAACTCACAATTTAAAAATACATCTTTTAGTAAAGTGCGTTTAAAAATGCCACTTTTAGAAAGTGAGCATTTTCTTGCTTAAACCATTCAGTGACTCTGCCTTGTTTGTGCATTCCCTGTCTGGGTCAGTTTGACAGTTGGGTTGTTTTTCACCTCACACCAGACAGTGACACAAAGGGGGCTGGGGTGTAACCTGCATTTCCTGATTAGCCATCTCTGCTAGGAGGGAGGGGTGGAGTGGTTACTCTCATCTGAAAGGACTGTGCCTGCCTCTGACAATGCCGGCTCCAACCCCCTGGTGTGTGTCTGAGGCCTTGCCTGGGCAAGGCAGGATTTCACAAGTAGGTGTGAGTCCCCTTTGAAGAAAGGTGACTTCAAAGACTAAAATGGGTATAAGAAGGGCACCCAAATCTACAGACTTGAGAAAACACTTCTGGAACCAAGAGGAACCTCTGCCTGGAGAAGAGCTGATAGCTGAGGAAGAAGTGCTGCCCTGCCTGTGACTGTGCTTTGTGGAGCTTTCCTGCAGTGCTGCTTCTGCCAGAGTAAGAGGGCAAAGACTGGACTTTGTGTGCCTTCCATCTTGTGAAGAAATCTCCAAGGGCTTGAGTTAGAGCTTGTCTCCTGTTGTTTGAAGTCTCAGGGACAGCAAAGACTTCTCTCTGCCAGCACCTGGGGTCTCTGGAGAGACTCCTGCTCTGACAAGTGGTGCCCTATCCAGTCCCTGGGCCCTTGAAAGAAAAGCTGGTGGAAATCCAAGGAAATCGACTTCGGACGACTCCGGACCGACGCCGCTGCTGAATCCGGTGACACCGCCTGCACCCAACGGCGTGACCTTCGCTGGAACGTGACGCTCTTCGCAGGCCCGATGCCGCTGCAGCCCAGCTGAAGTCCGCGACTCCGTGGAAGTCGCCGTACCACGTCGTGACAGACGCCGCTCGAAGTGCACGGATTCAACATTTCGCACAGACGCCGCGATCCCCGACTTCGCGCATCGGCTTGTTTTCACTCTTCACCAAAGGTACTGTACTTGGGGGTCTACACGACTCCTTGTCCGGCGCCGCTGGTGTCGGCTTGTTGGGAACGACTCCGTCACGACGCCGTGTTAACATCTCATCGAAGCATTTTTGTTTCTAAGCGCTATTTTTGAGTTTAATCTTTAAATATTCATAACTTGACTTGTGTATGTTGGATTTTTGTCGTTTTGGTCTTGTTTTGTTTAGATAAATATTTCCTATTTTTCTAAACTGGTGTTGTGTCATTTTGTAGTGTTTTCATTAAGTTACTGTGTGTGTTGGTACAAATACTTTACACCTAGCACTCCGAGGTTAAGCCTACTGCTCTGCCAAGCTACCAAGGGGGTAAGCAGGGGTTAGCTGAGGGTGATTCTCTTTTACCCTGACTAGAGTGAGGGTCCTTGCTTGAACAGGGGGTAACCTGACTGTCAACCAAAGACCCCATTTCTAACAAATGATAGTTCTTCTAAAATTCATAAATCTCTTCATGAATATTCCTGTACTTTGGAATAAACATTCTTTACAATACTGAAAAGTGCATTCCTCAAACTGGTACGTGCTAATGGATTTGCTCTGATTAGCTGGTACATGATGACACTACCAAAGGAGAAAGGAAGGTTTGGGATTCACAACTTTGAAATATATTATTCAGTGGCACAATGATGCTCATCAAAATACTGGTTCAGGCTGGAAGCTTGCAGAAGGCTGCTCACTCTCCTTCAACACCATCATTGATAGTAACATCCACAGCATCAGATAATTTAACATCAGGATCCACAGCAATATCCACAGCATCAGATGAACCTACAACTAACACCCCATCTCCTTCCCTCGAAGTTAAACCTGAGAACCCAGTTGGAGAACCTTGAACATGTCCTTCAGATGTCAATTCTGAAAATGATTGTGTAATTGCACCAGCATTATCCTCAAAATTTGGCACCTCTTCTGAATAATTCTGGTTATTAGCATGCAGTTAATTTCACATTTTCTTCCATACCTCCAAAGGATCAAGTACAATCCTGTTAAGATTCCACACGTTCCCATTACTAAACCTGACTGCCCTTTCCAAAACATCAATTGCGTCCTCTGGTTCGTAAAACCTACTGTCACCTTTCACAACACAGCCTGGTTTCTTAACACAAACACTAACACCCAAAATAACTTTCACAACCTTGGTACCTTTCTTAGGGTCATGTTACAAGTTACTTTTTCTTTAACTATCATTATTCCTATCACGGGCAGCTTCCACAGACCATTGCTCTATTCCTGAATGAAATACTCATCCATGGTTGTATTTAATTTGAGGATTTCTCCCTCTCATCATAACAGAAGGAGACACTCCTGTGGTTTATTAGTAGTAACAATGTATGGCCACACAGATTTCCCAAACTGAGTGATCCAATTACTGTTACTAGCAATTGCTAATTGTACTGCTCCTTTGATAACACACTTCAATCACTCTACCATTTCACTGTCACTTGGTTGATATATCAAAGTGGTCCTATGGCGAACAACAACCCCCTCAAAGTACATTTTAGCCTTCTTAGACATGAATTGCACACCATTGTCACTCGGGGTTGTAGCAGGAATGCTCTCAGAAACAAAAACATTATCAAGAAACTCCAAAACCAAATCTGTAACTCCTTGAGCAACAATTTTAACCACAGGCCATCTTGAAAGCAAGTCAATAAGAACTAATACATACTTTTGTGGAGATTCAATAGGTCCCATGATATCCAATGCTACAGATTCCCAAGGATTCTGGGGACACAAACAACTACACTTTGGTGGTCTGACAGTTTTTTATGATCCAAGCCCGGCCACCAGAACAATGTTTTCACCACATATTTAGTTCTGGCAACGCCAAAGTGACCCTCATGTGCCAACTTGATAACCTTTTCATATAAATTGTGAGATGGAATCACTCTATCAGCCTTCAAAGGTGTACCGTTGACTTCTGATTGTTCTGATATGACCTCCCAGAAAGGTTTAATAGAATCATCCATACTGTTCTATTTTGGCCATCTACTATGTACATAGTTCAATACTTTTGGTAAAGTATTGCCTTTCTTGAATTCCATTCATCAATTTTGAAAGCAGGGGTGCTGCCATCATGGACGAACGCTATTTGAAATCAATTCCATTGTTCATCCTCACAGTCCTCCATTTGTCTAGACATTCTTGAAAATTAATCTGCAGTGGCAATATCCTTGCCAGGTACATAGAGTATTCTGCAAATCAAAATCCCGCATTTGCATAGATAATTGATCAATTTTGAGAGATTTTAGAGTGCCTTCTGTTGTTAAACTTTTCACAAGGACTTTGTGATCACATCATATGAGACAAGGTTTTAAATGAAGCTCTAAAATGTTTTAAAGCACATACCAATGTTCACACTCAATAATCGGGTAATTTCCTCTGAAGAAACAGGGATCTGGATGCATAAGCAAAGATTTGCTCCATTCCATTTTTATCAACATGAAACAACAAGGCTCCTAAACCTTTGATGCTGGCATCAGTAGTAATAATGCTATCAGAACATGTGTCGAAACTCTTCAAAGCAGATGCTTTCACTGTAATAGATTTAATATTGCAAAACTCATTTTCACATTGCTGTAACTATTCTATTTTTTTATTCTTTACTAATTGTCTTATGAGAAAAGTTCTTTCTGTGAACTTAGGAATGAATTTGGCACAAAACTAGTAAGCCCATGAATGAACACACATGATCCTTGCTAGTAGGTGTTGAAGTCTCGTCAATGGCTCTGAGTAGAGATGGCTTGGGTTTAATACTGTCTTCATGAATAACATGACCCAGGTAAGTTACATTGTTGTCTGTAAATTTGCATTTGGAAAATTCTACTGTCAGTCTTCTAGGTTCCAAGATTTTTGGGACATTTACTAATGTTTCATGATGTACTTTCCTTGTTTTGTCAAAATCAAAATATCATCTTGAAACAAATTCACTCCTATTTCCTTGCAAAATAAATTGCACATCTATCGCTAAAGTGCTGCTGCTGCCGATGCAAACCCATATGGCATACACTTGATTTGAAAACACCCCTTAGGTGTGACAAATGTTGTATATTTCCTACATTCAGGAGACAAGGAAATCTAATGGTATGCTGGTGTTAGGTCAATAGAGGAAGACCGCACCATTAAGTGAGGCTACCATTTCATTTCTGTTAGGCAAAGGAAATTGATGAACAATTATGTTATTGGTGAAGTGGTGTAATCAACACACAACCTGATCTTGCCATTTTTCCACCTGGCCACTACAAATGGTGATACCCGGTCTGAGGCTTATACTGGTTCCTAACACCAGAAGACAATAGAGCTCACATTTATACTTTTGGATGCAAAACTGCATTTGCGCCACTTTGCATCAAAAAGTATAGAACTGGCTTGCGCCAATACAGGACTCCAGCCAGGCACTAAATTGATGGAATGGCGCAATCTGGCACTAAGGGTGGGCTAGTGTTAAAACAAATGACGTTAGCAGGGTCAGGTGGCAGAATGGGAGAAGGGGGTTTTGCTCCAAAAAATGATGTTAGGCTGGTTAGAGGCAAAACAAATCCTCTAACCAGCCTAGCATCATTTTCTGATGCAAAAACATCCAAACCACATAACTCCTGTCTTAGAAAAGACAGGAGTTGTGCTCACCACCCCACTGGCCAGCACAGGGGAAAAGGGTCCCTTGGGCATGGCCATTGCATCCTGTGCCATGCAGGGGGCCCAAGTTGGGGCCCTAATGGCACTTTAATTTAAAAAAAAACCTTACCTATACCTGGTGACCTCTAATGTGAGTGGGGTGTTCCTGGGGCCTGAGGAGGGCACCTGTGGACCCATTCCATGGTGGTCAACCATGGAAATGAGTCCACAGGTCCCCTAACGCTTGGTCTGACCCAGGCATTAAATAATGGTGCAAAGAAAGCTTTGCACTATTATTTAGACCCTCCTCCCACCCGTGTGTCATTTTAGGATAGGGGGATAAATATGGGGATATAGGGTTAGCACCATTTTTCAGATGGGAATGCCTACTTTGCATCTCATTGATGCAAGGTAGGTTCATACACATCTGTAAAATGGCGCAAACTCCAATATTTTTTTGTTAGATGGGTCTAATGTCAAAATATAAATTTGGAGTTAGTTTTGTGCCAAATTTATGTAATACAATGACACAAATTTGGCGCAACTCCTTGGAAATCTCCTCACAGATCATGAATGGTACTTTCCTCACATTGTGAACCTTGGAATTTGCAGGATCCTTCAATAGAATCATGTGTTCAGTTCCTGTAAGTTTCCCCAAATTGCAACTAAATACTCATAGAGAACAAGGAAGCACGATATTCCCCACATTTACACCCTCAACTATTAGAAGTTGTTCTTTACTGTTAGAGTCAAGAACAATATGTATGTTCTTTAGATAGAACTATCCTAGCAGAGGATGTGTGTTTTTTGCAACATAAATTGCCATGTGTCGATCTATGTTTGAATTTAAATGTGAACCAACTGAATCCAGTCATACCTATACGCTCACGACTGTACCATTCTGGATTGTTCCTTCTATAACTCCTTATTAATTATGGTGTATGGAGATCCTTAAATGTACTCCACCAATAGACCAAAGACAAGTAGCCAAGGTCCAATTGTACCTTCCTCAAGAATGCCCAAATTGAAGTATTTGACAGTGGGTATTCAATTGGAGGATGGGCCAGTTAACCCCAAATTAGAAATGGAGATCCAAACGAATCGAGAAACCACTTTGAAGAGATCAGAAGTATTGTAGTGTTTCAAATAATGTTCAGGCAATGGAGCTTAAAATCCACATTTTCTAATTCAGTGCATTTATTGGTCCCGTACACAATAAATTTGTCAGAAAATGCAGAGCGAGACAGCCGACACGTGTTTCACCCCTTTGTTCACCTGGGGCTTTTTCAAGGCATTTTTGGTGTTCATCAAGAAAAATTCATTTCTTAGTGTAGGTAGTCTTATGTTCAATGAAAGAATCCTCAAACCGATCTTGAGATAGTAATCAGGGCGTTCTGAGCGGGCGCCATGTTGGATTAGGAAAAACCACCAGTAGTCATTGAACATTCAGTTTTTGAACACTCACCATGTATTTTCAAAGCTAAATAATGGATCAACTAGCCACTTTGTTACAACTTTCGTTCTCGCTTGTAGGAAGTTGTCCTCATCCATTACTTACTTCATCGCACACATATTTAATACATTTAGGGCCAGATGTATGAAAACTGGGGTCTGCGAATCGCAAAATGCGATTATTAAGAAATCGCTATTTCCGAGTCGCAATTGGCCATGTAACAAAATTGCGATTCGGAATTAGCGATTTCTTAAAAATCGCTATTTGTGGTTTGAGAGGCCCATATACCGAATCGCAATTTGCATTCTCGCGATTTTTTTGCGATTCGGTAAAAAATTGCAAAATGCGAGAAAGCACACCTGGAGGAGCCTGATGACTCACCAGCAGGAAATGAGTCATCCCAGGCTGTTTCAGGTGCCACACCCAAACCAGCATCCTGAGTGAGAGCAGCCCAGCCACATAGAGCAGCACTGTGAAGGAGCAGCATCACCTGAGCCAGAATGGAGCCCCAAGGTACATCACAGGAGAAGCAGGAGAGGAAGCGCAAACTCAAGTTCAGTGAACAGGAGCTGGAGGTACTGACAGAAGAGGTTGTGAGGAGCCATGACCGCCTGTTTGGTAAATCATCACTCCAGGTCCCTGAGAGCGAGAAAAGAAGGCTATGGCTTGAGATCAAGGGTAAAATCTGCGCCATTGGAGTGGCACAGCGCTCCATTGAGGAGATTAAGAAACGGTGGTACGACCTGCGGTCCCAGGCAAAGGAGAGGGTGGCAAGGAGTCTTGCAGAGGCCAGTGCCACAGGTGGCGGACCACCAACCGAACCACCTGCCACACCACTGGAGGACCTGGTGGAATCGACACTCGTCCCGGAAGCAGTGACAGGGGTCACAGATATCAACACCTCCACTCAACCGAGTACCAGCCAAGGTAAGTGCAATGTTGTTGTGAGAACCCAATATGTGCATGCATAAAAGCCCCTTAGGATTTAGCATGTAATGTGAAGTAGTGTGTGAAGTAGTCCATTCCACATCTTAGAAGCTGCACAACAATGCATTATGGGATTTGCGGTCCACAAACTAGTACAGACAGTAGCATGACAGTGTAAGGAAGCATAGTGACGCCCAAGGTAACACAACACACACTACACCATGTAGAGCAGTACTTGTACCTTTATTGCCAATTTTGGACAGAGAATGTAACATACAGAACTGACATGCTGCATATTGTTGTTGCAGGTGGGCCTGGTCCAGCAGCCACTCAAATTCCTTGTGTAGGGGAGACGGACACCCAGCAGCCCTCTGACACCAACACCAGTGGGTCCCTCAACATCTCCACTGTGCGCCGCAGGCCCAGGCCACTGCCACTGCCAGACCTCAGTGGCGACTCAGATGTGCAGCAGGAGGGGCCAAGCACACCATCTGCACCAGATAGGCGCTGCCAGATACCGGAGGACAGGGGTCATGCAGCACAATGCAGAAGTGCCACAGTGTCCCAGTAGCAACCGCATGAGGCAGGTGAGGGTCCATCATTGTTCGGGGGACTTGAGGCTGCTATGTTGCAGCAACAGTGCCTGCAAAACAGGAGAATATTGAGTTTGGACCGGAACCTGAGAGTCCAGAATAGACACATGATGGGCCTGCATCGGCGACTTGACACCCTGAACAGCAACATCACCCAGCTGCGTGAGGGACAGGTGCAGGCCTCTCAGGACACTAGGGAGCTTACCAGTGCAGTGCGTGACCTGTGTGAGGAGCTGCGGCACGAAAGGGTGAGCCGACGCAGACATGAGCACTGCTTCAGGACAATGTTTGCAAACTACTGCAGGTCCTCAAACAGGATGGCAAACTCCACAGCACTCATCGCCCGTCGCGCTGTGGCGGCCCAAGTGGAGGCTGTACACACCAGCAGGGATGTGGTCCAGGGCCTTGTACAAATCACTAATGTGATTGAACTAGTCCTGGGACAGAGTTCTGCCACTCCCAGTGAGGTAGCCTTGGGGGACACTGAGGACAGTTCGAGCCTTAGTAGTGTGGCAGTACCTGCATCAGACACCAGACGGCACAGTGCCAGGCGCAGCACTGCCACTGAGGGTGACATTCAGGGTGCCAGTGAGTCAACTGCGCACCCCAGTGGTGTGCGTGGGAGGAGGAAGTGACTCTTGCCGCAGTGACACTGGTGTTCCCACTATGATGTGATAGTGTGGGACTCAGTACTTTTGTTATTTTTAGTATTCAAATTCACCTGTTTACTTCAATTTTCACCATTCATTACCTGACGTAAGGTAATAAATTTCTATCACTACAGGTACAGTTGTCAGTGGAGTTTTGTCATTCATACTCACGTCGGAAATGGTTGTGTGTGATGTCAGCACGCCTTTGCCTTCCCTCTGCTGCACTGGTCCTGTCTGCTGGCTGTAGAGGTGGTATGGGATCGTCATCCTCATCTGATTCCGTGTCACTGATTTCTATAGGTATGCCCCTGGTTGTAGCTATATTGTGCAAGATTGCACAAGTAGCAACTATTCTACATGTGGTTTCTGTACTGTACTGTAGTGCCCCTCCACTCTTGTGGAGGCAACGGAAGCGACTCTTCAGGAGGCCAAATGTGCGCTCCACCACGTTGCGGGTTGCCCTGTGTGCTGCATTGTATATCCATTCTGCTGGTGTTGTGGGATTGAGGTAGGACGTCATCATGTAGGTGCGCACTGCGTAGGCACTGTCTCCTGGAAGGGACAGAAGGTGTGATGAGTACCTCAGCCATCTGACATGGGTTTGTTATCTATGTGCCAGTGTACAGAGTGACATTACCTAGTAGATATCCTTCACCAAACTCCCCAGCTAGCAGTCTTGTGTGAATCCCGCTGTGACGAAAGATGTATGAATCATGTGTGCTCCCTGGGTACCTGGCCACGAGATCAGTTATGATATAGGAGGAATTGCATATCACCTGTATATTCATGGAATGTTGGTGTTTACGGTTGTGGTACACATACTCTGTGACAGATGGTGGATATATTGCCACATGTGTGCCATCTATGGCACCTAGGATGTGGGGGAACTGTGCTATCGGATAAAACTCAATTTTTGTCTGCTGTATTTCCTGTGGGGTGTGAGGGAATCCCATGTACTGTTGGAGTTTGCTTAGCATGGCGTTGATAAATGCATTGAAAACTCTGGAGAGGGTGCTCTGTGAGACCCCCCCCAGCCGCTGCTATGACCCCTTGATAGCTCCCTGAGGCGAGTAGGTGTAGGGAGCATAATACCTGCACATGGGTGGGGATACTACGTGTCCTTAGTGTTCTGCACTGCAGTATGGGTTGTAGCTCAGCTATCAGATCAAGAATCATGGCTGAGTTCAACCCATACCTCTCATATATTTCCTCCTCTGTCAGGTCAAAAAGTTTAATGCGCACTCTGAAAATGCGCTCCTGTCTCCTCCTCTCTCTCCTCAAACCTGCATGGATCCTCATCCTCCTTGCCATGACGTAGAGTGCAGCCATTGTGGAACAGAGTGTGAGGCATTCTGGGCCTCTTTATATAGGTTGCACCTGGTTACCACCTGCTTTCACTTAGTGGTATTTTGCATGTGCAAAATGCCATTCTGCGAATAATCGCTAATTGCGATTTTTTTATGCATCTATTTGCGATTGGGATTTTGCGATTCGCATTTTGCACCTCGCAATTTCCTACTGGAAATACCGAATCGCAAAACAAGGTTGCAATGCAAAAATTCGCAAAATTTGTGATTTCTTAGTTTTGGTCTGCGATTGCCTTTCATGCATCGCAGACCACGTTTTTGCACTCGCAAACGGCCGAATTTACCGATTCGCACCGTTTGCGAGTGCAAAAATATTTCATACATCTGGCCCTTATTTTTTTTTCCTACACAGTTCTGCTTATTGCTCAACAATACAATTGCCATATTTATTTTTGTCCGCTGGCCGAATTTTGACAAGTCTTCCTTGCTGTCACACCAATTTAATCTAAGTTGGCCTTTAGATTGTTTATCCTTCCCGTATTTGATAGAAGTATTTTTGCTCATTCTTTTCACAGCTTACAAATTGTTTCATCCTCTCTAGACTCTGTGATTAAATGCAAAAGCACACATGTTGGGACTTTCAGCCTTACTCACTATTGCTAAAACATAATTGAGAGCTGAATCCCCATTGACCCACAGGTGCTCCTGAAAGGTAGGACTTCTTGCATTCATATCCAATTGATCACATATTAGGTAGTCTTGTAAAACATCAAATGTGCAATCTATTGTTAGTTTCTTTAAGTCAGCAATATAATAATTAATAGATTCATCCTCTTCCTTTTTACGCTAGAAAATGTTAATCTTGTGAGGCCCATGCAGACTTTAGGTTTAAAATACCTATACAAATTAAACGTTGCAGCACTAAAAACACTGACATACACAGTGACTACAGCTTTGGTTATCTTAGAATAGGCTTTTAAAGCTTGTGGCCCAGGAGAATGTAATAAAATATTTTTCTTTTGTTCCGCAGACACTTTGTTAGGTTCATCTACAGGTGAAAGACAATTTTAAAAATTCTCCCTACACTCTCCCCATTTTGGGATAGGGGCAACACCCGAAGACCAAAACTGTTGAGGTGGACTGATGGTTAAACTCTGGGAACACGTTTCAATTTTAAGGGGAATTTTGCAATGTCTTCACCAAATATTTGGACTACTCCATTGTCCTTACTTCATCAAAAAACAAAGCAGTATATCCCCAAAAAAGTGCATAAATAGTGTAATGCTTTAGTTAAATTACTTTAAGTGTCTCCACCATTTAAATATCTGTGTGGCACAATGCAAAAAGCATTGTCATAAGAATCTCCACTACTGAAAATATTAATGCGGCAGAAAGCAAACAATGCTGTGAGCACCCCTAGAAACTGATGTCCTCGCCTAAATATGCTCATCACAGTTATGTTCTGGCTCAACACCATACAATGCACAGGAATTGTATTCTTCGCTCAAGAGGTTGTATGCATCAGACTGTAAACGCTGTGAAATGCACTTTAATTTTCTTAAAATGGTGGCTTGTAAGATCTTGCCACGTGACCTCATGTGAATTTGTGGAAAAACACTGTTCTCCTTGATTGATGTCACATGCAAGTGTCACATGCAGAGACCCCAGACAATTTAGCTGCAGGTTCAGAAGCCACAATCCAGCCAGTAGTAACGTTAAGAAGTTGCTTAATACAACACAATTGTTCAAACGTTAAGTACACAAGGATAGCAATAATATTAAATAATTTAAAATTTAAAGATTACTGGTTGCATTGTTTTCGACATTGAAAAGCCAAAAGGAATTTACTAGGGTGGATTCCCCTTAAGGTCAGCTCTAGCTCATCACCACTTGTTATAAGCAAGTGAAAGAGTTCATACTTATTTTGTACAATTTTTTTCTAGGTAAACCTGAAAAGAATGCACAGCATGGCAGCACACATCTTCCTTCATCTCGTCAACCCTTCAACTGCTACCCTCATTGCCTCACATAAAATCTCCCCACAACTTGACCTGTTATTACATACCTACAATTCTATAGTAATAAACAAGCCAACAACAATATATGCATAAATCTTCGCAATAAATTGCTATCCTACAAAGTTTCATACACCAGGCCTGCATCACCACGGCACAAAAATATATAGTTAATCATTCACACTTACTTAAATGCATTAGATGTGGAAAAGGCTTTGTAAACTTTCTACATCTCACATTAGTATGTCCAACTACATATCAGTACTGACAGGAAAGACTAGATAAGGCATGGGGAAAACTCTATAATCCAGTGGAATTTAGGGTATGAATGCCATTAAAAGATAAACAGTGCTCCAAAGGCAATCATTTAGGCAAATATAATGAATAGTTAATGATATACAAAACATCCTGCTTTCAGCAAATGAAAGTGAAACTAATTCAGTTTTAATAAATAAAATATTCACACGACAATTCCAAATAATGCTGAGGTGGTACGTGTAACGGCTCAGTGCAAATGAGAATAGGTGACAGCAAAATGTACTAATAGGATATATACAGTGCGCATGAACCAAAAGAGTCGCAACCAACAGGACTAGGAATCAAATAAATAGGAAAATAGCTCAGTTCAAATCACATATTTTAGTTCCACATTAATCCATTACTGAATGTGGTTATAGATAAGATATAATAGTCAACATTTCAACCATAAAAGAAATCCTTCAGTGGGTCATCAGCCTGGACCGGCTGCTTTTTGTGAATACCTTCAATACTACTAGCAATGATATGAAAAAAGGTAGTATTGAGGCACTGACATTTGATCAGTGAAACACTGAGCTGTACCAAACCTCCACTTTGCTCTTTCAAAATAGGACCAAGCTTGGACACTATTAAGATCATGCTTCTCCCTATCATTAACTTCTTCCTTATGACGCTTCCAATTAAGATACCTACATTGTTTTTTTAGTTCAATTGATAAAATTCTATCTAAGTTCCTGTGGCACAATAAACCACCCCAAATCTTTCTCTCAAAATTAAAACTTCATAAAGTACTAGGAGGAGTTAATTTTCCTGACTTTTTAACTTATCACAAAGCTTTTGGCATTAAGCAAATACAACCCTATTTATCTGCACTCAATAATGCACCTCAAAATCTCTGGTTCTCTTTGGAAGAAGCATGTATTTCTCCTTTCTCATTTTTCCAATAAACACATTATATTTGTGTCTAACCGCCCAAAATGCTTGTTGTTCAGCACTATCCCCTGTTCAATCAACTTACTGAAATATTTTTCTATTTTGCATATTACCCCCATTGATTAATTCTTTAACAGTCCTATTTGGCACAATAGGTCTCTTAGGAAACAAGGTAAAACCTTGTGCTGGAAGCCTATTCTTCTAATTTCCCAATTATATCACAAAGAATCTCTCATCCCTTTTACTACTCTCTCAGCAACTTTTAATGTCCCTATTCACATGAAATCCCATTATTTCAGTATCTCTACTTTGATCCAATAGGTCCTCAATAAACGTATATCTCACAATCATTCTTTTCTTGCATCATCTCCACACCCGATTGTAACTTCTAATTTTCCTAGGGCAGCTGGTATTTATAAACTTTTAAGAAAGTCTGTTCACCTAGATACAAAACACCTATTGAGACATTGCGGGAGTCAGATCTTTGTGTTTTTTGGCCAACATTTTTATGAGATAGAATATAGTAGAAGATTCATTCCACTGCAGGCATGGTAAGCCTCACACAAACCCTATATTTTTTTATAATGGACTTTTCTACACTCCTGTATGCCTCTACAAACTCAAACTTACACACAATGACAACTGTTGGCGCTGCCACACTCAGCAGGGTACTGACTTTCAAATGTTTTTTTTCTTATCCCTCCCTATCTGCATTTTGGTCCTCAATATGGTCTTGCATTTCAGCAATAGCTCAAATCTCCTTACCAGTGTCATAAGAATTACTGTTTTTGGGTGGCATACACAACATTTGGAGTTCATTCAATCCTCTTGGGAAACTGGTGGACCTCTTGCTTTCTATTGCAATCTCTATTATTACTTCTAACTGGAAATCTTCAGAGAACATTACTCTCACACAGTGGTGTACTTCTGTATGTTATCATAGACTTCATAAATACAAGCTTGAGTCAACAGGAACTTTCTTCAAACGTCATCGGCTACAGTTGCAACTATCTCTCACTCACTGCGAAGTAAATGGACTTTTCTCCTCCTTTATAAAATGTCAAATATATATCCTGTTTTTCTTCCTATATATACTTATTTCATCTTATATTCACTGTAACTTTTGTCTATTACCTTTTTCTCCACATGGCTATCACTTGATTCCCTTTTCTATCCCTATAGCTCTTCTCCTTCTTTTCTCTTTCTTCTTTCTTTATTCAGACTTGGAGTCTTTGATACTATATTGATGTATATGCCTAAGTCATTTACATGTTTAATATGTATTTATAAGTACAATATTCTTTATTCATATATATCCACAATTGCATATCTCTGCTTTGGCTAAGTTAAGTTAATGTTGTTGTATTTGACTCAATAAAAACATCTTTAATAAAAGAAAAAGAGGACCAAGCATTAGAGACAAGAGACGAGATTGTGAGGGCAGCTCTCCCTTCATCTCAGACTGAATTGTTACATTCACAATGGGGACGCCCATCTCTCAAGGGGCATTATAGTTGTGGTAAATGTATGGCATGCAAGTCTATGCATATGCATGAACCCAGAAACACGTGTCCAGAGATGCTTGAAAACATAAGGCCTGAAATAATAAAAATGCCAAAGAATTCTCTGCAAGGTGCTGACTTTGCTACATTCCATAATGACCTGTTGTGAGTGCGCTTTCGTTCAGGGCAACTCTTTTTGTACAAATATATACATATATATGTATATACATACATACACATAAACATAGATTATTGCTATAATAATGCTGTAAAATAAATGTATCAATTTAGGACCACACTACAAGTTCATGGGCTTGTGCAATTAATGTTGAACTATCTAATGAAAAGTTAATGAAAAAAGAACAAAGAACACTTGGACTAGGATGTATTTACCACCCGTGGTAAATACATCACCGTGGGGTAATGGCATTTAACATGTGTGGTAAATACCCCACCTCATTCCGACAAAATTGTACTGAGGGTCACAGTGTCAACTGAGTGGCTTCTTTTAAAAAATCTGCAGTGTTTCTTTTTCTAATTGACATTAGTGTTTTGAATTCCCACCGCTGCATCACATGGCTTCACAACCATTGTAAATCCTGCAACAGAAACGTTAAAGTAGTTTTAGAAAAAAAATATAGACAGATACTAATTTGGAATGTGATAGAGCTCTTCCTTCTAGAATCCTAGGTGCAGGTATTGGACCTGCCAAAATCAAGCTGTTTGGCATGTGGCAGGTTTTAATGTACTTGGAAATTTCTAGAGTATGAAGGACCAGGCAAATGCTGTGATTCAATACAATTGTAAGAATTTGTGAGCGTATGCATTCATGCAAGAACAAGACTAATGAAGTTTTGGTAAGTATTTCATGCGTTAGAGTGCAAGCAAAGAGATTACACATGACAGTGTTACACAAACACTTGTTCCATTTATAGAGGGAGCAGCATTGATCCTACAGTCTGCAACCGGCATACCTTTTACTTAATTTTTCGTGCACAAACCGGATTGGTTGAGCATAAAAATGCTGCATTTTTTACTCTTTTAGGTCTGGTTTCTAAAACTGTGTAATGTAGCTAAAAAAAATCTGAGAGCACGTGAAGAAAGTAAATACAAGTGATTCAAATGGTAATGTGACAGAGATAGTCAGAGGTAAATCCATGCTCTGAAAGAATAAAAAGAGGAGGCAACATAAGAAATAAGTCACAGCAGAGGCCAAGAGATGGAAAAGAGTACAATACATGTAATGTGAATAAGACAATGAGATGACTTCGAGATGCAGATACGGCACGAAGGACGGACAGAAAAATATGCACAAGGACTTAAAGAAAAGACTACATACTTCCAAATAACGCAGAGTCTAGGAAAACCGCATATTATTCTGGTCACTGAGTTTACTAAACCAAGGAAAGCAGAAATGGACAAGGGAGGTTGGAAAAATACAATGCTACTCTTTCCCTTCTTATCAGTAGTAAATATGGTACCCTTAGTCAATCAGGTCCCCTTTTTATTTATCAGCTCTTCAGAACACTTAAGGGACACTTAGGGGAAACTGTTCCTTAACTAATACAGAGCCTAAGGCTGAGAACGAACTGTACTTCCTTGTGTTGAGAGCTACCGAATGCCCCTGTTTCGGCCTGATCATTGTGTTTATACCCCATACGAGTCACTGCTTCACTCTTCCTTATTTGCATCTAGGACTCTACTTTTACTTGACTATATCTTTAAGAATAAAGAGGATGGGGAAAAAGAAGAAAGGGAGAATGAAAGATAGAAAGGAGAGTGGAAAAATAGGTTCGAAAGAAAGGGAGATTAAAAGGAACAAGAAAGGAGGAAGGTAATAGAGAATCAAAGGGAGCAAGAATATAGGGAGAAGGTAGAGCAAGATGAAAGGATGACAGAGGGAAGGAAAGATATAGAGAAAATTACCAAGGGTAGGAAACAAGTGATGAGGAGAGCAAGTTAAATGAGACAGAGAAAGATAACGGGATGAGGAAGGACAAAGAGCCAAGAACGAAGGATGAAGAAGGAGAGAGTGATTGTTGATGAAACAGAAGAAAGAGAGATGAGGAGGAGAGGACGTCAGAGTTGTTACGGCTACTAAAACTGAGAAGATGGGCTGAGAAAAATAATAGACCTGAGAAAGGACGAGTGAGATGAAAAGACGTGAAAACTCAGTACATGGTGAAATGTGATGTAAAATACTCCGTTTGCTCCCTTTTGTTTTCACAGTTATCTTGGGGGATGATCCCACCAACCCCTCTTAAAGTGGTCAGGCTTTTTCCACGCACTTGCGCCCTCCTCGCACTGTGGGGACTGCTAAGAAGACATTTGACAGGCTCCATTTGCTTCCCAGTCTAGCCTTTGGCACGTCCAACCTAAATTAGATTCAGACACTTTCAAAGCCACCAAAGAAGTCGGGGGTGATGAAGCAGAAATGAAGGTTTTACATTTATTAGCGCTTAAACGTAGTGTTGAAATAATCATGTGTGACTTTAACCGAACTAATAAAGATTGTACGGGGACAAAATGTGCCCTTAGAGTAGTTTGCCAACATTTATAAGCGTGCTTTATATAACGTGATGTATTAGAATTGCACTAATCCGACATAATCATAAACGTATGCTACGATTTGCTTGTTTGAAATGCTTTAGCTTAGCATTACTTTAGTAGAGGCTTTGGCCTAGTTGCCCGGTCTCACGGTTTAGATGCTCGTATTTTTCCAATGTGCTAATAAACGTGTATTTTTGCTTGAAGCTGTACTTTTCCACTGAGATCGTTCACATGCTTATCTTAAAGTTTTGTGCCAGCTTGGCATTTTTCTCTTTACTCCAAGGTAGATCTGCAGGTGCGGACAATGGAGGCTCTGAAAGTGAGCTAATTGGTATAAAATGTTGCAACTTGCGTACCCATCTCCAAGGATAATGTATGCTTAAGTAAAAGCTTGAGAACTGTCGTTTTTGATTGGACAATTTGAAGCTAACCTATGAACCCTCCAATGGAAGACCCTACTGGATTTGAACTGTTGTCTATAAAAACCAGGTGCACGAGAAGAAATTAGGCCATTACCCGGACATTACACCCATTGCGCCATTTTGCAGCTATTATGGCCCACTTTGCTGCGACGCCATTTTGAAAGAGACTTCGATGCTTTCTCTAATCGAGAGAAAGAGACTTTAAATGATTCTTGCCCTAGAGACTTTAACTTTGATCCCTTTGCATGAAGTAGTAGTAGTTTTATTTTGCCGCCGTGAGGCAATTGCCCCGTCCACCCCTGCCCCTTTGCCCCGTCCCATGCTGATCGAAACGGTACCCATGCTGATCGAGAAACGGTACCTGTGAGACGAAGACTTCCTTGTATGCTGATCGTAATTGGTAAATATGAAAGGAAATTGTACAATTGCATTGTGTTTCTTTTAGGTAACCAACTGCTGATTTTTGACAAGGTCCCTAGTTAGGAGTTTTCTAAATTAATGTTGCTAAATTGTTTTTGCATGAAGTCCCACATGCCGATGCTAATTTGAGGTTAGATGAGGATTCCTTTTGTTGCACGATGCAATTTGAGACCTTGTTATGCTGACTAAATGTATGCAATTAGCTCATTACAGATTATCGTATTAGTGATTTGCATTGCTATTATCGAATGTCTTGTGATTCAAATGCTACATAGATTGCACTTGTTTCGCCGCTATGGACAGCTATTAATGTTCATTTACGTTTATCATTTGGTGTTGAGACACATTTATATTGTGCTAGCTTTGTTAATATAGGGAAATAAATTCACTAACTTTGAATAAACTGGTGTGGTCATTCTTGACTGAAAGGTCAGGGTTCGCCGAAATGTATTCTGGATTAATTGTTAAGTGTTATGTTGTTCAGGGTATTGCTTATGTTCGTTACTGATTATTGATTTGATAAATTGCTCGATATAGAGTACGGAGAGTCCCACTTAGTCAAAAGATTCATCGGCCTAAAATGCGTCCGAATACAGGTAAATTATTAATACGGACCGCTCTATCAGTAGACGGTAGCAGAGGACGGTTTCGTCTTTTGGGACCCTGTACTCTTAAAGTACATGGTGTTGAATTAACGGTTTCGACTTTTGAGACCCCATTCGAGAAGTTGAATTAGATTTTTCTTGGGTAAAACTGATTGACAGAATGATGATGGGCTAGGTCCACCGCGACTTTCCCGGGATCTCGGAGCTTGCGAATGAAGAGAATGGAGGTGTGAGATCAGCGTTGGCGGTACTAGTGATGGTATGAGTGAAGTTAGGGTTTTGCGCTTGCACAGCTTATTGCCGCAGGTTGGGTGAAAAGGTTGCGAGGATTTTTTTTTTCTTTTCTAGAGGATAGCGGAGGTGCGACTCCGAGTGTAGAAGTAGAGAAGTCGTCGAACTTCATAGAAATAGCGGAGGTGCGACTCCGAGTGTGAGAGTAGGGAAGTCGTCGAACTTCATGTGCGTGTGGCGCTTTGTGCATAAAAAGGTCCACGTGGTTGTTGTTGTTGAGGCGGGCCCTGCGAGGTCAAGAGACTCAGGAGTATGTTGATCTATGTTGTGGTCTGGGCGGTTTAGTAGGTTGATCGGGCGTGGTCAACGAGTCGGTACGTGTGTCGAGGGAGTGAAAGGAACTTCGACTTCGGGCTTTGACAAGATTCTAAGTGCACTAGAATAGATCATTGACAAGTTGAGAGTAGGTCTGCGGGTCAGATTTGCTTGCGAAAGTGGGGACCGAGAAAGATGGAATAACTGCTGAGGCTAGTGAAAAATCCCTAAGGTCCTGAAGCGATTGTGTTACCCTTCCTGTAGTAAACCGACAGATCTGTTTTATTTTTGGTAGCTCGCGATACATGCAAGAAGTTGTTACGAGAGGAGCTGAGTGAAGGAGGACTAGCCGCGAGGCTTTGTCAGCCGCAGTGTGTGTGAGTGTGACGTCACTAGGAGCCGCGCTGGGATAGGTTGGTTGGAGAGAAGGGTCGCGCACGGATTGGACGCAGTCCGTGGGGCTCGATTGGAAGGGGAAAGGCAAGCGAAGAGTATTCCGGGAATCAAAGTCACCTATTGATTACAAATTTTGTGAAATAAAAGACGAGAAAATGAAATTTTTTAAAGCATTAAGGAGTGCGATGAAGGGGGAGTCTTACATTAAAGCGAGCGTAGGAGAGGAGACGCCGCCCGAAGGTACACCAGCTTACATTGTAATGGAGGAAAAAGGGGTAGCTCCGTGCCTTTGGCTAAAGCAATGGCACAAGCTGACAGAGAAACATGGGAGCGTAGCGTTCCCGATTCATGGGACATTCAATATAAGGATACTAGAGAATTTGAGATTCACGATGTACGACATGAAAGTACCTCCAAGGCCAGCACAGTTTGAGGCTCTAGCGATTTGGGAACTGATGGCTAGACAGCAACAGCAAAATAAGTTTGAGAACAGGATAAGGAAGGTAGAAAAGACACTAGCGGACGCTAGGTGGGATAATGCACAGAAGGTGTGGAGGTCAGATGTATTGCAGGGGATAAAATTGTTTCCCGCAATTACCAAGGAAGAAGAGGAGACAGGTAAGAAAGCTACCTGTAAGACAAACAGGAGGTGTTCCAAGGATAGAGAGGACGAGGAAAAGTTGAGAAGAGAAGAGGAGTTAGAGGATGAGGAGTTAATCATGCAATTGCTGAACGACCGTACACCACCTTATGCAGAGAGTGGACAAGGTCCAAGTACCAGTTCTGCCCCTCCGGCATCGGTACAGAACGGTGAAACTCAGAGTTCAGGAGCATCATCGGGATCTAAGGACCCGAGTCTACTGTTCACCCCGCAGATACCGCAGGTTAGGAGAATATATCCAGATGTGCCCATGTTGAAACCAGCAGAAAATTATCAGCCGCAGATCCCAGGGTACTACAGCAGTGACAACGGTGCAGGAATGATTCTAGATCCAACCGTAAGGGGAGTACAGAATGGTCACAACCCGACATTGGCACAAGCTGAATCAACCCAGTTTTTGATGCCTCAAAAGCAGATGCAGGGGGGAACAGCACATGCTCAGATGACGGGGAGTCAGATGGGCATGCCGGCAATGATGACCCATGGTGTGGGAATGAGCATGCCTCAGAATATGGGGAATGGACAAAACCCAGACGCGATATCGCTACCCATTACTGTAGGTCCACCGGTACCTCTGTACAGTCAGCCTAACTTAGGTATGAGCGGTCAGGGATCAATGCTGCAGAATGGGACAGAAAGGAGGTGCATAGAAAACACTCCAGGGATAACTCCGATAGCGGCTCAGCCAACTGGATCTGGGTCCTTGATGGAGTTTAGTCCCATATGTGCTCAGTCAACACTGGTGAGGTCGAGTCCCCCACTGATGATACCGCTGTCATCGAATACTGAAAAGTTGCCGCAACCATCAATGGCAGTCGATGTGAACGCTACACTGATGGGGTTGAATGCGCAACAGCTGACACAGTGGTTCAACAGTCTAAATTCCACACAAAGTTAAGCCAGTGGGAAGGGAGAAGATTATCTGAATAGGGTCAGGTTGAACATGGAAGCACAAGAATTGGTGGAAGGGACTATGGATGTGAATAGGTTAGAGTCCTACTCGGAAGAAGAGCTGAGGTATCTATGTCCCAGGATAACAAAAGAAGTGAACAAGGTACACAAAAGCTTGCAAGAAGTAGCTGACAAAAACGGGGTTGATGTAGACAAGACGAAACACTTGAGCAGAAGCTACAGGTTGGATTTTGGGACCACAGATTTTGAACACATGAGGTCGGCAGGCATGAAGGCGCACCTTAGAGAATTGCTGCAGAGTGCACAAGTGTGGAGGTGCTTAGACAAGTGGGAAAGCAGATGGGTAAAGAGGAAGGAAAAGAGGAGGGACAGTGCTACAGAGCTCAACGAGAAAAGACCACAGAGTAGCGAGGCAGTAACCATGTTACCAATGAGGGAGACAGCAGGGGGGAAATTAATACATGTACCATGGCACAGAAGCGACATTCAGTCATTTACGGATGATTTTCCCAAACTGAGAGAGAAGCCGATTGAGTGGTATCAACAGACTGATAGGTTTGTGAAGCTTGCAAAATGTCTCTGGGAAGACCTGAATACTCTCTTTGAGATTGTGGTTCCGGCAGATTTGTGGGAGGATTGCAAAAGGGCTGTAGGTTGGCCGACAAGTGAACCAGAAAGAGACAGGGATACGGGTGCACCATCACCTATGGTGATGAGCTTGTACTACAAGGTGATTGAGCATTTGAAGACGAAGGTGGCCGCGAAAAATGTGGATTGGCAGAAGATCGATCGAACTGCCCAAGAGGCTAAAGAGTCGATTCATAGTTACTATGAGAGATTGTTGAAGGCGTTTAAGAACTACAGTGGCACAGAGACAATAGAGGCGAAGGACATGCTTCATTTTGTGTTCAGATTTGTGGAAGGGCTGAGACCAGAGATAAGCCAGATGATAAAGTCGCATTTGATTTGTTGGCAGTCGAAACCGATCGATGAGGTGTTGAATTATGCGAAATACTGTAGCGACGAAATTGAAGTGAAACAGAAAAGGCTGAAAGAGAAGGTGATGATGATGCAACTTAAAGCAGCTCAGACAGGTCTGCAAGGTTTGCAAGGGATGCAAGGGTTCCAACAGCAGGTACCGCAACCGCAGCCGCAGTTGCAGGGAAATATGATGTTTCAGCCACAGGCCAGAGGCAGAGGCAGAGGAGGTTTTGTGAATAATGGTCCGGATTTGAACACTGTTGTGACTGGTGTGCAGGCAATGAAGAAGGTGATGCCGTGTCACGTGTGCGGAATTGTCGGTCATTGGAAACGCGAGTGCCCGATGGTGGTGCAGGAAGGTGCAGGTGCAGGTGCAGGTGTTGGTCAGCAAAACAATGATGTCAATGCATTTCAGACAATGAGGGGACCGAAAATGAGAGGTCCAAACCCAAATTTTCAGACCGTAAATCAGTTGCAGGGATTACAACCTATGCAGCCGCAGCAGATGCAGATGCCTCGTATGCAGATGACGCAAATGCAACCAATGCAACAGCAGTTACCCATGGTACCTAATCAGCAAATGCAAATACCTTTGGCACCAATGAGTCAGCAGCAAGTGATGGTTCCTCCACAGGTCTCGGGTCAGGTAATGAGTACAAATGGCACAGTACAAAAGTTCCCACTACACAGTGAGAGTGGAATAAACAATGTATGGGAGAGTGAAAGTTCAGAAGAAGAAGGAGATTGTGTGCTTGCAGCATCCTTGGAAGTTGATCAAAAGGGTCCGTAAGTAGAGGGAAGAGTAATGGGTCATTGTGTTTCATTCTTGGTTGACACAGGAGCCACACGTTCGACTGTTAAGAGCAGTGAAGTACCAAATTTGCCACTCTCAGGGAGGACAGTTCAAGTGGTGGGAGTAGCAAACAGGCACCTGACGAACCCAATAATAGATCCGGTACCAGTCAGCATCGGTAACTATCAAGGGGTGCATCAGTTTGTGGTATGTGACTCAAGCCCGATAGCACTGTTAGGGAGAGACTTATTGTGCAAATTGGGTTGTTCGATCATGTGTTCGAACGAGGGAATAACAATCCAGACGAGCAGTGATGGGGAAGAAGAGGACAGTGTAGAGGGGGATGAGATGGAAACTGTTGATGAAGAATATCCTCTGATTTGTCTTTTCCCGATGATAACTGAAGAAGATATTCCAGCCGAATTACGGGAAACAGTCGGAAAGGAAGTGTGGGATATGACAGGGAAAGAGGTGGGATTGATGAAAGGAGTGGAACCAGTGAAAGTGACTGTAAAGCCCAATGCAATCTTTCCCCAGACCCCACAATACCACATGGCACAAGACACCCTTATGAAAGTTGCCCAACTTATTGACGAATTTGTAAAACAGGGGGTACTGAAAGAAGTGTTAAGCAGTCCATGTAATTCACCAATAATGGGACTAATAAAGCCAAGTGGAAAGGTCCGACTTGTGCAGGACTTGAGGAAAATAAATGACATCATAGTCAAGTGTTGCCCTGTCGTACCAAATCCAGCTGTGATAATGTTTCAAGTCCCTTGCGATGCCGAATGGTTCTCAGTCATCGACTTGTCACAAGCATTCTTTTCTGTGCCTCTTCATGAGGACAGCCAATTCCTCTTTTGTTTCAAATTCCTAGACAGAGTGTACAGTTGGTGTCGAATTCCTCAAGGGTTTTCTGAGTCACCGTCAATCTTCAATCAGATTCTAAAGAAAGATTTGGAAGCATTAGAATTGCCATTCGAGTCAACCCTAGTACAGTACATTGATGACTTACTGGTTGCATCAAAGACAGAAAGTGGCTGCACAGCCGATACCATTGCTCTGTTGAACCATTTGGGAAGGAATGGACACAAGGTGTCTCCTTCCAAATTGCAGTTTTGTCAGAAGAAAGTGAAATACTTGGGTCACCAGATAGAGAAAGGGTCACGGAGAATAATGAAGGAAAGAATAACAAGTGTACTTCAAATGAGTCCACCAAAGACAAGGAGGGAGGTGAGGAAGATTTTGGGAATGGTGGGCTACTGTCGCCAGTGGATTCCCAACTTCTCAACTCTAGCAAAGCCTTTACTGAAACTGACCCAGAAGGATGCCTTGGATCAAATTGAACTGAAAGGAGATGAGATGGATGCTTTTGTTGAATTGAAAGAGTGCATGTGCAGGGCTCCAGCTTTAGGTATGCCTGATTACACAAAGCCTTTCACATTGTTTTGTCATGAACGTGATGCATGTTCTTTGTCTGTCTTGACTCAAGCCCATGGTGGCGTAAACAGACCAGTAGCGTATTTTTCAGCTACTTTGGATCCGGTCGCAGCAGCACTTCCAGGGTGTTTGCGCGCCGTAGCAGCAGTTGGTATCAGCCTCACTCAGAGTGAAGGAATAGTGATGGGACACCCAGTAACAGTCATGGTCCCTCACTCAGTTGAGATACTTTTGACCCGCTCCCGAACGCAACACATGACCGGAGCAAGACTCACAAGGTATGAAACGATAATTCTGGCCTCACCGAATGTGCAGCTGAAAAGGTGCACTACGTTGAATCCAGCAACCTTGCTTCCTGGTGAAAATGCTGAAATTGAGAACGCTGAAGACGTCGAGCATGACTGCCTTCAGGTGACTGAATTTTGCACAAAACCTCGACCTGACATTAAGGACACTAAGCTTGATGAAAATGACCAAATTGTTTTTGTTGATGGTTCATGTCTAAGAGATGGGATGGGAATTTTGAAAGCAGGATATGCTGTATGTACTGTAACAGGTGTCTTGGAAGCGGCCTGGCTCCAAGGAGTCTATTCTGCACAAGTAGCAGAACTTGTAGCCATTACAAGAGCATATCAACTGTCTGCATTGATGAAAGTCACCATTTACACTGATAGTCAGTACGGGTTTGGAATTGTGCACGACTTTGGACAACTATGGTCACAGAGAGGTTTCCTGACTTCTTCAGGATCCCCAGTGAAAAACGGGGAGAGAATAAGGGAATTGTTACACGCCATTCAAATGCCAGCCGAAGTTGCAGTGGTAAAGTGTAGTGCTCATACAAAAGGACAGGACTATGGGCCTGATTCTAACTTTGGAGGACGGTGTTAAACCGTCCCAAAAGTGGCGGATATACCACCTACCGTATTACGAGTTCCATAGGATATAATGGACTCGTAATACGGTAGGTGGTATATCCGCCACTTTTGGGACGGTTTAACACCGTCCTCCAAAGTTAGAATCAGGCCCTATGTTTCTCTGGGAAATGCATATGCGGATCAAGTCGCAAGATTTTGTGCCTTGAACTGTATATTACTCAGGGATGAATGGAATTCAATAAGTGAGCCAGAACTCGAACCAGCTGAAGCATTTGCCTTAAAGGTCGTAGATACAATAGATGAACTAAAAGCATTGCAGAATAACGTCAGGGAGGATGAGAGAGATTCCTGGATTAAATCACAATGTATAAAGAGACCAGATGAGTTATGGGTTTCAAATGAGGGAAAATTTGTCTTGCCAAACAGTCTCTTATCACAGCTTGCGCGGTTCTATCATGGGCAAGCTCACCTAGGGAGAGATGCCATGATAAGATTGTTCAAAACTGATTGGTTTAACCCCAGATTTCGTCAAGCTGCAGAAGCAGTTTGCCATCGATGTGTCACTTGCCAGCAGATGAACCCAGGGAAGGGAACAGTTGTGAACGCGAGCCACATTGGCAGGGCGAGTGGCCCATTTAGTCGAATGCAAATAGATTTCATTGAGATGCCTGTGCATGGAGGTCTGAAGTATGTGTTGGTGATTGTGTGCATTTTTAGTCACTGGATTGAGGCATACCCCACACGTAGAAATGACAGCCTTACAGTTGCAAAGCTACTGTTGAGAGAGTTGATACCACGTTTCGGATTCCCGATCTCTTTAGAATCAGATAGGGGAGGTCACTTCAATAACGAGGTGATAAAGTTACTTTGCGAAGCGCTGAACATTGAGCAAAAACTGCATTGTAGCTATCGCCCTGAAGCATCAGGATTGGTGGAGCAGGTGAATGGTACACTGAAATCAAGAATGGCGAAAATATGTGCATCGACAAATTTGAAATGGCCTGACGCATTGCCCTTGGCGCTAATGTCAATGAGAAACACCCCTGATAGAAAGACTGGATTGTCTCCGCACGAAATTCTCATGGGCAGGGCTATGAGACTTTCTGCAGTTCCTGCAAACGCGCTTTTGAATATTACAGATGATATGGTGTTAGACTACTGCAAGGGTCTGGCTGACGTGGTTCGCTCTTTCTCTCACCAGGTGGAAGCAACCACCTTACCACCGATCCAAGGTCCAGGACACGCACTGAAAGCAGGTGACTGGGTCGTGGTAAAGAAGCACGTGAGGAAGTCGTGTCTGGAACCCCGTTGGAAAGGCCCTTTCCAAGTGATCCTGACGACAACTACTGCTGTGAAGTGTGCGGGGGTTCCCAACTGGATCCACGCCAGTCACACAAAGAAGGTGTTGTGTCCCACAGATGAGGAAGTTGAAGCGCTAAAATTGCCAGTGCCTGATAAAACAGTGCTGAGTGCTGAGACAGAACAAAACCGAACTGAAAGCGAACAGGCAGAAGCAGGAGAGAAAGGGATATTATTGGAGGACGAAGAGACAAACTCACTTGGGGAAGACCAAGGAGAAAGTTCAGACAGCGACGAAGCAGCTGAAGGTGACAAAGAGCCTGAGGCATCTGAGGGTAGCAAAGAGCCTGAAGTAGCTGAAGGTGACAAAGAACCTGAAGCAGCTGAAAGCGATAAAGAGCCTGAAGAAAGTAACGGTGACGAAGGGCTCGAAAAAGGTGAAAAAGCAGGAGAGCCTGATCAGAGGAGGGCTTTCCCAGAAGCAGACGATACAGAAAAAGAAAAAGAGAACGTGATTGATTCCCCAGGAGGAGGGGACAGGGCAGAACAGGACGAAAAGGTTCAAGCTTCTACAGAAAAGGTCGCAGGTCCGTCAAATGGACACGGTGCAAAGAGGAGACTAAGTATATCACCAGTAAAACAAAGGACTGGAGAAGGTTTGAACGACGGAGAAAGGCCAAAAGTGAAAGAGAAAAGAAAGGAAGTGTCTGTCGTGGTACCAACCTCGAGTGAAGAAAAAGACTTGACAAAAGAGGAAAGTACCAGCGAGGCAGAATCGAAAAGAGAAGCAAAATTGAAAAGGAAAAGGATACCCAACAGGAGATATTCCAGTCCAGAATGGGCATATGCAGTCAATGACGATTGGACTGACGAGTTTGTATCTCTAAGCATCGAGAACGAAGAAGAAGAGATACCAATAGAAAAGAAAAGTTTTATGGACTCTGTTGATTGAAAGGGTGATAAATGATATCGCTTGCTACAATATAACGTGAAACAAACAACCAGCTGAGACATTGCTAAACCGGATGAAACACTTGCTGAACTGATAAAGACTGAGTTATTGCCGAATTGAGACAAATGCTGCTAACCGATAAGTGACTGGCCTCTTGAAGAAAACTGTGTGAACATTGCGCTCGTTCAGCTTTGTAACTGAATTGCTAAATAGTTTCTTTATAGGTGCTTCTAGCTCTCTGATTCTATACAGATCATGACGCAAAACAGTAGAAAGAAATATTGTAAATATGTGTGTATAGGCTTGATAATTGCATGTGTACTAATAATAATGGCAATAGTGCTTGCAATGCATGGAAAGGGTAAGAATGAGAAAATTGACGCTTCTACTTTTGCTCCTGTCACTGTCACTGAACTAACTGCATTGAAAAGACTAGAATTAGATGAGAGACACTTGCATGATAAGAAAGAGCTTTCGTATAATGTTTTCTATCGCTTGCTAACAGAATATGTTGAGACTATGGATGCGAAAGATTGTTATGTGTGTACACAGATACCGACATCAGTAAAGGAAGGGGTGACTTATCACCACATGCCTCTTACATACGGGATTACATGTAGTATAGTAATGTCTAGATTTTATGGTCAAACTAACATACAGTATTTTTACTCAAATTATGATGTTACCTTTGCATATGTTCCTATAATAGCGCAGCTAAGCCAGATTGCTAAGGATTGGGATGCTAAAATAATGAGGGAATTTTTCGAGCCAATGCTACCTTTTGAAACGGCTCACGCTCATAGGGAAAACCTTACCTGCTCGCTCTCTGCAGTAGAAATAAGCTTTTTAGATCGCACAGATGATAGAAGGGCACAAATGAATGCGAAATTAGAAAAAGAGCTACATAAGAGGACTTCAGTAGATAATTATGATTTTGCCGCAATAAAGACACAAGGGAGAATAGCTTTAGATGCTTGGCATGTAGGGAAATTTTGTATATATCGAGGTGAATCTTATTATGATAACATTTTCGTAGGAGCGAGTGAGTGTAAACATACGTTTATCTTTAAGGCCAAATGGACATTCATGATGAACGGACTTGACCCTGTCATTCCAGGTGTATATTACATTTGTGGGTATAATGCCTATTATCGTCTTCCAAAGGGATGGTGGGGAAGATGTTATTTGGGTATAGTGTTCCCAAAGGTTTATCAACTGGATGACCTATTGATGATTCAAAAGACATCTGGATCCCATCGTATCCAGAAAAGAGAGACCGCAGCTGCTGTGGTAGGAGATATATTTGGAGCCATGATTCCTTCATTGGGAGTTGTGCTGAATTCCATCAAAATAAGAAAGTTGTCAACTATAGTGGATAACATGTTGACAAAGTTTTCAGGTGCTATAATCCTGATAGATGCTGAACTTGCAGCGGAAAGAGCTATGACTCTTCAAAATAGGCTTACTTTAGACATTCTTTTAGCAAAGGATGGCGGCGTTTGCAAAATGCTTGGTGCGCGCCACTGCTGTACGTATATTCCCGACAATAGTGGGAAAATTAAAACTATGCTTGCTAATCTAACAAAAGAGAGTGCAGATTTGAAGGAATTGAAAGAACCAGGAGTGTGGGAGAAGGTTGGAAAAGGACTTGCTTCAGTGGGACATTGGATTGGGGGAATTTGGAATGGAATATTATTAAAAATAATAGAGGGAATTTTAATAGTTATAATTTGCATATTTGGAATTTGGGGAATAATAATGATTATGGAAAGAATTAAAAGAAGAAAGGAAGAGAAAATAATGAAAATAATGGCGGAAAAATACAAAGCGAAAACTAGGGGAATTAAAAGGAAAAGAGAACTGACAGAATTTTAATGGAATAAAATTTGTGGGCATGGTTTGGTGTGATGACTAGTAGTCATAAGAGGAGGGATTGATGAAGCAGAAATGAAGGTTTTACATTTATTAGCGCTTAAACGTAGTGTTGAAATAATCATGTGTGACTTTAACCGAACTAATAAAGATTGTACGGGGACAAAATGTGCCCTTAGAGTAGTTTGCCAACATTTATAAGCGTGCTTTATATAACGTGATGTATTAGAATTGCACTAATCCGACATAATCATAAACGTATGCTACGATTTGCTTGTTTGAAATGCTTTAGCTTAGCATTACTTTAGTAGAGGCTTTGGCCTAGTTGCCCGGTCTCACGGTTTAGATGCTCGTATTTTTCCAATGTGCTAATAAACGTGTATTTTTGCTTGAAGCTGTACTTTTCCACTGAGATCGTTCACATGCTTATCTTAAAGTTTCGTGCCAGCTTGGCATTTTTCTCTTTACTCCAAGGTCGATCTGCAGGTGCGGACAATGGAGGCTCTGAAAGTGAGCTAATTGGTATAAAATGTTGCAACTTGCGTACCCATCTCCAAGGATAATGTATGCTTAAGTAAAAGCTTGAGAACTGTCGTTTTTGATTGGACAATTTGAAGCTAACCTATGAACCCTCCAATGGAAGACCCTACTGGATTTGAACTGTTGTCTATAAAAACCAGGTGCACGAGAAGAAATTAGGCCATTACCCGGACATTACACCCATTGCGCCATTTTGCAGCTATTATGGCCCACTTTGCTGCGACGCCATTTTGAAAGAGACTTCGATGCTTTCTCTAATCGAGAGAAAGAGACTTTAAATGATTCTTGCCCTAGAGACTTTAACTTTGATCCCTTTGCATGAAGTAGTAGTAGTTTTATTTTGCCGCCGTGAGGCAATTGCCCCGTCCACCCCTGCCCCTTTGCCCCGTCCCATGCTGATCGAAACGGTACCCATGCTGATCGAGAAACGGTACCTGTGAGACAAAGACTTCCTTGTATGCTGATCGTAATTGGTAAATATGAAAGGAAATTGTACAATTGCATTGTGTTTCTTTTAGGTAACCAACTGCTGATTTTTGACAAGGTCCCTAGTTAGGAGTTTTCTGAATTAATGTTGCTAAATTGTTTTCGCATGAAGTCCCACATGCCGATGCTAATTTGAGGTTAGATGAGGATTCCTTTTGTTGCACCATGCAATTTGAGACCTTGTTATGCTGACTAAATGTATGCAATTAGCTCATTACAGATTATCGTATTAGTGATTTGCATTGCTATTATCGAATGTCTTGTGATTCAAATGCTACATAGATTGCACTTGTTTCGCCGCTATGGACAGCTATTAATGTTCATTTACGTTTATCATTTGGTGTTGAGACACATTTATATTGTGCTAGCTTTGTTAATATAGGGAAATAAATTCACTAACTTTGAATAAACTGGTGTGGTCATTCTTGACTGAAAGGTCAGGGTTCGCCGAAATGTATTCTGGATTAATTGTTAAGTGTTATGTTGTTCAGGGTATTGCTTATGTTCGTTACTGATTATTGATTTGATAAATTGCTCGATATAGAGTACGGAGAGTCCCACTTAGTCAAAAGATTCATCGGCCTAAAGAGCGTCCGAATACAGGTAAATTATTAATACGGACCGCTCTATCAGGGGCATGTAAAATAGAAACATAACGTTCAGGAAAGCAAAAAGGTTAGGGCTAATAGCCATATTTAGTATTCTTTGTATTATCTATTCCTAGATTGAGACTCTGATGACATCAGCTTTTAAGGTCTTTCATTTTTACAGGGTGGAGGCAGTTTCAGAAGACACAGTCAGTTGCTGCCATTTTATGAAATTTGGGATATTGCCACCTAACTTCAAACTTAGTAGAGGCGGTTTCTTTGTATGGGCGTGGGGGCTCCGCCCCTGTAGCTGTTCCCTTGTAAAAATAAAATTCTAATTAAATGCAGCCTACCTGCTGCCGTAATTGTTGATCCTTCAGAAGGCTTCTGACCCTTGCACTGCGTGAGGGTCAGGCAGTCACAGCACTGACAGGCACTTACTGCGCATGTGCCATGTCGCAGAGTTTTCAGGGCTTGTGTGATTTCAGCCCTTGCTTCTGTGGCCTGCCCGAGCATAGGGCCTCTCCTCTCCTGTAATGTGCACCACCCTCGCTGACTGACTAGGCTTGGGCCCTTCAGACTGCAGCCTGTGATTTTCAAAACAGAGCGTCAGTCAGCGAGGGTTGGTCACAGAGTGGGGTGGGTCAGCCAGCCTCCCTCATCCCACCCCACTCTGTTATGAGCTGGGAACAGCAGGCCAGGATTGAAGGCAGAAGGACTGCGACATGCGGCCAACATCGAGGAGCACTTTGGATGGACAGAGAAAGATGTTTGTGTGAATTTCAGACACACAGGTAGCCCAGGAGTTTTATTGTTAATGCTCTGCCCTTTTCCCTCCAACGCATTTGTCTCTGCTTGTTTGTTCGACATGAGCACTATTGGAGAAAAAGGGTTGCAGTCATCCTCGCGATCAGTTTGGGTCCAGCGTGGCCAGGTAATTGGTAGCGAGGGTGACCTGTTTCTGAATTTCTGCTTTGATAGAGTCATGTTTTCAAAGCACCAGCAGCTCAACATGGATTAATGAACTGCTTCAGTGTGCTGGCCTATAATGTTTTTCAAATGCACCATCCAACTTAGCATGTGTGTGCCTTGAAAAGTGCATTGCTTTTTCCTTTGCTACTTATGCGTGAGAGTAGTGAGCTGATGTGCAGAGCTTGCATTTTTTTAAAGACAGTATTTGTGTTCTCTTTTACCGCATGTTCTCAACCATTCACTTTCCAATCAGTGCATAAATAATGCAGTTAAATCATTTCACACGTTTTTCAGTTCCCCACAAACGTTTATTGCAAATAGTCGCAGTTTTGCCTCTGAGGTATTTTAGTTAGAGACCTTGTTGCTCTCATCTGCATGTTTTCATGTAGTAAATAGTTCAAAGAAAATATTGCCTATTTGATGATTGGAAACAATATACAGATTGTGTAAGATGTGCAATATGGTCTTATACTGCAGAAATATAACTATAAGATATAGGATCAAAACAAAAGAAACACACTTCTAACCACTTCCCTTACAAGATGTAGCAAGCTACCCATGTAGGCAAGCGCTTTAATACTCCAAATAGGTAGTAAGCACTATACAATTATTGCAAAACATTACAATCAGTCTGTGAAGGGAAATGAAGTAAGGTTGGCAACAGCAAGAGAGGAAGAGTGATGTAGATAAAGCAGAACAAGGAGAATGAAGGAGGGCTAAACTGAAATGTAGAAAAATTAGAAATTGATACACACAGGGAAGGGAGACACACAAAATGAGAATAAATAGAGAAATGCTCTGAATAATACAAGCATTTCAGAAATTGTAATGGAATGGTATTAGCTAGCTTGGTGTGAAGGGCTTGGAGTAAGGAACACAGTAATGGATGGATGGAAGGGTACATAATGGCATAGAGGGTACAAAAGTGGGGATTTTTGATTCTGAATCCCATCCACAAAACTATTGTGCTACAAGAACAATATAGGTAGGATATCAACTGCGAAAATATACCTCTAGTAAATATTTATAGCTGCATATAGATTTACTATCCTGAATTCGAAATCTGTACACTTTGAGACACCCACCCTGAAGTCCCATAATGACAGTTGCTCTCATTCACTACACTTGCTTGTATAGTCTAATTCAGGATTTAGTCTTGCGCCCCACCACTTTCAAAATTCACCAGCCGCCACTGAAACTTAGTACAGACAAGCTAAAACTATGAAAGTTCTCCATATTTACATTACTCTCCTGAGGTAGTATTACACGTAAACTTTAAATTTCAGTTCATTTTGTGATCACCTTACCATACTTGAGAAACTTTCAAAATCACAAACGTTTTGCAGATAAACACCTTTAATGAATCTTTCATCACGGAATTCAATTTCAAATATGTGGTGTGAAGAAGACTCCACTAAAGAAAAGATTATTCAGTGCATTTATTCTAAACCAACGAGGACGAACTATTCCCTCGTCTGCTTTTCACCAACTGTCCCAACACCTGTCACCTTCACAGCTCTCCCCCAAAATTTCCCTGAGCCACTTTTGTAAAATCATGGTTACAGTAACCATGCAATAGGGGTCAGGTGCATCCCACCTCATAGCCCACATTACAGCATATCCCCTTTCTTTCACACAAGGGTTACAGCACACCATTAATACCTTTACCTATTAGAACAACAAACGTTTAAAAGAATGTATGGTAAAAAAACATATATATACATGTTTAAACATATACTGTATGTCAAGTAAATATAAAATGTTTAAAATATAAACACCTCTATTTCACTACATTATACAAATGTTCTGTCACATAACATATACATTAACACACAACAACAATTGTTCAAAAACCTTAAAATACCCACAAGCATTACATCAACAACCCAACCCTTTCTTACCCAAATATGAAGACTAAATTAAGGAAATGTAATTTCAATATATAGGTGGTCATTATGAACAAAGCGGAAAACACCACACCGCCGGCGGTGCTGGTAACTAACGCCATCAGGCTAGCGGTCCTGTCCACCAAATAATGAAGCACATGAGAAACAAGCAGTGGGCCATCCACCCACCGCCATTTTGATAGTCCTGCAGATGACAGGGTAGGTCACCCTCAGCCCGGGGGAAAGGCCCTACCTGCCCACCAAATTATGAAACACCACACCACTGCTGCAGCACAGAGAAATCCTAGCTATTATCTTGAACTAAATAGTGGATCTCACGCCTTAGGCCAATGGATCGACACGACATTGATTGAGAGGAAGTCAGGGATGCATGTCATAATAAGCATCAATAAACAAGAAATCAATAATCTAGTCATTATGCAATAACCACACCAGTTTATTAAGAAGGATTATACATTTATTTCCCTATACTGACAACGCTAAAGTCACGAAAATAATTCTCAAACATAAATGATAAGCTTATAGAATCATTAACGGCTGATTAGAATGCCTTATATATCTGAGTTTAATCAAAGCAAGCAAACAAATTAACTCAAGTATAAAAACACAACTTAATAACAATTTGCAAGAGTGAAATAGAATACATTTAAGCAAGACATCAAAGAACATCAATATGAATCATGTGCATGTAAAGACAAATTCCCTCACTAACCACTAAATAGCATTAACATGTTGGGCTTCATGTAAAAGTTTTAGAAACACAAATTTAGAAAAATATACTAACTTGGATTATAACCAGTGCTTTAAATGGGCCGGTACTCTCCGGTACTGAGTACCGGCACTTTTTTATTTTGAGAGGGAGAGTACCGGCACATCTCAAGAAAAACGTAATACTTTTAATTGGAGAGTACCGGCACTTCTCAGAATCAAGCAGGTACTCTGATAGAGAGTACCTGCACTTTTATTTTTCCATTTAAAGCACTGATTATAACAAAAATAATATCATTATGCATTAATTAATTTAAGAGTTGAGCTGGTACCTGTAAAAAAAAGACACATATAACAATATACAATTTTATACATTACCCATAGAACAACAACAATATGATCATTTCAGCAAGGAGACACCATCAGTAGGACGATGTATAAATCCCTCACGCCTACATAACTGGCATATCACTGGAAAATCTCATAAAGTCTGCCAATAGCTCTCTCTCTCTCTCTCTCTGTCTCTCTCAAAGAATAAGTGACATAATGTTATATTAATCTTTACAAAGCTCACGATTTGTCAGGATATGGGGTATTGTACACTCAGCCAATAAAACTAAAGTTAGATAACTAAAAGTTACATATTCATAATACACTGAAAGTTACATATTCATAATACATTGAATTTTTATTCGATAACATTTTGTTTATGTGATCATTAGCTAGCCTCAATTTTAAACAATTTCTTCTTCACTTCCTTCTCGTCTGTAGATCCATTGTTCCATCTCGTCAAGACTTCATGTTAGACGTCTTACATTGTAACATCTACTTCCATCCTCAAGGAAGAAACCACACGTTAGTGACAATTTTCTAAACAGTAGGACAGTCAAACTCAAACAATGACCTAATAAATCTGACCTTGTAAGAAATAACACAAAATCCCTCCAGGGGTAGCTGTCTACACATCTATAAGCTATTAATCATAATCTTTTAAATAAGCATTGAGCAATGGAAAACAACTGCAAATTTATCTAAAGTTAGCCTAAGCAGACAACAAAATGAATTATGGTGGGCATTTGCAAAAGTCACCTGTTTTTCATGTATTAGTATCAATATTCATAGTACATTATTAATTAATAAAATCACCAGTAAATTTTCTGCTCCTGCAATCCCTCCTCTGAGGACTAATTATGTCATCACACAAACTCAAATAAATTCTTTTTTTTTTAAGAATTCAAAATCTTGTCTCTCTCACCTTTGTATTAATTTTCTTTTTCCACTTACCTTTCCCATAAACGTATTCATTTGAACATCAAATCTTTCCTGATTCTTTTCAAACCTTTTTTTTCACCCATTTGATTAATCTATATGATCCCCAAGTGCCAGTTAGACAAAACACAATTATTGAAACCCATTAGACTATTTTTAATATAATTCCTTTCCCTAGGTTGCCAAACCAATTTCCCACAGTTGCAATTTCCTTGCCAGCTTTCTCCCAGATAGTAGTTTCAATTAGTTCCTTTAAATCTTCTTTGTTATTTGTTACATTATCAATCAAGCCTCTAATTTCTCTAGTTATCTGGTATAAACGTACAACAATGATTCAAACCAAATAATTTATAAACTCCGCCCTCTTTCGCCAAAAGAATGTCTAATGCAAGGCGGTTCTGAAGTGCCATAGCTGTTGCAGCAGCTAATTCAGTATCTAGAAGAATAATAGCTCCAGAATAACTTAGCAACATGTTATCCACTATTGTAGACAACTTCTGGATCTTAATTGAATTTAGAACTACTCCCACTGAAGGAATTATAGCTCCAAAAATGTCTCCCACAATGCTAGAAATTGATTCTCGCGTGTGTCTCGTTTGAATTCTCGTCATTTTAGGAAATACACTCAAGTCTTCCAGCTGGTAAAATTTGGGAAAGACTATTCCCAAATAACATGTTCTATACCATCCTCTAGGAAGACAGTAATAAGCATTTCTTCCACAAATATAGTAAATGGCACTGGTGGGTCCTATCCATTCATCATAAAATCCATTTACTCCGAAACATAAACACATGCCTACATTCACTCGTACCCATAAACACTCTATCACTACTACTCTGTGGCCTATATATACAAAGCTTTCCCACATGCTGAGCATCCAGGGTTAATTTTCCTTCTTTAGTAATGTCAGTATAAGCATAGTCAATCCCAGGTCTATGACGAATCATTCCCTTATTTATCCTAGTCTTTATTTCTCTTCTCCTATTTTCTGTGTTATCTAAAAATTTCTTCTCTACAGGTGTTAGTAAACAGGTTAGGTTGTTTCTATGAGCAAAAGCAGTTCCAAATGTTAAAGTAGGCTCAAAGAAATCTCTCATAATGAACTATGGCCCTCATTACAACATTGGCAGTAAATCCCGCTTACCGTCGTGCAGAAGACCGCCAATACACCGCCGCGGCCGCGGAATTCCGCTACAGCTATTACGACACACAGCTCGGAATCCACCAAAATCCAGACACCCACACAAGTCTGCCACACCAAAGGTCAGTGATAAACTGGCGATAACAAAACCTCCACTGTCACACCAACAGGAATACACCCACACTATCACGACCCACGAATCCACGCGGTTGTCTTTCAACTGCGGTAAACCATTGGCGGTACACACCGCTGCGCTCAAAATACACACACATTTACAAAAAACAACCACATTGGACAAATCAAAATACACACACCTGATACACATACACACACCACTCGCACACACCCAATAAAATAAAAAACACACACCCACATTACCCACAAACCCTTACAACAAAAAATTTGGAAAAAGCTGAGAGACAGAAAAGCAAAGACCACACCAGCATACAGAGGCCCACAACACCATCACTCAAACACATCCACGCACAAAACACCACACACCCCAAAACATCACCCCACACATCACAACAGACACCACCTCACCCACACCACCCCATGGCACCGCAAAGACACCCCAGGTTTTCTGAGGAGCAGCTCAGGGTCATGGTGGAGGAAATCATCCGGGTAGAGCCACAGCTATTCGGTTTACAGGTGCAGCACACCTCCATTGCTAGGAAGATGGAGCTATGGTGCAGAATCGTGGACAGGGTCAACGCAGTGGGACAGCATCCAAGAAAAAGGGATGACATCAGGAAGCTGTGGAACGACCTACGGGGGAAGGTGCGTTCCGTGGTCTCAAGACACCACATTGCAGTTCAGAGGACTGGCGTCAGACCCCCACCTCCTCCCCCACAACTAACAACATGGGAGGAGCAGGTCTTGGCTATACTGCATTCTGAGGGCCTCGCTGGAGTAGCTGGAGGAATGGACTCTGGTAAGTCAAATCTTTAACTACCATATCCCCCACCCTACCTGCATGCCAACACATACCCCCACCCTCACCCTCACTCCATCACTCCAACTCCTCACATATGTCTTATTATCACAAACCACACATCCAAACACCAAGCCCTGCCTGCAACAGCAAAGCATGGACATCCATCACCAAAGCATGTCCACAACACATACCCACACAGACCCCAAAATAATTATCACACAAGGTCCTACACAAGAATGTAAGCACTGGGGTACAGGGTCAGCCACCTATTTCACACCATGGCACACACAGACGCAATAATCATGCCTTTACACCCCTGCAGGACACCTAACCAACATCACCGGACAGGAGGTTCCTGACATGTCCACCCCACCACAGAAGAGGCCCACAGTGATGACAGCAGCTCTGTCCAACTGGATCTAGATGACCAGCCCGGCCCATCTGGGACCTCAGGACAGTCGGTTCCCCTGACACAGTTACAGGCCACCACAGAGCCTCCCCCTCAGGAAACACCAGCACAGCACCCAGCCAGCGGGCCCATACCTCTGTCCCCAGGTCACGTCAAGCCGCAGCGTGTCCACCACTACAGGGAACCCAGGCAAACCCACCACCCCAAGAACAGCAGGGACCTGGGGGCAGTGGCAGTGGGCACACGGTTCAGGGGACAGAGGCCCAGGAAAACCAGGGAACTGGGAGGTCGTTGCAAAGCCAAGTTGTGCAGCATACAGCAGGCCACAATGATCTGGCACACCTTATTTGGTGAGTAGTACCAGAAACCACCTGTCATATGGAGGCACCGGAACCTGGCCTGCAGGAGGCCGGAGGTTCTTTCTATAATCATCCTAGTTCGCCCATGTGCCTCATTGTAGCGTTCCTCTGCCCTTGTCCTGGGATTTCTCACTGGGGTCAGTAGCCATGACAGGTTGGGGTACCCAGAGTAACCTGTAAATGTCGAGGGACAACTGTTAGACACACACTAACCCTTAGGGACAACCCCAGACCCAGCCAACCATTCACACCGCATTGGGTCCTTGTCCTCACCTATTAGCCACGCACAGTGCCTCTTGAGTTGTCCCATCACATAAGGGATGCTGCTATTCCTCAAAATGTAAGCGTCATGCACTGAGCCTGGAAACTTGGCTTTCACATGGGAGATGTACTGGTCGGCCAAACACACCATCTGCACATTCATTGAATGGTAGCTCTTCCTGTTTCTGTACACCTGTTCACTCCTTCGGGTGGATACCAAGGCCACATGTGTCCCATCAATGGCACCTATGATGTTGGGGATATGTCCCAGGGCATAGAAGTCACCTTTCACTGTAGGCAAGTCCTCCACCTGAGGGAACACGATGTAGCTGCGCATGTGTTTCAGCAGGGCAGACAACACTCTGGACAACACGTTAGAGAACATAGGCTTGGACATCCCTGATGCTGTGGCCACTGTTGTTTGAAAAGACCCACTTGCCAGGAAATGGAGTACTGACAGGACCTGCACTGGGGGGGGATTCCTGAGGGATGGCGGAGAGCTGACATCATGTCTGGCTCCAAATGGGCACACAGTTCATGGATTGTGGCACGATCTGTAGGTGACTATTGCATGTCTCTCTTCCATTGTCGACAGGTCCACCAGCGGTCTCTACACCGGAGGATGCCGCCATCTCCTCACCTGCCACAGCGGACGTGCCCTATGGATGAGAACAGCGAGCACAGAGTCAGCCAACACTGAGGTAGTAAGACAATAATTTTATTGCACACATTTGCCAATACGCTATGTGCCTGTCTCTGTGTATATGCAAGGCCTATATATGTGTGACGCATTAAAAATGTATGCCATGTGGCCCCCTGAAATGGCGTCTGCCTGACCTGTAATGTGGGACGAGGGGATATGAGGTAACTGCGCTGGCGTTGTACACCGTCGCGGTAGACGGTCGAAGACCCCGGCGCAATCCTGCATTGGTTAACATTGGGCACTATGGGTTCCAGGAGCCAATGACAATGTACGCCGGCGGTGACAATACGCACTGCCGCGGACGTGACCACAATTTTCTCTCTGTTCACTCACTTGAAATCTGATCGTCGACAGGGGAGGACCTACACTGCAAGTGCTGCTGTGACCTCAGTCTGGAAGCAACAATGGCTCATGTGTCTGGGGAAAGGGCCCCTGCCTTCACATCGGAGGAGTTGGAGAAACTAGTGGATGGGGTCCTCCCCCAGTACACGCTACTCTACGGTCCTCCAGACAAACAGGTGAGTACACTGTGAGCATGCTATATGGGCAATGCCTGTTTGGAGTGGTGTGGATGGAAGATCCGGGGGGAAAATGAGGTCTGCATGATTGGACGGTGAGTGTATGTGCGTCAGGGCAAGGGTGGGAACGTGGGACAATGACTGTGACGGTCTGGACGGTAAAGGTTTTAAATTTTTTCCTCTAGGTCAGTGCCCACCAGAAGAAGGATATTTGGCGTGCCTTCGCCAAGGACGTCCGGACCCTGGGGGTCCACCACCTACGGAGCACCCACTGCCGAAAAAGATGGGAGGAACTTCACCCCTGGAGCAAGAAGACGGCGGAGGCCCAGCTGGGGATGGCCTCCCAACGTGGGAGGGGTGCCCGTCGCACCATGATCCCCCTGATGTTCTGGTTCCTGGCTGTGGGGTATCCAGAGTTGGATGGGCGCTTGAGGGCATCACAACAGCCACAAGGGGGTGAGTACACTCTCATTCAGCTGACTCTGCATGCATTGGAGTTCTCTGGGTGGGGGAGGTGGACAGTGGGTTCCCCTGGGCTAGGGCGAGCTTTGTAGGCAAAGACCCTCTGTGTGGCAGGCTAAGTGGCACCCCATCCCCACCAGTGGTAAAAGCCATCTACACCTAGCCAGGCTCCTGTGACTTCCATGTGTGCAGCAATCAGGCATAGGCCATGTCTGCTGTGTCTGTAGTATCCGCTGACGGTAGCGGTATTGCATGCACTGAACATGTCTTTCTTCTTTCTCTCCACCCCTTTTTGTGGTCTCCCTGTTCTTGTGTGCATTAACATCATCAGGTGGAGGAGCTGTGCCACCGGAGCAGGAGGGAGCTGCATCCCACATGGCCCTGGAGGGCCAGACAACGGAGTCTGAATTGACCAGTGGGACGGAGGGAGAGGGTAGCACCACAGCAGGGACAGGAGCTGAGACCAGCGACACCGACTCCTCCTCTGATGGGAGCTCCCTTGCGGTGGCGGCCCCTCTGTGCCCACTGCATCTACAGGTGCAGCTGCCACCCCCCTACCAGTACCGCCCTCCCAGCAGCCCCTCAGTGTGTGTCCCGAGGCCGCTCACCCTGAGGGTGGGCATCTCCATCGCCCCAGGCACCTCAGGCCCTGCCCCAGTCAGCCCTGCTGCCCTCAGTGAGGAGGCTATTGACCTCCTGAAATCCCTCACTGTTGGGCAGTCTACCATTCTGAATGCCATCCAGGGTGTAGAGAGGCAGTTGCAACAGACAAATGCATCCCTGGAGGGCATTCATTCTGGCCAGGCAGCCCAACAGTGAGCATTTCAGGCTCTGGCCTCTACACTGATGGCAACCATTGTCCCTGTGTCCAGCCTCCCCCCTCCAACTTCCTCCACCCAGACCCAATCCCCAGTACCTCAGCCCTTCCCAAGCACACATTCTGACCAGCAGGTACACACCTCAACACACAAGGGTGGCTCTGGCAAACATAAGCACCACACAGCCCACAAGCACTCACACAAGCATCATACCCGTGCACAGATACCAACATCCACTGCCTCCACTGTGTCCCCCTCCTCCACGTCTCCCTCCTCACTCCTCCCTCCCTGTCTCATCTCCACTCACACCTGCATGCATTACATCTTCAGCCACTACCTTCATCACCAGCATGCCCATCACCACACACCGCTCACGTGCACTCACCACCAACACTACCATTCACACATCCCCTGTGTCCTCTACCAGTGTGTCTGTGAGCCCTCCTCCCAAAGTACACAAACGCAGTCACACACCCACCCAACAGCCATCCACCTCACAACACCCTCCAGCCCATGCACCTTCACCCAAAGTCAGCAAACGAACACCTCCTAGAACCACTTCCTCTTGCTCTTCCTCCACTCCCAAACCCCCTCCATCTACCCGTACCAGTGTGTCCGTCACCCTAGGGCCCGCCTTTGCATGTCCCAACCCAGCACCTCAGCCACCACATCACCGGGCACAGTGGTGCCAGCAATTCCCGGATTTTGTAGTGCACCAAGCAACAGGGCTGCCAGTGTCCCAAGGAGCGAGGCCAAGGACATTACCCACCCTTAAAACAGAAAACGTTGCCCACATCCCGGAGGGAGAAGGCCAAAACACCTGCCACCAAGGGCTCAGGCAAGACAATTGTGGGGAGTGGCAAGACAGCTGCGCCACCATCAAAGATGGGGAAGGGCCTGAAGAATAAAGGCAAGCCAACGTTGCCGCCAACCTGCACGGTGGACAAGACCACCACTGGCACCGCTACATGCACCGCCACCAGCACCGCGGTCAGTGAGCCTGTCACCAGCACCGCCACTACTGACACTGCCACCAGCACCGAGTTCAGTGAGCCAGCCACCAGCACAGCAGTCAGTGAGCCAGCCACCAGCACGGCAGTCAGTGAGCCAGCCACCAGCATGGCAGTCAGTGAGCCAGCCACCAGCACCGCAGTCAGTGAGGCCGCCACCAGCACCGCCGCCACAATGACTGCTGCAAGCACCGCCACTAATGACACCGCCGCCAGCACCGCCAGCAGACCCATGACAACCTGAGCCAGTGGCACCACCACAGACATGGCTGCCATCCCCAGTGGTCATCCGTACGTGGCCGGTGGTCAGTTCCAGGGGCCTGGGCAGATTCCATGTTGCCCCACTGTCAGTGGACAGTCACATCCACTACCTCAGTCCTTGGCAGGATGAAGCACTGTGGGCACAAAGCCCCCTCCAGAACCAGTAGAGAATCTCATCCACTACCTTAGTCCTTGGCAGGATGAAGCACTCTGGGCACAAAGTCCCCTCCAAAATCAGTGGAGAATCTCATCCACTACCTCAGTCCTTGGCAGGATGAAGCACTCTGGGCACAAATCCCCCTCCAGAACCAGTGGAGAAAGGCATCCACTATCTCAGTCCTTGGCAGGATGAAGCACTCTGGGCACAAAGCCCCCTCCAGAACCATTGGAAACAGGCATCCACTAGCTCAGTCCTTGGCAGGATGAAGCACTCTGGGCACAAAGCCCCCTCCAGAACCACTGGAGAATCTCATCCACTACCTCAGTCCTTGGCAGGATGAAGCACTCTGGGCACAATGCACCCTCCAGAACCAGTGGAGACTGTTCTCCACTTGTGAGACTGTGGCTTTGCACTCCGCATGATAAAGCAGTGGGCAACCCACCCACTGGAGAGACTTGAGAGACTGTGGCTTTGCACTCCCCAGGATAAAGCAGTGGGCAACCCACCCACTGGAGAGACTTGAGAGACTGTGGCTTTGCACACCCCGGGATACATCAATGGGCATGGAGCCCCTCGTGGAGCTGGCATTGTGCACTCATCCGGCTGAGGTGCCCCCCCTTCCCTTCCCCCTGAGGTGCCTGTTTGATCTGATGCCCCTGCAGTGTTCTCTCCATTTCGATCGGGTATCTTGTGTGGGCCTCGCCCATGCATTTTGGGCCCAGTGGTCCACGGACTACATAGGTGCAGTACCTGGACTTGAATTCTTGGTGTACATATTTGTTTATAGTGTATATAAATTTTGGACTAATGGATGTTTATTGATTACAACAGTTACAATCAATTCCTTTTGTCCTTGCATTCTTCCAGGGGGGGTGGGGGGTGTAAATGTAATGTTTCAGCATGTATTGGTGTGTGTGTTGTTGTGGGTGAGGGTGTGGGTGTGGGTGGGGGTGTTGCGTGTTGTGTGTATGTGTCACTCTCTTTTCCCTCCCCCCTCCCCTGTGTTGTAGGTGCAGTACTCACTGTGGTCTTCGCCGCCATCCGTCGTGCTCCTGGTAGAGGAGCAGAAAGACTATCGCAGGGAGTATTTGGAATTCAGGCTCCATGGCGTCCTGGTTCCTCGTGGGTTGTGTAGAGGTGAGTGTTTTCCCTTCCAAGTCCTGTTTCTGCTGTGTTTTTGTTCGTGTTGAATCCTCCCCGGAAAAGGTGGCGGATTGGTCTGTCATAATAGTGTGGGCAGTACATTGTCTTCCGCCTGTCTGTTGGCGGTGACTGCCACGCTGTTTGTTGTACCGCCGTGGCGGTCGGAGTGTTACAGTGGCTGTCTATGTTGGAGGTTTCCGCCATGGTCATAATTCCATTTTTTTTACCGCAGGCCTGTTGCCGGTTTTACCGCCGCTTTACCACCGACCGCCAGGGTTGTAATGAGGGCCTATGTTATTATCCTTGGCTATTTTATTCAAATAACCAATGGGAGGCAAAAATGAAAACACAACTTCGAAATTTGAAAAGAAATATTGAATATACTCTTGGTTATAAACACGCCTTAGTAAAAGACTACAACTTATAGCAGAAGTCACAGGTAGACTATGTTAAGTAGTTCCTTCTTCCAACGAAGTCGGAATCTGTGTACAAACATAACAATCTTTCACGTCCATCATTTCAACATGCTCACGCAATAAGCGATAGAAAACATTAGAAGAAAGCTCTTTCCCTTCATGTACGTATTTGACATCTATTCTAAACTTATCTTTTGTTAATAATGTAATAGTAGTAGTCTCTAATGAATTATCAATGTCTACAGTATGGTTGGCTCCACTCATCTCATAAACAATTACACCTACAAATAACAATAAGCATATTATCACACTCGCTATCGACAAACCAATACTTACACATTTGCAACAGCTAATTTTACTGTTTTGGTTACAAAAGTTTCTCATGTTCTTTGAAGAATTTTCCAAAACAAAAATCCATCCTAATTTTTTTTTTCCACCAATGTTCATTCACACAGGACAGTCTTCTTGTCAAATCCGGTATAGCGGATTGTCAAATTCAGTATCTCAATTTGGCAAAATCAGTTATCAGTGTCTCTTCTAAGCACGGCTTTCAAATGTTTCTTTCAATTTCAGCTTTTCCCAAACATACCCTGTTGTTTTTCACATGCCAAAATGAACATTTTCAAAGGCTCTATCAAAACAATAAGTCAAAAATTATTTTTGCCATTCATTTGTAGTTGCATATGCCCATTCTGGACCAGAATATCTCTTGCTTGCAACGCTCATCCTTTTTGGTCTTTTACTACTTTCACCATTCTTCTCCACTTGAATTGGTGGGACCACATTTTTTCTCCATTCAAACTTTTCTCTAGCCAATTATCTCCTTTTAGTGTCTTCCTTTTTCAGTAACTTTCTCAAAATTTGGTTCAAACTTGTGCTTGAACCATTTTCTTCTGACGTTCCTGCAACTGGTTCAGAAAGAGTCAAATCCACTTGGGCGGGATCGGTCTCAATTCCTTTTCCAATGGGGTCAGTCACTTGTTCAGTTTGATATGTACAACCACCTGCTGCTGAGGACACCCTCGTCTGAGCAGATTTTATTTCACTCAGTCATCTCTGATCACTATCTTCTGAGGACACCCTCCTCTGATCATAACTTCTCTCAACCGATGTTTCTCCTTCTTGTGCTGATTTGTCCTCTACTCCACTCGTAGACTCTTCACTCTTCTCTAAACGTTGCTCTTTTTCATCCATCATAGTAGTAGGTACATCTCGAACAGTCTCAGGAATCCTGTCTAGCTCTTCTTTTTGTTGCTCTTGTCCTGGAATGTTGTTAGCTGTTGGTAATCTCAACAACTTCTCTTCTTGCTCTGTTGGATTATTCACCTTCCTTGTATGACTGGCATGTACCCAATTCGGCACACCTGCACACTTCACAGCTGTCGTTGTTACAAGGGTGATTTGATAGGGCCCCTTCCACCGTGGCTCCAAACGCGACTTCCTCAAGTGCTTTCATATGATGACCCAGTCACCAGTTTTCGAGTTGTGACCTTGACCTTGAGATTGTTGAACTGTTGTAGCTTCCACCTGATGAGAAAATGTTCAGACCACATCAGCCAGACCTTTGCAATAATCTAGCACCATGTCATCTGTGATATTTACAAGTGCATTAGCAGGTATTGCTGGCAGTCTCCTTGCTCTCCCCCTCAGAATAGACCAGGAAACCAAAACGTGGAATCAACTCTCTCAAAAGTAATTTAGCTACATTAGGGCTATCAATTCTCCTCGTACGATAAGCTTCAATCCATGGACTAAAAATGCACAAAGTCACCAACACGTATTTCAAACCAGCACACGCAGGCATCTTAATAAAAACCATTTGCATTCTGCTGAATGGATCTCCTGCCATGCCTATGTGTCCCACGTTGACAAGTGTTCCTTTACCAATATTCATCTGCTGGCAGACAATGCATCTGTGGCAAACTAATTCAGTAGCTTGTCTAAATTTCGTATTACACCAACACTGTTTGAAACTCCTAACCATTGCATCTCTCCATATGTGTGCTTGACCATGGTAGTATCTGGCCATTTGTGTCAGTAAACTGTTTGGTAAAACTAACTTCTCTTCCATTGTTACCCAAATATCTTCCCTTTGTATACAATTTTGTTTCACCCAATCTCTATGCTCTTCTTCTGGAACATTATTTTGTAAAGCATTCAGCTCCTTCAAAGTCTCAACAATTTGCATTTTAAAATTTGTATAAACTTCATCATTTTCAGGCATCAGTTCCCATCTCCCTTTGAAAGAGATACTATTTAAGGCACAGAATTTTGCAACCTGGTCTGCATAAGCATTTGCCAAAGTTACATAATCCTGTCCTCTTTCATGTGCACTGCATTTAACCACAACAATTTTCTCAGGTTTCTGAACAGCTTGTAACAATTCATGTATTCTTTCACCATTTCTTACAGGTGAGCCTGACAACGTTAAGAAACCTCCCGGTGACCAAATTTGTCCAAAATCATGCACAGTGCTGAATCCATATTCAATGCTTGTTGCTGTTTAGCTGTCACTATAGATTGTTACTTTCATCTGGTCCAAACAATTGGCATGCTCTAGTAAGAGCCACCAATTTTGCAATCTGAGCAGAAAACACTCCCTTAAGCAAAGAAGCTTTGAGTATGCCAGTAATTGTGCAAACCGCATGACCTGCTCTCAGTGTACCCATGTTGTCTCTCAAGCAGGAACCATCAACAAAGATAATTTGATCATTGTCTTCTAGGCAAGTGTCTCTAATATCTTCCCTTGGGTTTTGTGCACAATTATGTAACTTCCAAACTATCATGTTCAGTGTCGTCTATTTTATATGAGTCAATTCATTCAACTGTTAATAATGTTGCTGGGTAAAGCACTGTAAATCTCTTGATTGTTACTTTTGGTGCCCCAAGAATCACTGTTTCATAACGTGTCAATCTTGCATTAGTCAAGTATTGCGTCTTTGATCGTGTCAACAAAATCTCTATTGAACGAGGTACCATTATTGTCAGAGGATAACCCATCACAATATTCTCATTTTGGGTTATACTTTGCTCAACTGCTGCAACTGCTCGCAAGCATCCTGGTAATGCTGCTGCAACTGGATCTAAATTAGCTGAAAAATATGCTACTGGTCGTTTGACACCACCAAGTGTCTGTGTCAAGACAGGCAAGGAACATCCATCTCGTTCATGACAAAACAACAGAAATCTTTTTGTGTAATCAGGCATACCTAAAGCTGGAGCTTGACACAAACTTTCCTCCAACTCAGTAAATGCTCTCATACATTCCTCATCCATCATTATGGGATCTGAAAAATCCTTATGTGTCAGCTTTTGAAAATTTTGAAATAGCTGAGAAATTTGGAATCCACTGACGTCAATATCCTACCATTCTCAGAAACATCCTCATTTCTTTCTGAGTACTTGATATTTTCATTTTCACAACTGTTGCTGCTCTTTCTTTTGAAATTCTACTGGACCCTTTCTCAATCAAATGACCCAAATATTTCAACTCTCACTGACAATATTGCAATAGGGGACACCTTATGACCATTATCCCCCAGAAAATGTAACAATGAAAGTAAAATTTGAAACAAAAGAGATATCTACTGTCCTCGTGAAGAGGCATGGAGAAAAATGCTTGACACAAATCGGTCACTGTAAACCACTCAGCATCACACGGAATCCGGAACATAATCACAGCTGGGTTTGGCACAACTGGACAACATTTGACTACAATATCATTTATTTTCCTCAAATCCTAGACAAGACGAATGTTCCCACTTGGCTTTTTCAAACCCATCATTGGTGAATTACACGGGCTACTCATCACTTGTTTCAAAACTCCTTGTTCCAAGAACTCCTCTTTCAAATGTCTTAATCCTTCGATTGCCTTATTTGTCATCAGATACAGTGCAGTTTGTGGAAATACCACATTCTCTTTCACTGCCACTCTGACTCCTTCAACTCCCTTGATAAAGCCAATGTCCTTCCCTGAAAGATCCCAAACTTTTGACTTAACCCCTTTCTGCAAATCAACTGGAAGATCTTTGATTTTAAAAAAAAATGGAAAGAAATCAATCAAATCAACTGAATTGTTTTCTTCATTTTCTTGTTCATCAAAATTAGTCGGAGGAAGCTCTTTAGAAACTTGTTCATTTCAGCACTAATCATTAAATCTTCCTCATCACTGTTTGTCTCAATCTCAATTCCTTTATTGAAAATGAAATCAAACAATGTATTTTATACAACAGATCTCTTCCCAGTAATGACACTGGAATCGCAAATAACAAACCTGTAAAAATCCTTAAATTTACCAATTTTAACAAAAACTGTTTCAGAAAGAGTATTGGTCAAATGTTTGTATGCAACCCCTACAATCTGAACTGTTCTCTCTGATATAGGTATATCTTGAACCTCTACTGTTCTTATTGTTGAGCGTGTAGCTCCAGTGTCGACCAGGAAATTAACTTCATGACCATATACTTCACCCTTTATGTAAGGACCCTTCTGATCCACCTCTAATGATGCTGCCATCACATACTCCTCCTCATCTGAACTATCCAATGGCCATTCACCATTTATTTCATCCTCACTGTGTGAAGGAACTGGATCAACAGTTTTTTCACTTTTATTTAATTTCTGATTTGTGACCTCCTGCAAAGCCATTACTTGTTGTTGATCCATAGGCCCCTGTATCATTTGGACCTGCCTCAGTATGTGAATTTGATGTGCAGGCACCATCTACACCTGTGGCTGCAATTGTACCTGTGGCATTTCTACTTCTTGTACCTGTGGTTGTACATTTTGTATCTGCTGCATTGGGTGCAAAGTTTGGAAACCCTGCATAGCATTTACTTTATTCTGGAAATTCTGATTTTTACCTACCATTCTAGGTCCTTTCATTCTCTGATAAGAATTGCCACTATTTGTCTGTTGCACAACACCACCTTGATTCTACAACCGACACTGTCTCTTCCAATGTCCAATTGCCCAGTAATTATGACAAGGTAACACTCTTTTTCTTTGCTGCTCATCCTGCATCACCACTGAATTCAAATCCACATTTCTATTGACCACTGGAAGCATCATTCCACCTCGACCTCTGCCTCTGGCTTGACTCTGAAACATACCATTTCCTTGCGACTGTGGCTGAAAATTTCCCTGCACTCCTGTCTGTACAGCCTTAATATGCAACAACATTGCTTTCTCCTTCAACTTTTTCTGCTTCATTTCAATCTCATCACTACAGTATTTTGCATACTGCAACACCTCATCAATTAGTTTGACTTGCCAACAAATTAAATGATTCCTAATCATCTGACTGATTTCTGGAATCAATCCTTCAATAAACCTAAAAACGAAATTATGCATTTTCTCTTTCTTGATTGTCTCCGTACCACTGAAATGTTTAAACGCCTTCAACAACCTTTCATAGTATGCATGAATCAATTCTTTCACTTCCTGTTCTATCTATGCACTGCCAATCAATATTTTTCGGCTCACTTGTCGGCCAATCACACTCCTTTTGCATTCAATCCACCAATCTGCTGGAACAACAATATCAAAAAGAGTATTCAGAACTTCCCACAGACATTTTGCAAGCCTCACAAACCTATCTGTCTGCTGATACCATTTTACTGGCTTCTCTCTCAACCTTGGATAAGCATTTGTAAAACATGTACAAAATTCCCTCCTGGTGTTTCCCTCATTGGTAACATTTTCACTGAATCTCCTGTCTGTGCCATGTCCCCTTTCTTTGGCCTTTCTCTTGTCTTGACCTATCCGCCTTCCAATGTCATATTCATCCGCTATTTTTTGTAAGTGCTGGTGTACTTTTCCTGCTCCCTTTGTAATTATTTTACATATGTGTCTTAATTGGGCTTCAGTATATGATGCAAGTCTGTTCACACCTATTGTACCTTCAGAAACTCATTTCCTCCCATTTACAACCTCACTCTGTCTATTGAGTCTTCCTCTCTGTTCTGTTTCTCCAAAGTCTTTGAATTACTTAGGTCTTCTAACCATTTGGTTATTTCTTGTGTGGATAAACCTTTTAAAGAAATCTCATTAGACTGTACACTCAAATTTTGCTGACGTACTATACTCGCACATTGCTGTGGAGACAATCGTCTCTTGCCCTGATTAGTGCAGGATCTGATCCCAGAATTCCCAACAGGAGACAAATGTATTAAAGAGCTAGTCTTGTTCAGGTTTTGTTCTTGCCTTGGAGTCGATTTTTGCAATATCCCATGCTGAAACTGGACTAAAGAACTCCCTCTACTATTATTAGTCTGTGCATATAGTGGCATAAGCGGACACATCGTAATAGGTACTGAAATTGCATCTGGATCAGAAAAAGATCGAATTTTCTGTGTCTGCATTGTTCTCATGATCTGCATTTGAGGAATCTGCATTTGAACAGCCTTTTTTCTAAATTATATTTAGCCCTCATTGACTTGGAGACAACACTAAATTGGTCGTTGTCCTTACAATCTGAGCCTCTGGATAAATTTCAGGAATATATATCTCCAACTGATGTCCATTGTTCAATGAACCATTAAAACTACTCTGCATCTGAACTTGTTCATTGATTAGGATATTCTGTGACACCCCCGATGTGGATGGTGCAGTAAGAATCATATTACCAATCCCACTTCCACTCATTCCTCTCTTGCTAGTTCTCTGACCTTCTTGAGCTCTATGTTTTGGTGAATAGGTTCACAAAATCTCAGAAACCAATTCATCTTCATCCAATTCATCATCATCATTAAACATAACTCTTTTCAAATCTTTTAATTTCTGTTCCTTATTTACTAAAGAACTCTTTTTCTTTTCAGCTTTGACTCATCCTCATCATCTTTTGATCTTGCAGGAAATAATCTAATTCCCTGTAGAGTAGCTAATCTCCACTCTTTTTGCTCCTCATCCTATCTAACTTCCGCTAATGTATTTTCTACTCTCCTCTTTCTTTTCTCGAATTTCAATGCTTGTTGCTGTTTAGCTGCCAGCTCCCAAATCGTTAAGGCTGGTCTCAGGGGAGGTTTTAAACTGTATATTTTCTGCCTCAACTTATCCAAAATTCTCAAATTAAACATACCATTTTCTGGAAAAGCCAAACAACCTTCTTTCTTTGTGATTTTAACCCAATGTTTCAACCAAAGGCACGCTCCCGTACCCTTTTCCTCAATTAAAATATATGCCGGAGTATTTTCTGGCAGACATATTTTCCCTCTTGTGCCAGAATATACTCTTCACCTCTAAAGGCACTTCTTAAAGCTTTGAAAAACGCCATTTTCAACAGAATTCATTCAAAAACGATTTTAATCAGGAAAATGTATTCACAAAATCTATCCTGAACAAAATCAAAACAAAGCAAAACAACAAAATCTGCTCAGAAGTACCGAATCAGAAAAAGTGACTAAAATCCCACAATCCTCTTTGACACTCTCACCTTTCAATCGCACTACTCTAATGTCGGACTGATAGATGAATCCGTGCGTGACCCTTCTCACTAACCAACCTATCCCAGCGCGGCACAACTTACGTCATTCTAATGCGAACACCCCTTCTCAGCGCGACCGCTGAGATGCTGACAAAGTCTTTCGGCCTGACTTTCACACACTAACACACCAAACCAATGCAATATTAGTTTGCAAGCAAAACCTTAAACCAAAAATAAGAAAACAAATTTGTCCATTTACTACAGGTAGGGTAATACAATTGCTTCAGGAACCTTTGTTGGAGCGTAGCTCTTATAATCAAAATTAACATAGAAATGTTTGTGAGTTAATGCATATTAATGCTGCATAGAAAAATATTGCTGTGTTTTACTAAACGTGTGTTTGAAATGTGCCCACGGGGAGTGGCCGACAATATATACAGTGACTAATCAAATTGACTAATAATGAATTATTGATGTACTAATGTATGATTTTGTATTGAGTATTATGAATTATATGTTAAGGTTTTGCTAATTAATCATTAGGCCGTAGTTATCATTAGTCGGGGCCTAGCTGCCCGGTTGAATATTAAATGTGTTTTTCTAACGTGCAGTGTGCTGACTTGCTGAAGGACATGTATTCGTATTTTTCCAGAAGCTAGAAGATGAGTGTAGCTGTAGTAGATCCGTTCTCATGAGACTCGACTTGCTCATGGAAACATTCTTGCTGAATGCAACAGTGTAACCTTGCAACAGGTACAAGGTCGCCTAAACCGGTAAAGACAATGGAACTACTGACTGGGGATGTGAGAGGACCACAAGAATATGAAATCATACCAGACATTCTGCCCATTGGAGACGTCAATCACAGGAGCCAATAAACTATGTGAGAACTGTTATGAGGTGACAATTTTGATGGGACGATCAGTAAACTATTGGTCGGAGATAATGGTGCGCCAAACCCGCCCAATTGGAAATTAGGGGACTGTACAACAGAAAAGGGATAAAATCCTTTGACACGAGGAGCCATGAGATGCCATTGTGAGCCATTCTTGCTATTACCCAGCCACTTTGTCACTCTGCCTAAAGACTTTGCTGTTTGACTCTTCAACCCATCCTCACCCTTACCTTGCCCGTTCTATACTTCTCCTCCTTATGAGGGAAGTGTCTCTACTTACCCCGTCTTGCTGAACTTTGCTGTGTTTCCTGGCTGATGGCGAATCAACTGATGTCCTGAGGACGAAGACTGACTCTGTATGCTGACCCATTACGGAGGGTAACTACATGATGATGAAATTGTAACTGTCTGTTTGCCTTTTCTTTCTAGGTACCAACTGCTTCTTTTGACAGAGACCTTAGTTAGATGTTTTCCAAATTTGTGTCACTAAACGTTTTGCATGAAGTCCAACATGCTAATGCTAATTTGAGATTAGGTAAGGACACTAGACTGATGCAAATAGACAAAGAACTGAATCAATGCTTTGTTGAATAATGCTCTAATGATACTCTGCTAAGATTAATCCATGCTGGCATCGTGCTAAGTTCTAATGTTTATGATTCTTGCTTTGATGAAATCTTATTTGAGTTGCCATATTATAACGGTGTTGATGTGTTGTATGGTCTTGGGACTAATAAACTTGCTAGTAGATTGTAATGAATAGGGAATAAAGATCAAATCCTTACAAATTCGGTGTGGTTATTCATGACTGAAAGGTCATGGTGTGTCCTGATTCTCATTAATGCCATTAAATTGATTTGTTATGGTGAAAATTGATGACGTTATTGACTTATTGATTGACATGTTGATCAGTTATCTCGTCTTAAGGTGTCTTCAATCAGGGTCAAAAGATTCATCGGCCTAAAACGAGTCCCAGAGTGAATAAATGATCTAGTAAGGGACGCCTTAGCAGTCCTGGTAGCAGAGGACGGTTTAGGCCCTTTGGGACCCTTGGACGAGGGACCATTGTTTAAAAGTGTTTTTGAAATAATGCAAATTGGAGGTATGATGTGCCCCTAAGTCCCAAATGACTTTCCCGGAATCTCTGAGCTTGCCGAAGTGAGTTGGGCATGTTCTCGGTGTTCTAGTCATAGCATGTGTGATGTAGAATTTGCGCTTCCTCAGCTTATGCATATCGCAGGTGATTTGTGAAGTTTGTGTGAATTTAGGCTAGGTAATGTTTTAGTAGGAGTAGGCGTACTCCGCAGTATGAAAATAGGGAAGTCGTCGAGCTTCATGTGAGTGTGGCGCTTTGTGCTAAAAAATTGTCCACATGGTTGTTGGTGATGCACGGACCTGTCGTGGTCTGAAACTCTGGAGTATATTGAGAAGTGTACGAGACACTTGGTTTATATTGTAATTTGTGCGGTTTAATAGGTCAATCGGGTGAGGTTGACAAGTCAGGTTTGAGTCAAAGTGTGTGAGTGAAACCTTCGACGGAGATTTGGTAAGTTCTAAAGTGTACTAGAACGAACCATTGACAAGTCGAGAGTAGGATTTGCGGGTCGAATTCTGCTTGCGAGTGTGGGATCTGAGAAGGAGAGAGTAGCAGCTGAGGCTTCAAGTGAAATCTCTGTCAAGTTCTGAAGCGATTGTGTTACCCTTCCTGTAGTAAACCGGCAAATTTGAATTTATTGTTAAGGTGCTCGCAAGATATTGCATTAGTTTTGTGTGGATTCACAGTGAGGGAGACAAGCCGCAAGACTTTGTCAGCCGCACTGTGTGTGAGTGTGACGTCATTGGAGCCGCGCTGGGATAGGTCAGTTGCTGAGAGGGGTCGCGCACGGATTGGCAGCCATCCGTAAGAGGCTATTGGTTGAGAGGGTAGGCGAAGAGTGTTCTGGGAATTAAAGTCACTTCCTGATTAGATTCTAAACAAAATAAAAGATGCAAAAATGAAGTTTTTTAAGGCTCTAAAGAGTGCTTTGAGGGGAGATACATATATTACTGTGAGTGTGGGGGAGCCTACACCGCCAGAGGATACTCTGGCTTATACCGTAATGGAGGAGAAGGGAGTCGTGCCATGTCTTTGGCTAAAGCAGTGGTGCAAAATGACAGAAAAGGAGGGATGTTTGGCGTTTCCGGAGTACGGAACGTTTAATTTAAGAATTGTGGAAAATTTACGGAGGGTGTTAAGCGAGCAAAAACCGCCTCCGAGACCAGCTCAGTTTGAGGTATTAGCAATTTGGGATTTAATGGCCATGCGACAGAGGCAGCAGAAATTCGAGAGGAAAATGAGAAAGGCATAAAAGACTCTAGCGGAGGCTAGATGGGATAGTGAAACCAAGATGTGGAGAAGGGGAATAGTAGACGGAATTAGGATGTTTCCGGCAATAACTCAAGAAGCCGAAACACAAGGAAAGAAGGCCACTTGTAAAACCGACAAGGGCCCTAGCAAGCCAAAGGAGCCTCAGAAGTCTTAGGCAGATGAAGATGATTCAGACGATGATGAGTTTCTTAATCAGTTGTTACATGATTGACCGCCACCAGTACTAGTGCGGGTCCTGAAGATCTGACGCAAAATCAGGGAATCATAAATACAGTACAGACAAGCAATACAGTTCCGATACAGAATGGTGCTAGTGTATCCACTGCACCAGACACGCAGATACAGTTGCAGCCACCACCAATTCAGAGGCTCTACCCTGATGCCCAGTACTAGAGACAACTACGAATTTGATGGTGCCGCCTGATCCGGTATACACGAGATTAAAGTTAGTGCAGATTAAGCCAACTCCACAATTGCTGCCCCAGCTACAGCAATAGGTGGTTCCGAATTACATTTCGGTCGCAGGACCGCAGTCAGCAGCTACAGCACCCATGATGAATCGAGCTATGGGAGTTAATGCTCCACAGGGTTTGGGAACTGGACAGACACCAGCTGCTATAACATTGCCAATTACAGTTGGCCCGCCGGTACCGTTGTATGCGCAAGCAAAGCCTAACGTATGCGATCAAGGGGTAATGACTCAAGAGGCGATAAGAGGAGGGTTCGAAGGAAGCTCCCAAGTGATGACGCAAGGAGAACAGACAGCCGAAAGGTCTAGATCCTTGTTGGACTTCAGTCCGATTGGGGTTCCTTTAGAGACAATGAGGCAAGCAGGGTTGGGTACACTAACCCCACAGGTAATGAGTACAAATACGTCACAGACACCAATGATGCAGTCTGGAAATATCTTGTTGCAAGGCTTAACAGCGCAACAATTGAACGAGTGGTTAGACTCAACACTCCGCAGACTACTTCCGTGACTGCAGAGCGATCAGAAAGAGAGGAATACCTGAATTTTGTGAGGCTGGGTGTGGAAGCCACAGAGTTAGTAGAAGGAACGATGGGGGTTAACAGATTAGAGTCACACACTGAAGCAGAATTGAGGTTTCTGTGCCCCAAAATAATCAAAGAAGTGAGCAGGGTGCATCAGAGGTTGGCAAACCTAGCGGACAAATTCGGCATGGACTTAGACAATACTAAGCATTTGAAGAGGAGTTATAGGTTAGACTTTGAACCTAAAGATTTCGATTAAATGAGATCCACTGGAATGAAGGCACACCTCAAAGAGATATTGCAGAGTGCTCAAATTTGGGGCGCATTAGAGAAGTGGGAAGGCAGATGGGCAAAGAAGAGAGATAAAGGGAAAAGTGACAGCCTGTAACCGCAGCAGGCGAAAGCTGCACCATATACTGGAACAATAAAAAAGTTACCAATGAGAGAAACAGCTGGAGGGGTTCTAGTCCATGTACCGGGGTCTAGGGGTGACATTCTGTCATTCACAAATGATTTTCCCAGGTTGAGGGAGAAGCCAATAGAGTGGTATCAGCAGACGGACAGGTTTGTGAAGCTTGCGAAATGTCTTTGGGAAGACTTGAATACATTGTTTGAGATTAAAGTCCCAGCTGATTTGTGGCTTGAGTGCAAGAGGGGTGTGGATTGGCGAACAGAGGAACCGACAAGGGACAAGGCTACTGGAGCACCGTCTCCTGATGTGATGAGGTATTACCATAAAGTGATTGAGTTTTTGAAACAGAAGGTGTCGCCGAAAGTCACTGATTGGCAGAAAATTTATCGTACGGCACAAGAAGACAAGGAGTCGATACATGCTTACTATGAGAGATTGTTAAAGGCATTCAAACATTATAGTGGCACTGAGGTCATAGAGCCGAAAGACATGAATCACCTTGTGTTCAGATTTGTTGAAGGGTTGAGGCCAGAGCTTAGCCAGATGATTAAGAATCATTTGATCTTTTGGCAAGCAAAGCCGATTGATGAGGTGTTGCAGTATGCGAAATACTGTAGTGATGAGATTGAATTGAAGCAGAAAAAGCTGAAAGAGAAGGTGATGCTGATGCAAATTAGAGTAGCTCAAGCAGGGATGCAGGGAAATGGAGTACCTCAGATGGTACAGCAGCAACAGCAAGGAAACGGGATGTTTCAGGCACAACCGAGGGGACGAGGTTGAGGAGGTTTTGTGAACCGTGGTCTAGCTTTGAATACCGTTGTGGTTCAGAATGATGTGCAAGGAATGAAAAAGATGTTACCATGCCATGCGTGCGGGGGCGTGGGACACTGGAAGCGGGAGTGCCCAATGATGGTGCAGGATGGTGTTGTTCAACAAAGCAATGATGTCGGTACATTTCAAAATGTAAGGGGTCTGAGAATGAGGGGTCCAAATCCAAACTTTCAGAATAATATGGTTCAGATGCAGGGTCTCCAGCCCATGCAGCAAATACAAATGCCACGTGTTCAACCAGCACAGATGCAGCCGGTACAGCAGCAGATTCCCATGGTACCTAGACAGCAAATGCAGTTACAATTAGCTCCAATGGGACAGCAACAGGTGATGCTTCCTCAACAGGTCACAGGCCAAACAATTAGTCAAATGAATACAGTACAACAGTTCCCATTGCGTGGTGAGGATGGAGTAAACGATGAATGGTTGGATGATTGTTAAGATAGTGAGGTGTGCAGGCTCGCAGTGTCCCCAGAAGTAGATCAGAGGGGACCTTACGTGCAAGGGAAGGTGATGGGTCACAAGGTTTCATTTCTAGTTGATACAGGAGCTACACGCTCTACAGTCAGAAGTGCAGAGGTTCCGAAATTGCCGCTTTCGGGGCATACCATAAGGGTGGTAGGAGTAGCAAATCTGCTTTTGACTAACCCGAATACAGATCCGGTCCAAGTTGAGATTGGTACCTTCCAGGGATTACATAGGTTTGTAGTCTGTGACTCGAGTCCCGTATCCCTACTGGGAAGAGACTTACTGTGTAAAACGAGGTGTTTGATTACCTGTTCCAATGAAGGGATTGAAATGCAGACAAACAGTGATGATGAAGGAGAGGATGGTCAAATCTCAGACCTGGAGACGGAGTCTGTAGATGAGGAGTACCATTTGATAACCTTCTTCCCGATGTTCACAATGACTGATTTGCCAACCGAATTGCAGGGAACAGTGACAGAGAAAGTGTGGGACTTGACAGGAAAGGAAGTGGGATTTATAAAAGGAGCAGAACCAGTCAAGGTAGAAGTGAAGCCAAATGCAGTGTTTCCCCAAGTACCGCAGTACCACATGGCACAAGATGTCCTTATACAGGTGACGCAGATAATCGCAGACTTTGTAAAGCAAGGGGTTCTAAAAGATGTGATGAGCAGCCCATGTAATTCACCAATAATGGGTCTGAAAAAGCCTCGTGGGAAGGTTCGAATTGTCCAAGACCTGAGAAAAGTTAATGAGATTGTGGTAAAATGTTGCTCCATAGTGCCGTGATTATGTTTCAGGTTCTGTGTGATGCAGAGTGGTTCACAGTTGTGGACCTGTCTCAAGCATTCTTTTCGGTGCCTCTTCATGACGACAGCCAATTTCTCTTCAGTTTTAAATTCTTGGACAAGGTTTACAGTTGGTGTCGAATTCCTCAAGGGTTTTCGGAATCACCTTCCATCTTCAATCAGATATTGAAGGACTTGGAATCATTAGAATTGCCTTTTAGTTCGACTCTAGTACAGTACATTGATGATTTGTTGATTGCGTCCAAAACGAAAGATAACTGCAGGTAAGATACTATTGCCTTACTGAATCATTTGGGAAAGAACGGACATAAAGTGTCCCCAAAAAAGCTACAATACTGTCAGAAAGAGGTGAAGTACTTAGGCCACCTGATTGAAAAGGGGTCGAGGAAAATATCCAAAGAAAGGGGGACAGCCATACTGCAGATGAATCCCCCGACAACCAAGAGGGACGTTAGGATATTTTTTGGGAATGGTGGGCTACTGTCGACAGTGGATTCCCAATTTTTCGATTATCTCTAAACCTTTGGTGAGGTTGACTGTCAAAGAAATTCAGGATGGCCCAGGTGCCATAACCATGTCCGAGAAAGAGATGAGGGTATTCATTGAACTGAGGGAAAGCATGTGCAGGGCACCAGCTTTAGGTATGCCTGATTACACAAAGCCTTTTGTATTGTTTTGTCATGAACGTGATGCTTGTTCTTTGTCTGTCCTGACACAAGTCCATGGAGGTGCAAACCGCCCAGTAGCGTATTTTTCAGCTACTTTGGACCCAGTTGCAGCAGCCTTACGAGGTTGTTTGCGTGCAGTTGCAGCAGTTGGTCAAAGCCTCACTCGGTGTGAAGGTATATTGATGGGACATCCCTTGACAGTAATGGTCCCACATTCTGTTGACCCGAACAAAGACTCAGCATATGATGAATGCTCGCCTGACTAAGTATGAAACAATTATACTGCGGTCACCAAATGTATCTTTGAGGAGATGTACTGTGTTGAACCCGGCAACTTTGCTTCCTAATGAAAATGCAGATATTGATGATGCTGAGGAGGTAGAACATGATTGTCTTCAGGTAACAAATCTGTGCACCAAACCGAGACCCGACATTAAAGATACCCAATTGGAAGAGAATGATTACATTATCTTTGTTGATGGTTCATGCCTGAGAGGCTCAGCAGGAGTACTGAGAGCCGGATATGCCGTGTGTACAATCTCTGGTATCCTAGAAGCATCTTGGCTCAAGAGAGTATAATCTGCTCAGGTGGCTGAATTGGTTGCTCTTACAAGGGCTTGCCATGCCGCCGAAAATTTGAAAGTCACTATCTATACTGACAGCAGATACAGATTTGGAAATGTCCATAATATTGGCCAGCTATGGTCACAGAGGGGTTTCCTGACCTCTTCTGCTTCTCCAGTGAAAAATGGCGAAAGAATTAAGGAATTGTTGCATGCGATTCAGTTACCTCTTGAAATTGCCGTAGTGAAAAGCAATGCCCATGTTAAATCACAAGACTTTGTGTCAATGGGAAATGGATATGCAGATCAAGTCGCAAGGTTTTGTGCATTGAACTGTATATCATTTCAAGTCCAGTGGGAATTGTTACCTGAAGTTGAAAATTAAACATGCTCAGGTTATGCATTGAGGGTGGTTGACACACTGGAAGAGTTGAAATCGTTGCAGGGACGTGCCAGCAGAGAGGGGAAACTCTCTTGGCTCAAAATGCAATGGTGGTCATTACGACCCTGGCGGTCAGAGACCACCAGGGGTAATGTGGCATCCGTACCGCCAACAGGCTGGCGGTACGGAGACCAGTATTATGACCGCGGCGATAGTGCCGCGGTCGCACCGCTGGGGCCGGTGGTTTACTGCCGTTTTAGCCCCGGCGGTGATAATCCGCCAGGGCAGCGCTGGCCTGGGGATTATGACCCCCCTACCGCCAGCCTGTTTCTGGTGGTTTGCACCGCCAGGAAGAGGCTGGCGGTAAGGGGTGTCCTGGGGCCCCTGGGGGCCCCTGCACTGCCCATGCCACTGGCATGGGCAGTGCAGGGGCCCCCTAACAGGGCCCCGGCCAGCTTTTCATTGTCTGCATAGCAGACAGTGAAAAGCGCGACGGGTGCTACTGCACCCATCGCACGGCCGCAACACTGCCGGCTCCATTAGGAGCCGGCTCCTATGTTGCAGCCTCATCCCCGCTGGGCCGGCGGGCGTAAACTTGGTTTGCGCCCGCCGGCCCAGCGGGGATGTCGTAATGGGGTCCGCAGGAGTGCGGCCGCATTGACGGCCGCACGGCGGTTACCGCCGCCACCCGCCAAGCTCGTAATGACCCCCTTTGTGTACAGAGACCTGATGATTTATGGGTTTCAGATGAGGGAAAAATGGTTTTGCCAAACAGCCTTCTGTCACAATTTGCGAGGTTTTAGCATGGTCAAGCATATGTTGGGAGAGACGCAATGATCAGGTTGTTCAAAATCGATTGGTTCAATCCAAAATTCAGACAAGCTGCAGAAGTTATCTGTCACAGGTGCATTATCTATCAGCAGATGAATGCGGGGAAAGGGACTGTGGTGAATTTGAGCCACATTGGGTGAGCAGAAGGTCCATTTTGCAGAATGCAGATGGATTTTATTGAGATGCCTGTGTGTGGAGGTCTGAGGTACATAGTGGTGATTGTGTGCATTTTCAGTGACTAGATTCAAGCTTACCCTACACGTAGAAATGACAGTCTCACAGTAGCAAAGCTGCTGCTTAGGGAATTGATACCACGTTTCGGGTTTCTGATCTCTTTAGAATCAGATAGGGGAAGTCACTTCAACAATGAGGTGATTAAGCTCTTGTGTGCTGCACTGAACATTGAACAGAAGTTGCACTGTAGCTACCGCCCTGAAGCATCGGTACTAGTGGAGCAAATGAATGGTACCTTGAAGTCAAGAATGGCAAAAATGTGTGCAGCTACAAATTTGAAATGGCCAGATGCACAGCCCTTAGTGCTAATGTCAATGAGAAATACACCTGACAAGAAAACAGGACTGTCTCCTCATGAAATTCTCATGGTCCGAGCTATGAGGTTGCCTGCAGTGCCTGCAAATGCTCTTGTGAATATCACGGATGATATGGTGTTGGAACTGCAAGGGTCTGGCTGACATGGTCCGCTCTTTTTCTCACCAGGTGGAAGCAACCACACTGCCACCGATAAATGATCCAGGTCACACTCTGAAAGCCGGTGACTGAGTTGTTGTCAAGAAACACGTGAGGAAGTCGTGTTTGGAGCCACGTTGGAAGGGGCCATGTCAAGTGATACTGACAACTACTACTGCTGTGAAATATGCAGGACTTCCAAACTGGATCCATGCCAGTCACACAAAGAAGGTGATGTGTCCAACTGATGAGGAACTTGAGCTGTCGAAAGCAATAGCTGCAGAGAAAGAAGTCTCAGGGCTGGAGAGTAATCAAAGAGGAACTGAGACTGAAGGAGAGCCCGTTGAGGACGGCTTAGTCACTGAACCAGCAAACGAAATCCAGAGGGGTGACGGTTGGCCTAACTCAACTGAGGTGCCAGGAGGACTGACCCAAAGAGAGGTTCTCCCAGAAGCAGGCGGATACGGGTTTGAAGTTGAACCCCTGACAGACCCTGAAGCCGAAGGAGGTGAGGTAGAAGGAGGTCAAAGTGTTCCGACTCCTCCTATGCCGCTTGCCGATCCATCAAGAGAAAACACCATAGCACAAGAGGAGGGCACTGATCAACATCCTGAAAAGCCGAGCGGTAGGAAAACACTTAAAGGAGATAACTGGCCGGAACCACAAGCTGCAAGAGAGAAAGTGGTCCTTAACAAAACAATAGAGGAAGAAGTTGACACAACAAGGAAAAAAGATCTCAGTGAAGGAGAGTTGCAGGGTGATCGCAAACTGAAAAGAAAGAGAATTGCAAACAGGAGGTACGCAGGTCCTGAATGGGCTTATGCGACATCAGCTGAGTGGCAACAAGAATTCTTGGCATTTTGTTTTGATCATGAAATTCCAGGTCAATATAATGGTACTTGAAGTTGCCCACAAATAAGAGACTGTGTTAAGTTGAAATTGAATAGAGAGAGAAACCTGAGAAAAGAGACTGATAAATTACCGGATGTGACACTGTTAACCTGAATTGACTCTGAAAAAACGATTATGACAAGGTGCTAACCTGATTTGACAAAGGGTCCTGGGAGTGAGTGAAACGCTGTAAATACTTGCTAAAGAAAGACTTTGCTCAAGAAAAAAAAAAAAGAGCTTTAGATCTTGCTCCAGTTGATTGTTTGCTTTATATTATTCTGCTCTCTGATTCTTTACAGATCATGAGTAACCTTAGAGATAATGATAATAGGGGTAGGATTCGTAGATGGTTGAGTGTTATTTTGGGTGTTGTGAGTGCAATAGTTATTATAGGTGTGATTGTGGGAATGCCATTGGTGGATAAGAGTGCGATTAACAATGCTTCAATTCTTGAGACTGCAACACTAACACCACGGGAGAGGTTTGATCAGGATACAAAATACTAACACAAAAAGGGAACTATCTACTAATGTTTTCTATCGCTTGTTGAATGAGTATGTTGAAACAATGGATGCAAAGAATTGTTATGTGTGCATGAAAATTCCTTCGTCAGTACAAGACGGGGTCAACTACCATAGTTTGCCGCTAACCTACTGGATAAGTTGTAGTTTGCTATTAACAAGGTTGTATAATCAAGAATATATTCAATACTTCTATTCTAATCTAGATGTAGTGTTTTCCTTTGTGCCTATCAATGAATATTTGAGCAAGATAGCTAGAGATCATAAAATAAAGATAGTTAGGGGTTTCTTTGAGCCCACATTGACATTTGGCACAGCTTATGTGCATCACAATAATCTAACCTGCTTATTAACGCCTGTAGAAAATAGCTTTTTAGATCACACTGATGATAGAAGAAAAGTGTTAAAAGAAAAGCTAGAAAAGGGATTAGAAAAAAGAACGTTTGCAAATGATTATGCTTATAGTGCAATGAAGACGCAAGGCAAGTTAGCTATAGATGCATTTCACGTAGGAAAGCTTTGTATATATAGGCCAAAATCTGATCATGACACTTTATTTGTGGGAACGAGTGAGTGCAGACATGTGTTTTTGTTTCAGAGTAAGTGGAAGTTCATGTTAAATGGACAGGATCCAGCGATCCCTGGGATCTATTACATATGTGGACTTAATGCTTATTACCGTCTTCCAAAGGGATGGTATAGGACATGTTATTTGGGAATAGTTTTTCCAAAGATTTACCAATTTGATGACTTAAGAAAGTTTCCTAAAATATCTGAATTACATCATACTAGACAGAAGAGAGAGACAGCGGCTGCTGTCGTAGGTGATATATTTGGAGCCATAATTCCTTCAGTGGGGGTTATTTTAAACTCCATAAAGATTTGAAAGTTGTCTACTATTGTGGATAACATGCTGACAAACTTTACAGGGGCTATACTCCTGATGGATACTGAACTTGCTTCGGAGAGGGCTATGACTCTTCAAAACCGGCTTGCTCTAGACATTCTTTTAGCGAAAATTGGCGGAGTCTGTAGGATGCTTAATGAGCACCACTGTTGTGCATTTATACCCAACAATAGTAATAAGATTAGGATTATGCTTACTAACCTAACAAGAGATAGTACAGATTTGAAGGAGCTGAAGGAACCTGGAGTTTGGGAAAAGGTTGGAAAGGGACTTGCTAAAGTTGGAAGTTGGTTTGGTAGTATTTGGAATGGGATACTTGCAAAAATAATATGGGGCATAATGATTGTTCTAGCTTGATTATTCGGACTATGGTTATCATGCAAAATTAGTAAGAGAATTAGAGAAAAATTGGCATAACGCAATAAGAGGAAAGAGGAAAAGAAAAAGGAGAACATTTTCAAAGAAATTTATGAAAAGTCAAAAAGGGGGGAAGAAATTGAAATGCGTGAATTAAGAAAGTGAAAGGTTGTGAAGGGAATGGTTTTGTGTGATGACAAGTGTCATCAGAGGAGGGATTGTTGGAGCGTAGCTCTTATAATCAAAATTAACATAAAAATGTTTGTGAGTTAATGCATTTTAATGCTGCATTGCTGTGTTTTACTATACGTGTGTTTGAAATGTGCCCACGGGGAGTGGCCGCCAATATATACGGTGACTAATAAAATTGACTATTAATGAATTATTGATGTACTAATGTATGATTTTGTATTGAGTGTTAAGAATTATATGTTACGGTTTTGCTAATTAATCACCAGGCCGTAGTTAGCATGAGTCGGGGCCTAGCTGCCCGGTTGCATATTAAATGTGTTTTTCTAATGTGCAGTGTGCTGACTTGCTGAAGGACATGTAATCGTATTTTTCCAGAAGCTAGAAGATGAGTGTACCTGTAGTAGATCCGTTCTCATGAGACTCGACTTGCTCAAGGAAACACTCTTGCTGAATGCAACACTGTAAACTTGCAACAGGTACTAGGGGCCAGATGTAGGTAGGCTTTTGCACCTCGCAAACGGCGAAAAACGCCGTTTGCGAGGTGCAAAAGCCCTCAAGCGATGCAGAAACACATTTTGCGAGTCGGAACCGACTCGCAAAATGTGTTTCCGACTCGCAAATAGGAAGGGGTGTTCCCTTCCTATTTGCGACTCGCACCGCGATTTAAGTTGATTTGTGACCGCGAAAGCGGTCGCAAATCAACTCGCAGTTACCATCCACTTGAAGTGGATGGTAACTCATTCGCAAAAGGGAAGGGGTCCCCACGGGACCCCTTCCCCTTTGTGAATGCTCACAAAATTATTTTTTCAGAGCAGGCAGTGGTCCTACGGACCACTGCCTACTCTGAAAAAAAACGAAACAAAAGGTTTCGGTAATTTTTTTTATTTGCAGCTCGTTTTCCTTTAAGGAAAACGGGCTGCAAAGAGAAAAAAAAAACTGCTTTATTTAAAAGCAGTCACGGAGATGGTGGTCTGCTGTCTCCAGCAGGCCACCATCCCCGTGAGTGCCTAGACTCGCTATGGGGTCGCAAACTGCGACCCACCTCATAAATATTTATGAGGTGGTTCTTTGCGACCCCATAGCGAGTTGCAGAAGGTGTCTGAGACACCTTTCTGCATTCCAAATTGCGACTTGCAATTTGCGAGTCGCAGGGACTCGCAAATTGCAAATCGTGATTTGGAATCTTTCTACATCTGGCCCATGGTCTCCTAAACCGGTATAGACAATGGAACTACTGACTGGGGATGTGAGAGGACCATGAGAATATGAAATGTACCCGTTGGAGACGTCAATCACAGGAGCCAATAAACTACGTGAGAACTGTTATGAGGGGACAATTTTGATGGGACGATCAGTAAACTATTGTACGGAGATAGTGGTGCGCCAAACCTGCCCAATTGGAAATTAGGGGACTGTACAACAGAAAAGGGATAACATTCTTTCACACGAGGAGCCATAAGATGCCATTGTGAGCCATTCTTGCTATTACCCAGCCACTTTGTCACTCTGCCTAAAGACTTTGCTGTTTGACTCTTCAACCCATCCTCACCCTTACCTTGCCCGTTCTATACTTCTCCTCCTTATGAGGGAAGTGTCTCTACTTATCCCGTCTTGCTGAACTTTGCTGTGTTTCCTGGCTGATGGCGAATCAACTGATGTCCTGAGGACGAAGACTGACTGCATGCTGACCCATTACGGAGGGTAACTATATGATGATGAAATTGTAATTGTCTGTTTGCCTTTCCTTTCTAGGTACCAACTGTTTCTTTTGACAGAGACCTTAGTTAGATGTTTTCCAAATTTGTGTCACTAAACGTTTTGCATGAAGTCCAACATGCTAATGCTAATTTGAGGTTAGGTAAGGAATTCACTAGACAGACGCAAATAGACAAAGAACTGAATCAGTGCTTTGTTGAATAATGCTTCAATGATACTCTGCTAAGATTAATCCATGCTGGCATCGTGTTATGTTCTAATGTTTATGATTCTTGCTTTGATGAAATCTTATTCGAGTTGCCATATTATAACGGTGTTGATGTGTTTTATAGTCTTGAGACTAATAAACTTAATCTAGTAAGGGACGCGTTAGCACCTTCCAAATGTTGCCTTCAGCTTTCGAATCTACAGTAACTCTTTTTCACTGCTCCCTTCATTCATGAGAAAAATTCGACCTGCAAATTTCACTTCTCAACTGATCAATGGATTATTGTCCTAGTGCACTTAGTACTCACCACCAAATCCCAATAAATTCAGTCACACAAATTATCTCACAAACTCCACTTACCAACCACGCCTGATCGGTCTACTAAATGGACAAATTACAACATATACCAAGTGTCTCACTACACTTGTTAATATACTCCGGAGTCTTGGACCTCTCTCATTAGGCTCGTCATCAACAACCACGTGGACAATTTTTCATGCACTAAGCGCCACACTCAAATGAAGAACGCCACTTCCCTACTCTTATATCTATTGGAGTACGTCCACTCATTCTAAACTCATATAATCCTCAATCAACTGCAAATTAGCTCAAGCTATGCAAGTGTAAATTTATTCTCACCTCACTCACTTCAATCAAACACCGCTAGAAACATACCCTTCAACCAAGAGCATCTCTGAGGAGTGGGGAAAGTCACTTAAGGCAACTAGCAACTAATTTTATCAGAACCATATAACATTTCAGAAAACAAAATTAGGAAAATGATTTCAAAAGAATTAGTTCACAAACTATGACATAACGATCATCATGACATCATCAATAATGACATAACCATCCTCTGCTAACAAAAACTGCTGCAGCGCAGAGAAATCCTATCTATTATCTCAAACTAAATAGTGGATCTCACGCCTTAGGCCAATGGATCGACACAACATCGATTGAGAGGATGTCAATGGAACATGTCATAATAAGCATCAATAAACAAGAAATCAATAATCTAGTCACTATGCAATAACCACACCAGTTTATTAAGAAGGATTATAAATGTATTTCCCTATATTAGCAACGCTAAAGTCACAAACATAATTCTCAAACATAAATGATAAGCATATAGAATCATCAACAGTTGATTAGAACACCTTATATATCTAAGTTTAATCAAAGCAGCAAACAAATTAATTCAAGTATTATAACACAACTTAATAACACCAATATTTGCAACAGTGAAATAGAATACTTTAAGCAATAGATCAAAGAACGTCAATATGAATCATGAACATGTAAAAGCAAATTCCCTCACTAACCACTAATTAGTATTAACATGTTGGGCTTCATGTTAAAGTTTTAGAAACACAGATTTAGAAAAATATACTAACTTGGGTTATAACAAAAAAATATTATTATGCATTACTTAATTTAAGAGTTGCAGCTGGTGCCTGTAAAACAAAAGACACATATAACAAGATACAAATGTATACATTACCCATAAAACAACAACAAGAAGATCATTTCAGCAAGAGGACACCATCAGTAGGACGATCAATAAATCCCTCAAGCCTACATAACAGACATATCACCGGAAAATCTCATAAAGTCTGCCAATAGCTCTCTCTCTCTCTCTCTCTCTCTCTCTCTCCGTCTCTCTCAAAGAATAAGTGACAGAATGTTATATTAATATTTACAAAGCTCACGATTGGTCAGGACATGGGGTGTTGTACATTCAGCCAACAAAACTAAAGTTAGATAACTAAAAGTTACATATTCATAATACAGTGAATTCTGATTCAACAACATTTTGTTTATGTAATCATTAGCTAGCCTCAATTTATAACAATTTCTTCTTCTCTTCCTTCTCACCTGTGGATCCATTGTTCCATCTCGTCAAGACTTCATGTTTCGGAAGAAACGTCTTACATTGTAACATCTACTTCCATCGTCGAGGAAGAAACCACACATTAGTGACAATTATCCAAACAATAGGACAGTCAAACTCGAACAATGACCTAATAAATCTGTCAGGGAGACCAGATCCTCGGGGTCTGCACACGTTCCCACCATGTCCACCACAAGACAGCTCCAAAACTCTGATAGAAATATCACAGAGCCTAAGAGAGTCCAAGTGGGGAAAAGGGGATTAGGAAGGGAACAGCTGGGAAGGAGACCTGTAGGAAGCAAAGGTTAAACAATACAATATCAAGATATAATCACATTGAGGTTCATAAAAACTCTCTGTTGAATCTAGGTTTCAATGATACTCAGAACATGAAATAACACTCTGTTGAATCTAGAGTTCAATGACACTCGAAACATGAAATAACACTCTGTTGAATCTAGAGTTCAAATGATACTCGGAACATGAAATAACACTCTGTTGACACTAGAATTCAATGATACTCTGAACATGAAATAACACTCTGTTGAATCTAGGGTTCAATGATACTCGCAACATTAAATAACACTCTGTTGAATCTAGGGTTCAATGATACTCAGAACATGAAATAACACTCTGTTGAATCTAGGGTTCAATGATACTAAGAACATGAAATAACACTGTGTTGAATCTAGGGTTCAATGATACTCGGAACATGAAATAACACTCTGTTGAATCTAGTGTTCAATGGTACTCAGAACATAAAATAACACTTAGATTGAAGAAACAGGAATGACCTAGAACTAGACTCTAACTAGACCTCAAGAAATCTAGGTACCTGGAAAGGAATCAAGAATGGTTAACACAATGTTTCATATGAACTTTTCATGAATTGTTACATACTGTCTCACTGAATATCAAGAATGCAAGGAATGAATCGCACGTCTTGCTGATTCGAATGCCACCATGCAAATGCCAAAAAATGATCAGGCACAATGAGTATCAAGAGTTAAATGCAAGGAATGAATTGCGCGTCTTGCCGATTCAAATGCCACCATGCAAATGCCAAGAAATGGTAGTGCACACTGAATATCAAGAGTTAAATGCAAGGAATGAATCGCACGTCTTGCCGATTCGAATGCCACCATGCAAATACCAAGAAATGGTAGCGCACACTGAATATCAAGAGTTAAATGCAAGGAATGAATCGCACGTCCTCGCGATTCGAATGCCACCATGCAAATACCAAGAAATGGTAGCGCACACTGAATAACAAGAATTAAATGCAAGGAATGAATCGCGCATCTTGCCGATTCGAATGCCACAATGCAAATGCCAAGAAATGGTAGCGCACACTGAATATCAAGAGTTAAATGCAAGGAATGAATCGCGTGTCTTGCCGATTCGAGTGCCACCACGCAAATGCCAAGAAATGGTAGTGCACACTGAATAACAAGAGTTTAATGCCAGGAATGAATCGCGCGTCTTGCCGATTCGAAAGCCAATATGCAAATATCAAGAAATGGTCGCGCACACTATTGCCGACCCGAAACTCAAAAGTCAAATGCAAAGAATGAATTGCACGTCTTGCTGATTCGAATACCAACATGTAAATGTCAGAAAACCACGAGCGCATTCACACGCACAAGGAAAATCTTTCAACATGAAAACTAGGCTGTTGAATCTAGGGTTCAATGATACTCGGAACATGAAATAACACTCTGTTGAATCTAGGGTTCAATGATACTCGGAACATGAAATAACACTCTGTTGAATCTAGTGTTCAATGGTACTCAGAACATAAAATAACACTTAGATTGAAGAAACAGGAATGGCCTAGAACTAGACTCTAACTAGACCTCAAGAAATCTAGGTACCTGGAAAGGAATCAAGAATGGTTAACACAATGTTTCATATGAACTTTTCATGAATTGTTACATACTGTCTTACTGAATATCAAGAATGCAAGGAATGAATCACACGTCTTGCTGATTCAAATGCCACCATGCAAAAGCCAAGAAATTATCACTCACAATGAGTATGAAGAGTCAAATGCAAGGAATGAATTGCGCGTCTTGCCGATTCAAAATGCCACCATGCAAATGCCAAGAAATGGTAGCGCACACTGAATATCAAGAGTTAAATGCAAGGAATAAATCACACATCTTGCCGATTCGAATGCCACCATGCAAATACCAAGAAATGGTAGCGCACACTGAATATCAAGAGTTAAATGCAAGGAATGAATCGCACGTCAAGGTCAAAGTAGGCCTCCGGAACAGGAGCTCAGGAAGTTGCTGCTGCTCTGCACCGGGACCTCTGAATAGTGAGCATGTGGAGCTGGGCTGGCTCCCTTATGTAGAGTCTGGCCCAGCCCACAAACCACACCCAGTCATACTGCAGGGGAAGCTTCTAGAAGGTCCTAGAAAGGGACCACACCCTGATACACTCTGTAAGCCTGCAGCAATACCTTTCAAATTAACATTATTTGCAAACATCATTAATAGTGGTTTCAAGGTAAAACTCTGCAATGCAAAAGGTTAAGAAACTGCATATTAACACAATGCATGAATTATGGTCTGGCATAAAGACTGGGTTTTTGCATTTTAGTCGCCCCTAGAGCGCGCACTGCTCTGATGTTGACAAAATCTTACATTGTAAGACATAACACAAAATCCCTCTAGGGGTAGCTGTCTACACGTCTATAGCCTACTAATCACACTCTTTAAAGTAAGCATTGAGCAATGGAAAACAATTACAAATTTAGCTAAAGTTAGCCTAAGCAGAAAACAAAATGAAATATGGTGGCCACTTACAAAAGTCACCAGTTTTTCACATATTAGTTCATCAATGATCAGTTCATTATTAATTTAAAAAAAATCATCAGTAAAGTTTCCGCTCCTGCGCCGCCATCAGTTCTGGTGTGGGAACCACTGCCATGCAAAGCGTGGCACAAAACGACCCACATTAAGGGAATCACTTACGATGGCAAAGGAAGCACCACTGAGAAGGGGCATCAATGGGGCAGCCAAGCACCTCAGGGAACAGGGGTGGGGTGGCAGGGGTGGTGAGTTAGGTCTTGATGGGGGGGTCTTGGGCTTAGTTTTAGGAGGTGGAGGGAGAGAGGGTTTGGGTTTGCCCTTGGAAGGAGGGGGAGTGGGCCTGGACCGGGTGGTGGCAGAGGGACCTGGGTCAACACTGGGCTTCTTCCTCCCTGGGGAAGGGGCACGGGAATGGGAAGGGTGGACTGGGGCAGACTTTGACGAGGAAGGAGTGGACTGGGCTAGGGCATGGGATCATTTAGGGATAAGACAGGGTGGGCCAGTGGGTTCAAACAGGTCAACATGGGAGAGGAAAAGCTTAGTAGGTACAGTTGGTAGGGATTTGGAGCCAGGTCTGGGAGTAGAGCTTGAGGGAGTGGTTGTACGAGGTGTAGGTTTGGTGGACGTGGATACAGGTGTGGTTTTAGTCTGCTTATGTATAGTGGATGTTTGTGGTGTGGATGAGTGTGAGCGTTTGAGTGTTTTGGGAAGAGGGGGGTGAACACAGTGGGAGAAGACAGGCTGCCAGTGTATATGGATGTTGTGTGGGTGCCTGCCGATCTTGTGAGTTTGCTGCAAGTGTATGTGCATGTAGTTGTGAGTGCAGATGTAGTGTCTGGGGTGCATGACTGGATGTCAGCTGTTGTGGTGACTGCAAGAATGGGGACAGCAGCAGTGACTGAGGGTATAGTGCATGTGGGTGTGCATGGTGAGGTGACAGAAGGGGATGTGGGGGAGCCTGACACAGTGGGGGAGGTGGATGTTGTACTGTGTGCTTTGGTATGTTGGGTGTGTGCCTGCCTGTTGTGGGAAGTGTAGTGAATGTGTTTCTCAGTGTGCTTCTTGTGTGTTGATCTGTGTGCATGGCTGTCTGTATGTGTGCTTGGGATGGGTGAAGGGAGTGGGGTGCTGGAAGGGTTAGTGGTGGTGGGAGGGGGATGAAAAGACCAGGGACACTGGCTGCCGCCAAAGAGGAAGCCAGAGCATGAAAAGAATGCCTTCCAGGTATGCATTGCATTGCTGCATCTGGGATGCTTGCCCCTGGATGGCATTCATGATGGTTGTCTACCCTACAGCGATGGTTCTCAGGAGGTCAATATCCTCCTCCGTGAGGGCAGCAGGGGTGACTGGGGCCGGGGATGAGGTGCCTGGGGCGAAGGAGATGCCCACCCTCCTCGGTGGGGAGCAACTGGGAGGACGGTGATGGTATGGGGGTGGCGGAAGATGACAAAGAATGGATGGGCCCAGTAGGGTCCACCACCACCAGGGAGCTGCCATCAGAGGAGGTAGAGTCACTACCTCCAGTGGTAGTTGCCTCTCCGTAGTACTCCCCTCACCCTCCAACCCACTGCCTCTTGGCATTGGTCAACTCTGTCTCATGGGAACCATGGGCTGCAGAATCACCGCTCGCCGGTGCTACAGCTCCCTCACCAGAACATGCTAATGTACACAGGGACACAAGAGCACAGGGTTGGGGAAACAAAACAAGAAAGAAGTATGTCAATTCCAGGAAATATGTACATGTTGGGACATATACACTCCCACCCAGCTCAGGCACAAACCCTCAGCAGACACAGCACATGTTATGAATGTGACCCTGACTGGTAGGCATGACACCACAATACACTACATTCCCATCCTGACCCACTACTCTGATGCACAATGCCAAGCCAACACATCTACAAGTCCATGAGGCTACATTGAATACAATGGTCCAAACAGGGGACCCCTCACAGGTCTACAGACCCTGCCAAAACTAGTAATGACACTATCCCATGGACGTGGAAGGGGGCAGGACTACAGGGACACACCTGTCTAAGTGCCTGGTACTACTCTGCATGCACCCCCTAACATCTAAATACAGTCATCATAGTGGCATCACAACAGTGTTGGCACTCACCCCTTTGTGGCTGCTGTGCTGCCTTCAAGCACCCATCCAAATCCAGATAGGCCACGGCCAGAATGCGGGCCATTAAGGGGGTCAGGGTCCGACAGTCACCCCTCCCTCATTGGGAGGCCTTCCCCAGCTGTGCCTCTCCGGTGTTCCTGGCCCAGAGCCTCAGGTCCTCCCACCGCTTCCTGCAGTGGGTGCTCTGCGGTTGTAGACCCCCAGGGTCTGCACTTCCTTGGTGATAGCTTGCCACAGTCCCCTCTTCTGATGGGCACTGACCTGCATGGGACACACAGAGTTAAGAAACAGACGTCAGTGTGGATGCCCCGTACACAAATGCCATGCCCGTTCAAACTGACAAGGCCCATGGAGACATGCACATGGACAAATTTCAAGCCAAAAACTGCCAGACACACTATGGGCAAGCAGTCACACAGCAAACAACAACACATACAGGCATCTGACACATTCACACACATCTAAGGAGAACAAATAGCAACTCACCTGCTCCTCTGATCGCCCATACAACTTAGCACACAGGGGTAGAACCCCATCTACCAGCTTCTCCAGCTCCTCCGCGGAGAAGGCTGGGGCCCATTCCCCTGTAACCCATGCCATCTCAGGGACCAGAGTCAGGACACAGCAGCACACGCAGTGGAGTTCATCCCTTCTCGTAGTGCAAGAGTCAAGTGTGACTGGCCTGTCAAAATGACAGTAGATATTGTGGCGGTGTGTGCCGTCACTGCCGGCGGTGATTATGAATGGCTCAGGTTCCCCATTGACAACGATGTAATCCAATGATCAGGTGCACGGCTGTGAACACTGCCAACCACCATGACGAGTTACGCCAGCGGAATTAAGTCACTTCCACACTACAATATCATGATGGCAGGAGGCAGCCATTTTGCATAAACCATGTCTCCATAGCCTCATCCATGGCCCCAATTCCTCACCCCTTCGTCGAGTACTGACATGAGTACTTGTCCCCCACATGTAATAATTGTTGGAAGTGTGTATACACTGTGATGCCATTATGACTGAGACACCTCACCACACATTAGCCTGAAAGGATTACCTCATTCTTTGTGTTAGTGTGTGTTACATATGTGTCACATTGAAAACATGAATTGTGTCACCATGTGATGCAAGTGTATGTCCAAACTCAAGATGTGTTCCTTCTTCACTCATAGATACAGACCAATGTGGTGAGGGAGAGCCACATCTGTTTACATACCCCTGATAGATCTGGCCACCATGGAGGAACGTCACATCATCATAACTTACCAACTTAATCTAGCTACAATCCTTGGCCTCTGTACAAAAATGGCCCCTGTTCTGAAGCCGGCCAACAGGAATCACCATGTAAATACCTAGAACTGCGCAGGCACTATCTGTGCTCCATTATTTGGCCACAGGCTCGTTTCAAGTGACATTGGGTATGGGTGCAGGGGTATCTCAGCCAATGTTCAGTCACATCTTGTCCAATTTCCTGAATGCATTCTTTCAACACTTGCAGTTATCAATTTTCCCCAAAGGGCTGATCTCACCGCCATCAAATCAGGATTCTATGACTTTGCAAATATCCCCCATGTGATATGTGTCGTTGATGGTTCCCACATAGCCTTCGCACCCCCAAGAGTGAATGAACAGGTAAATCAGAATCATAAAAACTGTCACTCCATGAATGTCCAATTGGTGTGTACTGCTGATCAGTACATTTCTCATGTCAATGCAAGGTTCCCAGGATCAGCCCATGATTCATTATTCATGAGAAACAGAAGTGTGCCTCACAGAATGGGACAACTACAGGGGGATAGAGCTTGGCTCATAGGTGAGTGTGTATGACACTGGATCAGTTACATAGCTGACAGCCAGGCTGTATGCAAGTAAAATGTGTTTGTTTCAACCCTCTTTCACCCACTTTTGCAGGGGATTCTGGCTACCCCAACATGCAATGACTTCTGACACCTGTGAGGAATCCCAGGACAGATGCAGAGATGAATTATAATGAGGCACATGGTCATACTAGGAGGGTGATTGAGCGCATCACAGGACTCCTGAAAGCAAGATTTTGTTGCCTCCATCTCTTTGGAGGATCCCTGTGCTATGTCCCTGACAAGGTGTGTAAGATAGTGGTGGCCTGATGCATGCTGCACAACTAGGCTGTGAAGAAAGCTATCCCACTTCAGGAAGAGGAGGATGCTGTCCAACCAGCCATGCCACATCAGAGGAGGGATCAGAGTGAAGGTGAAGAAAAGGGGAAAGATATCAACTCCAGGACCCAGCCAATCCGGCTATACTTCCAGTGACTCTCAGGTACATTTCCTATGATGCTGATGGCTTCACTGCATTGTTTCAGAATGACTCATGTAGTAAGTACTGTGGTGTCCTTTTCCAGTGATAAGGCAAAATCATGACTGAAGTGGCAGATGCCAGTGCACGCAATGGAATGTACAGTGTGACATACTTCAAACACTACAGTCTGTTAGACCCCCTCCTGCAATAAAAGCAGCACTATGGTGGCAACTGGTTAATGAATTCACATTCACAATTGATAGCTCAAATTGATTGAAGACAGATATTTTGAGTGCACAGGTGTATTTATTCCAAGTCAAAACATCCATGAGTACTGGGATAGTGGAAGGGAGTGGGCACATGGTGAACAACATACTCAGGTACAAATGTTCAGCTGTTGGTTGCACAGGGGTATCATCCCTAGGGGCCATTGGATGATGGTGAGATGGCAGTGGTATGTCAACGAGGTAGCTCAGTAGCACACAAGGGAGACAATTCAGGGCAGAGTCACTTCCTAGCGGTGGGCTTGGTCTTGGCTGGTGTTTCAGTAGGATGTCTAGCTCAGAGGGCATGTTTGAGAAGGTGAAGCTGGGCTGCAGGGGTAACGGTGCTGGTGTCCTGTGAGTCCTCTGGCAGTTCCACCAGTCCAGTGGATGCTGCAAATGTAGATGGCAGGGCAGTGTCCTGGCTAGTGGTAGGGGCCTGCAGGTGGGTGGAGGACTCAGGCTGGATGTTTGTCTGGCAGTGCAGCACCCTTGCAATGGAGGCCATGGTGGCATTGAGCTGTTTCCATTGCTCCATGGCCACCTGGTGGTGTGCAACCAGCAGCCTCTGATTCTGCTCCAAGGTGGCCAGGATCTGGCCAATCCTGTCCTGGGAATGGTGGTATGCTCCCAGGACCTCAGAAATCATCTCCTGAGCAGCATCATTCCTCCTTTGGACACCCTCCTCTGGGTCACCGATGCCCTCCCACTGGCCCTAGCCCCCTGTGCCCCCTGCACAGGTCTGGCAATCCCACTTGCACTGGGCCCATCATCATCCTGCCTGGTGGTGGGTGGAGACTCTGACCTCTGTACATGTTGACAGACAGTCTGTGGCCTGGTGACACTGGTGTGGGGTTGTTTGGTCAGAGCTGTTGGTGGTGGCTGAGTGGTAGAGGTGTCAGTGGTGTCCTGGGTGGGGCTTATAGTGGGTGACTGTCCAAGGCTTTGGGATGGGCCACGGAATTCCTCTGTGTCCAGACATCCCTCTGCACTCTCCTGAGCCGGGCCTCCATCTTCAGGTGGAGGACTGGCACTCCTTGATGTCTCCTTCGAGGTGGCATGGGTGGTGGTGACTGTGTGTGAGAGAATAGAGATTTGGGTGTCCTGCAATTTCTTGTCAATTGCAGCACTGGTCAGCAGTAATTGGTGGTTGAATTCCCATGTAGTGGCATGCAAGGTCCCTTTTTGTACATTTTGATGCATTTATTGAGGGGGGGTAATGGTGCATTGTGGGTGTTGTAGTGCTATTGGGATTCCATGCATGGGTTGGTGAGTATGTACAGGGGGCTGGATGGTGATTTGTATGGGGATTGTGGGCATGCAGGTGACTTGGATGTGAGTGAGTGGGTGTTGTGGACTGGGTAGGGGATGGGGTCCTTGTGGTAGTGAGAGGGATGCATGATACATGCATTATAGGTGTGGTGACTGTTAAGGTATTGTAGTTGACCCTGTTGACTATCCTCCGCCGTAGCTCCATCTTTCTGTTCAAGGGTGTCTGCTGCACCTGTGCCCCGAATGGGTGTGGTTCGACCCTGAGTATTTCATCCACCATGGTCCTTAGCTCCCTGTCTGTGAAGCAGGGGTGCTTAGGGGGTGCCATGGTGTGTGTTGTGGGTGGTGTGTTGTAGGTGTATTGGTGAGGGTGCTGTTGTGTGGTTGGGTGTGTGGCTTGTGATAGTGGTTGAGCAATGTATGTGTTTTGGTGGTATGTTTTTGTGTGTGACTTGTGTGATGGTGAGTTCAGTGTATGCGTGTTGTGTTGTCAATATCTGTCTTGCTATTGGCATTGCAAAGGATTGTGGGGTGTGTATGTGTGTGTTTTAAAGTGTTGGGGATGTGTGTCAGGTGTGTGCTTTTCGGACTTGCCAATGTGTGCATTTGTTGTTGGCGGGTCGCATTGCTGGCCGTAGCGATCCGTACCGCCATAGGTCATTCGACAGTCACTGTCCGCCAAGCTGATTTGTGCATCATTATTTGGTAGGCGGGGATTTGTCTGCATGGCGGCGGTGGGGTGAGGTGTCCTGCTGTTCCGCCGTCATTGTTCCTGGCAGTGGGTGGAGGTTGCAAACGTACACAAACAAACAAACAAACAAATTTCTTAAGCGCACTACTCACCCGGTAGGGTCTCAAGGTGCGGGGGTTCACTGCTCAAAAAGCCATGTTTTGAGGTGCTTTCTGAAGGTTAGGAGGTCCTGGGTCTTGCGTAGGTTGGTGGAGATGGAGTTCCAGGTTTCGGCGGTGAGGTGAGAGAAGGATCTGCCACCAGAGGTGGTGCGTTGGATGAGGAGGACTGTAGTGAGGGTTAGGTTGGCGGAGTGGAGCTGTTGAGTTGGTTTGTGGAAGTTGATTCGTTCATTGACATAGGCCGGTCCGGTGTCATGGAGGGCTTTGTGAGCGTGGAAAAGGATTTTGAAAATGATCCTTTTGATGATGGGCAGCCAGTGTAGGGATCTGAGGTGGGCGGAGATGTGTTCGTGGCGACGGAGGTTGAGGATGAGATGTGCGGCTGCGTTCTGGATTCGCTGGAGTTTTCTCTGAGGCTTGGCTGTGGTCCCAGCGTAGAGTGCATTGCCATAGTCTAGTCTGCTGCTTATCAGGGCATGGGTGAGACTGTTCTTCTTGTTTCTAAAGGAATCCATTTGAAAGTCTTGCGTAGTATGCGAAGGGTGTTGAAGCAGGAGGATGATATGGCGTTGATTTGCTGAGTCATGGATAGAGATGAGTCCAGTATGATGCAGAGATTGCGTGCGTGGATGGTGGGTGTTGGGGGTGGTCCAAGGGTGGTGGGCCACCAAGAGTCGTTCCATGCTGTCTTGTTGGGACCGAAGATGATGATCTCGGTTTTTTCTGTGTTCAATTTGAGGTGGCTTGCTATCATCCGGTCAGCAATGGCGAGGAGTCTGGCGTGTAGGTTATTCTTGGCAGTAGATGGGCTCGTCGTGAGGGAGATGATGAGCTGGGTGTCATCAGCGTATGAAATTATGGTGAGGCCGTGGGGGCGGATGATGTTGGCAAGAGGGGTCCCGTAGATATTGAAAAGGGTGGGGCTGAGGGAGGATCCTTGGGGGACCCCACAGGTGGTGTTGGTGGCTGTAGACCAGAAACGAGGGAGGCGAACTCTATGGGTTCTTTCGGAGAGGAAGGAGGTGAGCCAATCCAGGGCTTTGTGGTGAATTCCGGCATCAAAGAGGCGTGTGCAGAGGGTTTGGTGGCATATGGTGTCGAAAGCTGCGGAGAGTTCTAGGAGGATGAGGGCGACGGTTTTGCCCTTGTCCAATCTGGTCCTGATGTCATCTGTACAGGCGATGAGGGCGGTCTTGGTGCTGTGGTTTTTGCAGAATCCAGACTGGGAGACGTCAAGTATGTTGTTGTCTTCTAGGAACCGAGACAGCTGTATGTTTACTATCTTCTCTATGACCTTTGTGGGGAAGGGGAGTAGAGAGATGGGTCAGTAGTTCGTGAGATCTTCAGGGTCTGCTTTGGGATTTTTGAGAATAGCGTTGGCTTCGGCGTGTTTCCAAATATCTGGGAAGGTTGAGGTCTCAAAGGAACTGTTGATGACAGCCCGGATCTGGGGAGCAATGATTTGGCTGGCCTTGTTGAAGATGTGGTGGGGACAAGGGTCTGTTGGGGAGCCTGAGTGGATGGAGCTCATGGTTTTGCCAATTTCTTTGTCGTTGGTGGGATCCAGGTGTTCAGCAGGTTGGTGCGGCAGGGTGCTGTGGTGTTGGTTGTGTCGGTGGTGGTGATGGTGATGGTGGGTGATGACGATGTAAAGCTGTCATGTATGTCTGCGATCTTGCAGTGGAAGTAGTTGGAGAGGGAGTTGCAGAGGTCTTTGGAGTGTGGATAGTCGATGGTGCAGGATTTGGGTTTGGTGAGTTCTTTGACGATGGCAAAAAGTTCCTTGCTGTTGTGTGTGTTGTCGCCTATGCGTTCTTTGTAGAAGGATCGTTTGGTGGTCCGGATGAGTTGGTGATGTTTGGGCATGGATGATTTGAGGGCGGAGAAGTTGCTTACTGAAGGTTCTTGGCGCCAGGCTACCTCCATTTTTCAGCATTTTCGTTTGGAAGACTGAAGTTCTCTGGTGAACCAGGGTGCCGTCTTGATGGTGCGGAGTGTTATTGGTTATTTTGAATGGGGCGAGGGAGTCTGCGCATGTTTCTAGCCATCGTGTGAGGTTGAGGGTGGCAGCATTGGGGTCGTTGGTACTGGGAGGTGGAGCTTGTGTGAGGTTGGAGATCAGTTGTTCTCTGGAGATCTTGTTCCACTTGCGGTAGGTTGTAGGATGTCGTTGGTGGTGGGTGGTGGGTTTCAGGAAGGAGAAATGATGCAGTGGTGGTCAGTCCAGTGGAGTTTGGTGGTGTGATTGAAGGCGATGTGGCTGCTGGAGGTGAAGATGGCGTCAGCATGTATCCGGCTGAGTGGGTGGATAAGGTGACCAGTTGCTTGAGGCCAAGGTTTGCGAGGTTGTCCAGCAGGGCCGTGGAGTTGCAGTCATGGGTGCTTTTGAGGTGAAAGTTAAGGTCACCAAGGAGTAGGTAGTCTGTGGAGGTGAGGGCATGGGAGCTGATAGTGTCGGCGATGGTGTCACAGAATGGGGGGTGGGGTCCTGGTGGTCTGTAGATGAGGGTTCCTCTTAGGGTGGTGTTGGCGTTGATGTGTACCTGAAAGTATAGGTGCAATGCAGTGTCTAGAGTGTTGTTGGTGTTGGTGGAAATCTTGATGGAGTTTCTGTGTATTATGGTGATTCTTCCTCCTGGTTTGTTGGTGCGGTCTCTACGGGTTATTTTGTATCCTTCTGGGATGGCTATGGCAATGTCGGGTTCTGATGAGGAGTTCATCAATGTTTCATTGAGGAAGGCAATGTCGGGAGAGTTTGTGGTGATTAGGTCCCAAAGCTCGATGGCGTGCTTTTGGACAGAGTGGGACGGAGTGGGTGTTAAGGAGGATGCAGTTGAGGTGATTGGGGGTTTGGTGTTGTTGTGGTGCTTGTTGGTGTTGTTGGTGTGAGTGCAAGAGAAGTGGCATGAGTGGCATGTGAAAGGTTTGTGTGTGTGTCTAGGGTTGGCCTGGGTGCAGGCGGTGTGCCGGCCAGGGTTGAGAGTAAGGAGCTCTGTGGAGGAGTAGTGGCACTTGGGGGGGTTGGAGGGCGTGGTCCAGGCGCGGATGGGCAAAGACGGGCTTGCATCTAGCGCGTCTCCGGCGCAGCGGCGCAGCCACAGCCATTAAGAAGGGGAGGTGGGATGGAGGAGCAGGCGGGAGGCAGGAGGCGTGAGGGAGTGAACAATGGGGGCACAAGGGGGGGCGGGCCGCAGGGACGCAGCGGCAGGGTCAGAACAACCGGCAAGAGCCAGAAAAGAAAAACGGTCACAATCAGAGTGAATAATACGAAGTGGAGCAGAAAATGGGCAAAGGTAAAGTTATAAACAGTGTGTAAAATGAAAAAACAAATTACAAGAAACTAAATACGATTTACAAAAAACGAAATACACGGTACAAAGCACACTAGATACGCCTACCACTAGGCACCAGGGATGAGGCGCAGGAGGATGTCTGCGGGTAGTGGAGGGCCTCAAACTTCTTTTTGCAGCAAAGGCGGGGTCAGGGGCACAGAGGCAGGCTGGTGGAGCCGATTGTACTCCTGGCCCAAAGCAGGTCAGGGGATCACACTAGGCACCGCGCAGCGGCTGCCATTAAGAAGGAGAGGTGGGAAGGAAGAGCAGCTGAGAGGCGGGAGGAGGGAGGGAGTGGCCAATGGGTGTGAGAGGGGGGCGGGGCCGCAGGGGACGCAGTGGCAGGGTCAGAACAACCGGCAAGAGCCGAAAAGATAAACAGGCACAATCAGAGCGAATAATACGAAGCGGAGCAGAAAATGGGCAGAGGTAAAGTTAAAATCAGTGTGTAAAATGAAAAACAAGTTACAAGAAACAAAATACGATTTACAAAAAACGAAATGCACGGTACACAGAACACTTGCAAGATTTTTGGAGGTTTGTCTTTTTATGGCATCATTATACGGCGGTATGCAGTTCACCGCCACTGGCGGTCTTTTGTTCACCGTCAGCATGGCGGTTGGTGTTGATTGCCGCTAAGTTCATAATGAGGGCCATAGTCTTGAAACTTGACAATAGGTTTTTGGTTCCCATGGAGGGACGAGACGTTCATGAACGTCTCATACCTCCATGGGAACCAAAAACCTATTGGCACTATCTAGTCTCTTGTCCAACTTTATTTTCATAAAATCACCTTTTTTATCCTACCGCCTTCTCTTTTGCCATTTCTTTCTTTCCTTTCTCCAATCTCCTTCATCCACTGTGGCAACAACTTCATTTTGCCATCTCTACCTCTCATCCTCCTGAAAGGTGTTTCACCTGTCACCCTATTTTCAGTTGTGTTGTATGCCCACACCTTTTTCTCCACCGCTTCACTCACTCCTTTTCAGTCTCTTACCACCATCTGAATCATATCTCTTATCATGCTGTTAGCACGTTCTACTATTAAATTTCCCTGTGGGATGTACAATGAAGTATATATGTGTCTAATACAATGTCCATTCAAGACATTTTTCACCACCATGGACATGAGCTGTGTACTATTATATGTCACTAAATCCCTGGACTTCCTTCTCTTCTGAACACTCTTTCTAAGATTCTCTTGGTCATTATATTCCTTATAAACTCCACTATCACTCACCTTGAAAACACATCCACCATTACCACAGCAAAACATTCACCTTCCTTCAAATAATTCATGGGCCCTATTATGGCCAGAAACACCTTCATCCAAGTGTCTTTCCCTTCACTAAGGGAACCCATACCCTTATTTGTTACAATCAACCACTTCTCACTATCCCTACACAACACACAACATTCCACCTGCTCGTTCACCTCCCTGTCTAGTCCCAGCCACCAAAAGTTTGCCTTCAAGCATAAGGGTCTGTCCCAAGTGGCCTTCATGCGGCAACATCATTAATTTTTTCTCACTCCTTCGGGAGGTACAATTGTCTCCCCTTTTGTCTTACTATAGTGTCTGTGGCAACCTCTGGTCAATTCATCTTGCAAGTTCACATCACCCCAAAAAGGCCACTTTAAGATCTCCTTCCCACCTCCAACCTTCACAATTACTCTTTCACACTTCCTGGAAAACAGCATTGCCATACACAGCTTCCTCCCATTCTTCATGTGTAATGGATTGGAAGACACCTTCCAAAGCATTCCCCACTCCTGCTACCACACATACCACCTCATCGTCAGTTATTTTCTCATTTTCTGCACTCAAGAGCAACCTTGAAAATAAATCTGCTTGTATGCTTTTCCATCAACCCACATACTCCATGCTACGTCATTATTCCTGAAGGCGGGATGCTTAGCTGGCCAAACTGCTGGATACTTTCTCTGTTCCCGAGGTCGCAGCATCTTTAACAACGGTTTGTGGTCTGTACGTAAAGTGAAATAAGTACCCCAGACATATGTGTGGAAATTCTCTATGCCCCATGCTGCTGCCACCACCTCCCTCTCTATCACTGTATAATTGCATTCAATTTGATTAAGGGACCTCAAAACAAATGCCACAATCTTTTCCAACCTGTCTTTGTATTGGGATAAAACAGTGCCAACACTATGTGCAATCACAGCCACCATTACCACAGTCCTGTATTTGGGTTACAACAGAATTAACATTCTTGCATTTGCAATTTCTTCTTTAACTCTTACAAAAGCTTGTTTGTTATTTTTACTCCAATCAAACTCTTTCCCCTTTCTTAATAGCTCCCCTAACTCCTCCGTCTTCTCTTCAAAATTTCCTACAAATGTTTAATAATATTTTATTAGCCCCTTGAAGGACCTAAGATGATCTTTTCCTGTTGGTGTTGGAGCCTCCCTTATGTACTTGACTAAATCGTTTTCAGGACTAACTCCTTGTTCTGAAATGGTGAATCCTAAGCCCTCCTATATCTCACCAAAAACTGCCACTTCTCCCTGCGCCAGGTTAAACCTTCCTCTCTTAACTTAAAATCTCAAACACCCTGACCACAGTGCTATTGTGTTTTTAATTCATAGCACCAAAGACTAATAAGTCATCCTGAATGAACCTTACACTTGGAAGACCTTCAAACAGCGTACTCTTCATCCTTTGAAAAACACTGGAGGCCTATGACAGCCCAAATGGTAATCTCGTAAACTGAAATACTCCTTCTTTTGGGACAAAAGCTCTTAATTTTTTAGACTTTGCATGAAACTTGATCTTGTGGCATGCTGATTTTAAATGTAACCTTGTGAAATACTTAGCACCACTCAAAAGTAAAGCCACCTCACATATACATGGCAATGGAAAACTGCCTATCATTATACGCTGATTCAGGGACCTACGATCCACACAGAATCCCAACGCCCATCCTTCTTTTCGTAATCACCACAGGGGACAACCATTCCGATGCCTCCACTGGTTCAAATGATTCCCTACTTCTATATTTCCATCAATATTTCCTTGACTTCATTCTCACAATTGGTACCTTTCGCACACCATTCCTAACTGGCAAAGCATCTCTCTTTAACTTGATCTCATGCACATATCCCTTTAAAGTTCCTATGCAATCTTTAAATAATTCATTTAATTTTCTTAATTTTTTCTCAATTCCCTCTTCCTCCTGTAACACCAACACTAGTTCATTGGACCTGGGTTCCAGTATCACATACAGATCATATTGTTGTATCCATCCCGAAATTGCTGATCCATTACTAAATACGTACAACTTCTCCTCAGATTTTCTCTCTTTGCACAAAACCCACAATTTAAAACTCTCCACCACCATATCCCTTGAGTTTTATGTCACTTGGTCGCAAAGGCACTGCATGTCACTCTATAACAACACACACTTTGTGGTATACATAGACCCTGAATCCACCATCAACTCAAATTTCTTTTTGTTCACTGTAAAGATTGTTCCAAGTCTGTTAATTCCTTCTCCATCCTTACTCTTGATGCATAATACTCTGCCCGGAACATACTTTTGTTCCGCTACGCACGCCACAGATCTTTGACTTTTCTATACATATGCCTGTCAAGTGACCCCTCTTTCCACACTTTTGACAATCTTTGTCACAGATTTTATATTTTTTCATTATCCATGTCAACTGATACTGGTAAAAAACTGAACACATGCTTGTCCTCCTTTCCCAAAGTGGTTATTATAAATGCCCTTTTCCTGGATAAACAGAAATTTAAACAATCTATCTCCTCAAAATAATTTTCAAGGTTAGCGATCCACTCTTCCCACTCAATTTGAGGAGATCCTGCTTGATCTAAAAACATAGGAGGTGCAGCTACACCTTGTGTGAAACAAACATCCATACTTCATGAAAACTTTGTCTCCCATCTCTTGAAAGTATGAATATGTGATGGTTTCACTTACACAAATTAGCAACCAAAATAGGTTCAATAACACTGGCACCGGCACATCATGGATTTCCCAGTCCAAAATGGCAGCCGCTCTACTTGGCCAATCATGTGCAAGTAGTCTTCCTTTAATTTTGTCTTTTCAGGGTGGAGACAGGGTGCTGATATGCTGAGGAAAAGGAGACTGACTTCAAGCACAAAGAGTGAGTTAGCTGTGCAGGTTAATTGGAGATCGACACAGCTAATGGTGAAAAATATTTAAAGAGCGTGGAATCTGTGCTTGCTTGGATTATTTCAATGTGGATGTCTAGATGACGACTTGAATTTGTGAAAGGTGCAACCGGAAATGCTCTTAGCAGCCGGAGTCAGTGCTGGGCTCACGCTTGATTACCAAGAGTTTTAAAACCATACTGAAAAAGCACGCACTCCACTCCTTCACACGGCTCATGCATAGCCTCAAGATCTGAAAGTAATTCAGGCTTGACGTGCTCGAGTCCTTTGCATGGTTCGCACAGGGACTCTGAATCTAAAAGTGACTCAGACTGGCTTCCAGTAATTATTTCACAAATGCCTCTTCTTTTACTATCCCAGCTGTCGTTTCCAAATATAAAGCACTCCGTAATGAGCAACACCATACCTCTGTAGCGTTCACACTCGTGTGTGAACATTCACAAAGGCGTACTTTGGCTGGAGGGCAGTCACTCATCGACAAATTGAAGACTCCACGAAAGAAAAGCTTATTTAGTGTGTTTATTTTAAGCCAACCGGGACATGAACCATTCCCTCATCTGCTCTCCACAAACTGTTCCAACAACAATTGCCTTCACATCTCTCCCCTAACATTCCCTGAACCACTATTGTGACATCATGGTTATAGTAACCATGCAGTAGTGGTCAGCTGCATCCCACGTCATGGCTCACATGATAACATGGTGTAAATTATTTCCGTATAGTAAAGAAACTATGTTAACTACACATAGGTACATGTTTAACAACTGATATATGAATATCTGGGGGATGGCTGTAGTCACTGTGGGGCGATTCTAGAATACTTGTGGGTCAAATTCAGTCCCAGACTTGATTATAGTAACTTGCTAGTCACTGGATGCTCTAAGTCTCAACTCACTCCGATTAGGGGAAGTGCTGCAACGACAATGATCATGAGTGAGAAGCTTTGATCACATTGCTCCTGTGATCACTTCCTTTAATTGACTCCTGATTGAAGCTAGATGCATATTGAAAGTAGACCGCATCACACGCAAAGCCTGTGGCACCTAGTTAAAAAACACATGCTGTCTGGGGATGCCACTCCCTTTGCAGTGTCCAATTCTTACTCCTAGAATTTCCTAGGTGCAAAAACATACATTCAGTTCCCAACCCTTCTCTGGAAATGAACCTAAAATATGAAACTTGATCCCTCATGAGTTTCGAGCAAATCCCTCATTCAAAACCTTGATAAAGGACCTAAAGCAGCAACGAGTTCAGCAGCACCTAGAGAACTAACAAACACATTCTATGGATGTGACACCCTCAAGAGTTACACACAAACCCATCACACGAGGCTCCCCAGAATGCCTTTGAGATGTGAAAATCCACCCATCCTAAAACATTCTGTAAAATAATCCTGGTGGAAATGGCCTTTTTTCCAGGGTTATCCCAACACTTTTTGCCTTTCTCCTCCTATTTTTCTGACCCTCTTTTCATTGGCTTTATGACTCTGAGCATTTCACTACTGGTAAAGACTGCTAAAGTACATGTGCCCTCTCCCCTAATACTTGGTATAATTGATTTACCTCTGTTTGACTTATTTAATTTACCTATAATCCCCTTGTAAAGTGGTAGGCCATAGACCCAGAGCCTGGAAAATTAAATACTACTAGTGGGCCTGCAGCGCAGATCACGGCACTCATAGAAGTAGCCTTTCAAACATGTCTCAAACCTGCCACTGCAGAGCATGCATGCAAAGTTTACTGCCACACTAACTTGGCAAATCAAACTACTTGCCAAGGCCTAAACTCCCTTTTTTTCTACACCTAAGTCGCCCCTAAGGAAGGCCCTAGCTAGCCCTATTGGCAGAGTGTTGTGTATGTAAAAGGTAGGACCTATGTCTTTATGTACTACATGCCTAGTAGTGACAAACAACCTATTTAGTTTCTCACTATTGTGAGTGCTTTTCCTCTAAGAGGACTGCATTGGAAATTTCATGACATCTGTCTAAGTGGTATTTTCTGATCTATGAGGAATATCGTAGGCATCTTTAGAATTTTTGAAATAGTAGGGAGAAATCCTGCTTATTGGTGTAGGTGGATTTTTTAGTACCATTATAGAAATTCCACTTTCCGAAAGAGAGCATTTCCTTGGCTAACTCTAGTGCTTTTGCAGACTGACTCTGAGCCACGTCTGGGGCAGAGTGACAGCTCCACTTGGTGCATACTTTCCAGACAGCCATCACACAGGAAGGGCTGGGTGTGACAGAAGAGGCATCTGCATACTGATAGTCTTCCTAGGCTGGGGAGAGAAAGGGTTGTTCAAACCTTACATGTGAATAGGCTGTGCCCTGCCCTCACACAATTAACTAATTATCCCCTACTGATGTCTGGAGACAGAGCTGGGCTGAAAGTGGCGTGACCCCCCTGAACAAAGCTGTTTTTTGGTATAAGTAGAAGGGACTTGCCCCCGAGTTTTAGAGCACTTTTAGAAATGGGACTGAACCTCTGCCAGAAGGACTGCTGGACTGGACAAAGGACTCATCTGGACTGCTCTTCTGTTTGTTGCCCTGCTACCTGGGGACTGATTAGTGGCCCAAAAGACTCATCAGGATTGCTTTTCTGCTTCTTGCAATGCTGACCAACTGTCCCCTAGACCTGATCCGGACTGGCATTGCTGGACTGTTTGTAGAAATCATCCCTATCTGCCTGTAGGGTGCTGGTCTCCCGGTCCGCTGCTGCCTGCCTTTGAGTCCTGCTGAGTGTCTCTGAGGAGCCAATCACATGCAGAGCACTGTTTCCTGCTCCTTGGCTGCTTTGCAATCTTAGCGCGTGGAGTGTACTTTATTCTTGCATTGCAGCGAGTAGAGCACTTTATTGCCTGCTGAGAGAACTCCTTGCTTTATTGTCAGCAGCGCATGCAGAGCACTTTATTTTTGTCAGCCTGGATGCAGGGAGTGTCCCGCGGACACACGGTTGTGGGCCCTGCCCCACAACACAGGAGAGGCTGAGAGGAGCCCTCCTGCAGCCTCTTATCGTAGCACGGACGAGCACACCTCATGCAGTGCCCCCAGAGCACTGGCAGGAACGTCCTTTGTGGAAGTCACCACTGAGACCCGGGTGGTCCGGAGGAAGTACCACACTGCTGGGAAGATGGCCAGGAGCCGAGGAGGACAAAGATACCTGCCAGTCGGGCAGAAGTGAGGAGATTCCTGTTGGCTGGGCAGAGGGCTTAGTTTTGCACCCCCAGCCAGGGGGCTCATTCTGTGGGAAGATGAGCGGTCTTCAAAGATGGAGAGCCAAGGAAGGCTGCCCTAGACCTGCAAGAATTGTGGACTGGGTATGGGGTCCTTAATTAAGGAGAATACATTTTTCCCTATGCAGGGAGACTAGGAAAAGTCTTCCTGCCCTCAGAAACAAAGTATGGTGTCACCCATACTTTGAGGGGGAACTCTGATGGCGAAGGATCAGCCCTCAAGGCATTGTTGTGGGCCGCATACTGTGGCTGGCAGGATGTAGAGGAGAACCTCAACGGAGGTCCCGTACCTGCCCAACCACCTTCGGTTACTGCATTTTCCCTAAAAGGAGCACAGGAGCTCTTGGATTGGGAGAAGTGTGTCCCTGTTTGCCTTCACTGTTTTTGCATTGTTCGCATAACTTGACTCACAATAAATGCAGTGCTTACCATGGTGGGGGGACGGGTTTGTGTTCAGGAGTTGCATTACAGAGTGGGTTTATGTCAAATGTAGTACAAAAATGTTCTCGTGATGTCTGCATTTGGCTGGGTGATGTTTTACTACTCATACCATTTGGGTATGTTTCACTCTTTATACACTCATGGTGATAATGATGGTATGACAACTGTCTATTTTTCCAGAATGCTAGTAACTGCATGCTGATCTGCCTAATTCTGGTTTGAAGAGTATTAGTAACCTATGTGACAATTTGGCAACAGCATGCTTAGCACAGTAATACTGATTTATGTTGTTTGCGGTCTATGATTATTATGCAATGCAGTTTATTTTACATAGCCTGTTATGGAGACTCTTTTGTGGTGTTTTTATTGTGTCACAGGTGTGTGTGTGTTGTGCAAGCGCTTTACACATAACCTCTGGGGATAAACATGTCTTCTCTGCGCCAAGCTACTCTTGGTGAACACAGGTTATCTTTGGAGTATAACTTACTGCCCTGACTAAAGTGGTGGGATCTGCCAGGCTGTGGTGCACACCCTAGCCAACAATAAACCCCATTTCTAACAAATCTAAATTATGCATGTTTTGTCTTTTTTTCTGACTTTGTCGTCTGAAAATGTTTGGATGGTTTGAACTGCTAAAACATGTAGGGAAAAATGGTGAGGATGCAACCTTTATTGGAAAGCATAAAACTCCAATACATAACATTCTTCTGTTTGCACGGAGATTGGAATTTAAGCTCCAGACTGAAATCAAGGCCTAATACTATATTTTATGATTATTGTCAGGGACCGTAAGTAGACAGACTCTATAACTGTTTATATTTGTCCCTGATAATGCCCTTGCTATCAATATAGTATTGAACATTAACAACTATCAGTTCTCCATCCTATCATTATCCATTTCTGTGACCTATAGTTGCAGCATAGGCATTTAACAGGAGTCAATGACCACAGCAATGTTGGGTGCAATAAATTTTAATTAGAGCTCTTGAATGTAAAGAGCCTCAAAGAACGCAATGAAATTAATTAGAGAGGATGAGTAATAGATAACATATACATTTAGTCAAATAATTCAATATTTATCTTTCCGATTATGTCTGATTAAAGTAAGGGGCTTACTGGATGCATTAGATCTGAGATTCTGGCCTGCCGCAGCAATCCTTAGTTATCTTACCACCTGGGCTTCCTCGACCCCCAAAATGCCTGTGCACATTTGCACAAAAATTGTGGGGGTGCATTGTGACCGTTGTTTCTGTATCCAGCTGCTCAGAAGCCGAAAATCTGTGGCATTGGCCGTGTGCGAGCCGGTTCAGGCCTGGAGGTCCTCAGTCATGGGCACGGCAGCCCACCCTGGTACCTGCAATACAAACCACTTGTGCTGGCCTCCCGTCTGAGAGAGATGTGTCTTCCCTGAGCCCTGAGGCCCTTTCCTTGAGCTGGAGAGCAGGCATGTATTGACAGTTACGGCCAGGGCTGCTGCCGCATGTGGCAGCCAGTTTCCCTGGGAGTGAGCGAGGCCCTGCTCCCCGAGGTGTGGTAGCCTTGTCCCTAGGCCAGAGTAGCAGCGATATCTTGGTCCCTGCATTGGACGGTGGCAGGCCTGTAGCTGGTGTCTTCTCCTGGACTGGCCTGTGTCCCCCAACTGGGTCTGCTGACCCTGGCGGCAACTGGAAGCGCAGCATTGGTTTGCATTGAGAAGTTCACATGGCATGATGGCCCCCCTGGGCACCTGAGACTCTGTGGCTGGTGGTGTGGCAGCCTCCTTATTGAGGCCTAGTAGTTGACCACACAGCAGGCCCTGGTGGGAGCAGCATTACACCCACAGGAGCTCCATTGAGGGTGGCAGATTCCAGTGGAGTAGTGCACCTCTAATGTGGCCATTGTGGTACCTTGGTGCTGATCGGAAGAGAAATGGCCTGGCCCGTGCAGCCTCCTTGACTGGTCCTCGTGGGGTTGTGGAGTGAGACCGGCTGATGCCAGCAAGGAGTAGTTTCCCCCTGCCCTATTGCCTGCTGCTGTGCAGATCCCCCATGAGGAGTGGACTAAGGAGAGCATACCCTGAGAAAGTCTTTTGATGTAGCTATAGGAGGGGAACAAAATGTTATCTTAGAGGGGAGTAGAAGGCACCCCATATTGCAGAAACACCTTGTGAAGTATTGAAAAGTGGTCCTTGCCATACCCCTGTAACCCGTTCTTGACAGCCTCGCTGGATATCTACTGACAGTCTCCTACAATACACAGGCACGGTGATCTCCTATGACTCCGCAGTGAAAACACTGAATAAACATCTGACCAACCTAGCTGTAGTGCCACCTTGGCACATCAGGTCAGACAGCCATCAAGAGTAAAGACAGGGCACCTTGGAACATGCAACAAATGAAGATCAATCAGTTGACTGCCTTCTGGAGCAGGTGGAGGCAAAAAGGTGGAGGGCTGGAGATTACTATAGGAGCTGCGGGGCACAACACGGTCCCAGATCCTCGCAGCCATTGAAGCCACCAGCACCACAGTGCAAGTGAAGATCCAAGCCATTGCCCTGGATGCCAATTTACAATGAGCTGATGACCACAAGGTGGCAGAACTCATCATTGTCACAGAACAAAAGGTGTCCAAACTGCAGGAGGAAGTGATGATACTGAAGGCCATGATAGCAGCACTTGTGGCTCAGTTGCAGTTGTTGGAGTTGAGAGCAAAAGATGCAAAGAGTCAGTCCCACAGATGTAATCTCAGATTTGTGGGTTTTCCTGAAAGGGACAAAACAACTACACCAGAACTGTTCCTAGAGGAATGGATAAGGTCACAGATCCTGGACACAGGCCTGTGACAAGTTTTTGTGTTGGAATGGGCCCACTGGTCCCTGGCCAATCCCATTCTGCCAGGGGATGCCCCAAGAACCATTATTGCAAAATTCCTCAATTACAGAGACAGTGATACTATTTTGCAGGAGGTGCGACAGAAGGATGGCCCTAATTATTAGAACCAGGTTTTCTGGACATTCCCAGACTACACATGAACTGTTCAACAACTGCAACAAACTTTTAGAGGACTCAAGCAGAAGTTGAGGGCGATAGGACTTCAGCATATGCTTCTCTACATGCCCAAACGTAGGGGCTTATTTACAAGCACCGCAGCACAGAGCGGTGCAGCAACTGCCTTACTGCACCACCCTTCGCCCCTGGGAAATGGCAGAAATGCACCGTATCTACAAGATATGATGCATTTCTGTCCTCTCCCCTGAGATGGTGCACAATTTGCTGCCTAGCACAAGGCAGGCATCCTTGCACCATGGTGCACGGATGCCTGCAATGTGGGGATTATTGTTTTCCCTTCCTGCACAAACACAATCAAGAGAGGTGTTGTCCTCTTTCTATGTATGCTGCATTCCGCAGCACACATAGAAAATGGGAAAAAAGGGGAGAAATAAAGATAATTTTCCCTGTTGGGTCACTTCTATGCCACCTGAGAGGTGGCGTAGGAATCTGATGCATTCCTAGACTTAAAAGTCTGGGAATGCATCAGATTCCTTAGCATTCCAAGGGTGTTCTGTGTTAACACCCACAGGAACACCCATGCAACGCCTTTTTCTTGCTGTTTTATATACGAAAGGAGCCCATATTTACAAGGCCAGGAAAAGCCACTCAAGATAGGTTTGCATGGCCTTGTAAATATAGGACGGCACACTGCACCATCTGAGCATCAAATAAATATGACACTTCAGTGGCACAGTGTGCTGCTAGGGGCTTGCAAATATGCCCCTTAAAATATTGCATGAGGGCTACTCGCACTTCTTCACATGAATAGATGAAGTCTGAGACTGGTTGGTGGTCTGAGGTGATGGCCAAATCCCAGTGCAGGTACATAGGGGGTCCCGGAAGTGGACCTGGTGGTGCCGGCAGATTGATTCGAAAGCAAGGAAGAGAAGCAGTCAATGACAGCTCTCCGCCTCCAATGCTAGAGAGATGTTTTGATAGGATGGCACTCTGGATTTAAAACAGCAGTGCCAGGTATGGCAAAAAGCCAGATCCCTGGTGGCGTCAGTTACTTTAGCTGCCTCTGCCGGGAGTAGTTCGGACTTGGTAGATGATACGCTGATTCCTGAGATGGAGAACAATTTAATTTAATTGCCCAAACCAGACTGATGGTCTTAGCCTGCCTAATGCTTGCTGTGGGACCTTGGGTGGTGGGATATCCTTCCTTTGTGATAGACACCCAAAAGACATGGTACTGTACATAACTGTAAATTATTTTCTATCACTGTAGGCTGGAGGCCCTTGGACCTGTATACATTGATTACTCCTGATGTGCTGTCTCCCATGGAATGTGAGAGGCCTGAATTCCTTTGTAAAGCGCTATAGAACACATGTATATCGGAAGGGAATGGGAGTCTTATTAGAGATGCTACAAACCTGATGGATGGGGAGGAACAAAAACTGCAGAAAAAGTCGAGGGGACAGCTCTACTCCTCGAAGGACTCATCATACACCAGGGCGCTCTCCATTTGGGTTGCACCCGGGTTCCTGTTTCAGAAGCTTTGTAGTCATACAGCGGATAGAGGGCAATACGTTCTACTGCATGGCCTGTTAGATGGTGTGGAGATGTGCCTTCTTACTGTCTATGCCCCTAACACTGATGGCGGTGACTTTTTTGAGACAGACTAGAAACCAAACTTTTACCATATGAAGACATGCCCATAATTTGGGCAGGGGATTTCAATTGTATCTTCAGCAGATATATATACAAACACACACCCAGGCTGGGAACCAACCCCAACATGACATTGACGTTGTGGGAAACTATGAACAGAATGCAGTTTTGATATATGGTGGGAGCTCCACTCGACATCCAGGGAATTTTCTTGTTATACTTCAACGCACCATGCCTATAGCCGGTTGGACCGTTTTCTGCTGATGGTGCACTGAATGTTCAAGGTGTGAGCTATCAGGTGTGTTTTCTTTTGGACCACACTCTTCTGATGTTGGAGTACGGCTAGGTATCACAGACCGTAGGTTATCTTATGGAGACTCACTGAGAGACCTGGAATATAAAGTACCTATGTATCTGATTGTACAGGACCACTTTGACACTAACTGGAACACTGTGGAGGCTTGTGGCACAGAGTGGGATGAGGTAGTTGAGAGGGGAGAGAGCCTCAGTAAGGTCTATGGCACCAGGAGGAAGTTGGAGTGGGAGCTGAGGGAGGCCGACCTAACTCAATTCCAACATACAGACAGTAGAACAGGTAGTGGGACAGAAAATTGAACAGAAGGACACAGATTAGTTGCTGGTATCTAGGACTGACTGGACTGTGTGATTACCATAACAGGTTACACAGGGAGGGAGTAGTGGTCTGATTATATGTTAGCCTTGCTATTTAAACCTGAATTACACCCCTGCTTATGGCCGTTCCTTTCCCAGAGCGGAAGAGGTAATGGTGATGGGTCAGGTGATGATCAATCTGACTTTACAAGACCTTCTGGCAGGGATATACGCAGCCCCCTTGGGTGATGAGGTACATGATATGGAGGCATTTATTAACAGGGACATGGTTGCTAGACTATTGGCAGACCACATGGGAAGCCTGGAGGAGGAGACACAATTGGAAGAATTACAGGAGGCTGACTTAGCTCAGGTGAAATGTCCAGGGCCGGATGGCCTCCAGTTAGAGTTTTTCCAGACATAGTGCATGGATATACTCCCTAAATTCCTGGAAACCATCCAGGAGGTGAAATTGAATGGTGTCTTACCTGAGCACATGGGGCATGCTTTAATAATCATGCTTCTGAAACCCGGTAAAGATTGGAGAGACCCTGGTTCATACCACGCGTTACCTATGCTTAATGTAGGCATCAAACTGCTCGTGAAAGTCATTGCAATAAATCTGGGCCGAGTAGTCACCCACTTGGTACACGCTTACCAGTGTGGTTTTATGCAGGGAGGGAGCACCCACAGGAATCTCTAATGGCGCTCTCATATTATGCATGCCATCTGGAATGCAAATGAAGAGACAGCATTAGTTGTTTTTGATACCCTCTCCTCGAAATATCAATGGGAGGTGCTGGAGGAGGATGGGTCTAGGCCCGGGGTATTTGTCCTGGGTGTGCCTCTTATAAATGGAGCCCAGGGTGAGGGTCCTTAGTTGACAGATGGTGTTGGATCCATTTCGTATTGAGAGAGGAGCGAGATAGTGATACCTGCTGTCCCCGCTTCTCTTCGCACTTGACACGGAAGCATTGGCAATCTATGTGAGGGACAAACTCTGAGAATGGGGAATCCGAGTGGGGACATGATGCATGTCGTGTCCATGGACACAACCGATAGTCTCCCGTATGTGTGTGATCCCACAAGATCGGAGCCATGCCTTCTGCAGCTTTTGGCCGATTTTAGTAAAGTATCGGGCCTCCATGTCAATAGACATAAGATTGTGCTTTTTCCAATGACGTCGTTGCCCCACCAGACTTAGGTGATCTCCAGGACATGGGGCTCCCCTGGGAAAAGATACCGTTTCGCTACCTCATGATTCAGTTAACATATGACCAATGTTTGCAATACAAGTTAAACATGGGGAGAATTGTGTAAGATCTCAATGCCTGCGTTGAATTCTGGAAAACCCTGCCACTGTCTGTCATGGGCAGGTTGGCGCTTAGTACAATGGCGTTATTGCACAGGTGTCTCTACACCATGCAGAATTCCTTTGGCGTTCTGCCAAAGTCACTACTTAGACAACTCACTGGGCTGTTGGTGTCCTCATTCTGAGCAGGCAAACACAGCAGAGTCCGATTAGAGATTTCAAAACTTGATCTTGCTGCGGGTGGACTGGGACTGCAAGACCTCCAGTTGCACTATTTGGTTGGACTACTACAGTTTTCAGCACTTTTATGCGATGATGGTCCTAATGGGAAGAAGAAACTATTAGAGGGCCTAGTGACAGCGGATGAATTTCCGAAACTCCTTATGGCGGGGGTCGCAAAGGACCGACTCACACTTCTTTCATAGCGACCAAGGTTGCGCAGGCATGGGAGAGGACAGCCATGTACGTTGTGAAACGTGCACCCTATGTGTGCATTCTTCCCATTTGGTGGCTAAAGCCCTTCTTGATTATTCATGTCTCCATGGATGTCATGCAATGGATGACTGGCAGCTGCCAGAGGATAGATGTGTGTCTGAATAATTCATTTGTGACGCTGAAAGAGGTGGGGGAGCTGTCTAGAGTCCATCCCTGGCAATGTCTGCAATGTTCAAGCGTATCCTGTAATGCTGGTGAGTTCTTGGTACTGACGGTCCGGTTGGTGCCCTGCTCTCATAAGTACCTCAACGGTTGATTGTATGCTGCCCTGAAAGGAGACAGGTAAACAGACAAAACTTGTTTTTTTTCCTGTGATCCTAAGTGAGCTGATGAATCCCTGTGCTTCTACTGCATTTTTGTTAATGTTCCGGATTTCGAACAGGATTATTTTGTATTGTGTGATTTATTTTGTGAGAAATGCTAATAAAGAAATTCGGGATATTTCTGATTAAAGTATAACAGTATGCCCTCAATATGCGGACTTTCATAGGTCTTTTGTCTATTGATATGCTCTTACAGGCCATATCTACCTATGATTCGGACCTACAACTCAGAAAAAGGCTGTTTAAAGAAAGTATTTGCTCCTAGCCATTATAATGCAGGGTACGCATTTCTGTAAAGAGACGATATTAACTACGCTTAGACTCATTTTTAAACAACTGATATATGAATATCGGGGATGGCTGTGGTCATTGTGAGTTGTTTCTTGAATATTTGTGGGTCAAGCTTGGCTCCTAAATAATCAGGCACCCCTAAATCACTATGTTAAATATATTTTACTCAGCAGTGCAGGACTGGCCCTGCGGTGCAATCATTACCTCCCACCACCCTTTCTCCTACTAGTCCTTTCCATCACTCCTCCCCCCACCCCACACTTACCACCGCTATCACGAACCGACCACCTAAATTCAATGCATAATGTAAGGACTATTTTTTATATTGTAGAATTAGGCTCTTGTACCATGTTACTAATCCTGTGGTCGTGATGGCTATCCATTGAAAACCATAATCTGTTGTCACTCCTTTACGGCTGTTTTCTGATATGAAGGGGCAATCCATTGCCCAATCTAGTCTACAGTCCCCCTTGCATACTTAGGGAACCTCATGAAACCATTTCAGCTCTAGCGGAAAGTGTGACCAACTTGTTAAAATGTTTAAAAATCACTGCTGTTTTAGCACATACAGACTCGTTACGGCTAATTGGTGTTGCTGCATGCTTCTACAGAGAAGATGGTTTTAATATAATTTTTTTAAATGGTGGAAGTTTTGACTGTGTTTTTAAAGCAGGCATCACATTAACTAAAATGTGAAATTGCCAAGCAACCGCATGTTGACTGATCTGAGAAATTATACTTGTTATCTTCAATCTTGGCTGTCTAATCCTCTTTTTAACTAACTTCGAAACACTGAAAGGCAAAGAGTGGTAATTAAGTGCTGGAGGTAGATCAACAGGAATTCATCAAATATGTATACCCTGCTTTCCATAGTGCAATTATTTGAATTTCCATATGAAATAAACCAGGCTCTACCAATCCAAGGAGTGGAGGCGTGTTGTGTAATTGGACATTGTGAATCTTCTCGTTTCTTAGTTCTTTCTAAAATATCTTCTAATTGGGCACTTTGTGTTGTCTGTCTAATACTGTCACACTGTGGCAAAATAGTAAATAGCTTTTTAGGAAAACAAATCAGAATGCCATAATAAGCACTATCCAGACAGAAAAAATCAATAGTTTAGCAGCAAAGCTTACAATTATGTTCACAAAGGCACGCACGCTGTGGGATGTGTATCGGATAACATTATAAAAAAGTCAGACCTCGCTCGAATGTAAACGTGCCCGGATTGCTAATATGTCTGCCCAAATCCGGACAATATAATTAATGGCTGACTCATACATTCATTTTCTTCTAGTTGTCAGGTGTCTTTCAGCAAAGAGCCCATATGGATTTGCATACTTGCAGTTTGTTAGAAATTGGGTCTCTGGTTGACAGTCAGTTTGCATTCTGTCCAAGCAGGGACCACACTCTAGTCCGGGTTAAGGAGATACACAGACCAGATAACTCCTGCTCACCCGCTTGGTAGCTTGGCACCAGCAGTCAGGCTTATCTCAGAGGCAATGTGTAAAGTGTTTGTACAAACACACACAGTAATACAGTGAAAACACCACAAAATCACTCAACACCAGTTAAAAAAATAGCCATTATTTACCTGAGTAAAACAAGGCAAAAATGACAAAAATCCAACATACACAAGCAAAGGTATGAATGTTTAAAGATTAAACTTCAATATAGTGCTTAGAAACACTTCAATTTGGTGCTATCATCGCGTCAGGAAGAGTCTTTCCCAACAATCTGATGACAATGGTGCCGGTCATGAAGTCACATGGACCCCCTAGATACAGTACCTTTGGTAACAAAGAAACAAGCCAGTGCATGGAGTCAGGGAGGTGAGGTGTCTCTGGATCTGATACGGCATCAGTTCCTTACCGCAAAGCAGGGGAGGTGATGCAATGTTGCTTCCTTATGCTCCGGCAAGGTCAATGTCCGGCAGGTCAAGATACCGTGCGGTGACCTCACGGGTTAGCCATTACGCCCTGGGGTTGCAGGCACCTTATCGGAGTCAGGTGCCATGGACGTCAGTGTCACGGCACTCAGGACTCATGAAGCCACAGGACGTCAGCGGGACTGCGGCGGTGTCAGGGCTGCGGCGGTGTCAGGCCTGCGATGTCCGGCAGGTTTGTCAAACTCCAGTGGGAACCATGGCATCAGTTGCAAGTGACATCGCGAGGTCAGGCAGCGGCATCGGTCCAGGTGTCATCTGGAGTCAGTGCAACTGTTTTTTCTTGTTTGTCAACCAACTTTCACTCACAGGGGCCCAGAGACTTTAGTAGGCACCATCTGGTGAGCTAGGATCCACAGTAAGTAGACCAAGAGGCTAGTAGGTGAAGTCTTTGCTGTCCCTGAGACTTCTTAACAGGAGGCAACCTGAATCCAAGCCCTTGGAGACACTTCACAAGCAGGATTGCAGAAAGCAGAGTCCAGTTCTTTCCCTCTTAGGGAGAAGCAGCAACAGCAGGCCAGCACATCAAAGCAACAGGCAAAGTGGCAGGTCCTCCTCAAACATCAAGCTCTTCTCTTTGGCAGACGATCCTCTTGATCCAGAAGTAATCTAAAAGTCTGGGGTTTTGGGTCCACTACTTATACCCATTTCCACCTTTGAAGTAGGAAAACTTCAAAGGAAAGTCTCTGTTGTTTACAAGGTCCTGCCTTGCCCAGGCCTGGCCCCAAACACACATCAGGGAGTCGGAGACTACTTTAGGTGAGGATAGGCACCATCATTTCAGGTGCAGATGCCAGCTCCTCCCTCTCCAATCTAGCCCAGGATACTCATCAGGCTATGCAGGACACCCCCCAGCTCCCTTGGTGTCATTGTCCAGGAGGAATTCACAAACAACCCAACTGTCAGTCTGACCCAGATGTGTATTCCACAAGCAGGCAGACGCACCGTATGGTTAAGCAAGAAAATGCCCACTTTCTAAAAGTGGCATATTCAAACTGACAATTTAAAACCAATCTTACCAAAACATGTATTTTTCAATTCTGAGTTCAGGGACCCGAAACTCTATCTTCCCCCAATGGGAAATTGCACTTAAAAAATATTAAAAGGCATTTCCCATGTTAACCTATGAGAGAGATAAGCCTTGCAATAGTGAACACCGAATTTGGCAGTATTTCACTATCAGGACATGTAAAACACACCAGTACAAGTTGTACCTTTTATGTACACTGCACCCATTTCATGGGGCTATCTAGGGCCTACCTTAGGGGTGTGGTAGGTAGCACACTGTGACAGCAATGGGTGAGAGCAAAAGTGTGCTACATCCTAGTAAATATGGCACATTTCTTCTCTCTCTCTTCCATGCAACGCAACACAGCAAATTGCCTTGCTGCCTTGTGTTGCATGAATGATTAGTGAATCTGTGCCAAGTATCCCAATACAATCATTATTTTAAATGTAAAAGGTTAATTTCATGTGCAAGTACATCAGCAATTTGTGCAGTGATTGTTCATAGAAACAAGTGAAGATATCTGACAGTTGATTTTATGATTAATAGTCATTTATTTTTTATAAATGTTAGACCTGTCAGTTCTTGGCGTGGTTTGCCCTGTCTTTTTGGCTTCTGGCCTCTTGTTATGATTTTGTGCTGAACTTCGTTTTTGCTGGCTTTAGGACTCTGGGCACTTTACCACTGCTGACTAGTGGTAACGTGTAAGTGCTCTCTGTCTAAATTGGTTTGGTGATTGGTTTTCTCCATGATTGGCATATTTGAATCAGTAGTCAGTCCTTAGTAAAGTACAGATGAGGTGCCCTGGGCCAGTAAATCAAATGTTACTAGTGGGCCTGCAGCACTGATTGCGCCACCCACATGAGTAGCCCCATACACGTCTCAGACCTGACACTGCAGTATCTATGTTTGCAGTTTTAAATTGACAATTTGACCTGGCAAGTGCACTCAGGTGCCAGGCCCAAACCTTGCCTTTTACTACATGTAAGTCACCCCTAAGGTAGGTCGAAGGCAGCACCTTGGGCAGGGTGCAGTGTATTTAAAAAGGTAGGACCTGTACTAGTGTGTTGACATGTCCTGATAGTAAAATACTGCTAAATATGTTTTCACTATTGCAAGGCTTATCTCTCCCATAGGATAACATAGGGATTGCCTTAAACTATCCTTTAAGTGTAATTTCCCATTGGGAGCAGATAGAGATATGGAGTGTGGGGTCTCTGAACCCACAATTCAAAAATACATCTTTTGGTGAAGTTGGTTTTTAAATTGTGAGGTTGAAAATGCCACTTTCAGAAAGTGGGCATGTTCTTGCTTGACCATTCTGTGCCTCTGCCTGGCTGTGAAATACACTTCTGGGTCAGACGTACAGTTGGGGTGCTTGTGAATTCACTCTAGACAGTCACACAGATAGCTGCGGTGTGCCCTGCATATCCTGATGGGTCTTCCTGAGTTAGAGTGGTGGAAGAGGCACATCCGAATAGGGCTGTGCCTGTCCTTACACAATGCAATCTCCAATCCCCCCTCCCTGGAGTGTGTATGGGGCCAGGACAAGATGAGGCACGGTCTTGTACACTACAGAGACTTTCCTTTGAGGTTTGCTTATTTTCAAGATCAGAATTGAGTATAAGTATTGGACTGCTGACTCCACAACTTCAGAACACTTCTGGACTGAGGATATTCTGCCATGGAGAAGAGATGGATGCTTGTGGAGGACCTGCCACTCTACCTGCTGCTTACTTGTGCTGGCTTGCTGCTGCTATTTCTGCCCTGGGAGTGAAAGGACTTTGCTTTCTACAACCTGCTTTCCAAGGTTCCCCAAGGGCTTGAAGTGAGCATGCCTCCTGTTAAGAAGTCTCAGGGACATCAAAGAATTCACCTGCCAGCCCCTGGGTTCTCTTACAGAGGACCCTGCTCTGCCAGGTGAGGCCACTCCAGTTCCTAGGCCCTTGTGAGTAAAAGCTGGCCTAAAAACAAGAAGAACCAGGCACATCGACTCTGGACGACTCCAGAACTGGCACCACTGCCTGGCTTCGTGCCGCTACCTGCATCCGAAGCTGTGGTCACCGCTGAAGTGCAATGACCGCAATCGATGCCACTGGCCTGCAGCCACGGCAGTGCCCCTGCAGTCCCACAACATCATGAGTCCCGAGGCCTGTGTCACCAACGTCCAAAACACCTGACTACGCTGCAGTGCCTGTGGCCCCGTGGTGTGATTGCAGCCTGAAGATGTTACTCCATCGCATCTTGACCCACTGGATTCATCAACCCCGCTGGGTCATGAGGGACTGAGGCCTCGCCACCAAGATGGCATCACCTCCCCTGCAACTGTATGGAGCCAATGCCTTACTTCCCCTGGCTCGCAGTAAGAAACCTATGCTTCACTTCTCTGGTGGCAGTAAGGAACTGACGCCACACCAGCTTCAGCAATGCCTCACCTCCCCGACTCTGTGCAATGTCTTTGTTTCATTGTTTCAAAGGTAGTGTACCTGGGGTCCGTGCGACTCAGTGACCAGCGCCACACTCCCTCACCAGTGGCATCAGAATGGTGTGAACAACTCCATCAACAAAGTTGTATTAGCTCCAGTTGGAGCTATTCAGTTTCTCAGCGCTTTATTGGGATTTAATCTTTAAAAATTAATATCTTTGCTTGTGTATGTTGGATTTTTATTGTTTAGGTCTTGTTTAACTTAGATAACTATTGGCTATTTCTCTAAACTGGTGTGGTGCCCATTTTTTGTTTTTTCACTCTGTAACTGTATGTGTGGGTACAAATACTTAACCCATTGCCTCTGAGAGAAGCCTGACAGTTTGTGCCAAGTGTGTGCCAAGCTACCAAGGGGAGGAGGGCCACCCTAGGAATGTGACTCTCTTACCTTGACTAGAGTAAGGGTCTCTACTTGGACAGGGTTTAAACTGACTGCCAACTAGAAACCCCATTTCTAACAATACATAAAAAATAATATGTTCTGTGCATACTCACGTTAATCGTGGCAAACTATTAAATACATGCGTAGTGGCAGGCTACATGGTAATTAGTGATGATCACAAGCAACAGGATAAAAACAAAAAACAATAACTCATACAGAAACATATGACAGTACACACATATTAGCTGCCAACATACTACTCATTGTAAACCTCATCTTTGCTCTGAGCAAGAGAAGAGACATCATCAGACAATGAAAGATTTAGGATTATTTTTCTTCCGTTTGTAGAACTAAACAGACTGTGGTGGGCACATGTGCCCCTCACGGAGAAAGTGCAGTCTACACATAGTATAGTTACCGAATAGGGAAGTTGAGGGCAGAATACCATCCAGAAAACAATATCATAAATGTTGATATTCATTATTTACGTTTGAACGTTATAAATGCGCAATTTAAGAACTTCTTTGGCTCTATTAATCCTATAATATTTTACACATCCCAGTTAACACCGGAGTTGTGAGCTCCCTTTTGGAGGTCATAATAAGACTGGCAGAGGGAGTTATGGACCAGTGGGTATAGGTTGACCCTTTGACTTTACAAGAGCTTGTAGAACTAAACACCATCCTGAATGTAGTGGGCACTTGGTGCCACTCACGGGGCTAATGCAGTCTACCCACAATATAGTCCCGAATAAGGATGTTGAGGGCCGAATGCAATCCCAGCATGGAAACAGTGACCTCTTAAATACATTGTGCACAGCTGTGACCCAACGTCTTACCTAAAACCATTCAAGTCAAAACAAATCTGAGAGAAGGAGACAGAAATATGCATAAACAGTCCAGGGGTAAATAAGACTGGAAACCCTTCAAAAATTAAGAATTCCTACATGTCAATCTGGAGTATAAATCATATCGAGCAGCTGGTCTGGGTGGGATCCTAGAAATCTGTATACATTTTGTACTGATATGGTGATGCCCTCTGCCTTTGGGGCCATAATCCACGAGGGGAGGTTGTTTGACATCGGGTTCTCTACGAGTCGATAACAAATTGTGTGTGTTACATTCCATCATTGTTAGTAAGTGATGTAGTGCTGTTAGGAAAACACATGTTGCGTAGGCTCTACAGTTAGTCAGAAAATAATAACATAATTGTTGATACTCATTAATTACATTTTACCCTGTTTTAAATACGCACTTAAAGCACCTCTTTGGCTCTGTTAATCTTATGATATTGTGACACATCCCTGTCAACACAGGAGTTTAATGCAATCTTTTGGAGGTCATAATAAGACTTCATAAGAACACGTATGGGAGAGAGAGGTATGGGCACGTGGGTGTAGGTTAACCCTTTGACATTACAAGACGATGAGAAAAAAGAGCACCATAACCACATACTCTTTTCAGGGTTTACATTCTAATTGTCCAAGAAAGGGGATAAAAGTCACCACATATTATTTATGTTGATAACATGGTACTAGTGTGAGAAATATGTATCACCCCTCAACTCTTTATAAAGGGATACATGGAACACGACAGGTGTGAACCGACTACAACTATAGCTCAATAAAAAGAGATGTTCCTGACCCCTAACAGGAACGGAGCATTGGGGGTGAATTTGAATACGAGGCACTGTCCGCGATGTCTGTGCCACCTGTATGCTCAAAATTGCGGTACCTTGCATGGTTCGTAGGTCCCTGGAGCTCAGAAATTTCCACAGCAAACCCGCAGCTGTGGTCTGTAAGTTCATTCACCTGCGGTTGCCTTTTCTTGAGGCCCTGTTTACCTGGCTGCTGTTCCCTGCTCCTGCAAAACCAAAATTACAATCACCTGCCTGAACGTTTGGAGCTGCCTTTTGTTCTGTTTTCCTTTCCTTTTCCAAAATGGATATTTCTTCCGTGGTTCCTACTTGCTTTTCCCAATTCATTTGGTTTCCTGTCATGAAATGTTTGATGTTATTCCCTTTCCCGTTTTTAAAAATATAAAGGCTTTGGGCCCATATTTATAATTTTTTAGCGCCGCATTTGCGTCATTTGTTTACAAAAAAGCGGCGCAAAGTTACAAAATGCAATTGTACTTTGTAACTTTGTGCCGCTTCTGCGTCAAAAGCGGCGCAAATGTGGCGCTAAAAAAGTATAAATATGGGCCTTGGTCTTTAAAGAGGGTGCATCGCAAGAAAGTTGTGCTCCTTCACTTGTTTCCACCCTTCCTGCACTTGCCGATCCTGACTCCTCGCTCCTGAAAATTCCCTCTATCTGATTCAGAATCCCTCGGTTTTCTTCTAGCCTTTAAAGTCCTCCTCTAGAAAGGCGATTTTTTTTTTTACACCTTTGGCTTTTTCAACCTGAAAAAGATTCAGACCCTTATTTATATCTTTTTAGCGCCGCCTTTGCGTAATTTTTTGACGCAAAAGTTGCAAATGCGGCACTAAAAAAGTATAAATATGGGCCTCAGATTCTCAAGGCCACTTTCTGACCACGTACTTCAGTGTATGGCGACATCATGGCTTCCAGAAACAGAAGCCTAAACTGGAGTTTGGGTGACCATCCAGACCTGGAAAGTCTGTGATTCCTGGTGTGGGATATCCCAGGGAAACTACGATGTACTACTCTATTGTACTCGATTTTGTGGGCTTATTTCTGGAACCATCTGGGTGGAATGGACTCAGATGACCTTATTCATCAGAAGTTAAAAGAGGAGTTAGAGGATTAGTTGGCAAGAGATCCCAGAGCTTCCTTAATTATTGAACTTCTAGATCAAGGTCTACTGATAGAACACAGACTTAGGAGAACGAAAAAAACACAAAGTATCACTTCTGCTCCTATTCCCTGAGCCTACTAATCTCTCTCCTCATGCCTGATGAATCATTGCAGCTTGAGTCCACTAGAGGCCCACTGTCTAATACCTAAAGGAATCGAAAACATAATGGAGGTTTGTGTCTCTATTTGAGCAAGCACAGATCAGATGCTGCAAAATTGTACTGTTCAACCTTACAGGCCACAGGGGATACCCATACTTTGTGTAGGAGAAAGGGACAGAAGATTCTACTCTGCCTATAGTTTTTCAACTCCTCTGGTGGGTCCAGTTCATGCTTATTTGTATTGGAGTTATCTCTTCAAGTCCATCCTGTCCAGTTCATCTCTGTTCCAGCCTTGTGAGATTATGATGCCTCTGGAATGTATGAGGGCTTAAGTTGTGCCCAATGATTCTAAATTCCAGTCAGGAAGCAGTGTTCTCCGGACCATGCACAAACTATTCACAGATCTCCAGTGACATTGGCTCTAGTGACCTTCACCACAGTTCATCTCTTCGTGTCTTTAGGCATTCATAAGGAGATGGTTGCCTTTGATCTAAACTCATTTCCAACTATACTGTAATGATTGAGATACCCTAGTAGCAACAACACACTCCTCTATGTAAATTGGGAGAACTGGGTTGTCACTTGTCCCTCCCAGTTTTGCACAGACATTTGTTATTTGGACAGGAACTATTGGGCTCCTATGATATAGGAACTTTCTGAGGACCAGTCTCATTCCCCTATATCCCCAACCTTGTCCACTCCTTTAGCTTAACAGAAGTTTCTAGACATCTTTCATAAACTTACTTCTGTGTCACTTCCCCCAACAAGGAATGCAGATTCTGCTATCCCAGCCAAGCCCAAAGCTACAATTCCCTATTGCAGAATGTACTCTCATTCCCAGCCTGACAAGTAGGATCTGAGGGAACATTAGGATTAAAACCTTAAAAATGGCCTGACTGTCCAATCAAAATCCCCTGTTACTCACATGAATCATCAAGGACATCCTTGAGTCCATTCAGGGTGCTAATAATTTCATGAAATTAGACCCCTGTGGAATTTACCATCTACTCCAGATTATGGAGGAGTGATGAGTGGAAGAGAGCCATTCGGACAACCTTTGGGCTCTATGAATAACAAATCATGCCCCTTGGCGTTAACAATGCTCCAGAAGTTTTCTAGAGATTCATTGATGGTATATTCTCTGGTGCTGTGACCAGTTTCTAGGGGTGTACATGGACACATCCTGATTTTCTGTGCTTCCTTCTGAACATCAAGTCCATGTTCATTCCATCTTTCTTGTCTCAGGAAAAAACATGTTACGTTAAGCAGAGAATTTTGAAAGAGCAAAAGTGGGGTATTTCAGGTATCATCACTCTGAGAGTGTACTGTCTATGGGCCTTCTTAAGAACGTTGCCATCTTGGACTGGCTGACTCATAAGTCCATCAAGGGGACCCAGAGTTTCTGTTGATCGCTTAAATTTTATAGACAGTTCATAAAGACCTTTGTTGACATGAATAGACATATATCCCCACTCTCAAGGAGAACCTAACTAAATGCTTTTCTTCGACACTTAAATCCAAGGAGGTGTATGTCAATCTCAAGAAGGCTTTTACCTAAGCTCATATTCTCAGACACCTAAATTCATCAAGAAAGTTTATTGTGGTTTCCAGTTCTTCCTATATTGCAGTAGGAGGAGTGCTTCTTCAGCTCCAGGAGGAGGCCAACCTGGAGCATCCCATTTTTCATCTCTCCAAAGTCCTGAATTCATATGAGCAACATTATTCAGCTGTAGAACATGAGTCCTTGGCAATCAATTTTTGGACAGACCATTAAAAGCTGCCTGTTTCTGCAGGGCATGTAAAGTAGAAACAACATACAACGCTGACCTGTCTCTTTCTCTTTTCAGAATGATTTTTGCGCTACTCCCATTCCTTGTACACAGAATATCCTTACAGATGCCTGGCCTTGTTGGGGCATTATTGTTGAGGATTCTGATACAACAACCCTTTTGCTTTTTGAAAAAGATATCTCCCTGGCAAAACCCCTTTACAGCATTGAAACACACTCATCCTGAGTTCTCTCTGGAATACGATGATGCTGTGCAGAGCCAAGTATCCTTGGCTTACTGCCAGAATGTATAGATTTTCAAGCCATCCTTGATCATCCCTCCCACAAATCTTCAAACTGAGGTTCTGATAATGTGTCACGCCACTACAGTAGCAGGTCATCGTGGAGTAAAGTCCACCTTAGAGGGAGTTATATGTTCCTTCTTGTGGCCAACTATTTATCAGGATGTAGAGCTATATGTGAAGTCTTATCCTGTCTCCGCATTCCACAAGGCAGTCTATATTTTGGCTTTCTCCAGCTTTTGCCTGTCCCTCCCCATCCATGGCACGCAATTTCTACTGACTTTATTGTGGGTTCTCAATACATTTTTAGAGACTGAGGTTTCATTTGTTCTACACTGAGTATCCATCATGCCCTGTCCTCAGCTTACCATAAGGAGTCCAATGGACAGACTGACAGGATTGACCAGAGCCTTAAACAGTGTTTGAGATGTCTCTGCAATGTCACTCAAAACAACCGGGCAGTATACTTACCCTTAGCTGAGTTCTCATATAACAGCTCTGTTCACTCTGCTACCAATGGTTCTCATTTTTTCTATCCAGGGTTTCTAGCCTTGTTCCATTCAGTTTTCTCCACTGTCCATTTCTCTAGTGACTGCTGATGCTGAATTTCTAGAGAGGCCTGATAGTGAAAGAAGAGTTATTCCCTGGATGTTACAAGATTCTAAAATTTCTATGAAGGCCAGAACTTATAAATTAAGAAGACTGGTCCCAAATTATAATGTTGAAGACAACGTTTGACTGGCTTCCAGGTTCTTGCCTACTCAAAAACTGCCAGTCTGTTTTTGTCCTTTATATTTTGGTCCCTTTGTAGTAACAAAACAAAACAAATGTGTTGCCTTTAGGCACTGTCTTCTTAATTGATGAAATATGGACTACACTTTCAATCTCCAAGATGGAGCTTTGTGTGCCTGATTCTTTTTGTCAGAGTTCTCCTTCTCCTCCTGTTTCGGTACAAGGAGAGCCACAAAATGAGGTTAGTGAGAGCTGTGATTACCAGATCTTTAGAAGTAGATTGCCATTCTTCATTTACTGGAAAGGCTATCCTGCTATTGAGCATTCTTGGGTTCCTGCCTCTTCAGTCCATGTCCCTGTATTAGTATGTCAATGTTGTGTTACTTTTCCTGACAAATTTGGGGCCTCTGGAGTGGAGTATACTGTTAAGTCCTCGGTGTCCCTCCGCCTTGATGCCTGAGAACTGGCTTACTCTGCTTAGTCATATGATTCCTGGGTGTTAGACCTGGTGTCAGGAATAAAGCTGTGCTTGGTCCAGGTCCCGTCCGAAATTCTGCTGTGCGTATTTGCGGCGCTTCATGCGCACCACTTGTCATCCCCTCTTGTTCCAAAAGTGGTCATCAGCGTCGCCTGCCCTGCGGTAGCTGCACGGTCAGGACATTGGTGTACAAGATGCACTTATCAGTGCTATTTTAGGAATGGACTACAATTCCCAGGTTTCTAGAGGCAGCAGCCATCTTGGGGTGTGGCAGGCCTAGAAAGCCCAGCCACACTCAAGCACATTGCTCACTATTTTGAAAGAAGTCGTGGGGGTTCCTCTGAAGAAGAGCAGATTTCCTGCATGGCAGATTGACAGTAAATCGGAGTATCCTTGTTTTCATGGTGAATTCATATACGAGTAGGTCATACTCGTAGCGGTAAGGTCTTGATGAGCCCAATCTTGAAGGGAGTTGTTACTTCCAAAAGTAAAGCGCCCCTTAGCACAACGAGCAAAGCGTTTTCAGTTCAAAGAGTAAAGTGGCCTTGGCACGATGATCAAAGCGCTTTGAATCATGTGAGTAAAGCGCCCCTTAGCAAAACAAGCAAAGCGTTTCAGGCCACACTTGTAAAGTGCCCTTGGCACCGCAATCAAAGCGCTTCAGTCCACATGAGTAAAGCGCCCTTGCCACCGCAATCAAAGCGCTTCAGTCCACATGAGTAAAGCGCACTCGGCACGGCAATCAAAGCGCTTCAGTCCGCATGAGTAAAGCACCCTTGGCACAGCAATCAAAGCTCTTCAGTCCACATGAGTAAAGCGCCCTTGACACAACAATTAAAGAGCTTCAGTCCACATGAGTAAAGCGCCCTTGGCACGGCAGTCAAACCTCTTCATGCCGCATGAGTAAAACGCCCTTGGCACGACAATCAAAGCGTTTCAGGTCACATGAGTAAAGCTGTCGTGACACGAGGATCGAAACGCTTCAGGCCATATGAGTAAAGCACCCCTTAGCATAACGAGCGTAGCGCTTCAGATAAAGAAAAGCGCTCTCTGGCATATCGAACAAAGCGCTTCAAGTTCAATGAGTAAAACTTTCAGGCTTAGGTAGTAAATGTGAAAACGTTTCAGAGGTAAGCAAATGATAGTTTCATTGTTTTTTGGGAAGCATAATATGTGAGATACATATTTAAGTCTTTGAGAATATCTGAGATACATATATAAGTCTTTGAGAATTTCTAGGTTGAGATCAAACGTTTATGTTTATGAATGAATAGTTGTTGCATGATTGATATTCAGAGTATGTCCATAGTCCAAGGCTCTTGCCTTCTCTAGGTTCAGAGGTTGCAGTTTGTTCTTGTTCCATGATTCAAAGAAGGGGCTTTGCTCAATTCACAAAGGGTCTCAACCTGATATCACGGAGGCGCCTTTATTCATACATTATACTGTTATGAATGAATATATGCATATTTGTTCTAACCTTTTCTTTTCAGATCTCTCTCCCTGCAGTTCCCTACCCTAATTCCCTTCCCCCGCCTGGCTTCATCATAACTCTGTGCTATAATAGCTTTCTGAGTTAGTGACGCCGGGAGGTGGGCCTTTTGTTCAGCAACGTGCAGATACCAAGGAAAGGGCACTGTGACACCTGGCATCCTTGGGTTGGTCTTACCCCAGATTTTATGCCTTTTATCTCCTATTTTTCTGACCTTCTTTTAGTTGGTCTTAGGACTCTGAGTGCTTTACCACCACTAACGATTGCTGAGGTGAATGCACTTCTCCACTAAAAATGGTAACATTGGTGTATACACAAATGGCATATTTAATTCCGATGTAAGTCCTGTGTAAATTGGTATACTATATACCCAGGGCCTCTAAATTAAATGCTACTGCACTGAATTTACTACCCAATTAAGTAGCCCTGTAAACATGTCTCAAGCCTGCTACTGCAGGGCCTATGTGTGCAGTCTCACTGCCACCCCAACTCAGCAATTAAAAGCTCTGGCCAAGCCTTAATGTCCCCTTTCCTTACATATAAGTAAAGCTCTGAGTAGTGCATAGGGCAGGGGGAAGTAGGTGAAAGGCAGGACATGAACGTTTACGTTTTTTATGTCCTAGTAATGAAAAACTTCCAAAGTACTTTTTCATTATTGTGAGGCCTGTCCCTCTCATAGGCTAGCATTGAGAATTCTTTATAATACCTTTAAGCTGTAATTCCTGATCTGAGCGGTGTAGTTGCTCATGTTTAGTACCATTTGAATGGTAATAATAAATCATCTCTACTGGTAAAGGTGGATATATTATTAGTATTTTAGAATGGCGGCTTTTAGAAAGTGAGCATCTCCTCTGCTCTCACTGCCCTGTGTGCCCACAGCCTATCCCCAGTACATGTCTGCCTTGGGCTAGGTGACAGCTACACTTGTGCATCCCCTTCAGACGGCCACAGAACAGGATGCTCAGCTACAACTGCATTCATCTGCATACTGATCGGTCTTCCTGGGAAGGAGGTTGGGAAGGGCACCCACTTATATCTCAAAGGGTAGTGACCAGGGTCCTCACAAAGGGGCTGACTACCTCCCACTGATAGTCTGGAGCCAGGGATGAGCTGAAAGGGGGGCCTGTGTACTTCACAGAAACATTTTGGAGTCATCCCCCTCAACTAGCTTATCCTGGCTCCTCATGACTAAAGAATTCCTCTGTCAAATTCTAGGACCCTGGTTTTCTTTAATTGTTGGAAGTCTTCATCCTGCAAGGAGGTTTTTCACTCATTCGGCTTTTTTCTCCTGCAAAAGAGCAGCTTCTCAAGAACACCTGCCTATTGCATATAACAGAGTGTGGTGACATTGATACAGTGGAAGACCAGGAATGGATGACAGGAAAATGTCTAGATGTCATGAGCATCCAAGCCATGAGATTCCGCCTCCTCTGCCTCCCAAAGAAATCACAAGATGCATCACAAGCTACCCCACTCACTCATTCCATTGGCTTGTGGACACAATGAATGCATGCATGGAGATACAAAGGAGACCAGCAATCAGTTGGCTCACATACTGTTTGAATGCCTAAATGAATGACTGGGGTAATTGACAGGTACCCAAAGTATTGATCACAATGTAACCTTAGGCTGTTTATAACTGTGAAATGGTAACAGAACATTGTTTGCACTTCGATTTTGAATCATGCTGCATAACAGTGTGGAGCACTCTGGAGGATGTATCCGAGGCCTTGCGTGATTTAGACATCTTGGTGGCCATGTTGGACACTAAACTACAAACGCCATACCCACCCCACTCACCCATTTGCTAGGCAATCTGTGCGTCAAAGGAGAAGAGACATTCAACTATACCAGCTCTTGGTTTCAACGCGACCACCTCCAACCTGGACTGCTAACCACTCACAGCATTATGGCTTCTCACGGGAAATCTTGAAACCTGAGAAAGAGAAAGAAAGACGTAGTGTAAATAGTTTAGATTGGTGTGCATGCCACCCGAGGAGTGAATGAACTTGTTAAAAGGGGAGTTAGACTAATGTGCTTTAACTTTTGGAACCACATTTGCACTCAGGACCTCAGAAAGGCAACTGCAACAGAACAAGCACAAACCTAAGACTAGAAGCAGCCATCCTGAGGAAAATCTGAAACTTGGAAAATATTTGACTAATTTTGAGACAGAGGCTTGGTGATTCTATTGTTCATTCCCAAGTGTATCATGAAGCATTAGACAACATTGGAGAACTAGTTATGAGAACTCTGGTCACAGATGATAGATAATTGGAATGTGTGTGCTAGCATGAAAGTTGAGGGTAGTAGTTAGTAGGTTATGCTGGATGTGATGTTAAATATTGTGCTAATGATCTCTGTTCCCCTGCAGCACACATTGAATACCTAGAAAAAAACAATTCAGCGAGCAGAGTTGGTGATATGAGTGTAACAAGGGTGACACCGTGCCACGACAACCAATCAGATCTTTCTCATTTTGTCCCGTTCTAACATTCACTTGGTTAAACCTCGTTACAGCTATTTATGCAGTTGCCAGAGGCATTGTGGTGCAGGGAAAGACACTCAATGCGCCTTGCTAACTTAAGTGCCGCTGAGTAGTTTGACCAGTTCTGCCACCAGACTTGAATACTTGAGAAAGTTCTAAATGTAAACCAATTTGAGAGTGGCCTTTTAAAACATTCGTACTTGTGTTGATCATGTTGCAAGACTTAATCCAAGACATCCCAGGTGTCTGGAGTAATATTCAGATTTGGTGGAGAATATGGACATTTATTAGCTACTGTTTACTATGGAGCTGGACTATGGGGGTATATTTAGTTTACGAAATATAGAAGGTACAGCTTTATGACCCCTTCTGGTTTTCCACTAGTGTTCTAGTGTATATGGTGTATTTCAGGAATTGAACATTTCCTTCTTAGAGGACAATACGTAAAGTAACTACTGTTGCTTTGGTAGTCAATATGGCCAAAAGTGCAAGCCTAACACAGAGAATATATGAAATGTTGTTAGTATCTGAATACTATAAATGCATGCACTGGATGAGATATTTGGCTAAATATGTTCAGGCCCTAGACACCTCAGAGTTAGTTATCAATTAAGACACAACTAGGGTCAGATAAAGGTTAGGTTAAATGTCCCGCTGTCACTAGAGCAGTGTGTGCATCTTTTTCTATAACACAATTTTAAAGTATTTGAGATATGTAGCCAGTACATGTACAAGGCGCTTGTTAGAAAAATTACAATTTGATTTATTTCTTAGGCTTACTGGTCAAGATTTACATTTGGAATTTCAGTGACCTAATTAGGAATGTCCATATGTTTTCTTCTGTTTTGAAAGTTTATGGCAAACTGACATCTAAATATAATCGAGTTCTATGAAACATGAGATTTACTCTTTCTTTTAATACTGGAGTGTGAGCAAAGTCTGTTCCAGCAGCCCAATTGAGGACATAAGAATAGAAATTTAAGGTGAGTACTGGGATCATCATTGTGTTGCTGTCTATATTAGAGGGAAGGACTTGCACATTATGGGGCCATTACGACCCTGGCGGCTGGCGGTACACTGGCAGTAATACCGCCAACAGGCTGCGGTGTTCCGCCAGTGTATTATGACCGTGGTGCATTAGCCACAGCCATACCGCCTGCCCCTCCACTTGATCACCAGGCTTCCGCTGGCGGTCATAATCCCAGGTCACCACTGCAAGCAGAGTTGCCCTGGGGATTATGAGTCCCCAACCGCCAGCCTCTCCATGGCGGTGCTGCTGGCGGTAAGGGGACTTGAGGTGTCCCTGGGGGCCTCTGCACTGCCCATGCACTTGGCATGGGCAGTGCAGGGGCCCCCAGGCACAGCCCCATCAAGCATTTCACTGTCCGAATTTCGGGCAGTGAAATGCACAAGGGGTGCTGCTGCACCCGCTGGACATCAACATTGCCGCCGGCTCTATTATGAGCCGGCTGCAATGTTGATGTGACTTTTCTGCTGGGCCAGCAGAAATGTCATAAGAGAGAGCCAACAATACTGCCAGCATGGCGGTATGGTGGCGCCCGCTGCTTCGGTGGTCTTTTTGAAAGACCGCCAAAGTCGTAATGAGGGCCTATAAGTTTAATGTAATAAAAGAAATAGGACACTATGATCATATTGTAAAGATCCAAGCACTTTTTTCTACAGCTGAAATTTGTTTTATCAATTCACTTTCAGTGTCTTTAATGTAATTATTATACATTTCACTGATACGTTTTTAAATTGATGATGTTAATACAGGACAGAAATGTTAAGTTTTATCCCTAAATATCAGTGATCATGGTTCCAGCTCCATGAAGGAATTGAAGGCAGGTTTTTTCTGTGTCATGCATCAGAACCAGACTGCTTGCGGATATAAGAAATTCATCTTGGTGAAGTGGAAGCTAACAAATATTCCAGTTGTAGAATAGATTTGCATGAGACAGTGGAGAGCCAATCGGTGACGGGTGGCAGTGAGATAGCCAGACAGGAAAGACTGGAAGTGTTGGATGAATGGTGGGAATGAGTGAAAGTTCTCCTCTGTTGTGGGTCCTAAAGACTATAGGGCCCAGATTTACTAATGTTTTGTGCCTGGTTTGGGACACTTTTGTGATGTAAACCCAGTGCAGATTGCTGCCCAATTCAAACCAGGATTTGTGTAGGAAATTATCTAAAAGTAATGAAAGTTGTTCTCTGTGCTACATTGTGGTAATCTGCATCAAGGGGACATTCCATGGATGGTACAGGGTTGTTCCCCTGCACTTACTGGTTGGTTTTGACACAAAGTTCTACCTAGTAACATTCATAGGCAGGGATTTTTGCCAAAATCTTATGTTGCATGGAGGCAGGCGTAATGAGGAGGAATTTTTTAATTTGTTCCTAAATTTTCATTGTACAACACACATATAAAGTAAAAGACTTAAACATTCGTTTTTGTACTGGAAGGATCCCCTTCCAGTAAAAAAAACTATGCTTTAGAGAAAACACAAACCCTTGCACAAAGGTGCAAGAGTGTGTTCTTTTGTGCTTGGCAGCTGAAAGTGCACCAGCGCTCGTGGAAAGAAAACATGCATCATATCTAAATAGATATGGTGCATTTTTTTCTCTCCCTTTGATCCAAGGCAGCACGACAACTTTGGGGCTGTGCCGCTTTCAGTGAAATATAGTAAATCTTAGGCTTGGTGAGGAGAAAATGTAGTCAACAGTGGTTGTACAATGGGAAGACCAGCAGGTCTTCCAGGATGGAGTAATGGAGCGTAGGATTTCAGGAGGAAAGTAGAATCTCAACAATCGGGAACTGGTCTGTAAGACCTAAAGTTTTAAGGATTGTAAGCTGTGTGTGGTGAATGGTGAATATCATAATACGTAAATGTGATTAAGCATAATTTTACTGATTCCCTATCTCCCCCATATTTGTCCACTTTGTGATCTTCCATTCCTTTCATTCCAGGTAGTTCTATTAGAATCCCCCACAAAGTGCAACATTTCAATGAGAGTTAGGAGATATTTGTCTAACGGTGTATCCTGATATTGTTACTAAACATCTATAACTCTTTAGTATCCTTGAATTCACTCTACTTCAGTGTTGAACGCCACAGAGGTCAGAGAGTATGAGGATATTTACGAGGTGTTTGGGAGAGGTTCAGACAGTATAGTTTGACATGTGAGTGTAGGTTGTTGGTGTTGAACAACATTTCCAGAAGCAGACCTTCAGTGGAGTAAGAAGATCGTTCATTGAGAGATATCAGTAGAGATGACTGAATTGTAGTGATTCCAGTAATTTGATAAAGTGGTTATAAATATTACTGGTTAGATGATAAGCTGAATTTAGAAAACTCTTGAGAATTGGGCTCTGAGCATGTTGAACCCAATGGATTTTATCCCATTGAGTCTGCTTCCAATTTCCTGGAACTATTTATTCAAAATGTTCTAGCTTGCAGCTGCATCTGTGCTTTGGCACCGCAGTTGTGGGAGCTAGTGAAGTCTGGTGCTAGAAAAATGTCATTTGATGACATGGTCTGAGAAATGTGAATTGAAATGTCTCAAAGTGTTGATAAAGACTGAACCTGCTTCTGCCCAGAGCATTTTATTCTCTTCAAAGACACATAACCAGAGCTTTGATAAAGCTAATGCAATGTTGTGGAGCTGTAATCAGTCATTTGTATTTGACCAAGCAGAGATTCTTGCAGTCTGGCAAGCCCACATAAAGAGAACCATCGGAGAGGAATCCACAGTGGGGTCTGTTTCATTGAGGCAGCAAACCTTCCTCAGACATTAGCTGCAATACATTTATACTAAGAGAAATGAGTGATCGGATCCCTTCAGTCACTGGACAAAACCACTTACCTCATAACAGCAGAGTTAACTTGATCGTCTAAGGGTACATATCAGAATTTCACAACTTTGAGCATTCTCAATAGGCTCTCATGGTGTAAACTTGGTAACCAATAACTTTGGCTGTGCCATTATGTGTCATAAGAGTGACCTGATAATATAATCAACAATACATATATCATGTGTGTTAAAGTTAATAATGAGAAGTTGGCATCTAAATCATACTATTGAAGGTGCTTTCACAGTAGATTAATAATAATATGTGAGTGTTCTAGTATTGATTGAATAAGCTGAAATGTGTTACTCCAGTACAATTATATTTGTGTATTCAGATTATGATGTTATGGTGAAACTGAATATAATTATGTTTCATTTCTAACTTTTGTTTTCTATTTATAGTTGCAAAATGCATGTATAATCATGTATTTCGAATGTGCATTTGATGCCATATGAAGTTAGCATAACCAAATGCCTGAAATGTTTGATTCCTTGTCTTTAGACTTCAAAGTGGAGTTCTGCTCATGTTGCAACATTCTTTATTTGCAGGTGTGCCCATCTGAATCTACAGTTAATGAAAGGCATGTTGTATATCTGAGATAATGGGGCACAGGAGAATACTTTGGAAAGGATAATGGGGCGCTAACAAACTGAGAAGAAAAGACTCCTGTTTGTGTACCAGGCTCCAGGAGACACTCAAGGTCATCCTGATGTTCAATTTGTGGGATGAGAACTTGATGGGAGTTGCCAATTTCAACTGTGCACAAAGATGGAAAACTACTGGTGTATATGGCAATGATTTCTCAAATTTTCTGCAGGAGTAAGTTGTATTCACCTAGTTAGACAAGAGACAATTCTTTTTAGCTTTGACAATGGTAGATTCCCCTGAGACTTGCAGGCGTACAGACCTCTCTATTCTTTATTCCTTGGTGTAGCTTTCTGCTACACAACACATCTCTATCAAAACTTCTACTGACGTTTCTGTTATGCTGACACTTTCCTATATTTCAAATATTTCCTATATTTCCAGAAAGATAATTAGGATTTGCTATAGTTTAGCTTAAGGTATTTAGATTAATCTAGTTTCGCCAATGATTAGGCAGGAGGACCGGATTTATATCTTGATCATCAAATCTTGTTCCTCATCTTTTGTATTGCTGCAACTGAAATTCTTGTATCCATATGCTTATATAATTTATTTTCATTTGATGCTTTACTTCACCTTTGGTGAGTCTCTACTTATATAGCATGTTTTTGAGATTCATTTACATGTGTTTTTCCCTTTATTTGTAATAAACCTTTGAACTTTACTCTCCATCTGTGGGATTGAATGTATGACTGTTAGACCTGGCATCCTTGGCTTGGCTTCCCCTAACTTTTTGCCTTCTGACCTCCTGTTTTTCTGACTTCCTTTTTGCTGGCTTGAGAATTGTTTGCACTTTACAACTGCTGACCACTGCTAAAGTACCGGTGTTCTGTACTCTAAAACATGTTAATAATGGCCTATTCTCAATTGGCATAATTAATGTACTTTTAAAACCCTAGTAAAATGTACTATATGTGCTCACGGCCTGTTAATTAAATGATACTAGTATGCCTGCAGCACTGATTGTGCCACCCACTTAAGTAGCCATTTAAACATGTCTCAGGTCTGTCACTGCAGAGCCAATGTGTGCAGTTGTTGTTTGAATCTTTTTTATTGAAAGGTTCATGAAAAAGACAGAATACAGTATGAGCATTTTGGTCAAATTAGTTAGTGGTAAACAATCTGCCAGTTTGCTGTAGCAATGCTTGCAGTCATAAACATCACAAAATATATAGGGGCAGATTTAAGAAAAGTGGCGCTGCACCTAGTGCGCCACCACTTTCCTTGTGCGTCTTAGTGCCCGCTACCGGCACCATGTGTGCACCGTATTTAAAATACGGCGCACCATGGTACAGGGTAGGGACAATAGTGTATTTTTTTTTTTACGCTACTGGTGTATTCTGGAGGAGTAGTGCCAAAATGTTGGCACTACTCCTACAGAGTACATAAGGGCCAATTAGAAATAATGGTATGCCCCCTTTTAACACCTGCTCTGAGCAGGCGTTCAAAGTGTAAAAAAAGAAAAGGTACAAGGAAATCTCTTAGATTTCCTTGCGCCATTTGTTTCGGCCCCCCTAACTGGGGAATGCCCCCCTTGCATACATTATGCCTGGTGCAGGAATAATGTGGCCCAAGGGTTTACAAAGTGGCTTTGTAAACATGGCGCTGGGAAAATGCCACTTTAGCTCCACCTTAGAGTAAAAAAAAATACGCTATGGTGGTGCTAAGGGAGCGCGAGGGGCTCTTAAATATGCCCCATACAGTATGAAGATAAATTGCAGACATTGGCAAGTGTTGCATACAGGGACCATATGCTGATAGGAAAAGCACCACAGGGCGGGGAGAGGAAAGAGGGCAAAGAGCAAACAAGAGGTGGTCAAATAACTAGAGTACATAGTGGATAAACGTTTACAAGGCCAGGTCAAGACATAAATCTGGTAACAGCGTTAAGAGTCATATACAGTTTTTGCCTTTGTTTAAGCAGTGAACACAGTTGAGTTTTTCATTTAAATACGATCAAGGCATTTTTAAAAAATCAAGCAAATAACTATAGTGCCCTGAGTTGTGGAGGGTTTAAACAAGAGAACTCAATGCAAGTAAGGTAGTGGATCAATCGGCAGCATGTCTTTTTGAATTTAGGCCCAGATTTACTAGCGCAGTTTTGTGCCAAAATATTTCACGCCGTGCAACAACATTCCCTAGTGTCATGTGTGCACCATATTCACAACGTGGTTCAACATTGTCGTAAAGAAAGCTTAGCACCATGGCCTCTAATCTTTGTGACATGTTGCCAAAAAATAGCGTTATAGCCGGAAAAATAATGCTAAACTGATTTGTGGTATGTTGCAGGGAGCTAATCGGAATATTGTCACTTTTTGGCTAAAAGAGTCCAGTAAAAGCCTGCAAAAACACCAAAAGTAGCCTGCAAATGAAAACATTGAGAAATCTGGACAGAACAGACCCCGAGAGACCCTGTGAGCCAGGTACGAGCCTGGATGCCCATGCAGAATCCCAAGAGAATGGGAAAAGGAAGAGGAAGTGTCGCTTCAGTCAGGAGGAAATTAACATCTTGATCACAGAAGTGACAGAGCATCAGACCAGCCCTTTGTCACCATTAAATTGCCAATAAGTAGAAAGGAGGCAATTTGGCAGTCCATAGTAGATAAAGTCAACAGTTTGGCAGAGATCAGAAGAAAAGTTGTGGACTGTAAGAAGTGCTGGCAAGATTTCAAGCACAGAATTAAGAGAAACTGGACAGCGACCAAAAGGCAGCACTGCAGACCGGAGGTGAGAGTTCAGCACCCCAGAAGCAGCTGGATGAGCTTGAGGAGATGGTGGCAGCGTCCATACCGGATGAGCTGGTGGAAGGAGTACAGGGACAGGACAGTGCAGCGGTACAGGAGCAACAACAAACACAGGGTAAGTTGCAGTGGGGGGCAATGCTTTAACTCACAAATTACCTAAGGGGGAGGTATATTTAAGGGACTGTATGCATGCTAATGGGTTGCAATGGGGCTACACTAATGGCTAAATGCCAAACACATATAATGTCCACCGACCAACCCCCTATATGCACAGACCACTTCACTACCTTCACACCACTATCTTCACTGTGTCTACCATACCATCGGGCCATGTCTAACTGACAATGGGCAGCATGTACTAGGCATGTTGCACATGAGGGGCACCAGGGGCTAGGAAAAGTCTGACTGTACTACTGGGAATGGGCACTAATACAATGTACACACAACGAATGGTGCTTAACTGTCATCACCGTCGGTGTTGCTGAACATTTTACTGCCATGTACCTACGCAGGCACATCTGCATCATATTGCAAGCAAGCCTGTGTTCAGGGGATGATTGCTATTGTGCATGAAGGGACACCTTCCTGCATAACAGCATGTACAAGTGCTGAGTTTGTTCCACCATATGTGATGCTCATAGCAACACACATGGAAATGTAAAAACACTAGAACCAACAATAATGTCACAGGCTCCCCTGTCACATAAAAGTCATCAATGGGGTGGAAGTTATACATGCAGCAGTCGATGTCATGCACATGTGTGAAGGCATCAGTAGTATGCTTGGCTTTATCTGTGTTTACTTGAAAAGCTTCTATGAACACACATGGATTGCCACCCACATGCAGTGTCAAGTGTTAAAGTTGTACAAAAGTATCAGGCCATGAAAGGTCATACAAGGCACCAGCCTTGGCCTGGTGAATAGAGGTGGCACACTGCATCAATGGAGTGTCATGTAAGGATTATGCTCTGGTGGGGCAATATGTTATCAGTGTATATGACTTGTGGCTTAATGTGGACCATGTATGTTGAAATGATACAGTGCAGCAACCCAGCTTTGTTTGCTGTGTTGCATCATTTGGAATGCGCAGGCATGATTAGTCCTCACAAACATACGTTGGCTCCCTGTAGTATGACTGGTGATGCCCCACAAACTGCAGCCCAACACCAAAACAGCCACACAATGGCCATTGTGTAGGAGTGCATCTGTACCAGGTCTGATTGCACATGTTCAGGAAGGGACACACCCTGCAACACCAACTACCAGGAATGCATTCTGCAATCCTCCAATATCTGTTGCTAATTGTAACACACATTGGAAGATGCAGAATATGGACCACAACTATGTTAGTATTGTGTAGCCCTACTGCAATGGCACCCCTGAGGCAGTCTAGCCACCTGATAAACTGACACATCATCAAGTTTGAAAATGTGTCAGGTCCTTATGCCACCCCACTTGAGTTGTAAGAGTAATGCAAGGGAGCAACCTGTCAGTGTGCATCCTCCATGTGTGTATGTGTCCATACAAGGAGGTATACCTTCATGCACCACAGCACTCAGCCCAACAATGCCGTCATCCATGCACCTATGCTGCATTGCCGCATGCATTGTTGGGCTGCAAGAATTGTAAAAAATTGAAATGTGCCTTGCAAACTCCACCCTGGGGCAGGTGTCAGTTCATGTCACACTGTCTCAGGTACACAAATTTTTCGATATGTGATGCAGTATCAAACGCAATGGGTGTTGCTTGGGCATGGCCATAGAAACACCTATTGAATGCCCCTCCAACGCTTTACATGCTGCAGGGAAGCCAATATGTAAAATTGGCATAGAGGCATCCAAAGTGCCACAGTGACAACTCGAACATTGGTAAAAGAAACCATCAACACTGTATTGCCGGCATGGTTGCGTTTGTGCATTGTACATATGCCACTCAGTACCTTCCTAGGGGATATGGTTGCCTTTGTGTCTGGCACAATGCCACATGCACTGACTGCAACATGATTAGGTTGACTGAGAACTATAATGAGACCCAAATAATACCTGAGGCTTCCAAGCATGGCATGTGCCATGTAGCATGAGTGTATTGTGATACTTGATACCAAGTACAACATAAGGGGCTGGGCCAAGAAAATCTTGTTGTACCAAAGGCTAGATTTAGGGGGAGTGCATTGTCAAATTTGGTTTTGACAGTGCAAGTCATATAACTTCATGACCCAGTAATATGCATTGAGATTACCTGTATCATGATGTGTATCCCATCCACAACCAAAGTGCCACACACCTTGCAGAAATGTGTCTTGATTAGATAATGTTACACCATTGGCAATCTGGCAGGAAATCAGCATAGGAGATGCATACTGTATTGTCACATATGTCACAAAGTACTGCTTTTCAAATCACCGGAATGTGTCTTACATGAATTGTTGAGATTTACTATCATGTAGAAAATAGACATGATAGAGGCCAAGCTGCATGGTTGAACAAGATGTATTCAACTATATGCTCACATCTAAATAAACAAGAACGACATGACCTAAGTAAACTATGCTATCCTAAACTAACTTATCCTACCTTATCACTACAACTGCCTTTGCTAATCTTAACCTATTCTAAAGATCAGATGCCACAATTAAACATCAACCCCCCCACCTTTAAATACATCCATTGACAAGGACAAGCGTGACTACAGCTGAACACTGACTAATTACACAGATAGGCTACACAAAGATATGGTTTTGTATTTTGTTTATGTTTTTTTAATTATATATAACATAGACCTAAAACATCACCCCCACACCTCCCAAAACTTTAACACCACCAAACCCACCTCCTCCTTATATACAACTATGTCCTAACATTAACTATTGTATGGTAACTAAACTATTCTAACCTATCTACCAACCCCACCTATGACAATTAAAGTCTGAACAAGGGGAAGGTAGGAATTGTCCAAAGTGCAAAATGTCCACCTCAGTGCGTCATTTGGTTAGCTAACCTGTCTGGCGGATGGGTGATGGAAGCAGCATCTTCTCTTGTAGGTCCCTGATCCGGGAATGCCCTCCTGGTTCGTGAAGCCTTTTCCCTGTCATAGAGAGCCTCTATGCACCTGTATCCCTTGTCGACCAACTTGATGAAGATAGCTTTCTGCACAATGGGCACATTTTATTTTTTTGCCAGGGGTCATGTTGGCAGCTGCATGATAAATAAGACATGTCAGGCAACTGTCCGGTAGTGAAATGACCAACAGGCATGCTTTGAAAACACCAACTGCTAACCTCTGACATTGACATGCACATTTCATAATGTTACCCTTATGGGAAACGTGTATACAAATTGGCCCATCTTCAACCTTCCCAAAAATGGGACTTCTGCAAGGTGTCACAGCTATCCACTGTAATACTTTGCCAAATCACCATCTTTGAACACCATTGACTACTATTGTCATACACATCATCCATGGTATGTCATTCTCATCATCTTTGATTGTTCATCTCTGTCCCTCATTCATTCAAAACAGACCCCTGATCTGATTGCATGTACAAAACCCATCTGAGCTAGGAGCACTACTGAAAGGTAGGTCCACAAGAGTTTGTGCCTGCTATGGCAAGGAGAGTGTCTAACAATACTGGTACATGGAAAATGTATGTAACACCTATGAAATGTAAGATTGGTGTGAATAGTAGTTACCCATGTCACATAGCGAAGGGTGACATAATTATAATATTCACACATCTGTGTACCAGGTTAATTGTGCTATAACTGAAGGAAACGTCCAAGAGTAACTTTATGTGTAGCACCATGTTGACGATACTTTGTATACAAGTTAAGGACATATGTGTTGCATGGGGCACTACAGCAGTCAGTGCCACCATCTCATAAGTGGCTGCCCACATGTCAAATACCTATTCTGCCCTGGGAATTTGGTACAGCAATGACTAATGTTGTACACAGTTTGAAGTTGTAAGCATCACATCATGGCCACTTAAAGGACCACCGCTATCAGAGAATCTTTAAATAATGGCATGTGATCAGACAATGTTGTATGGACATCCCTTAGCCTGCACACACAGGTCAAGATCTCTGAGGATGAGATGTGATGACAATGTAGTGATTCACGACCCTGAGTATGGGGTATGACATCTCCATGGTGGTTGAGACATGGGCATTTCTGAATTTTTGTACATTACCCACTATACAGCACAATGAGGAAGGTAATCACAAGGTGAAATATGTCACCATGAACAGAGTTGATATTTGGTATGTGGGGCACACAGTGCAGTCGCATGTTTAGAAAACAACAGATTCATAAAGTCCATACACATTTCTGACCCTCAACCTCAACCACATTTCACAACAGTCAACACTGTCATTGGAACTCAAATAACATGACACATATTTTCAAGGCCCTTTCTGTACATGTTGACACTAGTGCATTTTTTAGGTGAGATTCACATTTTGAACACATGCAAAAATAGTGTCCACATCCATGTATTGCATATGGAAACTGTAATGGCATACATGCAATTGTTAAATGACATCACAGATCACCACAGCACATCTCACACCATACTTCAACCATACATAATGTATACAAATTAACACTTACTGGCAGATTTGGCATCAGCAAAAGTGGAGACCTCTCCAATTGCATAAGGAGAGGGACCACCTCCATGAGTGAAAAGGTGACATTGTAATGTGAATGTTGACCAACGAACAGCATGGACACATTTTGCACAGCAGACAGATTTTCTAACTGTACATAGAGGACTTCAGTTGGTGATTACTCAAAAACACCAATTTAGATGTATTTGTGACATACATTGGTAGGCAAGCTTTACATGTCAACATATGTACAGTGACAATACATCCATGACTCAGCCACATTGTCCACATATTGCACATGACTGATCAGTGCATAATTTTTAGATAAATGATAGACAATTGTCATGTCACTCTGTACATACGTGGCTCAAAGGACACACTCAGGCACGATTTGCGTTACTCCTGCATCACTTTTAATATCACATGTACATGACTTTCCAATATATTACATCTACCATTCCCTTAGTGGACAACGATATATCTTCATGTGAACATTTTTCTATACAAACATCACACAGTTGTGGTAACATTGCTGCACATCATACTTGTATCATACAAACATGGATAACATACTGGGGATTTGGTGAGGGATTTATCATTTAACTGTGGTATGGTGTTTCACTGGCCTCTTCATGGGTACCTCATTTTTCAATTCAACAATACCGACTAGCCTGACCTCATGCTTCACTTTGTCAATGTTGAGCTATGTCATACAGACAGGAACTCACATTAGCCAACAGGAATCAACCAGAAACTGTTTGTACTCACCAACAGTTCCGCCAACCTCAATGTCAATGAAGTCCAGCAGGACACTCCTTCATGCAATTAGGTCTGCCCACCGATGTTTTATTTGCCAGACAGTCATCTCCACCTTGAATATCCTGTTCATATAGGACAGAGCATTGCCCCTATGCAGCTTTCGGGCCTCAGTCTTGTACCCATGTATGCCCCTGCTACACTGGGCCACAGTGTGGGGGAGGGAGTGCATGACCAACCAAATGAATCCCCCACCTCCTCAGCAATAAAGTGATGGGCCCTCACCTTCCTGGACATTCCACTCCCCCACAGCTCTGTAAACTCCCCCAAAACAAATGTCTGACCTAACCCCAACTGACCCAACTACTTAACTAACCTAATTACAAACACCCCACAATACAATGACCAAACAGTGCAAAAAGACAAATATTAAACACCAAATAGACACGATGAACGGTACAGGGACACAACACAGCACAACACACCGCTCCAACAGCACTGCAAATCTCAGCTCCTAACAACACAACCTCCCTCCAAGACAGTCAAAAAGACCATGAGTTGAAAAGGAAAGTTATAGTAAGTTTGCAGTTCCTGATTTGCAGCATAGCGGATCCATTACCTCACTTCCTCTGCACATGCAGCACATTTTGTGCAATGCATCGTTTTTTTGACGCTACACTCAAATGAGTCGTATTCCCACATTGCACATATTTGACAACATGGGGACCTTTGCATGCGTAGCATGGGATGTGTCCTATTTTTCAGGAGCAACTGGTATATAATGCACATTTAGACTCTGCATAATTTTTGGAGTAGATATGCGTGTAATTAATGTGTGTTTGGACGTGTATGGAGTCTTGATTTGCCCATGTCAACTTTTTCCCAGGCATGTGGATTGTTGTCCTGCTTATGAATGTCTGTATGTCACTACTGCTTTTTAAGCATGTGTCTAATATATGTGTTTTCAGTTGAGAGGTGAAGGTGCATACCTCACATGAATAATGAAATACTAAGGCAACATGTACTTTTATTCATGTACATGTAAACTATAGAAATGTGCTTCATGTGCGAATTCTGTGTTGTCAGCTCATTCCAATGCCCATATCACCCCCAGGGATGCCATGGACTTGACATGGAATGTGGTCTGTATGTCTACATGTAGAATTTTGGACATGTTTCAGAATGGGTGCAACATCCCAAAGTGCAGAGTGCAGGCTGTCATGGAAGATTGGAAGGGGGAGGTCATTTTGTGCTGGTGACGTGTTTGGGGATGGGGTAGACAGACATTTCTAAGGGTTTATGTATTATTATCCTGATATGCATGTGGGTGGTATGTCGTTCATGTGTTTTTATCTTCGGCCAACTAAAGTGGTATGTCCTGGGATGTCACTTTTACAATCCTTGTACTCATTAATGGGTCAATGCAGTCCTTCAGAGCACTGTCTCCGCTCATATTTGTATATGACATGTTGTCCTATGTTGAAACATCTCCTGTGTACCTACGTGTGAATAGGTGGTTCCCCCATACACTAGGCCCTATGATGCATCTTTGCATATGCCCACGTTCACAATGCAGGGGGCAACTAGGTGGTACAATGAGTCCTAATTTGTGAAAATGTTCCCTACACATACACTTCAACTGTGAACGTCCTCTCCATGTTTATATTCCACAGACTTTTTTGCACACACTTTGCCTGGCAGGTCAGTTGTCAGACAAGGATGTCAGGCTACATGTCAGTACAGACAAAGGTGCTGTAACACTAATGTTTGCTACACATCTCTGCCCTATTAACTACCATAGACTTACAGGTCAATTCCTGTTTGCCTTGCCCCATCATCTACCAGAGACTTACAGGTCAATTGGTGTCAACCTTGCCCTATTACCTACTAGGGACTGACATGACATTGAGCTAATTGGTTTTCATGTATTCCTTCTGTGTTTCAATGCTCCATTTGTCAATATTAGGACAGGGACATGTTTGCGAACCTAGGGTACAAAGAGTGTCAGTTCCAACATGCCACTCTCATACTTGTTCATGCTAGGCTAGCACACAGAGGGACTTCCAGACAGCACAGTGTGACTGTGACGTAAAGTGCCCTACACAATGTTTGAGATTGTGTGTGGGCTTACATGGCTGCACTTTTGATTTGTGCACTGATTTTGGAGATTTTGTAGGGATTCCCTCTGTTTGCACCTACCTTGTATACTGTAGGCTTCAGTTGTCACTTGGCTGTCACTGTTTGCAGATATTTGATTTGCTCCTCATCTTCTTCATCCTCACTGTCTAGCTCAACATCACGTTACAATATTTGGTCTAAACAATACTTGCTCATCCACTTTGATTCATCTACAGAACTTTACCTATTTGCTGTAGCATTTCCATTGTATTCAGGATTAGTGACTGACTACCACACATCCACAGAACTCTGCCACAACACTTGTACAGTCTGTGAGTGCACCCCACAAAGTGGCTGGGACAGTTGAGTACAGGAGTTTTTCAGTTTTCCTTCAAAAAGTATGCGTTTCACATACGTTCTCCCACACAGCTGCAGCCAACCTCTTTTGTCAGATGCACAATGAGCGTGGGTGGCTTGTATGATTATTCAGACAGTTATATGTGCAACATGCCTGTGGTAATATGTCTGTGTCCTGAATGTCACATACAGATTTTCTAGGTTTTGAGACATGCAATGTCATTGAGTGACATACATGCAAAATGACAACTGATTTCAGTGTGAAAGGGCTAGACAGGAAGGTGCTGAGTCCTCTGCATTTCACTCACGATGTGTCATACATGTGAGTGTCATTGATTGGTGTAATGGTAGTATTCACCTGTGATAGTGCCAGTTAGACATTGCTTTATCACCTTGCTCACAGTAACCCACTGATGCTGGCACTGCCTAACGCTGTCCTGCCTATGCCTAAAATATGGATGGCATTCCTCAATTTGGTATACATTTGACTTTCGTTATATTTTAATCTAATGGACTTGTGTGATCTGAGTGTAGCTATGTTATATGGATGTGCAACTGGCAATGCATACATTTCATGAGAACATTCCTTCCTCAGTGCATTGTGTGTATTTGTTGGTACTTTTAGAGTGTGTGAATCCTTGTTAACCAACTGTTGGCTAGTCATGATTTCAGAGTTGTGGGTGATTTGATGTTGCATCCTAATGTCAAAAACACTCCAAGACATCTGTGTGGATAAGTGATTCAGTTGCAACAGTGGTGCACAGTTGCTAATTGGTTACAATATTCTTTTTTTTTTAAAAGAGCTATATTTTTTCTTCTGCAGGCCGCAGCAACAGTATTAAACATTCCTCTCTTGTGTGGTGGGACTTCATTGTCCTTATCTTCCTCCCTACGGTCTTCCACCTGTTCCTCCAAGGGGACCTTGGTCCTCACACAAATGTTGTGCAATATGGCACAGACAAGTATAATTTTGCACACAAGTGGTGGTGAACACAGCGGTTTGCCACCAGATATATCAAGGCATATGAACCAGGCCTTGAGAATGCAAATGTCCTCTCCTCCACATTCGTGTTCTAATTGTGTACCTCATTGTATTAATTCTCTGGGTCAGTCTGGGGTCATCCCCCACGGCTGGATGCCATATACTTGGTCTGCTGTAATGTAAGAGGGGAGACAGTGTTAGACTTGCTCTTGTGTATTTTATTCACTGGCCTAGAACAGAATTGGCGTATTAATGAGGGAATCAGGCTTCCAGTCAAGAGTGCAGCCTCTGGCACATGGTGATTGTGTGATTTGAATGGCATGACAGTTCACCCATGCAGGATATGTGTGATGTTGACGAATGTGGTACTAATTTCTTAAAACATATGACATGCCAAAGAGCCAGTTTGTGTGATATTGATACTTTTATTTGTGTTCTATGCCACGAGACAGCTGTTGCGCCCTCTGTGTAGCCTGTAACCCCCCCAAGACACACACTTGGACAAGGTGCTCCTCCCTTGCACAAATGTAAATTTCCATATTTCCTGGCTCACAGGCATGTGTGTGTCATCATCATGCAAGGGGTGCCATTGTTACTTGCAATGCATTGGCATGTACATGGATATTATGGTAGGCCCTGTGGCACAGGATGGGGCAGGAATTGTCTTGCTGCACCACCCTTCACCCCTGGGACCTACCAGCACTGTGCCATGACTACTAGGTATGATGCATTGCTGTCCTCACCCACTGTGCAGACACTTACTCAGCTGCCAAGTTGCAACATAGGTATCTTAGCACCTTGGTACTATGATGCCTGCATTGCAGGAGGATTGCTTAAGTGCATGAAGGTGTCCTTTTCTGCACATGACATATCAATGGTGGTGATTTGTTCAAGTTCAAGTTTATTTATTTGATGCATAGTTAATAAAAACCAATACATCACATCATTCTATTTAAATAAAAAAATATACAGTCCAGAATATCAAGCTATAAAATCTAATATGTATAAAAATAATATTATTTAAGAATTGTTCTTATTAGTACCTCCTATTCTGAGGTCAGTATAAACTACACATATATGTCTAATACCTTACTTAACTAGGCCTAAAAACCATTTCATGAATACTGTACAGTGATTTATTGTTTTTAAAGAGAATTAAAAACATTCTATAAATTCTGTACAAAAACTTAATATATGTGTACTAATTAGGATCTTATTTTAAAAAATGTTGTGTTGTTAAGCACAAAAACTTGATAAATTTAGCATTCAGAACAACGTCAGAGGGTTTAAAACAGGCAATCACCGCTTGCCTGCAAGTCCAGATCCTTCTTTGATTGAATGCTGCCTTCAATAGAGATTTGCGTTAATTTCGTAGACCATTACAAATACAGATCAAATGAATTATATCTTCCTTAACCCGGCCACACAGCCTGCACTGAGGGATTGTTGTAGAGCGTTCCCACGGGACTAGGTAGGCACCACCAGGAATGATGCCAAATCGGTATTTGATGAAATGATCCTTGTCTGACTTTGTCCACCCAGCTTTCAAGTAAGGCTGACATTTCAAAAGTTTATACTTGTTTATTACCATCAGCAATACGATCTGAAGGCCAATAAACTCTTATCCACTGATCTTTTCCTTGTTATTCGGTTTAGTATTTTTTTTAAAGCAAGGTAGGAAAGGTTTGAGTCCCATAATTCCACTACTTCCAAGTCTGTTAGTGCCTGATCTCAGTACTTTCGAGATTTAGCTTTAGAGTTTGAACTAATCTCCTTCCAAAGTGCTTGGCAGAGCTGATTTTCCTTTGTTAGCTGTAAATGTTTCCAGGCTTTGATATAACTGGCTTTCCTATCTATACATTGGTTTAGGTAACCAAACTCCAGCCTAATTTGTGCTTGGGAGGTATACCCCGGTAGCTGGAATAAGGACCTAAAAATCTTTCCACTGATTTTATTTAGGATGATAGCATCTTGTCAACACAGAGCTTCACTTCCATATCCTAAAGTTGGAATTAGTTTGGCTGCAACGACTTGAAGCAACGGCCGGTAAGCAGTTTTTTTAAAGTGCGGAAAGCGAACAGTAGAACATTTCCTTTTCTGTATAGCTCCTGTTTCTTGTGAAGAAAGGAGCCCTGTTAATCGAAAAGTACACCCAGGTATCTATACTGGTTTATTTGTTCCAAAACACCCCTTGGTGTGTTCCATTTTTTAACTTTTGAAGTTTTTTTGCTAATTTCCATTACTTTGCTTTTTTTCTGATGTATTTCCAATCCATTTTGCTCTGCATATTCGGATATCTTTATGATGAGCCGCCGTAGCCCTACTTTAGTTTGACTCAGGAGTACTATGTCGTCAGCATATAGCAAGTTTGAAATAGTCATATCACCAAGCTTTGGGGGGGGCGCATTTACCTTGTTTAGTTCCACAGTGAAGTCTGATAAAAAGAGATTAAAAAGATATGGTGCCAGCACACAGCCCTGTTTCAGTCCTTGTTTTGTTTTCATTTACCTTGAAAGGAAAGATCCATCCCCTATCTTAACTCTTACCCATATATCTGTGTATAGCTGTTCAATTGCCTTTAGCAGATTCTGCGGTATCCCCCAGGAGACTAATTTCTCCCATAGGAGAGGTCGCTGTACCAGGTCAAAGGCTGATTTAACATCTACAAAACACAGATACAAGGGTTGATTTTTTTGTTTATACTTATCAGTAATCAGGGATAGAGTTAAAATGTTTGCGGCAGTACCCAGGCCCTTTACAAAGCCTGTCTGATTGGAGGGGATAATGCTATTTTCGATTGCCCACCTGCGAAGATGCTCCAGTAAAATCCCTGCATAATATTTAGCTTCACATTCTTGAAGGTAATTAGTCGATAACTCTCAGTTTGTGACTTATTACCTCCTTTGAATATTGGATGGATTATCACCCCCTCCAAGATTTTGGAATACTTCCTAGCGCCATACAATGGTTGAAAGTCATAGCCAATTTTTCACCCGAAATGGCAGGATTCAATTTAAACAAGGCATTTGGGATCCCATTTGGACCATGGGCACCCCCAGTTGTGCTGTTTTTTATTGAGCTCATAATTTCGGACATTGTAAATATTATTTTTTTGGTTTCCTTTTTAGGTGTGAGGGGTTTTAATTTTACTCTTTCTAGGCTTAACTTTTTTGCTTCCTCTTCTAAAGTTTTGCTGTCTCTCTTTTGTTCACCAAAGTGGTGACTTAGGTAATCCACCCTGATGGCTTCCGAGATTTTAGAACTGGTCAGGGTCATTGGGGCTTAATTCAGGGCATTCACCATTTTCCAAGAACCTTGTGTATTTGATTTTTTACTTAAGAATAGGGCCTTTGCCCAAAAATCATGGGTTTCCTGATGCTTGTATTCCCATATTTGTTTCTGATATATGTTGTTTACATTTTTTAAGTCAGCCTTAAAATAGAAGTTTGTTGGATTCTTGTTATATAATCTTAAAGCTCTATTTCGTTCTTTTCTTAATTTAATCATGTGTGCTGAAAAATGTATATTCCTGTTTGTTTTCGCACCTCACCCCTGGTTTTGATACCTCTTTTGTGATCTATCTGTGAGAAGAACAGCCGCAAATCTATCTAGGAAAGATGACCAGATCGTTATTGAGTCCCCGGTTATGTCTATATGGCATTGGTTGATTATCGCCATTTACCGTTCACCAATGGATTCCTTTAACTTTTCAGTCCATCTGAGTTTTTTTATAGTTTGTTGTATTAATATTCCTTGGTGTAGTTAGTGCAAGGTTAAAGTTAGGAAGGCCACATCCTATCTCCAGGCATTGCTGGCCATGGCCGCTCATATCTGATTTTACAATGTAAAATTTTGTAATTAGCATAAGCAAAAATAAGGAGATCGCAGTATAATCAATTGTCGCTTGGGTTTCAGTGACGTAGCAAGTAGTTGCAGGCGGAGTATCTTGTGGATATCTTCCATATAAAGGCTATGCCTAAGAGCCTCAAGATCTTTTACTAAGGAGAGTGCTACTGTCCCGGCTTTTTCTTTCTCTGTTTCCCCCAAAGACTGCTGTGGTACTGCCCATAATAGATCTTGCAAGGTAGCTTGTGTATCCCTTTCAAAGGGGTTCAATAATTTCAGATTTAAGTCCCCAGCTACTAAAGGCTCCAGGGTTCCTAAATCCTGATAGGCAGTTAAAATTGTATCTATCAATTTGGAAGATATATGTTTTATAGATCGTGCATCTGGATGGATATAGACATTAATTAGCAGGAGTGGGCTGTTCCTTATTCCACCCGTCTAGCTTCACTAGCAAGAAGTCTTTGTTTTCCTCATGTAATCGAGTACATAATATGGTTAATCCTGCTAAAATAAAAATTGCTAATCCTCCCTTTGGATGTCCATACCTTTTCTCCTTTATTGCTGGGGAAACAAATCCCACAAATCCATCAATTAAAAATGAGTCGATGACCCGGGTCTCCTGGAGAAAAATAATTTGAAATTTCTTTAGTAAGCTTGATAGATCTTTTTGTTTGGTATTTGATCTAACCCCATTTATATTCCAGGAGCAGATTTGGAGAGGGTTTTATTGTGCGGCCTACTACTCATAAGTCATTGACGTTTTTCTAGATGGATTATTTCCGATATCCAGGTGAAATCTAGCTGTGGCAAGCGTGTATTAGATATGGTACGCACTAAAGGGTAATATTCCATTCTTCCAGTTGCAGATTTAAGAACTGAGAAAGGTTTATTCAACTCTTTTGGCTTAGATTGATTAGGCAAATTGATTTGTTCCTCCAACAGGTCAGGATAGCCTACTTGTTTGGGTATGCTGAAATTAATTCCCCATTTTAAGAAGGAGCATTTTTCTTTAACAACTCTTTTTACCAAATGTGATGACCTCCAGGTTACCAGGGTTAATTTGTTTAAACCTCTTTTTTTTGTATTTTCTCTTGGTAGAAACTCTATGGAGACAATACCAGTAGATTTTATATCTTTTAGTGCAGGAATCGTTTGTAATAGTTTTAGTATATTTCCTCTATTTAAGATATCAAATCATCACCTAGAGTGATATTGAGATTTCAATATTAGTTGTAAACAATCATTTGGCAAAGCGAATTCGGAGCAACCTATAGTATCCACCTGTTCATCTAGTTGGGCAGCCCTTGGATGTATATTACCTGACTCCCTACCGGTGGCTCTCTATCAGACCGTTCTAACTTTATAGCCTTTTGCTTTGTTATTGAGCCACTTAGGTACCCTTCATATATTGGGCAAAATTGGCTCCGGTTTGAGCCCCATGGTACTCTGCATATTCCGAATTTGCGACCGTAACTGTTATAACCTCTTCTTCAAAAGGCATCCTATTTATTATAGGACTAGGACTCATTACAGCTTGTGTCTCCCGTTGATGTAGTTTAATATTTTGAGGTTCCTGCTCTGATTTGCCTATATAATTTGACATTACCATAATTCGTTGGTCATTACTTTTTTATATCCCCCTCATTGGAGTGTAGTTCGTTTTCATTTTCATTTTGCCCCTTTTGCCCCTTTGCAGTGCAGTTGCAGTGTGTTCTCCTTATTTTCCTCCTTGCCTTCAGATTTATTGTTTTTTAATTTAATATAGAGGATGCATTTAGGGATCTGCATTTAAGGACTGAGATGAGGTGAGGGGCTCAAGCACGCCTGATCCTCTTCAAATGCTGCCCAAATAAGTTGCTGGCTCCTGTCAAGGTCCAAGCAGCCTTCTTTCCTTTTTTTCTTTTCCGTCAGATAGACACGCTGCCACACCTCTGGATTAAGGGGCACAAGCACGTGCACATGTAGACCTCCTCTGGTACTATCCCAGCCAAGATACGTTTCAGGTCACGGAGAGGTTTGTTAGGGGGAGTCTGTGGTGGAGGCAGCAAACCGCACCACGGGGATCTGTGGCCGCTTCCGCTGACCGGGCTCTGTTGGACACCCCTGTGTGTTCTCTCTTTTATGGAACTACCCCTGTGGAGCTCTGGGGAACCCTTGGGGTCACCCGGGATCCCAATAGTCTTTTAATACTTATCCGGATATGCTGCCCTGGGAGCTGACGCCCTGAGAAGCTGCATACGTCTTCTCCGGGGCAGGTTACGCAGGTTACGCAGGAAATCTCTGGATCACTGCTACTGGAATTTATATGGCTTGGGCCCCTTAGGCAGGATCGGGATCAAATTTCTGTGTTTCTGTGTTCGGATAGTTACCGGCCTACGTTGGATAGAGGGCCGCCTACTGGTTGAATGGCTAGGATTGCCAGCTAGATTGCCAGCTGGTTGAATAGCTAGCCCTCCCAGCTTATAATTCGGTGTCTTTATGTCCTTTGGGGGGGCAGCCTAAATTGGCGCGATCTTAGCAGCCTTGGCGAACTGTAGCATAGACTGTAGCGCAGTCAATCTGTAGAGTACTTGGACCCCACCGGGACAGGTAGCTCGGGCATCAAAGGAGGACGGGAGGCGTTCAATAGCCTACAGACTGCAGGTAGGGCCTTGCTGAAAAAACGAAGTGCGATGGCCACTGGCACGGGGTGGGGGATCCTAGGGAGCAGGAGAGCAGGAGAACACCCAAGCGGCACTTCTGCCTCTTACCGTAGTCCTCCCGATCATATCCTGTACGGCCGCTTAGCTCTCTGCCCGTGGCATGGTACTCGCTACTTCCGGCGCCGGCTCCTATCAGGCTCCTATCCGCATCTCGCGGTCCTCCTGGCCCCCTTGCTGGTACTGCTAAGTGCTGTGGCTCCCGGCTAATGTCCTAGTGCCCACGGAAACCCCACGGTTCTGCCCTCGCTTTACTACGGCATGGCTCTCTCACACTGCTGCCGCGGTCGTGAACCGGATCCGGAAAATTTGCTATTGCCGATTTGCTATTTCTATGTATGCTAAAGACAGATGTACACATTGGGAGACCAGAAGACAAGTAATGAGTGGAGTATTTCTACTTTTTGTACAATAGTGATTGCACCCGTATGGTGTGTTTCATTTTATGTGCTGCCATAAGTGTACATATTGGTGTCTATGCGAGCCATTGCCAATATGCAATGTGTTATGTGGTGGCACACCCACATCATGGCCCAATGTACAGCCCTTCCACTCTCAGTGATGCATGTGATAAGGCAGTATTGACAAAGCTGCATTGAGACCCAATAGAGTTGCTGGACAACACTTTGTGAATGCACAGTAGGCACAGCTATGCAGGAGCATCATGGCACATGGCACTCTATTGGCATTAGGGGCTTGTATACTGTAAATGTGGATTTGATGTTTGTAGTGATGCATGTTGCATATGTGTTGCTCATTGTTCCTCCATGTGCCCCTATCCATGTAGAGAGTGTTGTGTGTATATTGTTTGCAATATGTGTCTATTGTTTTTTTATGTGTTACGTAATTACTATATGGCTACCTACTAGTAGACCATTGTCATATTGTCCATCCTGGGAACATTGGTTGATGGTGGAATGGTGGAAGATGTAGGCATCATGCACACTTCCATTATACATGACTTGCGCATTGCTGGATAGTCCGCGATAGTCCACAATGGCCTGCAAATTGGCAGAATGCGTGTGCATCCTGTTGCGAAAAAGATGTTCTGTTTCGGCAGGAGGGGGAAGTAGCACATGCGTGCAGTCAATGGCACCTAGCACATGTGGGAACCCAGCAACTGCATAAAATCCCTGTTTAGTCTCCTGCTGCAGCTGCTGTGTGCTGGGGAAAATAATGTGGCAAGGAGTGAGGTGGATGATGGCAACCAGCACAAATAGCAGTAAGGCTAAGAGGGTGAGCTGGGAAAATCCACCCATTTCTGCCACAGTTGTCTGGAAAGGGCCAGAGGCCAGTATGTGCAGCACAGCCAGGAGCTTTGTCACGGGTGGTATGTTGGTTGACCTATGCATCCTGGGTTTTATTGATGATGCAATGTGGTGGAGCAGCAGAACAGTGGACTGTGTCTTCAGCCAGTAGTACCTTATGATGGTCTCCTCTCTTTGGCCAAGGATGGATGTGCATAGTCTATATATGCCATCATTGCTCCCTCACGGCCTTTGTAGTTGGTGTAGTGGTGATAGAGGGTGCTGCGGTGATGCTGGCAGTGATTGGCGATTTTGCATTCTTCTTTTCCGAGCACCTAGATGGAGGAGTAAGATGTCCATGTTGCCCTGGTGGTTGCGAGAATGGCTAATGTGTGTTTTCCTTATGTACTTGTGCCTGTGCTCCAGTTTAATGCCTGGTCTGACCAGGTGTTAACATTTTGACGCTATTCGAAATTAGCCCCATTTTTCCAATGCGCACACAATTTTTCGGCAGGCTTGTAAATCTGGCGTTAGCCGCTGTTAGAAATGGGGTCTTTGGTTGACAGTCAGGTTACCCCCTGTTCAAGCAAGGACCCTCACTCTAGTCAGGGTAAAAGAGAATCACCCTCAGCTAACAACTGCTTACCCCCTTGGTAGCTTGGCACAAGCAGTAGGCTTAACTTCTGAGTGCTAGGTGTTAAGTATTTGTACCAACACATACAGTACCTTAATGAAAACACTACAAAATGACACAGCACAGGTTTAGAAAAATAGAAAATATTTAGCTAAACAAAACAAGACCAAAACAACAAAAATCCACAATACACAACTCAAGTTATCAATTAAAAAGCAAACAGAGTCTAAGGGGGTCATTCTGACCCCGGCGGTCTAAGACCGCCGGGGCCAGGGTCGGCGGGAGCACCGCCGACAGGCCGGCGGTGCCCCGCAGGGCATTCTGACCGCGGCGGTAAAGCCGCGGTCGGACCGGCAACACTGGCGGTCTCCCGCCAGTGTACCGCCGCCCTTTGGAATCCTCCAAGGCGGCGCAGCTAGCTGCGCCGCCGAGGGGATTCCGACCCCCCCTACCGCCATCCAGTTCCCGGCGGTCCGCCCGCCGGGAACCGGATGGCGGTAGGGGGGGTCGCGGGGCCCCTGGGGGCCCCTACAAGTATTTCACTGTCTGCTTGGCAGACAGTGAAATACGCGACGGGTGCAACAGCACCCGTCGCACCTTCCCACTCCGCCGGCTCGATTACGAGCCGGCATCCTTGTGGGAAGGGAGTTTTTCCCTGGGCTGGCGGGCGGTCTTTTGGCGACCGCCCGCCAGCCCAGGGAAAAACTTAGAATACCCTCCGCGGTCTACTGTATTTCGGAGGGGGGAACTCTGGCGGGCGGCCTCCGCCGCCCGCCAGAGTTAGAATGACCCCCTAAGTCTTCATGTAGTTTTAAACACACACTAACACTGTTAGCATGAAAACGTACCTTGGGTGCATCAAAAATAACCCTGCACGGGTGAGTGTGCATCAAAAGGGCTTGTGATGCGTCGATTTCACTCATGAGTGACACCTTGCGTTGTTTCTCATTTCGTCGGGGCAGGGTGCATTGTTTCTTCTCTCGGCAGGAGAGCGATGCGTCAATCCGTTCAGCACTCTCAGGTCCAGGCAGGCCTTGCGTCGTTTTTACACGCCCAGCGGTGATTGCATCGGAAATCCAGCTGCACGATGATCCGAAAACCACGCAGCCCGGGTTTCGATCTCCCAGCCTCCATCAGCGATGCTGCACATTGTTTCTCCAGCTCTGTGCATCGATTCTTTGGTCGCGTTGCAGGCGAGCATCGATTTTCAACCGCGAAGTCAGTGCCGCGTCGATTTTTCAGCCGCAGATCGGAGTCGGGTCGATCTTTTCTGTGCATAGAGTTCTTCCTTTTAGGCTACCAGCTTCTCCTTTCAGGGTCCCAGGAACTGGATAGGTACCACTTGGCAGAGTGGGAGTTTCGCCAGGGACTCCAGGTGCTAGCAGACAGAAGTCTTTGCTGTCCCCAATATTTCAAACAACAGGGGGCAAGCTCTAAATCAAGCCCTTGGAGATCTTCACAAGATGGAAGGCACACAAAGTCCAGTCTTTGCCCTCTTACTCTGGCAGAAGCAGCAACTGCAGGATAGCTCCACAAAGCACAGTCACAGGCAGGGCAGCTCTTCTTCCTCAGCTCTTCAGCTCTTCTCCAGGCAGAGGTTCCTCTTGGTTTCCAGAAGTGTTCTAAACTTTGTGGTTTTGGGCCCCCTTCTTATATCCATTTTCTCATTTGAAGAAGGCCTACTTCAAATCAAAGTCTGTCCTGATTATGAAATCCTGCCCTGCCCAGGCCCCATACACTCACCAGGGGGTTGGATACTACATTGTGTGAGGGCAGGCACAGCCCTTTCAGGTGTGAGTGACCACTCCTCCCCTCCCTCCTAGCACAGATGGCTCATCAGGAAATGCAGACTACAACCCAGCTCCCTTTGTGTCTCTGTCTAGTGTGAGGTGCAACCAGTCCAACTGTCAAACTGACCTAGACAGGCAATCCACAAACAGGCAGAGTCACAGAAATGGTATAAGCAAGAACATGTTCACTTTCTAAAAGTGCCATTTTCAAACACACAATCTTAAAATCATCTTTACTAAAACATGTTTTTTTAAATTGTGAGCTCAGAGACCCCAAACTCCACATGTCCATCCGCTCCCAAAGGGAATCTACACTTTAATCAATCAATAAATCAATAAATAACTTTATTTCGGGTAAAAACCATAAAAGTATCCAGTAAACACCATACCATAGCCATACAGTAAAACAGTTAAAAGATAAAGACAGAGTACCACATAATACATTAAGAAGCCCTAAAATTCCTTCTAAGATAAATTATTAATAAGCCTTTGCATCTTAGTCCCACTTAGTAGTCTACTTCTGCCTGGAGTGATTTTAATCTAAAATAAATTGTTAAGACACACAGTTATGGCAGTTCTCTAGTTCTTATAGCCCATGCATTTTGTAGATACCTTGCGACTGCAAAAACTACCTTGTCACTTATATCACTTGCCAGAATGCTTAAGGATGTATTGCATTTCCTTATCCCCATTGATCTACAGAAAGGAATAATCCACTTCTTCCTAGAAGCCAAATATCTGGGGCAAAAGAACATAAAGGGGGTTATTACAACTTTGGAGGAGGTGTTAATCCGTCCCAAATGTGTCGGATATACCACCAGCCCTGTTACGAGTTCCATAGGATATAATGGACTCGTAATACGGCTGGTGGTATATCCGTCACTTTACCGTCACTTCTCGGATGGATTAACACCTCCTCCAAAGTTGTAATAACCCCCTAAGTGTGCAAGTGACTCTGGTTGCTCATGACAGAAATGGCAAAACCTCAGATTGTGATCCTCCTTGCTCCACCTCGCAGTAAATGTCTTGAGTGGCAGAATCCCTAGCCTGAATTTAATAAAATGGGTTTTAGTATAGGGGGGATTTATATTGTCCATATAGGCCTCAAACTTGGGGCTACATTTATGATCTAAAAACTTTAGTGTCCTGCTGCATTGAGTTTTTTTGGACCAAGTTTGCACCAAAATAGTCTCCCTGTAGCACCTCCTTATGCGTGCTTTTGCTTCCTTGGTCAAATTGCAAGGATCTCTACACACCTCCTCCATTTTGAGGAATTTACTCATGTCACTGATATATTTAAACCAAGGAATTTTTAATGCACCACCATCCACTAAAAGCTCAGCTGTTGCTGTTTGGTAGGTGGACAGGTGTTCGGAAGTCCAAAGATGGACCCAGTACATAATAGGTCTTAGGGCAATTTCATTATGGGCCTCATTTAGAGCTAAATCAAATCTAAGGGGTAAAAGAGGGGTACTCATCGGCAGCCGCAAAAAGTTACGCATAAAGCGGTTTTCTACTGTTGTCAAACTTCTGGAATTACAGTACCCCCATAGCTCAGCACCATAAGCTGAAACAGCCACTGACGCTGCTTTATATACTGTAATAGCAGGTGAAATTTCCCCTTCCGAGATATTAGCAATTTTCCTCCCTATCACTGCTGACCTCTGCCGGAGGACAGACAAACTCTTCCCAATCTGTGCCGACCACTGTTGGCCATCTGCTAGTCTGATCCCCAGATAGTCAAATTGACTAACTCTCTCTATCAGTTGTCCTGCTATGGACATTTTCCCCCTAAATGACTTGTGCGGATTAAAGGCCATAAACTTTGTCTTAGTTGGATTTATTTCATGGTCCCTCTTGGAACAAAAGTTAGAAAAAGCATCAAGTTCCTTTTGTAGACCCATTGGGGGTTCTTGAAACCAATAAAGTATTGTCCGCAAACATTAGAATTGGGACAGGGACTTCTGCTAGCTTCGGGGCATCATGATTACAGTACATCAGCTGATCTACCACATCGTTGAGAAAGAGGTTAAACAGTGTGGGAGCCAGAGCACACCCCTGTCTGACCCCCCTATCAACGGGTATGGCTTCTGTCAGATCTCCACCTTGTGACCAGCATACCTGGGCGTAAGTATCCTCATGGAGATACTTGATCAATCTCAGCAATTCTTTATCAAGTTGATAGGTGTTCAGAACATTCCACAATAAGTCCTGCGGGACCATATCGAAAGAAGCTTTTAGGTCAATAAAGGCCACATACAAGAGGCTCGTGTTAAGTGTCAGGTATTTCCAGCAAAGGAGATTGAACCTAAACGCCTGGTCTATTGTACTCACTCCTTTCCTGAATCCTGCCTGAAAGTTGGAAAGGATATGAGAGTCCTCTATCCATGTCTGCAGTCTAGTCAGGACCTGCTTGCAGAATATTTTTTGTCTAACATCAATTAAACTTATCGGTCTGTAGTTAGTTGGTACTTCCCTTGACCCCTTTTTAAAAACAGGGACTGTGATTGCTCCTTGCCATGTGGGGGGAAGTCCACCACCCCTCAGTATCTCGTTACTAAGTGCATTTAAATAATATAAAGACCAAGTTCTGGGTCGAGACACATACAAGTCACCTGGGATACTATCTAGTCCAGAGGCCTTTCCTTTGCGTAATGTTTGTAGAGCCAAAGTTGTTTCTTTTATAGAAAAAAGGTCCAGATCAAATTTAGATGATATAACTGACCCAGTAGTTGGTATATGAGAAATAAGAGGCCCCTTGGATTTTGGTAGAGGAACAGTAGTGCTGCTAATTTGAGCCGCTCATTATAAATTCCCAAAATGTTACACCCAGATTTCTGGTTGGATTGCTGGGTAGTTCTCCATGATTTGGGAATGGCCTTTTCCTGCCACTAGTTTCCAAACCGGTTTAGAGTTCTTCTCATGGAGAGCATCTACCAAGCCGTTCCAGTATTTGGTTTCCCACTCTTTTTTGGCATTTTTCAGTACTGTTTTGTATGCAGTCCTGGTTGCTCTTATCTCTCGGCAATTCCCTGCCTTCAGTGCTCCCAATAGCTGTGTTTTGGCCTGCCGGCAAGAGATGGGGAACCATCTCAATGGTCTATCTCCAGCTTCTACCCGCCTCCTTACTACCTGGAAATATGGTCTTAACCGATTGACCAAAATACTATGCAAATTAATCAGGTCAACCGGTACAGAATCAATATGCTTCAGGGGAGAAACGTCGATATAACTACTTTGTAAATTGATATCTGGAAGTTTACCTCTTCTTCCACCAATTCCCATTTCACATTTTTATAATCATTTGTCACGGTTAAAACATTACCCTTCACCCACTTAGTCAGTGTGTTACAATTAAATGTAGAGGTTAAGAAGGATGTACAAAGAGCTTGACGATCGCTATTGTCTCATGGAGAGACAACCATATCAGTAAGAGAATTCCAGAGTGTATCATCTACTAGGACGTAATCTAGGCGGCTCGAATATTGACCTTTTCTATATGTAGGCAACGCCGGAGTATCTGACTTCGTGTTCCCATTTACTATTCTTAGCCCCTTTACTTTTATTAAGTCCTCTAAAAGATTTAATGATCCACCCTGTTTTCTTTGTTACAACCTGGGCCGGCCTTGATCTATCCCATGGATCTGCGAACTGAATTCCTTTTTGCTGGAAGTCATCCTCACAGCTCAGTTGCATATTATAGTCTCCTGCAACGATTAAGCCCTGCCCCCCTGATAAATGGTTCAAAAGATCTGTAAGCAAATTTAGCAGAGCAATCTGGGTCCTTTGTGGGCCAGGTCTAATGTATATATTTACAAATACTATGCAAACAGGCACCCTTGGACTGCTAAATTCATCCTCCACAGCTAATATGTCCTTAGTGGGGGTAAATAGCTCCTTTACCTTTGGAAACAGATCGTGCTTTAGCCAAGTTATCAAGCCCCCTGATGCCCTGCCATATGGTGATGGAAGCGCAACCTTCTGGAAGGTCCAATAACCTGCTCTCCAGATCGCAGAAGGGGCCCATGTCTCCTGCTATAGAATAATATGATGTTGATCTATAAAACTGCACCACTCTGGGTTAGTTGTTTTTAGTAGCACACCTGCCACATTCCAGGATAGAAATGTAATTAGTGGATCATTTCCATCCCCAATATTTTGCAACCTCTCTTTAATCTTGCTTGAAGAGGGTGTAACTCCGCAATCCCTCCCTTCTACTTGGTCATTGCAATGTATTCCTGCCTCTACTCCCACGATACCCAATGACAGGTTACTTAGGGCACAGGGGTCCAAAGCCTTTTTACTGAGTATATCATCCCTCCCTACCTTCACAATGGGGGCTTTACTTCAATCCACGATTGATGTTGGACTACTCCTACAACCCCGTCTTGAAGTACATATACTGGGAAGCATTAGATTGTTAGAGCTCCCTCTAAAAAACAGATTAGCCATTGATTGGGGGATTGTTTGGGTAAGAGTCACTTGGGATGAAGTACCAGGTCCCGATCTTTGATCAAGCGCTAAAAGACCCTTTACTAAGCTCTGGCTGTTCAATTTCAGCCCTATAAGGTCTGTTTGGAAGCCATCACTTGAATATCTCTAGACAGTTACTATGTCATCCCTTATAATGGACCTACATTTCTTCACACCCCTTATCCAGTGAATTACTCATGATTTAACTTGGGAATGTTCGTCATATATATGTCATGCTGACTATGCTTGCTCTGACTTAATTGAATACTCTGTTGGGGATCTTTGTTACTATTATCTAAAAGCTTATTTCTGTACACCTCGTGGTTTGCCCCTCTTATCAAATTAGTGTCACATTTATTTAAATTGGCCACTTCAGGGGGTGCACATTCTTCCCATTGGCAGTTTTGTGTACCACTCCAGCCCTCTTTCCCCTATGTATTCCTGCCGTAAATGTATCAGATCAGTTTGTTGGGTTTGCATGGGTAGAGAGTTAGACTCAGGTTTAAAAGAGGATTTCCTTATGTCCCCAATTACGGCAGTTATGCCGTCTAACTTCTCATGTATCATGTGACTGAAGGATGTAAGAAACTCTCTTAGGCTCACTATTTCAGCTCTTATTTGTACTAGCTGTGCCTCAACAGGGCGCTCCCCCTGGGCGACTAAGTGTGTTAATGGCTCCTCAGCTTCCCTTGATACACTCCTCTCTATACTAGAGGTAGCCAGGGAGATTAGGGGTAAAAAACGATTAGAACAATTTATAAGAGGTGATGAGCTACCCTGCTGATTAAACACGCTCAATTTGGGGCTCTCTAATAAGTTGGCCGAGATTTATAATATAGTAGGCTCTAACTGAGACCCCTGTGGTAACGCTGACAACAGCTCTCTATTCACAGGGGTAAAAAAGGATTTTATATCTTTAGTTACAACGTTGATCCCTCTCTTAGAAGACTTGGAAGGTTTAGTAGCTAACAAGCTCTTTACTTCCTCTATTAGATCGTCAATTTGGGTCAATGTACAGTTTTCAGCATCATGTCGAGGTATTTTCTTCGCCCCTCCCTGCCCAATGGAATTGCCGCTAGCTTTCCTTTTCCCCATTCTAAATAAGTTAATAAAGTTCCTCAGAATTGAATATAGCACGAGGAGAAAGCCAAGGGAGCACAATGACAAATTTATAAGGGCTAGGTCCCGCCCCCAACAACCACAGACAGGATCTGGCGCTTCCTGCGTAGCAGGAGCGCGAAGTCAGGTTTATAGGGGCTTGGTCCCACCCCCAACAACCACGGACAGGATCCAGCACTTGTAGCGTGAGCACAATGTCTAGTTTATAGCGGTTTGGTCCTTCCCCCAACAACCGTGGACGAAATCCTGCTCTTTTAGTTTATTTTACGTACTTCTGCGATCTGGACTCAAACGTATAAACAGCAAGAAGAATAAAAACATCCTTATCAAATAAAAAAGGCTAATGAAAAGAGTACCTCCTGGTGGCCAAATGCTTATACGTCCCAGGATCAAAATTGTGGTGAAGATGTCGGGGGGCTGTCCTGCCCTGCCTCTTCCTGGCGATGACGGACGAAGGACGGGCCCGCCCTTGGCCTGGTCGCCTCCCGCGCGGGTCCCGCGAGCGTGAGCGCAAGAGTTGCAAAATAAAGGGGCCTCCTGGGCCTGCCCCTGCTCCTTTCTGCTGCCGTCAAAACACGCTTCCCGCGAAGCAGGAGCGCGAGAGTTGCTAAATAAAAGGACCTCCTGGGCCTGCCCCTCCTCCTTCTGCTGCCGTCAAAACGCGCTTCCCGCGAGAGTTGCAAAATAAAGGGGCCTCCTGGGCCTGCCCCTCCTCCTTTCTGCTGCCGTCAAAACGCACTTCCCGCGAAGCGGGAGCGCGAGAGTTGCAAAATAAAGGGGCCTCCTGGGCCTGCCCCTCCTCTTTTCTGCTGCTGTCAAAACGCGCTTCCCGCGAGCGGGAGCGCGAGAGTTGCAAAATAAAGGGGCCTCCTGGGCCTGCCCCTCTTCCTTTCTGCTGCCATCAGAACGCTCTTCCCACTTTAATCAGATTTAAAGGTAGCCCCCATGTTAACCTATGAGAGGGACAGGCCTTGCAACAGTCAAAAACGAATATAACTATATTTCACTGTTAGGACATATAAACACATTAATATATGCCCTACCTTAACCATACACTGCACCCTGACCTTGGGGCTACCTAGGGCCTAACTTAGGGGTGTCTTACATGTAAGGTTAGGGAAGGTTTAGGCTGGGCAAGTGGGTACACTTACCAAGTCGAATTTACAGTTAAAACTGCACACACAGATACTGCAGTGGCAAGTCTGAGACATGATTACAGAGCTACTTATGTGGGTGGCACAACCAGTACTGCAGGCCCACTAGTAGCATTTGATTTACAGGCCCTGGCACCTCTAGTACACCTTACTAGGGACTTACTAGTAAATCAAATATGCCAATCGTGGACAAACCAATCAACAATACAATTTACACAGAGAACATATGCACTTTAGCACTGGTTATCAGTGGTAAAGTGATCAGAGTTCAAAAGCCAACAGCAGGTCAGAAAAAATAGGAGGCAGGACACAAAAAGATTGGGGATGACCCTGCAAAAGGGCAAAAGTCTAACAGCCACCTAGTGTCATTTTTTAGTAGGTAATACCTACCCTGCATGTCGTTTTCATTAAACAGTGCAGTGTTAGGCAGCACTACTAAAAAATGGTGCAAACTTCTGTAAAGTGGGGCTAGACAGTTCTAGCCCCACTTGGTAAATATCGCCAAAAAGTATGGCGCGACGATGGCACTAAATCCTTGTAAATCTGGGCCTTAGAGTAAGTTCCAGTCAGATTGTTTGAGAGTTGTTCCTTAGCAATGATGTGCCACAGCCAGACAATAGATTGCGCGTCGGTGGGCGATGTTGTTTGTTTCCATGTCAGTGGATCAACTGTCTGACAGTGGGTAGCATGTTACTAATAAGAGTCCAGTCAGCCTAATCCATTGCCTTAAGGGTTGAGGGATGTACTCCCAAGATCACTGTGTGGTAGGAAGTGGGAAATGGGGAAACCCACTGTGGCTTTCATATGACAGAGGACCTCCTTCCAGAAGGTGGTAATGGTGGCACTAGACCACAAGATGTGCTGGAAATTGCCCTGGATGCCTCGACAGTGCCAACAGCTTTCCGAGGCCCCGGTACAGATGGTGGTCAAACGAGCTGGTGTGAGATACCACTGAAACATGATATTGTAGGCCGTTTCCCAAAGGGGAAATACAACGGTACATTTTTGAGATATCGTGCCACAAAGTGTCCCATTCTTTATATGTTAGTCCCTTTGTGTTAGCCACTTTCCAATGTGATTGTTAGGGATGAAGACAATTGAGTGTGGAGTGCTGAAGAGTGCAATATGTGCTGGAGATGAATCCCCTCATGCCTGTGTATGTGCGCACTAATTTTTCAGAGGAAGTGTATGGTTGGATGACAGTGGGGTACACAGAGGGGTAGAGTGCCCAGTGTCGCAGCTGAAGGTACTGCAACTTGGCTGACTCCAGCAGATTGTAGTCAGCTTTGCTTTGGGTTAAGCTTTTTTATAACAGGCACTACAAATATGTCTGGAAGAGCCCGACATTTAGTATTTGTCCAGTGCTTAAAGCTGTCGGATGCATAGCAGGTGTAAATATAGGATTGCACACTATCGGGTTATTGGGGGGAAGTAAAAAGTGGTCAATTTCTCCCTAAGAGCCAGCTTTCCCAAATATCCAGGACCATTATAGTCAGTGTGGCTATGTATCCACTTCCTCCTGCCCACCCCCCTGCCAATGTCTGGAGCTTTGAGATATGTGTTTTGGAGTGGGTCTGACACAGTCTACGGGCCAAGCATGCCCATGTTATTCCTGCATTCATAATATTGTTGATTGGGGGCAAAAAGGGAGTGCTCTACCTTGTTCATCTGATGAGTATGTAATTGTCCCTGTAGTACTTCGAATTGCCTCTTAAGGTGCCAGGAGGGTGACTTTTTTCCATGGTTGCCAATGACTTAATCTCCTTTGTCAAACTGTCTTCAGCCAAACGTACTTCCCTGTACTTAGCTATGGCCAATGAAGGAATAACCCCCCTAATTGTGGTGTTGAACTCATCCCATAGCATCGGAAGTGAGATGGCCTGCCCGGTTTTGTGCACAAAATATTCTATTATGCCCTTGAGTACCTCCTACACCACCACTGTGTCACGAAGGAGCTACGGGGGGAAGACACCACCAGAGTGTGGCTCCTGCTGGATGAGGGGTGGGTGACCAAGTCAGTTCAACATGTGCATGGTCACAAATAGAGGTATCTGAAATGTTGGTGTGTATAGGGTGTGAAGAAGGGAGTGTGTCACAAACACATAGCCTATCTGCGAGTGTGAGGTGTGACGTGAGAAAAAAAGAATGGTCTTGTGGGTCGGGTGTTTATATCGTCAGGAGTCTATGAGGCCCAACTCAGTTGTCTCTCATTTTAGCTGTGCTGACACAGCCCCCGCAGCTTTATGGTAAGAGGAGCTTCTATCCAATGTGGGGTCCCAGATTAGATTTAATTCACCCCCAACTAACATGTACCCCTCAACCTTCAATAGTTGTTCCTGTTTAACATGGTAGAGGTAAGTGTCCTGTGAGGTGTTTGGGACATATAGGTTAAGGTGAGCTGTTGCTTCCCCAAACTCATATGCAGAGTCAAGAAACCAGCCCTCCCTGTCCTATACCACCTTAGAGATCTTAGGGCCCATATGTGATTTACATAGACTACCCACTCCCATTGCCTTGGAGTCAGTGAGCGCCCAGTGACGCGTTAGGTACTTTGGGCGTATCATTCTATACCTGTCTACCCCTCTTAAATGAGTTTCCTACAGGAATATGATAGCAGGGTTATGGAGTAGAATGTAGTTCCAAACACGTCTGCACTTATTTGGTAAGTTCCATCCCCATTCATTCAGGGAGAGTAGTTTGATGGCCTTATCCATTAGAAAAGCAGGGAGGTGTAAGGTCTTTGGGGACCTGTCACCGTGTGGCCCCTAAAATAAGCCCAGCCCACTAGCTGAATACTTTAAAATTTATAACATGCAGTTCCGTCTGTCTAAAAGTGTCGCTGCATGTACAATTGCTGCAAAACCTGTAAAAAAAGGGGGATGTTAATAACCAAACAACAAATGTGGATTAACCAAGTCCAACACGTGTGTCTGATTTCCACAGATCCTGTAGCCAAAGGACTGGCATCATGCAAGAGGAGTCATCCTCTTAGGGAGCAGGAAACCTAGGGTTTGGGTCTCCAGATGTAAGTGTTAGGCTTTTTCCGGTATGTGCCAAGCCATCATCTTGGTCCTCCTATTGCCCCCACCATCCTCTCACTTGGAAGCTGGCTGAGTGCTAGCAGGGCAAATCAACAGGATGTGGTGCATCCAATTTTTGCTGTGTCATCTGCTGCCAAAGGGAACTGGCGATGGAGGGTGCTGGGATGTTGTCCTTGACCATATTTCACAGATGTTGTATGATATCCCTCTTAGTTTCCTGCGTGGTCATCTCTGCTTGGCCTTGTAGGAGTGTCAGGGGACCACAGTTGCCCAAATAGTTTTCAGACCATCCCTGTGAGTGTATCATGTCAGGGAGGAGGAGCCTTCTTGGCTTGGGGGTCAACATCCCCAGCAGCGGTTGTGCCTCTATCAGTGTTGCAAAGATCTTTGTTTTCCTTCCCAGGTCAAGAGCAGGGAGAAGAGGTGGCCCCACTGATGCTGAACATCCATATCATGCAGCTTGTCCGTTATCAGCTTTAAGTTTCTCCTGCACTGCAGGGTTGTAGGTGAAAGATTTTGGAACAATTGGATAGGATGTACCCGAAAGACTAAGCCTACTTTCTTTCTTGCTACTCGCAGGATAGCCTCCTTTTCCGTGAAGTAGTGGACTCATGCCAAAATGTCTTGGGCCTTGTCTGATCAGTTTGGTGCAGAGGCCACACGGTGTGCTCTATCTTGGACAGGGGTAGGTGCCTGTGGGTCTCCCCTAATCACCTGGAGGAGGGCCACTGTGAATGTCACGATATTGGTCTCTTCTTGACCTCTCAGAACCTCTTGAATGCAGATGTTTTTATGGCGACTGCAGTACTCCACACCTTCTTGCTTGACCTTTAGTTCTATATGTTGCTTTTCCAAGACTGTGACCCGTCACCATACCATCTTCTAGTCCTCTGATCTATTACCTATGGTGCACTCAAGGTCATCAATGCGCTCTCCTGAGTCAGATACCTCTTTCTTTATGTCTTCGATGCATGTTATAAAGTCCACTTTGAGCAAACCGATCTCAGAGCGTATTTCTTGCAAGAAGTGGTTCATACAGTACTGCGTGATTGGTGCTGGGGCATCTCCTTGGTGGCAGCCCAGTCTGAGGTGGTTTTGTCCATCTCTGGAGTTGACTTGTTGCCCCAGAAGGAGGTCACCGAGGTGTCCCTAGTGGACTTATTACGAGGCCTGGCAGCAGGAGGCGGGCTAGGAATGTGCAGTGTCACCCCTGGCCTCAGTTTCAAATGCTGATTGGTTCCGGCCTAGTCCCAGCCTATGGAAGTCTCGAACAACTGCTCCCAGGAGGAGCGGGAGGGGGGTCCAAATGGTCATATAAGCCTTACGCTGTTGATACTTGAGGCAGGGGTCCCACCGATGGCGTGTCACAGTTGGCCTCCAGAGGAGCTGCGTGTGGAGTGGCTCAGAAAAAAATCAAAAGGGGCATCCTCTCTGTGTGGCAAACACCTTTGATTCAGGGCTCTTTGTCTCTGCTGGTCCAGTAATGGGCAATATATCTGCTGTAATCACATGACCGTGCATGGGGCGCTATGCACACTGGTTTTTCCAGAGGGCATTGGAGAAGACTACTGCAATCGTTCCACTGAGCTTTTTCTCAGGAACCCCACCTTGGGCCCATGAGGAGTTACTCACTCCATGAGCCATCACACCGCAGCTGCCCGCTTAAGTTCCCCTGCCACCTCAGCAGATCACAGAGAACAGTTTCAGTCAATGGTGCACTGGTAGAGGCAGGTGCTGCTAAGTGTTCCCCAGGTAGGCTTCGAGGTGTCAAGTTAGAGGCTGCAGTGTTGGCGGGAAGTGCAGTCTAGATGGTGTTGTACTACAGTTACCAACTCCATAGGCTGTCTTCAGCAAGGCGATCACCTGATGCAGGCCCAAAGTGGCGAAGGGGTAGATCTGCCAGGAGTTGGCCCTGGCATGCAGCTCTTCCAGTTGCATGAGGGATGGGGCATCACAAGTAGCATACAGTTACCCGCCAGCGGGCTCCGTGTGCTGCGATTGGGAGATCAGCCCTCAGGGGCATCCCTGCAGATGATGATGGGTACACAGAGTACTAAGGCTGTACAGTTCACCTTTAGGCAAAGTCAGCCTCTTGCACTGTCCTCTGGTGTCTGCCACTGCTGCATGCGTGTGACTGAGTATCCAGGCGAGCCTTCATGAGGCTGACACTTCCCCCATCTCCGCTGACCTTGTGTCACTGCTGAGGAAACGGTGCACAAGTCCTCTCTTCTTCTCCTTGCACAGAGGGTCTGCACCAGCTGATCCGTCCCCACAAGACAGCAATGGAGCATTGCCTGCGCCTCCCGTTCATGTCCACGCCCTGCAGGCATGCTCTGGGAACTCACAGTCAATGTTGGGGGCCACAGACAGGGTCCACCATGAACCACCCATGCCGGCCCTTCCTCAGGGGAACAGGGGGCTTATAGTGGTATATGCACCAGGATCCAAATAGGACATGGGCTCTCACTGGTGCCGGGGAGCTACCTCCATTGCTAAGGTATTGTGTGGATTCCACTAGATGGTGCCACTTTCAAAAAAGTCCTTGCATCTCGCCTGGTGCATTTTAGCTGCCGCTGTCACTTCTTCTGGTTCTACAGTGTAATCACTGCAGAGGGGGCATCAGGAGTATCTCCCAGGAAGTTGCCATGTTTGCTCAGACTCTGGTGTTGTGGATGGCAATGATTCTAACAAAGGGGACAGGGGAGCTAAAAGGCTTGCATCCTACTCCGTTGCGGACTAAGTCACTCCCCAAGTGTGAGCAGTTTTAAACTGCCATTTCAACCTGGCAACTGCACCCACTTGTGAGGCCCAAACCTTCATTTTTATTACATATATCTCACCATGCAGATAGGCACTGGTTAACCCCAAGGACAGGGTGCAGTGTATTTAAAATGTTGGGCATGCATTTTTAAGGTTAACATGTCCTGGTAGTGAAAAACTATTAAATTTGTTTTTTACTACTACTAGGCCTATCTCTCCCATATGTTAACATTTAGGTTACCTTGAAGCAAACTTTAAGAGTAACTTCCAATTGGTAAAAGATAGAAATTTGGTGTTTGGTGACTTTGGACTCACAATTTAAAATCACAACTTATGTTGAAGTCTGATTTTAAATTGTAAGTCTGAAAATGCCACTTTTAGAAAGATGGCATTTTCTTACTTTACCCCTTGTGTCTCTCCCTGTCCCTGAATATATGTCTGGGGTAGGTAGCTGCTGGGCATTTTGAATTTCTTCTAGACATTCACACACAAATGGAGCTGGGGTGTGACATTTGCATCCTGATGGCCCATCACCAGGCTGATGGGTCTTCCTAGGCTAGATGGGTGGGAAGGAGCTGACACACCTGCAAAAGACTGTGCCTCTCCCCAAACAAAGGGCTGCATAACCCGCTATACAGTGCCTGCAGCTAGGGAACAAAGGCCAGGGGCCTTGTGCACTTCAAAGTCCTCTCTTGAAGTCTCCCCGCTTCAAAGGCGGAGAGTTATTGTCGGTTTAAGAATTAAAGATAAAACTGTTAGGTAAAATACAATCAATCAATCAATAGTTTATTCGGTCCAAATTTAGGCCATTTTTAAAAGTAAACATACATACATAGAAATAAAAACCATAAACAAATGTATAGTAAAAGAAAGGATAAGAAGGGGTCGTATAGCTAAAATATTTCCATAAATAGTTGTAAAAAGAAGAATACTCAGGGTGGTCTCCGGATCTTGCCCTGTACATAATGCTGGACACTAAAATAATACTAATCAATTATTAAAAAGATAAAAACTGTTCTAGAACCAATCTAATCGATTATTAAAAAGATAAAAACTGTTCTAAGACCAATCACTATATAAAATCAGACATTAAAACTCCAGAAAATAGCACAGATTAATAAAAAAGAAAGTTAAGAGGTCGGGCCATAAGGAATGGTACCCATGATTGGTCAGTTCTATTAAATAGATTGGTCAGAATAGGATATAACTTAGCATTTATAAAATTATATAGTTGTGGTAACCCACTAAACAGCATACTCGGGGATACAATCTAATATCCATGATAGGTCTCGGTTTTCGTTAGAGTCCCAGACTAATATGATCGAATGCTGGTTTACTGGCTGCTAGACCGCTCTTCAACTGATGGATTGGGATCTGAAATAATCCTGCTGCGAATTTTCCATGCTGCTGCCAAATATTTGGAAACAGAGCACACTGTCAGTATGGAAGTATCATATTTACATATTCTGAGTACACTATTGCGAGATGGCGAGGGCAGTGTTCTGCACAGAGGGGTAATCCACTTCCCTCGAGGACATTTATATAGAGGGCAAAAAAATAGAACGTGTTCATAAGTTTCCTTACATAGGTGACAGTTTATACATTTGTCCGATGGAGAACTGTTAGTCGACCAGCCGGCCGTGAAACTGTTGACTGCCAATGTTCCGTACCTAAGTTGGAGTAATAAGGAGCGAGCGTGGGCTGGTATAGGGAGGTCCAGGAAGCTTTCAGACAGAGGAACATGCTTTACCAGCAGGAACTCTGCTGTCAGCCGACCTGAACTATTTGAGCCGTGGGATTCCTCATAGATCTTTTCCCAATAGTGGTCTTTGATCAGGCGTTTAGCATTGCCAGGAATCATCTCGGGATTCTCCCAATAATGGGATAGACTCAGTTTGGTCCATGCTGCTTTCATCTCCCTAAGCCACCGTACTTTTTCCCATCCATGACGAGGTGGCAGTAGTTCTTTAACTGCTGCCCTGTAGGGTTCGAGTTCATCCGTTTTCCATAGTCTGACCCAGTACAGGAGTGGTCTTAGATATGCTATGTCTTTGATACTGTGTAGACCCAGGTCCAGTCTGAGGGGGAGCATTGGTGTGCCCCTCCCCAGTCTGGCTATGTGTCTGAAGAAGTTATTTTCTTTGGTTTGAAGAGTATCCATTTGTCTGTGGGATCCCCAAAGTTCTGCTCCATACAGGGCCGCAGCACGGATTTGTACTTTGTATATTTCAGAGATGAGGATCAGAGGGGGGCTTGTTGCGGTGCTAGCTTTACGTCCTATTACTCCACATCTTTGGCTGATTGTTAATGCCCCTTTCCTTATAGCTGGGTCCCAACCGCCCTTGTCAGATAGTCTGATGCCCAGATAATCATATTCCGTTACTCTCTCCACAAGGATTGAATCCATCTTTGTGTCTGCGCTGAGCTTCTTTTTCCTGGCGCTGTATATCATGAGTTTGGTTTTCTTAAGATTAATGTCTAACCCAAAGTCTCTGCAGTATGCACCGAACTGGTTGACCAGATTTTGTATTCCCATAGATGATTTAGACAGAAGAATAGTGTCGTCTGCATAGAGTAAGCAAGGGACTTTGGTTCCAGCCTGCATGGGGGAGTCATTTGTGCAATTTACTAAGTACTTGATACAGTTATTAATATATAAAAGAAAAAGAGTTGGGGCCAACACACACCCCTGTCTGACTCCTCTCTCGATAGCCACTGGTTCAGTAAGATCACCATTCTTGCCATTCCTAATTTGGGCATAGGTATTCTCATGTAGTCGGGCGATAAGTTTCAAAAGGCCATGCGGGACACCCATGTTGGCTAGTGTCAGCCATAACTGATTTCTAGGGACCAGATCAAACGCGGCTCTAAGATCGATAAAAACTACATAAAGGTTACCCCCTCCTACTTCTACAGTATTCCATTTTATTGTTAGAAATCTTAGTACTTGATCTATGGTACTGATTGCTGGTCTAAACCCTGCTTGTAAATCAGAAATGGCATTGTTTTCCAAAATCCATTCCTCTAGACAAGACAAAGTTTGCTTTGCAAACATTTTTTGGAAGTTGTCGGGTAAGGAGATTGGGCGGTAGTTAGCAGGGTTAGAGGGGTTGCCTTTCTTAAAAATTGGAACTATCTCTGCTCCTAACCAGGAGCTCGGAACAGGTGCTCCTGCAGCTATCACATTAGAGATGAGGTTTAAATATGGAGCCCAAACATCTGGGTCAGTCTTGTAGAGATCACCTGGTATTTTGTCAAGGCCGGGGGCCTTTCCCCATTTAAGTGAGACAATCGCAGCCTTGGTTTCTGCCAGGGAAAATTCAATTTTGGGGGTCTCAGTGGTCATGATGTGGGTCAGTTCCCTGGCGGTGGCACCAATGGTCCCAAGATATAATCGGGAAAAATGATCGGTCCACTCTACAGGGAGTATTGAGGCGCCAGGCAAACAGTTAGGTTCATCGCTGGCATCAGCCACCAATTTCCAAAATTTAGAGGTGTCGTTTATTTTAGCAGATTCCAGAAGGGAGACCCATCTTGATTCGTCCCATTTCCTACGGGCTCTAGCTTGTTCCTGTTTATAGGCTTTCCTAGTTTTCCTTATAAAGTCTATCTGACCTCCTCTTAGAGCTCTCAGCAATTTGTGCTGTGCTTCTCTACATGCGGCGTTGAACCATCTTGCATTACATTTCTTTTTAGGTTCTCTCACCGACTCTTTGGTAAATAGATTTTTTAAGGAGTTAAAAAATTGTGTGTGGGCTGCTATAAGCCCACCACTATCTTCTGGAAATTGAGATATATGGTCCATATGATCTGCCAGCTGCCTATACGCCGTTGTCAAAATGGTTGTGTCAGTGTTCAGGGATTCCCATCTGACATTACGTCTATTGTTGGACAGTGCGAGCTGTTGTCCGTAGGTCTTGGGACAAGAGACTTCAGGAAGGGGTAATAAATTCCTAAGAGATAAAATCAGTGGTTCGTGGTCACTTTCCTCATGTTCTACAATGTTCATGTCGACCATATGGCCCCACAAGCGGATATCGAGCAAGATATAATCTATTTGGCTCTTCTGTGACCCGCGCCTAAATGTAGGGTGGAGATTAGGGTCCGAACGGGAGCGACCATTACAGGCCCGCAAGCCATGTGCCAGTGTAATGTCCATGACCTGGTGAGATAATCTATTAATTTTTGGTCTTTTTCTTGACACCAGCTGGGGAATACCCCAATAAGCGTCTTCATCTTTATATAATTCCTGGGCCAGCGAGTAGGGTTCAAAAGTGGCATTAAAATCTCCAGCAATGAGAATAAAATGAGAAGGTGATTTATAAGTAAGAAAACTATCCAAAATAGTCAGTGCGTCGGACTCATACTTGCTGCCCAGACTCCTATTGTAAATATTAATTATTAAAAATGGTTTCTCTCTAAGGGATGGTATTAATAAACCCATTAAATACAATCATAACATAAAGTTATCTTGTTTACTTTCATTAGCAAGCAATTATAATTGAATTATTGTTTGCTCTAGTATCTGATATGCTAGGTCGAGAAACTTCATTACTTCACTACTAAAAATAGTCTGTATATTAACACAGCGACCTATTGTATCCTTGATAGTTATTTTTGCTTCTATATATGATTATCACAAGTACTTTCTTTGTAAATCTCGGAAGTTTTTAACAAATACATAATATGTGTTGTAGTGATTCACATTTGTAAACACAAAATCTTCAAATTCTTTTAGGTGGCGTATTGGAATGTATAGTCGGTGAAACCTTAAAGATTTTAGTATTTTCTTTGCCTTCAGATTGGAATCTATATATGGTTGCTTTAAAAATGATAATCGTCAGAGGATGGAACCATACATTTACATCCCTATAAAGTTGTGGAGTCTCTTTCATCGGTTGAGATTCTCAGGGTTTTCTTATAGCTGCTTTGTGCGTGAGTATTGTCATCCTTGTCTCTAGGCCCAGCGTGTCAGACTTTTAGGCCCATATTTATACTATTGTATTTTGTAAGTTTGCGCCGATTTTGCGTAAAAAAAGATGCAAAAGCGGCACTATAAAAGTATAAATATGAGCCTTAATGAGTTAGGTTGTGCCTTTAGTTCGTCACAAACTAACCACTTCAAGGTGACCTCACCCGCCTAACTGCAATCACAGAGATGAGACGTGTACTCTAGTAACCAATGTTATGTTGAGCTCTGGATGAAGTTTAGCATAGGGTGTTACTATACATTGAGTAGTGCTCTGATGTTTTGAATGTAGATGATATTAAGCTCTCGCACACACTTATTTCTGAGTATCAGTGATGCATGTAAAAGAACTGGAAGGAGCTTAGCATTCAATTGTGTAATCACCGAACCGATTGTTCTACTGCCATGGACTTTCACAAGCCATTTTACTGATTTTATAATAATGTTTGCTTATTGCTTTACTTAATATGATGACTTGCCCGAGATAATTTAGCGTTGGTTGTTAGTCTCAAGTTTTCATATGGAATCACTTGATCTATCTTTACATCCGTACATGATTTCTGTTCTTTTTCCCAAGTGACATTATTTTTATTTTGTAATAACTGAAAGGCAGATGGCTGTGTTAAAGTCATTCTTATTGATAATTCTTTGTGTAGACCGGATGGTGTTTGCGGGAAAATTGGCAAATCATCTGCACAAGCAAATGTCTAATGATTTGGTTACGTAGTTTAGGAGGAAGGTCATCTGAATTGTTTAGGTAAATCGGGAGGCTTGAAATGTATTAGGAAAAAAAAAGTGCCAGCATGTGTGGAGGTCTGATCAGCAGGGTCCGTAGCAGGATGCAGCGCAACAGCGTGAGCGGGGAGTATAATAAGGGACAACACACACTGCTACATATACTTGGGTGGAACACCCCGTGCAGTCTGCCCCCCCCATTTCTTTATAGCCTCTGGCCATGCCTGGCCAGATGATGTAGTAAATACACATCTGTTTCCAAACTAATGATGACCAATCATTCCACCAGGAACTGCGCAAACTCATTACATCCCTCCTCAACTCAGTTTGAATGTTCTAATATTCTGGTAACACATAAATTCCTTTAGTCTCTGACGAAGTGGTGAATTAGGCCAGGGACTGTACCACTGATGATGAAATCTGCTTGCCTCCTCTTGGGTCGCCACACGAGTGTCAGACTGGAGTTTGGACATGGCCGGCCCTAGGACGAGGTCAGTGGCTGCCTCATCTCTGGGTCCTTGTTCATCTTGTGGCATTCCTTACTCATTGTCATTGAGGCCTGATGTTTAGTTTGGGATCTCAGCAAAGGCTGCCTTTCTGAATCATGAAATGTTCTTGGTCACCTTCTCAATTCCTTTTTGTGCCATGACCATGGTGCCCACCACCTCGTGACCTTCCATAGCCTAAGCTCACACAGCGTTAAGAACTTCCAGCCTACCCTAGCCCTCGGCCCTTGATAATCACTTGATCACCAAGATGTAGATGCTGCGTCATCGCCTCTCCTCCAGCTCGTTCTAGCATTCATCTCCTGCCATCTTGCTTGTGTCTCCTCAGGCAGTGGCTTGATGGCTTCCACCCTGGATGGGATGAGATGGTCTCTCATCTTTCCCACTTTAACATAAGCTGCAATAGGGCTTGTCATGTGGTGCAGTGAGGTGTTCCTCGATACTCCTGAGAAAGTGTTGAAGGCTGAGTTCTGGGTTCTCCGCTTCCAGCATGGCAGTCCATGGGGCCTGGTTGAGAGCATGCATAATATAGGTCTGAGCCCACTGTGGAGTGATCCATTAGTGTTTGAAGCGCAACCCCATCATCAGGTCTTGAAACTTGGCCCCTTGAAAAGGGGGTCCAATGTCTGTTTTGTCTTCTTCAGGGAGTCCAAACATTACAAATAATTTCTCAGTAACAGGCTCAATATTGGTGCATGCAGTGGAGTCAATGACTTCCATCACTGGATACTTGGAGTACTCATCCATTCTAACCAACGTGATTCGGCCAACAGGGAAACTTCTGACATCAAGGCTAATCTTGGACCATGGCTTGGTGCACAGTTCATCCGTCATGACTGGTGCCGGCACATCTGGGGTGCTTGTTTGCTGGCAGGCTGGACATTGCCTCACCACTTCATTTACTTTGGCTTCCAGGTCGGGAAAACACACCTTTTCCCACATGTGTACCTTCACCTTTGCTGTGCCTTGGTGACCTCCATGCGCTAGCATGGCCACACATCATTGGAGGCTGAGGGCAATCACCAGTCGCTGTTCCCGCAGTACGAGGAGATCCAGGGTCACACTGAGTTCATTCCGAATTCTCCAGAACTTTGTCAGCCTGTCCTTGTCCATGTTCATCCAGTCATTGACATTTCTGAAGAAGTCTTGCCAAGAGCCAACATCTAGAGTTTTCCTCACTTTTGTCAAAATGGTATCATGAACTGTGGCATCAGATATTTCCTTCAGATCTATGGCTCTGAGACAGCTTCTGAGCGCTATTGCTGCACATGTTCTTCGCCCTCTTCATTTCCAGCCATCTGATTCCTCAAACCAAGCTCCTATCCATGGAGGAGGAAGTGATGCTTTGCCCTTGAACAACCACAGAAGTGGTTGCTGGTTGGTCACCACTCTACACAGCCTTCGCAGAGATATAAGTGAACATGTCCACAAGCTCATTTTATGGCAAGGGCTTCTCTCTCGATCTACACATAGCGCTGTTCAGTTTGTGTTAATGCTTTGCTGGCATAAGCAAAGTGGTGCCTATTGGCCAGGTTCTACCACTTGAGTTAGGATGGCTCCAGGCCCACTGGAATGGCATCCACAACTAGCTCTGACTTTTTCACTGGGTCAAAGAACATCATGATAGTTTTACACAGTAGAGCTTCTTTTAGTGCTTGAAATGCCTCTTCTTCTTGGTGCACCCACACCCATGGAGCATCAGTCTTGGTGAGGGCTAGGAGGGGTTCAGGCAGAGAGCTTAGATTTGATATGAAACTCCCACGGTAGATGGTCATCCTTAAGAAGCTCCCCACGTCTGCCACAGTTTTTGGCACTATGGCTTGCTTGATGGCATGTGACTTCTGCAGGTCAATTTTAATGCCCTTTTGACTGAATACAACTCTGAACAATTCAATAGATGTTTGGTAAAAGGAATACTTTTCCTTATGAAGACTGAGGCCATGTTCTGCCAGTTGCTTGAGGGTGGCCCTCAGATGCTGGTGGTGCTCCTGGGTGGTGATGGAATGAATGAGGATGCCATCACTGGCATTCATAATACCCTGTAGTTCTGATAGGATCTCCTGGATGGTATTCTGGAATGCTTCCAGTGCAGAAGAAATGCTAAAACTTAGGCATTTGTATCTCCTTAGACCTAGATGTGTTGAGAAGGTGATTATGTAGCTACTGTCCTCTACCAAACTTAATTGATGGTAACCGGCATTCAAGTCCAACTTGGAAAAATGCTGGGAGCCATTGAGGTTGGCTATTATGTCATTAATGGTGGCCGTTATGTGTCTCTCTCTTTTGATTGCTTTGCTTGGAGGGGCATGTCAACGCATAGCCATATTTTTCCAGGTTGTTTCGGCCTCTCTACAATGACCATGGAAGTTTCCCACTTTTTTCTCTCCAACTTATTCAGTTCTCGCTCCCCTGATAGGCAATTGTGGCTTTGCAAACTTGTCAAAATGTAGTTTAATAGGGGGTGCCTTCAAACACCTGTCCAAAAAAAAACAGTTCCGGGAATTGGCCCATCAGTTCTTTCAGCTGGAAAGCTTTCACACTTTTAGCAAAATACATCAGTCCCAGATTTTCTGCTGAGTGGCTGTCAAGGAGGGTGTAGGCTTCTCTAAAAACAATGTGGAACATGGCTTTTATCTCTTTGTTACTTACTGTCATCCGTCCTTTCAGAGACAGAAGTGTGAGGCTCCCATTTGTGAAGATTTTTGTGGTCGAAAGCATCAATGTAGGATGAGATTGAAGGCGCCTATATTGTTATACACCCATTACACTGACTGAGACTCCAGTGTCTATGAGGGCTTTTACCTGGGATCCTGCAATTTCAATCACACAGGTGAGCCGGGGCCTCTAGTGGTGCTTTAGGTTGTAGTCAATGAAATGAGGAAGACTTCTTCTGGAGATGAGTCTTCAGGGGTGTAGTTTGAAGCTTGATATCAGGTATCATGAGCTTGTGGCTCTTCCAGCAATAGTTGTTTCACTGACCTCATAAGAGCATGTTTTCCTCTTGCTCCTCTTCCCCTTGGGCCTTCTCTGCAGACAGTCACAAAGTGGTTTGATTTCCCACAGTCGGAGCAAGTCCTTCCTTGCGCCGGGCAGTTTTTCGGGGCATGTTCTTCTCTTCAGCAATATGCACAGCGTGCCGTTTGTTTGACCGGAGTATAGACCTTGGCTTTTCTTCTTGTCTGCTGTATTTGCATGGCATCAGCCCATTCTAGCTTTATCATTGGATGTTTTTTTGATGTTTGCATGATTTCCAAGTCGATCAAGGTCCATCTTGGTGGCTCTGGCAGCCGATAGGTCATGTGACCTCTCCATTATCAAAATGTCATTGAGGCTAATGTTCAGTTGCCTCAGGAGGAGGCCTCTGAGCATTTTGTTTCTGCACCCTAGGATCATCTGTGCACTTATCTCCTTAGGTTGGTCGTCTTCCGTGTACCTGGCCAGAGGATGTAGTGAATATACATCCGGTGTCAAACTAATGACCACCAGTCAGGCCACCAGGAATTGTGCATCCAAATTACAACATGCACCATTGCTTAACTCAATTTTCAATAAGCAACTTAAATAAGAATCCACTGCTCTCTCAAAGCTTGATTCTTACCCAGGTTTAAAGGCTATTGTAAGATGAAGCATACTTGATCAATCGTCTTACTATATTTTCTTCCATGGTTTACTTTGTCAACTGCAATCAAATCAATATACGTTTAGTGTCTTGTTTTTCTTCAGTAATTTGTTGGTCAGACAGGCAAGAGCTACGATGCTATCAGTCATGGAACTTCCAAGTCAAAATCCAGTTGGGTTAGCATCCCAAGATTGTTGTTACTCACCCAATAAGTTATATTGTTTAATATGTATTTGGTGAATAATTTGTCTTCTGCTCCAAGTGATGCAATGAGATGAAAGTTTTTTAGATTAGTTTTACGGCCCTCTTAGTGTATGGGACGGATTTTGAAGCCCTTGAAAATAGTACTTAAATAAAAATAATGCTTCATAACAGGGGGCCATGTTTTATGAGGGCTATTGTTATACCTCAGCATGCTAAGTTATACCTTTGTTATTAAAGTGCTCATTTCTTCTTGAGCTATAATGAGGCTTTTATTAACATAGGTCGTCAATGCTGTAGTGACACTTTATATTTGCTTACCATATGTTGTTTGGAATGAAACAGTCACTGACACTTCTATGAACTAAAGTCCCAGATGTGATCAGCGTCCATAAGCATTTGACGTTTCTATTCTAATTGCCTCTTGTAAAGTTATCCAAGGCTCCTGCTCTATCGCTGTTCTATATTTATATTTTGGATTTTTGATCTTCCCATCATGATGAGTTCACTATAGTTAAAGTAATATGTGTCTCAGCGATTACATAATACTTCTTCTTGCTTCCATTATTTGTCAATTGGTTTTGTTGATCTACAAATGGATTCCCACCAAAACCAGAAGAACAGTCACCCAAGCCCTTGTAAGCAGCAATCTGGACTATGGCAATCCCCTCTATGCAGGAACCACTGCCAAACTATAGAAGAGGCTGCAACGCATCCAGAACGCCTCCGCACGGCTCATCCTGGACATCCCACGCCACTGCCACATCACAGACCACATGAAAAACCTGCACTGGCTCCCAGTCAACAAGAGGATCACCTTCAAACTCCTCACCCACGCTCACAAAGCACTGCACAAGACTGGACCAGAATACCTCAACAGAATACTCCCCTTCTACACCCCGACCCAACATCTCCGCTCCACCTACCTCGCCCTTGCAACTGTCACACGTGTCCCCAGAACTACAACCTGTGGGAGTTCATTCTCGCACCTCGCCACCAAAACGTGGAAGACTCTTCCCACCCACCTGCGCCCCCTCTTCCCCCTCCCCCTCAGCGCCTTGAGCCCCTCACGGGTGAGTAGTGAGCCTTACAAATTCCTGATTGATTGATTGGTTGAAATGTTGAATGTTAAATAAAGAATTATGGCCATTAGTAAATTACTTTGCCACACTGGTGAAGGGACCAACTGCCAGATTTATAAATGACTGCCAAGTTAGCAGCCATTTATAAAACATTGCCAGGAACTACTGTCACAGCAGTTTCTGTCAGTGCTGAAACAGTTTGGTGTAAAGGCTCCATCAACATGACTGTTTTTTTTTTTCAAGAAGAAAGTCCCAAAATTGAATTTTCTATTTCAAAATAAAAAAAAAAGATAATGTCCCTCTTCCCATGGGAGTCATCTCTTATAGAGAGTGGGGCACTTTTTTTTTTACTGTTCCTCACTGCCAGGGTTTGCCTGGCAATGATGGACAGTAAAAAGAAAAATGGCTATATGTTCACCCATCGTAATTGGATGAATGAACTTCTATAGCTATTCCTCTGAGGGCCCTTACTCTGTCAGGGTGTTAGATAAGTTTAGCTGTGGTGGAAATGGAGTATTCACTGCCAGAGCAAAATGTAAGGTCCACCCCATCTAAATTAGGCAGGCAGACCACCATATTGGCAAGTAGGGAGCCCTGTCGCAGTTGGGCCAGTTCCCTCTCTGCCATCTTATAAATCAAGCCTTATGTTCCCTACATGGCTGAGAGGATATGAAATTGAAGACCATCTTTAATAGTATATCATAGTTAGATACAGCAGGTGCTCTGCTTTTCCTTTTAGGTCTAATAAAGTTTTGATCTTTCTAAGGTGTTAGTTTAAGTCAAGGGTGCTGTTCCAATCAATTTTCCTGTTATTTGTTAGGAGTCTTTGTCATTCTTGAAAGGGAAAATGGTGGCTTGGGCCTCGGTCAGCACAGGACAGGGGTCTGTCCTTTGGGCACACAGAGGTATCGCGCATCACTCTAGCATGGTAATCAGTACTTGCTGTTAAAACTCTGCTTCTTCAAAAGATTGGTGAGTTTGGAGTTGGGGAGAGGAGATGCTAGCTGGGGCAACACTATGGCTAAGGCAACAATGAGAGAGACAGACAGTCTTCATTGATTAACCTTTCCATGGTGGCAGCTGTAAACAATTGTTCATGAGAGTCAGCCCCCTGCTCTGCGGGGGAGGGAAGAAGTTGATTGTCTTCTGCTGCAGTTGTTGCTCTGTCTCAGACTCCCCCTGTGAAGTAGTTGGCAGCCCATTTAGCCTAAGGCTCTGGGCTGATACATTGTTGCATGCTAGAATTTCACTACTCTCCGGCTTACCATTTAAATTTAGGCATGAAAACAAAGATGTGCTCCCAGTCTCCAAAGTTCTGCTATTTGTGTTGCGGATTGGTCTTGCAGTGGACGCTGTTCAAGATAAGATGCTGTCCCATGGAAAAGAGAGGAGGGCTATTAGACAAAACTAGGTCCTGGACACCGTCAAGGTTCATGTGAAGAGCCTGCTGTCTGGTACACAGAGTAAGGGCAACCATGGCAAGCTTAGTCATCCCTGGGGGGTCAAGTGGGCCATTCAGCTTCTGACTATTGCTTTACATGCTCAGGAGAAGGTGGTGAATACAGATCTGGACTCGGGATAGAAACTGAGGATATCACATAAGCTGGATTCAGTGGCTCGGGAAGGTCAGTTCTGCCCCTCAATTTCAGTGGGCATTGGACTCTTTCACTGCTCTACTTTTGTCTTCTGGACCCTCTCCTTCAATTCAGTGATCCAGGATTAGGGAGCAAAATGACAGTTGCACAGTTGTCAGATCAAGCTTCTTCCTTCTCCCTCCTGGCTGTACCTCCTACTGGCAGCAAGGAGTGTATTGCTCCAACCAACAACCTTCCTGCTCAACAGGCCATAGAGTCTGTAGAGAAGTCTATACAGAAGTCGGACACAGCAGCCTCCCAGGTAGATGCGGCAACCCAGCAGGAAAGTATGGCATTAGTGGGGCACCCTCTCTAGCCCTCTCAGCTAGTGGACCAGAGCTGTGGCTGCACCAGGTGATGCTCAGGAGGCATTATTTTTTCAGATTTGTTTAACAGTGATTGGTATGAAGAGGTGGATGAAGAGATGGGTCAAGTGGCTCAAACAATCTTGGTCACCAACGGCTCTGAGTTCTTCAGGGAATCTTCTTTGAGCACTGGTCTCTCTTTTATTGCACCACCTTCTGCTAGGAAAGTAATTAGATTTGGGTGTGTACCAGCAGGCAAGATGGAGGACTTTGTATCAGTGGATTTTGATCAAGTGGCAGTGATCCTATTCCTAGGCAGAGGAGCTATTGTGAGGTTCCCAATGAGACTGATCTGACCCCTACTAAACATTAATCTCTGGTGTTGATAGCTCCTGTTCTACCACCCATTGAGAATCAACCTCCATCCAATGATGAAGCCTTGGGCGGGGTTCCCACTTTCCCGTCTGGGCATCAGCAGACAGGTTCAGCACAGGAGGCTCCCACTTTGGCCACAATCGATCGTCTTTTGCTGCAACACAAGGAGAAATATCGGAAGGACTCACAGACATTGTAGGCCGCTAATCTGAAAACTCAAGTGATGCTTTGCAAGCTTTTGAAAAACATGGGCAACATGTACTCCTGAGTGAGCGAAGCGGAATCGTGCAAGTCAGACCTCCAAAAGGTTGTAAAAATAGCTCAAATATTGCTCAGCAGGACTCACAGTTTACTGCTCTTTCATCCAGGGTGATAGACTTGGAGAGCAGTTCATGAGGGAATACAGATCCTAGGGATCCCAGAGGGCACAGAAGGAGATGATCGCAAAGGCATTAATGTCCACGTGTTCCTAGAGGCATTTCCTGCTTTGAGTGTCTGAAATATGGATATTATGATTCAGAGGGCTCATTGTTTTCCCTGTCAGGCCACCCGGTAAGCCCTCTTGCTACCCCTGGCTATTCTTATTCATATAGGGAATTTCGTTCTGCGACAAGAGATATATTGAGCTGCTACTCCCAAGTCACCAGTAAAAGACTGCGGAGTGACATTTTTTGTCTGTTCTGATTTTTGCCATAAAAACGGTCATGAGATGTTGGCAGCTCCAGGGGCGTAGTCCAGCACTCAAAAAGCTTGGCATAGGTGTCTCTCTAATTGAGCCGGCAACCCTGCAGATCTGAATTGAGGTCAGACGTTTTACTGTTATGAGAGTCACAAAGTCCAAGAGTTGTTAACTAAATGGGAGCCCGGTAGCTGAGAGGGATTTTTGTTTTTTGCTTGTTTTTTTTTTTACATTTATCATGTTTTGACCCGGCCCAAATGATCAATGTTGTCTAATGTTGTTGTCTAGTTTTTGTGGCTGTAAGGATTTAATTGGGTTGGGCCCTGTCAATGGGGGTTTCGTGTGTGGAGGGCTTTCTCTTTCATATCGGCTAGAACTTGTAATTGGTCTTATGGTGATGCATGGGGTTTCTCTTTGGGTTTATGTAGAGGATGAATTGGCAGCTTTTTCATCTTCTTATCGCCTCTCTTTTCTTTTCTTTGTTATCACTGCCCTGATTTTTATTCTTTTGTTTCTCTGTTACTGAGTGGGGGGAGTATCATTCTATCATCTTTTCATTCATGTATTTATTATATTATTACCATATATTATTATAGTTTGTTGGTTATTTTTGACTATTTCTTTTTGTGTTATCAATCATGAGAAGTGCGGGATTGGCGGACCCTTCTTGGTCGCCATCAGCTGTGGGCTGTAATGACTAACAAACCCTGAGGGTTGGGGTAGTGGCCCTTTTTTCTATAAGGCACTGCAGGGGGGGGGTTGGTTGCCTCTTACGAATATCGGGAGTGATGGGTGGAGGGTTGTGGGGTAGAAGAGTGCGTCTGTTTGCGTTTTGTACAGAGCACACAGGTTGAATCTGCAGGAAAACAGTTTTGAGTAATTTGACCAGCATAAGAGTAATGATGCTTGTTGAGTTTAGCAGTGTATTTGTCATTCGTGTATACCTTGACTAGTATGGTACAAGGGTTGCTCATGGGTCTCTAGATGTGCTACCTATAGTCAATAACAATGGTAGTCCTGCCCATCAGCTGCATGTTCAATCCCGGAATAATATTAGAGTTAAGTCACTGCATAAGCGCAGAATGATTTGAGAAGAATTGAGTATTCTTAAGCAACAAATTATATGCTTTCAGGAGACACATCTATCACCTGTAGAAAGCTTGTTGCTAGCCAAGTTTGGCTATTGAATTAGGTCTACCTCATGTTTCACTTCTGCCCAGTGAGGGATTCGCGTTGTTAGTGCAGTGCACATTAGTAAATGGGGAGTTTTGCGTCAGAGGACAGATTCAGGGGACCGTTGGTTGCTGGCAACCGTCCAGAAGGATAGGTTTTATCTTACCATTTGTGTGGTCAATGGGCCAAACACTGATGAACCAGGAGTTTTGATTGCTTACTGAATGAGCTTCATCGCTGGTCGCCACAAGACGCAGTATGTCAGTTCCCAACGGCCGATTATGTCTATGATGGCAAGCATTGACTACGGGGGGCTCTTTATCAATTGATGTCCAAATATGCATTAGTCGATCTCTGCCATTTTGAGCAGCCTAGATAACTGTTTTTGTTTTTTTCCACTCCCCACAAAGCATTGTCACAGTTGGATATGTTTCTTGTCAACAATACGTTTATCTCATCTTCAAAAGTGGTACTTATTCTGCGAATCTTATCTGATCATAATTCTCTATCTTTGTTTACCCAACCCAATTAATCCACTCATATATCATGGTCTCGGGACTAGACATTCGAACGAGAGCTTCTGTTTGTTCTTAAAGGCTCAGGCTTCGTGTCAAGGACAAACTCTTTAATTTGCATCTCGGCAGATGCTTTGGTGGAGGAAACAGCAGCATGCCGGGCTCTTATCTCTTTAGAGTCCAACTAGGCTCATAGTTTTATCATAAAGGACAGGCTTTGGTCAGAGTGGCTTTAAAAGCAGGCTATTTCCCTGAGAGCTTCTCTTCGGAAGCAAATCTGGGATTGGGTGGCTAGGAATGATCGAGTTAGGCAAATGGATAGTTTTGAGAATAACAAAGAAATGGGCCAAATTCTCTCTTTTACAGGAAGGGCTAGATCTAGCTTTAATACGATTCAGGAGATCAGGGATGAGAATGGGCAGATGGTGGCTGACACACAGGCTATTAGAGATGTCTTCCAATGGTTTTATCAAAATCTCTATTGAGAAGAAAGTTTCTCTTGGATTTTCTCCAATTTGCACAGTGGTTTTTTCCGTTACAAGGTGAGCCACTCCCAACCTTCAACATTTGTGTCACCTATAACCCTTTTGGAGGTTAAAAAATCTATTGGCACCCCTGCTAAAGGGAACGCCCCAGGCCTGATCAGATTCCGCTAGAGTTTTTTTCTATCTTTTCAGAGATTCTGGCCCCAATGCTTACAGATTTGTTTACTTCATTTGATTTATTGGATCAGGTCCCTGAATCCTGGGGGTACACCATATAGTTATCTTCCAGAAAAAATTGTAAAGATTCAATAGTGTATGGAGCATGTCAACCTTTTTCTTTAATTAATGTGGATTCTAAGATCTACACAAATGTTCTTTTTAATATTTATTGTCCATTATTATCTCTGAATTGGTGGATCCTAACTAGCACGGTTTTATTCCTGGTCAGGACACAACATCCCATGTCAAAACGGCATTGGAGATGGCTTCTTCTGGTGGGGGGTCAGTGAGCATGATTCTTCTCAAAGTCAAGAAGGAATTTGATTGGATTTTCTTTGGGGAGTCATGGAGACCACTTTAGGCTCTGTCTTTGTTTCCAGAGTTTGCCATCTTTATGCTGACCTTAAAGCAAGGATCCACTGCTCGGGCATGCTATCTGATTCTGTTTGTATTTCTAGTGGTACTAGGCAGGAGTTCCCCCTTCTCCCCAGCTCTTTGCTGTATATCTAGAGCCTTTTGTACAATCTCTCAAGCAGGCAGAAGTGATTCAGCCTTAGAGAATATATTGATATGAAGTCATGTTGATGATGTGGTCATGCTAAACTCTATCCCGATGGCTGGCCTAAGGGCGCTAGTGGCAAAGGCTCAGTTCAGTCAGTCACAAAACTTTATTCGGCAAATGCCATAAAAGTACAGACAAAAACACAAATACCACACAATAATTACGTCACAGTAAATGTTCAGTTGTTTGGAGCAGTATCTGGGTATAAGCTGAACTCTGATGAAACACAGGTATTGTTTAATGTGCCTCCCCTCGGACCGGACGAAAGACTGGTACAATCTGCATTGTATCTAGGGACTACTCTGTCTATTAATATCACGGAGATTGTGGTGGACAACTACAGGAAGCTGTTTCAACATACAGCTAATGTCTTTACTAAATGGAACCATCTCCGCTAGGGTTTGATTGGTAGCTTCATTATCATCAAGATGACTATTCTATTTCTTTTGCTGTATTCCTCTCTTTCTTCCTGCAACCTCTTTCTTTTAGATTGAGGCTTTGTGGCAAAGGTATCCTTGACCCTGGTGGTGGCGGCGGTCCTTCGCATTCGGACCACCAGAGACATAATCTGGTGGTTGGACTGTTAGGAGTGCGACAGTCCGACTGCCAAAGCGGGTTTGGCGGTCCTCGGACCGCTAAACACACAATGGGGGCCTTAGTTTGGTTTTGCGGTGGGGGCTGTGGAAGCAAGGGTAGGAAAGTACCATCTTTCTTGGCATGTTACCCCCAATTTCTTCCTGTTTGTCAGTGTGTTTGTCTTTCTCACTGGGATCCTGCTAGCCAGGACCCAGTACTCATAGTTTGTGGCCTAATGTGTGCATTGTCAGTATGCGTAACTGTGTCACTGAAGTTCTGCTAACCAGAACTCAACTGCTTATGCTCTCTCTACTTACCAAATTATTCACTATAGTTTGGTGACCTCATATTCAGTCCCTAGTATATGGTAGCTAGGTACCCAGGGCGTTGGGGTTCCAGGAGATCCTTATGGGCTGCAGCATTTCTTTTGCCACCCATAAGGAGCTCAGACAAACCTTTCTTCAGGACTGCCACTGCAGCCTGAGTCAAATAGTGGGCACACTATTTCACAACCATTTTCACTGCTCTTAAGTAACTCATATATCTCCTATATGCCTAACCTTCCATTTCTGAAGGTTAGGTGCAAAGTTACTAAGTGTGAAGTCACCCTTGCACTAGCAAAGGAGCCCGCACGCTGTCCAGGGCCAATTCCCTGGACTTTGTGAGTGCGGGGATACCATTACACGTGTGCACTACATATATGTCAATACTTATATGTAGCTTCACAATGGTAACTCTGAATATGGCCATGTGAGTTGTATAAGATAATTGAATTGTCCCCCCATTCCAAATCTGGTATTGGGGGGCCAATCCCATGCATCCCGGGGGCTCCATCATAGACCAATAGTACTGCCAAACCAGGTTTCTGAGGTTTCCACTGCAGCGCCAGCTGCTGCCACCTCACAGACAGGTTTCTGCCCTCCTAGGGACTGAGCAGCTCAATCCTAGGAAGGCAGATCAATGCATTTCCTTTGAGAGGACGGAGTTACACCCTCTCTGTGAGAAAGTAGCCTCTTTCTAGCATGGTTACCCCCACTTTTGGCCTGTTTGTGAGTGTATGTCAGTGTGTTTGCCTGTCTCACTGGGATCCTGCTAGCCAGGACCCCAGTGCTCATAGTTTGTGGCCTAATGTATGTCTTGTCAGTAGTGCTTGACTTGTCATTGAGGCTCTGCTAACCAGAACCTCAGAGCTTATGCTCTCTCTGCTTTTAAATTTGTCACTGTAGGCTAGTGACTTCATTTACCAATTTCAATGGCACACTGGACCCCCCTGATAAGTCCCTAGTATTTGATACCTAGGTACCAAGGGCATTGAGGTTCAGGAGATCAATACGGGCTGCAACATTTCTTTTGCCACCAATAGGGAGCTCAGACAAACCCTTCCACAGGCCTGCCATTGCAGCCTGAGTGAAATAGTGCACACACTATTTCACAGCCATTTTCACTGCACTTAAGTAACTTATAAGTCACCTATATGTCTAACCTTCACTTGCTGAAGGTTAGGTGCAATGTTACTAAGTGTGAGGGCACCCTTGCACTAGCAAAGGTGACCCACATAGTTCACAGCCATTTCCCGGGACATTGTGAGTGCAGGGACACCATCACACGCGTGCACTACATATAGGTCAATACCTATATGTAGCTTCACAATGGTAACTCCGAATATGGCCATGTAACATGTCTAAGATCATGGAATTGTCCCCCCATTCCAAATCTGGTATTTGGGAGCCAATTCCAGGCATCCTGGGGGCTCCACCATGGACCCCCAGTACTGCCAAACCAGCTCTCTGAGGCTTGCACTGCAGCTACAGCTGCTGCCACCTCATAGACAGGGTTCTGCCCTCCTGGGGTATAGACAGCTCAGTCCCAGATAGGCAGAACAAAGCATTTCCTCTGACAGCAGGGTGTTACACCCTCTCCCTTTGGAAATAGGTGTTACAGGCTAAGGAGGGGTAGGCTCCCCCAGCCTCTGGAAATGCTTTGAAGGGCACAGATGGTGTCCTCCTTGCATAAACCAGTCTACACAGGTTCAGGGACCCCTTGTCCCCTTCTCTGGTGCGAAACAGGACAAAGAAAAGGGGAGTGACCAATCCCCTGTCCATCACCACCCTAGGGGTGGTGCCCAGAGCTCCCCCAGTGTGCCCCAGACTTCAGCCATCTTGCTTTGCAAGGTGTGGGGGCACTGTGGAGGGCTCCGAGTGGCCAGTACCAGCAGGTGATGTCAGAGACCCCCCCCTGATATGTCCTTACCTGATAAGGTAGCCAATCCCCCTCTCAGGGCTATTAAGGGTCTCTCCTGTGGGTTCTCTTCAGATTCTGCTTGCAAGTTTCCTTCAGGAATCCTCTGCAACTACTACTTCATCTTCTTACCTCAGATCAACTGCAACCTGCTCCAGGAACCACTGTAACAGCAACAAAGTATCCACAAGGGATACTTTTCCTCTGCAACTTCAGAGCCAGCCAGCAACTGCAACAGTTTCCATGGTGTACACGCTCTGAAGACTCCATGTCTTCACCCTGCACCAGAAGGACCGAAGAAATCTCCTGTGGGGTGACGGAGTCACTCCCCTGTTCAAGCAGACACCTTCCAAGACGACGACCAGTACCCTTGGACTCCTCTCACAGCAATGAGCATGCTCCTAAGGACACAGAGGTTGGACCCCATCTACATAGACTGTCCTGCTGACACAATTTGGAGGAGGTAAGTCCTTGCCTTCCCTGAGAACAACGGTACCCCTGTGTACTGCGTCTTCTTCACCTCCTGAGGCCTCTGTGCATTATTTGCAAAATTCCCTTGTGCACAGCCTGCCCAGGACCCCAGCACTCCATCCTGCGATGCTCAACTAATTGAGTTGTTCTCTGGTGGCGTGGACCTTTCTTTGTTCTGCTGCACCAACTGCGTTTTGCACCTCCTTTGTCCCTGTGTCCTGGGACTCCCGTGGGTACTGACTGGCATCCTGAGGGCTTTCTGAAGTGCTGAGAGTCCCCTCTTCCTCCTCAAACAGAGTGGAGGCCCCCTGGTCCCTCCTGGGTCCAGCCAGCACCATTTTAATTCAAAACACATATTTTTCGCAACCAAGACTTGTTGGCGACTTCCAACACAAAATCATGTCTGCATCCATCTTCACGTCATGCAACATCTTTTACATCATGCGGGAACCTGCTGGCATCTTCCTAGGGTGCATTTCTGCAGTCTTCAACTAACAAGGGACTCTTCTTTTGCACCCTCTTCTGGGTTGGCAGGGGCTCCTGTCCTTCCTGGAACTTCTTTCGACTTATGGACTTGGTCCCCTTCTATTGCAGGTCTTCAGGTCCATGAATCCAGCAGTTGTTGTTTGCAGACCTGGTTGGTTACTGAAATATCCCAATCACAAGGTGTAATATGTCCTAAGGAAACTAGCAGTACTTTACTCCTGCTTTTCTGGGCTCTGGGTTGGGGTAATTTACTTACCTTTACTGTATTCTTACTCTCCCAGCGATTCTGCACACACTGCACTTGTCTAGGGGGGAATTTGTGATTGAAGGAAAGTACCATCTTGCCTGGCATGTTACCCCCATTTTTACTGTATGTATGTTTGTTTTTTGCCTATATGTCAATGGGATCCTTCTAGCCAGGACCCCAGTGCTAATCAAGCGTGCCCTGTATGTGTTCCCTGTGTGGTGCCTAAATGTATGACTGAGGCTCTGCTAACCAGAACCTCAGTGTTTATGATCTCTCTGCTTTTAAAATTGTCACTGCAGGCTAGTGACTAATTTTACCAATTCTGATTGGCACACTGGAACACCCTTATAATTCCCTTGTATATGGTACCTAGGTACCCAGGGTATTGGGGTTTCATGAGATCCATATCGGCTGCAGCATTTCTTTTACCACCTATAGGGAGCTCAGACAATTCTTACATAGGACTGCCACTGCAGCCTGAGTGAAATAACGTCCACGTTATTTCACAGTCATTTTACAGTGCACTTAAGTAACTTGTAAGTCACCTATATGTCTAACCCTCACTTAGTGAAGGTTAGGTGCAAAGTTACTTAGTGTGAGGGCACCCTGGCAGTAGCCAAGGTGACCCCACATTGTTCAGGGCAATTTCCCCGGACTTTGTGAGTGCGGGGACACCATTACACACGTGCACTACATATAGGTCAATACCTATATGTAGCGTCACCATGGTAACTCCAAACATGGCCATATAACATGTCTAGGATCATGGCATTGTCACCACAATACCATTCTGGTATTGGGGGGACAATTCCATGCATCCCAGGGGCTCCAGCATAGAGCCCGGGTACTGCCAAACTAACTTTATGGGGTTTTCTCAGCAGCTACTGCTGCTGCCAACTCTCAGACAGGTTTCTGCCCCCTGGGGGGCAGCCCAGTCCCAGGAAGGCAGAACAAAGGAATTCCTCTGAGAGAGGGCGTTACACCCTCTCCCTTTGGAAGTAGGTGTGAAGGGCCTGAGAGGAGTAGCCTCTCCTGGCCTCTGAAAATGCTTTGAAGGGCACAGATGGTGCCCTCCTTGCATAAGCCAGTCTACACTGGTTCAGGGATCCCCCAGCCCTGCTCTGGCGTGAAACTGGACAAAGGAAAGGGGAGTGACCACTCCCCTGATCAGCAACTCCCAGGGGAGGTGCCCAGAACTGCTCCAGTGTGTCCCAGACCTCTGTCATCTTGGATGCAGAGGTGTGAGGGAACAATGGACAGCTCTGAGTGGCCAGTGCCAGCAGGTGACGTCAGAGACCCCTCCTGATAGGTGCTTACCTTTCTCTGTAGCCAATCCTCCTCTGAGGGCTATTTAGGGTCTCTCCTGTGGGTGTCTCTCACCAGATAACGAAGGCAAGAGCTCACCAGAGTTCCTCTGCACTTCCCTCTTCGACTTCTGCCAAGGATCGACCGCTGATTGCTCCAGGATGCCTGCAAAACCGCAACAAAGTAGCAAGAAGACTACAGCAACAGGCAAGGACTTACCTCCACCAAATTTGGACAGAAGTGCCACTGGACTGTCGGGGACACTTGGTTCCACCTCCTGTGTTCCAGGGACCACGCTCGTCAAGATGAGAGGGGACCCAGAGGACTGGTGATGCAGAGATTTGGTGCCTGCGTTAGCAGGGGGAAGATTCCGTTGACCTACGGGGGATTTCTTCTTGGCTTCCAGTGCAGGGTGAAGGCAGACATCCCTCAGAGCATGCACCACCAGGAAACAGTCAAGAAAGCCAGCAGGATTAGGCACTACAATGTTGCTGGTAGTTTTCTTGCCACTTTGTTGTGGTTTTGCAGGCATCCTGGAGCACTCAGCGGTCGATCCTTGACAGAAGTCAAAGAGACCAGTGCAGAGGAACTCTGGTGAGATCTTGCATTCGTTATCTAAAGAGAAACCCACAGGAGAGACCCTAAATAGCCCTCAGAGGAGGATTGGCTACCTAACCAGGTAAGAGCCTGTCAGGAGGGGTCTCTGACATCACCTGCTGGCACTGGCCACTCAGAGGTCTCCATTGTGCCCTCACACCTCTGCATTCAAGATGGCAGAGGTCTGGGACACTCTGGAGGAGCTCTTGCGGCAGTGGGTGCTCCGCCTGTCAAAGACCCCCAGGGTCCGCACCTCCTTGGCGATGGCACGCCAAATACCCTTTTTCTGGTGGGCACTGACCTGCAGGGAAAATACAGCAGAAAAGGGAGTTAGGTACCAATCCAGACCGTCACACTCATGGCCCACCAGATCCCACCCATCCCCTGATGCACATACATTGCCCACCTTACATGCTGCACTCTGGCCAGGGCCCCTCAGCCCCCCAACATGTGGCTTACACACAGACCTCCAGACATTCATGGCCCACGCATCATGCTCACAGTGTACTCACCTGTTTGTCTGGAGGACCGTAGAGTAACGTGTACTGGGGTAGGACCCCATCCACCAGTTTCTCTAACTCTTCCGCAGTGAAGGCAGGGGCCCTTTCCCCAGACACTTAAGCCATTGTCGCTTCCAGACACAGGTCACAGCAGCACTTGTAGTGTAGGTCCTCTCCTGTTGATGGGCAAGTAGCAAGTGAGTGGAGAGATAGAAAATGGCAGTGACGTCTGCGGCGGTGCCTACCGCCACCAGACGGCGTACATCGCCATTGGCCCCTGGAACCCATACGGCCCAATGATAACCAATGCGAAGTTTTGTGGCGGTCATCAACCGCCTACCACAATGGCGCACAACGCCAGCGCAATTACCTCATTTTCATTTGTCACTCCTCACAGGTCAGGCATCCGCCATTTCAGGGGGCCACAGGGCATGGCACCTAACTGCGTCACAGCAGACATTGGCACAGCAACTGATTTTAGGATTCACATTTTGTTTCTGTAAAGTAAAAAAACAGCATTAATGCAATAGATGTGGTAATGTGACCCTCTGCTCACCGTTCTCTTCCATAGGCTCCAACCGCTGAGGCTGCATATGAGATGGCGGCATCCTCCTGTCTACAGACCCCTGGTGGACCTTGCAACAATTGAGGACAGACACATTATCCAAACTTACAGACTTGATCGTGCCACAATCCAGGAACCGTGTGCCCAATTGGAGCCAGACCTAATGTCAGCTATCCGGCAGCCCACTGGTATCCCCCCTTTAGTGCAAGCCCTGTCAGTGCTCCATTTCCTGGCAAGTGGTTCCTTCCAACAATGGTCACGGCATCAGGGATGTCTCAGCCAATGTTCTCTAACGTGTTGACCAGAGTGTTGTCAGCCCTGCTGAAACACATGCGCATCTACATCGTGTTCCCCGAGGTGGAGGATTTGGCCGCAGTGAAAGCTGACTTGTTTGCCCTGGGACAAATCCCCAACATCATAGGTGCCATTGATGGTACACATGTGGCATGTGTCCACTCCCCCACCCCCCGGAGAAAGGAGCAAGTTTTCTGGAATAGAAAAAGCTATCACTCTATGAATGTGCAGATGGTGTGTTTCGCAGACCAGTACATCTCCCATGTGAATGCCAAATACCCTGGCTCTGTGCATGATATCTTTATCTTGAGGAATAGCAAAATCCCATACGTGATGGGCCAACTCCAGAGGCACCAGTTGTGGCTAATAGGTGAGCCCATGGTCCCCACCCAGTATATATTGGTGTATGAGTATGGGGTTGTCCCTAAGGGTGAGTGTGTGTCTAACAGGTATCTCTCAATATTTGCAGGTGACTCTGGTTACTCCAAACTCTCATGGCTACTGACCCCAGTGAGGAATGCCAGGACAAGGGCAGAGGAACGTCACAATGAGGCACATGGGCGTACAAGGAGGATTATAGAATGGACCTTCGGCCTCCTGAAGGTTAGATTCTGGTGCCCCCATCTGACTGGTGGATCCCTGTACTTCTCACCAAGAAGGTCGGCCAGATCATCGTTGCCTGTTGCATGTTGCACAACCTGGCCTTGAGATGCCAGGTGCCTTTTCTGCAGGAGGATGAGCCTGGAGATGGTCTTGTGGCAGCGGTGGAGTCTGTGGACAGTGAGGAAGAGGAGGCAGAGGAAGCAGATGTTGACAACAGGAGCAACATTATTCAGCAATACTTCCTGTGACACACAGGTAAGACATTGTATATTCAATTTACATTTCAGTTAACTGTTGTACAAGACAGCCTCTTACCCTATGTCTCTGGCCACTGACTTTACCCTTTGCCATCTCTATTTTTAGATCCCTGTGCCCCACTCTGGCTCCTGCTATGTGTACTGCTGCCCACTAAAGGTCATATCAATGTATATATAATTGGACATATGGATTGAAATGTTTACAGCTTGGTAACCTAATACATATTTCAATCAATTGACAGACTCAGTACTTGTATTTGATCCAGGGGTGTTTATTTCAGTGCTCACAAGTCGAGGGGGATATGCAATGGGCAGGGGTGATGGTGGAGGAAGGTCCAGTTAGAGTCCAGGCTGTTTATCCATGTGGCTAGTGTCAGGGGCCTGTTGTTGTGCCACTGCCTCCCTCATGGTCTTGGCCATGTCACCCAGCACCCCTACAATGGTGACCAGGATGGTGTAGATGTTTGTTAGCTCATCCCTGATCCCTAGGTACTGTACCTCCTGCAGCCGCTGGGTCTCCTGCAACTTGACCAGTATCTGGCCCATGGTCTCCTGGGAATGGTGATATGCTCCCAGGATGTTGGAGAGCGCCTCGTGGAGAGTGGGTTACCTGGGCCTGTCCTCCCGCTGCCACACAGCAGTCCTCCCAGCTTCCCTGTTGTTCTGTGCCTCTGTCCCCTGAACCGTGTGCCCACTGCCACTGATCCCAGGTCCCTGATCGTCCTGTGTTTTTAGGGTTGCCTGTGGTCCCTGTAGTGGTGGACACACTGCTGATTGATGTGTCCTGTGGACAGTGGCATGGGCCCGCTGGGTGGGTGCTGTGCTGGTGTTTCCTGAGGGGGGAGGCTATGTGGTGGTTTGGGACTGTGGCAGGGGAACCAACTGTCCAAGGGTCCTTGATGGGTCAGGTTGGTCATCCTGATCTAGGCGTGCAGGGCTACTGTCATCACTGTGGGCCTCTTCAGGGGGTGGACTGGTTGTAGCTGGCATCTCCTCTCCAGTGACGTTGATTAGGGGTTCTGTGGGGATGCAAATGCAGTGTTAATGTATCTGTGTGTGCCATCTTGTGCATGGGTGTGTTTCCCTGTATGGATGTGATTTCCCTGTCAGCTTGACCTTGTGTTCGTGGTGGTTTTGTGGGCTGAGTGAATCTCTGTGATGGGCATGCTGTGGTGATGGGTGTCCATGCAGGTCTGTGATGGGTGTCCATGCATAGGTGTTGCATGCAGGGATTGGTATTGGGATGGGTGGGTTGTGATGGTGGGGCATATGTGAGGTGGTGGAGTGACGGGCGTGAGGGTACGGGTAGGAGCTTGTGATGGCATGCAGGTAGGGTGGGTGATATAGTAGTAAAGAATTGACTTACCAGAGTCCAGTCCTTCTGTTTCTCCTGCTAGGCCCTCAGGATGCATGATCGCCAAGACTTGCTCCTCCCATGTTGTTAGTTGTGGGGGAGGAGGTGGGGGTCGACCGCCAGTCCTCTGTACTGCTACCTGGTGTCTAGCAACCACGGAACGCACTTTCCCCCATAGGTCATTCCACCTCTTCCTGATGTCATTCCTTGTTTTTGGATGCTGTCCCACGGCGTTGACCCTGTCCACGACTTTCTGCCATAGCTCCATCTTCCTAGAAATGGATGTCTGCTGCACCTGTGATCCAAATAGCTGTGGCTCTACCCAGATGATTTCCTCCACCATGAACCTTAGCTCCTCCACTGAAAACCTGGGGTGTCTTTGGGGTGCCATGGATGTGGTGTGAGTGGTATGTGTGCGGGTGTGTGGGGTGATGTGTTGGGGTGTATGCTGTGATGTGCGTGGATGGTGTATGCGTGATGGTGTTTTGTGCCTCTGATTCAGTGGGTGCTCCTGCCTTGTGTCTCTCTCTGTTTGCAATCTTTTTTCCATGGACGGGGTTGTGGGTAATGTGGGTGTGTGTTTTATATTGGTGTGGGTGTGTGGTGTGTGTATGTGTGTCAGGTGTGTATAGTTTGAATTGTCCAGTGTGGTGTAGTTTTATAAATGTGTGTGTATTTTGAGCGCAGCTGTGTGTACCGCCAATGGTTTACCACGGTTGAAAGACCACCAAGGTGATTCGTGGGTCGTGAAACTGTGGGTGTGTTCCTGTTAGCGTACCGGTGTGGGTTTTGCTATCACCAGTTAATCACTGACCTTTGGTGTGGTTGAATTGTGTGGGTGTCTGTATAGTGGTGGATTTCTCTGTATGGGTCATAATACCCTTAGTGGATTACCGATGCGGTCAGGGTATGTTGGCCCCCGTCAGCACGGTGGTAGGAAGCATTTATCACCAGGGTTGTAATGAGAGCTTTTGTGTTTGCTGATACCACTTTTACAATTGTGTTAACACACAAATATTGTCTTTCAGATAATTGTTTTAGATTTTTCTAATTGCCTTACATTTTTTTTTTTAAAAGTAAAAGTAATTGTTAGGGCCCTGGTTAGGTACCTACAGCTTTAGAAAAAGTTTAAAAGTCTTTGCTTTACTTGGCTATCCAAAAAGGGGAGTTCTGAATTCCAAAAAGGTCCCAACTTTAGTAAGATAAAAATGTCTGATTCAGAATCCAGAAACCAGGAGCTCAACCTGGAACCTTATGAGGCATATAGCTATGACCAATTAAGGAAACTCTACATCTATGTTTCTGGTAGGCCAGTATGAAATAGATCTTCTCCCAGCTGATGATGATGACTCTGAGGTGGATGAAGATCCTGTGGTAAATGGAGATGAGGGTAGCTCCTCTTTTCACACAAGCTCCATAGCACCCACAGATACATGCCTGGAAATTGCCAGGCTGGCCAAAAGACTGGCTTTAGAAAGTCAGCTTTTGGAGATAAACTGGAAGAGAAGAGAGTTGGGCTTGGCATCCATTTCTGGTGGCAGCATACATGTGTTGAAAGAAAAGGCTTTCAACATTAAACTCCTAAAAGGAGCTGACCTTCCCTTCATTGAAGGGGATGATATAGTGAAATAGTTTTCTGCCTTTGAAAGAGCCTGGATTGGGTGGGAAATTGAAAAAGGCACTGGGTCACCCTGATGTGGGAGTTATTCTTGAAAAAGTGCAGGGATTGGCTCCTGACACTGAATGAGGCAGATTCTAAACCCTATGACATCATGAAGAGTACCCTAATTGAGGCCTTTGGATTTACAACTGAAGAGTACATGATAAAGTTCAGGGAGTCTCGAAAATCCCAGAGCCAAACCTGGGATAACTTTGAGGACTATTCAGTAATAATGGCGGGTGGTTGGTTAGCTGGGAACAAGGTACAAGATTATGATGGGATGTATAATGTAGTTATGAAAGAGCATCTGTTGAGTAATTGTTCCAATGATAGACTACATCAACATCTGGTAGCCCTGGGTCCACCTTCCCCTCAAGAGTTGGGGAGGAAGGCAGGCCATTGGGTCAAAACAATGGTTACCAAAACTACTGCTGGTGAGGGAGATCAAAAGAAAGAGGCCAACCCCCCCCCCCCCCCAAAAGGGAAAGATGGGAGCCAGGGTAAAAACAACAAAGAGTCTTCTCAAGGCCCCCAAAAATCTTCACAGGAGGGTGGGCCCAGAGAATACTCACAGTCCAGGGGAGGGTACAAAGGAAAACACTTTGAGTCTAGTGTGGCTTGGTGCCAAGACTGTAAGACAAAAGGGCATCAAACTGGAGACTCTGGCTATAAAAACAAAAAGAATGCCTCCAGTCAACCTGCAGTAAATGCAGTTGCCAATATCCAGATGGGGTCAGAAGTGTGGCATGACCATGTCAGTGTCCCCACAGAGGCAACCTTAGTCACTGAGGGTGGGGTAGATTTATCCTGTACTGCCTGGCCAAGTAATATGATCAAATACAGACAGCAACCTGTGATTAATGGGGAAAAAAAAGAAGCCTTCAGGGATACAGGGGCTAGCATCACTATGGTGTCCCAGCACCTGGTCCCTACAACTCAATTCCTAGTAGGGAGGTCTTATCCTGTCACTAGTGCTGACAATGGGACCACGTTCCACCCCATGGTTATGGTAAACTTTGAATGGGGAGGAGTAGCAGGGCAGGAAGAAGTGGTTGTGTCCTCGTCCATCCCTATAGATTGCCTACTTGGTAATGATCTGGAGCATTCACCCTGGGCGGAGGTAGAGCTAAAGACCCATGTGGCAATGCTTGGAATCCCTGAGTGGGCTTGTATCAAGACTAGGGCACAGAGCAAACTGCAGAGAGAAAAAGGAGAGCTGGATCTTGATATGGTAGACCAGCCTCCCAAGAGAAAAGGCAAGAAGTCTGGGGGACCAGATTCACAACAGATCACAATACAGGACCCCTCTCCTCAGGAGGAGAAGGAGACACCCACCGAGAGGGAACTGAGCATGAGAAGCGTTGGCCTTACCACCCAGTGCTCTTGGGTCCAGGGGGACCCTCTAGGGAAGATCTGTGCCAGGGACAAAGAGAGTGTCCCACTCTTGAAGGCCTGAGACAGCATGCTGCTCAGGAGTAGCTAGGAAATGTCAGTGGTACCCACAGGGTCTACTGAGAGGAGGGGCTCCTGTACACTGAGGCCAGAGACCTCAAGCCTGGTTCAACTAGGAGGGTGGTAGTTCCCAAGAAGTTCAGAGACTTCCTTCTCACGTTAGCCCATGACATTCCCCTAGCAGGGCATCTGGGTCAGAACAAGGCATGGAGTAGGTTGGTTAACCACTTCTACTGGCCAGGTATGTCCCAAAAAGTGAAGGACTTTTGCCAGTCCTGTCCCTCCTGCCAAGCTAGTGACAAAACAGCTGGGCACCTGAAGATCCCTTTAATTCCACTGTCTATGGTTGGGGTTCACTTTGAGAGGGTAGGGGTTGACAATGTTGGCCCCCTTGACCCTCCAACAGCATCAGGACATAGATACATTCTAGTGGTAGTGGATCATGCCACTAGGTATCCTAATGCTATTCCCCTTAGAACCATCAATGCACCTGCAGTGGCCAAAGCCCTCCTGGGTGTCTTTCCCAGTTGGGGGCTCCTTAAGGAGGTAGTATCAGACGGGGGTCAAACTTCATGTCTGCATACTTAAAACATAGGTGGCAGGAATGTGGAGTGATTTATACATTCACTGCCTCATACCACCTACAGACCAATGGGCTGGTAGAAAAGTTTAACTAGACCCCAAAAGGCATGATTGGAGGACTCCCTGGAAAATTCTGAAGGAGATGGGATGTCCTACTTCCTTGCCTGCTGTTTGCCTACAGAGAAATGCCACAAAAGGGAGTAGGTTTTTCACCCTTTGAACTTTTGTTTGGTCATACTGTTAGGGGACCACTGAGTCTTGTAAGGGAAGGCTGGGAGAGACCTCTCAAGGAGTCCAAACAGGACATTGTGGACTATGTGCTTGGCCTATGTTCTAGAATGGCTGAGTACATGGAGAAAGGCAGCAAAAATCTTCAGGCCAGCCAAGAGCTTCAAAAGCTTTGGTATGACCAAAATGCTGCTATGGTGGAGTTCCAACCAGGGCAGAAAATATGGGTGTTGGAGCCGGTTGCTCCAAGGGCCCTCCAGGACAAATGGTCTGGGCCCTATCCCATTCTTGAAAGGAAAGGGAAGGTCACTTATCTAGTGGACCTAGGCAGTTGCAAAAACCCCAAAAGGATCATTCATGTCAACCGCCTAAAACCATTCATTGACAGAGCTGATGTGACCACGCTTATGGTCACAGATGAGAGACAGGAAGATGAGAGTGAGCCTCTCCCTGATCTCCTCTCCAGCAATCCCCAAGATGGTTCTGTGGATAGAGTGATCTTGTCTCAGGACAACAGCAGACTGATTGCAGGAAAGTGCTCAACCAGTATGCTGGGATTTTTTCTCTGACCCCTGGGAAGACAAACTGGTATACCCATGATGCGGACACTGGTGACAGCCTGCCTGTCAAAAAGAAAATTTACAGACAGTCTGACCATGTCAGAGAAAGCATAGAAGCTGAAGTCAAGAAAATGACGGAGTTGGGTGTCATTGAACCCTCAGAGAGCCCTTGGGACAGCCCAATACTGTTAGTCCCCAAACCTCACTCTAAGGGTGACAAGAAAGAAATTAGGTTTTGTGTGGACTACAGGGGCCTCAAATTAGTACCCAAAACCGATGCACACCCAATTCCAGGAGCTGAGGAGCTCATGGACAGACTAGGGGCAGCCAAATATCCGAGTACTTTTGATTTAACATCAGGGTACCGGCAGATTGGCCTGACCCCAGAAGCAAAAGAGAGGTCAGCATTTTCTACTCCTAGTGGGCATTCTCAGTTCACTGTTATGCCCTTTGGACTCATAAAAACACCTGCCAACTTCCAGAGGTTGGTGAACCAAGTCCTTGCTGGGCTGGAAACTTTTAGTGCAGCTTACTTAGATGATATACCCATATATAGTTCCACTTGGCAGGATCACCTGATCCACCTGCAGAAGGCAGGCCTCACTATCAAGGCCAGTAAGTGCCAGATAGGGCAGGGAAAAGTTGTGTACCTGGGCCACCTGGTTGGTGGAGGCCAAGTACAAACTCCACATCCCAAGATTCAGACTGTTCTGGCTTGGGAAGCTCCCACAACCCAGACTCAAGTCACAGCATTCCTTGGCTTGACGGGATATTACAGGAGGTTTGTGAAGGATTATGGCACCTTAGTTGCCTCCTTCACAGAACGTACCTCCAAGAAGATGCCCAGAAAGATGAACTGGACTGTTAGTTGTCAAGAGGCCTTTGACACTCTGAAGAAAGCCATGTGCTCTGCTACAATACTTCAAGCACCAGACTACTCAAGGGAATTCATAGCCCAGACAGATGCTTCAGAGTTGGGGATGGGAGCAGTCCTCTCCCAAAGGATTGATGGTGGACATGACCAGCCAATTGCTTTTATTAGCAAAAAGCTACTTCCTAGGGAACAAAAATGGAGTGCCATAGAGAGGAAAGCCTTTGCTGTAGTTTGGGCCCTGAAAACGCTGAGGCCATACTTGTTTGGCCCTCACTTCACTGTTCAGACTGACCACAGGCCTCTCAGGTGGCTGCAATAAATGAAAGGTGAAAATCCCAAACTGCTTAGGTGGTCCATCTCCCTACAGGGAATGGACTTTTAAGTGGAACACAGACCTGGGACTGCCCATGCCAATGCAGATGGCCTCTCCAGGTTCTTCCACTTAGAAGATGGAGACTAGCTAGGGAAAGGGTAATCTCATCCTCTATCGTTTGGGGAGTGTGAGAGGAGGCCTCTTTTTGCATGGTTTGCCTCCACTTTTTGCCTAATGTTGATGTATTCTAGAAGTTTGTGGCGCCCAAGGCCCTTGCTTACCAGGTTCCCTGGGCCAGAGCTCTTTCCCTAAAACTGTTGTGATGCTTGGCACAATTGGCTACAATCTTAAATACCCCAGTAAGACCCTAGTAAATAGGTTCCTCAGTACCCAGGGCAGGAGATATTAAAAGTAGCCCCCTGGGGGCAGCAGCACTGATTGTGCCACTCCCAAGGACCCTGCACTCAGATGCACCCAGCACTGCCAATGCCCCCTTCAACAACGTACCCTAACTGGCAGAGTTGCTGGCTGTTTCCATCCAGCTGCCACTCTAGACAGCCAATATACAAACTTGGGGAGAGCCCTGGCTCTCTGGTTTTTAAGACAATGACCTTCCTGGGTGGAGGAGCTAACACCCCCTATCTCAGGAATGTGCGCACCCTGGCGGTGGGCTTCAAAGGGCTACTGCTGCTGAAACTCAAGCCTCCAGCTCTGCTGCTAGCAGCAGAGAGCTTCCCCCTTTGCAAATCCCCACCTTTGGTGGGAGCAAAGGCAGGAAACCAGACAAAGGGTAGGAGGAGTGGCCTCACTGAGCCTTAACCACCCCTAAGGGCTTGCATGCAAAGCGGACCCTCTGATTCAGTTTTCTCTATATTGAATGGAGGAAAACAGCCAATGAGGTTTAGGGAAGTGACCCTCCCCACAGGAAGTGGTCACTATAGTTGTTGTAGCCACCCAAGGGTATGTGTCCTATTGGACACTACCAGGTTCCCCCTAAAACGCCCACTAAATTCAGTATTTAATGGGCTCCTTTAGACCAAGATGGTAGATTTTGAAAAGGATCCCAAGAAGAAAAGAAGACCAGCACGAAAGAAACCGTCAGGATGAGAACTGAAGACCTGCTGCAGCAGAAGAGGCACCACTGCTTGCTGCACCAAAGTCCCGACAATCACGACAGCGGAGGAGCTGAACACTGGACTGACCCCAGGATACCTAGGGACCTCCAGGCATCAAGGATCATCACACCAGATCTCCTTCCTGAATGGAGGCACCGCTCAAGAAAAGCAAGAAAACTGCAAAGGACCAAGAAACCAATGAGGGTCACTTCACTGAATTGCCGATATCTCCACGACCAGAAGTCACAGTGGGACCTGGCGACGTACCGATGACAGCCCGGACGTGCCCCCCATATGTACCAAGTTTGGTGGCGCTGCGATCCCCTGTGGCTGAGATAGCACAATTCCCTGGGTTCTAGTCAGCCGACGTCGGACCAGGAGAAAACCAGCTCTCCCTGAGCTGAAAAATGATCAGGAGGCAGCCCCAGTCGTGGTACTTCAGGAACATCCTGGACCTCCAATCAGAGTGCCCCTGTTGTCCTGTAAGCAGCCCTCAAAGAGACTTACCTCCAGCTCCAGTGGACTTGGTGCTCATCCAAGTCCTCCAAAACACCATGCACCTGGCTGCCCAGGGCCTTGAATCGCGGGATCTGCTGTGTGCGCCGGGTTCACAACCCCTTGTGACCTCGACAGCCCAAGGTGACCCCCAGTCATCCCTTTGAATTTGAAATCCAGTTCCCTTTTTCAAATGACCCATACAGATGGCCCTGTGCCTGTGCCAAGAACTTTTCAAACGCTGCTCCCACCGGAACTGGGAGCTGCCCAAGGCTCTCCAGCTGGCACAAGGTGGCCACCGACCACTGCGACTACCCTGCAAAAGAAGAGATTGGTAACTCAAATGTGTGATTTTTAATGCATTTTTAAAAGTAACTGCCTATTCATCCCTATGGTGTGTAACTACGCACAGAAAGACTAAGGTCTTCATTACAACCCTGGTGGTAAATCCCGCTTTCCGCGGTGCTGAAGACCGCCAACATACCGTTGCGGAGGTGGAATTCTGCTACAGGTATTACGACCAACATCTCGGAATCCACCACAATACAGACACCCACACAAGTCCGCCACACCAGAGGTCAGTGATAAACTGGCGATACCAAAACCTCCACGTCACGCCAACAAGAATATGTCCACACTATCGCGACCCACGAATCAATGCGGCGGTCTTACAACCATGGTAATCCATTGGCGGTACACACCGCTGCGCTCAAAATACACACACATTTACAAAACACAACCACACTGGATAGTTCAAAATACACACACCTGATACACATACACAGACCACACCCACACCTTCACACCACTATAAAACACACACACACATTACCCACAAACCTTTACAATTTTTTTTGAAAAAGCTGTGAGAGAGAGAATAGCAAACACAACACCAGCATCCACAGGCACACAACACCATCACTCATACAGCATCCACGCACCTCAAACTACACACACCAACACAACACATCACACAGCACAATAAACAGCACCTCACACATCACCCACACAACATCATGGCACCTCAAAGACACCCCAGGTTTTCAGAGGAGGAGCTCAGGGTCATAATGGAGGAAATCATCCAGGTAAAGCCACAGCTTTTCGGATCAAAGGTGCAGCACACTTCCATTGCTAGGTAGATGGAGGTATGGCGGAGAATCGTCGACAGGGTCAACGCAGTGGGACAGCATCCAAGAACACGGGATGACTTTAGGAAGAGTTGGAACGACCTATGGGGGAAGGTGCGTTCAGTAGTATCCAGACACCAGATTGCTGAACAGAGGACTGCCGATGGACCCCCACCTCCTTCCCCACAACTAACAACATGGGAGGAGCAAGTCTTGGCAATACTGCATCCTGAGGGCCTGACCGGAGTAGCAGGAGGTCTGGACTCTGGTAAGTCATATCTTATTTTCCAAATCCCCCACAAACACCTCCATGCCATCAATCACATGCCCCCACCCTCACCCCATCACTCCAACACCTCACATATGTGCCACTATCACAACCCACACATCCCAATACCAAGGCCCTGCATGCAAGACGTATGCATGGACCACCATCACCAAAGCATGTCCAGTACAGATACCCACACAGACCCCAAACCAACTATCACAAAAGGGCAAACACAATTATGCAAGCACAGAAGTAGAGGGTACCTCACCCAATGCACAAGATGGCACACACAGATACTGAAACTATGCATTTGCACCCCAACAGGTCAAATACCCAACGACAACAGACAGGAGGTGCCAGACATATCCAGTCCCTCCACAGAAGAGGTCCACAGTGATGACAGCAGCTCTGCACGCCTGGATCAAGATGACCAGCCCGGCCCATCAGCGACCTCTGGACAGTTGGTTCCCCAGCCACTGTCACAAGCCACCACAGAACCTCCCCCTCAAGAAACACCAGCACAGCACCCACCCATCGGGCCCATCCCTCTGCCTCCAGGACACGTCAATCAGCAGTGTGCCACCACTACAGGGAACCCAGGCAAACCCTCCAACCCAGGAAAATCAGGGACCTGGGGTCAGTGGCAGTGGGCACACGGCTCAGGGGACAGAGGCACAGGATAACAGGGAAGCTGGGATGACTGCTGTGCAACAGGGGGAGGACAGACCCAGGGAACCGACACTCCAGGAGGCACTCTCCAACATCATGGGAGCATACCACCATTCCCAGGAGACCATGGGCACGGTACTGGCCAAGTTTCAGAAGACTCAGCGGCTGCAGGAGGAACACTACCTAGGGATCAGGGAGGACTTGAAGTCCATTAACAACACCCTGGTCACCATTGCAGGGGTGCTGGAGACCTTGTCAACACTGTGAGGGACAGAGTGGCACACAAACGGGCCTCTGACACTAGCCTGGATGATGAATAGCCCTCCAACTCTGCCGGCGCTAGAGGACAGGAGGCACCACCAAAGGAACAACAGGCCACCACCACCCCAGCCCCTGCAGAAGGAGAACCACCCCGCAAACGGTCCCTAAGATCCAGGAACAAGACAGAGAACATTGCCAAGACCCCGCCAGGAAATAAGACCCTCCTGAATGTCACCCTTCTGTCCCACTTTGTCACCCTGTCCACCTTAAACTGCCATTGCTCCCCTTCCTATGCCCCATTGGACAATGCACCTGTGAGACCAAGAGACTGGACTCTACCATGGACATTTCTCCACCATCACCACAGCCCATTTCACACACCCCTCCACTTATTAGCACAGAAATAAACACCCTTGAATCACAAAACAATCTGGAGTCAGTCTGTGCTTCCACAAATGTGTAATTGCAACCTCTCTGAAATATAGCAATGTCAATCTACTTGTTCACATACCAATGTTACACAGTTTTAGGCAAGCAGTAAACATAGCAGAGGGCACAAAGTGGGACCTAGATTTGTGAAATGGAAAGCCAAAGTGACAAGTCAGGGTCCATACACAGAGGTAACAAGGCAGATTTATGCTAGGTCCTACAATAGTATGAGATGTGGGAAGCAGTTCCATCCTCTTACCTGTGTCTCACTGGAAGTATTGCATGATGATGTTGTTACGGTTGTCTACATCTTCTTCTGCCTCCTCTTCTTCACTGTTCACAGGCTCCACAGCTGCCACAAGACCACCATCAGGCCCACCCTCCTGCAGAAAAGGCACCTGCCGTCGCAAAGCCAGGTTGTGCAACATACAGCATGCAACGATGATCTGGCACACCTTCTTCGGTGAGTAGTAAAGGGATCCACCTGTCAGATGGAGGCACCGGAATCTGGCCTTCAGGAGAGCGAAGGTGCGCTCTATTATCCTCCTAGTTCACCCATGTGCCTCATTGTAGCGTTCCTCTGCCCTTGTCCTGGGATTCCTCACTGGGGTCAGTAGCCATGACACAGTAGCCATGACAGGTTGGGGTAACCAGAGTCATCTGCAAACATTGAGGGACAACTGTTAGACATCCTCCCAACTTTAGGGAATCTCCCATACCCAGAAAGCAAATGAAACTGTGTGGGGACCTTGGGCTAACCTATTAGCCACACACGGTGCCTCTGGAGTTGCTCCATCATATAAGGGATGCTGCTATTCCTCAAAATGTAAGCCTCATGCACTGAGCCAGGATACCTGGCATTCACGTGGGAGAGGTACTGGTCTGCCAAACACACCATTTGCACATTTATTGAATGGTAGCTTTTCCGGTTTCAGTACACCTGTTCATTCCTGCGGGGGGGGGCAAATGCCACATGTGTCCCATCAATGGCACCAATTATGTTGGGGATATATCCCAGGGCATAAAAGTCACCTTTCACTGTGGGCAGATCCTCCACCTGAGGGAAAATGATGTAGCTGCGCATGTGTTTCAGCAGGGTAGATAACACTCTGGACAACACGTTAGAGAACATTGGCTGTGACATCCCTGATGCCATGGCTACTGTTGTTTGAAAAGACCCACTTGCCAGGAAATGGAGCACTGACAGGACCTGCACTAGAGGGGGTATTCCTGTGGGATGGTGGATAGCTGACATCAGGTCTGGCTCCAACTGGGCACACAGTTCCTCGATTGTTGTTCGATCAAGTCTGTAAGTGATAATGATGTGTCTGTCTTCCATTGTCGACAGGTCCACCAGGGGTCTGTACACCAGAGGATGCCACCATCTCATCACCTGCCCCAGCGGACGTGCCCTGTGGAGGAGAACAGTGAGCAGAGGGTCATACACCACATAGGTTTCACAAGGCTGTTTAGCACTATCGTAAAATTTTCTCTATGTGCCTTTGTCTGTCCGTATTCCTGGCCTAGATAGGTGTGACGCAGTTAGTTGGCCTGCCATGTGGCCCCCTGAAATGGCGGCTGACTGACCTGTAAGGTGGGACAAGGGGAAATGAGGTAACTGTGCTGGCGTTGTGCAGCGTTGCGGTAGGTGGTCGAAGACCGATGCGCAATTCAGCATTGGTAATCATTGGGCCATATGGGTTCCAGGAGCCAATGCCGATGTACGCCAGCGGTGACGGTACGCACCGCCGCGGACGTGACCGCCATTTTCTATCTGTTCACTCACTTGATACCTGACCTTCAACAGGAGATGACCTACACTGCAAGTGCTGCTGTGACCTGTGTCTGGAACCGACAATGGCTACAGTGCCTGGGGAAAGGGCCCCTGCCTTCACTGCAGAGGAGTTAGAGAAACTGGTGGATGGGGTCCTCCCCCAGTATATGCAACTGTACGGTCCTCCAGACAAACAGGTGAGTAAACTGTGTGCATGGTGGATGGCACATGATTGTATGTGTGTTGTGGAGTGTTGTGGATGGAAGAGACGGGGGGACAGGCCAGCTTATGAGGATGGTGTGTGTATGTATTTCTGGGCCAGGGTGGGATGTTTGTGGCCAATGTGTGAGAAGAAATGTACGGGGAGTAACATCCATTCTTACTTCACTTTTTCTCTAGGTCAGCGCCCACCAGAAGAGTGGGATTTGGTGTGCCATCGCCAAGGAAGTACGGACCCTGGGGGTCTATCATAGATAGAGCACCCACTGCCAGAAAAGATGGGAGGACCTGCGCCCCTGGACCAAGAAGATGGCAGAGGCCCAGCTGGGGATGGCCTCCCAACGTGGAAGGGGTGCCCGTTGCACCATGACCCCCCCTGATGTACCGGATCCTGACGGTGGCATATCCTGAGTTGGATGGGCGCTTGAGGGCATCTTAGCAGCCACAAGGGGGTGAGTACACTCTCATTCAGCTAACTCTGCATGTTTTACGAGGTGTCTGGGTGGGGGAGGTGGACTATGGTTCCCCTAGGCCAGGGCAGACGCGCAAAGGTAGATCCATTGATTTGCAGCCTCATTCCCAGTCCAACCCCAAAGGTGGTATTTGCCCTCTACACCTAGTCAGGCTCCTATGGGTTCCAGCTGTGCATGAAATGGTTCTCGACTGAGTCCCCCATGGGCATGTGCTTTTCCCCTGCCCTGTTAGTGCATGGCTTAATGCATAGGGCTGCTCCCTGTGTGTTGGGTCCGCCATCGGTAGTGGTATTGCAGACATTGACCATGTGTCACTTCTGTCTTTCCCTCCCTTTTTGTTTTGTCACCCTGTCCTTGTGTGCATTAGAATCATCTGGCGGAGGAGCAGTGGCACAGGAGCAGGAGGAAGCTGCATCCCACATGGCCCTGGAGGGTGAAGTAACGGAGTCCGAAGGCACCAGTGTGACGGAGGGGAGCTCCACGATGGGGACAGGTGCAAACACCAGTGACAGCGACTCCACCTCTAATGGGAGCTCCCTTGTGGTGGTGGGCACCTCTGTGCCCACCGCATCAACAGGTACAGCCACTCCCCCCCACCAGCAACGCCCTCCCAGCAGCCCCTCATCGAGTTTCCCATGCCCGCTCACCCAGGAGGGTGGGCATCTCCTTCGCCCCAGGCACCTCAGTGAGGAGGCTATTGACCTCCTGAAATCCCTCACTGTTGGACAATCAACCATTTTGAATGCCATCCAGGGCGTTGAGAGGCATTTGCAACAAACAAATGCATAACTGGAGGGCATTCATTCTGGCGTAGCGGGCCAACAGAGAGCATTTCAGACTCATTCCTCAGCACTGATGGCAGCCATTGTCCCTGTGTCCAGCCTCCCCCCTCCAACTTCCTCTACCCAGACCCAATCCCCTGTACCTCAGCCTATCCCAACCACACCATCAGACCAACATGCACACTCATCAACACACAAGAGTGGACATGGCAAACATAAGCACCACACATCCTACAGGCACTCACACAAGCACCATCCCCATGCAGACACAGCAACATCCACTGCCTCCACTGTGTCCCCCTCCTCCATGTCCTCCTCCTCCCTCCCTGTCGCGTCTCCACTCACACCTGCATGCACTACATCTTCATCCACTACCTCCATCACCAGCACGCCCATCACCACACACCGCTTGCGTGCAATCACCACCCCGACTACCATGCACACATCTCCTGTGTCCTCTCCCAGTGTGTCTGTGAGCCCTCCTCCCAAAGTACACAAATGCAGGCACACACCCACCCAACAGCCATCCACCTCACAACAGCCTCCCGCCCATGCACCTTCACCCAAATTCAGCAGACGTACATCTCCTAAAACCACTACCTCTTCCTCCACTCCCAAAACCCCTCCATCTTCCCATCCCACTGTGTTTAAGAAACTTTTCCTGGCTAACATTGACGTCTTCCCTACACCTCCCTCCACCATCCTTCCCCTAGGGTCAGACTGTCCAGGTCCCAGTCCAGCACCTCAGCCACCAAATCATCCAGCACAGTGGTCTCAGCAAGTCCGGTCACATTGTGGCCGGCACCCATCAGGGCTGCCAGTGTGCTACCTAGCAAGGCCAAGGAGCAGGCCATTCCGCCACCTGCCAAGATGAAGAAGGTGCCCACATGCTGGTGGGAGAAGCCGCACCTACCACCAAGCAAGGGCTCCTCCAAGCCAAAAGGGGACAGAGGCAAGGGACCAGCAGCGACATCAAAGGTGGGGAAGGGACACAAGGCAAAGAGCAGGTCAGGACAGGGCATGGAGGCTCTGGCTGAGGGACCAGAGTCACCCCTTCTGTCAACCAGAACATCAACCTGTACGGCGGTGGACACCGCCACCTGCACCGCCACCTGCACGTCTGCTGCCTCAGCAACAGTCCCCAGCATCATCCCCCGTGGGCAGCCATCCGAGGCTGCAGGAGATTTCCTGCTGTGTCCCTCCACAGGTGAAGACACATGCACCACCACCATCACTTCCGCCACAGACACCGCCGCAACCACTGCCACCAACCCCGCGACATGCTCAGACAGTGCCACCACAGCTGACATTGCAATCATCCCCAGTGGCCAGCCCTCCGAGGCTGCAGGAGACGTCCTGGACCCTACAGAGCGTACATGTGGCACGACACCCAGCACTGTTTGTATATGCAGGTGGCAGGCGAAGTTGCAACAGTGTGGAGTGTGTCTCTGCCTCCATGGAGTATCATGCTACCTGTTCCCGGGCAATCTCGTGGCACACACTCCCAGGTGAGGGAATGGGACATGCCACACTGCATGTGAAGCACTCTGGGCACAATGCCCCCTCCAGAATGAGTGGAGATTCACATCCACTACCTCAGTCCTTGGCAGGATTAAGCCCTCTGGGCACAAAGCCCCCTCCAGAACCAGTGGAGATTCACATCCACTACCTCAGCCTTGGCAGGATGAAGCACTCTGGGCACAATGCCCCCTCCAGAATCAGTGGAGACTGACATCCACTTGTGAGACTATGGCTTTGCACTCCCCAGGATAAAGCAGTGGGCAAACCACCCACTGGAGAGACTTGTGAGACTATGGCCCTCATTCGGACCTTGGCGGGCGGCGGAGGCCGCCCGCCAAAGTCCCGCCATCAGGTTACCGTTCTGCGGTCGAAAGACCGCGGCGGTAATTCTGACTTTCCCGCTGGGCTGGCAGGCGGCCGCCTTCAGGCCGCCCGCCAGCCCAGCGGGAAAGAGGCTTCCACGATGAAGCCGGCTCGGAATCGAGCCGGCGGAGTGGAAGCTGTGCGACGGGTGCAGTTGCACCCGTCACGTATTTCACTGTCTGCGCAGCAGACAGTGAAATACATTTAGGGGCCCTCTTACGGGGGCCCCTGCAGTGCCCATGCCAGTGGCATGGGCACTGCAGGGGCCCCCAGGGGCCCCGCGACCCCCCCTACCGCCATCCGGTTCCCGGCGGGAGAACCGCCGGGAACTGGATGGCGGTAGGGGGGGTCGGAATCCCCTCGGCGGCGCAGCTTGCTGCGCCGCCTTGGAGGATTCCAATGGGCGGCGGTACACTGGCGGGAGCCCGCCAGTGTTGCCGGTCCGACCGCGGCTTTACCGCCGTGGTCGGAATGCCCATTGGAGCACCGCCGGCCTGTCGGCGGTGCTTCCGCGGTCCTCCAACCCGGCGGTCATGGACCGCCAGGGTTGGAATGACCACCTATGGCTTTGCACTCCCCAGGATAAAAGCAGTGGGCAAACCACCCACTGGAGAGACTTGTGAGACTGTGGCTTTGCACTCCCCAGCACCAATCAGTGGGCATGAAGCCCCCTCGTGGAGCAGTGGCGTCGTCCATTCATCCCGCTGAGGTGCCCCCCTCCCTCTCTCCCTCTGGTGCCTGTTTATTTTCCATCTGATGCCCCTGCAGTGTTCTCTCCGTTTCAAGTCAGGTATCTTGTGTGGGATTCATCCATGCATTTTGGGATGCTGATTCACAGACAATGATTTCATTCATATCCAGACTTGTGTCTTTGGTGTACATATTTGTATATACTGATATTTGAATTTGGCCTATCTGATATTTCAATGATTACACTCGTTGCAATCATATACTTTTGTCCTTGCGTTCTTCCAGGGGGTGACGGGGTGTATATGTAATGTTGCTGCATGTATTTGTGTGTATAGTGTTGTGGGAGAGGGTTGGGGTGGGGGTGTGTAGGAGGCTGGCCTGGCTTATAGTGGGTACCTTGTGGTACTTACACCTTGTGCCAGGTCCAGTTATCCCTTATTAGTAGATTAGTAGTGTTCTAGCAGCATAGGCTGATAGAGGTAGCTATAGCAGAGCAGCTTAGGCTGAACTAGGAGACATGCAAAGCTCCTACTATACCACTTATATTACTTAGTACTCTATCATAAGAAACACAATGCTCAGAGTTACTAAAAATAAAGGTACTTTATTTTAGTGACAATATGCCATAAGTATCTCAGAGGATATACTCCCTTAGGAGGTGAGTAAAATACACAAAATATACACACAGACCAAAATCAGGTAAGTAAACATTTAGCAAAGTAGTGCAAATACTGTAGAACACAATAGAATGCAATAGGAGACAATAGGCCTAGGGGCAACACAAACCATTTACTCCAAAAGTAGAATGCGAACCACGAAGGGACCCTGGGCCTAGTGTCATCTGTAGAAGGTCGCTGGGAGTGTAAGAAAACTCTAAGAGTGTCCAAGATACCCCGCCCCAAGACCCTGAAAAGTAGGAGTAAAGTTACCCTACTACCTCAGAAAGACAGTAAAGTTGAGATAGGGGATTCTGCAAAGACAACAACTGACTGCAAAGCACTGAAGACAAATTCCTGGACCTGAGGACCTGCAAAGGAAGGGGACCAAGTCCAAGAGTCACGCAAGTGTCCGGGGGGGGAAGGAGCCCACTAAACCCCAGATGAAGGTGCAAAAGGGCTGCCTCCTGGTGGAAGTAGCTGAAGATTCTGCAACAACTGAAGGTGCCAGGATCTTCTCTTTTGGTCAGAAGATGTCCCATGGTGTGCTGGAGGATGCAGAGTTGTTTCCAAGCAGAAAGACTGCAAACAAGCCTTGCTAGCTGCAAGAGTCGTGGTGAAAGGTTTTGGGTGCTGCCAGGGCTCAGGAAGAACCAGGAGGTCGCCCCTTGGAAGATGAGACAGAAGGGGCGCTCAGCAACACAGGGAGCCCACGCAGAAGCAAGCAGCATCTGCAGAAGCATGAGAACAGGCGTTCAGAATATCTGAGCACGACGGTCAAATCAGCACAACAAAAGAGGGTCCCACGAAGTCGGCGTCCAACTCAGTGAGTTGGGCAATGCAGGACAGAGTGCTGGGGACCTGGGCTAGACTGTGCATGAAGGAATCGATGCAAGAGCGCACAGAAGCTCTAGGAGCTGCAGTTCACGCACTACAGAGGATTACTGTCTGGCGTGGGGAGGTAAGGACTCACCTCCACCAAATTTGGACAGAAGGGCCCCTGGACTGTCGGGGACACTTGGATCCAGCTCCTGTGTTCCAGGGACCACGCTCATCAAGATGAGAGGGGACCCAGAGGACCGGTGATGCAGAAGTTTGGTGCCTGTTTCCGTTGACCCACAGGAGATTTCTTCTTGGCTTCCAGTGCAGGGTGAAGGCAGACAGCCCTCAGAGCATGCACCACAAGGAAACAGTCGAGAAAGCCGGCAGGATGACGTGCTACAATTTTGCTGGTAGCCTTCTTGCTACTTTGTTACGGTTTTGCAGGTGTCCTGGAGCAGTCAACAGTCGATCCTTGGAAGAAGTTGAAGAGGGAAGTGCAGAGGAACTCTGGTGAGCTCTTGCATTCGTTATCTGATGAGAAACCCACAGGAGAGACCCTAAATAGCCCTCAGAGGAGGATTGGCTACAGAGAAAGGTAAGCACCTATCAGGAGGGGTCTCTGACATCACCTGCTGGCACTGGCCAATCAGAGGTGTCCATTGTGCCCTCACACCTCTGCATCCAAGATGGCAGAGGTCTGGGACACACTGGAGGAGCTCTGGGCACCTCCCCTTGGGAGGTGCTGGTCAGAGTAGTGGTCACTCCCCTTTCCTTTGTCCAGTTTCATGCCAGAGGAGGGCTGGGGGAGATCCCTGAACCGGTGTAGACTGGCTTATGCAAGGAGGGCACAATCTGTGCCCTTCAAAGCATTTCCAGATGCTAGGAGAGGCTACTCCTCCCAGGCCCTTCACACCTATTTCCAAAGGGAGAGGGTGTAACACCCTCTCTCAGAGGAAATCCTTTGTTCTGCCTTCCACGGACTGGGCTGGCCAGGCCCCAGGGGGGCAGAAACCTGTCTGAGGGTTGGCAGCAGCAGTAGCTGCAGAGAAAACCCCAGAGAGTTAGTTTGGCACTACCTGGGCTCTATGCTGAAGCCCCGGGGATGCATGGAATTGTCCCCCCCAATACCAGAATAGTATTGGGGTGACAATTCCATGATCCTAGACATGTTACATGGCCATTTTCAGAGTTACCATTGTGACGCTGCATATAGGTATTGACCTATATGTAGTCCACGCGTGTAATACTGTTCCCGCACTCACAAAGTCTGGGGAAATTGCCCTAAACAATGTGGGGGTACCTTGGTTAGTGCCAGGGTGCCCTCACACTAAGTAACTTTGCACCTAACCTTCACTAAGTGAGGGTTAGACGTATAGGTGACTTATAAGTAACTTAAGTGCAGTGTAAAATGGCTGTGAAATAACATGGACGTTCTTTCACTCAGGCTGCAGTGGCAGTCCTGTGTAAGACTTGTCTGAGCTCCCTATGGGTGGCAAAAGAAATGCTGCAGCCCATAGGGATCTCCTGGAACCTCAATTCCCTGGGTACCTAGGTACCATATACTAGGGAAGTACAAGGGTGTTCCAGTGTGCCAATAAGAATTGGTAAAATTAGTGACTAGGCTGCAGTGACAATTTTAAAAGCAGAGAGAGCATAAACACTGAGGTTCTGATTAGCAAAGCCTCAGTGATACAGTTAGGCACCACACGAGGAACACATACAGGGCACACTTAATGAGCACTGGGGTCCTGGCTAGCAGGATCCCAGTGACACAGGCAAAAACAAACACACATACAGTAAAAATGGGGGTAACATGCCAGACAAGATGGTACTTTCCTACAGGGTGTTGCCTGTGTGTGTCACTCTCTTTTCCTTCCCCCCTCCCCTGTGTGCTAGGTGCAGTACTCACCGTGGTTGTCGCCTTCGTCATTGCTGCTCCTGATACAAGAGGAGGTTGACCAGCATCAACAGGACCTGTAACTCGGGCTCCATGGCATCCTGGTTGTTCGTAAATTGTCGAAAGTTGAGTGGTTCCCGTTCCAAGAACTGTTTCCACCATGCTTTTGATGTTGTTGGTACTGCCCCGGAAAAGGCGGCGGATAGGCGTGTTGTACTACAGTGGGCGGAACCTTGTCTTCTGCCTGTCTGTTGGTGGTTACCACTGCGGTGTTTGTTTCTACTGCCGTGGTGGTCAAAGGTTTAAAGTGGCTGTCTATGTTGGTGGTTTCTGCCATGGTCGTGATTCCATTTTTTTTACCGCTGGCCTGTTGGCCGTATTACCGCCGCTTTAACACCAACCGCCAGGGATGTAATGAGGGCCTAAATCTATAAAAACTTCAAAAAGTCATAGCTCAAGAAGTACTTAACGTACTCTAAAGATTTTGATCCTAAAAATTATATAAGGTCTGAAGTATTTTTATAAATTCTGGTCTTGAGTTATTCATTGAGTGTGTGTGGTGCATGATTGGATTTGTGAGTACAGCAAATACTTAGCACATCTCCCGGATTAGCATAACTGCTCGACCAGCTACCTTAAAAATTAGAGCATTAGGTGGTCTGATTTTTAACCCTGAAAACTAATGTGTGGTTGTCCTGACCCTCTGCATAGTGTACTTGGTTTTGTACACTGCATAGAGGGTCAGCCTCCAGCCAACAATCTTCTTTATACTGGGGCTAGGGACTCTAAATCTGGAGACTGGTCATTCCCTTGCAGTATAGGGAATTCCTACTAAATCTGGCATGTGATATTCTCTTGGATTGACATTTGGGGCAAAGTAAAACCTGGGACAGACTTGTTCCTCACTTTCACTAGCCTCATATGTCAGAGGACACAAAGGAGTTTTGTCGCGTCTGTGTGACCTTCCAAGCCAGTGGCAAGACTGGTGGCACCCCAAAGGCCCCCTTAATCCCACTGCCAGTGGTGGGTTGCCCTTTGAGAGAGTAGGGGTTGACATTGTTGCCCCCCTTGACCCTCCAACTGCTTCTGGTAATAGGTTTATCCTTGTGGTAGTGGACCATGTGCAAGATACCCAGAGCCATCCCCTTAAGGACCACTACAGCACCTGCAGTGGCAAAAGCCCTCCTGGGAATATTTTCCAGGGTGGGCTTTCTTAAAGAGGTAGTATCAGACAGGGGTACTAACTTCATGTCTGCATACTAGAAAGCTACGTGGAAGGAGTGTGATGTAACCTACAAATTCACCACACCCTATCATCCACAAACAAATCGACTGGTTGAGAGATTCAACAAAACTCTCAAAGGCATGATCATGGGACTCTCTGAAAAACTCAGAAGGAGATGGAATGTCCTCTTGTCATGCCTCCTTTATCCCTACAGGGAGGTATCCCAGAAAGCAGAGGGCTACAGCACCTTTGAACTCCTCTTTGGTCACCCTGTTTGGTGTCCCCTTGGTCTTGTGAATGAGGGGTGGAGCAGCCATTGAAGCCCCCTAAACAAGACATTGTGGACTATGTACTTGTCCTAAGAACAAGAATGGCTGAGTACATGAAAAAGGCCACTAAGAACCTTCAGGCCAGCTAAAAGATTCAAAAGCAAAGGCATAACCAGAAGGCTGTCCTGAATGAGTACCAACCAGAACATAAGGTGTGGGTTTTGGAGCCTGTGGCCCGAAGAGCACTCCTGGACAAATGGAGTGGACCCCATCTCAATGTGGAGAAAAAAGGTGAGGTCACCTTTCTGGTAGACCTTGGCACTGCCAGAAATGCCCTTAGGGTACTTAATGTCAACCCCCTTAAACATTACTATGATAGTGCAGATTTAACCCCACTTGTGGCCACAGAGGCCGCAGGAGGGAGAGAGTGACACTCTCTCTGACCTCTTTTCCAACACCAAAGCTGATGGCTTTGTGGAAGGAGTGGTGCTTGCAGACTGCCTCACAGCAGAGCAAAGAGAGGACTGAAAGAATTTACTAGGCCAATTTTCTGACCTCTTTTCACTCATACCTGGTATCACTACTTGGTGTGAGCATACCATCGATACTAGATACAGTTTACCTGTCAAAAGTAAGATTTATAGGCAGTCTAACCATGTCAGAGACTGTATTAAGTCTGAGGTGCAGAAAATGATGGATCTAGGTGTTATTGAGCCCTCTGATAGCCCCTGGGCCAGCCGAGTGGTGCTTGTCCCCAAACCTCATAGCAAAGAAGGAAAGAGAGAAATGTGGTTTTGTGTGGACTATAGAGGACTCAATACTGTAACTGAAACAGAGGCTCACTCTATACCCAGGGCAGATGAGCTCATAGATAACACTGGTCCCTGCCAAGTATCAAAGCACCTTTGACTTTACTGCAGGGTATTGGCAGATCAAGTTAGCAGAGGATGCTAAGCCAAAAACTGCATTTTCAACCATTGAAGGGCATTATCAGTTTACAGTTTTGCCCTTTGGTTTGAAAAATGCACCTGTCACTTTCCAAAGGCTGGTGAATACAGTCTTCCAAGGTCTGGAAGCTTTTAGTGCAACATACTTAGATGGCATTGCTGTATTTAGCTCCACCTGGGATGACCACCTAGCCCACCTGTGGAAATTTTTGGAGGCCTTGCAAAGGGCAGGCCTCACTATTGAGGCTTCAAAATGCCAGATAGGGCAGGGGAAAGTAGTTTATCTGGGCCACCTGCTAGATGGAGAACAGATTGAACCACTACAGGGAAAGATCCAAACAATTTTGGATTGGACTTCCCCTAATACTCAGACTAAGGTCAGAGCCTTTCTAGGTCTCACTCGGTATTACAAGAGGTTCATTAAGAACTATGGCCCCTTTGTCTACAAAGATGCCTAAAAAGGTGTTGTGGACAGCCAGCTGTCAAAGAGGTTTTGAGGAGCTTAAGCAGGCTATGTGTACTGCACCTGTCCTAAAAAGCCCAAATTACTCCGAAACATTAATTGTCCAGACAGATGCATCTGAACTGGGGGTTGAGGCAGTGCTATCACAACTGAACTCAGAGGGCCAGGATCAACCTGTTGCTTTTATCAATAGAAGGTTGACCTCTAGAGAAAAGCATTGGTCAGCCATAGAGAGGGAGGCCTTTGCTGTGGTCTGGGCCCTGAAGAAGTTGAGACCATACTTATTTGGGACTCACTTCTTTTTTCAGACAGACCACAAATGTCTCATGGTTAAAACAGATGAAAGGAGAAAACCCTAAATTGTTGAAGAGGTCCATTTACCTACAGGGGATGGACTTCACAGTGGAACATAGATCTGGGAGTAACCACTCCAATGCAGATGGACTCTCCAGATATTTCCACTTAGACAATGAAGGTTCATCTGGACAAGGTTAGCCTTAATGTCCCTCATTTGTGTGGGGGTTGTGTAGGAAAGTGCTATCTTTCTTGGCATGTTACCACTAATTTCCGCCTGTTTTTCCAGTGTGTTTTGCCTGTCTCACTGAGATCCTGCTAGCGTGGACCCCAGTGCTCATAGTTTGTGGCCTAATGTGTGTGTTGTCAGTATGCTTAACTGTGTCACTGAAGTTCTGCTAACCAGAACTCCACTGCTTATGCTCTCTCTACTTACCAAATTAGTCACTATAGTATAGTGACTTCATATTCCAATTGGCACACTGGACCCCCCACCTTAGAAGTCCCTAGTATATGGTAGCTAGGTACCTAGGGCATTGGGCTTCCAGGAAATCCTTATGGGCTGCAGCATTTCTTTTGCAGCCCATAAGGAGCTCAGACAAACCTTTCTTTAGGACTGCCACTGCAGGCTGAGTAAAATAGTGGCCACACTAATTCATAGCCATTTTCACTGTACTTAAGTAACTTATAAGTCACCTACATGTCTACCCTTCATTTACTGAAGGCTAGGTGTAAAGTTACTAAGTGTGAGGGCACCCTTGCACTAGCAAAGGTACCCCCATGCTGTCCAGGGCCAATTCCCCGGACTTCATGAGTGCGGGGATACCATTACACGCGTGCACTACATACATGTCAATACACATAAGTAGCTTCACAATGGTAATCTGAATATGGCAATGTGAGGTGTCTAAGATCATGGAAATGTCCCCCTATTCTAAATCTGGTATTGTTGGGCCAATCCCATGCATCCTGGGGGCTCCACCAAGGACTCCCAGTATTGCCAAACCAGTTCTCTGAGGTTTCCACTGCAGCCCCAGCGGCTGCCACCTCACAGACAGGTTTCGGCCCTCCTGGGGACTGAGCAGCTCAATCCCAGGAAGGCAGAAAGGGGAGAGACCACTCCCCTGTCCATCACCACCCCAGGAGTGGTGCCCAGAGCTCCTCAAGTGTGTCCCTGGTGTTAGCCATCTTGGATTCCAAGGTGTGGGGACACTCTGGAGACCTCTGAGTGGCCAGTGTCATCAGGTGACATCAAAGACTCCTCCTGATAGGTGCATACCTGGGTAGGTAGCCAATCCCCCTCTCAGGGCTATTTACGGACTTTCTTCTAGGTGTTTCCTCAGATTCAGCTTGCAAGACTCCTCCAGGAATCCTCTGCATCCTCTGTTTCAGCTTCTGACCTTTGGATCAACCGCAGACTGCTCCAGGAACCGCTGTAACTGCAACAAAGTATCCTGGACAACTCCTGTGACCTGCAACTTCAGCTCCAGCCAGCATTTGCAACAGTTTCCAAGGTATGCACGCTTTGAGGACTGCCTGTCTTCATCCTGCACCAGAAGAACCGGAGGAATCTCCTGTGGAGTGACGGAGTCACTTCCCTGCTTCTGCAGGCACCCTTCTGCAACGACGACCGGTACTCTTAGACTCCTCTCAGACTCTCCTAAGGGCCATCTTTCCAAAATTAGTGGAGGTAAGAGCTTGCCTCCCATGCTGCGACAGTACCCCTGTGCACTGCGTCATCTCCATCACCTTGGGCTTCTGTGCACTTCTTCCGAGAATCCTTCATGCACAGTGTAGCCCAGGTCCCCAGCACTCCATCCTGCAATGCACAACTTGCTGAATTGTTCTCCGGCGGCGTGGGACCTCCCTTTGTTGTGCTGGGACAACAGCACTTTGCATCTTCTTTTTCCCCATGTCCTGGGACTCCTGTGATTGCTGCCTGGTCTTCTGTGGGCTCTCTGAAGTGCAGAGAGCACCCTCTGTCTCCTCAGTCCGAGTTGAGACTCCCAGGTCCCTCCTGGGTCCATGCAGCTCCATTGTGATGCAAACCGCGTACTTGTGTGAACCAAAGCTTGTTGGTGGAATCCAGCGACCCAAACACCCTGCATCCAACAACTCGACATGGGACATCTCCTGCACCATGCAGGAACCGGCAGACATCTTCTTTGGTGCTCTTCTGTACTCTTCTTTTTACCAGAGAATTCACTTTTGCTCCATCTTCTAGGTTGGCAGGGGCTCCTATCCTTCCTGGACTCTTCTTTGACTTCTGGACTTGGTCTCCTCTCTCCACAGGTCTTCATGTCCAGGAATCCACCATTTATTGATTGCAGTGTTGCTTGATTCTTGCAAAATCTCTTATAACGACTTGTAGTGTGTCCTGAGGAAACTTGCAGTACTTTACTCCTGCTTTCCTGGGCTCTGGGGTGGGGTACATTACTTACCTTTGGTGTTTTCTTACACCTTCAGCGCCTCTCTACACACTACACTTGTCTAGGGGGGAATTTGTGATTCACATTCCCCTATTTTAGTATATGGATTGTGTTGCCCCTAGGCCCATTGCAATCTATTGTATTTTCTACTGTTTGCACTATTCTATGACTGTTTACTAGCCTGATTTTGGTTACTAGTGTATATATTGTGTATGATACTTACCGCCAGAAGGAGTATTGCCTCTAAGATCTTTTTAGCCTTTTGTCACTAAAATAAAGTTCCTTTATTTTTGGTAACACTGAGTATTGTCTTTTATTGTGTATAAATACTGTGTAACTATAGTGGTATTGCAGAAGCTTTGCATGTCTCCTAGTTCCGCCTAAACTGCTCTGCTACAGGTACCTCTAGACAGCCTAAGCTGCTAAAACACTGCCTACATTTCACGAATAAGGGATAACTGGACCTGGTATAAGGTGTAAGTACATTAGGTACCCACTACAAACCAGGCCATCCTCCTACAGCAAGGGAATATGTTATCTGATTTTCTTCCACTGGAAGACTCAAATGTCCCTGGATTTGGTATTGTGGACACAATGTAAATTATTATAACTCGTTTCAAGATGTTAAAAGTATTTCATTTAGTATGGGGCACTTTTAAGATAATATTCTCCAGCCTTACCCTGTAAAATCTGCTCACATATTAGGATATAATCCTTATCTACCTTCCTGTGTTTTTGACAGTTATTGTGAGAGTTGGGAGAATCTACTCGTTTCATTCTATGCCAACTATTTGAGGGAGAAGTTCTCTCTCATTCGAGAATTTACAGCAACAGTTCTCTTCTTATTCCGTCTTTTATAGGTTTCAGTTATTACATGTTATTTCTAGTTGTAAGGAAGGTGAGGTAAATTGTTTTGATAATCCATTACTGGAGCTAGTAAGGAAGGCTCCAATGAAGAGAAATACTGCGCTGGTTTATGAGTTAATTTACTCTTTTTTTTCTCAGGATTACTTTACTGACTTGTTTCAGTTAAGGGCGAGTAGGTGGAGACAACTTCCCATCACTGAGGTGACGGCTAGTGATCTGCGCATTTACATATGGCGCAGTTTGCTTTGAATATGTCACATGTTAAGGTGCATCATTTTAAATGTATTAATGGTTTGTATTATAGGCCTCATCAGCTTTTTTCATGAAGTTTCGGGCGTAAGATCGCTGCTTTCAGTGTGAGACTAACGGGGCCAATGCATTGCGTTGCTTCCATTTTGAGAATTTGTCTTTGGTAAAATGCATGTTATATCTGGCATTAACCCAAGTCAAAAAGGAAGATCTTCCTGGAGTCATTCTGAAGTAATCTGATGACTTCAGCTGGGCTATTCCTGCAATTAACTGGTGAAGTCATCCCAAACCATCCTGAAGTATGTGTATAGACCAAAAAATTCAAATGAGATGACTCTAGAATCATCACAAAACCTACTCTAGGATGGTGTTCTGATGACTTCCACTGGAAGGGAGTAATGACCTTCTACAACTCCACAAATACTAATTGACAACTTCAGGATGAGTGTGAATTACTTCAGGATGGTCTCTAGACAATTTACTGATTCTTGTGGATTACTCTAGGATGATTCTACAACAGTTTCAGGATGACTGTGGATGGTTTCCCGATGATCCCATTACCACTTCAGGATGGCTGTTGATTACTCTGTAATGACCACACTACAATTTCAGGATGACTGTGGGTTATTCCTCGATGATCCTATTACTGCTTCAGGATGGCTGTTGATTATTTTGGAATGATCCCATGACAATTTCAGGATAAGTGTGGATTACTCTAGGATGATTTAAAGACTACTCAGGAATGAGCATGGATTACTCAGGATTATTTTAGGACAACTTCAGAATGAGTGTGGATTACTAAACCATGACTACATGTGGACTTTCAGATGATTGTGCAATACTCTTGTCTGATTTTCTGCCAACTGCAGGCCAACTGTGCATAGCTCTTAGATGTTTTAATAAATTATTTAGAATGGCTGTGGATCACTGTTAAATCCTTAAGGGTTGGATTACACTTTGACAATTCCATGTTATAAGCACATTAGCCAACTGCCAATATTTCATTGCAAGGTCTCACTAGTAGTTTAGGAATATGGATTTGTTGATAGTGAAATATTTAGATGACCACTTCCTCAAGCTTCCTTCCAATTGAAAAAAGGTCACTTGGATGTAACATGCCTTCTTTATACAATACCATGAATTATTTGCAATGCCATGAGTTCCAAAGAACTAAGTGCCAGAATTACAAAACTGTCACTGAACGGAGCACAGCACCCACAATTGCTGTGTTGCATGATGGGAGAGAACATGAAAGTACCATTTCTCCCCCTCTCCCTTGCACCAGTGGACCATCAGGCAGCCGGGCACCATGCACACACTTCTGCATCATAGTGCAAAGGTGTCTACCATAGTCTAGCTTAGGCTAGACATAGCATAGGCAAACTTAAAAACCTTTTCCCACTTTGGACAGGTATCGTACCAAATACCAATTTGCTTCAGTTTTTAAATCCAGAAAAGGAGTTTGCATTAGTTCCGAGTTATTAAACATAAGCAAACTAAACACAAAACTTCCATAAATCTGGTCCCAATAATCAGATCATTATTCTTCTGCTTTGGAAAGATTACTTTTTAATCTCTACCAAGAGGGGGGCACTGGTATGAAATAATTCTGAGAATCATGCTTTTTGGCTAGATTGGTGCTGTAAAAATACCATATATACAAAAGTAATTGCCTGCAACAAAGTTAAACTTTCCATTCAGAAAAGCTTAACTTGTGGTGCTTCACTTCCCATGCTCCTGACTCACTGGTGCTTGCCTTACTTTGAGGTACAGCACATTATTAGTTGTTTTACATAGTGACTAGTGGCAAAAGACTGAACAAAACAATGGTTCAAGTAAAAAGGATTAACAGGGGTATGTCATCATGTCATTTTATTGATCTAAAGCACATCATTAGCCCCATGGGGGCCAGGATACTGAACAAGAGAACAAAAGAAAGCCCATGACACTGTATGAAAACAAAAAGAAAAGGCAGAAGGCTACAAAAGAGAACAAATAGATTCAACGAAGACCAGCAACTTCGTTGTTTGTTTCTAGATGTGGAGTTTTCTTTAGTCCTCTTCTTGAATTGCAGATCTTTATAGTCCAGTGAGGGCCAGCCGTTTACCCTGCACACAGACTTCATAAACCCTGAAAATAGAAATGAACATACATTAGTATCATATTACAACCACTATTTTAGTTTTTCCATAGGGCTGGGTTGCCTTTAAAATGTTCCAATCTAATATCTCATGTTGTGTGCTTGATGAGATATGGTTTTGGTTGCAAGGGTTCATAAGTTTAACATTAATAGCACCTGGTCAAAAAGGCAGAGGTGAGAGCAAGGCATTGATGAAGAGGATGTAGAAGGTAAAGAAAGAAAATGCTCCTTTATGAACTTATGAGTGAAGCAGCATGTTGTGTACTTAGGAAATCTGTTTGCGTTTCAGGAAGAGGTAAGAACAGTTCCATCTACATCAAAGGCCCTTAAATTCTTGTGATTTCATATAACTACACAACATCAAATTACGCAAATTACACCCTCCCATAATTAGGACAGCCTGGAAAAGCACTAATTAAACAAAGTCACGCATCGTGGCCATCTTCATTTACAAGGTATTTGTGCCCCACTGGAATATACCCATAAACCCATGGGGCTGCACACACCCCAGTTTGAAAACCTCAGATCTACAAGCTTGCTGTTTCATCACATTATACATTATTTTCCCAAAACACAAGGGCATATTGGAGGGTCAATATCTGGCCAATGTGGACCTGGATGTTGCACACAAGTGGGTGTTTAAAAATCCCCAAGCTTTTAAAATGCTGGCCTATTTGAAAGAATGATTGATTCAAGTACAGATGTAGGTGTTGAAACAAACCTATGTGTCCTCTGCAAACAAAGTAGTCAATACCAGATTTCATTTACATAACCATCTTAAAACGCAGCTATGTCGAGCCTGAACTCTACTTCAATATTCATATTTGGAAAACAGTCTATGAAACTACTATTCTGACCAGAAATCCAAATAGGAGCTTACAACCAAGTGATAAGAAGAGGATGGCTGATCTAATTGATGGAACAGTTGATCAGGTCTAAATACAATCTGTGAGCACGGTGTTTTTAGCAGTGCAGTCTGCCAGTGCACATTCATCCACTTTGACCACCCCCACACACCTAGACCTACATATTTTGAAATTAAATCCCAGCACATGGCCTTGCACCAGATTTTCATGTCATTTGTAGCACAAACCCAGGAAAAACAGTTACAAAATTACACCTCCCAGCTGTTAGTTAAGCGTGATGGAGCCCTTGTGCAATAATTTAATACAGGACCACATATTGGAGGTATAATGTATTTTCATAATCCTATATTGAGTGAAAGTTAATTTGAACATTTATAATATCTTACCAAATAATGCATCAACCTTCTCCTAATCTAGGGCAGCTTCTCCAGCACGAGCTTTAGTTATACCTTTTGCAGATGCAAGTTCTTTCGGTGAAAAAAGGATTTCACTGACGCCATTCAGAAGGAAACCTGCACTATCTTCATTGTCCTGAGGGGAAAAAAAGGGGGAAAAAAAAGAAATCAATCTTCAAACCATCTTTTACATTGTACAGCTCAAGCACTTTTCCATTTGTTTATTCACATTTTAAAGGTATAAATATGTGTCTTACTGTTGAAGTTGACAAATTTAAGGCACTATATTAATTCTATGCTGTAATAAGGATTGAGGCTATTGATACTGCTGACAGGTAGAAATTAAGTAGTTATTAAAAATATGTCTAAGCAGCAAAAGGTATGTTATGGTCATCAAGAAAAAAGACTGGCATGCCGGCTTAACAATATGCAATTGTGTATTATGGCAGCACTCATTTAGCTCTACTTATGTCAAGGCCACCTCTTTCGTTGCTTGAAAATGGGTCAGCATGGCAAGGCATATGGTTCACATTCACATCTGTGAATGTTGCTGTAGATGGAAATTCACTGTAGGCCAGACTGTGTGACTGTGAACTGTGAGCCAAAAACCCTTGTGGTGTCAACAAATTTGGTGCCATTTTATGATCACGTTTGCAGGGTCTAGTAGGTGTTACTTCATTGTGTGAAGCAGTCATTTCTTGTGTAGGAAATAGTTTTTTGGGTATCAGCTGGTGACGTGGTGAAGGGAAGGGAAGTTTTTGTCTTTGATCCTTGCATTTGAGAGGGGACTCCAAGAAAGTTTCATTTCCACCACCTACTGCTTCATATTTGTTTGTAGATTTCGGATGAAGAACACTAGCCATCTCCGCTAAAAGGGCCAGGTTTTCCAGTTTCTGCAAGTTAATCTGTGAACTTGCTTCTCCAGGCTGAGAAGATGTCCTTTCAACATGAGCTTGGATAGCAACTCTTATATTATCCTGGCCACTCTGCTTGGCTTTATTTTTTTCCTTGCATCTTTTCTCTGCAATCTCTTCCTCTTGAAGCTCATGCAATACCCTTTTAAGTCTTCCAGCACTTCCTCGACTGCCACAGTCCATTAACAATTGCTTTTCCTCCTGTGCCCTTTGAAGTAACACCTGTTTTAGACCCTCCGTTGTGCCAGAATAGTTGCAATTAAGTCTTCAAAATTTTTTTTAATCATAAGACACTGTTTTTTCACTGAAAAAAAAAGAAATGATAATTTCAAAACTGTGACAAGACCACAGTGAGGATTTGAAATATCTTCCCTTGATTACCCGAAATATGTACATAAACATGTATTGATATCAAAGGACACAAACTTACTATCAATCCATAACAAAGTAAGTTTTTCTTAATGGGCAGTACACATTTTAATTTTTGAACTTGAACTTCCTGAATAAAGGCACCTAACTAAAATAGTTCTTTATCCACAAATGGCATGTGTTAAACAAACGTTTTTCATTATTTTACTTACCAGATGATTGGAAAAGAACCACAGCATTGAAGTCTCTCTCTTCAGTGATTGGCCGAACACTTTCATCAATATTTTCTACCAGCCATTTACATAGAACTTCACCAGGATTGTCCAAAGCAGAAATTCTCCATCTTTTCTAACACAAACTGAACGATCGCAAGCGAAAAATAGGACGTTGAATGAAGCCATGATTATATCCTGCTAGATACAAAAATCATGAATTAGTTTGCGACTGGTTAAAGATTTAGGGGTAGTGATGCTATTAATTGTGTTTGACCAATGACTGTGTTTCACCACTGCGCATATTAGTTGCTCAATGTTCACCAGTAGCACATTACATGTTGTATTCAGTTTAGCTGCCTATTGGTTTTAACATGGCATTAGCCATTACATTCTGTATTCAGTTTAGCTGCCTATTGGCTTTGACATGGCATTAGACATTACATTTGATATTTAGGTTAGTAGGCAGATTGCTTTAGATTTGTGTGGGGCAGATTGTTTTTTATTGGTGGGGCAGTTTGGAGTAGGACAGATTGTTTTATATTTGATCGGGGCTGATTGTTTGTGATTGGAATGGGACAGATGGGGCAGACTGAGTTGGGCTGGGTTGGGAGGACTGAACTATGGTGGATTGGAGTGATTTGGGTGAGTGGGTTGGTTTGGAGTGGGGTGGACTGAGTTGGACTGGGTTGGTCTGGCATCAACTGGATTGAGTGGGGTGGATTGTTGTGGGGTGAGGTGGGGTGGATTGGTATGGATTGGAGTCATGCAGATTGGAATGTACTGCACAATTATGTGTTAAAGAATACTTTCAGAAATTACACATCAGAAAAAAATAGAGTCTTTTTCCAGTAGGCTTTGTAGAAAGTGCAGAGGACCTAAACAGTAGTTATGTTGAGATCTTTCAGAGCAGGTTTGATGTTGTTCTGAATATATACATTAAGGCTTATGGTGGCTACTTTTGTAGTCTCTGCAGTCTGACAATGAGTGCTTCGCAGAAGCCTAAGTAAATGGGTCTAGAGTAGTCCAGACTGATCATAACAAGGGATTTGGCCCACCCGGTAGCCAGTTTGGAGTAAAGGGAGTATTTTGCGGAGCAGGAAATAATTAATTCTGAATCCTTTAACCACTGTGTTGACCTGTGGAATAAACAAAATCTCTGATTCAAAGAGCATTCCCAAGTTTCAAGCTTGAGGGGTGGTGAGGAAGGGAGAATTCTTAGACCTGGCAGTGACTATGTTTGACCCTTCTATTAGGTGTCATTATACATAAGAGTGCGTCCCAATTTTGAATCATACTGTTAGGTTTGGTTAGTGCTCTAGCGGTTTTGGAAGGAGTGATGCACACCATGTTCAGAGGCTAGTAAGGAACACGAGCATTCAAAGATGATACATTGGTCTATGGTAAAGGGGAAGCAAATCATAAAAAATGTATATGCTGCATAAGCTGGAGAATTATGCCCAGGGTGACGTGGAATGCTGGGGGCACACGGTGTGTGGTACATATATTAAACAAAAGAAAATTCTTGTTGAACCACGCCCAGACCACAAAATAGTGAACAGTCGGTTCCCTTCCTCTACCTTGCCTAGTACTACTCAGAGCGTGTGGGGAATCTTGCTGAAAATGTTATTTGAAAAAGGTGTAGTGTGTGTGGAGTGGTGGCTGTGACCAGGGCTTTAAGCAAATAAATGAAGAGATTATTGAAAGCTGCATGTTTACACCCTTTGAACATAGCAGCAGGTTTTAGTGATATTCAATGCTAGTGGCTATGGTATTGGAGGTTGGCTGTCGCAGGTGTTCCGGAGGTGAGGTATTTTCTTGTGACCCTGTGGCAGTGAGTTGTTAGTGGGCAATTTCATGTGTTATGTTACTATTGTTTACATGTTGGTGCCCCAAGGCCACAATATAGATATATCACTACTGAATAGCTCTTTTTAGGAAATTGTTACTCTCATGGTAGTGTGGTTGAGCATTTAAGAGACGCTCACAAAGATTCATACAGACGCAAACAATAGCACTAAATAACATGAACTGCCAGTTAGTGCTTTGCTATGACAAATAAAAGTACTTTTTAGAGAAGTATATACGATAGAACAATTCAAACTTAGATACATTAAAAACAAAAGGCAACAGACAACAGACAAGACCCCAAACATAACAGGTGGAAACTGATCTCTACTGTGGTTGTTACTCGATCAGATAGTACAGATATATCCATGGAGCGAAAGGGTAGGTGTTGATATCTCTTCCCTGGAGGCGAGAGGAGTTTAAAATATATTCATCAATAAAGTTTATTATAGAGGGAACAGAGGTCTAAGTTAATAAGTTTATTTGATCATTAAAAAAAAAATCATAAAAGTACACATTGATAAAAATCTAATAACAATAAACATATAAACCAATTCATCCTGCGTGTGACAAACTGCTAAAACAGGATAACAATCAATGGATACCAGTACTCTCATATAGAAGTCACATACCACTTTAAAAGGAGCTTGTGGTGATTGACACAGACTTTTCCCTCAGATTCTAAAGAGCACCGATTTCCTACAGCCTACCTCAGGTTGTAAAAAGGAGGTAACGCTGATATAGACCTCTGGGGAATTACGTAAAATTAAAAAACCTAAATCTGGTCGACATTTACTTCCCCCTAAGCACTGTAATTAATTAGTAAATTGAGAGTAAAATTTAAAGAAAATCATAAAGTAAAGCAGACTCTGTGAGGACGCCTCATCGCAGGTGCAAACAAGGATGGAACTGGGGTCGTATTGATCCAGAGGAAAACAACAATGAGATCTTCTGGGACCCGTCGTCAATCTAGAAAAAAGCTTTCTATCCCATGTATTGCACACCCAACCATAGTAAGGCATCGTTTGGAGATGGGATTTATTTATCTGTTTATTATGTTTCCCTCTGTTATGAGAATATATGGAACTACGAAGCACTGGAAAAGTAGCCCAAACGTTTCTGTTTATAAAAAAAAGTCTATCGCAACATGCGCTAATCCAGTGTGTTTTAACTTATGAGGCAGCGAGGAAAAAAGGACGCTGTTTCACCCCGCATCCACAACATAAGCACATATACACGAAAAGGTAGCGCGTACCACAAGATTTGCCGTTTCTCCCACCAGTCCCGGAACCTTGATTATTGATATTGTATAGATTATGTACTGGAGCTACGGTAACAGCATCTTAGTTGCGAGTCAAAAGGTTCATTCGCGTCCCCCTGTAAGTTTATTTTTTAAGGTCAGACACGCTAACACTTTGACATTCTCTGCGCTCTCCCAGAATGTCAATTCATCTGCTCAATTTAACAATTTCAAACACTATGCTCTCAAGCTTTGACATCCCCTGTATTTAGCACTGTCAGAGCGATATACGTGCTCCCCTAAGGCAGATAATGCTCATATTTTAATCTGGATTGAAGTCAATGAAAACAGCGTTTAAATGCTGGGGGGAGTGTTTTAAACATCATTTGGCGTACTTTAGCATACAAGCGAGCAAGTGATATTTGTCTTGGAAATTAATGGTTAATGAGCTAGGAAATGCTTCAGAACAGTAGAAAATGTGCTGTTATCGAATGTTCCACCATTCCTATACTTTATGGTAGTTTATATGCTTTATCACTTTCTGAGTTTAAATAAGCCTTTTAGAGCGATATACGTGCTCCCCTAAGGCAGATAATGCTCATATTTGAATCTGGATTGAAGTCAATGAAAACAGTGTTTAAATGCCGCGGGGAGTGTTTTAAACATCATTTGGCGTACTTTAGCATACAAGTGAGCAAGTGATATTTGTCTTGGAAATTAATGGTTAATGAGCTAGGAAATGCTTCAGAACAGTAGAAAATGTGCTGTTATCGAATGTTCCACCATTCCTATACTTTGTGGTAGTTTATATGCTTTATCACTTTCTGAGTTTAAATAAGCCTTCTAGAGCGATATACGTGCTCCCTAAGGCAGAAAATGCTCATATTTGAATGTGGATTGAAGTCAATGAAAACAGCGTTTAAATGCCGCGGGGAGTGTTTTAAACATCATTTGGCGTACTTTAGCATACAAGCGAGCAAGTGATATTTGTCTTGGAAATTAATGGTTAATGAGCTAGGAAATGCTTCAGAAGAGTAGAAAATGTGCTGTTATCGAATGTTCCACCATTCCTATACTTTGTGGTAGTTTATATGCTTTATCACTTTCTGAGTTTAAATAAGCCTTTTAGAGCGATATACGTGCTCCCCTAAGGCAGATAATGCTCATATTTGAATGTGGATTGAAGTCAATGAAAACAGCGTTTAAATGCCGCAGGGAGTGTTTTAAACATCATTTGGCGTACTTTAGCATACAAGCGAGCAAGTGATATTTATGTTGAAAATTAATTGTTAATGAGCTAGGAAATGCTTCAGAACAGTAGAAAATGTGCTGTTATCAACTTTTCCATCATTGTCGTACTTCATAGTTGTTTATATGCATTATCACTTTCTCAGCTCAAATAAGCCTTTTAGAGCGATAGTCGTGCTCTCCTATTGCAGAAAATGCTCATATTTGAATGTGGATTGAAGTCAATGAAAACAGCGTTTAAAGGCCGCGGGGAGTGTTTTGAACATCATTTGGCGTACTTTAGCATACAAGCCAGCAAGTGATATTTATGTTGAAAATTAATGGTTAATGAGCTAGGAAATGGTTCAGAACAGTAGAAAATGTGCTGTTATCGAATGTTCCACCATTCCTATAAGTTGTGGTAGTTTATTTGTTTTATCACTTTCTGAGTTTAAATAAGCCTTTTAGAGCGATATACGTGCTCTCCTAAGGCAGATAATGCTCATATTTGAATCTGGATTGAAGTCAATGAAAACAGCGTTTAAATGCCACGGGGAGTGTTTTAAACATCATTCGGCGCACTTTAGCATACAAGCGAGCAAGTGATATTTGTCTTGGAAATTAATGGTTAATGGGCTAGGAAATGCTTCAGAACAGTAGAAAATGTGCTGTTATCGAATGTTCCACCATTCCTATACTTTGTGGTTGTTTATATGCTTTATCACTTTCTGAGTTTAAATAAGCCTTTTAGAGAGATATACGTGCTCCCCTAAGGCAGATAATGCTCATATTTGAATCTGGATTGAAGTCAATGAAAACAGCGTTTAAATGCCGCGGGGAGTGTTTTAAACATCATTTGGCATACTTTAGCATACAAGCGAGCAAGTGATATTTGTCTTGGAAATTAATGGTTAATGAGCTAGGAAATGCTTCAGAACAGTAGAAAATGTGCTGTTATCGAATGTTCCACCATTCCTATACTTTGTGGTAGTTTATATGCTTTATCACTTTCTGAGTTTAAATAAGCCTTTTAGAGTGATATACGTGCTCCCCTAAGGCAGATAATGCTCATATTGTAATCTGGATTGAAGTCAATGAAAACAGCGTTTAAATGCCGTGGGGAGTGTTTTAAACATCATTTGGCGTACTTTAGCATACAAGCGAGCAAGTGATATTTGTCTTGGAAATTAATGGTTAATGAGTTAGGAAATGCTTCAGAACAGTAGAAAATGTGCTGTTATCGAATGTTCCACCATTGGATGGATAGGTTTGATAGCTACGTATTGAGATGAATGGATAGACTGGAAATGTATGGGTGGACGGACAGAATGGTGAAAGACTGAATGATGGATGAAATAATGAATGAATGACAGAATTAAATGGTGGTTATCAGCAGGTGAATGGAAGGAGGAAAGGGTGAATGGATACAATTAAAACAGGAGCGCTCTTTTGGGAAGGGACGCCAGATCTATCTCCCTGCCCACGCTGCTGTGTCCCAGCTTAGCCAGCAGCAGAGGACAAGGTGGACATTTTGTTCTCCTGTACTTGGACTTCCCTCCTTATGAGTCCAAGCAGACCAGGCTTGGGGGTCTCAAAGTGCACACACCTCGACAAACAGTGGTAATTTGCAAGAAGTAGCACCGCAGTGGTTCCGATTCTAGGGCCACCTACAACCTCACTGGTACCCTCAAGCTGCTTCAGTAACCCTACTTGGGATTTCCTCCTCATGGTTCCTGGTGTCTAGGAATCTCCAGGAATAAAAAGGTAACAAGCATTTGCAATGCAATTGGTCTCACATCTGCTTGAGTTAGAGCTATTGGCATTGTAAATTAATAACTGGACATTTCTTGCCACATAAATTAGTCAACCCTGCCTCATAATTTGTCCTTTTCCTGCCACATAATTCCAGTGCCCATGAATATATCTAAAGTACTTCAATATGCCTTCTTCCTCTAACTGCAGCGAAAAATGAAAATATTGCCATTTTGCATCCTAATTTAAATCTGCCATGCTAATTCCAATAGAATACCACTTTCACCACCCCACCATCAAACTAGCAATTCATGTTAAAATCACCAGAAAAAAAACATTTTATTGAAAACAAAATCGTACTTTTGAAGTAATCAGATACTCGTTGTCAAATCATCCAAAAGTCATCAGGAACAGTCTCATCTTATAAAGTAATCGGATACTCATTTTCAAGTTGTTCTTAAATCATCAGGAATAATGGCACCTTCTGAAGTCATCAGATACTCATTTTCAAGTCATCTTTAAATCATCAGGAATAATGACACCTCCTGAAGTCATTGGATACTCATTTTCAAGTCATCCTCAAATCATCAGAAATAATGACACCTACTGAAGTCATCGAATACTCATTTTCTAGTCATCCTTAAATCATCAGGAATAATGACACCTTCTGAAGTCATCAGGTACTCATTTTCAAGTCATCCTCAAATCATCAGGCTGAGCTTTTAAGCTTTCCTGATGACTTCAAGAGCTTGATGATGTCTGATGATGTGAAAATGACTTCTAATGTGGTTGAATGATCATCAAATGACTCTAGGATGGCTTCTAAAGCAATCCTGTTTGACCTGGGAAGGTTGCGATCGATTCAAAGCTGATCTTCTTGGTTCATTCGCTTTCTTTTCCTCCCTTCCTAGCTGATTTATATTTTCTTCAATCTCACTGGACAGGTTGGTTTTGGCACGTTCAGGTTGTCTAGGTAGCTTCCTGACCCTTAGAAGTGATGGAGGCATTTTTTGAATATTAGGCCCTTATTTATACTTTTATAGCGCCGCGATTGCACCGGTTTTTGACGCAAAAACGGCGCAAACTTACAAAATACATTTGTATTTTTTAAGTTTGCGCCGTTTTTGCGTCAAAAAGCGGCGCAAATGCAGCACTAAAAAAGTATAAATATGGGCCTTAGTATGTTGTAAATGGTGCTATTAGAGGGTGATCCACATCAGTGAAGGATGAACTGGATTTGAGACTCAGTAAGGCTCTGGATGGCGATGCTGCTGCTGTCCAGGACACTGCTAATTAGTTCTCTTTTTTTCTTTTTCTCTCCTATGTTGTTCTCCATCTTTAATTTAATTAACTCATTCTTCGTTTTCTTGCTTCTTATGGCATATGCCATTTTTGTTCGTTCTCACCTCTGGCTGGTCATGTAATTGCTTGCTGCTGTTTCCCCTTTTCTTGCTCTTTTTTTTTGTGGTTTTACCAAAGAAAAAAAATATTTTTTTAAAAAAGGAATCTTCGTCATTTAAAAGTGACTCGAAACTTTGATTATAAGAGTGTAAGATTATTTGTTGCAGATTGTGGTCAGATTCCGATCTCCTGATAATTTTAGAATTTTGACGTAGACGAAAGCTGAAGCCATATCTCAGAATATAAACATTTAGGCCCATATTTATACTTTTTGACGAAAACCAGCGCCCACGCTGTTTTGCATCAAAAATTTTACCACCGGCTTACGCCATTCCAACGCACCAGGCGGGCGCCTTATTTATGGATTGATGTTAGCAGGCGCTGTGGGCTGGTCACAGTAAAAAAAAAAAATACTCAAACCAGGCAGCGCCGGCGTAGGGAAGAATTGGGTTTGTGCGTCAAAAAATGGTGCAAGTCAGGTTAGAGTAAAAAATCATGGCTCTAACCGGACTTGCGCCATTTTTTGACGCACAACCCCCATTGAAATGACTCCTGTCTTAGCAAAGATAGGAGTCATGCCCCCTTGCCCAATGGCCAGGCCCAGGGGACTTCTGTCCCCTGGGCATGGCCATTCGGCACAGTGGCATGTAGGGGGGCCCAAGTTAGCCCCCTATGTCACTTTAAAATGTTTTAAAAATTATACTTACCTCTACTTACCTGTACTTATCTGGGATGGGTCCCCCCATCCATGGGTGTCCTCCAGGGGTGGGCGAGGGTTGCAGCGGGTGTCCCTGGGGGCAGGGAAGGGCACCTCTGGACCGCTTCCATGGTCAGAGACCATGGAAATGAGCCCACAGGTCCCTTAACGCCTGCCCTCACCCAGGCGTTAAAAAACGGCGCACATCAGGCTGGGCGCCATTTTTTAAGGCCCGCCCCCTCCTGTGCATCAAAATGATGCAGGAGTATAAATAAGGCGCACAGGCCTTAAAGTAATTTTTTGTATGGGAACGCCTACCTTGCATGTCATTAACGCAAGGCGGTTTCCCGCATCCAGAAAATGACGCACTCTGCATATTTGACGTTCGCTGGGTCGGGCGTCATATTATAAATATGGTGTTAGGTTTGCGCTGAATGTGCGTTAAAATGTTTGATGCAAATTCGGTGCAAACAGCGTATAAATATGCCCCTTACATAATAAAATTTGTGGTTCTGCTATTTGGTCATATGGAAATAGTCCAGTAAGTGTTTTGCATCCCAATAATTGTAAAAAAAAAAGTATGAGTTTGATGTATGAGTTGTCTTCCAATGTAAGTTTTGAAAGATTGGGGATTTGATGTTGGAAGCTGCTAGCATGCTACTAGTAAGTTTGGGTTAAAGTCCCCTGTTACTATAGTGGTGACATTTCCACACATTTCCAAAATGTGTTTAAATTCTTCGAGGGTGGTGTGGATTTGTCTTATTCATTTTTTTAGTAAAGTTGATTATTAATAACTTCCTTTTACCCGTATCCTCCAATAATACAATCAGCAAATGTTTAGAGGATACCTTGACGGTTATGTTCTTCATATTTAGATTATTGTTATGTAAAGTTAATATTCCTCCTCTGTGTCTGCCCAACCGTGTTTGAGAACCCTTCCTTTTAAAGGTTTTAATTTTTGACAGATTTTAGGTCTGATATTCTGATGATTCTTGTAGGCAAACAACCTGATGTTTGTTTAGAACGTCTTCTAGGTTGTTAGCAGATGCTAGTATGACATGTTTATTCAGTAAAACAGTTTTTCTATTTTCTCAAGACAAGCAGCGATCAAGCAGAGAATGTAAAATGACTCCTGCTCTTAGCTTTCTTCTTCAAAAAATAACTTACATGCTTTTTATTGAGGTATTGTTTTAATATTTGTCATTATTTGCGTTTCATTTATGTTTTTCCTGCTTTTTACAACTCTGCACACTAAACCTGAATATTTGCAATGTATAACAAAGCTTGTCTAAGTACATAGAGGTACCCTCTATGCACACAAGAAGGAGTTCTTGTTGTAGACTTCAGCGATAGTTCTTGACTCAGTAGTCCTTAAATGAGACCTATTTTTGCAATTTGCAGAAGTACAGAATTTGCAGCGGGAGATCCAGGCGAAAAGTGTGAAGTGGGGCAGTTTAGGAGCATAGCTATCAATACTGCAGCAGGTGAGGTGGCACAAGGTCCAGTGGGTTTGCGGAACCCATGGTATCCCAGTAAAATCTGTTATTTACTACCAAACATCGGGATGTCCCTCTTTTCTCTAGGAGTCCATGTTGCCAAGGCTACTCCATGGAGGGCTTTTTCATGTGATGAGGACTTGCCTCAAGGCTTAATACATGCCCTGCAGGTAAAGCGCAAACATGCCAAATCCAGCATCTGGTGCATCTAGTGGCAGTAGTCATGTTAGCTATATTTTCCTTTATACCTAGGGCAAGTTTGTTTAAAACATATAAATACATTTGAAGCAGGTTCGTGGGTCCTAAAAACAACTGGTCTGGGGATTCATGAACCTTCTCTCATGGGCCAGATATTTGTATTTTATGGATTAATGTTTTACCATCTAAGCATGATCTGTTTAGCGCCAGGTTCATATGAACACGCAGCAGTACATAAATGGGAGAAAAAATACATTACTCCAATAGTTCTTGGGCACACAGAATAACAGTGAACATCCAACAGCAAACTTGCCTTGTTTCCAAATGCTCTGCAACTTTTTATATTTCAGAATTATAATAATTGAACATTCTGCACATTACATAGTAAAACATTTAACTTACCTATAACTTATGTAATTAACGTCATCCTTCCTTTAACAAAAAAATAACGAAATAAAATAACTAGTAATGTGCATATTAATAGATAATGTTATCTGTGAATTTTGAAGGTACAGCGTTTTGCCCGTGCTAGAAACAACAGCATTTCCAGAGTTAAGAGAAGATATACTGTGTTCTCCTTCATGTTGATCTACATCACTATATTCAGTTTCAATCAATTAATCAATCCATCAATTCATCCATCAATCAATCAATCAAGATTTATAAAGCGTAGCTAATCAACCAACAGGTTATCCAGGGTATCCAGGGGCTTGTAGTTCCTGAAAGCTAGGTCTCTAGGGCTGTTGAAAAGTGGATTATTGGTAAGGGCAGGTAAGTACCAGCACTTAGCAATAGGCCACTAACATCCACTATGTCTAGTTAGGTCTCAATAAATTATCCCGAGCTCAACCCTTGGCAGCAACTAGTATTAATTTAGGAAATAAAGGGGTCTCATGACCGCCATGTTGCCGGTGGCGGTCGTACCCCCGACAGGCTGGCAGAGAAGACTAAATTATGACCATGGCGGTATTCCCAACAGACTACAGCCAATCTACCATCGGCACTGCCAGTGTGGTCAGGCTGCCACAGATGATGGTAGCCACCTGTAGGCCAGCAGAGACCATGTTTCAACCAGACAGATTACGAGGCTGCACACTGCCAAGGTTTGCGCCGGGGATGCACCACAATGGAAACCCTGATGGAAACTAACTCTATAAAAGGAGACACTCACTTTTAGGAAGCCCTGCTCATCTTGAGCTGCCATGGAACCTGAATTACACATCTTTCCGCTGCTCCTACTCACCCAACGACTCCGGAACCAGCAACAACAACAGCAATCATAGTACATAAACTTACATGTCACTGGTGCAAAAGGCCAATGTACCAATGTAGGAAAGTACCATCTTTCTTGGCATATTACCCCCAATTTTACATGTTTGTTAGTATGTTTTTGCCTGTCCCACTGGGATCCAGCTAGGCAGGACCCCACTACTCATAGTTTGTGGCCTAAATGTGTATGTCTGTGTAGTGCCTAACTGTTTCACTGAGGCTCTGCTAATCAGAACCTCAGTGCTCATGCTCTCTCTGCCTTTATAATTTGTCACTATAGGCTAGTGACTACCTTTACCAATTTCAATTGGCATATTGGACCCCCCTTATAAGTCCCTAGTATGTGGTACCTAGGTACCAAGGGCATTGGGGTTCCAGGAGATCCATATGGGCTGCAGCATTTCTTTTGCCACCCATAGGGAGCTCAGACAAACCTTTACACAGTTCTGCCATCACCTATATGTCACCTTTACTTGCTTAAGGTTAGGTGCAAAGTTACTAAGTGTGAGGGCACCCTTGCACTAGCAAAGGTGCCCACACATAGTTCAGGGCCATTCCCCTGGACTTTGTGAGTTCAGGGACACCATTACACACGTGCACTACATATAGGTCAATACCTATATATAGCTTCACAATGGTAACTCTGAATATGTCCATGTAACATGTCTAAGATCATGGAATTGTCCCTCCATTCCAAATCTGGTATTGGGGAGCTAATTCCATGCATCCTGGGGGCTCCACTAGCTCTCTGGGGTTTTCTCTGCAGCTACAGATGCTGCCACCCCACAGACAGGGCAGCCCAGTCCCAGGATGGCAGAACAAAGAATTTCCTCTGAGAGAGGGTGTTACACCCTCTCCCTTTGGAAATAGGTGTTAAAGGCTGGGGAGGGGTAGCCTCTCCCAGCCTCTGGAAATGCTTTGAAGGGCACAGATGGTGCCCTCGTTGCAAAAGCCAGTCTACACCGGTTCAGGGAACCCCCAGTCCCTGCTCTGGTGCAAAACTAGACAAAGGAAAGGGGAGTGACCACTCCCCTGTCCATCACCACCCCAGGGGTGGTGCCCAGAGCTCCTCCAGTGTGTCTCAGACCCCTGCCATCTTGTTTCCAGAGGTGTGGGGGCACTCTGGAGGCCTCTGAGTGGCCAGTGCCAGCAGGTGACGTCAGAGACCCCTCCTGATAGGTGCATACCTGTCACAGTGCCCTTTCCTCGGGATCTGCATGCTGCTGAACAAAAGGCCCACCTCCCGGCGTCACCATCTCAGAAGGCTAAAATAGCACAGAGTTATGATGAAGCCAAGCGGGGGGAAGGGAATTAGGGTAGGGAACTGCAGGGAGAGAGATCTGAAAAGAAATGGTTAGAACAAATATGCATACATTCATTCATAACAGTATAACTCACCAATAGACTCTTAAATAAAGGCATCTCCGTGATATTAGATTGAGACCCTTTGTGAATTGGGCGTGGCCCCTTCTTTGAATCATGGAACAAGAATAAACTGCAACCTCTAAACCTAGAGATGATAAGAGCTTTGGACTATGGTCATACTCTAAATATCAATCATGTAACAATTATGCATTCATAAGATAAACGTTTGATCTAAGCCTAGAAATTTTCAAAGACTTAAATATGTATCTCACATATTATGTTTCCCTAAAAACAATGAAACTATAATTTGGTTATCTCTGAAACGTTTTCACATTTACTACTTAGGTCTGAAAGTTTACTCATTGAACTTGAAGCATTTTGTTCATTGGACATAAGCGCCTTGCTTGTTGTTCATGAAGCGCTTTGATCATCATACATGAAGCGCCTTTTTTTCTTATGCTAGAGAGCGCTTTTATGTGCTTTGTCTGAAGCGCTACGCTTGTTATGCCAAGGGGTGCTTTACTCATGTGGCCTGAAGAGTTTTGATACACATGCCCAAATCGCTTTACTTATGTAGCCTGAAACGCTTTGATTGTCGTACCAAAGGGCGCTTTACTCTTGTACCTTGAAGCGCTTTGCTCGTTGTGCTAAGGGGGCCCTTTTACTCATGTGGACTAAAGCGTTTTGATTCTCGTGCCAAGACCACTTTATTAATGGGGACTGAAACGCTTTGATTGTCCTGCCAAGGGCGCTTTACTCATGTGGACTGAAACGCTTTGATTATCGTGCCAAGGGCGCTTTACTCATGTGAACTGAAATGCTTTGATTATCGTGACAAGGGCACTTTACATGTGTGGCCTGAAGTGCTTTGCTCGTTTTGCTAAGGGACGTTTTACTCCTGTGATCTGAAGCGATTTGATCCTCTCGCCAAGGCCGCTTTACTCTTAGAACTGGAAACGCTTTACTCGTTGTGCTGAGCGGCGCTGTACTTTTGGAAGAAACCACTTCCTTCAAGATTGGGCTCATCAAGAACTTACCGCTACGAGTACAACCTACTCATATCTGAATTCACCATTGAAACAAGGATATGATCTTCTTCAGAGGAACCCCCACGAGGTCTGACTGCATCGAAGTCTTCAAAATAGTGAGAAAGGTGCTTGGGTGTGGATGGGATTTAAAGGCCTGCCACACCCCAAGATGTTTGCTGCCTCTAAAAACCTGGGAATTGTAGTCCCTTCATAGAATAGCACTGATAAGTGCATCTTGACCACCAATGTCATGACCCTGCAGCTACATGAGCTTTACCACAGGGCAGGCGATGCTGATGACCACTTTTAGAACAGGAAGGGATGACAAGTGGTGCGCATGAAGCACTGCAAATATGCGCAGTGGAGTTTCGGGCAGGACCTGGACCGTACACAGCCTTATTCATGACATCACACCCCTCTACCAAGCGCGGTCCAGGAAGGAGGAGATGAAAGCGTTGCACCAAACGTGGTGCATGGACATGTCCTGCAGGTTCCCAGGAGTAATTTTCCGGCTTCTATCCTTTCCAGGACACTAAGTACCAAAGGGAAGAACCATGATATCTGGAGTCTAAGATAGAACGCACCTCATACTCCCAATGACCTTGGACCAATAGAGGAGCAGGTTGTGTGACACTTGAGGGCGAAACAGGTTTAAGAAGTGAAGTGTGAAACACCAGATTAATTTTTAAGGACAATGGCAATATTAGTTTATATGTTATTGGGTTCACTTGTCGCAGAACTTCATAGGGCCCTATGAATTTCAGATGAAACATATTTTGATTTTTTAATACAACGTTTTCCATGGATATCCAAACTCTATCTTTGACTGTATACTGAGGACCATGCTGGTGTTTTTTGTCATACTGCATTTTATATTTTGTCTTTGCTTGGTGTAAATTTGTTTGCAATTGTGAATATACCTTTTTCATGTGTGTTAACATGTCCATGACTGCTGGAGTGGTTTGAGTAGAAACAGGTAGCGTAACTGGCAAAATGTGCAGATGACGCCCATATAAACCATAGAAAGGAGTTGAGTCTATTGAAGAGTGGTGAGAGTTGTTATAAGCCAGTTCTGCAAGCCACAAAAGATCCAGCCATATTTTAGGAGACTTTGTTGCATAACATCATAAGTATTGTTTTAGAGTTCAGTTTAATCTCTCTATTTGACCATCCGTTTGTGGATGATAACTAGTGGATAAAGTCGAATCAATTCGTAAAGCCTTGCACCATTGCTGCCAAAAACGTGCAGAAAATTGTGTTCCTCTATCAAAGAGGATGACCCTTGGAAGTCCATGAAGGTGAACAATGTTTTCTAAGATGATAGTTGCTAGGGTGTCAGAGGTTGAGAGACCTTTACATGTAATGAAATGAACATATTTGGTAAGACTATCCATCACCACTAAAATGGTTGTAAATTGCTTTACTTGAGGAAGACCAGTAATAAAATCCATAGAGATGTGTTCCCATGGATGATTGGGAACGGGTAGCGGTATCAATACACCTCTGGGATTGTTAGGTTCGCTTTTGCACATACTTCACATGATTGTAGCATTTGTTTTAAGTCATGAACGAATGTAGGCCACCAAAAATACCTTTTCATGAGTTCTACTGTCCTTGAGGACCTGGATGATCTGCTAGAGGATGACTATGTAACCATTAAAAAGCTGTCTCTCTTAACTCCTCAGTGGGCAGGAATACTCGAGATTTGTGTAGAGGTAGGTTGAATGGACCTTTTGGTGTCTTGCTGTAACCACTCTTGGCATTTGGTGATGTGAAAATGATTACAAATAAGATCAAATAACTTCTCGGCTGCTATTAAACACAACACTTTTGAAGGCGTTATAATAGACATGGGTTTTTGTTCAGTATGTGTGATGGAAGAATCTTGCCTAGACAATGCGTCAGCCTTATGATTATCTACTCCTGGTCTAAAAGTCACTATGAAATCAAATTCTGCAAAGAATAGCATCCATCTCAGTTGGCTGGGAGGTAGTAGTCTGGTGGAGCTCATAAATTGTAAGTTTCTATGATCAGAGTACACAGTTATGGTGTGTTTTGCTTCCAATAAATAATGTCTACATTCCTTGAAAGCATTGCGGATTGCTAGTAATTCTTTTTCTGCTATGGTGTAATTTTGTTCTGCTTCATTCAGTTTTCTTGACACATATGCTATGGGGTGCAATTGTCCAGTTTCTCAGTGACGTTGGGATAGGATGGCCCCAACAACGACCTCGGATGCATCGGCTTCCACAATGAATGGTTCCTCCACATTGGGATGAGCTAGAATGGGAGCCGAAGTAAAAGCCTTTTTAAAGTCTTGAAATGCTTCCTCTGTCTCTTGGGACCAGTTGAAGATGGCTTTTTTCCTTAGCAATTTGGTAATTGGTGCCACCTTTTGGGAGAAGTGATGGATGAAGCGTCGATAAAAATTTGCAAAACCCAAAAAACATTGGATGTCACGTACTGATTTTGGTGTGGGCCATTCTGATACTGCTTGAATTTTTCTTTCAGTCATTTGCACAAATTCAACTTCTTTGGTATGGAATTCGCATTTACTTAATTTGCAAAACAAATTATGGTTTCGTAGAGTTTGTAATACCTTTTTTACATGTTTTTCATGTATTTTTTCAGAGTTTGAATAGATCAATATATCGTCAATATAAATAATGACAAAGATGTTGAGGTATTCTCTCAGAACAACGTTTAGGAAATATTGGTATGCTGCTGGAGCGTTACAAACAGCATCACTAGATAATCAAAGAGACCATAACGAGTCTTAAAAGCCTTTTTCCATTCATCTCCCTCTCGAATTCGAACTAGGTGATAAGCACCTCGTAAGTCAAATTTGGTGTAAATAACGGCGGATTTCACCTGGTCCAACAAGACTGGTATGAGAGGTAGTGGATATATATTTTTAACAGTGATCTTGTTTATCACTCTAAAGTCATTACAAGGTCTCAATTCGCCATTAGCTTTGAGGACGAAAAACAGTGGAGAAGCCGCTGGGGATCGTGATGGCCAAATTAGCTCGTTGGCTAAGCATTGATCAAGGTATTCTCGTAGGACTTGATTTTCTTTCTCTGATAATGCATTGATTCTAGAATTTGGTATATTGGCACCTGGTACAAAGTCGATCTGGCAGTTGTACGGCCTGTGAGGTGGTAAGGAGTTCACTTTCTTTTCACAGAAAACGTCAGTATATTCTTAATACTGTGGTGGTAGCTCAATTTCCTTGTCGACTGCAGTAGCAATATATTGTTGAAGATTTCCTTCTTTGTCTCGTCTTGGTTGAAGATTTTTTTTTAACAAGAAGAAGAAGAAAAACGCAAAACCTGGTTGTGCCAGTCTATGCATGGAGTGTGTAACATTAACCACGGCATTCCTAAAATAAATCCATATTGGGGTGCTTGGATCATATCGAAGCAAGTTATCTCACAGTGGTTCAGATTCTCATCATCTTTGCAAATCATTTGTATTCGTGAGGTTTGTTTAGTATTGGGGCCTCCTGCCAATTCACTACCATCAACTGCATAAACAACTTCAGGAACCTTTTTCTTGACACTGGGTATATGTAAATCTAGTGCAGTCTGTTGGTCCACAAAATTTCCTGTTGCCCCTGAATCAATTAGAACTTGTACATTATGGCCCTCATTACAACCCTGGAGATAAATCCAGCTTTCCGCCATGCTGAAGACCGCCAACATACCATTGCGGTGGCAGAATTACGCTACAGGTATCACCACCCTCATCTCAGAATCCGCCACAATACAGACTCCCACACAAGTCTGCCACACCAAAGGTCAGTGATAAACTGGCGATACCAAAATCTACACCGTCATGCCAACAAGAATATGCCCACACTATCACCGCAGTCAACGCAGTGGTCTTTCAACCGCGGTAATCCATTGGCAGTACACACCGCCGCACTCAAAATACACACACATTTACAAAACACAACCACATTGGACAATTCCAAATACACACACCTGATACACATACACACACCACACCCACAACACTATAAAACACACACCCACATTATCCACAAACCCTTACAATGAACACATTTGGAAGAAGCCCAGAGAGAGAGATTATCAAACACAACACCAGCATCCACAGACACACAACACCATCACTCATACAACATCCACGCACCTCAAACAACACACATCAACACATGCCCCCACACATCACACCAGACAGCACCTCACACATCACCCACACCACATCATGGCACCTCAAAGACACCCCAGGGTTTCTGAGGAGGAGCTCAGGGTCATGGTGGAGGAAATCATCTGGATCGAGCCACAGCTTTTCAGGTCACAGGTGCAGCACACTTCCATTGCTAGGAAGATGGAGGTATGGCGGAGAATCATCGACATGGTCAACGCAGTGAGTGGTACAGCATCCAAGAACACGGGACGACATCATGAAGAGGTGGAACGACCTACGGGGGAAGGTGCGTTGCATGGTATCAAGATACCAGATTGCTGTACAGAGGGCTGGCGGTGGACCCTACCTCCTCCACCACAATTAACCATATCGGAGAAGCAAGTCTTGGCAATACTGCATCCTGAGGGCCTTGCGGGAATAGCAGGAGGACTGGACTCATATCTTTACTACAATATCCCCCACCCCACCTGCATGCCATCACATACCCCCACCCTTACCCTCACTCCCATCACTCCATCATCTCACATATGTCCCACTATCACAACCCACACATCCCAATACCAAGGCCCTGCATGCAACACCTATGCATGGACCACCGTCTCCAAAGCATGTCCTGTACAGATACCCACACAGACCCCAAACCAACTATCACAAAAGGGCAAACACAATTATGCAAGCACAGGAGTAGAGGGTACCTCACCCAATGCACAAGATGGCACAAACAGATACTAAAACTATGCATTCACCCCAACAGAACTCATACCCAACGTCACCGGACAGGAGGTGCTAGACATATCCAGTCCCCCAACAGAAAAGGCCCACAGTGATGACAGCAGCTCTGCACGCCTGGATCAAGATGGCCAGCCCGGCCCATCAGGGACCTCTGGACAGTCGGTTCCCCTGCCACTGTCACAAGCCACCACAGACCCTCCCCCCTCAGAAAACACCACCACTGCACCCACCCAGCAGGCCCATCCCTCTGTCCCCAGGACACGTCAATCAGCAGTGTGTCTACCACCACAGGGAACCCAGGCAAACCCTCCAACCCAAGAAAATCAGGAACCTGGAGTCAGTGGCAGTGGGCACACGGTTCAGGGGACAGAGGGACAGGATAACAGGGAAGCTGGAAGGACTGCTGTGTGACAGGGGGAGGACAGGCCCAGGAAACCCACTCTCCATGAGGCACTCTCCAACATCATGGGAGCATACCACCATTCCCAGGAGACCATGAGCACGGTACTGGCCAAGTTTCAGGAGACCCAGCGGCTGCAGGAGGAACATTACCTTTGGTTCAGGGAGGACTTGAAGTCCATTACCACCACCCTGGTCACCATTGCAGGGGTGCTGGCAGACCTTGTTAACACCATTAGGGACACAGTGGGACACAAACGGGCCCCTGACACTAGCCTGGACGATGAACAGCCCTTCACCTCTGCCGGCGCTAGTGGACAGGAGGCACAGCCACAGGACCAACAGGCCACCAGCACCCCACCCGCTGCAGAAGGAGAACCACCCCGCAAACGGTCCCTGAGATCCAGGAACAAGATAGAGAACATTGCCAAGACCCCCGCCAGGAAATAAGACCCTCCTGAATGTCAACCTTCTGTCCCACTTTGTCACCCTGTTCACCTTAAATTGCTCCCCTTCCTATGCCCCATTGGACAATGCACCTGTGAGACCAAGAGACTCCACCATCACCCCAGCCCATTGCACATCCCCCTCCACTTATTAGCACATAAATAAACACCCTTGAATCATAAAACAATCTGGAGTCAGTCTGTGCTTTCACAAATGTGTAACTGCAACATCTCTGAAATGTAGCAATGTCAATGTACTTGTTCACATACAAATGTTACACATCTGTAGGCCAGCAGTAAACATAGCAGAGGGCACAAATTGGGACCCAGAACTGGTGAAATGGAAAGCTAAAGTGACAAGTCAGGATCCATACACAGAGGTAAAAAGGCAGATTTATGCTAGGTCCTACAATAGTATGAGATGTGGGAAGCAATTCCATCCTCTTACCTGTGTCTCACTGGACGTATTGCATGATGATGTTGTTTCAGTTGTCTACATCTTATTCTTCTGCCTCCTCTTCCTCACTGTCATCCACAGACTCCACAGCTGCCACAAGACCACCATCAGGCCCATCATCCTGCAGAAAAGGAACCTGGCATCGCAAAGCCAGGTTGTGCAACACACAGCATGCCACGATGATCTGGCCCACCTTCTTCGGTGAGTAGTATTGGGATCCACCTGTCAGATGGAGGCACCGGAATCTGGCCTTCAGGAGGCCGAAGGTGCGCTCTATTATCCTCCTAGTTCGCCCATGTGCCTCATTGTAGCGTTCCTCTGCCCTTGTCCTGGGATTCCTCACTGGGGTCAATAGCCATGACAGGTTGGGGTAACCAGAGTCATCTGCAGATATGGAGGGACAACTGTTAGACATACTCCAAACATTAGGGAATCTCCCATACCCAGACACCAAATAAAACTGTGAGGCGACTTTAAGCTCACCTATTAGCCACACACGGTGCCTCTGGTGTTGCCCGATCACATAAGGGATGCTGCTATTCCTCAAAATGTAAGCATCATGCACTGAGCCAGGATACTTGGCATTCACATGGGAGATGTACTGGTCTGCCAAACACACCATCTGCACATTCATAGAATGGTAGCTTTTGCGGTTTCTGTACACCTGTTCATTCCTGCGGGGGGGGGGGACAAATGCCACATGTGTACCATCAGTGGCACCAATGATGTTGGGGATATGTCCCAGGGCATAAAAGTCACCTTTCACTGTAGGAAAATCCTCCACCTGAGGTAAAACGATGTAGCTGCGCCTGTGTTTCAGCAGGGCAGATAACACTCTGGACAACACGTTAGAGAACATTGGCTTGGACATCCTTGATGCCATGGATACTGTTGTTTGAAAAGACCCACTGGCCAGGATATGGAGCACTGACAGGACCTGCACTAGAGGGGGTATTCCTGTGGGATGGCAGATAGCTGACATCAGGCCAGGCTCCAACTGGGCACACAGTTCCTGGATTGTTGCACAATCAAGTCTGTAAGTGATAATTATCTGCCTGTCTTCCATTGTTGACAGGTCCACCAGGGCTCTGTACACTGGAGGATGCCGCCATCTCATCACCTGCACCAGTGGACGTACCCTATGGAGGAGAACGGTAAGCAGAGGGTCATGCAACACATAGGTTTCACAAGGCTGTTTAGCACAAACGTAAAAAAGATTCTATGTGCCTTTGTCTGTCCGTATTCCTGGCCCAAATAGGTGTGATGCAGGTATTTGGCCTGCCATGTGGGCCCCTGAAATGGCAGCTGCCTGACCTGTAAAGTGGGACAAGGGGAAATGAGGTAACTGCGCTAGCGTTGTACACTGTCGCAGTTTGCGCTCGAAGACCGCGGCGCAATTCAGCATTGGTTATCATTGGGCTCTATGGGTTCCAGAAGCCAATCATGATGTACGTCCGCGGTGACGGTATGCACCGCCTCGGACGTGACCGCCATTTTCTATCTGTTCACTCACTTGATACCTGACCTTCAACAGGAGAGGACCTACACTGCAAGTGCTGCTGTGACCTGTGTCTGGAAGCGACAATGGCTACAGTGTCTGGGGAAAGGGCCCCTGCCTTCACTGTGGAGGAGTTAGAGAAACTGGTGGATGGGGTCCTCCCCCAGTACATGCAACTTTACGGTCCTCCAGACAAACAGGTGAGTAAACTGTGTGCATGGTGGATGGCACATGATTGTATGGAGTGTCGTGGATGGAAGAGACGGGGGGGACAGGCCAGCATGTGAGGATGGTGTGTGTATGTATTTCTAGGCCAGGGTGGGAGGTTTGTGGCCAATGTGTGAGAAGAACTGTATGGGAGAATAACATCCATTTTTACCTCACTTTTCCTCTACGTTAGCGCCCACCAGAAGACGGGGATTTGCGGACCCTGGGGGTCTACCATAGACGGAGAACCCACTGCTGGAAAAGAAGGGAGGACCTGCGCCCCTGGACCAAGAAAACGGCAAAGGCCCAGCGGTGGATGGCCTCCCAACGCAGAAGGGGTGCCCGTCGCACCATGACCCCCCTGATGTGCGGGATCCTGGCGGTGGCATATCCGGAGTTGGATGGGCACTTGAGGGCATCACAGCAGCCACAAGAAGGTGGGTACACTCTCGTTCAGCTGACTCTGCGTGCATTATGAGGTGTCTGGTGGGGGAGGTGGGCTGTGGGTTCCCCTAGGCCAGTGCAGACACGCAAAGGTAGATCCACTGATTTGCAGCCTCATTCCCTGTCCAACCCCTATGGCTTCCAGCAGTGCATAAAATGGTTCTCGACAGAGTCCCCTATGGGCATGTGCTTTTCCCCTTGAGGTACAGGGTTTTTCAGAACCGGTACTGATCCGGTAACCCAGCGGTGCCAGGGTACACCCCAAGACCTCGGGTACTTTCCTGATTCAGACCACAGAAACTCAGAGTCTTCCAGGTGAAGTCAAAGATCGAATTTATTGGCTGCAACCAAGTAACAAGCGTCCTAGAAGTACAACAGCACAGTTTGTATGTTCTCAGGAGACTGTCTGTCAATGCAAAATCAGGTTTCCTTATATACAGTTTTTTAAGCTTCAGGCAAACATTCTTGACATTTTGGTTGGTCATTCACATGTTTTCACTACAAAGGAAAAAACAGTGTCATGATGAAACCTCATATTTCATGTCATCCAACCCATAATAAATTACCCGGCAAGGCCTAGAATTTCACATCAGATAAGTGTGGACCCCCAATAAAAACGGGCACCTCCCCCTCGTAAAGTAAGAAGAAGAAAAGAGCAGGTGCAGGTGTGAGCAAGATTAGGCAGGGCGTGTTAGCGATAATAAGGGTTTTATGGCATGGTGTGCCTTGATGCTATCTGATTCGGCCACTGGGAGAGGGACTGACCAAACAGGTTTGGCCTGAGGCAATGGTTCCAGCTTGCCCAGGTCAGAGAAAAGTCAATCAAGGTGTACGTGTCCTTGGAATCAAATCTTACTGTATTATAAGCCTATGTGAGGGCAACTTCTAAAATGGCTGCCGTGTATAAAATGGGAGCCACGAGTGCAGGACGAAAATGGCGATTTCGAGGTGAAAACGCTGCTGGAATTGAGCGAAAATGCTCATGCTTAGTGTACTAGTCATTATCGGTCTTTTGATACTAAAATCGTACTGCTGTGGCAAAGTAAATTACATGGGTCCAGAATTTTTAGAACCACAAACCCTCCTTTTGCCCTTACATAGGCAATAAACCTATTCTCATGCTAATCTGAGTCCAGGTCTATGTTTCTAAAGTCGTTGAGATGTTGCTGTAACATCATCCTAGTATTTAGCTCATCTCTTGGTGCAGGTTTCCTTATGCATGATGTAACACAGAGGCCACATATCGCAGGAGCACACTGCACGCATAGACAGAACAGGAAAAGAATGGCCAAGATCATCCCAATGACCATCAGAATCTTCCATCCCCATGCTGATATCAGTTCCCAGAGCCATCCCATTAATGACCAATCTCCTTTATCTAAATGAATAGATTCAGAAATTCTATGCAGTTTGGAGATGGCCTGGTATACTGTTGGAGCGTTATCTGGGACAAAAACACAGCAACTCGACTGGATTAATGTACATACTCCACCCCGGTCTGCAAGTATGACATCTAATGCGACCCTGTTCTGAAGGGTCATAAGACGATCCGACTGGAGCTCAGCAGTCAAGTTACCAAGGGCACCAGCGGTTTCAGCCACGGTGGATTCAACCACTCTTATCAATTGCCTTATGCTCCTGCTGTTACTTATTTGTCCCCAGAACGGCAGAAAACCCTTTACGAAGTCCCCAAATTCTTGTCCTGCAGTGTCTTCTTCACTGAAGACGCCTCTAACTATCCTTGTCTTGTGGTAATCTGCTGCTGCTGTGTAGGTAGGGGGCAACAGGAACGAAACGAAGCATGTGCCTGAAAAGTCAGGGGGCAACCATGTAAAGGCTCTATCATGGCAGATGAAATAGGTACCCTTAGCTGCCAAGAGCGGAGGGGAGGTCTGAGATGCGAAAACATATGTCTCAGTGCAGACGCTTTCCCCTAGCTGAGCTCTGGGATTCTTGCCAGTACCTTGCAGACACAGGTGACCCTGATGGGGTACAACCCAAATCAGGGAAGATATCTTAGCTTGCTGGTTCTCACTCATTGTGGCTTCATATCCGGTCATGTTCCATCCTATATATGCCATTGTCTCATCTCTGGGGATAGTCTCGTAGAAGATATTGTCCTTCATCATGTCTATGATACCTTTAACTAAAGCATTTTTCTTAGGGTTGTCTTCCGCAAAACGTAGGGGGTAGTGTGCATAGATGAATATTGTTCTGAATGCCCACACGGAACCATTGTGGCTGAAAGGCAGGATCAGATAAGGGATACCTTTATCTGCTGTGTGAGGCATAAGGACACACACCCAACAGTTAGTTGTATTTATCACTAGTTGGTGTTGGTGCAAAAGCTGGATGAAGGAGTTATTAATGAACTCTAGTCTCCTAGCAGATTCATGTTTAGGGAGGAGTTGAAAAGAATGTGGGGAAACAGTGGAAGGAGGAGGTGTAGACGAGGTAGTAGGTGCCAATATCACGTTAAAACAGAATAAAATATATCCTATAAAAAACATAAGTATACTAAATAATATAAAAATGCACAGCAGCAAAAACCGTTTCCTGGTTATCGTTTCACATATTCTCTTCTTGAAACTCAGTCTTTCAACATGTTCTCCATTTTGGAAAGATTCCATCCTCTAACCGTTGCCGTTCGTGGCGGTTGGTTTACTTCACTTAGGAGTGTTCTGAATGTTCCAGGCCGCCCTAGAACAAACCAGACCTGCAGACCTTGTGTCCACAGGCTACCGCCCTAAGTCTTTTCAGCCACGATCCTACAGCTGAACCCGGATGGAGGTTCAAAAAAACACAAAAAAGCAAAAAGTTATTCAAAAATAATTTTCCATATTGGAGAACTTTGCTAAAGGGAAGAAAAGTAAACTGTTTTATTTGTCCTTTATTCTTGGTCGTAGATTATAACGGTTAGTCCCAGGTATCGTGTGGTCCTGAAAAAGGAGTTCAGGTTCTGTAGTGTCCAATCGAACTGACGGTGATACTGCTGATTGTAAAATGTCATCACTTTCTTTCTCAGTGAGTGTTCCTTTTATTCGTGCATCGCGGAAAGGCAGAAAACGTGGCACGGTTTCAGTCTCTGAGTCGGCGACACCTTCCTGGACCCACCGGTCATATGGCAGAGGTAGGGGTACCCTTTTGCAATGGGTCCCATGGATCCAGTGTTTCTTCCCTTCTACTCGAACAGCTGATCTTGTGGAGAGAAGAACGAGGTGCGGTCCGGTCCACCTGGGCTGCTCGTTTTTGGTTCGCTGAAAGTTCTTTATTAAAACCCAGGATCCAGGCTCAATGGTATGACCTGGAGATTCAGAGACCGGAGGCAGGGTGTCGTGGACCTGTTGATGTAAGAAACGCAATTTAGCTGTCAATTCATACAGATAGTCAAGCAAGACAGGATGCTCTATCTCGCTGAACTTCTTGGGCCTAGGCACTCCCCATATATTAGCCGGGCGGCCGAAGACTATTTCATAAGGACTAAGTTTCACTCGTGAATGCACAGTCATTCTGGTTGATAGGAGTGCTAAGGGTAGAGCGTCAGGCCATTTGAGACCAGAGCTCGCTTGTATCTTGGCCAATTTTAGCTTTAGAGTGCCATTATAGCACTCCACTAATCCAGCTGATTGGGGGTGATTTGCAGCGTGAAACTTTTGGTTTATGCCTAGCCCTTCGCATACTTTCTTCATCACTTGACCCACAAATTCACTTCCATTGTCACTCCAGATCATTCTCGGCATTCCGAATCTAGGGAAGAACTCTTTCACAAGGGCTTTGGCTGTGGATAGCGCAGTATTGTCTTTTAGGAGATAGGCTTCCACCCATCTTGAAAAGGCACAAACAACAACGAGTACGTATTTTAAGTTGTTGCACCTCTCCATGTGAATGAAATCTAGCTGCAAAACCTCAAACGGATACGTAGGAGGTGCAAAATGACCAGCTGGAGTTGGGGTTCCTCTACCAGGGTTGTGTTTCAGGCATACCATGCAATTTTTAACCATATTTTCTGCGCACTTGGAAATACCTGCATTTTGCCATACTGGGGCCAACAACTTACAAATCCCTTTCACACTGATGTGAGCCATTCCATGAGCCATTGTAACTACTGCAAGCACATACGCATCGGGTAGCAACCATCTTTGATGTTCTGACAACTCGACCCAACAACCATTCGCATCCAATTTACCCGTACTTTCTCTCCACACACTCAATTCTCTCTCTGTGGCTTCAGCTTGAATCGATTTCACGCTTTCTATCGTGTCTTCACACATTCCAACATCACCAATCCATCTTGCAGGGCCCGCGACATACATTCGGCTCATCACATTCCTTGCCGTTTCTTTTGCGACCTCGTCAGCAAATGCATTCCCACGACCAACATCATCAGTCACCTTTTTATGTGCGCTACACTTCACAATCGCAACTTGCAACGGTAAAGTAAGTGAATCAAGAAGCTCATTTACCAACTGACCATGCTGTATTTTAGTTCCATGCGAGGTCAGGAACCCACGTTCCTTCCACAAACGCCCAAAACTATGGGCCACACCAAACGCATATTGGCTATCGGTATAGATAGTCACTTTCATTCCTTTTGATACTGTACATGCTCTTGTTAGGGCTATTAACTCAGCTGCTTGGGCTGAATTATATGGGATACGTGCAGCTTCAACAATCGTACCCAAAGTTGTCACAGCATACGCCGCAGTCGTGTCACCATTCGGGAGCTTAAAGCATGAACCATCCACCCACAAAGTACCATCACTCTTTGCAATGGGAGTGTCCAGAAGGTCTATTCTCCCTTTCGTTTCTTCTTCTGTTCTATGGAGACAATCTTGTTGTTCAGAAGTATCTAACTCCGTCACAATTGGCAATAACGTAGCTGGGTTAAGTGTAGTGCATCTTTTTATATGTACATGGCTTGCTAACAATGTCAACTCGTAACCTTACAATCGAGCACTAGTTAAATGCTGTGTCTTGGTTCTGTTTAACAACGTGTCCACTGCATGTGGAACCATTACGATTAATGTGTTATTCATCACTAAACCAGCAGACTGTCGGATAGAAACAGCAGCTGCCGCTGCCGCTCTTAAGCAGCTCGGTAGTGCCCTAGCTACTGGGTCTAAGGTTGAAGAGAAATAGGCGCATGGACGCTCCCTGTCTCCAAACTGTTGTGTCAAAACTGCTAACGCACAACCTTCTTTCTCATGGACATACAATGTAAAAGGCTTGCTGTAGTTGGGGGTACCCAACACAGGAGCTGAACATAATGCATCACGTAATTCGACAAAACGTTTCTGTCAATCTTCAGACCATGGGACGGGATTTGGTATATCTTTACAAGTTAATGCCACCAAGGATTTGGCTATTAACGAAAAATTAGGTATCCATTGTCTGCAATATGATGTAATACCCAAGAAAGCACGCACTTCTCTTTGTGTTCTTGGCACACTTATTGCTGCAACAGCCCTGATTCTCTCTGGGGTCAGTTGCCTTCCCTCCTTCGAAAAGAGATGACCTAAATAGGTCACTTCTTTTTGACAATACTGTAACTTTGAAAGGGACACTTTGTGGTGTAAATCAGACAAATGACGCAATAATGACAATGTTGCTTCTTTGCAGATCTCCTTAGTATCTGCGGCAACTAGCAAATCATCTACATATTGAATGAGAGTGGCGCCATCAGGTAACATAAGAGTGTCAAGTTGTGCTTTCAAAGCCTGACTATAGATAGATGGACTTTCACAATAGCCTTGAGGAGCTCTCTTAAATCTGAAGCTTCGTCCTCCCAAATTGAAGCCAAAAATGTCCCTGCTCTCTTCTGCAATAGGGATGCTGAAGAAAGCATTTTTCAGGTCTATTACTGAAAACCAAGTGGCTGAAGCTGGAATCATTGTCAACAATGCAGTGATATCGGGGACGACTGGAAACTGTGGCACAACTATTTTGTTCACCTCTCTAAGATCAATTACAAACCTTTAAACAGGTGGCTGAGTAGGGTCAGTATGCTTCAAGATAGGCAAAACAGGACTATTGCAAACGTTGCCTCTTGTCTCTTCAATTACATCCTTCTCAATCAGATCACAAATAATTGCCAACAACGCTTTTTCCCCTTCACTAGAGATCTTGTATTGGGGAATACGTGGCATTTTAACATTGGCTTTTAATGTTATCACATACGGCTGAATTTCCAAAAGACCTACATCATTAGGTCCAGTAGCCCAAAGAGTATTAGGAAGAGACGAAAATTCTGGTGGAAATCTGTCCTTTGACAAATACATTGGTGAAACCACTTTCTTACCCAATGTGAGTTGCACTCCAGAAGGAGAGCAATACAATGTCGCATACAATCTCTTTAACAGATCTAATCCTAACAAGTTCTCGCCACAACCTGTCGTCAAAATAAGGGGTGTTTCAAATTTACAAGGTCCAACAGAAAGAGATATAGGGTTAGAAATCGGATTTCTAACTGGGGCGCCGGAAAACCCTACTGATACATTTGTTTCGCCAGACAAAGGTGCGCCAGGGAGTTTTGAGTGCATAATAGAACTCTTGGTAGCACCAGTATCCAACAGGAAAGGTTCTGACACACCTGATGCAATCACCTTAATATAAGGCCCACTCTGATCTACTGGAACTGAAACAACTCCCTCTCTTTGTCTATGGCTGTCCTAGCAATCATTACTGTCCAAATGCTCATCCTCTGTATAGTAATCATCAGTATAGTACTGAGCCGTCCTACCAGATGCATTAACCTGTTGATCAAATCTGTTCATTGAGTTTTGAGGGAGGAATGGGCGCGCGCTCTGGGGAACATATCCACGTCCTCTTCCTCTAGGTGCTTGTGGAACACCTCGACCTCTTATACCAGAAGTACCATTTGCGCGCTGTAGCAAAGCAGGGCAACTATACTTGAAATGACCCTCTTCCTTGCAATATGAACACTGATTGGGACCTACTGGGATACGTGGCTGAGCATACTCGGCTCTTTGCGAGTTTCTCTGAAACGGTTGGGGCTGATAGTTATTCTGATAGTTGTTCTGTGCACCACTATTCTGACCACCACGTGGCGGGTACGCTTGTTGTAACAGAACCTTTGTTTTCAATTCTTTTGTTTTCTTCTCTACTCTATCTCTCTCATCTTTATCTCTATTTTCGTAGTACTGTGCAGTAGCCAATATCTGTGCTGAAGAGGAAACTGCCCAAGAACTTTCTGAGTCTTTTAACTTTTTACACAACTCAGGAAGCAGATTATGCACAAATTTATCGACGAACAAACGTTGACCACCTTCCGTGCTCATATCTTGACCACTGTGGTCCACAAACGTTTCTTCAAACCTGGTGAAGAAATCTGATACCATTTCTTCTTTCTTTTGCTTACATGCAGACAATTTATCCCAGTTTACACGCATCGCAGGCATTATAGTTTTCATGTAATCAATAATCCTACCAGGAAGCTCTGTCACTAAAGGCTCAGGTTTAGCACCACCAATTTGTCGGGCATCTGCAGCAGCAATATTCGCCCATGTGTCACCTAACTCTTGAGCATGGTCTGTATGGCGAATCTTTCCCCATAAAGGCTGTGGAACAACATTCCCAAACAACATGTCTATGTCAGCTAAATTCATAATGCAAGACCCCGCAGTCTGTGACAATTCCTTGTAATACCTTGTAGGATTCTTACGGGGATCAGGCAATGTCTGCTTAAGGGCTAAAACTTCAGCTCGCTTCCATGGAACGTGTACCCATACACGCTGTAAATGAGGCAGGACAGGTGGATTAGCATTTGGATCCCCTTCCCTCCACTGTGGGGGAACTTCCCTCATGGGGTACTGTTTCCCTTTCTTTTTAGCAGAAGAATCATATTTAAACAATAACCTGGAAACACCTTCAGTCCTAAACGACAATAACATCGCAACTGCTTTCTCGACATCTGAACCCACAATCAAACCTGTCGAAAAATCAAACCGTACACGACACAACTTAGACGGATTGGGCTCCAAACCATTTTCCTCTAAATCCTCAGAAAGAAAAGTACACATTTTTTCAAAAACGTATCTCTGTTTCGGTTCTTCCCACTGATGGAATGCATCCATAACAGACTCTAGTTCATATCTCGCTGGTTCAGTAACCCATTTATGCGCCAAATAATTCAGTGTCTCTTTCTCCCTACCATCAGGCAATTGGCTACGCAATTGTTTACGCTCTGAAACTGGGGTCGTAGCTAATGACCCAAGGAGAGGGGATAAAAGACTAGTCACAGTGTTTGTCATTCTATGACGGATAGAGGGAGAGGTTGACAAATGAACAGGAGGAAAAACAGAATGAGACAAGGCAGAGACAGAAGCAGTGTCAGAAACAATACCAGGAGTGGTAGTCGCTATAGTAGTCAAAGTTGTAGGAAGTAAAGGCAGAGCAGATGTCAAAGCCGGTGGCCCTTGAGGAGGCTGCACCGGAGGAATAGGAACCAACTGAAGAATAGCTGGTGGGTGCTGGGGAGGAGCAGGAGGCAATGCAACCACTGGTTGTGCAACCAGAGGTTGCGGAGGTGCCGTGGCATTCTGCGCATAGGGTGGTGGCGAACTTAGCAAATGCGACATTAGGGGATCTTTTTCAGAGTCTTTTGCTGCATCTTGCTGAAGAGGCGGCAAAACTGGATAGCATTTATCTACTGTCATTTTATGTCGCCTATGCAACTGCTCATTCAACTGTTCTACTTCGTTATCTTTAAACTGTATAGCAGCTTGCATAATCGAAATACCTTTTTCGCTCTTATTTTTCTTAGCTAATGTAATTTCCTTTTGCTTGGCTTCCTTACGCCATAAGCGGAAAGAATCAAACATTGCCGGCCGGGCTTTCTTCTTAAAAAGTCTAACTTCGAGGTTATCTAAGATTTCTGTGTCAAAGCTACCATTTTGGGGCCATTTTAAAACACCATATTTTCTGGTGTAACGGATCCATACTTCATTATATGTGATGGGGCCTACTCCGTGCTTCACATATAGTTCATAGGTTGGAGTTCCAATCGGAGGAACCGGACATGAGTCCTCCAACCGGGAGTCCCTTTTACAACCAAGACAAAACAAATTTCCAAGTCTGCTAAGACCAGGCATCTTCGCTCACTAGTCTAGCTTCAAACTTCAAAGGATTATCGTTTACGATAGTCTCGTGAATACACGAGTCCTTCGGCTTTGGTACTTGCAAGTTCCAAATCAAAGTGATCCCGAAGGGATACCAAACCAAATGTCCAACTAAGGACCAAACCAAGTGTCCAACTAAGGACTGGGAGACGCTCCACTTATACTTAACTGAAAATATCGATGACGTCACCAGAAGACTCGTCTTATCGTTTCGCTCTACCAAACATCAAGGGTCCAAATCAGGGCGATAACCAGGGCAGCAGTCCTTCGTAGCCGTCGGGAAGTGGGGAACCTCGCAGCAAAGACTTTCGGACCACGTCGACATGCAGGGGTCGATGAAGTGGCGGCCTTCCTCCAGAATTTTCACACGAAGCTCCTCACGGACCTCAGGCTTGGACCGGTACCGCTGGTATCGCCCCACGTTGGGCGCCAACTGAGGTACTGGATTTTTCAGAACCGGTACTGGTCCGGTAACCCAGCGGTGCCAGGGTACACCCAAAGACCTCGGGTACTTTCCTGATTCAGACCACAGAAACTCAGAGTCTTCCAGGTGAAGTCAAAGATCGAATTTATTGGCTGCAACCAAGTAACAAGCATCCTAGAAGTACAACAGCACGGTTTGTATGTTCTCAGGAGACTGTCTGTCAATGCAAAATCAGGTTTCCTTATATACAGTTTTTTAAGCTTCAGGCAAACATTCTTGACATTTTGGTTGGTCATTCACATGTTTTCACTACAAAGGAAAAAACAGTGTCATGATGAAACCTCATATTTCATGTCATCCAACCCATAATAAATTACCCTGCAAGGCCTAGAATTTCACATCAGATAAGTGTGGACCCCGAATAAAAACGGGCACCTCCCCCTCGTAAAGTAAGAAGAAGAAAAGAGCAGGTGCAGGTGTGAGCAAGATTAGGCAGGGTGTGTTAGCGATAATAAGGGTTTTATGGCATGGTGTGCCTTGATGCTATCTGATTCGGCCACTGGGAGAGGGACTGACCAAACAGGTTTGGCCTGAGGCAATGGTTCCAGCTTGCCCAGGTCAGAGAAAAGTCAATCAAGGTGTACGTGTCCTTGGAATCAAATCTGACTGTATTATAAGCCTATGTGAGGGCAACTTCTAAAATGGCTGCCGTGTATAAAATGGGAGCCACGAGTGCAGGCCGAAAATTGTGATTTGGAGGTGAAAACGCTGCTGGAATTGAGCGAAAATGCTCATGCTTAGTGTACTAGTCATTATCGGTCTTTTGATACTAAAATCGTACTGCTGTGGCAAAGTAAATTACATGGGTCCAGAATTTTTAGAACCACACCCTGCCCTGTCAGTGCATGGCTTAGTGCATAGGGCTGCTCCCTGTGTGTTGTGTCCGCAAATGGTAGTGGTGTTTCAGGCACTGACCATGTGTCTTTTCTGTCTTTCACCCCTTTTTGTTTTGTCACCCTGTCCTTGTGTGCATTCGCATCATCTGGTGGAGGAGCAGTGTAACTGGAGCAGGAGCGTGCTGTATCCCACATGGCCCTGGAGAGTGAAGTAACGGAGTCCGAAGGCACCAGTGGGACGGAGGGCGAGGGAGCTCCACAACGGGGACAGGAGCAGACACCAGAGACAGCGACTCCTCCTCTGATGGGAGCTCCCTGGCAGTGGTGGGCACCTCTGTGCCCACCGCATCAACAGGTACATCTGCCACCCCACCTACCAGCACCGCTCTCCCAGCAGCCCCTCATCGAGTTTCCGGTGCCCGCTCACCCATGAGGGTGGGCATCTCCTTCGTCGCAGGCACCTCAGGCCCTGCCCCAGTCAGCCCTGCTGCCCTCAGTGAGGAGGCTATTGACCTCCTGAGATCCCTCACTGTTGGGCAATCAACCATTTTGAATACCATCCAGGGTGTTGAGAGGCATTTGCAGCAAACAAATGCATACCTGGAGGGCATTCATTCTGGCGTGGCGGCCCAACAGAGAGCATTTCAGGCTCTGGCCTCAGCACTGATGGCAGCCATTGTCCCTGTATCCAGCCTTCCCCCTCCAACTTCCTCTACCCAGACCCAATCCCCTGTACCTCAGCCTATCCCAAACACACCATCAGACCACCATGCACACTCATCAACACACAAGAGTGGACATGGCAAACATAAGCACCACACATCCCATAGGCACTCACACAAACACCATCCCCATGGAGACACACCAACATCCACTGCCTCCACTGTGTCCCCCTCCACGTCCACCTCCTCCCTCCCTGTCTCATCTCCACTCACACCTGCATGCATTACATCTTCATTCACTACCTCCATCATCAGTACGCCCATCACCACACACCCCTCACGTGCACTCACCACCCCCACTACCATTCCCACATCCCCTGTGTCCTCTCCCAGTGTGTCTGTGAGCCCTCCTCCCAAGGTACACAAACACAGGCACACACCCACCCAACAGCCATCCACCTCACAACAGCCTCCGGCCCATGCACCTTCACCCGAATTCAGCAGATGTACACCTCCTACAACCACTACCTCTTCCTCCACTCCCAAACCCCCTCCATCTTCCCGTCCCAGTGTTTGTAAGAAACTCTTCCTCGCAAACTTTGACCTCTTCCCTACACCTCCCCCCGTCCTTCCCCTTGGGCCAGGCTGTCCGGGTCCCAGCCCAGCACCACAGCCACCAAATCCTCTAGCACAGCGGTCTCAGCAAGTCCGGTCACATTGCAGGCAGCACCCATCAGGGCTGCAAATGTGCCAACTAGCGAGGCCAAGGAGCATGCCATTCCGCCACCTGCCAAGGGGAAGAAGGTGCACACATGCCAGAGGGAGAAGCCGCACCTACCAGCAAGTAAGGGCTCCTCCAAGCCAAAAGGGGACAGTGGCAAGGCACCAGCAGTGACATTAAAGGTGGGGAAGGGACACAAGCCGAAGAGCAGAGCAAGACAGGGCAATGAGGTTCCGGCTAAGGGACCAGAGTCACCCCTTCTGTCAACCACAACATTAACCAGTACGGCAGTGGACACCACCACCTGCAGCGCCACCTGCACCAGCACCACCACCAGCACTGCCACCTGCACGTCTGCTGCCTCACCAACAGTTCCCAGCATCATCCCCAGTGGGCAGCCGTCCGAGGCTGCAGGAGATGTCCTGGTGTGTCCCTCAACAGGTGGAGACACATGCACCACCGTCAGCACCTCCGCCACAGACACCGCCGCAACCACCGCCACCAGCCCCACGACGTGCTCAGACAGTGCCACCACAGCTATCATGGCAATCTTCCCCAGTGTCCAGCCGTCCGAGGCTGTAGGAGACCTCCTGCTGTGTCCCTCAACAGGTGCAGACACATGGACCAGCACCTCCGCCACAGACACCACCGCCACCAGCCCCGCGACTTGCGCAGACAGTGCCACCACAGCTGACATGGCAATCATCCCCAGTGGCCAGCCTTCCGAGGCTGCAGGAGACGTCCTGGACACTGACCAGCATACATTGGGCATGACTCCCAGCACTGTTTGTACCAGCAGGTGGCAGGCGAAGTTGCAGCAGGGTGGAGTGTGTCTCTGCCTCCATGGAGTATCATGCTACCTGTTCCCAGGCAATCTCGTGGCACACACACCCAAGTGAGGGAATGGGACCTGCCACACTGCATGTGAAGCACTCTGGGCACAAAGCACCCTCTAGAACCAGTTGAGTAAGGCATCCACTACCTCAGTCCTTGGCACTCTGGGAACAAAGCCCCCTCCAGAACCAGTGTAGATTCACATCCACTACCTCAGTCCTTGGCAGGATGAAGCACTCTGGACACAAAGCCCCTTCCAGAACCAGTGGAGTAAGGCATCCACTACCTCAGTACTTGGCAGGATGCAGCTCTCTGGGCACTAAGCCCCCTCCAGAACCAGTGGAGATTCACATCCACTACCTCAGTCCTTGGCAGGATGAAGCACTCTGGGCACAAAGCCCCCTCCAGAACCAGTGGAGATTCACGTCCACTACCTCAGTCCTTGGCAGGTGAAGCACTCTGGGCACAAAGACCCTTCAGAACCCGTGGAGACTGTTATCCACTTGTGAGACTGTGGCTTAGCACTCCCCAGGATAAAGCATTGGGCAAACCATCCACTTGAGAGACTTGTGAGACTGTGGCTTTACACTCCCCAGGATAAAGCAGTGGGCAAACCACCCACTTGAAAGACTTGTGAGACTGTGGCTTTGCACTCCCCAGGATAAAGCAGTGGGCATGAAGCCACCGCGTGGAGCAGTGGCGTCGTCCGTTCATCTGGCTGAGGTCCCCCCATCCCCCTGAGGTGCCTGTTTATTTTCCATCTGATGCCTCTGCAGCGATCTCTCCGTTTTGAGTCAGGTATCTTGTGTGGGCTCTGACCCTGTTTACCAGGCAGGTCGCTCCCCTCACCGCCACGCAGCCCCTGTGAGACCGCTGACCGCTGCTTTATTCCTGTGTCCTTTTGCTGCCTTGTACTGCTCCCCTCACCTTTTTCTGCCCAGTTTGTGGTCCTAAATCTCGGTTTCCCTGCGCACCGCGTCTCCCCCTCGCTGCCCGTTTCCCGCCGCCGCGTCCCGTAGCTCCGCCCCCCTCGCACCCCATTGGCTGCCCCGCTCCCACCTCCCAGCTGCTCCTCCCTCCCTCTCCCACTCATATGGAGGCCGCGCAGCGGTAGAGAGAGCGACCTCTGACCCTTGTTTACCAGGCAGGTCGCTCCCCTCACCGCCACGCAGCCCCTGTGAGACCGCTGACCGCTGCTTTATTCCTGTGTCCTTTTGCTGCCTTGTACTGCTCCCCTCACCTTTTTCTGCCCAGTTTGTGGTCCTAAATCTCTGTTTCCCTGCGCACCACGTCTCCCCCTCACCGCCCGTTTCCCGTCGCCGCGTCCCGTAGCTCCGCCCCCTCACACCCCATTGGCCGCCCCACTCCCACCTCCCAGCTGCTCCTCCCTCCCTCTCCCACTCATATGGAGGCCGCGCAGCGGTAGAGAGAGCGACCTCTGACCCTGTTTACCAGGCAGGTCGCTCCCCTCACCGCCACGCAGCCCCTGTGAGACCGCTGACCGCTGCTTTATTCCTGTGTCCTTTTGCTGCCTTGTATTGCTCCCCTCACCTTTTTCTGCCCAGTTTGTGGTCCTAAATCTCTGTTTCCCTGCGCACCGCATCTCCCCCTCGCCGCCCGTTTCCCGCCGCCGCGTCCCGTAGCTCCGCCCCCCTCGCACCCCATTGGCCACCCCGCTCCCACCTCCCAGCTGCTCCACCCTCCCTCTCCCACTCATATGGAGGCCGCGCAGCGATAGAGAGAGCGACCTCTGACCCTGTTTACCAGGCAGGTCGCTCCCCTCACCGCCACGCAGCCCCTGTGAGACCGCTGACCGCTGCTTTATTCCTGTGTCCTTTTGCTGTCTTGTACTGCTCCCCTCACCTTTTTCTGCCCAGTTTGTGGTCCTAAATCTCTGTTTCCCTGCGCACCGCGTCTCCCCCTCGCCGCCCGTTTCCCACCACCGCGTCCCGTAGCTCCGCCCCCCTCGCACCCCATTGGCCACCCCACTCCCACCTGCTCCTCCCTCCCTCTCCCACTCATATGGAGGCCGCGCAGCGGTAGAGAGAGCGACCTCTGACCCTGTTTACCAGGCAGGTCGCTCCCCTCACCGCCACGCAGCCCCTGTGAGACCGCTGACCGCTGCTTTATTCCTGTGTCCTTTTGCTGTCTTGTACTGCTCCCCTCACCTTTTTCTGCCCAGTTTGTGGTCCTAAATCTCTGTTTCCCTGCGCACCGCGTCTCCCCCTCGCCGCCCGTTTCCCGCCACCGCGTCCCGTAGCTCCGCCCCCCTCGCACCCCATTGGCCACCCCGCTCCCACCTGATCCTCCCTCCCTCTCCCACTCATATGGAGGCCGCGCAGCGGGTGCGCCGCTGGCGCGCCGAAGGCGCGCCTAAGGCAAGCCCGTCTGCACCCGTCCGCATCTGGCCCGCGCCCAGCGCCAGACCCCCTGGCCCCCGCAGAGGCCAGCCCACCCGCAAGACCTACAACGCCGCCACTCTCATCGCAATCAACACCGGCCGGATCCCCGGCTGCTGCAGAGCCACCCCTAGACGCACCCACGGGCCCTTCACCTGCCAATCCTGCAAGTTCTCCTGCATTCAGACACAGACCGCACCCGCCAAGCCAAGCACCAGCAGCAACCACCTGAAGTGCATCCTGCTCAACACCCGCTCTATCCACAGACACACCGTGGAACTCTGGAACCTGCTCGACACCACATCTCCAGACGTCGCCTTCCTCACAGAAACCTGGATGAATGCCTCCTCAGCGCCCGACATCGCCATCGCCATCCCGGACGGATACAAGATCACCCGGAGGGACCGCGTCAACCAGACAGGAGGAGGCATCGCCATCGTCCACAAGAACACCATCCGCATCACAACCAACTCCGACGACACCCTCACAGCCACCGAACATCTCCACTTCCAGATACACACCGACCCCAAGACCACACTCAGAGGCACCCTCATCTACAGACCCCCAGGACCCCGCACACAATTCAGCGAAGACATCGCAGACTTCATCAGCCCACACGCCCTCCCCTCCGCTGACTACATCCTCCTAGGGGACCTCAACTTCCACCTGGAGAACAACAACGACAACAACACCACCACCCTGCTGGACAACCTCGCCAACCTCGGACTCAAGCAACTGGTGAACACCCCCACCCACTACGCCGGACACACGCTTGACCCAGTCTTCTCCTCCAGCAAGTACATCTCCTTCAGCCACTCCACCGGACTCCACTGGACAGACCACAGTTGTGTCCACTTCAGCTTCAGAAGAACCACGACTCACCACCACCCACAACAGGCTCCCCGCAGGAGCTGGAACAAGATCACCACCTATCAGCTCTCCACATCACTGAGCCAGAACCCTCCCGCCAGCTCAGCGGACCCCAACCAAGCAGACAACAACCTCACACAGTGGATCACCAACTGCGCTGACAACCTCGCACCTCTGAAAACCCATCCCACCAGGCCCAACAGCAAGAAAGCCTCCTGGTTCAACACCGACCTGAAGAACTCCAAGAAGAACTGCCGCACCCTCGAGAAAGCCTGGCGAAAAAACCCGACCACAGACAACATGACCGCCCTCAAGCACGCCTCCCGCAAACACCACCAGCTGATCCACACCACCAAGAAGACAGCATTCAAAGAACGACTAGACAACAACGCACACAACAGCAAGGAACTCTTCAGCATCGTCAAAGAGCTCTCCAACCCCAGCGCCGGAAACAACGACATCACTCCCTCACAAGACCTCTGCGACTCACTCGCCTCGTTCTTTCACCGCAAGATCGCTGACATACACAACAGCTTCGGCGCACACACCACGCACCCAACCACCAAACCGATGCCCCCCAACACCACCCTCCGCGCCTGGACCCCGGTCAGCACCGAAGACACCATCCAGATGATGAACACCATCCATTCCGGTTCTCCAACCGACCCATGCCCCCACCACGTCTTCAACAAAGCCGACTGAGTCATCGCACCCCATCTCCGGGACATCATCAACTGCTGCTTCAACACCGCCACCCTCCCGGAGAGCTGGAAACATGCCGAACTCAGCGCCCTCCTGAAGAAACCATCAGCAGACCCCACCGACCTCAAGAACTACCGCCCCATCTCGCTCCTCCCGTTTCCTGCCAAAGTCATCGAGAAGACCGTCAACAGACAGCTAGCCGCCTTCCTCGAGACTAATGGATCCCTCGACCACTCGCAGTCCGGCTTCCGAGCCAACCACAGCACCGAGACCGCCCTCATCGCAGCCACCGACGACATCCGAGCCCTGCTCGACAACGGGGAGACAGCGGCCCTCATCCTCCTGGACCTCTCCGCAGCGTTCGACACTGTCTGCCACCGCACCCTAGTGCAGCGCCTCAGCAACATCGGAATCCAAGAGAAGGCACTAGAGTGGATCATCTCGTTCCTCGCCGGAAGAACCCAGAGAGTCCGCCTCCCCACGTTCAGATCCGAGGCCACCGAAGTCAGCTGCGGCGTACCACACGGATCATCACTCAGCCCCACCCTCTTCAACGTCTACATGAGCCCCCTCACAGCCATCGCACGCCAACACAACCTCAACATCATCTCCTACGCCGACGACACCCAGCTGATCCTCTCCCTCACCAACGACCCAGCCACCGCCAGAACCAACCTGCATGAAGGGATGAAAGACGTAGCCGAGTGGATGATGAACAGCCGCCTGAAACTGAACTCAGACAAGACGGAAGTCCTCATCCTTGGATCATCACCCTCTGCCTGGGACGACTCCTGGTGGCCCCCTGCCCTGGGCAGCGCACCCAAACCAACGGACCACGCACGCAACCTGGGCTACATCCTGGACTCCTCCCTCTCGATGACCAGACAAGTCAACACCATCTCATCATCATGCTTCAACATCCTACGCATGCTCCGAAAGATCTTCCGATGGATCCCCACCAAAACCAGGAAGACGGTCACCCAGGCACTCGTCACCAGCCGACTGGACTACGGTAACACCCTCTACACCAGAACCACGGCCAAACTACAGAAAAGACTCCAACGCATCCAGAACGCCTCCGCACGCCTCATCCTTGACATCCTCCGTCACAGCCACATCTCCGGACACCTGAGAGACTTGCACTGGCTCCCCGTCAGCAAGAGAATCACGTTCTGTCTCCTCACCCACGCACACAAGGCCCTCCACGACCTGGGCCCCAGGTACCTCAACAACCGCCTGACCTTCTACACTCCCACCCGCCAGCTACGATCGACCAGCCACGCCCTTGCTGCCGTGCCACGCATTAGAAAAGCCACCATGGGAGGAAGATCCTTTTCCTACCTGGCAGCCAAGACTTGGAACTCCCTCCCCATCCACCTCCGCCTGACCCAAGACCACCTCTCCTTCAGGAAGCAACTCAAGACCTGGCTGTTCGAGCAGTAGCGGTCCCCCCTCCCCCAGCGCCTTGAGACCCTCCGTGTGAGTAGCGCACTATACAAATTTCTTGATTGATTGATTGATTGGGCTTTGCCCCTGCATTTTGGGACACTGATCCACGGACAATGATTTAATTAATATCCAGACTTGTGTAGTTGGTGTACATATTTGTATATACTGATATTTGAATTTGGCCTATCTGATATTTAAATGATTACACTCATTACAATCATATCCTTTTGGCACTTGTGTTCTTCCAGGGGGTGACGGGGTGTATATGTAATGTTGCTGCATGTATTTGTGTGTATGGTGTTGTGGGTAAGGGTGGGAGGTGGGGGTGTTGCATGTTGTGTGTGTGTGTCACTCTCTTTTCCCTCCCCCCTCCCCTGTGTGCTAGGTGCAGTACTCACCGTGGTTGTCGCCGGCGTCTTTGCTGCTCCTGATACAAGAGGAGGTAGACCAGCATCAGAAGGACCTGTAACTCGGGCTCCATGGTGCCCTGATTGTTCGGAAAGTGTTGAAAGGTGAGTGGTTTCCATTCCAAGTCCTGTTTCAGCTGTGCTTTTGATGGCATTGGTACTGCCCCGGAAAAGGTGGCAGATAGGCGTGTTGTAATACAGTGGGTGGAACCTTGTGTTCCGCCTGTCTGTTGGTGGTTACCGCCGCGGTGTTTGTTTCTACCACCGTGGCAGTCAGAGTGTTAAAGTAGCTGTCTATGTTGGCGGTTTCCCCCATGCTTGTGATTCCATTTTATTTTCCGCCGACCTGTTGTCGGTATTACCGCTGGTTTAAGACCGACCGCCAAGGTTGTAATGAGGGCCTATGTCTTTTTCCCTGTACAATCAGTTGTACAAAAATAAAAAAATGTTTGACATAGCAATTTGTGCACAAACACACTGAAGGGATTGTCAATTTGCCCAAGAGGTCCCCTTCGTTTTTTCTTGGGCACTTTAGTTTTCCTGTGAATTTTCAAAAGCAATCGCTATCTTTTTCTTTGTCACAAATGTTGGATCAATTTTACCTTTGGGTTTCTTTAGACATTCCATTATGAAATTACCCTTCTTTCCACAATACAGACACTGTCCATTTCTTCGTTGCATGTTTTTCTCCTCTTTGGTCAATGATGGGCGAACAGTTCCGATATCTATTGGTTCTATATTAGGATCTGAGGACAACTGAAGGTGTCTGGACCTTTCCATTCGCCAGTTGGTTTTTTCCCATTTTTTCCTTACTTCTTTTCTCTCTGAGAGTCTATTATCTATGCACTGGGTTAGATTAATTAAATCAGTACAAGTTACCGGTCGCAGTTCAACTTGGGCCAATACGTCTTTCAGTTCATCTTTTAGTCCTTGATAAAATACTGCTGAAATTCTTTCCTCTGGCCAAGCGGTTTCCACTACTAACCAGTTGAAGTGTGACAAATACGTTATCAAGTCTTTGTGTCCTTGACGTAGTTCTAGTAACTCTTTGTCTGCAGACATAGTTATTGCGCGCCTGTCAAATACCTTTACAAATTCTTCTACAAAACTACGCCAATTATACAAAAGGGGACTGTCTAATCGGGCTAAAGGCACTGCCCAAGTAGCTGCATCACCATTCAGATATGATATAAGGAATGCAATTCTAGATTGTGCGTCCGGAAAGGCACTGGGACGACACATAAAATGTAATTCCACCTGTCTGAGAAAAACCTGAACCTTATTGGGGTCCCAAGAAAATCTTTCTGGTGCAGCTAGAGGAATCTGTTTTGGCACGTTCACAGCTATGTTAGTAGGTGTGGAAAGCGTAGGATGAGACTCAGATTCAGAACCATCCACCTTACTCTGTAACTGGGTTACTTTGTTAACTAAATCCAATGTAACATTTTTTGAGTCTGTCAAATCCCTTTGCATTTGAGTGACTACTTGCATAAGGGTGTCTATGGTGGCCATCTTGCGCAGCTCACGTACAGACCAAGAGGAAAGTATAAACTTGTGGGCTCACTATTCTGTCACAGTGCCCTTTCCTCGGGATCTGCACGCTGCTGAACAAAAGGCCCACCTCCCGGCGTCATCAACTCAGAAGGCTATTATATCACAGATTTATGATGAAGCCAAGCGGGGGGGAAGGGAATTAGGGTAGGGAACTGCAGGTAGAGAGATCTGAAAAGAAACGGTTAGAACAAATATGCATACATTCATTAATAACAGTATAACTCACCAATAGACTCTTGAATAAAGGCGTCTCCGTGATATCAGATTGAGACCCTTTGTGAATTGGGCGTAGCCCATTCTTTGAATCATGGAACAAGAACATAATGCAACCTCTAATCCTAGAGATGGCAAGAGCTTTGGACTATGGTCATACTCTAAATATCAATCATGTAACAATTATGCATTCATAAGATAAATGTTTGATCTAAGCCTAGAAATTCTCAAAGACCTAAATATGTATCTCACATATTATGTTTCCCTAAACACAATGAAACTATAATTTGCTTATCTGTGAAACGTTTTCATATTTACTACCTAGGCCTGAAAGTTTACTCATTGAACTTGAAGCATTTTGTTCATTGGACATAAGCGTCTTGCTTGGTGTTGATGAAGCGCTTTGATCATCATACATGAAGCGCCTTTTTTATTATACCAGAGAGCGCTTTTACTTGCTTTGTCTGAAGCTCTACTCTCGTTATGCCAAGGGGCGCTTTACTCATGTGGCCTGAAGCGTTTTGATACTCGTGCCCAGATCGCTTCACTCATGTAGCCTGAAACGCTTTGATTGCCGTACCAAGGGTGCTTTACTCTTGTACCTTGAAGCGCTTTGCTCGTTGTGCTAAGGGGGCACTTTTACTCATGTGGACTAAACCGTTTTGATCCTCGTACCAAGACCGCTTTATTCATGTGGACTGAAATGCTTTGATTGTCGTGCTATGGGTGCTTTACTCATGTGGACTGAAACGCTTTGTTTGTCGTGCCAAGGGCACTTTACTCATGTGAACGGAAATGCTTTGATTGTCGTGCCAAGGGCGCTTTACTCATGAGGACTGAAACGATTTGATTATCGTGCCAAGGGCGCTTTACTCATGTGAACTGAAGTGCTTTGAATGTCGTGCCAAGGGTGCTTTACTCATGTGGACTGAAACCCTTTGATTATCATTCCAAGGGTACTTTACAGGTGTGGCCTGAAGCGCTTTGCTCGTTGTGCTAAGGGCCGCTTTACTCCTGTGATTCAAAGCACTTTGATCATCGCGCCAAGGCCGCTTTACTCTTAGAACTGGAAATGCTTCGCTTGTTGTGCTGAGGGGTGTTGCACTTTTGGAAGTAACCATTTCCTTCAAGATTCGGCTCATCAAGACCTTAGCGCTATGAGTAAGACATACTTGTATCTGAATTCACCATGGAAACAAGGATACTCCGACTTGCTGTCAATCTGCCATGCAGGAAATATGCTCATCTTCAGAGGAACCCCCACAAGGTCTGACTGCATCGAAGTCCTCAAAATAGTGAGCAAGGTGCTTGGGTGTGGCTGGGCTTTAAAGGCCTGCCACACCCCAAGATGGTCGCTGCCTCTAAAAACCTGGGAATTGTAGTCCCTTCATAGAATAGCACTGATAAGTTCATCTTGACCACTAATGTCCTGACCCTGCAGCTACATGAGCTTAACCACAGGGCAGGCAATGCTGATGACCACTTTTAGAATAGGATGGGATGACAAGTGGTGCGCATGAAGTGCCGCAAATACGTGCAGCGGAGTTTCGGGCGGGACCTGGACCGCACACAGCCTTATTCCTGACAATACCTGACTAGGTGGCCAATCCTCCTCTAATGGCTATTTAGGGTCTCTCCAGTGGGCTCTTCCTCAGATTACGACTTGCAAGAATTCATCAGGGTTCCTCTGTACTTCTCTCTTCGACTTCTGCCAAGGATCAACCGCTGACTGCTCCAGGACGCATGCAAAACTGCAGCAAAGTAACCAGAAGACTACCAGTGACATTGTAGCGTCTAATCCTGGAGGCTTTCTCGACTGTTTCCTGGTGGTGCATGCTCTGAGGGCTGCCTGCCTTCACCCTGCACTGGAAGCCATGAAGAAATCTCCTGTGGGTCGACAGAATCTTCCTCCTGCTCCAGCAGGCACCAAACTTCAGCTTCACCGGTACTCTGGGTCCCCTCTCATCCTGACGAGCGTGGACCCTGGAACACAGGTGGTGGACCCAAGTAACCCAAACTGTTCAGTGGTCCAACTGCCTGAATTTGGAGGAGGTAAGTCCTTGCCTCCTCTCCCCAGACAGTAATCCTGTGCACTGCGTGATCTGCAGCTACAAGGGCTTCTGTGCACATTTCCAAGAAATCCTGCATGCACAGCTGAGCATAGGACCCCAGCACTCCATCCTGCAATTCTCAGCTCCCTGAGTTGACCTCCGGTGTCGTGGGACCTCTCTTTGCAGTGTTGAGACGACCATCATGTTCAGTCTTCTTGAACCCATGTTCAAGGATTTCTGTGGGTGCTTCCTTCCTGTCCATGGGTTCTCTGTGTTGCTGAGGGCCCCCTCTGTCTCCTCTCCTAAGTGGTGACATCCTTGTCCTTCCTGGGCCCAGGCAGCACCCTTTTTCTCTAACCACGACTCTTGCAGGTAGCAAGGCTTATTTGGGTATTTTGCTAAGGAAACAACTCTGCATTCTCCAGCACACCGTGGGACATTTTCTGCATGAATAAGAACTTCCTACCTCCTTTCGTTCTTGCAAAACCTGCAGCTTCTTCCAACCAAAGGCAGCCATTTTGGGCCTTCATCTGGGGTTTAGTGGGCTCCTGCCCCCCCTGGACACTTTAGCGACTCTTGGACTTGGTCTCCTTCCTTTGCAGGTCTTCAGGTCCAGGAATATGTCTTCAGTGCTTTGCAGTCTGTTGTGGTCCTTGCAAAATCCTTTATCACAACTTTAGTGTGTTCCTGGGGAAATAGTAGTACTTTACTTCTACTTTCCAGGGTCTTGGGGTGGGGTCTCCTTTACACCCTTAGTGTTTTTTCACACTCCCAGTGACCATCTACACACTACACTTGCCTAGGGGTGCATTCGTGGTTTGCATTCCACTTTCTTAGTATATGGTTTGTGTTGCCCCTAGGCCCATTGCATCCTATTGTGTTTTACAGTGTTTGCACTACTTTCTGACTGTTTTACTTACCTGACTTGGTTAGTTGTGTATATTTTGTGTATGTAACTTACCTCCTAAGGAAGTATATTTTCTGAGATATGTTTGGCACATTGCCACTAAAATAAAGTACCTTTAATTTTTGTAACTATGAGTATTGTCTTTCTTATGATATAGTACCTATATGATATAAGTGGTATTGCATGAGCTTTGCACGTCTTCTAGTTCAGCCTTGGCTGCTTTGTTATAGCTACCTCTATCAGCCTCAGCTGCTAGAATACCACTACACTCTACTAATAAGGGATACCTGGACCTGGCATAAGGTGTAGGTACCATTGGTACCCACTACAAACCACGGTGGCGAGGGAGACACACACATGTAACCTCACAATGACATGCACACTCACACACAGCCACATGCATAGACGTACATACATAGTACACACACTATGACCATCACACACACACCAAAAACACACCAACCCCCAGATACACAGCACTGGCACAGTCACACAACAACCCACAACACCACCAAATGACACAACAACACCACAACACCCCAAAAGAACCAGAGAAATAACACACACAATCACACATCCATATAATGAGGCATACGTTATACCCCGCACACACATCACAACGGACCTGACATACACATTTTCACACACACTCACGCACAGAGTACAATCACACAAAAGCACACAACACTGAAAATAGCACGTCAACACAATCACAACACACAATACCAACACAAATACATGTCCCCAACCTTTACATATCCATCACACTATACACACCCATCACTGCGGGACAAATGCAACGCACACACTAAGACATGCTGCCAGACACCACTGGTAGCACAATCGCCAGACACAAAACTGACATACACACACACAAACAGAAGCAACTAAGACCAAAACAGCCAGAAAAAAGTGAGGCAGAACAAAGAATTAACTTTTGAACCAACAACCGGTTGGCCCTGATAAATGTCAAAAAAATAAATATATATATATATATATATATATATATATATATATATATATATACATCAGAAGAAACCCCGACTTATCGAGGCTCGTGTGCGGCGGTCTTGACATGGGATCGGGAATCCCATTAATATTTTAATCAGTATATCTCACCCAATTAGGACAAGAAATCAAGACAAAAAACGTTTTGCGTCTTGATTTCTTGTCCTAATTGGGTGAGATATACTGATTAAAATATATATATACATATACATAAATATGTACATAGATTAAGGCCATAGGCCAGTCCAAATATATATATATATGTGCAACATGCATAGATGGCACTTCCAAGTGCGCCAACTTGAGTCCTGACTGTAACCTCCAAAGGTACGGCATCAAGGGGCAGGCAGGCACCTCAGGTATTAGAGGGGTGGGGGGTTAGACTTGGGTATGGGAAGGGGATCTTTGGGCTTGAGAGCAGGACTTAGGTTGAGGAGGGGGCATAGTTACTTGTAGGGGGTTGGGGAGGTCTTGGAGGTGGAAGGGCTCGACTTGGGGAGGGACACAGAGCATTTGGGGTCACATGAGGTGGGAGAGGAGTAGGGAAAAGGTTCAACTCCAAGAGGAGAAATTTCTTAGGCACATGCGGATGGTCATGGCAAAAGGGTTTGGGAGTGGATGGAGAGAGAATGGTTGTTAGAGGTGTTTTGGAGGATGTCTTGGGTGCATGTGTGTGCGAGGTATGCTTGTCTGTGCTGGGTGTCTGTTGGGTGGGTGAATGTGGGTGTTTATGTGTCTTGGGAAGAAGGGGGAGGAGGTGCTGGGAGATGCCTTGGTGGATGGATGACTGTCTGTTGGGGTGGTGACTACAGGCATGGTGTATGTGCTGCATGTGGGCGTGTTTGTCATTGTGGTAACTGCGGATGAGGTGACTCGGGTGGATGTCTGAGGGTCTGCTATTGTGCTGACTGTGGGCACGATAGGGGTTGTGGCTGGATGGGTGAATGTTGATGTTGTGTCTGCAGATGTGTCCGGTGTTGTGTCTGTGATGTCAGGGGTAGCAGGGGAGTCAGTGCAGGTAGTGAGTGTTGGTGTGTCTGCAGGTGGGTGTTGTCTGTGTGCATGCCAGTGGTGGGTCTTGCGGTGCTTGTGTTTGTCAGCTGTACCCTTGGATGTTGAGGTGGATGCATGCTTGTCTGTTTGTGTGCTCTTGTTAGGTTGGGGAAGAGGGGTTTGGTATTGGGAAGAGGAAGGTAGAGGGGGGACGGAAGACAAAGGGTGACTGGCTGCCATCAGTGTGGAGGCCAGAGCCAGAAAGGATCTCTGTAGGCCAGCCAGTGCACAATGAATGCCCTCCAGGAACGCATTAGTCTGCTGAACTTGAGTTGCTAGTCCCTAAATGGCATTCACGATGGTTGACTGACTCACAGAGATCGACCTCCGGAGGTCAATAGCCTCCTCACTGAGGGCAGCAGGGCTGACAGGGGCAGGGGAATGGTGCCTGCGGTGAAGGAGATGCCCACCCTCCTGGGTGAGCAGGCACTGACTCCCGGGTGGGTGGGGAGCTACCGGGTAGGGCGATGGTAGTAGGACAAAGATGGTGCCTGGGTGGTCCCAGATGGGTCCTCTACTGCCAGGGAGTGTCTACTAGAGGGGGTGTCAGGAATAAGGCTGTGCACGGTCCAGGTCCCGCCCGAAACTCCGCTGCGTGGATTTGCGGCGCTTTATGCGCACCACTTGTCATCCTCTCTTGTTCCAAAAGTGGCCATCAGCGTTGTCTTGCCTGTGGTAAAGCTCATGTAGCTGCAGGGTCAGAACATTGGTGGACAAGATGCATTTATCAGTGCTATTCTATGAAGGGACTACAATTCCCATGTTTTTAGAGGCAGCAGCCATCTTGGGTGTGGCAGGCCTATAAAACCCAGCCACACCCAAGCACGTTGCTCACTATTTTGAAGACTTCGATGCAGTCAGACCTCGTGGAGGGTTCCTCTGAAGAAGAGCAGATTTCCTGCATGGCAGATTGACGTCAAATTGGAGTATCCTTGTTTCCATGGTGAATTCAGATACGAGTAGGTCGTACTCGTAGCGGTAAGGTCTTGATGAGCCCAATATTGAAGGGAGTTGTTACTTCTGAAAGGTAAAGCGCCCTTAGCACACAGAGCAAAGCATTCTCAGTTTTCAGAGTAAAGCAGCTTTGGCACGACGATCAAAGTGCTTCGGAGCACAGAAGTAAAGCACCCCCTTAGCACAACGAGCAAAAAGCTTCAGGATACACATGTAAAGTGCCTTTGGCACAGCAATCAAAAGCGCTTCAGTCCACATGAGGAAAGCGCCCTTGGCACGGCAATCAAAGCGCTTCAGTGCGCATGAGTGAAGCGACTTTGGCACTGCAATCAAATCGCTTCAGTCCACATAAGTAAAGTGCCCTTGGCACGGCAATCAACGCACTTCAATCCACATGAGTAAAGCACCCTTGGCACAGCAATCAAAGCGTTTCAGTCCATATAAGTAAAGCACCCTTTGCACGGCAATAAAAGCGCTTCAGTCCACATGAGTAAAGCGCCCTTGGTACAGCAATCAAAGCGCTTCAGTCCACATGAGTAAAGCGTCCTCGGCGCGGCAATCATAGGGCTTCATTTCACATGAGGAAAGCACCCTTGGCACAACAATCAAAGCGCTTCAGTCAACATGCGTAAAACGCCTTTGGCACAACAATCAAAGTGATTCAGGCCACATGAGTAAAGCACCCCCTTAGCATAATGAGCGTAGCGCTTAAGATAAGACAAGTAAAAATGCTTTCTGGCATAAGGAACAAAGTGCTTCATGTATAATAATCAAAGCGCTTCATGAACAATAAACAAGTCACTTCTGCCCAACGAATAAAGCGCTTCAAGTTCAATAAGTAAAACTTTCAGGTCTATAGTTGTAAATGTGAAAGCATTTTTTGGAGATAAGCAAATTATAGTTTCATTGTTTTTTTGGAAAGCATAATATGTGAAAAGCATATTTAAGTCTTTGAGAATTTCTAGGCTGTGATCAAACGTTTATGTTCTGAATGCATAGTTGTTACAGGATTGATATTCAGAGTATGACCATAGTCCAAAGCTCTTGCCATCTCTTGGTTCTGAGGTTGCAGTTTGTTCTTGTTCCATGATTCAAAGAAGGGGCTTTGCCCACACTTCAAAAGGGGTCTCAATCTGATATCACGGAGACGCCTTTAGTCAAGAGTCTATTGATGAGTTATACGGCTATGAATGAGTATATGCATATTTGTTCTAACCTTTTCTTTTCAGATCTCTCTCCCTGCAGTTCCCTACCCTAATTCCCTTCCCCCCGCCTGGCTTCATCATAACTCTGTGCTATAATAGCTTTCTGAGTTGGTGACGCCGGGAGGTGGGCCTTTTGTGCAGCAACGTGCAGATCCTGAGGAGAGGACACTGTGACATGCGGATTCCGAGGATGATCCTGTCTTCCCCGTGGTACTCCCCTCACCCTTCGGGCTACTGGGTCCATCGCAGTCAGTGATATCAGCACTCCGGGTTCCATGGCCAGCAGCATCCCCACTCATCTGTGCCTTGTCTCCTTCGCCTGCAGTGCTGATGCACACAAATAGAGAGAGGGAGGGAGGAAGAGATAGAGAGGGAGAGTCATCACAGTCCTCACATACACACATTACAACATGTACAACTGTAGGTATACATCTGCTGGCTAGGCAATTCCACATAGATAATCACATAACCTACATAATGTCACAACATGTTACTTCTATCTACCCCTTTATGTCATCTCTCTCACTGACATCATAATCCATGTAAGGTAGCACAAATGGAGCATTACTTCAAATCACCTGTAAAGCTGTGTCAACATGTTCATCAGGCCCTGGCTTAAGGTGAAAATCCTTCCTAATCCTGGTCATTACTCTCCATACTCCCATCACCTTTAGGCAACGTAGTTGAACGATCACACCATATCATGCATGTTCTGATTCAACACCAGACCACTCAATGTCCATAAGTCATGTCCCATGCAAGTAGAGACAACTATATTCACAGATGACACAGCACCTGCCATTCCAATCACATGCCTAGCCGAACCGTCTGTACATATATTCCAAAATGGATACAATCGCTGATGAAGTCACAACATGTGGCAGTCCCATACAGGTGCAATCTGATGTTAAGATTCCATGTCTGAAGAACAGCCATGTCAGTACATGTACCAAATCTTTGAGGAATATCTGTAGTCACTATAGACAGATACATACACCACATCACATTATACATGCATTTACAGCTGCATAGGCCTACGTAGCACACATGAGACATCCACTGCCAAACACAGAGTGCAGTGTAAGAACAACTAACCAAAGGCCTGCAAACTAAATCATAATAGTGCACATGACATTCCACCTGGCATGCAGATACAGTTCCACAAAATGACTACATGAGTAAACCAACATCACTCACACCATTCCTGACGTGATTACCTGTACCTAAATCCAAACAACACACATATCCCACTGAAGAGACATGTACACATGATGTACACATGCTTCTACATGACTGCCATTGCACTTACAACATATCCCACAACAGCAACACCTGTATGACAAACAGTAGTTCAGCCAAACCATAGGATCTTGAAGAAAGAAGTGACTCAAAACCATTTCCTGTCCAAACTGTCCACAGCAGGTAGGAGTGTCCCACTTAACAATATCTGCCCCCAAGTAACCATTGTGACATGATGGGTAATACCATATGTTGCACTAGCATTGGTAGGCTATTGGCACTAATATGATGGTCATTGCACATTGGCATAGGGTAGGACAGCTTAAACACTTACCTCCTGTGAAACAAGGGCATTGGGATAAGAGTGAATCATCTACAGTTCAATGGCACTTAAATGCATGGTAAGGCCAAATATCAACAATCAGACAGCCCTAGTTGGATGTCCCTCCATTACAACCTCCACATACCCCATAGCATGATAAAGAAGGGACAATGGGGACACATCCACAAACCATATGTACAGTCTTATACTGGCCATATCAATTGTATCAATTGACCAAGCGCGTAAGGTATCTAGGACCTTTACCACAGATGTCAAGCACTCATTGGCAATACATCAGATAGATGGGAGATGTATGACACCTTAGAGCTACATATTTAAATATTCAGATGTGTGAACCTGGAAATACTAGATGGGTTGGATGAAACAGCAGCTTGCCTACATATATATATAGCTGGGTGGAGTCACACATGTGGCAATGTCAATTGTTCATCTCCACATGTAGTCATAGGTATACCTTGACACAGGTTATCTAAACATACACATGGCCAACCCCTGTGCTTGATCTCCATCTATTAGTCAGGCAATGTGAGTACTATGTAATCCCACTAGTCTCCATACAAGTAGCACACACTACATTGTCACAGCTGCTAAAGTGTGACAGAAAACACAATACTACCTTAGCCAAATGCAAGGATAAAGTCAGCACTTGTTAGACCTGACAGCCTTAGGGTGGTCATCCCCCAGCTTTTTGCCTGCCTCCCTCCACTTTTCTAACACAGTTTTTGTTGGTTTTATGACTCTGTGCACTTTACCACTGCTAACCAGTGCTAAAGTGCATATGCTCTCTCCCTAAAACACAGTAACAATGGTGCATCCCCAACTGTCATATTTGATTAACTTATCAGTCCTAATTAAAGTGCACTACATGTGCCCAGGGCCAGTAAATTAAATGCTACTAGTGGGCCTGCAGCACTGATTGTGCCACCCTCATATGTAGCCCCTTAACTATGTCTCGGGCCTACCATTGCAAGGCCTGTGTGTGCAGTTTCACTGCCACTTCGACTTGGCATTTAAAAGTCCTTGCCAAGCCTTAAACTTCAATTTTTCTACATATAAGTCACCCCTGAGGTAGGCCCTAGGTACCCCATAGGGCACAGTGGTATGTAGGTAAAAGTCAGGACATGTACATATATATTTTATGTGTCCTGGTAGTGGAAAACTCCTAAATTCATTTTCCACTACTGTGAGGCCTGCTCCTTTCATAGACTAGCATCAGGACTGCCCTCACACACTTTTTGAGTGATAGATTCTGATCTGAAAGGGGTAACCAGGTCATATTTAGTATGGCCTGAATGGTAATAGAAAATACTTCCTATTGGTGAGATTGGATTTTATATTACTGTTTTAGAAATGACACATTTAGAAAATGAGCATTTCTCCGCACTTAAAACCGTCTGTGCCTTACAGCCTGTCTCCAATCAACGTCTGTCTGTGCTGGTTGACAGCTTCCTTGTGCAATTCACCCACCCAGACAACCACAAGCATGAGACACTTCTGGATCTACACCTGCATCCTGTCAAGAGAAACTGTCTAGCTGTCCAAAGGACTCATCTAGACTGCTTTGCTGAGAAGGACTGTTGCCGTGCTGTTGCCCTGCTGCCCAGCTGACATCTGACTTTGCTGAGAAGGATTCTGCCTTCCCCTAAAGTGTTCTACAAGGGCTTGGATTGAGCTTGCCTCCTGTTTTCTGAAGTCTCAGGGCCAAAAAACGTAATCTCTTTAGGAAACTCCGTGTGTGTAGAAAAACGACGCACCGCCTGCCGAAATCAATACAAAGCCTGCTTTGTGACTGAGAAATTGCAGTACACATGACTGGAATGACGCAGCCCCGACTTCTCGACTGGAATTTAGACGTAAGACCTGCCTTGCAACGGAAAAATTGTTGCATCACCTACCGGATTGATGCAGTGCCTTTGCCCTCTTCCAGCACGTCAAGGATTTTCCCTGCATCGTCCCTGGATGTCAAAATATTCCCAGTGTACAAGGCTGACCTGGTTTGTAGTGGGTACTCAAGGTACTTACACCTTATACCAGGTCCAGTTATCCCTTATTCGTAAAATGTAGTCATTGTCTAGAAGCCAGGCTGTCTAGAGGTAGCTGTAGGCAGAGCAGTCAATGCTGAACTAGGATACAGGCAAAGCTCTTGCAATACCACTGTAGTCACACAGTACTTACACATGAAAGACAATACTCAGTGTTACAAAAATAAAGGTACTTTATTTTAGTCACACAATGCCAAAAATACTTTGTAGGCTATACTCCCTTAGGAGGTAAGTAAATCATACAATATAAACACTAGTAACCAGAAACAGGTAAGTACATAGTAGGAAAACAGTGCAAATAGTGAAAACCACAATAGGTTCAATGGGCCTAGGGGAAACACAAACCATATACTAAAAGAGTGGAATGCAAAAGTCGGATTCCCACCTAGGCAAGTGTAGTGTGTAGAGGGGCACTGGGAGTGTAGGAAAACACCAAAGGTAAGTAATGTACACCACCCCAGAGTCAACGAAAGCAGGAGTAAACCACAGCAAGTTTTTTGAAAACACACTAGAAGACGTGCTAGAAGATAATGCAAGAACCAGAAGAGACTGCAAGACATCAACAATGGATTCCTGGACCTGTGGACCTGTGGAAGAAGGGGACCAAGTCCAAGGAGCACTGAAGAGTCCAGGGAGAACAGGAGCCCCTGCTAACCTGGATGAAGGTGCAAAAGTGGAACCACCGGTGAGAAGACAAAAGGCCTGATTGCGACCTTGGCAGGGGGGATTACTCTGTCACAAACGTGATGGATACCCTTCCTGACATATTACAAGTCCCATCATATCCTATGGAACATGTAATACGGAGGAAGCAATATCCGTCACATTTGTAATGGAGTTATCCCCTCAGCCAACGTCATAATCAGGCCCAAAGTCAGTATTGCACCAAAGAAGACAGATGCGGGTTCTTGGTTGGTGCAGAAGATGTCCCACGCCGGATGGATGAATGCAGTCTGGTTTGCTTCACTGGATTCCACCAACAAGCCTTGGCACATGCAAAGCTCTCAGTTAGCGGAAAATGGCGCTTCCCAGGACCAGAAGGGACCTTGTGGCCTCTACCCCAGAGGGGGGAGACAGAGGGGGCTCTCAGCAACTCAGAGAGCCCTCAAAAGACCAGGCAGCGTGCACAGGAGTGACGAAGGAGGTGCAAATGAAGGCCCAAGCAGCACAACACAAAGGATTCCCACGCCACAGGGGAACCACTCAGGAAGCTGTGCATCGCAGGATGGAGTGCTGAGGGCCTAAGCTGTGTTGTGCATGAAGAACTTCGGGAACTGCCTTGCGTGGGGAGGCAAGCTCTAACCTCCACCAAAGTTGGACAGCTGGACGGGGGGACTGCCGGAGTCACTTTAGTCCACCACCCATGTTGCTGGATCCACGCCTGCCATCTGGAGAGGGGGTCCGAGCCACCGGTCATTGCTGCAGAGAGGTGCGTGTTGAAGCAGGGACGGGATTCCGTAACTCCACAGGAGATTCCTTCAGTTCTTCTGGTGCAGGCTGAAAACAGGCAGTCCTTGGAGGATGCATGACCTGGAAACTGTTGCAGTTGCTGCAGGAGCTGAAGATACAATATTACAAAATTCATCTTAGCTTCTTTGTTGAGGTTTTGTAGAGTTCCTGGAAAAGTTAGCGATTGATCCATCAGTAGAAGATGAAGTAAAGGATGCAGAGGATTCCTGCTAGAGTCTTGGAATCTGAATCCGAAGTAACACCCAGAGGAGAGACCCTAAGTAGCCCTGAGAGGGGGATTTGTCGCCTAACCAGGTAAGCACCTATCAGGAGGGGTCTCTGACATCACCTGCTAGCACTGGGCACTCAGGTACTCACAGAGTTCCCTGACCATCCTGAAAACAAGATGGCAGAACCCAGGGACACTCTGAAGGACTCTGGGCACCACCCGTGAGGTGGTGATGGACAGGGGAGGGGTCACTCCCCTTTCCTTTGTCCAGTTTTGTGCCAGAGCAGGGACTGGGGGTCCCTGAACTCGTGTAGGCTGGATTATGCAAGGAGGGCACCATCTGTGCCCTTCAAAGCATTTCCAGAGGCTCTGGGAGGATACCTCTCCCCTGCTTGTAAAAGCTATTTCCAAAGGGAGAGGGTGTAATACCCCCCCTCCTAAAGGAATTGGAGTGTTCTGCCTTCCTGTTACTGAGCTGCTCTAGCCCCAGGATGGCAGAAGCCCGTTTGTGAGGTTGCAGCAGCTGGGGCTGCAGTGAAAACCTCTGAAGACAGGTATGGTTATACTGGGGGGCCATGGTGGTGCCTCCAGTGTGCACGGGATTGTGGTAGTGATACTGGAATCAGTATTGGGCTACAATTCCCAGTTGTTAGACACCTTGCATGGCTATATTTAGAGTTGCCATTGTGAAGCTACATATATGTATTGACCTATGTGTAGTGCACACTTATAATGGCATCCTCACACTCATTACGTCTGGGAAAATGGGCCTGGATGACGTGGAGACACCAATGCTAGTGCAGGATTGCCCTCACACACAGGTACTTTGCACCCAGCCTTCAGGGTTGGAAGACCGGACATATAGGTGACTTATAAGTGACCTGGAGCGATAATGGCTGTGAAATCATGCATGCACAATTTCACACAGGCTGCAATGGCAGTCCTGAAGAAGTCTTTGTATGGTCTCCTTATGGGTGGCAAAAGAAATGCTGCAGCCCATAAGGATTTCCTGGAACCCCAATGCCCTGGGTACATATGCACCATATCCTAAGGACTTATAAGGGAGGGTCCAGTGGGCCAGTTTGCAGTGAAATATGGAGTCACTGAATAATTGTGACACATTTAGAAAGAGAGAGAGCATGAGCACTGGAGTTCTGATTAGCAGGACTCCAGTGACAACTTAGAAAAAAGGGAAAAACACACTGACAAGCAGGCCATAAACCATAAGCACTGGGGTCCTGACTTGCAGGATCACAGTGATACAGTCAAACACATACTAACATCAGGCAGAAATTGGGGGTAACATGCCAAAAAGATGGTACTTTCCTACACCCAGCTGAAGTGAGGAACCAAGACTGTGCACCGAAAAATGACACAAGCCCCTTGCAATGTGGAAAGAAATGACGCATCGTCTGTGCCATTTCATAAATTAAACGCACACCCTATTTTTCAGCGCATCTTCTCCTCTGCGATCACTGTACATTGTCATTTTTTAAGCATACTAGGTTCTGTGTGTAACAAAGTGGCAACTGTTTATTTCTAAGGATTAAGGGGGTCATTATGAACACGGTGGGAAACACCATCGACCACCGTGGCGACGATGAACAGAAGACCGCCATTGGCGGTAAACAGAAACCCGCCAAATAAAGAAGCAAAAATCTGAATCCTCCCAAAAAATACCAGCCACCAGTCACTGCCAGGACCTTGTCGGTGGAAATGTAGGACCTCCCACCCTGCCACCGCCGAGTACCCAAACTCCCCACCCTCCAAATAATGATGCACAAATCACTGTGGCGATCAGTGGAAGCCGAACGACCATTGGCAGTACAGACCACCACAGCCAACAAGTGGACTCAACAGTAAGAAATGCACACATTGGCAAGTCTGAAACCCACACACCTGACACACATCCACAACACTATAAAACACTCACAGACATACCCCACAATCCTTTGCAATGACATAAGGACAACTGATACAGAGAACCCCAGAAGCAGACACTGAATGCCACAATACATGATACATACACCCAACCACACAAGAGCACCCCCACCTAGATCCACACAACACACCACACACAACACACACCATGGCACCCCCTCAAACTCCCACGCTTCACAGAAAGGGAGCTAAGGTCCATGGTGGATGAGATACTGAAGGTCAAGCCACAATTATTCGGGGCACAGGTCCAGCACACACCCATCGCCAGGAAGATGGAGCTTTGGCAGACAATAGTGAATAAGGTCAATGAAGTGGGACACCATCCACGCACAAGGGCCGACATCCACAAGAGATGGAGGGTGAGGTACATGGCATCCCAGCACAATATTGCAGTCCAGAAGACTGGGGGAGGACCTCCACCAACACCACCTGACTACACTGACTGGGAGAAAAAGGTACTGGCCATCCTGCACCCTTTGGGACTCACTGGACTCACTGGAGGAATGGACTCGGGTAAACCGTCTACAACTATCCCACGTCCCTCACACCTGTAATGCATGTACCACCCACTCCTACAACAGCCACCAAGACAACTACCCCACCCAGGCCACATTCACAACATCCAGTCACCCTGCATGCCCACAAATCCACTGACAGGCCCACATCCCTCCCCCTGTGCACAGCCACCTCCCCCTGCAATGAATCACAAAGGCACTACACCACCCACAATGCACCTCCTAAGCAAAATGCAATGGCAACCTTAAAAAGGCACCCTGCATGGCCCAAAAGTGGAAAAACCTGCACAAAACAGCCCAGACCTGTGCACCCCATCTGATCATGCAATTGTAACAGACGTGTCCATTCCCCCTATCAGGCACCACCACCCATGCCACCCTGACTGACAGGACAAGGAGTGGCAGTGCTCCACAAGGGAGTAGGAGGCATCCCAGGACACTGGAGAGGGAACCCTGGACATTTATGAACACCCTGGCCCCTCACACAGTCCTGGACTGTAACCATCCAGCAACCCCACCCAGGACACCACTGACACCCCTACCTCCCAGCAAACAACATTAGCCCAGGGCATTCTGCCCCACACCTATGTATCCAGGCCACAGACTGGTGGAACACATGGACAAAGGCCACAGTCACCCCCTACCAACAGGCAGGAAGACGATGGCCCCAGTACAAGTGGTACCACCAGACCTGTGCAGGGGACACAGGAACAGGGGGCTAGGCCCAGTGGGAGGGCATCAGTGGCCCAGGGGGAGGACACAGGATGGATGCTGCAGCCCAGGGTGTGATCTCTGAGGTCCTGTGAGCATGCCACCATTCCCAGGATAGATTGGCCCAGATAGTTTCCACCCTGGAGCAGTGTCAAAGGATGCAGGTAGCACACCACCAAGAGGCCATGGAGCAGTGGAAACTGCACAATGCCACCATGGTCACCATAGCAGGGGCGATGCTGCAAGTTGTCCCAACACAGCCTGAGGCCCCCACAGACCAGGAAGCCCTAGCTACAGGCCAAGATACAGACTGGGCAACAACATCAGCAGCAGCAACTGGACTTGTGCCACCATCTCAGGACACACAAGAGACCTGCATCTCAACCTGTACAGGCCAACACCAGGCACGCAAACGGTCCCTCAGGCCCAGATATGGGACAGGAACACCAGCCAAGACCAAGGCCCCCTCAAAGAAGTGACTCTGGCAAGAACTGTCCTCCAAGTGTGCCACTGAACCAACGGCCACACCGTGTAAAAACAACCCCAAAAACTAGAAATGATAGATGGACATACCTCTACTGCCAACAAATGCTGCGACCATGTAGCCATATTGGACAACCACCAGTAGACCACTCCCATCACTGTAAACTGCACGATGTATTCCCTGCGCCAAATAAAACACCAGTTCACCAATTACAAGGTCCCCTGTCATTATGTCGAAACTAATGGAAGTATGGATGCAATTGTCTTATCTGAGTAGCAGGAATTGCACACCACGCATAACATGTGGTTGTGCCAACAGATTTGTCAAACAATTAAACCATAATGTTCCATGTCCTATGCAAACCTGGTCACAGTGACAATGTCTATAGACTCAACACCCCCCTAGACGAAAAGGCACACTGACAGTATGCTGCACACACAGCAATCTAATTGAATAGTCCCGCATAGTTACTGGAAGTAGAGTTGTATCAGTTGGTTTCTTGAATGTACATCTTCCCCCTCCTCATCATCACCATCATTCTCATCCCCTCTCTGAGGAAGCTGGTCTGGATGTACGGCACCCTCCTCCTCCAAGTGGGGGATAGAATTCCTCACAGCCATGCTGTGCAGCATGCAGCAGGCCACCACTATTCTACACACCTTTTCAGGCTCGTAGGCCAGGGATCCACCAGATATGTAGGGAACGGAATCTAGCCTTCAGGAGACCTATTGTGTGCTCTATCACTCTCCTAATTCGTCCATGGGCCTCATTGTAATTCCTCTCTGCATCTGTCCTAGGATTCCTCACTGGTGTCAGGAGCCAACGCATGTTGGGGTAGTCGGAATCACCTGAGAAAGGAGGCAAAACAGGACTGTCAATGACAACCCTCAGTGGCCGACAGCCTGGCTGTCTGCTATGTGCCAAAAGTGTCAGACACACCTACATATGATCCATCCTCTGTCCTCTTGGAGTTGTTCTATCTTGGGTGGCACACTACTGTTCCTTAGGACAAAGGAATCATGGACTGATCCAGGGAACATGACATTCACATGTGAGATGTACTGGTCTGCAGTACACACCAATTGAATGTTCATGGAGTGAAAGTTCTTCCTGTTTCTGTAGACCTGTTCACTGACACTTGGGAGGATGAGAGCAATGTGGGTTCCATCAATGGCACCTATCACACGGGGTATGTTCGCAAAGACATAGAAGTCTGGCTTGAAGGCAGGGAGGTGAGCACTTTGGGGAAACCTCACATAGGACTGCAGGTGTCGTACAAATGCATTCAGGAATCAGGACAGTACAATGCTAAATATTGGCTGTAAAAAACCTGCACCCATGCCCACTGTCACTTGAAATGAGCCCGTGGCCAGGAAATGGAGTGCAGAGAACACCTGCACTTCAGTAGGTATGGCATGCTGATTCTGATTAGCCGGTCTCAGTGCTGGTTCCAGTAATGCACAAAGTTCAGAATAGTAGCACGAGTGAGTCTGTAATTGATAATGATGTGACGTTCCACCATGGTCCGCAAATCAATAAGTGGTCTGCACACCAATGGGGCCCTCCTTCACCACAAGGGTCTGTACCTAGGAGGAGTATGGAACACATGTGAGGAACACACATACATCTGCCCACAATGTTTCCTATTCAACACAGCTGGCATGATTGTCGATAACACATATGCATAGTAGGTGTAACACTGTAGTAACATGTCGTCAATGATACATCAGGACTGTTCAGGTGAGTAAATGTATATTTGTTCCTGCCTATGGGTGTTTGTGGACAATAGGGCCTGCATGGGGCAGATGAGGATATAACAACTGCATAGTTAAGGCCAAAATGTCTGTCCCCTGTAATCCAGAAGTGTTGTAGTGGAAGTGACCTCATACTGCTAGCGGTTGACATAATAGCGTAAGGCGGTGTTTACCGCTGTGCGCAAATTCATGGGTTAACATGTTTGTCAACGGGGATTATTAGCATGTCATAATCGCCGCCGGCGGTGATGGTGCACACCGCTGCAATGGGTACGCAACTTAATTTGACTCCCGGATCTCGTGCATGCAGGTACTCCACTGAGTGTGTTGCTGTGTCCTGCCTCTGGTCATGGAAATGGCACCTGTGGCAGGGCAAAGGGCCCCGGCCTTCACCATTGAGGAATTGGAGAAGCTCGTGGACGGGGTTCTGCCCCTGTACGCCAAGCTCTATGGTCGACCAGAGGTACAGGTGAGTAGGAGGATTGGGGGGCATGGATGTGTCTAATGGTGGTAGATGGCTGTAAACATGTGTGTACGTTTGACACAGTATAGTCCAGGGTTCCTGACATGCTGCTTGTGTGTGCAGTTATGCTGTTATAAATGTCCATCCCATAGTGGACGCATAGCCAGCTGTATGTAATGGCCACTGTCTGACCTCTGTGTTCCTTTTTCTGTGTGTCCCATATAGGTCAGCATCCATCAGAAGAAGGGACTATGGCAGGCCCTCGCCAGGGAGGTGCGGACCCTGGGTGTCTACAACTGGTGGAGCACCCATTGCAGGAAGCGGTGGGAGGACCTGCTGCGCTGAGCGAGGAAGATCTGCAAGGCTCAGCTGGGGAAGTCCTCCCAACGAGGAAGGAGTGCCCATCAGGCACTAACCCCCCTTATGCGACACATTCTGGAGGTGGCATACCTGGACCTGGATGGGTGCTTGAAGGCTGCACAGCAGTCACAAGGGGGTGAGTACAGAAACCACAGTATGGCTCCTTGATGGATGTGTGAGTGTGCAGTGGTATGTATGCTGTCTAGTGGCAGGGACTCAGTCTGATGTCCATCTACATAATAGCCCCGTGGGGTGTAGGTTTGTAAGGGCCAGGTCTGCAGTACTTCAGGCCCTTCAGTGCTGTGGGGGATGGCTGTAGAGCAGGGTGGTGGCCACTAGTCAGGGGCATACCCATGTGTATAGTAGCAGGTGATGCATGGTCTAAAAGTTGCAGGTTGGGTGTATGTGTGAACCTCTTCTGTACCTCCATTGAGCCATTTACAATTGTCTCTCCTGTTTTGTCACCCCATCCCTGTTCTCTTGTGTTGCCTGTGTACATCAGCATCATCTGGGGAGGGAGCTGAGGCACCGGCGAGTGGGGATGCAGCTGCCCACGGTACCACGGAGGCAGAGTCGTCTGACGCCAAAGGGACCAGTGGGTTGGAGGGCGAGGGGAGTACCACGGGGGAAGCAACTACCACTGGAGGTAGTGACTCTGATACTTCCTCTGATGGGAGCTCCCTGGCGGTGGCGGAACCTAGTGGGCCCACCCATTCTGAGTCATCTTCTGCCACCCCCATACCATCACCGCCCTCCCATTTGCTCCCCACCGAGTTGCCGCCTGCCCGCTCACCCAGAAGGGTGAGCACCTCCTTTGCCCCAGGCACCTCCTTCCGTGCCCCAGTCAGCCCTGCTGCCCTCACAGAGGAGGCTATTGACCTCCTGAGAACCATCTCTGTAGGGCAGGCAACCATCATCAATGCCATGCAGGTGCTAGCATCAGAGGTGCAGCAGACCAATACCTATCTGGGTGGCATTCACGGTGCTGTGTCTGGCCTACAGACATCTTTGTAGGCTCTGGCCTCCTCTTTGACAGCAGCCAGTGTTCCTGGTCATTCCGTCCCCCTTCCAACCACCTCTACCCCTTCCAGCACCCCACTCCCTTCACCCGTCCAAAGCACACCTTCTGACACGCAGGCACACACCTCAACACACAAGAAGCACACTTCAAAACATAAGCACCACACCTCCCACCACAGGCACACACACTAACATCCACTTCCCAGTGTGTCCGCATCTTCCGCCTCCCTGTCTGTCCCTTCTACATGCACACTCACAGGCACTGCACCCTCATTCAGTGTAGCTGACCCTATTCTTGCAGTCACCACAAAATCAGACATCCATTCCTGCACCCCAGACACTACACCTGCACTCACCACAACGACTTTGGTTCACATGTGCAGCACACTCACCAAACTTGCAGACACACAGGCAACATACATTTACACTGCCTGCCTGCCTTGTCCCACTGTGTCCACCTCCCCTCCCCCAAGACACTCAAAGGCACCAAAACACCTTCCCATCACACATCCACCACACCTCAGCATACTGTCCAGTCACTTGCAACCACGTTACACACACCTACACCTGTCACGACCACTCCCTCTACCTCCACTCCCACATCTTCCTCCAGGTCTACCCCAATTGCCCCTAAAAAACTTTTCTTATACCGTCTCGACCTATTCGAACCCACTGATCCACCCGTCTCGTCCCTAAACGTGCCCACCTCCTTGCCCTGTCCACTCCTCCCACGTCACAGCCCGCCCCTGTCCGCCCTTCCCATTCCCGTGCTACCTCTCCTGTGAGAAATAGACCCCGTGCTGGCCCAGGAACATCTGCATAACCCCAGGCCAAGTCGGCTCTACCTGCCTCAAGGTCCAGATTCAAGCCCCCTCACCTTCCAAACGTAAGGACAAGCCCTCCCTCCCAGTCATAAGTCCCCACCCCCACCACCCCTGCCCCTGTTCCTTGAGGTGCATGGATGCCCCATTGTTGCCCCTATGAGGTGGAGTACCTTTGCACTTGTGCGAGTCAAGTTGGGGCCAGTTTGGCCCATCAGACTACGTACTCTGGACTGGTCATTGGCCTTATGTTGCTCATTGAGCTGAATTAAAAATCATGTGGGGCCAGTTTTGTTTATGGCACACTTAGGATCTGTGGTTCATTGGTTCTTTGTTTGGGGGTGTTGGGCACATGTGTGTACTTTGGGCAGGTTGGATTTGCCTTGTGTAGAATAAGTACCTCTTGCTGTGGGGTGTATGGCTTGTGCTCTTGTGAGGGGTTGTGGGTGCGTTGCGGGTTGGGTGAAGTGAGTGGGTGGGTATGTAACTGTGCCCTTTCTTCCCTTGTTTAGTAGGTTGCAGTACTTACCGTCAGTGTCTTCGTCGGAGGTCTCGGTTGTTGAGGTATGGCAAGGAGCAGGACTGGCATGATCTGCAACTCTCTATCCATTTCTGCTTCGGCGTGTTGTGTGCCTCCGCTGAGTGTTTCCTTTTATTTGGTTTGTTCCACCTAGTTCTGCGTGGCAGTGCTTCCCGCCGCGGAACTGACAGCGATCTAGTGCTTCACTATTTGATGGGCGGGTAGGGCCTTTCTGTCTGGCTGTGGGTGGGCTCTGCTGTCACTGTCGGCACTCCTCTGCTGGCAGTGAGTGGTTTTCAGGCTGCCTGTTTTTCAGGTGGTTAATAATTTGGCAGTCCAGACCACACGACTGTTGGCTGTTGTTGTCGCCACCACTGCCGGTGCGGTGTTTACCACTGTGTTCATAATGTGGGCCTAAGACTCTTTTAGACCTTTTAAAAGTGATATTTCAACTGTTGCTTATTGGATCTTTGTCATTTTTATCTTATTTTATTCAGGTAAATATTATCTATTTTTTTAAACCTGTGTGGTGTATTTTTGTGGAATTTTCACTGTGTTACTGTATTATTTATTGCACAAATACTTTAGACAGTGCCTTCTAAGTTAAGCATGACTGCTCAGTGCCATGCTACCAGAGGATGGCACTAGAATTGGGGTCCCTACTTGGCCAAGGGTGTATACCTCGGCCAACTAGAGACCCCTTTTCTAACAGTACTTATCCCCTTGTGGCTGCTCTGCTGCCCTCAAACACCCATCCACTTCAAGGTAGACCACCACCAAAATGCGGGCCATTAGGGGGATCAGGGTCCGTCTGGCATCCCTCTCTCGTTGGGAGGAAATCACCAGCTAGGCCTCAGCAATCTTCTAGGTGTAGCATCTCAGGTCCTCCCTGTACTTTCTACCATGGGTGCCCCACTGGCTATGGACCCCCAAGGTCTGCACTTGCTTGGCGATGGCACACCAAATCCCCTTCTTTTGATGGGCGTTGACCTGCATGGATGACATAACAAAAGGAGAAAGTCATGTACACATGCACCATACCAATGGGAATGGTCAGTGCACATCAGTCACAGCAAGTAGGCACACATACCCATCCTCTCTGCTCACACAGCTTACATTATGCCATCTGCATGCATCTACACCCTCACAAGTTCTCATGCCCGATGCGACGTCACACACAACACCTATCACACATGGTAAGGGCATTAGACTCACCTGCTCCTCTGGTGCCGTATAGCTGTCTGTAGAGGGATAGGACCTCCTCCAGTAGCCTCTCAAGCTCTTCCGGGGTAAAGGCAGTGGTCCTATCACCTGCAGGACGTGGCCAAATGGCTCTCAGCTGCAGTACTCAGCAGCTCACTTTCTTGAGGTCTTGCTGGCAACAGTGTCAGGAGTCAAGTGAGCAATACTGCAGAAAATGGCAGTCATAGCCACCACATACAGGACTGTCACTGAGGGCGGTCATGGCCATTGGCCAAAGTCAGCCAAAGGCAGCAATGTTAACCAATTACAAGTTGCACGGCGATTACGATAACCTATTGCCATGATGACTTCTGCCAGTAGACTTAGGTCACTTCCAAGGGTCCACTACAATAGGTCAGGGCCCTGCCATTTTGGGTACTTCATCTATGGATGTGCTTACTTATCTGCGCCAATCACTTACTTCCCCAAGATGCTGTGTATTCCTATGACATGTTGAAGAATTATATATTATGAAAACTGAGTAAAGATACTCTGAGGTACATAGGCCACAGGTAAATATTGGTAGAATCCAAAACATATGTGTGAATAGTGCAGGACAGCTAAGTCTTACACACATGTACACCAACATTAGTTGTACAATCCAATTTTCATGTAAGCCAATGTGCAGCAATAAAGGTGATTTAGGTGGATATCTATGAGCTGTACTGTATATATCAGAAGTGCTACGCATTCTCTACAGATTTTAGGTGTCAGGAGATATGCAATGTGTTAATGATGTTTGCATACTGTATACCTCATAGTATATTGTCTTCTCTCAACATAGTTATGCTGTCATGAGCAGAGTGAGACAACTAGCAGTGTGCCGTCCGCTAGTATACAAGGAAACCATGGAGGAAAGACATGTCATCCAGACATAACATCTGAATCGTCATACCATTATGGATCTTTGTACTTAGATGGAGCCAGATCTCATGCATGCCATTTGCAATCCACATGGCATACCTCCAATCGTTCAAGTCTTGTCAGTGTTACACTTCCTAGCCACAGGGTCATTTCAGAATAGTGTTGCATTAACAGCAGGGATGTCTCGGCCCATGTTCAGTCTGGTGTTGAAGGATGTATTGTGTGCATTGTTGAAACAACTGGAGAGCTACATCAGGTTTCCCCAATGAGCGGATTTGGCCTATATGAAGGCATACTTTTATGAGATGAGACACATTCGTCATGTGGAAAGAGCCATGTGATGGCACCCATGTAGCCCTGTCCCTCCCAGCGCCAGTGAACAGCTGTATAGGAACAGGAAGATCTGCCACTCAATCAAAATAAAAGTGGTGTGTCTAGCAGACCGGTAGGTGTCACAAGTCACAGTCACAGCCAAGGTTCCTGAATCTGTGCATGATTCCTATATCATTCGGAATAGCAGTGTCCCACATCTGATGGCATGGCTGCAAACAGAGAGGGCCTGGCTGCTTGGTAAGTGAGCATGGTAGCATGTGTTTGTGTGTCATGTCTCCTGTCATCACAATATAGCCAGTTGCAGGAACTATTTATGAGCTGTTGTTAGAAATGGGGTTTCTGGTTGTCAGAACATGTAACAATACTGTTACCCTGCATAAATCATAAGTAGTCACATATAACACACAGGTTACTCATTATTCTGCAACATAAGCAGTAGTCAGGGGAACATTACTATAAAAAAGCACTTGTCATGAAAGTATCATAAATATCCAGGCCTGGAACATTCGAAAACATGTGGCAAGTCATAAAAACATATCAGCATGTCATGCCCATAAAAGGAATATCAGCACATATATGGCACATCATATAGAAAACAGGCTGCCTACAAGTCCCAGCATGCCCCTACCAGGAACATCTGAAAGCATTTCTCTATTGACAGTACTGGTTTTGATTAATGAGAGCACCTCCAGTGCCACAAAGTAAATTAAGGGGGCCCCAGCGCTCCTCTGTGTCAAACGGAGGATGCTCTGGTGATTTGGGGGGAAGGTGGCAACACACACCCCCTCCGTTTTGATATAGGGGCCCCTCCTGGGACCTGTGATCTCTGGGGCCCCCATGGACCACTACTGGCCCTAAAAGGGGGGGCAAAGCCAAAACCTCGATGAGGGGCAAAAGAGAGGACCTTAAGGTGCGGGGGCTCCAGTGAGGCTTCCGCCCCACCTGCAATCTCCAGGGTAAGCCACAAGCCCAAAAGAACACTACAGGAGCGCACAAGGTCCTGGCGCAGGGACCGGAGGAGAGGGATTCCCCCTCAATCCCCGTGTCATGCTTCCAGGGCGGCCCTGGGATCCAAAGGAGACCTCCAATGAGGTCTTCCTTCCTCCTGGGGCCACCTATGTGCACTCGCCCACACCTGATCTGGTGCACGAGTATCTCTACTCCCTCCTGGGCCGCAGTTGAGATTAGGCCTTAGTGAGGGTCTTCTGGTGCCCTTGGGGAGCTCCTCAGAGCGTACTTCATCCCAGGGGCACCGATGGGAGCACGCTTTGCTCCAATCTCCCTTTCTTCTTGCCCCGGTGGCACCAACCAGTGCGAATCACTCGCGCTACGTGCAAAGAGCCTGTCTGGGCTCTGGCGGTGAAATCAGCATCGCAACGCGCTTTCAAGCACCAAATGACCAAAAAGAGAGCGCTCTCAAGGCGCTTCAGATAATTACAGCAGAGCGATCTCCAGGCGCTATGTGATTAAGACGAAGTGCTTCTCCTGCACTTCAACAGGGGAAGGCAGGGGCCACAGCACCCAGCCCCTTGGGGACACACAAATGAAGAACAGGGCGGCAGAGCCCAGCAGCAGGCCAGCACAAGGGGTTGTAGTCAATGGCAGTTCATCCAGGTGACCAAGCAGGTAACAGGTCAGCACAACAGCAGCAGTCCAAGGCGGTCCCTGGTGAGTCCTACCAGCAGCATTCTGTGTCCAGTTACAAGTATGTTTCAAGTACAAAGGGTTCCCAAATTGTGGGGAAAAATCCCCTGTACTTATATTCAGTTTTGCAGTGGTTCAACAAAGAAGGTGTGAGGAGGTTCCACTCATTTACAACTGATTCTAGGAGTGCATCATCTCTTCTCCAGTACAGGCTCCAAACACCAGTGGGGGAAAAATTACCCTTTTGTGTGAGTCCAGGGCACAACCTTTACAGATGCATGTGTGTCCCACCTCCACCTTCTCTCAGCCCAGGAAGACCACTCAAAATGCAGATGTACCTTTGTGACACCTCCACTCTCCCTGACTACAAGCTATCTGAAAAGTATGCAGAAAGACCAAATGTCACTCTGCCCAGACGTGGATTGGAGTCAAGCTCCAAAACACCAGAGGCAGAAGCACAGAGAAATGCTCACTTTCTAGAAGTGGCATTTCTGTAATGATAATAAAAAATCCACTGACACCAGTAAGCAGCATTGCTCACTACCATTACAACCATACAAAACATGTTTACACTACCGCTCATAAATCCAATACAATCCTCTGAGAAGGCAGCACTCACAGCAGTGAGAAACCAAATCAGAAGTTTGTCACTACCAGGACAGAACACGCAACTAGGCACATGTCCTGTCTTCTACATACTTATCACCCTGCCCATAGGGCTAGCTAGGGTCTACTGTAGGGGTGACTTGCATGTAGTAAAAGGGGAGTTCTGGGACTGGCAAGTAAATTTAGGTGCCAGGTCCCTGTGGCAGGAAACTGCACATGCAGGCCCTGCGCTAGCAGGCCTGAGACAGGTTTGAAAGGCTACTTCAGTGGGTGGCAGCACTGCAGGCCCACTAGTAGCATTTAATTTACAGGCCCTGGGTATGGGGATACCACTGTATAAGGGACTTACTGGTAAGTTAAATGTGCCAATTAGGTATAAGCCAATCATACCAACCTTTAGAAGGAAGAGCACCTGCACCTGCACTTTAGCACTGATCAGCAGAGTCCTAGAGCCAACGGTGAGAGGTCAGAAAAAATGGGAGGAAGGAGACAAAAAGTCTGGCGATGAATCCCCAAAAAGGGCCAGGACCAACAGTTGTTCTACCATTGTGCTCACAGGTGACTCAGGCTGTCCAAACCATCCTTGGCTGTTGATACCAGTGAGATACCCAGTCATGCCAGAGGAACTTCGTTATAATGAGGCCCACAGGATGACAAATCGTTTAATCGAGCAAACATGTGGGCTCTTAAAGGCAAGATTCAGGTTCCTGAACTAATCTGGCGGTGCCCTCCTCTACTCGCCCCACAAGGTGTTCCAAATAATCGTTGCCTGCTGCATGCTCCACAATCTAGCCCTGAAACGTCAGATACCATTGACAGGAGATGAGGCAGCTCGACCAGTGGCTGGAAATGCTGACATGGAAAGTGATGAGGAGCCAGAAGAAGAGGGAGCAGGTAACTCTAGGGCGGATCTCATCAATCAGTACTTTCACTGACATACAGGTATGTGAAGTGGACCTTTTGATGTGTTGAATGTGTACAACTTGAAGTAGATGGCTGCCATTACACCTCCTGACTTGATTCATCATTAAGAGTCTCATGAGTTCCAGTGCCTATGTGTGAGTTGTGGATGCAGACTAATAGATTGTAAAGTGTACTGTACAATATGGTGTGCTATATCATGTATTGTTATCTCTGATCCTAACGTGAACGTCTGTAATAAATTACTCAGTATTGAGGTATGTTTCTCCTATCCTCTTTTCCTTCCACTCATTGAAATTGTCAAATCAAATCAATCTTTATTCGGATTTTACTCCACAAAAGATTTAAAAAAAACAGTCTCTTTAAAATAATAAGAAAATATACAATAGAATAAAATACAGAAGAAGAAACATTACTAATAAATAAATAAAAATTAAAATAAAAAAAAAACCTTACTACTACAGATTGTAGAATTATTCATTCTCATACTGAAGGTTTTCTAAAAATGACAGCTTTTTCTTTCATTCAATGGCATTTAGGATAAATTTTATCACTGCATCACATTTCTCATTAGTATCCAAATTACATAGGTAGTTAGATGCCTCTCTACAATAAAATAATTATTAGTAATAAATAAGGGTTTTAAAAATGTCTTCCTAACATCGTGATAAAATTTACAAGATATAATAAAGTGCATTGTGGATTGTGCAAATTGTCCCATACAGGGCACTTAGGTAAACTTTTACTCCAAATCCTCATCTTTGGGAAAGCTACCAAAAAGTGTAGCGTTCTAAAGCGCATTCGAGTCAGATAAAATCTATCCTTAATGTTTGTTACTTTCATCAAATAATTTGGCATTAGCTCAATATTTTCAGTCATATAAAGTGCTACTGTTATCTTCCTACGTTCCTTATTTTCTCTTTCGCAAACCCTCCATGCTATAAGTTGATCTTTCAATTCTTTCTTGCTAAATTGGAGGATAATATCTGGGTTGTCCAAATTTGGAACTAGATTTATGCCTTTCAGCAAATCTTTTAGGTGCATGAAGCACGGAATTCTATCCCAATATTCTAATGTAAGACAATCTTTAACAATCTTTTGGGTAAAAAGCGTCCCTTCTTTAGACCAAATACCATACCAAGCCAATAACGCATTGGTGTATATTAGATCTTCCACGTAAGGGCAACCCAACTCCTTATGTACCATAAATGTGGAAGTGGTATTTGGCACCGCCAATAGTCTGCAAAAAAATGTATTCTCTAGTACTTGCAATGAGCGGATCTCGGGCATCGAACCCCAAAGGGCAGAACCATACGTTGAAATTGTCATTTTGTGTGTGGCTCTGCAACCTCGGCTTGAGGTATTAATTGTCAGTAGCCAATGGTAATTGTTGACAGACATTATTGGTGCACCAGACAGATAGATGGTAAAATGGATATAGTTACAATGGGATAGTACCTTGTTAGTACTTCCTTCATACAAGTGAGGTTGTGACTGCTTAGTCCTTTCCTATTACCAGTTGGGTTGGGGTGATATGAAATGATGTATTACGTGTCAGTTGAAGTTTGGGGCCCATATGTGATGATTGGATCATGGACTCTGACTTCACAATGGGTGTGGTACTTTGTGATCACAATGGGACCTAGCTGTATTTGTAATCTGATGTTGCTGTCCAAGGTGCAGGTAACTATATACTGACAGAGGAGACTGAAAATCCTATAGGTATGGGGCCTATGTTCATGTATGGTTGAAGTACTGGGTTCCGCAAGGATGTTCCATGGGGTAGGTTATCATATAGCTAGGGTATGGATATGTGAAGAGCCTCTACCTAGTGCTAAATAGGTCCAATATGGGTACCCCTGCTTTGTAGTTTACCATGGGCATGACTTCCTTTACCTGTACAGTATATGTGCATTGTATGCCACCATGCCTTCCATCCTGATGGTACTCTTCCTCATGCTGTATTTGAAGATTGGTATAATGACTATACTGTTGTGTTGCCCTTGATTTCAACCTCTCTTACATCTGTCCTGTGACATTTCTGTTATCATGTGCCTCCTGCTGAGGGAACCGCCCTCTGATGACCATTATGCTGGCTATTCAATGCAGGAGGGCACTTACTAGACCACAGTTGGCAAAAATAACAACTGTTGATGTATTATAAAAGACACATATACAGTTACTGTGTTCAATTGTGATTTATTGTGCATATCTGATTACTGAAAGTCAAAATAAAGGTGCATAAATGAGAAACATGATGCTGAGTGAGGTCATGGTAGATAATTCATCAGAGTAGCTGCTACACAAGTTGGTTACACAGGTCCAATGTCCTTGTACCATGTCTCTGAACAATCTACAGCGTGTCTCAGTGGCACACAAGGGTATCAAATCAGGAGAGGTTCACTTCCTGGCAGTGGGTTTGGTCTTGGCATCTGCTCTAGCCAGAGGTTTGGGTGAACATCCATGTTTGGGGGGATTATCCAGCTACAGAGGGAGGGGTGTCTGAGGCTTGTGGTTCCCCTGACAGGGCCTCCATTCCAAAAGCAGCCACAGACGTAGATGGGTGTTAGACCTGACAGCCTTAGGGTGGTCACCCCAATTTTTTGCCTGCCTCCCTCCACTTTTTGACACTGTTTTTGTGGTTTTAGGGCTCTGCACACTTTACTGCTGCTAACCAGTGCTAAAGTGCATATGTTCTCTTCCTTAAAACATGGTGGCATTGGCTCATACCCAATTGGCATATTTAATCTACTGGTAAGTCCCAAGTAAAGTGCACTGCATGTGCCAAGGGCCTGTAAGTTAATAGTTACTAGTGGGCCTGCAGCCCTGTTTGTGCCACCCACATAAGTATCCCCTTAATGACTGTCTCAGGTCTGGCACAGTAAGGCCTGTGTGTACAGTTTCACTGCCACTTCAACTTTTCTTTTAAAAGTACTTGCCAAGCCTAAACTCCCCTTTTTCTACATAAGTCACCCATAAGGTAGGCCCTAGGTAACCCCTAGGGTAGGGTGCTGTGTAGGTAAAAGGCAGGACATATACTTATGTGTTTTATATGTCCTAGTAGTGGAAAACTCCTAAATTAGTTTTCTACTACTGTAAGCACTGCTCCTTTCGTAGGCTAACATTAGGGCTAACTTCATATACTGTTTGAATGGTAGGTTCTGATCAGAAAAGGGTAGACAGGTCATATTTAGTATACCCAGAATGGTAATATAAAGTCCTGAAAGATTCCTGTAGATTCCTATGATCAGTGTACACAGGTATTCTATATTTGGCTCCCAGAAGATAATGGCCCTCATTACAACATTGGCGGTAAATCCCACTTACCGCGGTGCAGAAGACGGACAACACACCGCTGCAGTGGTGGAATTCCGCTACAGCTATTATGACCCACAGGCCGGAATCCGCCAAAATCCAGACACCCACACAAGTCCACAACACCAAAGGTCAGTGATAAACTGGTGATAACAAAACCTCCACCGTCAGGCCAACAGGAATACACCCACACTATCACGACCCACGAATCCACGCGGCGGTCTTTCAACCGCGGTATTCCATTGGCGGTACACACCGCCGCGCTCAAAATACACACACATACACAAAACACAACCACATTGGACAATTCGAAATACACACACCTGATACACATACACACCCAATCCAATATAAAACACACACCCACATCACCCAAAAACCCTTACCACCAAACATTCCGAAAGAAGCACACAGACAGACACCACCAGACACAACACTAGCATCCACAGGCACACAACACCATCACTCACACAACATCCACGTACCTCAGACAACACACAAACACATCCCCCACACATCACAACTCACACCAGCCCACACATCACCCACACCACACCCATGGCCCCGAAAAGACACCCCAGGTTCTCTGAGGAGGAGCTCAGGGTCATGGTGGAGGAAATCATCCGGATAGAGCCACAGCTATTCGGATCACAGGTGCAGCACACCTCCATAGCTAGGAAGATGGAGCTACGGTGCAGAATCGTAGACAGGGTCAACGCAGTGGGACAGCATCCAAGAACACAGGATGACATCAGGAAGAGGTGGGACGACCTATGGGGGAAGGTGCGTTCCGTTGTCTCAAGACACCAGATTGCAGTTTAGAGAACTGGCGGCGGACCCCACCTCCTCCCCCACAACTAACAACATGGGAGGAGTAGGTCTTGGCTATACTGCATCCCGAGGGCCTCGGCTGGAGTAGCAAGAGCAATGGACTCTGGTAAGTCAAATCTTAACTATTACATCCCCCACCCTACCTGCATGCTATCACATACCCCACCCTCAACCTCACCCCCATAACTCCAACACCTCACATATGCCCCACTATCACAACCCACACGTCCCAACACCAAGCCCTGCATGCAACAACAAAGCATGGACACCCATCACCAAAGCATGTCCACTACAGATACCCACACAGACCCCAAACCAATTATCACACAAGGTCCTACACAAAAATGCAAGCACTGGAGTACAGGGCCACCCACCCATTGCACGCGATGGCACACACAGATGCAATAATCATGCCTTTACACCCCTGCAGGACCCCTACCTAATGTCAACCGACAAGAGGTTCCAGACATGTCCACTCCCCCCACAGAAGAGGCCCACAGTGATGACAGCAGCTCTGTCCAACTGGATCAAGATGACCAGCCCGGCCCATCTGGAACCTCAGTACAGTTTGTTTCCCCTGACACTGGCACATGCCACCACAGAGCCTCCCCCTCTGGAAACCCCAGCACAGCACCCACCCAGCAGGCCCAACCCTCTGTCCCCAGGACACGTCAAGCAGCAGTGTGTCCACCACTACAGGGAACCCAGGCAAACCCACCACCCCAAGAAAATCAGGGACCTGGGGGCAGTGGCAGTGGGCACATGGTTCAGGGGACAGAGGACAGAGGAACAGGAAAACAGGGGAACTGGGAGGACTGCTGTGCGACAGGGGGAGGACAGGCCCAGGGAACCCACTCTCCTTTTCTTTAGGCCCTCTCCAACATCATGAGACTGCAACAGTACTGGCCAAATTTCAGGAGACCCAGCAGCTGCAGGAGGAACAGTATTTGGGGATCAGGGAGGAACTCAAGTCCATCAACACCACCCTGGTCACCATTGTAGGGGTGCTGAAGGACCTTGTGAACACCAGGATGGACACTGTGGCACAACAAGGGGGCCCTGACACTAGCCTGGATGATGAACAGCCCACCACCTCCGCTGGCGCTAGTGGACAGGAGGCACCGCCACAGGACCACGACACCAGCACCCCACCCCCTGCAGATGGAGAACCACCCCGCAAACGGTCCCTGAGATCCAGGACAAAAACAGAAAACAATGTCAAGACCCCCACCAGGAAATGAGACCGCCCTGAATGTCATCCTTCTGTCCCACTTCGTCACCCTGTCCATCCATCAACTGCCCTAGCTCCACTTCCACTTTGGACGATGCACCTGTGAAACAAATAGACTGTACTCTGCCATGGACAATCCTCCACCATCACCCCTGCCCATTTTACAACTCCCTCCACTATTTTGCACTGAAATGAACACCCTTGAATCACAAAACAATCTGGAGTCAGTGTGTGCTTTCACAAATGTGTATTTGCAATAACTAAGGAAAATAGCAACGTCGATTGTATTGTCAACATACCTATATCACACAACTCTAGTCCAAGAGGTAATATAGCAAAGGTCACACAGTGGGACCCACATCTGTGAAATGGAAAGGCAAAGTGACAAGTCAGGGTCTATACACTGGGTGAAAGTGACAGACATATGATAGGTCTAACAATTGTATGAGATGTGTGAGCCAGTGACATCTTCTTACCTGTGTCTCACTGGAAGTATTGCTGGATAACGTTGTTTCTGTTGTCGATATCCTCTTCTTCTGTCTCCTCTTCTTCAATGTCCACAGGCTCCACAGCTGCCACAAGACCTCCTTCTGGACCATCCTCCTGCAGAAAAGGCACCTGTCATCGCAAAGCCAGGTTGTGCAGCATACAGCAGGCCACGATTATCTGGCACACCTTCTTTGGTGAGTAGTAGAGAGAACCACCTGTCATATGGAGGCACCAGAACCTGGCCTTCAGGAGGCAGAAGGTCCTTTCGATCACTCTCCTAGTTTGCCCATGTGCCTCATTGTAGAGTTCCTCTGCCCTTGTCCTGGGATTTCTCACTGGGGTCAGTAGTCATGACAGGTTGGGGTACCCAGAGTCACCTGCATATGTCGAGGGACAACTGTTAGACACACACTAACCCTTAGGGACAACCCCAGACCCAGACAACTATTATAGGGTCCTTGTCCTCACCTGTTAGCCACACACAGTGCCTCTGGAGTTGCCCCATCACATAAGGGTTGCTGCTATTCCTCAAAATGTAAGCGTCATGCACTGAGCCTGGAAACATGGCATTCACATGGGAGATGTACTGGTCGGACTATCTGCACATTCATTGAATGGTAGCTCTTCTGGTTTCTGTACACCTGTTCACTCCTGCGGGGGGTACCAAGGCCACATGTGTCCCATCAATGGGACCTATGATGTTGGGGATATGTCCCAGGGCATAGAAGTCACCTTTCACTGTGGGCAAATCCTCCACCTGAGGGAAAACGATGTAGCTGCGCATGTGTTTCAGCAGGGCAGACAACACTGTGGACAACACATTTGAGAAGATAGGCTGGGACATCCCTGATGCAATGGCCACTGTTGTTTGAAAAGAACAACTTGCCAGGAAATGGAGTACTGATAGGACCTGCACTAGAGGGGGGATTCCTGTGGGATGGCGATAGCTGACATCAGGTCTGGCTCCAACTGGGCACACAGTTCATGGATTGTTGCACGATCAAGTCTGTAGGTGACTATTACATGTCTCTCTTCCATTGTCAACAGGTCCACCAGTGGTCTGTACACCGGAGGATGCTGCCATCTCCTCATCTGCCCCAGCGAATGTGCTCTATGGACGAGAACAGCGAGCAGAGAGTCAGCCAACACTGAGGTAGTAAAAAAAATATTTATTGCACACATTTGTCAATCCGCAATGTGCCTGTCACTGAGTGTATTCAAGGCCTAGATAGGTGTGGCGCATTTAAACTTTATGCCATGTGGCCCCCTGAAATGGTGGCTGCCTGACCTGTTAGGTGGGACAAGGGGATATGAGGTAACTGCGCTGGCGTTGTACACCATCGCATTAGGCGGTCGAAGACCGCGGCGCAATCATGCATTTGTTAACATTGGACCCTATGGGTCCCAGGAGCCAATGACGATGTTCTCCGGCGGTGATGGTACGCACCGCCACGGACGTGACTGCCATTTTCTGTCTGTTCACTCACTTGATACCTGACCTTCGACAGAAGAGGACCTACATTGCAAGTGCTGCTGTGACTTCAGTCTGGAAGCGACGATGGCTCATGTGTCTGAGGAAAGGGCCCCTGCCTACACTTCAGAGGATTTGGAGAAGTTAGTGGATGGGTCCTCCCCCAGTACACGCTACTCTACGGTCCTCCAGACAAACAGGTGAGTACACTGTGAGCATGCTGTATGGGCAATGCCTATTCGGAGTGTGGATGGAAGATCCAGGGGGGACTGAGGCCTGCATGAGCGGATGGTGAGTGTATGTGCGTCAGGGCAAGGGTGGGAACGTGGGTCAATGACTGTGACGGTCCGGACGGTTAAAGATGATCCTTGTCCCCTGTACTATTCATCTAGGTCTGCGCCCACCAGAAGAAGGATATTTGGCGTGCCATCGCCAAGGACATCCGGACCCACCACAGACGGAGCACCCACTGCCGTAAAAGATGGGAGGACATTCGCCGCTGGAGCAAGAAGATGGCGGAGGCCCAGCAGGGGATGGCCTCCCAACGTTCCCGTCGCACCATGACCCCCCTGATGTTCCGGATCCTGGCGGTGGCCTATCCGGAGTTGGATGGGTGCTTGAGGGCATCACAGCAGCCACAAGGGGGTGAGTACAGTCACATCCATCTGACTCTGCGCACATTACGAGGTGCCTGGGTGGGGGAGGTGGGCTGTGTGTTCCCGTAGGCCAGGGCAAGTTTTGTAGGCAAGGTCCGTTCATGAGGCAGGCTGTGTGGCACCCCAACCCCACCAGTGGTAAGAGCCAACTCCACCTAGTCAGGCTCCTGTGACTTCCATGTGTGCAGCAATCGGGTATAGGCCTTGTACCCCATGTCCCTGTGATTAATTAGGGAACTCTAAGTGCATGGCATAGTGCAGAGGGCTGCTGTGTCTGTAGTGTCCGCCAAAGTTAGCGGTATAGCATGCACTGAACATGTCTTTCTTCTGTCTCTCCCCCCCTTTTTGTGGTCTCCCTGTTCTTGTGTGCATTAGCATCATCAGGCGGAGGAGCAGTGGCACTGGAGCAGGAGGGAGTTGCATCCCACGTGGCCAAGGAGGGCGAGACAACAGAGTCTGAAGCCACCAGTGGGACAGAGGGCGACGGGAGCTCCACGGCGGGGACAGGAGGTGACATCAGCGACTGCAACTCTTCCTCTGATGGGAGCTCCCTTGCGGTGGCGGGCCCCTCTGTGCCCCCCGCATCAACAGGTACAGCCGCCACCCCCCCACCAGCAGCGTCCTCCCAGCAGTCCCTCAGTGTTTGTCCTGTGGCCGCTCACCCAGGAGGGTGGGCATCTCCTTCGCCCCAGGCAGCTCAGGCCCTGCCCCAGTCAGCCCTGCTGCCCTCAGTGAGGAGGCTATTGACCTCCTGAGATCCCTCACTGTTGGGCAGTCTACCATTCTGAATGCCATCCAGGGTGTCAAGAGGCATTTGCAACAAACAAATGCATACCTGGAGGACATTCATTCTGGCCAGGCAGCCCAACAGAGAGCATTTCAGGCTCTGGCCACAGCACTGATGGCAGCCATTGTCCCTGTGTCCAGCCTCCCCCCTCCAACTTCCTCCACCCAGACCCAATCCCCTGTACCTCAGTCTATCCCAAGCACACCATCAGACCAGCATGCACACACCTCAACACACAAGGGTGGCTCTGGCAAACATAATCACCACACATCCCACAGGCACTCACACAAGCATCATACCCATGCACACATATCAATATCCACTGCCTCCACTGTGTCCCCCTCCTCTACGTCGTCCTCCTCCCTCCCTGTCTCGTCTCCACTGCATGCACTACATCTTCAGCCACTACCTCCATCACCAGCACGCCCATCACCACACACCGCTCATGTGCACTCACCACCCCCACTACCATTCACACATCCCCTGTGTCCTCTACCAGTGTGTCTGTGAGCCCTCCTCCCAAAGTACACAAACGCAACCACACACCCACCCAACAGCCATCCACCTCACAACAGCCTCCAGCCCGTGCACCTTCACCCAAAGTCAGCAAACGTACACCTCCTACAACCACTCCCTTTCCTCCACTCCCTAACCCCCTCCGTCTACCCGTCCCAGTGTGTCTAAAAAGTTTTTCCTATCTAATGTTGACCTCTTCTCTACACCTCCCCCACCGTCCGTCCCATAGGGCCCGCCTTTCCAGGTCCCAACCCAGCACCTCAGCCACCACATCACCGGGCACAGTGGTGCCAGCAACTGCGGGCTTTTGGAGTGCGCCTAGCAACAGGGCTGCCAGTGTTCCACGGAGCGAGGGCAAGAACATTCCACCACCTCCAAAAGTAAAAAAGTTGCCCACATCCAAGAGGGAGAAGGCGAAAACATCTGCCACCAAGGGCTCAGGCAAAAGAAAAGTGGATAGTGGCAAGACAGCTGTGCCACAATCCAAGGTGGGGAAGACCAGAAAATCAAAGGCATGTCCACGTCGATGCCAACCTGCACGGCGGACAAGACCGCCACCAGCACTGCCACCTGCACCGCCACACGCACCGCCACCAGCACCACTGTCACTGAGCCCGCCACCAGCACTGCAGTCACTGAACCTGCCACCAGCACCGCAGTCACTGAGCCCACCACCACCACCGATGCCACAGAGCCCGCCGCCAGCACCGCCGCCGCAAAGACCGCCGTAAGCACCGCCGCTACTGACAGAGCCGCCAGCACCTATGCCACTGAGGCAGCCGAAAGCACCGCCGCTACTGACACTGCCGCCAGCACTGCCAGCAGCCCCGCGACATCCTGAGACAGTGGCACCACCTCAGACATGGCTGCCATCCCCAGTGGTCAGTCGTCCAAAGCTGTTGGTCAGTTCCAGGAGCCTGGGCAGCTTGCATGTTGCACCACCGCCAGTGGAGTATCACATCCACTACCTCAGTCCTTGGCAGGATAAAGCACTCTGGGCATCAAGCCCCCTCCAGAACCAGTGTAGAATCACATCCACTACCTCAGTCCTTGGCAGGATGAAGCACTCTGGGCACAAAGCCCCCTCCAGAACCAATGGAGACTGTTATCCACTTGAGAGACTGTGGCTTTTCACTCCCCAGGATAGAGCAGTGGGCAAACCACCCACTGGAGAGACTTGAGAGACTGTGGCTTTGCACTCCCCAGGATAAAGCAGTGGGCAAACCACCCATTGGAGAGACTTGAGAGACTGTGGCTTTGCACTCCCCGGGATACATCAATGGGCATGGAGCCCCCTTGTGGAGCTGGCGTCGTGCCCTCATCCGGCTGAGGTGCCCCCCTTCCCTTCCCCCTGAGATGCCTGTTTCATTTTGATCTGATGCCCCTGCAGCGTTCTCTCCATTTGGAGTCTGGTATCGAGTGTGGGCTTAGCCCATGCATTTTGGGCCCAGTGGTCCAAGGACTATGAATGGTGCACTATCCGGACTTGTGTAGTTCAATCAATCAATCAATCAATCAATAATTTATAAAGCGCGCTATGTACCCGTTAGGGTTTCGAGGCGATGGGGGGGGGGTGCTCCTATCGTTCGAAGAGCCATGTCTTGAGGAGTCTCCTGAAGGTGAGGAGGTCCTGGGTCTGGCGCAGTGAGGTCGGGAGTGAGTTCCAGTTTTTGGCGGCGAGGTAGGAGAAGGATCTGCCGCCAGAGGTCTTGCGCTGGATTCGGGGGACGATGGCGAGGGCAAGGTTGGCAGAGCGTAGTTGACGTGAGGGAACGTAGAAGTTGAGTTTGGTGTTCAGGTAGGCGGGTCCGGTGTCGTGTAGAGCCTTGTGTGCGTGGGTGAGGAGTTTAAAGGTGATCCTCTTGTCCACGGGGAGCCAGTGGAGGTCCTTCAGGTGAGGGGAGATGTGACATCGGCGGGGTATGTCGAGGATCAGGCAGGCGGATGCGTTCTGGATGCGTTGGAGTCGTTTGATGTCTTTTGTTTCGATGCCTGTGTAGAGAGCGTTGCCGTAGTCGAGTCTGCTACTGACGAGGGCTTGGGTCACTGTCTTTCTGGTTCGTGTTGGAATCCACTTGAAGATCCTGCAGAGCATTCGGAGGGTGTTAAAACAGGAGGATGAGACTGCGTTGACCTGTTTGGATATGGTGAGGGTGGAGTCGAGGATGAAGCCGAAATTTCGTGCGTGGCTGGCTGGGGTGGGTGGGGGGCCCAGGGCGATGGGCCACCACGAGTCGTTCCAGGCCGAGGGGGTGCGCCCGAGGATGAGGACTTCCATCTTGTCGGAGTTGAGTTTCAGGCGGCTGTTGTTCATGCACTCGGCGATGGATTTCAGTCCCTCGTGGAGGTTGGCTTTGGCGGTGAGAGGATCTTTGGTCAGGGAGAGGACGAGTTGGGTGTCGTCGGCGTAGGTGAGGATGCTGAGGTTGTGCTGGCGGGCCAGTTGTGCGAGGGGGGCCATGTAGACGTTGAACAGCGTTGGGCTTAGTGAGGTACGCCGCAGATGAGGTTGGTGGCATTGGAGCGGAAAGGTGAGAGTCGGACCCTCTGGGTTCTGCCGGAGAGAAAGGAGGAGATCCATTTGAGGGCCTTTTCTTGGATGCCGGCTTCGTGTAAGCGGGTTAGTAGGGTGCGGTGGCAGACTGTATCGAAGGCGGCTGATAGGTCTAGGAGGATCAGGGCTGAGGTTTCGCTTTTGTCCATTTGTAGTCTGATGTCATCTGTGGCGGCGAGGAGTGCAGTCTCTGTGCTGTGGTTTCGTCTGAAGCCAGATTGGGAGGGGTCAAGGATGGAGTTGTCTTCTAGGTAGTGAGAGAGCTGTGCGTTGACGATCTTCTCGATGACTTTCGCTTGGAAAGGGAGGAGGGAGATCGGTCGGAAGTTTTTGAGATCGTTGAGGTCAGCCTTAGGTTTCTTGAGGAGGGGTTGGATTTCTGCGTGCTTCCAGCTGTCCGGGAAGGTAGCGGTGTTGAAGGAGAGGTTGATGATCTTTCGGAGTGCGGGGGCGATGGTGACGTCGGCTTTGTTGAACATGTGATGTGGGCAGGGGTCAGAGGGAGATCCTGAGTGGATGGAGTTCATGGTCTTTAGGGTTTCGGCATCGTCTACTTGGGTCCAGGTGGTGATGTGGTCGGCGTGGGAGGAGTTGTTGGGGGTGGGGTCTGGCGGAGATGAGGTGTTGAAGCTGTCGTGGATGGCTGCAATTCTCTGGTAGAAGAAGGTGGAGAGATCGTCGCAGAGTTTCTGGGATGGAGGGATGTCGTTGACAATGGCGTTGGGGTTGGCGAGTTCCTTCACGATGCCGAAGAGTTCCTTGCAGTTGTGAGCGTTGTTGTTGAGGCGTTCTGTGAAGTGGGAGCGCTTTGCAAGTTGGATCAGTTGGTGGTGTTCACGGTTGGCTTCCTTGAGGGTAGCGAGGTTCTCGGGTGTGCACTCGAGGATCAATTTTTTCTTGAGTTTCTGGCAGGTGCGTTTGGAGGTGGTTAGTTCGTCTGTGAACCAGGCTGGTTTTTTATTTTCTTGGTTGGCGGTGGGTTTCTTGAGCGGGGCTAGGATGTTGGCGCAGTCGAGGATCCATTGTTGGAGGTTGATGGCGGCGGAGTCCGGGTCGGTGGGGTCGGGTGGTGGGTTTTTGGCGAGGGTGTTGGTAAGTTGATCTTCGGTGACTTTTCCCCAGCGGCGGTGCGGCGGTAGAGGAGTGAGGTGGTGTTCGGTGTTTATCTTGAAGGAGAAATGGACGCAGTGATGGTCGGTCCAGTGGAGTTCGGAGGTGTGGCTGAAAGAGATGTGGTTGCTTGAAGTGAAGAGTGGGTCAAGGGTGTGGCCGGCGATGTGGGTGGGAGTGTTGACCAGCTGACGGAGTCCGAGGTTGGAGAGGTTGGTGGTCAGCGATGCTGTATTGACGTCATTCTTGTTCTCCAGGTGGAAGTTTAGGTCTCCCAGGAGGATTTAGTCTGAAGAGGCGAGGGCGTGGGTGCTTGCGAGGTCGGAGACAGCTTCGCTGAAGAGGGCTCTAGGTCCTGGAGGGCGGTATATGAGGGTTCCTCTGAGGGTAGTGTTGGGGTCTGTGTGAATCTGGAAGTGGAGGTGTTCGGCTGTCTTGAGGGTGTCGTCCGTGTGGGTGTGGATCTTAAGGGTAGATTTGTGGGTGATGGCTATTCCTCCGCCGATTCCGTTGGTGCGATCTCTTCTGGTGATCTTGTAGCCGTCAGGGATGGCGATGGCGATGTCAGGGGCCGAGGAGTCGTTCCACCAGGTTTCGGTCAGGAAGGCTACGTCTGGGGCGGTGGTGTCGAGCAGGTCCCAGAGTTCGATGGCGTGCTTTCGTGTGGAGCGTGTGTTGAGGAGGATGCAGTGCAGGTGGTTTGTGTTGGTTGTTGCTGGCGGGAGGGAGCGGCGAATGGGGGCACGAGGGGGGCGGGCCGCAGGGAGGCAGCGGCAGGGAGAGGACTGCAAGGGGGAGCGCACAAGGGGCGAAAACAAGAAAAACAAGGCAGAAACAAGTCGGGCACAAATTGAAAAAACAGTCACAAAAATACACTAATGGCACAAAATACAGTCGGGGTACAGCAATCAGAGGGGCACAACGGGGGCAGATGCGCAGGAAGCAAGGCGCTTGAAAAAAAACAATAGAAAGCACTTACAAGACGGCGAAAAGTGGCACAATCAGAAGGGGCATGACGGGGGCAGAAGTGCAAGGAGGCAAGGCGCTGAAAAAATAGAAAACACTTACTGGACTGCGGAAAGCGGCACACGGGTCAAGTGAAGCTTACTAGAGCCCACTAGCCACCAGGGATGAGGCGCAGGAGGATGCCTGCGGGTGGAGGAGGGCCTCGAACACGCTAGCAGCAGCGTGGGCGGGGGTCAGAGGCAGGAGACAGCAGGTTGGTGCTGCGGACGTGGGGGGCGAGCTCTGGACCAAAAACAGGTTGGTGTTGGTGTATATAATTGTTTATACTGTATTTCAAGTTTTGACTAATGGATTTTAATTCATTACAATCGTTCAAATCATTTCCTTTTGTCCTTGCGTTCTTCCGGGGGGGTATAAATGTAGTGTTGCAGCATGTATTTGTGTGTATGTTGTTGTGGGTGGGGGTTTTTCATGTTGCATGTGTGTGTCACTCTCTTTTCCCTCACTCCTCCTCTGTGTTGTAGGTGCAGTACTGACCGTGGTCATCACCACCATCTTTCGTGCTCCTGGTAGAGGAGCAGGAATACTGTACTATCGCAGGGAGTATGTGGAGTTCTGGCTCCATGGCATCCTGGATCCTCGTGGAATGTGTATAGGTGAGTGTTTTCCCTTCTAAGTCCTGTTTCCGCCGTGTTTTTATTTGTGTTGGTTCCGCCCTGGAAAAGGTGGCGGATTGGCCTCTCATAATAGTGTGGGCGGTACATTGTCTTCCACCTGTCTGTTGGCGGTGACCGCCGCGCTGTTTGTTTGTACCACCGTGACTGTCGGAGTGTTAAAGTGGCTGTCTATTTTGGCGGTTTCCGCCATGGTCGTGATTCTTTTTTTTTTACCGCCAGCCTGTTGGCGGTCTTACCGCCGCTTTAACACCGACCGCAAGGGTTGTAATGAGGGCCAATGTCTCCATTCGCAACAAGCTTCTCTGATGGCCAGCAGTTCCTTCTCTGCAATAGTATAGTTTTGTTCTGCTGTATTTAATTTGTGGGACATGTACGCTACCGGATGGAGTTGTCCAGAATCATAATCATCTACAATGAAAAGTTTTTCATTATCTGGATGTGCTAGAATGGGATCAGAAGTGAAAGCCTTTTTGAGTTGTTGAATGCATGATTGGCTTCTTCTGTCCATTCAAATTTGACTTTCTTACGTAATAATTTGGTAATTGGTGCTCCTGTCTTAGAAAACTGTTCAATGAATCACCGATAAAAATTCGCAAATCCAAGGAAACATAGCACATCCCTAACTGATGTTGGTGCTGGCCAGTCAGATACTGCTTGAATTTTTCATTCCGCCATTTGCATGCCCGAATGTGTTAGAATAACACCCAAAAACCCAACTTGGTTGACCTGGAATTCACATTTACTCAGTTTACAGTAAAGTTGGAGTTCCCCCAAACTGCTTAATACCTGTTTTACGTGTGTTTCATGAAGGTTCTCAGATGTGGAGTATATCAAAATATAACCAATCTAAACTATCACAAATAAGTCTAAATATTCACGTAAGACATCATTAAAAAAAAAAAATTAAATGCGGCAGGCGCATTACTAGGACAAGATATTCAAAAAGGCCGTATCACGTTTTAAATGCAGTCTTCAATTCAATTTGTCCTCCTATTAAATTCAAAGTAGATGATATGCCCCTCTCAGGTCCAGTTTTGTATAAATTACAGCAGATTTTACTTGATCTAAGAGGGCAGGGATTAACAGCAAAGGATAATTGTAATCTTGTTCAATGCTCTATCGTCAATGCAAGTTCATAATTCTCCATTAGCCCTTGAAACAAAAAAGAGGGGATGTGGCTGGTGATTTAGAAGGATGGATGAATCCATTATCTAAATATTGATCAAGATATTGACGTAGGTGTTTATTTTCTTTCTCAGACAAAGCATAAATGCAATAGTTTGGTATGCTGGACCCTGGTACTAAATCAATTTGACAGTCATAACACTTGTGTGGGGGTAATACTGCAGCTTGTGTTTCACTAAATGCATCTGCAAACTGTTTGTACTGTATGGGTAGTTCAATATCCTTTTCTGCCGCTGTGGCGATTTGACTTGTCAAAAAAGAGTCTGACTGGGTTTTGTCTGATGTCTCTAGACAATGTGTAAGACAGGTTGAAGAGGAAAAAATTAACGTCTGTTTTTGCCAGTCTATGATGGGGTTATTTTGTACTAGCCATGGCATTCCAAGAATGTACCCATATTGAGGGGCTTGAATCACATCAAATTGAATGCTTTCTTTATGTATTTTGTGCTCCTGATCTTCACAAACCATGGAAATAGGTATGGTTTGCACAGTTACTGGGCCACCGGAAAGCATTTTTCCATCAACAGTTTGTACAGTCTCTGGTTTTCCTTTCTGTACACAAAGTATATGTAACCGCTGAGCTGTTTCATAATCCACAACGTTCCCTGTGGCACCTGAATCCACTAGGGCTAGAACAACATTTTCATGACCTTTCAGTAAGAAGGATACAGGCAAACGAAAATGAGTTTTAAAAGTAGTGGCGCATGAGTTGACTGAAGGGTAGGCAAGAGTACCTAAGAGGTCCCCTTCTCTACTTCTTGGGTTTTTTTGTTTTCCGGTCCGGATTCTAAGACAGCTGCATTCTTTTTCAGGGGCAAGACTTTAGTTTTAGGTTTGGTAGGACAATCTTTAACAAAATGGCCTTTACAGCCACAATACAAACACTGTCCAATCCGCCTTCAAGTTTCTTTTTTTCTCCTTGGACAAAGGTTGACGGATTGTGCCTATTTCCATAGGTTCATCAGAGGGTTCCATCGAAACAGCCTGCACTCTGGGCTTCTCATCTCGCCTTCCTGATTTTTCTGGTCATGAGGGTGGCTGAGGATCAATTTGAGCCAGAACATCTTTTAACTCATCCTTTAGCCCTTGATAAAATAAAGCTGACCTCTTCTCTTCTGGCCAAGATGTGTAACCAGGTTACTGAATCGCAAAACGGGGATTGGGCATCGCGATGTGTTTTTTGCACGTCACAAACGGCAAAATTCGCTGTTTGCGATGTGCAAAAAGTTTTGTACATCTGGCCCTAGGTCCTTATTCCCTTGCTTTAACTCCAATAGCTCTCGATTAGCCGAGAGAGTTACTGAACGTCTATCAAACACCTTTTCAAATTCTTCCACAAATATCCACCAGTTATATAACAAGGGGCTATCTTGACAAATTAGCGAAACAGACCATGCTGCTGCGTCTCCAGAAAGGTATGAGATCAAGAAAGAGATTCTTGATTGAGGATCTGAGAAGGCACTTGGTCTACAAGTAAAACGCAACTATACTTGAGTAAGAAAGATTTGTACCTTGGTAGGGTCCCCTGAAAACCTCTCTGGGGCTGCCAGAGGGATTTGAGTAGAAACGTTGACCGATATGCTAGTGGGATATGTTGGTTCTTTGGCCCCTCTTAGCAGGGCTTGAACTCTAGTGGGATTAGGCATCCTGCCTTATTGCTGTTGCAACTGCTCAACTTTATCTGCTACAGCAGCGGTTGCATTTTTAGCATCTACTAAATCACGCTGCATTTGTGTGATAACCTTTAAAATATCATCCAAGGTGGCCATGGATGAATATCATACAGACCGGGAGGAACATTTATTCGTGGGCTTACTATTCTGTCAGAGTGAAGCTCCTATTCCTCAGGATCTGTATGTGATGACAAGGCCCACCTCCAGGCACCTACATCTCGGGAAACCTTTGTAGCACAGAGTATTAGAGTTGCCAGGCGAGGGGAAGGGAAGGGAATTAGGAAGGGAACTGCCAGGAAGGAGACCTGCAAAAAGAAATACACACAGCAATATAATCTTATAACTAACTATAACATTGTTATAATCTCTCATTCATGAGTTTGTTTTCTCTCACCAAAATTTACTGAATATCACACCAAGAATATGATGACCAAAAAAAAAATTAAACAAAAAAATACCCCCCAAGCTAAGTGTTCTAAAGATATTGTTAAAGCTGATATTCATTAGACAATTCAGAAATATTCTGCATTTCTAAAATATCCTGTCTTAAATAAAGAGTAATCTTCCAAAAACATTTAAGTTAGTATCCTCTTTGCAAAACAAAAATATCCTTTACATGGAAGAAATAATTTCCTCTGAATTTTCCTTGCAGTACAGATTCACAGATAAAAGCAAACACTTTGTTCTATTTGGGGTGTTCCTTTAGTTATGTAACTTCAGATCTTTAGAAACAGGAAAAGAGCAATAAATATTGTATCTGGTAGACTGCAAGCAAACTCCAGCAAATGCCCTTTGCTTGTCTACTTAAGATAAAATCACACCACTAAGAGCACCATGACCTGCTCTTCAATAAACTTCAAAATCAACCTCCAGAAAGCACTCTCTCAAAGCCGAGAGAGATAAATCCTGCCACAGCGAGACAAAGGACCAAACTCCGGAAAGCTCTGGAGGAATAGTGAGCACCTGGGTACTGGGTGTGGCAGGCTTTATAGTCTGGACACACCCGACCTGGTTGCTATGGAAAACTCTACAGAGAGCATAAAAAAACAAGCACAAATCTGTGTAATAATAATGTCAAGTGCAATCAACAAGCATAGGCTTATGCAAAAGGTAATGTTATGCATACAGCTCAGATTATTTGCAGACAACAAACATAGGCTCATGCAAAAGGTAAAACAAGCACAATTCTGTGTAATAATAATGTCAAGGACAATCAACAAGCTTAGGCTCAGGCAAAAGGTAATATTATGCATACAGCTCAGATTATTTGCAGAATAATAGATACATTCGACTGATTCTACAAACTCTCTAACACATGCAATGACAATGCCACCACCAACATGCTCTGGGTGTAGCCTCATGTGCCTTAGCACACCAATGTCTCAAACATGTACGTTGGAGAACTCGTAACACATTGGTTGGAGCGGGCGTAGACAGCGCACTACCCTAATTCTGACACTTACCCTGACCAGGATTGTGGTCTCTACTTGGACAAGGGTGTATACCTCAGCCAACTAGAGATCCCATTTAACATTAGTGGTCAGCGGTGAGGCTAGGACTTGTATTTGTGCAGTAACATACAATAGCTGCGTGTGCACTACCTACCCACAGTTAAAGTTCAACTTGAATTTTTCTCTTTTTCTGCAATTTCGTTTTCCTGCTTGACATTTTAAACTAATCCTCAAACAACATGTCTCTGGCTGGGCCTCAAGTAGGAGCTGGAGAGTTCAACCTAGCCAAGCTGGAGACATACACTGTCAGCCAGCTAAAAGGGTTCTGCAAGGGGATGGGAGTACCTACCCAGGGTGCTTCCAAGAAGGAGGAGTATCAAGAGGCCCTGAGGGCCTGAGCAGAAGCCTGTTCACAAGAGAATGTTGAGGTGGAGGAGCCAGAGATTGGCCCCCCAGAGGATTTGCCACCAGCAGTGGGGGATGTTACCCCTGGAATTGTGCCCCCTGCTAAACCAGGGAGCAGTGTCTCTAGCCATGGCCTGAGCACAGAGGAAAGGAGGGAAGAGAGAGAGTTTCAACTGGAAATGGCAAGGTTAAACATGGAGGCAGAGGAGAGGAAGGCTGAGAGACAAGCCAAACAGGCTGCAGCTGAGAGGGAAGCCAAACAGGTTAAAGCTGCGAGAGCAGCCAAGCAAGCTGAGGCTGAAAGGGCCTTGGCTGAGAAGAAACTTCTTCTGGCTCATGAACTGAGTCTCAAAGAGCTGGACCTCATGTCTAGGCAGTCTGAGGCCAACAGAGATGGTGGCAGAAAACATGCAAGGCCTGCTGCGAGAGGAAGGTTTGTATGCCCAAAGATGTGGTGCCAAGTTATGTGGTGGGAGATGACATTGATAAATGGTTTGATGCGCCTGAAGTTGCACTAAGGGCCCATGGGGTTTCCGAAGATCAATGGGGAGCATTTCTGTGGAGACATGTTCCAGTCATTGGGAGGGACACACTCCTCACAACACATACCCCCTCATGAAGGCCATTTCAATTGCCAAGTTTGGGATGGCCCCTGAGAGATACTGTCAGAGGTTCAGGGACAGCACCAAACTCCCCACACAGACATGGGTAGACTTCTTTGATTTTTCCAGTAAGGCACTGAATGGATGGGTGCAGGGCAGTAAAGTAAATGATCATGTGGGGTTGCATAATTTGATCCTGAGAAAGCATATGCTCAGTATATGCGTTACAGATTTGAGCCAGAATCTAGTTGACAGTAAGATGCCTGATCATAGGAAGCTCGCTGAGGAGACAGACCTCTGGGTTAGTACCAGAGTGTCCAAAAAGGTCTGGGAGGGACACCCACAAAGGTGGTCAGGGTTTACATCAGAAGAAAAAGGGGGGAGAGAAACTTAAAAATAAGGAGTTCTCAAAAGGCCACCAAAACAATTTCCAGGGGGATGGTGGTAACCAGTCCCAACCTGACCCTGAAAAGAGGCCAGCGTTCTTTGATAAAAATAAAGAGAAGTTTGTACCCAAATGTTTAGAGTGCACCAAGTTTGGTCGCTACAATGGTGACTCCAAGTGTCCAATGTGGGCACAGCCCCCCACTGGAGGGCAGACACCTGGGTTGGCTAATGTAGTGCTCAGGGAGGAGGTAGTCCGAGTTAGATTTGGTGAACAGATAGAGGTAACCCTAGTGTCCCTGGGAGATGAGGAAATGGTGCCAAAAGCCCACATGCCTGCAAATACTTCCAAGTATAGGCAGTTGGTCACCAATAATGGGCAAAGGGTGGAGGCTCTACTGGACACAGGAGTCAGCATCACTACTGTCAGGGGTCATCTGGTGTCAGCAGAGAAGGTCATCCCCAGTACATTCCACCAGGTCATAGTCGCTAACAATCGTTAGAGTCACCTACCAGTAGTTCTCGTTCCCTTCGAGTGGTGGGGGGGAGGTCTCTGGTCCTGTAAAAGTAGCTGTGAGTCCTGTCATGCATGTAGATTGTCTGTTAGGCAATGACCTTGAGCATACTGCCTGGAAAGATGTAGAGCTCAGGTCCCACCTTGAGATGTTAGGTTTGCCTGAGTGGGTCTGCATGACCACACAGTCCATGGCTGCCCAGGAAGGGAGTCAAGACGTCTGGAACCTGGAACAATGGCCCAGACAGCTGCAAAGAAGAGGGGCAAGGGAAACCAGTCCCAGAAGTTCCCATGTGGTTGGCGGGGTCACAGAGGAGAAGACATTGCAGCCCTGGGTAACCTGCCTGAGCTTGCTGGCTGCAAGCTGAGGGTGGCCAACCAGGGAGGAATTCTGCAAAGCACAGAAAGAGTGCCCCAATCTTGAGGGTTTGAGGGAACATGCTGCGGTCCAGGCAGCAGGTGAAGCCTCTGGCGATCACCATATCGATTGGGATAATGATCTTCTTTACAGTGAGCCCAAGGTGCCAGAAGCTGGGGCAGCATGTGTTCTGGTCATCCCCCAGTGCTATCGGGCCTTCCTACAGGGTTTGGCTCACAACATCCCCTTGGCAGGACATTTGGGGGAAGACAAGTCCTTTGCCAGGCTTGTCACCCACTTTTATTGGCCCCGAATGAGGGTGGCCTCAGATGCTTTCTGTAGGTCCTGCCCAACCTGCCAGGCTAGTGGGAAGACAGGGAAAATGCTCAAGGCCCCCCTGATCCCACTACCGTCATTGGAACCCCCTTTGAACATCATTGGGCCCCTGGTCACCAAAACTGCACTAGGCAACAGGTTTATCCTGGTTTTGGTGGACCATGCCACCAGCTATCCAGAGGTGATCCCTCTAAGGACAGTGACTGTACCCGTGGTGACCAGAGCTCTGATGGGGATATTTACCCTTATGGGATTCCCGAAAGAGGTTGTGTCTGAGAGAGGCACAAACTTCATGTCTGTGTACATGAAGTCCAGGTGGGATGCATGTGTGGGGTAACATAGGGTAACATACCGGTTCACCACCCCTTACCATTCTCAATCCAATGGGCTTGTGGAAAGGTTCAACAAGACCCTAAAAGGCATGATCACAGGCCTACCTGAGGCCATGAGGCATCAGTGGGACATTCTCTTGTCATGCCTTCTCCTTGCTTATAGAGAGGTGCCCATTAAAGGGGTGGGGTTCAGCCCCTTTGAACTTCTCTTTAGGTATCCTGTCAGGGGACCCCTAAGCATAGTGAAGGAGGGGAGGGAGAAAGCTCCCAGGAAACCCCCCCAGAATGTGGTCAGTTACATGTTGGCTCTCCGCAACCAGATGAAATGCTTCTGGAAACAGGACAAGAGCAACTCTGAGGCCAATCAAGAGGTGATGAAGCAATGGTATGACCAGAAGGCCAACCTGGTAGAATGCTCACCTGGAGACAAAGTATGGGTAATGGAGCCAGTAGAGCCTAGAGGTCTCCAGGACCGCTGGACTGGCCCATTCAAGATCAAGGAGCAGAAGGGGGAGGCCACTTACTTAGCGGACCTCAAGTCCCCTAGAAACCCCCTAAGGGTGCTCCATCAGAGCAGACTGAAGCATCATTTTGAGAGGTCTGAAGTCAGCATGCTTCTGGTGACAGATGATGGTATGGAAGAGGAGAGTGAGAATCTCCTCAATCTCATCTCTGCCAAGGAAGGTGACTGGTCAGTGGAGGGTGTCAATCTCTCTGACTCCCTGACCCTAGATCAGAGAGGAGACTGCTATTAATTATTGGAGCAATTCTCTTCCCTTTTTTCCCTCACCCCTTGGCTCAAGCACTTGTGTGTCCACAATGTTGACACAGGAGACAGTCCCCATGTAAAGAATAAAATTCACAGAGTGTCAGATAAGGTAAGGTCCAGCATCAAGGATGAAGTTGCCAAGATGCTGGCTCTTGGGTTGATTGAGAAGTCCAGTAGTCCCTGGTCCAGCCCAGTGGTGTTAGTTCCCAAGGCTGCCGCTACTCGTGCCAAGCCAGAGCTTAGGTTCTGCATGGACTACTGATGTCTCAACTCTGTTACAAAGTCAAATGCTCACCCCATCCCCTGAGCTGATGAGCTCATTGACAGACTAGGCGCTTCCAAGTTCCTCAGTACATTTGACCTCACGTCAGGGTACTGGCAGATCACCTTGAATGAGGGGGCAAAAGAGAGATCTGCTTTTTCAACTCCTGAGGGTCATTACCAGTTCAGAGTAATGCCCTTTGACTGAAAAATGTCCCCACTACTTTCCAATGATTGGTTAACGGGGTCCTAGCTGGCAAGGATGCCTTCTGCACAGCCTACCTACACGACAGCGGCGTCTATAGTTACAGCTGGGAGTAGCACCTGTTCCACCTCAAGGAGGTGCTACAGGTTCATGAAAGAGGCAGGCCTGACCATCAAGGCCAGTAAGTGCCAGAATGGGCAGGGGTCCGTGGTGTGCTTGGGACACCTAGTAGGTGGTGGCAAGTTGCAGCCCCTCCAGGCCTAGACCAAAACCATCAAGGCCTGGCAACCATCTAGAACCTAGAAAGAGGTTAGAGCCTTCTTAGGTCTCACCAATTATTACCACAGATTTGTTAAGGGTTATGGCACAGTAGTGGCCCCCTTAATAGAATTCACATCAAAAAAGAAACCTAGGTTGGTAAATTGGACAGGGCTTGTCAGAAAGCCTTTGACTCCCTGAAGGAAGTCATGTGCATGGCACCCATGCTCAAGGCACCTGACTACTCCAAAGAATCCATTGTGCAGGCAGACGCTTTGGAGCATGGAATAGGGGCAGCCCTAGCACAGCTGAATGAGAAGGCCTAGACCAACTGGTAGTCTTCATTAGCAGAAGACTATTACCATGGGAGGTGGAGTGCTATTGATCTGAGCACTGAAGAAGCTGAGACCATACCTGTTCGGGACTCACTTCCGCGTTCAGACCGACCACAGGCCCCTCAGATGGCTCATGCAGATGAGGGGTGAAAATCCTAAACTCTTGAGGTGGTCAATTTCCCTACAGAGGATGAACTTTACGCTGGAGCATCGCCCGGGGACTGACCACGCCAATGCTGATGGTCTCTCCAGATACTTCCTCCTTAGCAATGAGAGCTCCCAAGGGGTTGGGTAGCTATCCCCACTTTCAGCTGGGTGGAGACATGTTAGACCTGACAGCCTTAGAGTGGTCACCCCAACTTTTTGCCTGCCTCCCTCAGCTTTTTGACACTGTTTTTGCTGGTTTAGGACTCTGCGCACTTTACCACTGCTGACCAGTGCTAACGTGTATATGCTCTCTCCCTTAAAACACGGTGACATTGGCTCATACCCAATTGGCATATTTAATCTACTTGTAAGTCCTTAGTAAAGTGCACTGCATGTGCCCAGGGCCTGTAAGTTAAATGTTACTAGTGGGCCTGCAGCCCTGATTGTGCCACCCACATAAGTAGCCCCTTAACCATGTCTCAGGTCTGCCATTGCAAGGCCTCTGTGTACAGTTTCACTGCTGCTTCGACTTGACATTTAAAAGTACTTGCCAGGCCTGAAACGAACCTTTCTCTACAAATAAGTCACCCCTAAGGTAGGCCCTTGGTAACCCCTAGGGCAGAGTGCTGTGTAGGTAAAAGGCAGGACATACACCTATGTGTTTTCTATGTCTTGGTAGTGGAAAACTCCTACATTTGATTTCTACTACTGTAAGCACTGCTCCTTTCATAGGCTAACATTAGGGCTACCCTCATATACAGTTTGCGTGGTAGGTCCTGATCAGAAAGGGATAGACAGGTCATATTTAGTATGGCCAGAATGGTAATACAAAGACCTCCTGACTGGCGAGGCTGCATTTTATATTACTATTTTAAAAATGCCACTTTTAGAAAGTGAGCCTTTCTATGCACTTAAAATCCTTATGTGCCTTACAGCCTGTCTCCGATCCACTTCTGGGCTGGTTGACTGTTCCCCTGTGCATTTCACCCAGACAACCACAAACACAGGATTCTCAGTCACACCTACACACATCTGCATACTGAATGGGTATTCCCGGGCTGGAAAAGTGGAGATCCTGGCACATTTCTAAGGACAGTGGCCTGCCCTCACACAATGGACTGCAAAATCCCATACAGGGACCCTGACAGATAGGGTTATATTGAAAGGGGACCTTGTGTACTTCAAAACCATTCTTTGAAGTCTCCCCCACTTCAAAGGTACTTTTGGATATATAAACTGGGTCCCTGGCCCTACCAATTCAGACACTTCCTGGGACAGGTACCTTGAACCAGACCCTGCAACCTGCCAAGAGGAGCTGCCTGGCTACCCAAAGGACTCACCAGTACTGCTTTGCTGTGAAAAACTGCTGCCTTGCTGTTGCCCTGCTGAAATGCTGGCCTCTGGCTCTGCTGAGAAGTGTACTCTAAGGGCTTGGATTAAGCGTGCCTGCTGTTTCCCAAACTCTCAGGGCCAAAAAGACTTCATCTCTGCAAAGGAACTCCTTGTGTGGCAAAAATCGATGCACATCCTCCCAGAATCGATGCACAACCTGCCTAGCAGTGAAAGAATCACTGTATCGCCGAGCCGGAATGACGCAGTCCGGCTCCCTGAGTGGAGATCGATGCAGCGCCAACATTGAAACCGGAGCTTCAACGCACAGCCCACTGGATCAACGCAGTGCCAGAACGACGTAGCCTGACTTTCTGCAGGAGGAATCGATGCAATGACTGCCGTGCGACAGACACCACTGGATCGATGCCGCACCTGTGACTTCGCCCTCCAGACCCAGGATTTCTACACATCATCCCTGGTAGACAAAAGACCCCTCATCACAAAGAGGATTCAAGCCTGCACGCCAGAATTCGATGCAAATTCATTGCCGCGTGGAAAAGAAACAATTCATCATCTGTGTGCGCCTGGAAATCCAATACGCAACCTTTGTTTTCCATGCATCTCCTCCTCTGCGGTCTCCTCGCGTGTAATTTTGATGCATACCAGGTACTTTGTTCTTGCAAGAGACACTTGATGCTTTTTAAAGACTTAAGACTCGTCTTATCATTACAAAAGTGATTCTTCAACTTGTACTTATCAAATCTTTATTGTTTTGATCTTACTTCATTCAGATAAATATCTTATATTTTCCTAAACATGTGTGGTGTATTTTTGTGGTGTTCTCACTGTGTTATTACATGATTAATTGCACGAATACTTTACACATTGCCTTCTAAGTTAAGCCTGGTTGCCCAGTGCACAGCTACCAGAGGCTGGGCACAGGATAATTTGGATTGTGTGTGACTTACCCTTGGTAGGATTGTGGTACCTACTTGGAAAAGGGTGTATACCTCTGCCAAATAGAGACCCCATTTCTAACAATTGGGAAGGTATTACATGGCTAGTGGAAGGGGCCTGGTGGTGTGTAGAGAAACCAATGAGGGTGGTATTGATGTCCCTCAGCACCACAGCAATGGTAGCCATGGTGGCATTGTGTGTCTGCCACTGCTGCATGACTTTGTGGTGGTGTTCCCTGAGCAGCCTTTGATTTTTCCCCAACATGGTGATTATTTGGCCCACCCGGTCCTGGGAACTTTGGTATGCTCCCAAGACTTGGAAGATGGTTTCCTGTTCAGTGGAGTCCCTTTGTGGCCACACCCTCTGGCCCAGAGCAACCCTCCCACACACCCTACCCCCAGGTGCCTGTGCCCCTGGCACAATGTATCCCAGCTCCCAGTTGTAGCAGGTCCTTCAGTGTCAGGGATGTTAAGGTTCATCTCAGGTCCCTGTATTTTGGGGCACACAATTGATTAAAGAGTCCTTGGGACACAAGTTTGTGGGCAAATGGTTGCCTGTGATGTGGGTGCAACAGGGGTGCAACAGGGGTGGGGGGTTGATGTGGTCAGGGTGAGGCAGGGAGTCGTTGACTGACCAGGTGTCCCAGATGGGCCATGTTGGTCATCATTGTCCAGACATCTGGCGTGTTGTCCTCACTGGGGCCTTGATCCTGAGGGGGACTGGCAGTCTCTGGTACTCTTTCCATGGTGGCAATGGCAGTGTTACCTGTGGAAGAAGCGAGACGCAGAGTTCAGGTTAGAGTGTGTGTTTGGTTGCCTCTTTGTGAACTGCTCACAGTGGCTTTGCACGATTCCATGAAATGACATAGACAGATGCTGCACAACATACCTTTGTTGTACATATAACTCTGTGACTTGATTTCCATGCTCCATGTTTGGAGCTGTCATACAAGTTTTGTACAGATTGCACTGCAGATGGTTTCTAGTTTTGTCTGATGACTGACATGACTGTTCACCTCTGTTATCTAGTGAATAGTCAGGCTTGCTACATGTCACACATTAAAGATGCACAATGCACAATGGTGTCCTAATGGGAACACAGTATGTGAGTATGCAAAGGTGATAGTCCTGTATCTAGATGTTGTGCATGTGCATCGACTCAGCCATCTTACTTTCCACCCAGGTCAGTATATTTCTGGCTTGGGATATTTGATCTGTGGTAATTAGAAACGGTCACTCTGCTGTAGCTGTGTTTTGCTGTGTTTGCTATTGTGAGTGTGCCATTCCATTGCTGGCATTGCCATGTATTAGTCCTCACTGAAACAATCTAGTTTTTGTAGCTAGTCCTTTAGTTGTACATGCATTACATGTGATGTGCTGTGTACATTCCAGCTTTTCTGAATGATGGGTTAGTGCATTCTGGGAGTTGTAGTGCTATCATTAGCCAGTAGTTAATATGCCATTGCCAAGGGCTGCGAAGCAGTTGGGCTGAGTGGAGTGGTGGCATGCAGGAGAGGGGCATTAGGTGATTGGGTGGGAGGTGTAGTGGGACATTTACTTAGTGAGTATTAGGGTGGTGAGGTAGCATGCAGGACAAGACAAATGTGTGAGATGACTGTTGTGGGTACCTACCAGACTCCAGTCCCTCAGATATTCCAGTTAGGCCCTCAGGATGCAGTAGGTCCATGCTGTAGGAGGCTGGACTGGCTTGTAGTGAGTACCAAGGGGTACTTACACCTTGCACCAGGCCCAGGTATCCCTTATTAGTGTATAGGGTGTCTAGCAGCTTAGGCTGATAGATAATGGTAGCTTAGCAGAGCAGCTTAGGCTGAACTAGGAGACGAGTGAAGCTCCTACAGTACCACTAGTGTCATATGCACAATATTATAAGAAAACACAATACACAGTTATACTAAAAATAAAGGTACTTTATTTTTATGACAATATGCCAAAAGTATCTCAGTGAGTATCCTCAGTATGAGGATAGCAAATATACACAAGATATATGTACACAATACCAAAAATATGCAGTATAGTATTAGAAAACAGTGCAAACAATGTATAGTTACAATAGGATGCAATGGGGACACATAGGGATAGGGGCAACACAAACCATATACTCCAAAAGTGGAATGCGAACCACGAATGGACCCCAAACCTATGTGACCTTGAAGAGGGTCGCTGGGACTGTAAGAAAACAGTGAGGGTTAGAAATATAGCCCACCCCAAGACCCTGAAAAGTGAGTGCAAAGTGCACTAAAGTTCCCCAAAGAGCACAAAAGTCGTGATAGGGGAATTCTGCAGGAAAGACCAAAACCAGCAATGCAACAATGATGGATTTCCAGACGAGGGTACCTGTGGAACAAGGGGACCAAGTCCAAAAGTCACGACCAAGTCGGGAGTGAGCGGATGCCCAGGGAATGCCAGCTGTGGGTGCAAAGAAGCTGCTACTGGACAGTAGAAGCTGAGGATTCTGCAGGAACGACAAGGGCTAGAAACTTCCCCTTTGGAGGATGGATGTCCCACGTCGTGGAGAGTCGTGTAGAAGTATTTTCCTGAAGAAAGACTGCAAACAAGCTTTGCTAGCTGCAAGTCGTGCGGTTAGGGTTTTTGGATGCTGCTGTAGCCCAGGAGGGACCAGGATGTCGCCAATTGCGTCAGGGGACAGAGGGGGCACCCAGCAAGACAAGGAGCCCTCTCAGAAGCAGGCAGCATCCGCAGAAGTGCCAGAACAGGCACTACGGAGAGGAGTGAAACGGTGCTCACCCGAAGTTTCACAAAGGAGTCCCACACCGCCGGAGGACAACTCAGGAGGTCGTGCAATGCAGGTTAGAGTGCCGTGGACCCAGGCTTGGCTGTGCACAAAGGATTCCCTCAGAAAGTGCACAGGAGCCGGAGTAGCTGCAAAAGACGCGATTCCCAGCAATGCAGTCTGGCGTGGGGAGGCAAGGACTTACCTCCACCAAACTTGGACTGAAGAGTCACTGGACTGTGGGAGTCACTTGGACAGAGTTGCTGGATTCAAGGGACCTCGCTCGTCGTGCTGAGAGGAGACCCAGGGGACCGGTGATGCAGTTCTTTGGTGCCTGCGGTTGCAGGGGGACGATTCCGTCGACCCACGGGAGATTTCTTCGGAGCTTCTAGTGCAGAGAGGAGGCAGACTACCCCCACAGCATGCACCACCAGGAAAGCAGTCGAGAAGGCGGCAGGATCAGCGTTACAGAGTTGCAGTAGTCGTCTTTGCTACTTTGTTGCAGTTTTGCAGGCTTCCAGCGCGGTCAGCAGTCGATTCCTTGGCAGAAGGTGAAGAGAGAGATGCAGAGGAACTCTGATGAGCTCTTGCATTCGTTATCTAAAGAAATCCCCAAAGCAGAGACCCTAAATAGCCAGAAAAGAGGGTTTGGCTACTTAGGAGAGAAGATAGGCTAGCAACACCTGAAGGAGCATATCAGAAGGAGTCTTTGACGTCACCTGCTGGCCCTGGCCACTCAGAGCAGTCCAGTGTGCCAGCAGCACCTCTGTTTCCAAGATGGCAGAGGTCTGGAGCACACTGGAGGAGCTCTGGGCACCTCCCAGGGGAGGTGCAGATCAGGGGAGTGGTCACTCCCCTTTCCTTTGTCCAGTTTCACACCAGAGCAGGGCTGAGGGGTCCCTGAACCGGTGTAGACTGGCTTATGCAGAAATGGGCACCATGTGTGCCCATGAAAGCATTTCCAGAGGCTGGGGGAGGCTACTCCTCCCCTGCCTTAACACCATTTTCCAAAGGGAGAGGGTGTAACACCCTCTCTCTGAGGAAGTCCTTTGTTCTGCCTTCCTGGGCCAAGCCTGGCTGGACCCCAGGAGGGCAGAAACCTGTCTGAGGGGTTGGCAGCAGCTGCAGTGAAACCCCTGAAAAGGCAGTTTGGCAGTACCCGGGTCTGTGCTACAGACCCGTGGGATCATGGGATTGTGCCAACAATGCCAGGATGGCATAGAGGGGGCAATTCCATGATCTTAGACATGTTACATGGCCATATTCGGAGTTACCATTGTGAAGCTACATATAGGTAGTGACCTATATGTAGTGCACGCGTGTAATGGTGTCCCCGCACTCACAAAGTCCAGGGAATTGGCCCTGAACAATGTGGGGGCACCTTGGCTAGTGCCAGGGTGCCCACACACTAAGTAACTTAGCACCCAACCTTTACCAGGTAAAGGTTAGACATATAGGTGACTTATAAGTTACTTAAGTGCAGTGGTAAATGGCTGTGAAATAACGTGGACGTTATTTCACTCAGGCTGCAGTGGCAGGCCTGTGTAGAATTGTCAGAGCTCCCTATGGGTGTCAAAAGAAATGCTGCAGCCCATAGGGATCTCCTGGAACCCCAATACCCTGTGTACCTCAGTACCATATACTAGGGAATTATAAGGGTGTTCCAGTATGCCAATGTAAATTGGTAAAATTGGTCACTAGCCTGTTAGTGACAATTTGTAAAGAGAGAGCATAACCACTGAGGTTCTGGTTAGCAGAGCCTCAGTGAGACAGTTAGGCATCACACAGGGAACACATACCTATAGGTCACAAACTTATGAGCACTGGGGTCCTGACTAGCAGGGTCCCAGTGACACATAACAAACATACTGAAAACATAGGGTTTTCACTATGAGCACTGGGCCCTGGCTAGCAGGATCCCAGTGAGACAGTGAAAACACCCTGACATACACTCACAAACAGGCCAAAAGTGGGGGTAACAAGGCTAGAAAGAGGCTACTTTCTCACACATGCCCTTCTCCTCTCATGATGTGAACTGTGGGAGAGGAGGTTGGGGCTCATTAGCAGTCTTCTGCACGGCTCTCTGATGGCATGATGCCATGGAGCGCACCTTCCCCCGTAGGCGTTCCACCTCTTCCTGATGCCCTCCCTTGTGCGTGGATGGCTGTCTACTGAGTTGACCCTGTCAACTATCATTTGCCACAACTCCATTTTCCTGGCAATCAATGTTTGTTGGATCTGTGCTACAAACAGCTGTGGCTCTTCCCAGACACTTTCCTCCACCATGACCCTCAACTCGTTGTCAGTGAAACGTGGTTGTTTTTGTGGGGACAAGTTAGTGGTTGTGTAGACAGTATGTGGGGGTGTTGTGAGTGTAAGGGTGCAGCGTTGGTCAATTGGTGAGGTTTGGGTGGTGCTCTGTGAGGGTGAGACAGTGGTGGCAGTTTGTGTGTGCTGGTGATGTGTGTATTGTGTTAGTTGTGCTGATGTGGGGTGTGTGCTGCGTGTGATGTGTATGTATGCCTATTGTGTAAACGTGCTATCTCTATAATATTGCCTACTCTCTGTGTATCTGAATGGCGCTTTTGTTGCAAAGGATTATGGGTTGTACAGGGGTGTGTTATATTTTGTAATGAGTAGATGTGTCGGGTGTGTGAATGTGTGTCAGGTGTGGGGTATTCAAATTGTCCAATGTGGTGTGGTGTTCTGACTGATGCGAGGTCTGACTGCAGCGGTTCGCACTGCCAATGGTTTTCCACTATGGAAGGACCGCTGTGGTGATTTGTGGCTCATAATCTGGTGGGTGAATTTTTGTCAGGCTGGCAGTGCTGGTGGTGGGACTGCCTCTGTCCCGTCTTCCAGTGTCCTGGTGGTGTCAGATTTTTGGCTGAATGTTGGTGGTCTTCACAGCATGACTCTTAATACAGCAATTGGATTACTGCCAACATGGAGGTCTTTTGGCGGCTGCCACCATGGCTGTCCTACCAAAAGACCGCCAGGCTTATAATGAGGCCCAAAGTTTGTAAAGCATTCAAATATCAGAAAACAGTAATAAACTAAAACACGGGAAACAGTTTAAAAATCCAAAGACAGTTTATAAAAATAGAAAATATTTTTATCTTTAATTTGACACACAAATGAATAAAATTGGATTAGAGGGAACCAGAGATATGAATTTTTAAAGGGTAAATGTTTTTTAGCACCTAGAAACTGAAAGTGTCACTTGGGATATCTGATCACACCTCAACCAGGGCAAAGTCAAAATGTGAGGCTGACCACGATGGAGGCCCACTCAGGCACAGCCAGTGGGGGGCCCCTAGGTCAAAAGTTTACCTTCTGACCTAGGGGCATATTTAAGAGCCCCTAGCGCCATTCTAACACCACATCAGCGTCATTTTTGACACAGAAGTGGCATTAGAAAGCCAAAAGTGCCACTGCCATATTTACAAAGTGGCGTAATGCATGCATTGCGCCACTTTGTAACCTTTTGCGCTACATTATGCCTGAGCCAGGCATAATGTATGCAAAGGGGGCGTTCCCCTGTGAGAGGAACTGTAAAAATGGTGCACGGAAATCTAACAGATTTCCTTGTGTCATTTTTTTGGCACTTTTAACGCCTGCTCAGAGCAGGTGTTAAAATTGGGCATGCCATTAATTACAATGGGCCCCTATGTACTCTGCAGAAGTAGCACCAAATTTTGATGCTACTCCTGCAAAGTACATCAATAGCGTAAAAAAATGACGCTATTGCCTCCTATCCTGCGCCATGGTGGGCCGTATTTTAAATATGGCGCACACATGGTGGCGCTAGGGGGGTGCTGAAGGGCACAAAAAAGTCCTTCTGCATTGTCTGTAGCGCCACTTTTCTGAAATATACCCCTTAGTCTTTTTTTTGGACAAGTTTCTCATTGGGGTGAAGTAGCAGATTGGATCTGACCTCCCTGGAGCCCTCTTCGGATACGTGTCACAAGAGACCTCTGTAAAGAATTCTACCTTCAGACTTAGTCGATTTCTCATTTCAGAAATCTTTGTCCAGGCTGAACTTGAAAATGGATCCAACGTCCTTGTAGAAGACCTGCGCAGGAAGTCCTGTTAACGTTTTACACATGGACTTTGTCACTTTTTCTCTCCAACATCGGGTGACCCTCCACAGCAAGCTGATTTTGAGTCAACGTCATCGGATTGCCTTTCCAGGAGCCCCAGCTGAAATCCTGGAATTTGGGGCTCCGGAGCTTTTCAGCGGGACAAACCTGCAAGACAGGCTGGGTCCCTGTCGACCTAAGCTGGCTTAGCTCACAACATCAGGTTGGTCCCTTTATGGAGCTTTTTTCCAAAAGTTCTCCAATCTTCTCCAAACATCTGGATCTTCTTCCCGAAGGTCTTTGAAGGTCCTTTAGGAGTCCACAGCTGAGTTGCTCCTTAAGGGTTAGAACTCTGATATAATGCACCTGGCTCAAATCCAAAACTGGACAGTGGTCAGCTGGCCGGTTCCTTCAGGTTTTGATACAGGGGACTCTGGTTAGCTATTTTCTACCTGTAGCAAACAGGGAGTCCCTTCTTGAACCAGATGAAGACAAGGAAAGTCCTCTTTGTGGTGAAGCCCAAGTGTGCAGCTGATGCGGTCCTTCAGAGTGCAATGTCCAGGTGCAGGTCAGGGGTCCAGTCCTTCTTCTTCTTGTCTTGTTCCTGGTAGGGATCTGAGGTGTGGGTGAAGCTCTGCCATATTTATCCTTGCCTCTGGGGAGGAAATCAGGGGTACTGTTGACCGATCACGTGCAGGCCACCACCCTCTTGGATGACCACTTCCTGGGAAGTGCAGCAAAAATCAATGCAAAGTAGCAACTTTCCTCAAACATTCAAAATGGCAGAAATTCAATTTTGGAGGTTAGGTCTGGCTGAGCCCACCCACTGGTGTGGCTAAGTTCCCTTAAAATACCCCTCTCAAGCACTCTTCTAATCTAATCAGGGTGGCACCTGGCAATCTGGGTTTGCAGGAAATGGGGGAGGTTCAGATCTGCCTCAAATGTCCTTCCTGCCTTTGAAGTCCAGTTTGGCTGCTCTCCAATCCCCTTACACCATCTGCTGAGGCAGATCTCCTCTCCTAGGCATTTCCTTTGTCCTCAGCCCATGCTACTTCACATCTCATTAAAGCAGTCTAGCCAGGCTTTCAGTGGCTAGCCAATCAGAGAAGGGCACTACAGTGCTGAAGTTGGCAACTTTCAGGTAGAGTTCTACAACTCTTTTACTGAACTAGTTATATTACATTCATCAATGGCAAGTTGTTGGCTTTAATATATCAATCAATTTGATACCAAACTTGAAATATTTAGCTCCTTTTTTGGACTTTAATAATTAAAAATATAGGGGGTCATTGTGACCCTGGCGGAAGGCGGAGAAGCAGTGGTAAGACCGCCAACAGGCTGGCGGTCTTTCCTCTGTGTGTTATGACCATGGCGGTTACCGCCATGGTCATCCGCCGCTTCTCCGTTCCGCCCGCCGGGCTTTAGACCAGGGTCTCCAGCCCGGCAGCCGTCACTATACTGCAGGCGGTATTTGGACCCGGCTGACCACCATGGATTTCATGCGGTTTGAAACCGCCATGAAATCCATGACGGTAAGCACTATCAGTGCCAGGGAATTCCTTCCCTGGCACTTATAGGGGTCTCCCCCACACCGACTCCCTCCCCTACCCCCCCACCCCTCCTGCCACCTCCAAAGGTGGCAGTACCCCCCCTCCCCACCCTGACCCCCAACATAACATCACTCATACACACACAACACGCACGCAGGCACCACCAACACACATACACACACACACACCGACATACATGCCAATATCCACACACACAGTCAGACACGCACACCCACATTCAAACATACATGCACACATCCATACAGACATACCTACAGATATACACACACTCATTCCCATACACACAACACCCCTGCAAGCATACACGCATTCACACATCCCCTCTACATACACACACACCCACCGCCATGCACACACACAACACCCCCCCACCCCTCTCCCCTCACGGACGATCGACTTACCTGGTCCGACGATCCTCCGGGAGGGGACGGGAGCCATGGGGGCTGCTCTGCCGACACCACACCACCAAGAGAACACCGCCACGCCGAATCACAGGACGTGATTCGCTGGGCAGTGTTCTGTTGGCGTGGCGGTGGAGGTGGAGCAACCTCCACTTCTCCGCCGCCCGCCAGTATGGCTGTTGGCGGCTCTCCGTCCGTAAAAGGATAGAGAGCTGCCAACGGTCATAATAGGCCGAGCGGCAAACCGCCACCACTGGCGGTCTTCCGCAAGGCAGTCCCTCGGCGGTCATGAAAAAAGGCTGCCGAGGTCAAAATGACCCCCAAAGTCTACCCATGTTAGACTATGGAGCCCATACAATACATTGAGGAAAAAAGAATGTGGCTATTGTTTCCTCACCAGGGCATATAAAACATATTTTGTAAGGTCCCTGCTTATAGTTCCACTGCACCCAACCCTGGGGGCACCAAGGGCACACCTTGGGGGGCGCCTTACATATAAAAATAAGGTAATTTAAGGCTTTGGGAGTACTTTGAATTCCAAAGCCAAATTTGATGGTAACTTTAATTTAAAAGCAGCCAGCAAGGCAGGCCTGCCTTTAAAATGACACTGGCCACCTCAGCAGTGTACCTATGAGTGCACTACCTATGCTGGGGTCCCTAAACCTGCATGCTCTACCATATAAAAGGGACTTATAGGTAGGTTGATACTGCCAATTATAATTAGTCTAATTTGCATAATCCTTTTACACAGAGCACTGGTCTTGTGACTGATTAGCAGTACCCAGGGCACAGCCAAGAGTCAGTAACCACCAGTATCTGTCCAAACAGTTTGAGTGAGACAGGGTAAAAAGGAGGACTTTCCTACAAGGAGCATTCAGAATTATGGAAGTGAGGGGATGATCCGGAATTGTATGGGGAGGCTGCACATCAATTGAGTGAAAAAAAAAGGAGAAAGTAATGAGAAACAAGAAAAAAGCAAGGAGAAGAAGGGAAAAGCAAGGAGAAGGCACAAAAAGGGGGAACAAGGACAGAGCATTGAAAATGAGTAAAAAGCAAGGAGAATAACACAAAAAACAGGAGAAAAAAACATGGAGGAAACAGTAGAAATGAGGGAAAAGCAAGGAGAAGACACACAAAAAAATGGGGGAAAAGCAAGGTGAAAACAGTGAGAACTAGGGAAAATCAAGGCTAGAACAGGAAAGCAAGGAGAAGACAGGAGCAAGAGTGATGCAGCAGAGCAGTGAGAGCTGGGCCTGGGATCACTTACATATGTACTATTTGCTGATGTACTATTTGGTGATTTAGAATCTTCATTCAAGTGCTCATTACCTACAAAGACATTGCTAGTCTGAAGATCATACCATATATATATATATATATATACCATTATTGTATCCATGCATTTATTTAACTTTCCACTTGTTTAAGTAGAACTACTACACTTTTGTTTCACCATCCTGTGTCCTTTAGTAGCAAAGTGCTATCAGTAAGCACTTGGACAGGAAAAGAACAAATAGACTCTACTTTCTGGAACCTGAAAAGCTTTTTAACAATAACCCAGCCACCAGTCTGACAGTCTGGGGGTTAGTAATTTTAGGTGCTTTTCAGTCCCCTCTTTCTGATTCGCACACATTTCGCACTCCATACAACTACCAAAAAAATAAAACAAAGCCTTAACATGAAGAAAGACAAATAGATACCAAGTTTCTGTCTCATTTGTAGAAAGAAAAACCAGAAACCTGTGTAAATCATGGCTTCCCGGTTAAACCACCTGATCTTAGGCAAACATTTTAATTCATCAAAACTCCATTTCCATCGTTATCACATATTAAAGGACTATAAAATATGTCTTCAGACAATAAACCGCGAAAAAATCTATTGTGGCTGACTTAAGAGACTGTAAACTGTAATGTTACTGTATCATAAACTTAGCCAAGTACAGGGTTTACACTACAACAGTCTTGACTGGTAGTTCACTGATGGTTTATGTTAAAAACTATTACTTTCCATAAGAAAGAGTCAGTGCAGCTGTTGCGGACCCCCAGATCCTGGAGGTTGGTTGCACTGTCAGTCTTGTGGAAAACTGACTGCCTACGAAGCAGCTCTTAAACTGACCAGAAGCGTGGGGTGCCTGGCACACTGCATAGTTTGTCTTCTTGCTATTTGCTTACCGATAGGATAGCTCAGGGGGTTAAAGACCATGCCCTTTGTCATAAGAGCATGTGATCTATTTTTCTGCAGTCACATTTTCGGTTCCAGACTTGAGCGGACCATATTTCTTTATAGAAGCTTTATTAGAGTGTGTTTTCTAAACAACAATATAGCAATCATTTCTAAAAAATAGAGATGTGTTCCACTCCAAAAATGAAGATGGTGATTAGTTTCCAAGGCCTTCTTACTGATTACGACGCCCATGCCCATACCTTCCTCAAAGTCTCTGACTTCAAAAAAGTACATTTTGTGTTTTTTTGCAGTTACAAATGTATTTAAGCGCTTGACATGAGCACCTCTTACATGACACAAGTAATTTATTCTGAGGTACGGAGTGATCAAACAATTTGCCCAGAATTGCTAATTACTTATGTAGGCTGGGCCCAGGCAGCTGCTAAGTGTTTTTTTTTTTTACTTCTTACCTCATACGACTGCGACTGTAGGGCACCACTGGAGGAAACCTCCTTCAACTTGATGATGCTAACTTTAAGGCATAAGCAAACACGTGCACCACATTAGCTCCACTCCACAGCACAAATCTGCTGGCTGGCAATGAAACACCAGAGGTTAATGACGTTCTTCATTGACTATAGCGCAGGAAGCAGACACCTAAGTCTGAGCAGTGTGTCTTCAAAAGGCAGTGGCGGCTGGCAGCTTTAGGAGGGAGGGGGGCGGGTGGGACGCACACACACACACGCACACACACACACACTCATTCTTTCGCACACAGAGACACAAGCATGCACGCACGCAAATCCATTAACAACACTCATACCATTCAAACATGCACTCACGCACCAAACATTAATTTTAAAACATCACACACACTCATTCTTTCACACACGCACACACGCACATCCATTAACAACATTCATACCATTCAAACATGCACCCATGCACCAAACATTCATTTTAAAAAGATCGCACACACTCATTCTTTCACACGCACGCACGCACACCCATTAACAACACTCATAACACTCATACATGCACACGCACACCAAACATTAAATTTAAAACCACACACATACACACACACACACTTTACCTTCAGCTTCCAGGTCCCAGGAGGGTTGGGACTGCTGCCTTCCCTCACTGGCTGACCTTATGTCAGCCAATGAGGGAAGGCAGCAGTCCCAGCCTCGTCACAGAGTGGGATGGGGTCAATGAGACTGCTGACCCCATCCCACTCTGTGACGAAGTGTCACTGATCGACACTCGCCCTGGGCACTTCAGGGCTTAAACCTGAAGCGCCCAGGGAGAGTGTCAATTGGTGATGCTTTCCTCGTCACCCAGGCGAGGGCCTCGAGGCACCTTTGCTGAGCCGAGGAGGTCACACCCATAGGAGCTGTGACCTCCTCAGCCCAGCAAAGTTCAGCTCAGGCAGCCAGGAGTGTGTGCAAATCGCGCATGTCTGCTCCTGGCTGCCTGAGCTGAACATGGAGAGTGTCTGTCAGGCTGACCTTTGTTCAGACTGACAGACACTCTTCATGGGGGGCAAAAGGTGGGGGGGCGTGGCCCCTCCGCCCTAAAGGATGGGCCGCCACTGTCAAAAGGGTTGATGACAGACTGTGCAGACTCCATTTTTCGGCTTCCCGTCTGACTTCAACCTCTACTTGACCCTTCCTCACCTGGTCACAAGGTGGGGCCCACCCACTGTGATGAGCTGGGAAAGAGTGGGGTGACCATGCCCTCCACTCCCTGATTGACGTGAAGCATCTCTGCTATACGGCTTCTGTCTAATATGCCCAGGCTTAATTTTAACATCTTGTCATCAGGAGGTAAAGACTGGCGCTCAAAGCTCTGTCTTTGCCGAGCTGATGACCTCACAGGCAAATACTCTACACTCTGGGTCCACCCAGGGGAAACGGTTATAATGGATTTGAGTGTCTCTGATTCACTGCAACAACAAGCACAGGAGGTGGCACTGTACAGCAGGCTGCAGCCTCAACCCCCAGCAAGACCGCAAAAGTATGTGGATGAGTTATTCCCTGAAAAATAAGCAGTTTACTATTAATATTTTTCTTTATTTTGACATGCCCTGGTGAGTGAAGGTAAAAGGGGTGCAGCCCCGAATTCCTCAGCAAGAAACCTCCAATGAGAGTGTTGTGTGTATTATACCTACATACCATGACTATGATAAAGGTTTTATCCACAAATGAGTTGCCAAAGGAGTTTTAATGGCCTCTCCAGGAGCATGTTCCACCAATCGTCTTGAAGAGGGACCATTCCAAGGTGTTTTTATTGCTTGATACATAGCTACTCAAAAATGACACCATCCTTTATAAAAACCAATTGTTTTCCATTATGAGAAACCAAAGTATCAGCAATACCCTCACTAGCAAAAATCATTTTCCAGAAATTCAATAATCACTTCAGTTGTTGGACTTGCAATGAATTCATAATTAATCCACTTGGAATAGTAGTCTATTAACAATAACAAATAAGGCATATATTTTGAAAGTACATAAAATTGCCTCTGAATATTAATAGCCAATTGCGACCAAAGTCCTTCAAGTATCTCCTTTAAAATGCAACTCTGCCACAGACGTTTTTAGTGTTTTTCTTACTTGACACATGTAATACATCTATCAATAAAGGAATCTACTATGCAGTCTCGACCTGGCCTCCAACAATGTTCTCTTAACTATTTCTTAGTAGCCTATGCTCCTGGATGACACTGAAGGGCTAATCTTATTAGTGTGTGCCTTAAGACAGATGAGGGTATAAACAAGCCATGTCCCATAAGCCCCTTCAGTGGTCAATTCCTCTGCAAAGTAATGAACATTTCTCAACAGCTTATCAAGGTTTCTGATTGGTGGCCATCCTTCAGTAAATTATTTTAACACCTATTTCAGTTTTGTGTCCTCATTAAAAGCTTCCAATCACACTTTTTTAGAGACAACACTTTCACACACCTATATTGCACCAACAGTAACAGGAAAACAGTCTTAGTTATTTTGCTTAAAATCATCTCTACTCTTGCTAAGTGGCATCCTAGACAAGCAATCAGCTCTACAAATTCATATTATTGTAATGCAGATATTAGCCTCACAAACCTTGAAGATGTTTTGACAGAATCACAACCACATCCATCTATCATAATTAATTATGGTTTATGATCAGTCACAAGTCCAAAACTCTTTCCTCACTAGTAAGTTATAAGGTTCTCTACAGCCCATAAACAGCCTAAGGCCTACCACTCAATTGTGCTATAATGTGTCTCATATAACCTTAAGGTACAAAGTATGAATGCCACAGTGTTTTCTTTTGGATTATCCTTTTGACTAAACAGAGCTCCTAATCCTATGGCACTTGCATCAACTGTAATTAAATTTTTACCATTAGCATGGTAAAGTTTAAGAGGAGGGACATTCAAAATCAAGTTCTAAATCTCCTTAAAGACATTCTCTTACTCCATTTTTCAATCGAATTTAGCTTGTTTGTGCAACAAATTCCTAAGTGGTTCAGCACAAAAAGCAGAACCTTGCACAGAACAAGAACAATGTTCGCTCAATCCCAGGAATAACCTCAAGGTATATTTATCTTTAGGTTTTGATGCTTTTCTAATGGACTTAACCACCTCAAGCTTTGGAGTTATACCCTCTGAAGATACAGGCCCTTATTACCCTGCTGTAGGTGATAAAGTGGCGGTAATACCAACAGGCTGGCGGTAAGTACTGCTAAATTATGACCATGGCAATGACATTTTCCATAGACAGCAAATGTACCACACCAACCGCCACGGCGGAAACAACAGCCACCACAGCGGTGGCCGCCGACAGCTAGGCGGAAGACAAAGTACCACCCACCACATTTTGACACAGGAAACTGCCACCTTTTTCGGGGCAGTACCAACGTTAACAAAACCCTGGCAGAAACAGAACTCAGGAGTGAAAGGACTCACTATTGGAGACACAGGGAAGAACCAGGCCACCATGGAACCCGAACTGCAAGCCTTCCTGATTATCTTCAACATTATGCTCCACCTGGAACACCAACACCGACAAAGACGACGATGGTGAGTACAGCCGCCTAGCACACACAAGAAGATGGGAGGAAAACAAGAGTGACATACACATGCACAACGCACACTTGACACACACACACCCTACACACAACCAGCTGCACAAGAAAATCAATTTGTCCACGTAAAACGGCAGAAAAATGCAAGGGCAACAGGAATTGACTAAAGTGATTGTGATCAGACCAACATCAAAATTGATAATTCGATTTGGCAATGAAACAGATATGTACACATGTACAAAAAAGGGACACTGCCCAGTCCAAAGTTCAAAGGACCCACATGGCCACAACTCGAATCCTGAGCACATCCAGATAGAACACTGCAGCGGCATCAGTTTGCAACTAGGCAGGCACCTCAGGTGAATGGGGGGGGCACCTCAGCCAGATGCGGGAAAAGCCCACTGGTTCTGGAGGGGGCAGCATGCCCATTTCTTAGCCCTGGGGAGTGCAAGGCCACAGTCTCTGGTTTGGGTGACTTGCCCACCGGTTCTGGAGCAGTCAGCATGCCCATTGCTTAGTCCTAGGGAATGCAATGCCACAGTCTCTCACGTGGGTGACTTGCCCACTGGTTCTGGAGGGGACAACATGCCCATTGCTTTGTCCTGGGGAGTGCAAGGCCACATTTTCTCAAGTGGGTGACTTCCCCACTGGTTCTGGAGGGGGCAGCCCGCACAGTAGCCCCTGAAGGGTGGACTACATGGCATCTGCAGGCGGTGATGGCTGGATGGTGGTGGTGGTTGTGGTTGTGGGAGGCTACTGGCGAGCCCCTGCACTCAGTGATGGCTACATGGTGGTGGTGGTTGTGGGAGGCTCCTGGGCAGCCCCTGCACTCATTGATGGCTGCACATCCACAGCTGGCGATGGGGCCCCGGTGACAGCTGGTGGTGGTAGCGGTGTTAGCCTGCCAGCTTCCGCTGGCGCAGAGAGTCTCTTCCCCTCCTGTTCATGGGTCAGGGAACACTTACCCTTCCTGGCAGGGGAGATTGGGCTCTTCCCCTCTCTGCATGGTGGTGCAGGCTCCTTCCCCTTCTTCACAGCTGGTGCTGGCTCCTTCCCCTGCCCCACAGCTAGTAGTGTCTCCTTCCACTTCCTCACAGCTGGTGCAGGCCCCTTCCCCTTCCTCACAGCTGGTGCAGGACTCTTCCCTTTCATCCCTGGTGGTGCTGGCTCCTTCCCCTTCAGTGTTGTAGGTCTTGTAACCTTACCACCACTAATAGGTGGTGCTACCACTGTCCCCGTGGACTGTTTGGCTGAGGTGCTGGGCTCTGTCTTTGGTACCCTGCCCATATGTGCAGTATGGGGGGAGGGGTAGGGGAGAGGTCAAGTTGGGCAAGGAAACGCGTTTTAGGGGCATTGGGGTGGGAGGAGTAATGGGAGTGGAGGATGAGGGAGTGGTTGTCAGAGGTCTGTGTGTTCTGGATTTGGGTGCAGGTGCATGGGCTGTATGCTGATGTGAGGTGGATGGCTGCTGGGGGTCTGAGTGCTTGTGTTTGTGTCCTTTAGGAGGATGGGACAGACACAGTGGGAAAGGACACAGGGGACACATGCATGGATGTTATGGATGTGTCTGTCAGTGATGTGTGTGTTCTGCTTGGTGTGATGATGCTGGTAGTTGATTTTGATGTAGTGCATGCAGGTGTGAGTGTGGACATAACTGGGAGGGAAATAGAGGAGGAGAAGGAGGGGGAGACAGTGGAGGCTGTGAATGTTGTCGTGTCTGCAACAGTATGGTGTTTGTGTGAGTGCCTGTGGGATGAAGTGTGGTGCTTGTGTTTGCCTGTGCTACTCTTGGGTGTTGCCTTGTGCGCATGCTCATCTGTTTGTGTTCTTGGGATGGGTTGGGATTGAGGAGAATGGAACTGGGAAGTGGGTGTTGGTGGGGGGATGGTTGAAACAGGGACAATGGCTGCCATCAGAGAGGAGGCCAGAGCCTGAATCAATCTTTGATGGGCCGCCAAACCACTGTGAATGCCCTCCAGGAATGCATTCCATTGCTGCATCTGGGATGCCAGCCCCTGGATGGCATTCACAATGGTTGACTGCCCTAAAGAGATGGATCTCAGGAGGTCAATAGCCGCCTCACTCATGGCAGAAGGGCTCACTGGGGCAGGGCCTGAGGTGCCTGGAGCGAAGGAGATGCCCACTTTCCTGGGTGAGCGGGCATGGGCAACTCTCGGAGGGGCTACTGGGAGGGAGGTGCTGGTATGGGGGTGGCGGCTGTACCTGCAGCTGGAGTGGTCACAGAGGTGTCTGCCCCCACCAAGGTGCTCCCAACGGAGGAGGTATCAGAGTCTGTTGTCCCCTCCAGTCTCCGCTGTGGTCCTCCCCTCGCCCTCCATCCCACTGGTTCCCTCCGCATCGGTGGACTCTGCCTCCAGGGCCCCGTGGGATGCATGCAGCTCCCTCTGTTGCCGTGCCTCTACTCCTCCGCCAGATGATGCTAATGCACATAAGGACAGGATGACAAAACAAGAAAGGGGGGAGAGAGACTGGATCAATATCTGCACCAACACCATTGTTGGCACACACAGCACCCTCACACACAGGGAACAGGCCTACGCACTATGCATTGCACTACCAGTGATATGGCTAGTTACCAAGGCATGAGGAGGAGCACACACTGCCAACTGCAGCACACCTGGGCCCCACGCAGCCCTGTCTAGAAGTGAATACTAACAAGCTAGGTTACCTGTATTTGCCATGCAACCATTGCCCTTCAGAAGACCTACGCTGCTATGTCTGGCCTGGCCTTGGGGACACCCACTAACACACAACCACCACCCGGATACCACCCCACCAGCCATTAGTTGTAACTATATCCACTGTACACACCGCCTTGTGTCTGCTGTGATGCCCTCAAGCACCCATCCAGATCAGGATAGGCCACTGCCAGTATGCGGCCATAAGGGGGGGTCAGGGTCCAACGGGCACTCCTTCCTCGTTGGGAGGCCATCCCCAGCTGTCTTCCGTGCCCAGCGTCTCAGGTCCTCCCACCGTTTGCAACAGTGGGTGCTCCACCTGCCATAGACCCCCAGGGTCCGCACCTCCTTGGCAATAGCACACCATAATCCCTTCTTTTGATGGGCGCTGACCTGCAGAGGTAATACATACAGGAAAACTCCATTAAATGAACAGTCCAGCCTGTCACACATGTCCCATGTACCCGATCCCATCAACATTGCAAAACACGTAGGCCAGCTCACAATTTGTACACCGCCAAGAGAGAAACCCCCACCCTTACACAATGCCTTCACACACAACTCCAGGCATTCATGCCACATGCATCGTGCCCACAGTGTACTCACCTGTTGGTCTAGAGGCCCATACAGCAGTCCGTAGTGGGGTAGGACCCCATCCACCAGTCGCTCCAACTCCTCAGAAGTGAAAGCTGTGGCCCTTTCCCTGGTCACACAGGCCATGGTAGGTTCCAGACACAGGTCACAGCAGCACATGCAGTGTAGGTCTTCTCCTGTGGAAGAATTGCACGGCGGTTCACGACCGCCTACCACCATGGTGCAGAACTTTGGCAGAATTACCTCACTTCCACCTGTCCCTCCACACAGGACAGGCGGTCGCCATTTCGGGGGAGGGCAGGCCTATCGATAATCGCTGCGTCACAGGATAAAATGCACATACTTTGAAATTCCACTGTCCCAAAACATGATTGCACAATGTGGACTTCTGATGTGGTTTAGTTGTTGAAATTGTGATAGCCTACTCACTCTTGTGTCCCTTAGATACCTACCGCTGCAGATGAATAGGAGATGGATACATACCCCGGAGTACAGACCCCTGGTTGACCTAGCTGTGCTAGAGGACAGGCACATAACACTCACCTGTAGACTGGACAGGGCCACAATCACAGAGCTGGGTGCCCAGTTGGAGCATGACCTGAGCTCAGCTATCCGTCAACCAACTGGGATCCCCCTCTTGTGCAAGTGCTATCAGTGCTCCATTTCCTAGCGACAGGTTCTTTCCAAGTGACAGTGGGCTTGGCAGCAGGAATGTCACAGCCAATGTTCTCAATAGTGCTGGCAAGAGTCTTGTCTGCCCTGATTAAACACATGTGCAGCTACATTGCTTTCCCGCAGGTGGAAGATTTGGCAGGGTTTTATGCAATGGGACATATCCCCAATACAATTGGGGCAATTGACGGTACACATATTGCGTTTGTCCCCCACCCCCAGAAAATGAACAGGTGCACAGGAATCGTAAGAGATTCCACTCCATGAATGTGCAGATGGTGTGCCTGGAGGACCAGTACATATCCCACGTCAATGCTAAGTATCCTGGGTCGGTGCATGATGCCTTTGTCCTGAGGAATAGCAGCATCCCAAATGTGATGGCCCAACTACAGAGGCACAGAGTGTGGCTAATAGGTGAGCCTTGCTCCCCACCCGGTGTATGTTGGTGTATGCCTATGCTGTTGGCCAAATAGGATAGTGTGTGGCTAAATGTTGTCCCTCAATATTTGCAGGTGATTCTGGTTATCCAAACCTATCGTGGCTGTTGACCCCTGTGAGGAATGTCAGGACAAGGGCAGAAGAACGTTATAATGAGGCACATGTGCAAACCAGAAGGATAATTGAGAGGACCTTCGGCTTCCTGAAGGCCAGGTTCAGGTGCCTCCATCTGGCAGGTAGATCCCTGTGCTACTCACTCGAGAAGGTCTGCCAGATAGTAGTGGCATGCTGCATGTTGCACAACCTGGCCCTCAGATGACATGTACCTTTTCTGGAGGAGGAGGAGACTGGAGATGCCCCTGTGGCAGCAGTGGACCCTGAGGACAGTGAGGATGAGGAGGCAGAGGATGAGGATGTGGACAACAGAACATTAGTGATCCGTCAGTTCTTTTAGTGACACACAGGTGAGGCAGTGTAACTTCACATTTCTATGACTATTGTTGTATTCAGTGTGGCATTGGCATGCTGGCATTACCCACTTGTTTCTCTCACTTACTGTTACCAATGGATTGTCATTTTACAGAGGTTGGTGATATGACAACAATGTCCTGATATGATCACAACAGCCAGCAACAGGTCATTCATTCTATGCTCTCACTATGTAAAGTTCATTTGCAATGGATGTAGCTGTTTCAATCAATACAAATTTGCAAAACATAAAATAGTAGTAGACACATTTTGTCCAAGGGTGTTTATTGTATTACTAAGATATTGAGGGGATTGTGCAATGGAATGGAGAGATGATGGAGGAAAGTCCAGGCTATTGTTCCAGTCTGTTTGTAGCACAGGTGCAGTGTCCAAGGGAGACATGGGAAGGGGAGGGCAGTTCAAGGTGGACAAGGTGACAGAGTGGGACACAAGGGGGACAATCAGGAGGGTCTCATTTCCTGGTGGTGGTCTTGACAAATGTCTCTGGCTTCTGTCTAGATCACAGGAAACCTTTGCAGGGTGTTTCAAAAAGAGGGAGCACACTGCCTGCACTCCAGCAACAAAGTATCACCCGAAAGCATCATGGTAAATGCAGTTGATTAATAGTCCATTCAAAAAGTAAAAAGAGTCTTTCACCTCCGAAGGTGCAGCAAGTGCTGTCTATCCTTGTACACATGTTTCTGGGTCATTTGATGGCTCCCTTAGAGGGATGCTGGTGGCCTATGGGTCCTGTGGCGGGCCTCTGGAACACTAGCCGCAGGCTGGTCGATGGACTGGCTAGTGGTAGGGGCCCGCTGGTGTGCTGTTGCTTCCTTCATGATGTTGGCCATGTCTGCCAGCATCCCTGCTATGGAGATCAGGGTGTTGTTGATGGCCTGCAAGTCCTCCCTGATCCCTTGATACTGTCCCTCCTACAGCCGACTGTTCTCCTGCACGTTGTCAAGGATCTGTCCCATCGTGTCCTGGGAATGTTAGTAGGCTCCCAGGATCTCTGAGAGTGCCTCTTGGAGAGTCAGTTCCCTAATCCTGTCCTATCCCTGGTGCACAGCAGTCCTCCCAGTGTCCGTGTTGGCCTGTGCCTCTGTCCCCTGAACGGTGTGCCCACTGACACTGACCCCTGGTCCCTGATTGTCTTGTGGGCAAGGTGTGGCCGGAGATCCCTGTATAGGTGGGCCCACTTCTGATTGACGTGTCCTGGGGACAGAGGTGTAGGTACGCTGGGTGGGTGCTGTGGTGTTTATTTCTGATGGGGGAGGCTCTATGATGGTCTGTGAGTGGGCTTGAGTGACCAACTGTCCAGTGGTCCCTGATGCGCCAGGTATGTCCTCCAGATCCTGAAGTCCAGAGTTACTGTCATAACTGGGGGCCTCTTCTGTGGGTGGACTGGATAGTTGTGGCACCTCCTCTCCACTGACATTGGCTGAGGTACCTGTGGGGATGTATATGATGTATTATGCTTCAAGTGTATGACATTTGTACTTCCATAGCTTCCCCTCAATGGTTGATGTTACCCTGCCAGCATTTGTTGTGTATGGTGATGTATTGTGGGATTGTTAGTTTCCCTATGCTGTGCATGCTTTAGTGATGGGTGTCAATGCAGGGCTGGGAGGGGTGCCCATGCATTGGTATTGTATGCAGGGCTTGGCATTGGGGTTAGTGAGATGTGAAGGTGCAGTGTGTGGGATAGAGTGGAGTGATGGGAGTGAGGGTGTAGGTGTGAGATGGCATGCAGGTATTGGGGGGTGAAAGGTAGTAATGTTGACTTACCAGTGTCCAGTCCTCCGGCAACTCAAGCGAGTCCCTCAGGATACAGTATTGCCAGTATGTCCTCCTCCCATGCTGTGAGCTGTGGGGGAGCAGGTGGGGGTCCACCGCCAGTCCTCTGTATAGCAAGTTGGTGTCTTGCTGCAATGGAATGTACCTTCCCCCATAGGTCGTTCCACCTCTTCCTGATGTCGTCCCTTGTTCTTGGGTGCTCTCCCACGGCATTGACCCCGTCCACGATTCTCCGCCATAGCTCCATATTCCTTGCTATAGATATCTGCTGTACCTGTGCTCTAAAGAGCTGTGGCTCTACCCTGACAATTTCCTTCACTGTGACGCTTAACTCCTCCTCAGTGAAACCGGGTTGCCTTTGTGATACCATGGATGTTGTAGGATGTGTGTTGGTGAGGGTGTGTTGGGTAATGTGGTGGGGTGTGTGATGTGGAGTGCGTGAGGGGTGTATGTGTGTAAGTGGTATGTGTGTCTAGTTGTCTCTGGGCACTTCTTCTCATTCTCCTGGTGGCAACTGTTGTTTGTAACGGGTTGTGGCTACTGTAGGTGTGTGTTTTATAGTGGTGTGGGTGAGTGGGTGTGGTGTGTGTATGGGTGTCAGGTGTGGGTTTTTGGGATTGCCCAATGTAGTGTTGTTTTGTATGTGGGTGTCCATTCTGAGCGCAGCGGTATGTACAGCCATTGGTTTACCGCCTTTGAATGTCCATCGTGGTGATTCGTGTGTCATAATGTGATGGGTGTTGTTTTGTTGGTGTAACGGTATGGGTTTTGGGATTGCCACTTTAGTACTGACCTTTGGTCTGGCGGATTTGTGTATGTGTCTGTAGTCTGTTGGATTTGTGTGTGTGGGTCATAATATAGTGAGCGGATATCCATCACCGGGGCAGTAAGTTGGCAGCCGTCAGCGTGGCTGGAAGCGGGATTTACCGCCAGGGTCGTAATGAGGGCCATAGTGTGTCCCAGATAATCAACCATCATTTGCAAAAACTTACATTTGTTTTTATTAACAGTCATACCTCTGCTGTTTAATTTCTACAGCATTTGATCCAAAATGTTATTGTGTCTTTGAACTGTTTTTGCATTTATCATTGTCATCTTGAAATGTTTGAAATCCTGTCATCCCATCAAACAAAATATCCATTAAAATTTGGAACACACTAGATGCTATACATTAGTAGGACAAACAGTAACCAATGATAACAATAGGCACTTAATGGTGTTACGAAAGTGGTGTAATCATGTGATGACTCAGATAAACTCACCTGATGGTATTCTGATCTTAAATCAATAATAGTGAAGAATGAAGAACCACCAACAGAAGATACCATGTATAAAATGTTTAGAAGTAGAATACAGTCAGCCAAAATATTTTTATGTAAGATTCTCAAGAAGCCCATTTAGAACAATCAGTTGGTTCTATTATTCCATCTCCACATAAATCAAACAGTAATTTCTTTAAATCACTTCTTATGGATAACAGAACTGGGTGTACTTTATGCATTACAAGTGTAGCATTCTTTTTTATGTAATTATATGTTAAAACCCTTGAAAGATTCAACAGGAGAAGATCATTTTGTAAAGTTTTTTTTAAAAACCACCTCTATACTCATTCTCATTTTCTCGCTCTGTAAATTCAACATTAATACATCACCTATAGCAAATGGATCGTCAGAGCCTGACCTTAAATTATACATAGGGGCTGGGTCTGCCCTGATAGTGATTGTAAGACCGTGAGCTCCTGGCTTTCTGGTTGAGACTCCGCTTCCAATCTAGCTGCTAGCATTTCCTGCCTCCTCCCTGGGGGGGGGGCAGGGCATTGAGCACCATTGTCCCCTGATCCTGGTGGTGCACTCCATGTCCCCTGAGGGGTACAGCATTGGTGAAGTTGTGCCGGAGTCTGTGCTGGCAGGCCATACCCAACATGGAAGCCACTGCAAGATCTCTGACCTCAGCATCATGACTCTCTGAGCTGTGGTGGCTGAAGAGGCCTTCTGTGGGGATGCTTGCAGGGAGTCTGGAGAGTGGTACTGACACAGGGGAGTGGCCACGGAGGCTCCCCCAGTGGACCTTGGAGCCTGAGCTCCCGCTGCACATGTCCCTACTAGGCTGGAGGAGGTAGGCCCTGCTGTTGGTGTTCTTGCCTGTGGTGTCCAAGGAAGCCTTTCCTTCCCCAACAGATGTCCCTGTGACTGCACTGGTGCTACCACTGTTGGGAAACAGTGGGTGGGGTGGGTGCAGGTAGGTCGGCGTGCCTGCTGAAGTGCTTTTACCCCACCACAGACTGTGGGGGTCATTCTGACCCTGGCGGCCGGTGGCTGCCAGGGCCACCGACCACGGGAGCACCGCCAACAGGCTGGCGGTGCTCCCACGAGCATTCTGACCGCGGCGGTTCAGCCGCGGTCAGAAGCGGCAAGTCGGCGGGCTCCCGCCGACTTACCGCTGCTCGGGGGAATCCTTCATGGCGGCGGAGCGCGCTCCGCCGCCATGAGGATTCTGACCCCCCCACCGCCATCCTGTTCATGGCGGGAAAGCCGCCATGAACAGGATGGCGGTAGGGGGGGTCGCGGGGCCCCTGGGGGCCCCTGCCGTGCCCATGCCAATGGCATGGGCACGGCAGGGGCCCCCGTAAGAGGGCCCCGCAAAGTATTTCAGTGTCTGCCTTGCAGACACTGAAATACGCGACGGGTGCCACTGCACCCGTCGCACCTTCCCACTCCGCCGGCTCGATTACGAGCCGGCATCCTCGTGGGAAGGGAGTTTTTCCCTGGGCTGGCAGGCGGTCTTTTGGAGACCGCCCGCCAGCCCAGGGAAAAACTCCTAATACCCTCCGCGGTCTTCTGACCGCGGAGCGGTATAATGGGGGCGGAATTCTGGCGGGCGGCCTCCGCCGCCCGCCAGAATCAGAATCACCCCCTGTGTCTCTCCTCCCCCTTATGGCCCAGAGCTAAATCATGGACCTGAAACGTTTCTGCCCCTCCTGCCCACCCTCTGCTCATTGTATCATTGTGGGGCTCTGGGGACTCTGGGGGTTATTCTAACTTTGGAGGAGGTGTTAATCCGTCCCAAAAGTGACGGAAAAGTGACGGATTTACCACCAGCCGTATTACGAGTCCCTTATATCCTATGGAACTCGTAATACGGCTGGTGGTATATCCGTCACTTTACCGTCACTTTTGGGACGGATTAACACTCCTCCAAAGTTAGAATAACCCCCTCTGTCTTTTATCCCTGGATCTGTAGGGGCTGCTGCATCTACTGGTCTGTGCTTAGTTGACTGAATGGGGGAGGTGGGGGATCAACTGCTTGTGCTGCTGATGCAGTGGACAGGCCTCTGTGCATGTGGGTCAAGGCAAACCCTGTCTGAATCCTGCTCCAGTGCTATGTGGGACCTGCTCTGGCCCGAGGTGGCCAGGGCTCCAGACAAGGCTTGATGTCCTTGTGGGGCCCTTAAGGCATGAAAAGGAGCCCCAACCTTCTTTTTACTGTACCCAACGAACATCAATGGGCACAGGATCTTAATCCTGCTCATGCAAACAAAAATTGTCAAATACACGGTCCACCAAACTGCAGCTTTTAAGGCTGAAGTGGCTGACTCTTTTCCCTCTTCGCCAGCTGGCCAACCTAATACCACAGACATCCTTCTTACTATTCAGGCCTCATGGACAGCCCTGTAGACTACGATTGGAGAGGTTGGGGTGAATGTCCCCTATTGCACAAAGACCTCTGTAGACTTGCTGACCAATTGGCTGTGATGGAGGGGGGCATCTTGGATATTTCAGGCTCTGTGGCTACACTCAAGGTGGTGGTGACTTACCTGACCATGGTGTCTCATGCTCTGGAGAACTGAGCCGAAGATGCGAAGAACCCAGCCCAACAAAATAACCTGCACTTTGTGGTCTTCCCTGAGGAAGCTCTGGATGGGACCACCAAAAGGGTTTTGGAGAAGTGGATTTTACAATTGGTTCTGGAGGAGCAGTTGTCTCCCTGCTTCATCGTCAAAAGGGCACATATATCAATGGCGGTGACCCCTCAGCCAGAAGCTAACCGATGATTGTTAAGATCCTTAATTATAAGGATAGAGATGTCATCCTTCATACCGTACCAGCGAAAGCATCCACAATTTTACAGTCCTCCATAGACCTCATCTTTCAGGACTAGACCAGGTTGGTGCAGCAGCAACGTAAATCCTTTGAGGTGGTCATACAAAAGCTACAGACAATGAACCTATTCTATATGCTCCTTTTTCCGGCCTGGCTGTGGGTGATTCACGCCTCCAAATCATTCTTCTTTGACCCCCCTGGGTTGGCTTGGGAGTGGCCAATGGAAAAACTAATCTTACACAGCAACTTGCCCCGTCCGTGGCCGGGGCTGTGCTTTGATGATGATGATGCAGTTGGCAGCCTTTGCCTATGGAGCAACAATAGGTGGAGGAGGCCCACGAAAGGGAAGTGGTGGGCTGATTGGTCCCCTGCCTCTTCGACCACAAACGCACTTAATCTTACACACAGGAGTGGCAGTGGGGCCCACTCTGTCAAAGTCCACTGCAAGGGTATCGTTTGGACATGGCCTGTCCCAAGTGAGTGAATGCAATTCAACATGGGACTGTAGTGACGCAAAGATTTTCAACCAGACTTGGACAACTTGTCTTGCCAGTAGCACAATAGCCTGCGAACTGAGTATGCTCCAGTAGGGTGATGTGGTTAGATTTGCTCTTTAGTTGGTGTTGTGCTTTGTGAAACACCATGCTACAGTCATTTTATTACAGCAAGAGACACATCTTCTGAAAATCAGCTTCCCCTTCCTGGCCCCTAGTGGGTATGACAAAGTCTATTATGGGGGTCACACTAGGGGCTCCCAAGAGGTGGCCATTTTGATCCATAAATATCGGCCCATTGTGATTTCCCATTGAGTAGCAGATCTTCAGGTTATACATGTCATGGTGGATGGAGCAATTGGAGGGCAGGTTTCTTACTTGAATATTATTCACATCCCCACCATCCTCCCCAGATGTCTAGCCCACACTAGATGTAGTATGGGCCATACTGTCTTTCTGGAGGTGTCATGGTAGCAGGGATGTGATTTTAACATGGTGATGTCATCTACCAAAGACAGATTAAGGACACTGGAAGGCTCACACTCAGTGGCATCACATCTGGTAGATTGGGCATCGAGGCTCAGACTCCGTGATGTCTGGCGAACTTGAAACTCTCTGACACAGGCCTTTACCCACACTTCTGCCTCACACAAGACCAGTTCGCGACTCAATCTTGTATTAATGCCAGCCACTGACTTACTCCACACTATGGGGTTGTCTCTCCTTCCCAGGGGGACCCAGATCATGGCCCGGTGAATGTCCAAATAGGTGGTGGGGAGCCTGGGGATCATCCTTTCCGGCAGCTCAATGCCTGGTGACTCACAGATAATAATGCTGTTAGTTTCGCTCACAAGAACTCAATGCTTACCTAACTCTGAATATAGGTTTGGTGGAATTCCAGGGAATCCTTTGGGTGGCCGGCAAAGCCTTCATGTTGGATATTGCACACACACTTCCGAGCACAGGACAGGCAGAGACTAATGCAAATTGAGGGGATAAAGAGCTGAATTGCCCTGGCCAAGGAACCTTCTGATGAGGATGAAACCAAATCGGGTCAGTGACACTGGATAGGCTATCGCTGAGACAACTGTGCCTCGATTAAGTCAGGCTGTGTTGGATTGCTTCCCAGTGTAGGCTTTACAGCTGGAAAGATAAGGCAAGCTCTTACACTGGCAAGCAACTCACAGCCTGGTGGACAGGGTGTTTTCCTAGCATCATGGACCCTGCACTGGGGAATGTTATAGAGGCCCTGAACATTAATTGTGCATTTGCAGATTACTATTGCATTCTATTCACACAACACCTGAGACCCCTGCATGAATGTTCCTCTCCACTAACAAAGGACTTACCACTATTCATCCTTGTGGTGTAACATGTGAGGGATCTAGAGGAACCCATCTCCCCTGAAGAGAAAGACACGGCCTTGACAGACATGAACCCCAGATAGTCACAGGGCCCAGACGACTTTCCCCTGGAGTACTACCAGAGATTCCGGAAATCACTGATGCCTCACTTATTGGCACTCTATAATAAAGTCATAATGAAAGGCCACTACCCTGCTGAATTGATTGAGGTGATAATTGTGGTCCTGCACAAGATGGAGTGAGCCCCTGTGGACTGTGCGTCCTATCGTTCGATTTCTTTTTATTAATACCAAACTTAAAATATATGCCAAGTTGTTGGCCAGTTGGCGCCTTAAGGTCATCCACACATTGATCCACCCAGATCAATGTGGGTTTATGGCATGTCCCAGCTCAGTGCACTGCATTTTTTGAGTTCAGGTGGCCATGGCTTACCTCCATCTGCTACTGAGGTATAGCGTCTTTATCTTTATAGACTTCGAGAAGGCCTTCGATTCTCTTGACTGGGACTTCTTGTGGGATGCACTTGGTCGTTTCAGCTGTGGGTCAGGTTTTATTTCTTATGTCCAGACTCTATATGCTGGACCCACGGCTTGGGCATGGGTGAATGGGGTCCTCTCACAGGCTTTGACAATTTAGCGTGGTACCAGGCATGTCCTTTGTCCCCTCTTCTTTTCACCCTCTCCATAGAACCCTAGCAACATAGATGCATCCCAATGTACAAATCTGTAGGGTTCAATGGGGAGATGGCCAGAAAGAAAACTGCATCACCCTATACGTGGATGATGTTTTGCCTTTTCTTGCAAACCTACCAGAGGTAGCAGAAGGTGGAAACTAACAGTATAAAGGGAGACACTCACCTGCGGACAGCCATACATGACTGGAGCCACCATGGAGCCATTCCTAAATGTCATGCCGCTGCTCTCCAAAAGACAACTGATTCAACGCCAACATGGACAGCAACCGTAAGTACAAATAACTACCCCTATTATTGATATTACAAACAAACCTGTCCAGCTAGCAAACACACCATGGAGGGACACCACAGGCAGCAGCTACACCTCACATTCAAGACACACACACTCCCATACTGCAACAAAAACACCCACACATTCACAACACACACACTTCAGCCAGCACACACATACTGCGTGGCAAATCTACAATTCATGCACAGCTACACAGTACAGGCTCAGGGACACAGAAGGCCACACAACATTCATACACACAGCAACAAGAACACAACTACTTCATATATACAGATACATTTCACACACTCACACCCAACACTGGCCAGGGACTGGCCACACATACAACACACATTTACAGTCATGTGCCATGGCACACACATAACACCACCATCAAACAACCCTGCAATCGACATACATCACACACACACATAGCACAATGGAAGCACAATGCCATGCACAATATACACAGAGACAAATAGACAAATGACCAAAGTGTGTGACCACAACAATACCTGCACAGCTGGGACGGGAACATCAGGACAATAGATTGAAGGAGGCTGCACTGGGACACATATCATATTGAACAGGGCCACAAACAACATGCACACAGGAATTGGCCCCAATTGGATCTCAGGGACAAGCAATAGAAATACCAATTATCAGCCATGCCCAGTCACACAATGGGGAAAGGCAAGGCAACAAAGCACACACAACTCACACTCCATGGGACATACCCCTACACCATCCAGCTGTGAGGGACACACACCTAAATGGACACATGCACATTGAAATGCAAATCAAAATAGAACAACTCAACACACTCCATGTCTGCACTGACAAAACTCAGGAGCACACACACAACATGTAGACAATAGCTATATCAGGGGGACAAGTCCTACACCATGTATGCTCACATCATACAACAAAAAAAGAAACATATACCACAACAAACACAACACAATGCTATGACACCAACATTCAATCTACATACACACAACACACACCCTTCCCTTAGGGGACAACAGCACCGCAAAAAAACTCACATTCTGCTTAAAACACCACATGGAGCATCCAGTACCCTAACACACACAACTACAGGCACATAACCAATGTCACTCAAGAACCACAGAATTAGAGCAGGAAATGCAGGTCAAAGGTGTATCTAACAAACTAACAAATGGTTGGCTTTATTATAAAATAATGTCTCTCAATCAAAGTCTAAGGCCATAGGCCAGTCCAAAATATTTGGCCCAAAAGGCACAGTGCTGGGACCCTACTTAACTCCTGACTGCCATGTCACCTTCACAGGTAGGGACATCAAGGGGGCAGGAAAGCACCTCAGGGTTGATCTTGCAGGGTGGGGGAGGGTGTTTGGGTTTGGGCTTGCAAGAGAGAAGCCTTCTGGGGAGCCTTCACGGGTGTGGTGGGCTTATCCTTGGTGGGAAGAGGGGCATGGGTGCTTGCACGGGGGACAGGGAAGGCCTTGGAGGTGGAACGGCTGGCCTTTGGGAGGGAAACGGTTCTTTTGGGGGTGGTACGGGGGGAAACAGAGGTACGGTCAAGCTCACAAAGGAAAACGTTGTTAGACACACAGGGACAGTCATCAGAAGGGGGTGGGGGAATGGAAGTTGAGGGAGTGGTTGTCTGACGTGTAAGTGTAGATGTTTTGGCTTTGTGTTTGTGGGAGGTGTGCTTGTGTGTGGTGAGTGTCTGTTACGTGGGTGAGTGAGGGCGTTTATGTGTTTTAGGATGAGGGGGTGGTGGTGTGGAGATGTCATTGTGGGTGGGTGTCTGTTGGTGTGGTGACTACAGGTGTGGTGGATGTGCTGTATGTAGGTGTATCTGTGGTAACTGGGGTGTCTGCTGGGGCAGTGTCTGCGGGTAGAAAGTGAAGAAGCGTCATAACTTGGACATGAAACACTTCAATCACAACTCTGAGAGACACAACATACCATCATGAGGCCCCCTGCATGAAGTGCTAGCAAAGTGGCACCATCATGTGCGAAAACAAAACCATGCATGCCATCTGGAATTACAAAGGTAACACAAGAGCAAATCTTGGTCTCACACAACTACAATAGCCACGGATGAAGTCTAGCTACCACACTAAAAAAACACAACTAGGTGACCACTCCACCCCAAAACTGTGCCACATATAGCACACCCCAGTAAACAATTGGATCCTATTGTAAGGTAACCTACAAATTACACAAGCCTATGCACACATCCAACTTGCACGGATGTAATATATCAACAATAACATATGTTGCTAAGGAAATGCAGACAACACTGGTACAAACATGTCATACCTGGATTAGGAGGCATGGAAACATCCAAGTCACTATGGGCACATTTCAACAATGTACAGTCCTACAAGTGACACCTGCCTAAATGAGTCCAAAAGGTAGTAGCAAAGCCACTCAGATGTGCCCCACATGTGGTGTTGCAAGGAACAACAATGACGTCAAGTCCTAAACATTTTGGAGCAGTGTCTCGAGAATAGACACAAGAATTGTCCTGTAAGGCCCAGGATAACCCCCACCAATGTCTCACACTCATTTCCATGTTTACATTGGAGTGTGTTTGTAGTAGACAACTGTACTATGCAGGAAGAAGACACAGACCTTTCAACCACTAACTGAAGGACACCAAACAGTTGTACAATGAGAAGCTACATCACTACCCACATATCAGACATGACAAGTATGGCATCTGTCTGTGGATGAATCCCTGAGCCCACACACACGTGATGCAAACATCACTGCAAGTCAAACCATGATGCATCCCAAAAGTCAGGGCACAATTCCGAATTAACACACAGGTGCTGTGTACCTACAACCAAAATTCCACATCAAGGGTACAAATGATCATAAAGAGGATCCACACCGTGGCACTACCTGTCATGTCCATCATGGCTACTACAGTTACACATGACTAATGACATACTATGAGGCATAAATGTATTTGTATGACAACATATGATGGTGACACAGTCCTGTCTGGGGCATCACAGTACAAGGACAATGTTAAAATGGGGTCTCTAGTTGGTAGAGGCATTTACCTTTGTCCAAATAGGAACCACAATCCTAGTCAGGCTAAGTCACACACAATCCAAATGATCCTGTGCCCACCCTCTGGTAGCTTGGCACTGAGCAGTCAGGCTTTACTTAGAAAGCAATGTGTACAGTATTTGTGCCATTATTCATAAAGTAACACAGTGAAAACACCACAAAAATACACCACACAGGTTTAGAAAAATACATATTTATCTGGTTAAATTAAGGTCAAAACGATAATGATTCAATAAGCACAAGCTGACATATTACTTTTGCAAGATTAAAAAGAGTCTTAAATGTTAGAAATCAACAATTGTCTCTTTATCACACAAAGGGGGTCATTCTGAAGCTGGCGGCCGGTGGCCGCCAGGGCCACCGACCACGGGAGCACCGCCAACAGGCTGGCGGTGCTCCCACGAGCATTCTGATCGCGGCGGTTCAGCCGCGGTCAGAAGCGGAAAGTCGGTGGTCTCCCGCCGACTTTCCGCTGCTCGGGGGAATCCTCCATGGCTGCGGAGCGTGCTCCGCAGCCATGGGGATTCTGACACCCCCTACCGCCATCCTGTTCCTGGCGGGTCTCCCGCCAGGAACAGGATGGCTGTAGGGGGTGCCGCGGGGCCCCTGGGGGCCCCTGCAGTGCCCATGGCATGGGCACTGCAGGGGCCCCCGTAAGAGGGCCCCGCAAAGTATTTCAGTGTCTGCCATGCAGACACTGAAATACGCGACGGGTGCAAACTGCACCCGTCGCACCCCTGCAACTACGCCAGCTCAATTCTGAGCCGGCGTCCTCGTTGCAGGGGCATTTCCTCTGGGCCGGCGGAGGCTCTTTTGGAGAGGGCCCGCCGGGCCAGAGGAAATGTTAGAATGGCCGCCGCGGTCTTGTGACCGCGGTGCGGTCATTTGGCGGCGGAACCTTGGCGGACGGCCTCCGCCGTCCGCCAAGGTTAAAATCAGGCCCAAAGTACCTTGTTTGCCTAAAAAATAACATGCATGTAGACCGCAGAGGAGGAGATGCGTGGAAAAATAGGGTGTGGGTCGGATTTTCTGGCGTGGCACAGACGATGCGTTGTTTCTTTCCATGCATCGGGGGCTTTGCGTCTATTTTGGGGGAGCAGTCTTATGTCCTCACTGCGATGCGGGGATCTTTTTGATACCCAGGGACAATGTGGGGAAAATCCTTGGCGTGCGGAAAGAAGTCACAAGTTTTGCATCGATCCAGTAGGCGATGAGTCAGATTTTCAGTTGCCTGGCAGGCACTGCATCGATTCTTCACTCTGGAAGTTGGGTCGTTTCGGTTTAGTTGTGCGTCGATCTGGTAGGGCTGTGTGTTGAATTTCCGGCCGCAAGGTAGCCGCTGTGTCAAATCTCCACTCGGGAACTCGGGCTGCGTCATCCCAGTTCGGCTGTGCAACAATTTTCTCGTCGCAAGGCAGGCTGTGTGTCGATTCTGGCAGGCTGTGCATCAATTTTCAGCTCACAAGGAGTTTCCTCAAGAGAGATAGGTGGTAATTTTGACCCTGGTGGTCTTCTGACCACCTGGTTAAAGTGGCAGTATCACCGCCAACAGGCTGACGGTTCGTACTGCCACATTATGACCGTGGCAGGTTTGTCACTGGCAACCTGCCATAACACCACAGTAATATGAACCGCCAGGCTGGAGATCTTCATCTCTGACCAGGCGTCCCATAGAGTGCCGCCGGCAGTATCGTGACCGGGCCTACCGCCATGTCTTCCGCGGGTGTAGCCCCGCCACGAAAATCATGGTGGTAGGGCTCCCGGTAACAGGGAATCCCTTCCCTGTCACCAGTAAGTGGGTCCTTCACCCCCCAGCAAGCACCTGACCCCCGCCCCCATAAAAACACTAACTCCCCCACCCCTCCAATCAATAAACTAACCCCCTTGTTACAGGCCCACCGTAAGGAAGATTCACAGCCAGTGGTTATAATGTATATATTCTTTATTAGTTTCTGCTGTTTTACTAGTAATTTACTGTTTTTTTGTGCTTTCTTTCATTTCTCGTTTGTGACTTTTCCTCTCCTTGTTCTTCTTTGATGGCTTATGGGGTCTTCATTTCCTTCTTTCTTTTCCTTCCAGATGGTGTCTCAGAAGGCGCATGGGGAAAAACAGAAGAAAAGACTATTGGTGGCCAGGTAAGTCTTATTCCTACGTTCCCTGGGCTGTCTTGCTCTCTTTTATTTCTGTCTTCCTCTTACTGATTGTTCTTCTCTGTACCGTCATCATTTACTAGCTTCCGCTGTCTTCTTTTTTTTTCTTCTACTGTCTATTCTTTTGCATTTTCTTGTCTCTGTCCCTGGTTCTGGGGTATCTTCTCCTACCCCTTTTCTGTCCTGTCCTCTTTTCTGGTTTAGTGAACAAAAGGGGTTGGTTTCCTTTGATCCTATTTTCCTAACACTTAAAAAAAGCGCTATTCAGAAAACCAATTAAAGAAAAAAAACACAAGAGCCTGACATCACTCTTTACTGTCTTTGGTTATAATACTTTCTTATGTACTGTCACTCCACAGCTGTTATTTAATTACATAACGATCTTGATAAGAAAACAAAAGTCAATACACAAACTAAAGGAAAATAACAAATGACAAATATTCAGCCGTTTGATACTCTGTACTCCCGCCTCCTGACGATTCTGTTGGTTTCTAGTCCCCATCCTATATTAGGACCGTACTTAGCGGGGCCACGCTCTTCCCAGAGTGTGGCCGGTCTGCTGCGTTGCCACCTCCTGTTCCTCCTGTTCCTCCACCAGGACACTGGGACCAGGGTTGGACTGCCGTCTCTGCGTTTCTCCTCCTGCTCCTGGCGTCTTCTCCTTTGTTTCCGTTTCGTACAGCACATCGTTTGTTGCTGCTGTGTCCGCCGCACTACTCTGCTTTTCGGGCTCGCAATGTTCCGTTTCTGCTGGTGCTGCCGCTGCCGACCGTCTTCGCCTCCCAATAAGTCCTGATAGGGATTTAAAACCCACTCTTTCGACCGGAGACACTACCTGATTGGTTAGCATTTGAACAGCATCCGGGACATGATGGTGCCCCCGGGATACTTCTGGGCCGGATCATCGTTAGTCGGCCCGTTACATCCCTCCAATCCATATACCAGCCCCCACGCCCCCAGTCCATACACTAACCCCCACCCCAATCCATACACTAGTCCCCCCACCCCCAATCCACACACTAACCCCCCCGCCCCCTCATACGCACACACACCCACAGACATGCACACACTCACACACGACACCCATTTATGCACATGCAGACAGGCACACACCACACAACTGCCCCCACCCTCACTAGCATACATGCATTCACTCATACATCCCAACATGCATTCATACATGCATTAATACAAACATCAAAACACGTCATCAGGCACGCATATACACTGACATGCAGATAAGCACTCACACATTCATTCACACACTCAGTCACGCACACACAACACTCCTCCCTCCCCTGTCATTCGATCACCTTACCTGGTGGTCGTGGTGGTCGTACAGGAGGGAACCAGCCACCATCACCCTGCCAACACAGCACCGCCACGCCTATTACTAACTCGTAATTGGCGTGGCGGTGTTGTGTTGACATGTCATTGCCAGCGGAGCAAACTACACTGCATCGCCAAATGCCAGTATGGCTGCTGGTATCTCTCCACCCAATTTATGGAGGAAAGGCGCCAGCAGTCATAATATGGCGGTCTGAAGACTGCCATCACTGGCTGTCTTGTGGCTGGTGGGACTTTGTTGGTCTACGTTGTAGACGTAATCCAGATATAGGCAGACAATTGTGGATCTTTGTTGTCAGTTGGAGCCAGATCCGATGCCAGCCATCCGTCATCTAAATAGCATTCCACCCATTGCACAAGTCTTGTTAGTGTTGCATTTCCTGGCCACAGGGTCCTTCCAAAATACAATGGCCCTAACTGCTGGGAAGTCCCACCCTATATTCAGTCTGGTCTTGAAGGATGTTTTCTCAACAATATTGACACATCTAGGCAGCTACATCTGGTTTCCTCACCATGAGGATTTTGCCCATGTGAAGGCAGAGTTTTATGGTTTAGCACACATCCCACATGCTGTGGGAGTCACTGATGTTAATCATGTAGCCTTGATTCCACTGCATGGCATTGAAGAGGTCTATCATAACAGGAATAACTACCATTCCATCAATGTCCAAGTAGTTTGTCTGGTGGACCTCTACATTTCCCAAGTCTGTGCCCAGTACCCAGGATCGGTCCATGGTGCCTTCATCATATGGAACAGCGCTATTCCACAGCTGATGACACAACTGTACCCAGAGAGGGCCTGGCTGGTTGGTAAGTAACATATGTCTCATGGTTGCACATATGTCACAGTGTCTTACAAGGGATTCTGAATATCTAAACAGTCCCTGGTTGTTGACACGGGTGAGGAACCCAACAATGCCAGGGAAAGCTGCTTCAACGAGGCACATGAAAGAACATGGCGTGTCATGGATTGGGCTTTTTGGCTCCTAATGGCAAGATTCCAGGCCATTGACAAGACTAGTGGAGCCCTCTTCTACTCACCCGCAAAAATGTGTAAGATCATTGTGGCCTGCTGCATGCTCCACAACCTTGCCCTGAGGAGACACATCCCATAAATCCCTGATGAGGGGGAGCTAGCAGTGCCACTGGGTGAGCCTCCTGAGATGCTAAGTGAGGATGACAGTGATGAGGATGAAAGTGGAGACATACGGGAAGATCTCATCAGTCAGCACTTCATTTAAGAGTAAGTCTGTGTTGTTATGTGATTAGTGTGACTGCAGGGGGGTATTGTAGGGGGTTAGTATTTGTTGAGAAGGGTACCTCTGTCACCATGAGGCAGGGTATCTCATGCTATGCATCATACAGCCCTGGTTTGCTGGCTACATCAGGCTTGAAGATGTGACTCTCTTGAGGAGCTCCTTTGTTTGGGGAAGTTACATTGTATTGTCAGTGAAACAACTGAAGTTTGAAATGAGTCTTTTGTCTTATGTATGCCTTTACCTGCCTAAACTCATTGTATGTCACTTATTCTTTCCAGGTCTCTTCACCAGGCCATCCCCATCTGGGCATTTTAGAGTTGCGTCATTGGCAGGTGGTTGTTGCTGATCTGACGTGTGAAGTGGACATGGATTGATCCAGGTACTGTTTGTCACAGCCTTGGAAAAATCACAGAGTGATCAAGAATGTCTTTTTTGAAAACAGAGTGCTGGCCTATGCATAAACAGTGAGATAGAGAGAAAATAAAGCAAGACAGAAAAAGTGGCTGCTGTAACAATAATAAAGCAAAGCCAAATAAAATATATCTAGGTGAAAGTGCACAGCGGCAGGCCTAGTATGTTAAAATAACGTGCATGAAGCTATAACTAAAACGGCTACACAACAGGGGTGTGTGAGTCCATTGACAGACTGCCTGAACAGCGGGAATGAAGTAATCTGAGCTACACTATAGACCTGTTTCCCCTCGTAGTGCTGGTCCAATGGACTCATGTGTGTGATCATGTGTCCCTTGTAACAAGTCATCCTGTGCAATCCATTCCTTCTACCTTCACATTGTGTTGACATTGATCCTGTATGACCTATTAGTGGCTGTCAATGTGTTTCCTCATTGCAAGCCAGTGAGCCTGTGCCACAACACTGAAACAGGATTGTGACATTTTACCAGGTGCTTACTCATTATTATGGGAAAGGCCTTAGCTCAGGCTCTGTTGTACTGCCTCTTGTCTGTGCCATGGTGTATGTTAAATTGGCAGGACTGGTTTTGGTATGTGATAAGGGTCCAACTGGAGACAAAATCCCATACCCTCTTTGCCTAATCTATGGGACAAGGTCTTACAGGCCCTTTCTGGTGTGGTCTGGTCCATGTTAGTAATAGGATATCTGGCCTGACTCCGTATGGCTGGATCATTCTTGGCCATCACTTTGCAAACATTCTTAACACCTTATGTACAATACTGCACATTAAAACATTTGATGTGACCACCCACCTGTGACATTGTGTTCCTAATCATCCTAAGCATGACACTACCTGAGACATCTCCCTCCATCCATTGTCTTCTAATGTCTTAAGCATATACATTACATGTGATTAGCATTCAACATTCCGGACAGATAAAAAAAGAGGTAGTAGGCAGTGTTTTAGTGATGGGGTGTTCAGTTACATTACAACAAAAATGAATAGTGATACTGATAAAAAAATACTTAAGGTGAAGGGATCAGTCATGGCCGATGTAATCAATAGAGTAGAGGCCACAACATTTGGGGTGTACAGTCCAGTGTCCTACTAGCATGGAATAGGGAAAGTGGTTAAGGAACAGTAAAAGAGTGAGTCCGTAGCACACAAAGGAGTGATATCAGGAAGTGGCCAGTGGCTGGCAGTGGTTGGTGTGTTGCCACCCGCACCTCCTGGATGCTTGGCTGGACGTCCCCCCTTGTGGGGGGGCACAGTATTTACAGGTGCATGGGTGTCTGAGGTTGGTTCTTCTCCTGGCTGGGCCTCCCTTCCAGTGGCTGGCACAGATGAAGGGCCTGGTGTGGATGTGTCAAAGGAAGGGGTGTGATGTTGTCTATCCCTGCTCATGTTATTCTTCATGTCCCTCAGCACCCCTGTTAGGGAGGCCGTGTTGGAATTCTAGGCATCCCACTGTTTCTGCATCTCACCATGGAAATCCCTCTGTAGCTCCTTGAATTCCCTGAGTTCATTCAGTACCTAGCTCATCAAGCCTTGGGAAACTTGGTAGGTACCCAAGACCTGGCTGATGGTATCCTGGCCAGAGACATTACCAGCAGCCTCTTGCTGTTGTACCACACCATCCCTCCCATGCACCCTACCCCTACGTGCAGGCATCCTTGGTGCATCCTGCCCCCTTCCACTGGTTCCAGGTCCACCATTGTCAGGGTTGGCAGGTTGTGACTCAGGAACATGGACTGGGGCACAAGATGTAGGAGGCTATTGTAGGGGTGCAGATCTGGGGGTGACTGGATGCCTGCGATGTTGCGGCCACGGGTCTGGGAGTAGTCAATGTGGTCAGGATAAGGCTGACTGGTGTCATCTCCCCAGGTTTCCGGGATGGGCCAGAACAGTCCTCAACATCTAGCGGAGTGTTTGTTTCACTGAGGGCTTCATCCATGGGGGTAGTGGCAGTCTCCTTTGTGATGTTGGTAGTATCATTCCCAGTTGCAGCACAACCTGTTGATGTGGAGAGATGATGTTAGTGGATGTATTGTGACATCTACTTCCAGTAGTTGACAGTGAGTATAGGATAGGGCCACGTTCGCATTGTATTTACTGATTTCCCTCATGTGACAAGTACACATATTGTCATTTGTACTGAGCTGACATTGTAGCCAAATACCAATTCCTGTTCAGTGACCTAGACTCAGACTGTCCGGAAACCTTAGCTGTTGGAGGGATGGTAATAGACTCATGCATTGCCAGCAGTGCAGGCAGCGCAGTGGCTGGGCAGGATGTTGTTTGAATCATCTTGAAAGCTATTTATTTGTCATGCAGGCATTGTCAGAACCTTGGAAGATGTGTGATGTTGTGATCCTGTGGTCAGTGCATTGTGGAAGTGACCTGCTGCCAATGCCATACAGCATACACAGTTTGGGGCCTATACAGGGAGTTCCTACCAGACAATTTGAGCTTCCTTACTGTCTACACTATTTTCATCTTGGCAGTCAGCTCTAGCTGAATCTGGGTGTGTTGCCACATCACAGGGTGTACCATGACCAGTAACGTTGCCCCTCCATGGTGTATCACGCTCAGTGTGGGTGCAGGTACTGTGGCACAATATAATCTGGACAGTGGTCCGGTGTTTGGGATTGCATGCCCTGATACTCCTTGAATTTATTCAGATGTTACTCTTGACACAACTCACCGTTCACACTGTCTAACCTGGGAGGTGAATGGACTTTCATAACAAGTATAACAACAGGGATATTTGACCATATGCAGAATGGACTGGTAATTGGGTTTGGTAGATAAAGCCTCCTGGCCTCAGCAGTCATGTGACTCCTTGTACTACATGCAGTTTTCAATTAGACTCTCCCAGATGTGTACACGTCGTAAGTGTGTTTTCTGGTAAAGGTATTTTTGCAGGTGTATCATCTGGACAGTGGTCTGGTGTTTGGGGTTGCATGCCTTGGTCCTCCTTGAATTTATTGAGATGTTACTCTTAACACAACTCACAGTTCACGTTGTCTGCCCTGGGAGGTGACAGGACTTTCATAACAAGTATAACAACAGGGACAATTGACCGTATGCAGAGTGGACTTGGTAATTGGGTTTGGTAGATACAGCCTCCTGGCCTCAGCAGTCATTTGACTCCCTGTGCAGTTTTTCAATTAGACTCTCCCAGGTGTATACACGTCATGAGTGTGTTTTCAGTTAAAGGTATTTTTACAGGTGTACAGTGTACTGATGCTTGGAGTCTGAGTAAGGGATCCTCCTATGAGTACCAACAATTCACACCCTGTATTCCACACACTGTAGAGTTAGGGCCAGATGTATCAAAATTTGGCCATTTGCGAATGCAAAAACGTGGTCTGCGATGCATGAAAGGCATTCGCACACCAAAAATACGAAATCGCAAAAATAGCGATTTTTTGCATTGCGACTTGGTTTGCGAGTCGCATTTTGCGTCTCGCAATTTGCGATATGAAATACCGAATCGCAATTAGCGATTCGGTATTTCAAGTATGAAATTGCGAGACGCAAAATGCGACTCGCAAATCCAAGTCGCAATTTGATGCACCAAAAAATTGCAAATTGTGATTTTTCGCAGAATGCCATTTTGCACATGCATAATACAACTAAGTGAAACCAGGTGGTAACCAGGTGCAACCTATATAAAGAGGCCCAGAATGCCTCAGACCCTTTCCTACAATGGCTGCACTCTACGTCATGGTGAGGAGAATGAGGATCTTGGCAGGTTTGAAGAGAGGGAGGAGGAGACAGGAGCACATTTTCAGAGTGCGCATTACACTTTTTGACCAAACTGAGGAGGACATTTTTGAGAAGTATTGGTTGAGCTCAGCCATGATACTTGACCTGATAGCTGAGCTACAACCCATACTTCAGCGCACATCACACAGGACTCATAGCATACCCACCCATGTGCAGGTATTATGCTCCCTCGACCTACTTGCCTCAGGGAGCTATCGAGGGGTCATAGCAGCAGCTGGAGGGGTCTCACAGAGTACCATCTCCAGATTTTTCAATGCATTTATCAATGCCATGCTGAGCAGGATACACCAGTACATCTGATTCCCCCACACCCCGCAGGAAATACAGCAGACAAAAATTGAGTTCTACCAGATAGCACAGTTCCCCTACATCCTAGGTGCCATAGATGGGACACGTGTTGCAATATGTCCACCATCAGCCACAGAGTATGTGTACCGCAACCGTAAATACCAACATTCCATGTATATACAGGTGATATGCAATGCCTCCTATATCATAACTGATCTCGTTGCCAGGTACCCAGGGAGCACACATGATTCATACATCTTTTGCCACAGCGGGATTCACACAAGACTGCTAGCTGGGGAGTTTGGTGAAGGATATCTACTAGGTATTGACCCTCTGTACACTAGTGCATTGATGGCGTGCTGATGTCAGATGGCTCAGTTACTCATTATACCCTCTGTTTCTTCCAGGAGACAGTGCCTACGCAGTGTGCACCTACATGATGACGCCCTACCTCAATCCTACAACACCTGCTGAACGGAGATACAATGCAGCACACAGGGCAACCCACAATGTGGTGGAGTGCACCTTTGGGCTGCTGAAGAGTCGCTTCCGGTGCCTCCACAAAAGTGGAGGGGCACTACAGTACAGCCCAGAGACAACATGTAGAATAGTGGCTACTTGTGCAATCTTGCACAATATAGCTACCACCAGGGGCATACCTGTGGAAATATGTGATTCTGAATCTGATGAGGATGATGATCCCATACCACCCCTACATCCAGCAGTCCTGACCAGTGCAGCAGAGGGAAGGCAAAGGCGTGCTGACATCACGCACAACCATTTCAGATGTAAGTATGAACAACACAAATCCACTGACAATCGTACTTGTAGTAAGCAAATGTATTGCCTTAATGTCAGGTAATGTCAGTTTCACTATTAGCAACAATAAGTAAATGAAACAGTAAACAAAAGCAGGTAACAGGTTTTCACTATTCCTTCATAGTTTCCTGTATGGCACAAACATTAACAGTCCCCTTTGGCCAATACTCTCATTTCCTCCAGCCACGCAAGCCACTCGAGTGTGCAGTTGCCTCACTGGCACCTCTGTTTTCTGCCTCAGTGACAGTGCTGTGCCTGGCACTGCGACGTCTAGCATCAGTTGTGGGCACAGCTAAGCTGCTGAGGCTAGATGTGTCCTCAGTGTCCCCTGTGGCGGAGCGGTTACCCATCATATTGTCTATCACATTCGTGATCTGCACCAGTCCTTGTGCCACATCCCTACTGCTGTGCGCTGCCTCCATCTGTGTGACCACAGCACGCCACGATATGAGGGCTGTTGAATTTGCCAGCCGATTGACAGAGCGACAAAAACTGCCAAACATCCCCATAAAACGTCTCTCCTGCCTGCAGTGGCTAACTCTGTTGTGGCGCAGCTCATGACACAGTTCCCTCACATCACTAGTCAGCTCCCTGGTTCACCAATGCTTGGATCTGTCCCTCATGCAGCTTATTGATGTTTGCATTGAGACACTCCAGCTGGCGATGCAGCCCCCCCATGTTCGTATTGTGTGCCTGCATCTGCCTTTGTAACGCAGATATTTTTTTGTTTTGCAGGTGCTGCTGCTTTAACATAGCAGATTCCAGGCCACTGAACACTGATGGTCCCTCACCTGCTTCAAAAGCCTGTGCACCTGCACACGTAGGCATCCTGCGGGGTGTTGTGCTACGCTGTGGCCGGGTCTCCTGCATACCAGTGCATCTGCCATCTGTGGAAGGTGTGTGTGAGTCATCCTGCAGGTCATCAGAGTCCTGGATAAGTTCTGGTAGTGGTACTGCCCTAGCCCTGTGTCGGATGGGCGCTATATTCTGTGACTCGCTGGTGTTTGAGTCAGAAGCAGGGTGGGTTTCTGTATCCCCTGCAATGGCGCATGCTGTAGCTGCTGGGCGTGGGCCACCTGCAACGACAATATGCAGCATGTCAGTAATGTATGTATCAACAAATGTCACACAATGGTAATAAATATACAGTTACTTCTCATCACAATGTTGTGGGTGTTGTGTTCGTCTGGGTGTCGCTCTGCCTAATTACATTCTATGTGCTACTTTCAGCTCTGGGTTGTGGACTACCACTCCCATAAGGCATTGTTGTGCTGCTTCTAAGATGTGGAATGGAATACTTCTCACAATGCTTTGCCCTACTTGCTAATTCCTAAGGGGGTTTTGTACATACACATATGGGGTTACATTTCAATATTGCACTTACCTTTACTGGTACTTGGTGTGCCGGATGTGTTGATGTCAGTGACCACACTGACTGCTTCTGGGAGGAGTGTCGACTCCACTAGGTCTTCCATCGGGGTGGGGGGTGTCTCTGTGGGTGGGCCGCCTCCTGTGCTCCTGGCCTCCTGCAGTCGTCTTGCCACCCTCTCATTGGCACGGGACCGCAGGTCGTACCACCTCTTCTTTATTTCCTCCACAGAGCGCTGCGCTACTCCAACAGTGCAGATTTTGGTCTGAATGTCTGCCCAGAGTCTGCGCTTTTCACTCTCAGACACCTGGAGTGAGCTTTTGCCAAACAAACGGTCATGGCTCCTCACAGCCTCCTCTGTGAGCACCTCCAGCTCTTGCTCACTAAACCTTAGTTTCATTTTCCTTTCTCCCTTCTCCTTTCCCTGTGCAGAGGTGTCCATGGTGGTTGTGCAGTCCTGCCTTCTTCACAGAGTTGCTTACTGTGGCTGGGATGTCTCTCTGTGAGTGCTAGTTTGGGTGTGGCACCTGCAAACTGCCTGGGATGACTCACGTCCTGCTTGTGATGTCATCAAGCTCCTCCAGGTGTGCATTCTCGCAATTTGCGATTTTCAAATACTGAATCGCAATTTGCGTTCTCGTAAATTGCGATTCGATATTTGGGCCTCACAAACCACAAATAGCGATTTTTAAGAAATCGTTAATTCAGAATCGCAATATTGGTGCATGGCCTATTGCGACTCGGAAACAGCGATTTCTTAAAAATCGCTATTTGCGATTCGCAAGGCCCTATCATGATACATCTGGCCCTTAGTCTCCTATCAGGTGAGTGCATGTCAAATGCTAATTAAATGGAGAGTGGTCATAGTAGCAGAGCACACAGTTGTGGTGAGTATAATTAGAGTCCCAGTGCCTCCTGGCCTTGGCATTCCTGTCATTGCCTGTCCTACCCACACACTACACAGTTGAGATCCCTTCAGGTGAGTATAGTTGTATGGCTGATTAGATGGAGAATGGTCATAGTAGCAGAGAACACAGTTGTGGCTGAATGTAGTGAGAGACCCAGCGCCTCCTGGCCTCAGCATTCCTGTCATTGCCTGTCCTACCCACACAGTATACAGTTGAGATCCCCTCAGGTGAGTACACGCCAATGAGGATTTGACAAACAAGGTAATTTTGATTAGGCTACACTGTTCTTGTTTTAGTAATGTGGAAGAGTTCCTGCTGAGACTTGTAGGGTTGCCAATCCCTATACTGCACTCACTATAGAAAGATGTTGTACCCCCAGGTGAGTCCACTAGATATGTTGGAGGCTAGACAGGGGTCTATCAGCAGGTGGACACTGGGCTGTTGAGTGGGGTGACCCAGTAGGTGGCAAGAGGTGATCAGTGAGCATGCATGCCAATACATTTTAGTGACATTTATGTTGTTGTGACTTCCAACTTTACTTCCCCAGGTATTCCTGTCAAGCCCTCAGGATACACGAGGGCCAAGACCTTCTCCTCCCATGGTGTGAGCTGTAGGGGAGGGGGTGGGGGACCACCACCAGTCTTCAGGTCCACAAGCTGGTGCCTGGATGCCACGGTATGAACCTTCCCCCTGAGGCTGTTCCACCTCTTCCTGATGTCGCCCTTTGTGCATGGGTAGCTGATGACAGAGTTCACTCTGTTGACTATCCTTTGCCACATTTCCATTTTCCCAGCGATAGTAGTTTGTTTGACTTGGGTTCCAAACATTTGTGGCTCTACTCAGATAATTTCATCCACCATGAATCTTAACTCATCATCTGTGAAATGTTGATTTTTCTGTGGTGACATAGTGGTGGAAATAAACTTAAAAATAGATATACTGGTTAGTTGTGTAATGAGGAAGTGATTGGGATACATGGAGTGTAAAAGTGCAAATATATGTGATGGGTGTATGTTGAAGGTTTGGGATATGTGCTTAGCGCAAGTTAGAGGGGTGCCTAATCTATGGTTGGTGACGTTTATGGGCAGTGTTTGGCATGGAGATATAAAGGATTGTGGTGTGTGAAGGGGTGTGTTTTATAGTGTGGTTTGTAGGTGTGTAGAGTGTGTGAATATGTGTCAGCTGTGTTGTTTTCAAATGCAGCCACTATAATGTTGTGTATTACTGAGGTCACCGCAGCAGTTCGCACCGCCATTGGAAGACCACCACGGCAGGACCACCATCGTGATTTTCAACTTGTATTACGGTTGGTGGTTGTTTGACGGGCTAGAGGTGCCGGAGGTCGGAACGCCTATTTCCCACCCTCCAGCATCCTGGCGGGGTCAGAGTTTTGCCTGTTTTTTTGTGGGGCCTGCCTGTGTGACTTGTAATACAGCAGTCTGTATGACTGCCAACATGACGGTCTTTTGGCAGCAGCCAACATGGCGGTCTGGCAGTCTGGCGGTCCAACTGCCAAACTTGTAATGAAACCCATAAACTACAATAATGGTAGCCTAGATTCACAGAACTCTGGACAGGAAGGGGGTCATTCACAGAAACATGAAACTTCCTAGTTCTCATGTTTCCTAGGCACATGCATGACTAGCTCATATGGACTGTGTTTTCGTTGCAATCTGGGACTTGTAGTCCAGATTTTATAATGGAATAGACAGGCTGTAAATCAAACAGTAGGACTGGGCAAGTAAAACATAGACCTTGGACACATGACAGTTAAGAAATTACTCCTGAATTGGGTGTGCCCTTTGGAAAGCCTCTCTAAAACATGTTGACCAATTTTTGACTCAAGTTACTTATGTGGTTTCACTGCCCCAAATAAAGTTCCCAGAAGAACATATGGAGTATTTTATTGTGCAATGCCTGGCGCCCTTTGTCAAGAACAATAGTCATCGATAGGAGAGTTTAAATTAAGAACGTGCAGAAGTAGAAAGAACAATGGGTCTATGCAAGGTTAAATAATGTGAGGGGTAATAATTGAGGATTGAATGGACAGATAGAAAATAATAGATAGAAGATAGCATAAAAAATTGTATGATTGGAGAGATGGTGAGGACTGGACAGACAATGAAGAGAGAGGAAAATTGAAGGGGATAAATAAAAGAGGATAGTGGACCAAAACAGAGACATTATGTAGACATGGAACAGAACAAAGGAATAAAGAAGGACATAAATACTTATATCGGAGAATAGAGAGAGAATCCAAGGGATGGAGAGGCACAGGATAGAAAGTGATAGAGTAGAGCCTAGAAAATTGGTAGAAATAATCGATACAGGGGATGACCAAATATAAAGATAAAAAAGAGTAAGTGAAAGGAGGATGGAATTATACAAAGGAGAACATCAAGGCACATGTAGGGAATGGAAAGGGAAGAGAAAGTTGGGTTGAGTGAAGAAATTTATAATAAAAAGCAGAGGTACCAGTAGTGAGAAAGAACAGAATAGAAAGAGGAGAGAATAGTAAGAGGGGAGGAATAATGCAGAGGTACAGGAAAAAGGAAAGAAAGGATACAAAGTGGAAAGTAGCAATGTACAGAGGAAGTGGGAGGAGGGAAGCATAATGATGTGAAAGAAAGGATACAGCAATAAAGGGAGAATGATAAGAGAGAAACACAAGTCAAGAGAAACAGAGGAGAGTGGTGTAGATTGAAAGCTGGAAAGTAACTAGATGCAGGTGTGAATCAAAGAAAGCAGAGGAGCGTGAAGAGAATGGCAGGTGAAGGGAAAATAAATATCACAAAGTAGTGGAGGAGAAGAATAAAGAAGGATGGACTACAGTGTAGAATGAGAAATAATTGGAAAATGGGGTGAGGAGAAGGAAAAAGAGAAGTTACTGGTGGGAGTTTTAGAATAGTGGTGATATATATAGGATGTGATGGAAGAGGGTTGTGTAGATAAACAAGGAAGGATGTAGGCATATGGGAAGAATTTAGAAAGATGTGGGAAAGACAATATATATGAGGCAGATGAAAGAGCATGAAAGAACAAGAGTATAGTAATGGAAGAAATGGCTACAGAAAGATATTGTGGTGAATGGCAAATTAATGGACACTTAAGAAAAGAGTGGGAGTGGGGAGACAGAAGGGTAGAGGGGAAGGCTGAAATGTTGAAGCCAGCTTGATAATAAGGAAAAGTCAGAAATGAAAATGTTGAAGATATTCAAGACAGATGCAGAGATATTGAGGTAAAAGACATACATGGAAGCAGAGGCATATCTATTAGATATTGAGCAGGTGTAAGGGGCTAGGAAACTGAGATGTTGGGGACCTAGTGCATCCCAATTGAAGTTCTTTTTACTATCTGAAGAGTGGTAGTTGCCTGATTGCTTTGCTTGCATTAGGGCCAATGGCATCCTTGCTACGCCACTGATAATAACGTCTTGAATATGATTTTCCTAATGGCTCACTTATAGACTTTTGGCCAGATTAATGAAGGTTTTGGATCACCTTCGCACCATGCAGGCTATGTTTAATATATGTGTTATCTTTGTTAAATATATTCAAAATAAAATAATAGTAATTATAAAGTGAAGTAAATCAGATTTTTATTATTTGTAAAAATATGAAATAAATCACATTTTAGAAATATTTGTATAATGTACATTTCCACATGTAATTTTATACTGAATATCATTTTTACATAATTTTGAACTTTTTAAATGCATTTTAAAATGTTATTCAACACATTTTTCATTAGTATATATTAAATAATTGTATATATTTTAAAAACATATTTACTTTATAATTTATACATTTTGTTTCATTTTTTACAGTGTTGTTTGACATGTTTAATAATTTTAATATGTATTTTTACATTTTGTTTTACATTTATTAAACACCTTTTATATATTTACCATTGTTTCCAATGTTTTCGCCAACAAAATTTGTAAAAATCCGAGGTTTTGACAAAAATATTTGTGTGCTTGATATAAGGGTTTGTGTTAGTTATGTCTAGAGAGGCTATATTTTTGTTCTCAGTATTAAATTTCAGATATTTGATATTTGCATATCTCAATATTTGTTGAGCAATAATATTTCAGTGATCCCCAGCAAAGGCAGAGGACAGGAATGTGCTATATCTTTGTAGATATGGCACATGCCTGCCATCCCTCTTTCGTGTAGAACAGCAAGATTCTTAACTGTGTTGTGCTGCGTGAAAGTTTGATAAATCTGGACCTTTGTGCCCTCAATCGCAAAAACTTTCACTGTTCTTTAGTTTGACATTTGCCTTACAAAAATGAGAAGGTAGAGTGGTCAACATAAGAAAAGACTGTATTACACATTTTAAAATTTTATCTACAACAGCAGATCTTACAAAACATTTGCTCAACTTCTGCAGTGAACATAGTGAAAGGGTACCTCCACTTGTAAACGTTTTTTGTGTCTTTTTTCAGTAATAGATTGCTACATCAAAACTAAACATATAGATAACAAAGACATAAAGCACAGCTCTGACTAGTAATCTTCTGGACTCTCACCAGGCTGGATTCTGATCATTCCATTATAGAGATGCAGCTTTGATAGTTGTCACTCGATGACATCCACCTGAAAGTTAACAGTGGAGGGTAGGCTGCTCTGATATTATTGAGTTTTAACACAGCTTTTGACACTATCTCTCACCCTGCCCTCGCTGAGCAACTCAGGGACAGTGGCATTTGCAAACTTGCTCTAAAGATGTGAACTTCATTCTGCAGTAATTGGTCCCAGGCTGTTTATATTAAGCCTTTTATTCCGTGTGAAGCTACTGAGGTGTAAAGGCTTATAGGGCTCTATCTTGAGCCGCACACTTTTTAGCATCTATGTAACTCCCATTGCCAAACTCATCTACAGTTCAGCTTTGAGTGTATGTTTATTGCAGATGACACAGAAATGTTGGTTGCTTTGGCCTAGATTCAAATACCTCTAAGCAGAAGTTTCTACGCTGTATGTCTACTGTTGCAGACTGGAGTGCGTCATTCACTTAAAGTACTTGTCACCATGGGCCTCATTACAACATTGGCGGACGGCAACCGCCGCCCGCCAAGTTGTAACCACCATGCGGCCGCACTCCCGCTGTGCCCATTATGACATCCCCGCTGGGCTGGCGGGGATGTGGGCTGCAACATGGGAGTTGGCTCCAAATGGAGCCGGCGGTGTTGTGGCTGTGCGACAGGTGCAGATGCACCCGTCGTGCTTTTCACTGTCTGCTGTGCAGACAGTAAATAGCAGTGTGGGGCTGTGCCTGGGGGCCCCTGCACTGCCCATGCCAAGGTCATGGCCAGTGCCGCGGCCCCCAGGGGCCCCATGACTCCCCTTCTCGCCAGTCTTTCTGGAAAGGCTGGCAGGAAGGTGACTCGTAATCCCCTGGGCAGCGCTGCAAGCAGCGCTGCCCTGGCGGATTAAAACCGCTGGGACCACCGTGGCGGAAAACCGCTGGGACCACCGTGGCGGAAAACCGCTGGGGCCACTGTGGCGGAAAACCGCCGGTCCCGGTGGTGCGACCACAGCGCTTCCGCCGCAGTCAAAATAGGCAAGATTGCACCGCCAGCCTTTTGGCGGTGCAATCGCCAAAACAGCCCTGGCGGTATTTGACCGCCAGGGTTGTAATGAGGGCCCATGTGCCTTAACCTCAAAAATTGGGTTAAAACCTTAGGGCTGAAGATTGTTTTGTCTTGTGTTAGAAAAGGCCTATTTTGTCATGGTTAGCCCCCACTTTTTGCCTGGTATTTGATATAGTCTCAAAGTTGTTAGTGGCCAGGGCCACTGCTACCCAGGTTCCCTTGGCCATATCTCTTTCCCTAAAACTTCTGTGATGCATTGGCACAATTGGCAACACCTTTAGTTGCCGGATAAGTCCCTAGTAAGTGGTACTTAGCTACCCAGGTCATGGAGTACTAAGGGTAGCCCTCTGAGGGCAGCAGCACAGATTGTGCCACCCTTTAGGGCCCTGCATCCAGAAGCACCCAGCACTGCCATTGCAGGCTGAGTGTTCTGATGCAATCCTAAAAGAGGCCACCAGCCCCGTGATACTCGCAATTAATATTAATTTTATGAGGTGGGTCTTTGCGACCCCATTGCGAGTTGCAGAAGGTGTCTGAGACACCTTTCTGCATAGCAAATTGTGACTTGCAATTTGCGAGTCGCACGGACTCGCAAATTGCAAGTCGCAATTTGCTATTTTGCTACATCTGGCCCTAGGCGTTCTGATGGCGCATGAAAGGCACATTTTCTTGAGCTTCAAGAAGCTGGGGTGGAAGGCATTAGTATACATTCACTTTGCAATTATACAGGATTAGTCAGGACTCTGATGAGGACAGAAACATGAATGGCTAAGAAATGCTCATGGTAGGTGTGTATTCCCAGGGATACTGCATGGGTGAAAGGCAGATACTAGAGGTAGTGCAGATACACATGTCATGACTTCATCTTCCCCTATGGATTCAAACCCATTGGAGCTGCACTAGCCTCATGCTGAATTGCTATGACATGTATGGGTAAATGCTTGACCTGCTTGCCATGTTCATCCTCTCTCAGAACTTAGTAGACGTTCAGTTTACTGAATGATAAGTGCATTTCAGTCACAGCACTGCACATATCTGTGGATGGGACATATGCTACGTTCTCACGGACTACTTGTGACGTAACAAAGGCATCCACAGTCCCCAAAGTGCAGGGGGCCCCTGAGCCTCAGGGGGCCTCCTCAGTACAGCACCTTGGTGTGAGAGCTCCCCAGTGAGCCCAGAGGGTGGGCTCCATGTTCTTTGCCAGCGGCCTCCTCAAAATTTGTTATGACACTGCAGACTACCCTGTGGCTTCAAAACTACTGTTTTTCATAGTTTATGATGTTCTCTTTACGGAACTCTGGAAACATTTTCAGCAAGTTTGACTAGTTTTGAAGGTAGATATGCTCAATCACTTTGAAGAATGAGACCTCAGGGGCATATCAGGACACCCCCAACTTAGATCCACAAACTGGAAGGAGTTGGATTTTGCACAATGGGTGCACTAAAGGTGCATGAAAGGCATGTCTTCCAACACCTCATGTGGCTGTCATGAGACCCATTAGTGAAGGTTCACTAGGGATGCGATTGGTAATGTTCAGAAAGAAGGAGGCAGTTACTTGACAAGTGGTATAATGTAGGCAAACTGTTTCTGTCCTGTCGCATATGAAAGCTATGGGACCTTGCACCGTGGCAATCACCATCGGAAGGCTTGGTTTCAATAATCAGATACTTTAATAAGTATTTATGCTTTGAAATCAGTATTTCTGGAGGTGATAAAAGGAAACCAGTGTAAGTGGTAGATTTAACAAATTAGCACCCGATTTTTATCTTTGATGATAAGATGCCCTCGCTAAGAACTCCTTTTTTATCATCATGGGTAGCTGTTGATTTTGGACCCTAACTCACAAAAACTGCACATTTTGAAAACTAGACAACCAAGAGAGTCAGGGGTGCATGACTTGCATGGCAATAATAGGAAAGCAGCCAAATTACTGGGACGCCCTATAGAAAGATCGAAACAGAAAGAGACTGAAAGCGAGAATAAAAGTCTACTTACATGAGAATTCTTTCTTGTTAGTCCAAGGGCGGGAGGTGCTACGGTCCAGTTCAAATGCAGAAGTCAGGAAGGAAAGAATAAAAGAAGCTTAATAAAACTTCAGACAGTTATAGAAGGAACAGATTAAATTCTCCAGGGGTAACCCATAGTTTTGCTAACTCCAAGGACGCTTCCTTGCTACAAAACAATAAAAACCAAAATAGAAACTAAGCCAGTCCAAACTGACTGCATAATTTAGAACTTGGAGGAGGTGAATACGCCATCACAATTCTGATGGATATCCCATCCGCTATATTACAATCCCATAATATTCTGTGGGGATCTTAATACAGCAGATGGGATATCCGTCACGTTTGTGAAGGAGCTTTGCATCCACCAAGTTCTAAATCATGCCCTCAGTTATGAATCTCAGTCAAACTCTGCAAACCATTATTCATTAAAAAGCCATAAAACATTTTACAAATGATATTATACAGCATACTGCCCTTAACACTATGAAAGAGATCACTATGAATATATTTTATTTCTTGGCTTGTTTATTGTGATTTAATTAGGTTCTGCTTTTAGCTGTTTCTATCTTTTGGTATACATATTGTTAGTAAAGGTGTGGGAAAATAATGTATCTTGCTTTCATGTACTTACTGAAAAATTCTACAAAATGGACATGAAAATATGCATAATTACAGGAAGTGCAAATCCATACTTTAACACTATATTTTCAAGCGAAATGCATAATTGCATCAATTTTTGGGGCCGGATGTATTTCAAGAAGAGCACAGTTATCAACAATCATCCTTTTCAGTTGTTCCTTTGCATTTGTAGTAAAAAATTTACTGCAAATTACTGAGAACGGAGCACAATGGAGCAATTTCAGGAATTTTGCCTAACAAGAATGAAGTGAAATTCCCAAAGTTATCTGAATTACGCAGGGTAATTGTAATTTCACCTAGGCCTAATTGTGAGGTGACAAACATTGCATTTAGTGTGCAAGTTATGATATGCATGGCTGTTGGATTATGGAGATAAGCATAGCTTTCAAATGTTAGTATTTTTGGTTTTAATTCATTTTCATACCTTTTATCAATTGTGTTTTTAACTGGGTTTCTGTTTTTTTTAAGCATACCATAATGTTAACATTTTCAAGTGAATTTCTGTTTTTTGTGATCATATACTGTACAACACTTCTATAAAGTATACCCTACGCCACTAGGCCGGGGCAGCTCCTCTAATATCGTGGAGGGGTGTCACCCCCCCGCCAGCAGCAACAGCTGCAAAACCTTTACAGTAAAAACATAATAAACTATGTTTATTATGTTTTTACAGCAAAATTCGAGGGCCACTGGTGTGAAAGGGACAAAGGGGGAGGTCACAGAACTCCCCCTCAGTGTGCATGTATGTTTGGCCAGCTGTATCAAGCCAGACAAATGTACATGTGCAGTAGGCTCTGCCCAACCCGGAACCACAGTGCCAAATTGGAGAGAGCAGGCAGAGGCTCCCACTCTGCCTCGGAGCAGTCAGCCAGGGCGCTCCGTCCAATCCCACTGCTGCTTTCATGCTGCTAGCAGCGTGAAAGCAGCAGTAGAATTGGACGCAGGGGAGTCTGGGAGCCTGTCCCTGCAGATGAGGAGTGGTTCGGAGCCCCCGCCACCCTGCCCCTTCTCCCTCCCGCGAGCCGTGACTGCACTAGGCACAACCTGTGAACAAGCCCTTGACCAAGGATACCTAAGGTAGCCAACCATTGCTATGCTGACCTTTGTTTTACAGCCAGGCCCTTCATCCAGCTATTCCCAGGTGGGCAACGCCCCATGGGTATGGCCTTTTGCACTTTGAAGTGGGGTTTTGCTGTACAAACTGGACGTAAGTAAGGTTTGACCTTCTATGTGTACCTGAGAAAAGTGCAATATTATGAATTTTGTTGCACCTGGTAATTACCAGTTGTAGACAGAACTCCTGATTTGGATGCCTTTACAAACAGGGGTTGGATGCCTTTACAAACAGGGGTTGCTCTTGGAGCATTTTGCAGTCCAGCTTGTAATATGGGCCATGGAATCCTTTTTTCCACCATGCAAAATCGATGCAAAAGTCTGTGTTGCAATGAAAGCAACTCACATTACAAAGTAACCTGTCCATATATCCACTGACCGTTGGCCCACAAGAATATTGGTATAACATTTGCAATATTTTGGATTACAAACAAGCAAGCAAGAGGTAAGGTGTGAATGTGAAATTGAACTTGTCGTTTGAAAGTGTGACCTTCCCATTTGCACTCCCCATCATTTTAAATATAATATCTAGCGCAGTAAAATACATTCTTAATTATTGCAAGAAATGCAAATATGTAATAGTCAATGCGATCATTATGAAAAGAAAAAGCAATATCTAAAACTCTGTGGGAATTGATGTTGACATCAACAGAGGGGAACCTCTGTTGCAGCCTAACAGAATTCATCAGTCAATTAAACTGTGATGGCAGTCCAAAGGTCGCATAATCCCTAATGAGGGGGATTTAATTCTGCAGACTGAAATAAATGACAAAGAAAACAACAATAATTGCCTGTGCAGTAATATCGCAAAAATATTTTTCGAGCATTATCTATCTTTAAAATATGAACCTGAGAAAAAACAGACTCTAACTTGTGTGGGTTAGGATCAGTGACACTCTGTGATCGTGCCATTCGCAGTTTTTACCTTTCTGTAGAATCAGCACTTGAGTCCACTAGATAGGACCTCTCAAAATGACATAAACATGACTCACAACTGCTTAACTACAAGAAAGAGAGCTTTCCTAGGGTCTCACTATGACAAGCTCCTCTTTAATTCCGATGAAGCTGGTAATGACAGTTACTGCCCCACTCAGAATTACAGTGGAGGCCGATGACCTTTAAAGATTGATTGAATCTTTTGTTTCAGTTAATTAAAACCATAACAATTATGCAATTTACGTAATACAAATCGTGTCACTGTAATTTAAAATTCCTTTACAAAGATCTCACATATATATATATATATATATATATATATGTATATATATATATATATATTTTTTTTTTTAACGAAAAAACAGGCATACACTGATGTTTTACATTTTAGAATTACAGCGGAGGCCGATGATCTTTAAAGATTGGTTGAATTTTTTGTTTCATTTAATTAAAACCATAACAATTATACAATTTACGTAATACAAATTGTGTCACTGTAATTTAAAATTCCTTTACAAAGTAATCATATATACATATATATAAATATATATATATATATATATATATATATGTCTCTATATATATATATACATATATATGTACGTATATATTTATATATATATATATATATATATATATACATATATATATGGGGTTTTTTTTAAAGAAAAAATCTGGCATACACTGATGTTTTATATTTTAGCTGTCTCCAGACCTCCCAAGCTCGAAGTCTTGAAACATAAGTCTTGAGAAAGCCTTTTGCACCTTGTACAATTGTCCAGACTTCAGTTGGTATAATCTCTGCATTGCTGAAGGGGTTTAAGAATGATGCTATTTTAATCATTCAAAAAGTGCAAGGTGCTTAGCTATAACATATCATTCATTGTTTGCCTGAGAATTGAAAACATACCAAGGAAAATCTTCTAAAGTATAAGACCAACCGATACTGTATAGATTGACTTAACCCCCAACATTTAGTTGCACAGCTCATCTCTGTAAGGACTTTAGACGTCAGACTTAAAAGAGTCTACAAGACCCTTGTGCGATTGACTGATGTCTTAATCCAATTATCCAGTCAGCAGGTGGTATTATATCAGCTTGTACTGAAGGGGTCAAAAATTAAACTGTTTTAGTCATCCAAGAGTACAAAGTACTTAGCTATAACACATCATTCATTAATTACCTGAGAACTGAAACCATGCCATAAGAACCTATTAAATCTTCTCAAATATAAAACCAATTAATATGTTTAGAATAACTTGACCCTCAATGTCTAATTGCACATCTCATCTTAAAAAGAATTTAAACATAAAACTTTAAAACAGCCTATAATATCCTGTGTGTTAGACAGATGTCTTAGTCCAATTGACCAGAGTGCTGTTTGTATTATCTCAGCATGTACTGGGAGGAATAAAAACCATGCCGTGTTAATCACACCTTACAGGCTGACTGTAAACTTGGACATCCCTTTTGTTGTAACTCTAGTGTCAAAAACCTGAAAAACTTGAAGTTTAGCTGAGGATCATGTGGGCTAAAGCAGGATACAATAGTTCTTCTGCAGGTCAGGATGCCTCTGTCGTTGAACATTCTCTTGAGAAACCTCCTTTGAAGGTCTTGCAGACCCGCACAGATGCAAATTATATGAGCAAGATCTTCCTTGAGGCATGTACAGTGCCTGCATTGCTGCATACTGTATGTATGTTCCTCCATGATGAAGCATCGGCTAATGTTGGCAAGTTTCCTAGACACATTGGGGGTCATTCTGACCCTGGCGGCCGGTGGCCGCCAGGGCCACCGACCACGGGAGCACCGCCAACAGGCTGGCGGTGCTCCCACGAGCATATTCTGACCGTGGCGGTTCAGCCGCGGTCAGAAGCGGCAAGTCGGCGGGCTCCCGCCGACTTACCGCTGCTCGGGGGAATCCTTCATGGCGGCGGAGCGCGCTCCGCCGCCATGAGGATTCTGACCCCCCCTACCGCCATCCTGTTCATGGCGGGAAAGCCGCCATGAACAGGATGGCGGTAGGGGGGGTCGCGGGGCCCCTGGGGGCCCCTGCCGTGCCCATGCCAATGGCATGGGCACGGCAGGGGCCCCCGTAAGAGGGCCCCGCAAAGTATTTCAGTGTCTGCCTTGCAGACACTGAAATACGCGACGGGTGCCACTGCACCCGTCGCACCTTCCCACTCCGCCGGCTCGATTACGAGCCGGCATCCTCGTGGGACGGGAGTTTTTCCCTGGGCTGGCGGGCGGTCTTTTGGAGACCGCCCGCCAACCCAGGGAAAAACTCATGATACCCTCCGCGGTCTTCTGACCGCGGAGCGGTATAATGGGGGCGGAATTCTGGCGGGCGGCCTCCGCCGCCCGCCAGAATCAGAATCACCCCCATTGTCATTAACTGATGTTTCGTATGTGCCGCATAAGGTGAAGAAAGATAAGCAGCTGGTTCTAGTTTGGCACAGTGCCTTATGATCATCCACAGGTATAAGTGAGCACTAAATTTGGCTTTATCTTGAGTGAACGAGAGCAATTTCCAAGCCTTGTTGATATCTCTTGTGAATTATTTATATATTGGTGTTGCCTCCCACAGGTCTTGGAGACGTAGTTGGCTAATAGATGACCATAAATTCTTATTGTAAACTGACAGCTAGTCATTTTCTCGAGCCTGCCAAAGAGCTCCATTCAATTTATCGGCTGAGTGGCTAATTTTTTACCAAGTTTTTACCGCCTCGGCTTTTGCTACCAGATCTTGCCATACTAGCCCGAATTCCTTTAAAATTAATGGGAAGTAATCCTTGGCTTGTATTTTAGTGAGCTAGCCTTACTTCTTCTGCGAAGAATTGGTGAGTTCAAACACACTCATTTGCACTCAGTCTTACTTTCTCAATCATTCTCAGTCAAACCAATTTACTCACTCTTAGTCACACTTTCACTTGCAATCATGTTTACTTACTCTGCATTACTCTAGCTCAGTCGGTCACAGACTCACTCATTCTTGCTCTGACCCATTATCAATTACTCCCACTCAGTCTGACTCATTCTTACTCATTCTGATTTATTCGGTCTCAATCTGACTTACTCAACTTCACTTAGTCTCACTATGCTGCACTCATTCTCACTCATTGTGGCTCCCTCCAACCTCGCTCTGTGTCACTCATTCTTGGTTAGTCTCACTGAGTGACTCTCTAACTCACTTGTTCTCCCTGATTCATGTAGTCCCATTCATTCCAATTCAGTCAATTCCCTTCCTACTCGCTCTTACTTAGTCCCACTCATTCTGGTCTACTAACCTCTCACTAACCCACTCAGTCTCACTCATTAACAGTCAGTCACACTCATTCTCACTCAGTCTCACTTAAGTGCATCAGGATCATTCTAACCGATTCATACTCATTCCGTCTTACATATTCAAATGTATTCTCACTCATTATGTCTCATTTAATTTCTTACTCAGTATCACCTCAGACTCTGTCACTCACTCAGTCACTCAGCCTCACTCATTCACAGTCAGTCTCACTCAGTCTCACTCATTGTCACTCCTGCTCACTCTGTCTCACTTACTCAGTCTCACTCTATTTTGCCTAGTCTCGCTTAGTGTCACTCATTCTCACCCAGCTTCACTCATTGTCACTTACTATGACTCAATTTGTCTCACTGATTTACAATCTGTCTTACTCATTCTCTGACTCACGAAGACTCGCTCAGATTGTAACTTACTGAGTCTTACTCTAAATACTCGGTCTCATACATAGTAACACTCAGTTACACTCATGGTCGTTCTCCCTCACTCTCATTTATTCTCACTCTTTCTATGACTCATTCTCACTCACTCCAACTCACTCCTTCACTGACACTCTCTCACATTCAATCACACATGCACAGAAACACAGACATGTTCACACATACACCCGCTTTCGCACAGACACACACTCTCACCCATACATATATTCGCTTAAAAGAACAACTGGTTACAGGGACGGTATCGTTAGGCTCACATTTTTAACATACTAAACCATAGAAATTCAGCTATTATAGTTAGAGTTATTTCAAGCAACTGTACCTCATACCCTAAGGTAACTATTACTCGCGCCTCCACCATGCACAGTTATCTCATCAATAATTGTACTGCAAATGTCTCACTAACATTATTGATGGTGTTCTAAAAGATGACACAAGTGCTGTAATATCTGGGGTAATTAGCAGTGCATGGCAAGGGTGTGAATTATAGTTACTTTAGGGCATGAGTTATAGTTACTTGAAATCCCTCTAACTATAATAGCTGAATCTCTATGGTTTTGTACATTTAAAATGTGACCTTCTGCTTTGTATGTGAATTTCTATGTATATTCTAACTGTAACACCCCTGTGAACCTTGTCACCCAAAATCCCATATAGCCACCCTGAACCATAAAATTACCCTCATGACCCAAAAACCTGCACCCACCTTAAACTCTAAAATTACACTTGCCCCTCAATAACACTTTCCTACCCGCACCCCTAAAATTACCATTGGCACTTGAAACCCCATACACACCTTAAACTCTAAGTTCCCTTGCCACCCAGAAACACAAATGCAACCTAAACCCTAAAAAAATCATTTAACACGGGAAAAACCCATACTCACCATAAACCCTAAAATTATGTTATAAACAACAAAGGTTAGGAACTATAATAGGAAAGTTATAGTTAGGCTAGGTTCTGAAGTTTCTCACGCCAAACCAGAGAATGTCAGCAGGTAATGTTGTAGCTAACTCAAGTAACTATAACTTGCGTCACCACCATGCACAGCTTTCTCATCAATAATTTAATTGAAAATGTTGCAGTAATAATATCAATGATGCTATAGAAGTTGTCATTAATTATGTAATTTGTAAAGTACCTAGCTGTGCATGGCAAAGGCAAAAGTTATAGTTATCTTAGTGTGCAAGTTAGTGTTACTTGAGTTAACTATAACTGTAACTGCTGAATTTCTCTGGTGTTGTTGAGTAAATTCAGAGCCTAACTATAACATCCCTGTAACCTTGGTTTTCTTCAGAGATTTTTTTAGTTTTTTTAACATGCACAGTCGTAAATATAACCAGCGCCCGAGCAGTTGGCTGCAATCCAAATCAGAATCCACACCACCTATTTATCTATATTTTTTAAATTCTAGTATCTCAGAAATTGCTGAACAGATTTACACCAAATCACAAAAAACAAGCTTTCTGATAAATTTGGTGTAATTCCATCCAGCGTTTCGGGCTGTAGTTAAGTTTAAAAATATGAAAATTCCCAGTAGTGTTTTGGGATCCACTTTCTCTTGGCCCTCACTTCATGGATCACCTTAAAACTTTCAAGACAGCAGCTGAAATAACCAAACTATGGGGGTCATTACAACATTGGCCGTAAAAGCCGCTTACCGCCGTGCAGAAGACCGCCAATACACCGCGGCGGCGGCGGGAGACCGCCACAGCTATTATGACACACATCACGGATTCCGCCGAAATTCAGACACCCACACAAGTCCGCCACACCAAAGGTCAGCGATAAATATGCGGAAACAAATCCTCCACCTCCACGGCAACAGAAACACGCCCAAGCTATTACGACACACGAATCCACGCGGCGGTCATTCAACCGCGGTATTCCATTGGCGGTACACACTGCGCGCTCAAAATACACACACAGCTCCAAAACACCGCCACATTGGACAATTACAAATACACACACCTGATACACATACACACACCACTCCCACACACCCAACACAATATAAAACACACACCCACATCACCCACAAACCCCTACGACCACAAATTAGAGACGAAGGCCAGAGAGAGACAGCACAGAATAGATAACACCATCACACAGAGGCACACTACACCATCACCCACACAACATCCACGCACAAAACACCACATACCACTACACTAACCACACTCATCAACACATACACCACCCCACACCTCACACACACCACCCCATTTCATGCCAAAGACACCCTCGCTTCTCTGAGGAGGAGCTCAGGGTCATGGTCGAGGAAATCATCAGGGTAGAGCCACAGCTATTTGGCTCACAGGTACAGTACACATCCATAGCCAGGAAGATGGAGCTATGGCAAAGAATAGTCGACAGGGTCAACGCTGTGGGACAGCACCCAAGAAATAGGGAGGACATCAGGAAGAGGTGGAACGACCTAAGGGGGAAGGTGCGTTCCACGGTATCCAGGCACCACATCGCGGTACAGCAGACTGGCGGCGGACCCCCACCTCCTCCCCCACAACTAACAACATGGGAGGAGCAAGTCTTGTCCATCCTGCATCCTGAGGGCCTCGCAGGAGTCGTTGGAGGAACGGACACTGGTAAGTCAAATCTTCACTATCATATCCCCCACCCTACCTGCATGCTATCACACACCCCCATCCTCACACCCTCCCCTATCACCCTAACTCCTCACTAATCTACCCATAACACCAACCACCCATCCCAACCCCAAGACCTGCATGACACAACTAAGCATGGACACCCATCACTAAAGCATGCCCACTGTACACACCCACAACACCCCCCAAACATCACCACACAAGCCCCCACACAGGAATGCCTGCACTGGGGTTCACGCACACCCAACCATTGCACACCATGAAACACACACATGCAATACTCATGTACTTATACCCCCGCAGGAACCCGAAGGAACGTCACCACACCAGAGGGTCCAGACAACACCACTCCACCCCCAGAAGAGGCCCACAGTGACAACAGCAGCTCTGCCCTACTGGATCTTGATGACCAGCCCGGACCATCGTGGGCCTCAGGACAGTCGGTTCCCCTTGCCCAGCCACAGCCCAACACCGAGCTTACACCCTCTGGTAACACCAGAACAACACCCACCCAGCAGGCCCATACCTCCCTACCCAGGACAGGTCAATCAGCGGTGTGTCCACCACTACAGGGAACCCAGGATAACCCACCACCCCAACAACAACAGGGACCTGGGGGCAGTGGTAGTGGGCACACGGTCCAGGAGACGGAGGCACAGGAACACCGGGGAACTGGGAGGGCTGCTCTGCGACAGAGGGAGCACAGGCCAAGGGAACCTACTCTCAACGAGGCCCTATCCTCCATCATGGGAGCATACCACCACTCCCAGGAGACGATGGCAACGGTCCTGGACAAGTTGCAGGAGACCCTGCGTCTGCAGGAGTAGCAGTATTTGGGGTTCAGGGAGGAGCTCAGGACCATCGGCTCCACCCTGGGCACCATCATAGGGGTGCTGACGGACATTCAAAAGACCTTGAGGGACACCGTGGCACTCCAAGGGGCCCCTGACACTAGCCACGACGATGAAATGCCCACCACCTCCGCCGGCGCTAGTGGACAGGACGCCCCGCCACAGGACCAACACACCAGCACACCACCCCCTGCAGACGGACAACCACCACGAAAGCGGGCCCTGAGATCCAGGAACAGGACAGAGCAAGATGGCAAGACCCCGCCAGGAAATAAGACCACCCTGATTGTCCCCCCGCTGTCCCACTTTGTTACCCTGTCCAGCTTGGAACTGCCCCAGCTCCACTTCCAATGGCCAGATGTGCAATGTACCTGTGAGACTAATAGACTGGACTCTGCCATGGACATTCTTCCACCATGACCTCTCCCCATTTCACAACCCCCCTAAATTTTTATGCACTTCAATAAACACCCTTGAAACCTCAATAATATTGGAGTCAGTCAATGATTGTGAACTTTGTATTGTCAATTACAGTGTTAAAAATGGTTACCCATTGGAAGGTCAACATACCAATGTCACACATCACAAGCCTTTCAAGGGTGCAAGCTGTTGACACGCAGGTTACCACATTACTGAAAATGAAATGGAAGGGGACAACTCAGTTACCAAATAGGGAGTGAAATGTAGGTACAGGATAGAGGTAGACGTGTGAAATGTAATATGATGTGAAACATGAAATTGTACTCACCTGTGTCTCATTGAAAATATTGCTGTATGACTGACTCCCTGTTGTCGTTTTCATCTTCATCAGCTTCATCCTTATCACTGTCCACAGGCTCCACAGGCTCAACCGCTGCAACAACAACGTCATCTGGATCATCCTCCTGCAGAAAAGGCACCTGGCGTCGCAATGCCAAGTTATGAAGCATGGAGCAGGCGATGATGATGTCGCACACCTTCTTCGGTGAGTAGAATAGGGACCCACCTGTCATATGGAGGCACCTAAACCTGGCCTTCAGGAGGCCGAAGGTCCGCTCGATCACCCTCCTAGTCCGCCCATGGGCCTCATTGTACCGTTCCTCTGCCCTGGTCCTGGGATTCCTCACTGGGGTCAGTAGCCAGGACAGGTTGGGGTAACCAGAGTCCCCCAATAGCCATACACGTTGCCTCTGGAGTTCACCCATCATATCAGGGATGCTGCTATTCCGCAGGATGTAGGCGTCATGCACTGAGCCAGGGAGCATTGCATTTACCTGCGAGATGTACTGGTCTGCCAAACAGACCATCTGGACATTCATCGAATGATAACTCTTCCTGTTCCTGTACACCTGTTCATTCCTGCGTGGGGGACCAGAGCTACATGGGTCCCATCAATGGCACCTATGACGTTGGGGATATGTCCAAGGGCATAGAAGTCACCTTTCACTGTAGGCAAATCCGCCACCTCAGGGAAAATGAAGTATCTCCTTACGTGTTTCAGCAGGGCAGACAACACTCTGGACAACACGTTGGAAAACATAGGCTGGGACATCCCTGATGCCATGGCCACAGTTGTCTGAAAAGACCCACTTGCAAGGAAATGGAGCACTGACAGCACCTGCACGTCAGGGGGGATTCCAGTCGGATGGCAGATTGGTGACATCAGGTCTGGCTCCAACTGGGTAGATAGTTCCTGGATTGTGGCACGGTCAAACCGGTAGGTCACGATGACATGTCGCTCTTCCATTGTCAACAGGTCCACCAGCGGTCGGTACACCGGCGGATTCCGCCACCTTCCAAAATGTCCCAACTGACGGTGCATAAGAAGGACAACAGCGAAGAAACTGTCAGCATTCCTCCAGGTATGTACCCACAGTCACACACAAGACTACAATAGACAATTAACCCATCCGGGAAAGGTTTTGAGTGTAGGCCTCGGTATGTGTGACGCAGTAGTAATTGAAGCCATGTGGGCCCCTGAAATGGCGGCTGCCTGACCTCTAAACTGGGACATTGGAATTGTGGGGTAACTGCGCTGGTGTTGTACACCGTGGCGGTAGGCGGTCGTAGAGTGCGGTGCAATGCTGCATTGGTTAACATTGGACCCTATGGGTCTCAGGAGCCAATGAACAGGTGCGCTGGCGGTGATGATGCGCACCGCCGAGGACGTCACCGCCGCAGACGTCACCACCATTTTCTATCTCTTCAATCACTAGATACCTGACCTTCGACAGGAGAGGACCTACACTGCGAGTGCTGCTGTGTCCTCGGTCGGGAAGTGACTATGGCTGCTGCGTCTGGGGAAAGGGCCCCTGCCTTCATTGCACAGGAGTTGGAGAAACTTGTGGATGGGGTCCTCCCCCAGTATACGCTACTCTACGGTCCTCCAGACCAACAGGTTAGTACGCAGGGAGCATGTTGTATGGGCTAGGCCTGGGTGGAGAGGGCTGGGTGGATGAGGGAAGGGGGCAGAGTACATAGAACAGTCATGCATGGGGATGAATGGGCCACAGGGATAGAGTTGGGAGGGGGCCAATTACAACGACGGTGCTGTAGGTAATGACTGTTCCTCTTTCCTTGTGCATGTCATGTAGGTCAGCGCCCACCAGAAGAGGGACATTTGGCATGCCATCGCCAAGGAAGTCCGGACCCTGGGGGCCCACCAGAGACGGGGCACCCACTGCCGTAAGAGATGGGAGGACATTCGCTGCTGCAGCAAGAAGACGGCGAAGGCTCAGCTGGGGATGGCCTCCCAACGTGGGAGGGGTGCCCGTCGCACCATGACCCCCCTGATGTTCCGGATCCTGGCGGTGGCCTACCCGGAGTTGGATGGGCATTGAGGGCATCACAGCAGACACAAGGGGGTGAGTACAACCTCATTCTGCAGACTTTGCGCGTAGTGGAGGGGTCTGGGTGGGGGAGGTGGGTTGTGGGTGTCCCTAGGCCAGGGCGAGTTAGGTAGGCAAGGCCCCTCCGTAATGTAGGCCATGTGGCACTCTACCCAAGCTCAAAAATAAAGGCAAATTGATGTATAGTTGCCCCTTTGCCATCCATGTGGGCAGATTTCTACCATTGCCATGTAGGCCATATCCCAGAAATTGCATGTGCAGAGGGCAGGAGCACGGCGTAATGCAGGGGGCTGCTGCGTTTGTCTTGTCCGCCAACGGTAGCGGTATGCCATGCACTAAAACTCTCTTTCTTCTGTCTCCCCCCTTTTCCTGCTCTCCCTGTCCTTCTGTACATCAGCATTAACAGGCGGAGGTACAGTGGCACCGGAGCACGAGGGAGCTGCATCCCACATGGCCATGGAGGGCCACACCACAGACTCTGAATTCACCAGTGGGACGGAGGGCGAGGGGAGCTTCACGTCGGCCACAGGATCACCAAACAGCGACACGGACTCGTCCACCGATGGGAGCTCCCCTGTGGTGGCAGCACCATCTGTGCATCCCACTTCTACAGGTACAGCTGCCACCTCCCCTACCAGCACCGCCCTCCCAGCAGCCCCTCAGCGTTCGCCCCGTGCCCGATCACCCAGGAGGGTGGGCATCACCTTCGCCCCAGGCACCTCAGGCCCTGCCCCAGTCACCCCAGCTGCCCTCAGTGAGGAGGCCATTGACCTCCTCAGGTCACTCACTGTTGGGCAGTCTACCATTGTGAATGCCATCCAGGGTGTAGAACGAGAGTTGAAACACGGTAATGCATTCCTGGAAGGCATTCATTCTGGTCAGGCTGTCCTTCAGCGAACCCTGCAATCTCTGGCCTCAGCACTGATGGCAGCCATTGTCCCTGTGTCCAGCCTCCCCACTCCAACTTCCTCCACCCAGACCCAATCCCCTGTACCCCAGCCCATCCCAAGCACACCTACAGACCAGCATGCACACAAGTCAACACACACAAGAAGCTCAAGCAAACATAGGCACCACACACACCACAGGCACTCACAGAAGCATCAGACCCATACAGACACAGCAACATCCACTGCCTCCACTGTGTCCCCCTTCTCCTCTTCTCCCTCCTCCCTCCCAGTGTCGTCTACACACACACCTGCATGCACCACATCTACAGGTACTAGGACTCGCACCAGGACACCCAGCACCACAAGCCGCTCACCTGCACTCACCACCTCCACTGCCATTTACACGTCCCCTGTGTCCTCTCCCAGTATGTCTGTGACGCCCCCTCCCAAAGTACACAAACGCCGGCAATCACTCACCCAACATCCATCCACCTCACGACAGCCTCCAGTACCTGCACCTGCACCCAAAACAGCTAAAGTGACACCTCCTACAACCACCTCCTCTTCCTCCACTTCCAGAGCCCCTCCAGCTACCCATCCCAGTGTACGTCAGAAACTGTCCCTATGTCAAATTGACCTTTTTGCCCCCACCCCTCCCCCTCCAATTCATCAATCCCGTCGTAGCGCCTCAGCCAAAAAGCCTCCAGTACCAGTGGTGCGTGTACCAGGTTTTTGGAGTGCCCCGTCCACCAGGGCAGGCAGTAGGACCCGGAGCCAAGGCACTGTCAGCCCACCCCCTGTAAAGGCTCCGAAATTGGAGAGTGGACGACGGGACCGTGTCAAGACTCCTGGTGGGACAAACAGTGACATGGGATCCAAGGCAATTGGTGAGTCATCTGTAACTCAAAAGAAGGTGGGGAAGGTCCTGAGGAAGTCTCCCCAACCTGTTGTGAGTGTCACAGCGGAGAAGTGCGCCATCATTTCCGGCGGTCCAGACACAACCGCCAGCACCGTCGTTACTGGTCAGGAGACCACAGCCAGAGACATAGCCCAGGAGGGCCCAAGTATCGTCACTGGTCAGGAGACCACCACCAGAGTCACAGCCCAGGAGGGCTCAAGTATCGTCACTGTTCAGGAGACCACCGCCAGAGTCACAGCCCAGGAGGGCCCAAGTATCGTCACTGGTCAGGAGACCACCGCCAGAGTCACAGCCCAGGAGGGCCCAAGTATCGTCACTGGTCAGGTGACCACCGCCAGAGTCACAGCCCAGGAGGGCTCAAGTATCGTCACTGGTCAGGAGACCACCGCCAGAGTCACAGCCCAGGAGGGCTCAAGTATCGTCACTGGTCAGGAGACCACCGCCAGAGTCATAGCCCAGGAGGGCCCAAGTATCGTTACTGGTCAGGAGACCACCGCCACCGCCGGAGTCACTGCCCAGGAGGGCTCAAGTATCATCACTGGTCAGGAGACCACCGCCAGAGTCATAGCCCAGGAGGGCCCAAGTATCGTTACTGGTCAGGAGACCACCGCCACCGCCGGAGTCATAGCCCTTGAGGGTCCAGAATCCCACATCCCCGCTGGGCAATGATGGAACGTCAAGCCACACACCAATGTCCAGTGTGGAGTTCGTCATGCCACACACCAATGTCCAGTGGGGAGTTCGTCATGCCACACACCAATGTCCAGTGTGGAGTTCGTCATGACATACACCAATGTCCAGTGTGGAGTTCGTCATGCCACACACCAATGTCCAGTGTGGAATTCGTCATGCCACACACCAATGTCCAGTGTGGAGTTCGTCATGCCACACACCAATGTCCAGTGTGGAGTTCGTCATGACACACACCAATGTCCAGTGTGGAGATCGTCATGACACACACCAATGTCCAGTGTGGAGATCGTCATGACACACACCAATGTCCAGTGTGGAGATCGTAATGCCACACACCAATATCCGTACCAGAACCGCCATGGCAAAGCACCGCTGAACAAGGCCAAGACCGCCATGGTGAAGACCGCTGAACAGGGCAAAGACCGCCATGGCTAAGCACCGCTGAACAAGGCCAAGACTGCCATGGTGAAGACCGCTGAACAGGGCAAAGACCGCCATGGCTAAGCACCGCTGAACAAGGCCAAGACCGCCATGGTGAAGACCGCTGAACAGGGCAAAGACCGCCATGGCTAAGCACCGCTGAGAGACTGTGGCTTTGCACTCCCCAGGATGTAACAGTGGGCAGGCCACCCACTGTAGAGACTTGAGAGACGGTGGCTTTGCACTCCCCAGGATGTAACAGTGGGCAAGCCACCCACTGTAGAGACTTGAGAGACTGTGGCTTTGCACTCCCCAGGATGGCACAGTGGGCAACCCACCCACTGAAGTGACTTGAGAGACTGTGGCTTTGCACTCCCCAGGATGGCACAGTGGGCAACCCACCCACTGAAGTGACTTGAGAGACTGTGGCTTTGCACTCCCCAGGATGGCACAGTGGGCAACCCACCCACTGAAGTGACTTGAGAGACTGTGGCTTCGCACTCCCCAGGATGGCACAGTGGGCAACCCACCCACTGAAGTGACTTGAGAGACTGTGGCTTTGCACTCCCCAGGATACATCAATGGTCATGGAGCCCCGTCGTGGATCTGGCTTCGCATTCATCTGGCTGGGGTGCCCCCCCTTCCCTTCCCCCTGAGGTGCCTGTATTGTTTCTATCTGATGCCCCGGCAGTGTTCTCTCTGATTTTGGTCAGGTATCTATTGTGGGCGTCGCCCATGCATTTTTGGACTGTTGGTGCACGGACATTGTTGTGTACATCTCTGCACTACTTCTTGTATTGTACATTCATTTTTGAATGATTTCGTGAAATATATATCCGTAAATTTTTTGATGAGTAGTATATTGGCACAATACAAAGTTTGACCACTATTCGATTTGTCTTTGCATTCTTCCGGGGGGATTGTGGGTTGTTACTGTGATTTCTGTGACTGTATTGGTGTGTATGTTGTAATATGCGAGGGTGGGGGTGTTTGGTGGGTGTCCCCGTAACTTTTGCCTCACCCCTCCCCCGTGTCGTAGGTGCTGTACTCACCGGTTTGTTCTGCGCCTACGTCGCTGTTGGTCGTAGATGAGCAGGATTGCAAGGGCAGGTAAGATTTGTAGTTCCGGCTCCATGGTGTCCTCGTTCCACGTGGGATGTGTTGAGGTGAGCGTTTTCCCATAGCACAAGCTGTTTCCGCCGTGTTTTTATCCACGGTGAATCCGCCCCGGAAAAGGTGGCGGATTGGTGTGTTGTGATAGTGTGGGCGGTACATTGTCTTCCGCCTGTCTGTTGGCGGTGACCACCACGGTGTTTGTCTGTACCTCAGTGGCGGGCGATGTGTTAAAGTGGCTGTCTTAGTTGGCGGTTTCCGCCAGGGTCGTAAGTCCCTTTTTTTGTCCGCCGGCCTGTTTGCGGTATTACCGCAGCTTTAACACCGTCCGCCAGGGTTGTAATGACCCCCTATATGTTTTGAATTTTTTTTGAATATTCGTCAAGCAGGGCCAAAGTCATTGGCAAAACAAAAAACACTCCATCTATGATAAAAAAAGTTCCAACTAATACTATCGAGTGGAAACTACACCTCCTTTAAAGTATAGTATACATGAGCAGTGAAGAAGGACTTCAGTTAAATACTAAAGTAGTAAGCCAATCAGACACATAATTCAAAAGCCAGTGGCACCATTTCAGCTCAGTACTTCGATCTTAAAAGATATAATAAATATTGCCATAAGAGCGTTTCACAAGTTGCTTCCACTGAGCTCAATTCTCCATTTTCAAACATTTATTGAACCACGTTGACCATAACATATTACGATAATATATATATATATATATATATATATATATATATGTGGGAACGCTCTTATGGGTGGGAGGCCCTTCTTCACCATCCTAGCGCGCCCGCAGCTGTGGGACGCGCTGAGACTTTGACAGGGGCAGGAGCCCTTTAATTTTTAAAACTCCGAGAGCGGGAACGGTCTGATTGGGCGGGAGGCCCTTCTTCACCAACGTAGCGCGCCCGCAGCCGCGGGACACGCTGAGACTTTGACAGGGGCATGAGCCCTTTAACTTTTAAAACTCCGAGAGCGGGAAAGCTCTGATTGGGCGGGAGGCCCTTCTTCAACAACGTAGCGCGCCCGCAGCGCGTGACGCGCGCTGGCAGTGCCCGGGCGAAGCCCAGGCCAAGGGCGGTGCCGTCCTTCGCCCGTCATCGCCAGGAAGAGGCGGGGCTGGGCCACCCCTCTTTAATTTTCGGTTCTTGCCTTCCAGGGCCCACTGCCTCTTAACCCTGTGGTCCAAGGCCAAAGGGCAAGGGCCCGCAAGAAGCCTCACTCTGACAGAGCAGCCTAGGATCCCTCCCGCCCTGCGAATATCTGCTGAACTAGGACAGCGCAGTGAAGTCATTTAAGGTGGGTTAATCTATCTCACTTCTCCTTCCCTCTTATAAACTAGACAGGGTTTTTGTCTCCACACAAAATATGGGTAAAAGGAAGCACTCCAAATCAAATAACCCAACAAATTTAAAAGACAGTACATCTATATTAAAATATATCTCAGGGGCGATGGACATGATAGATAAGCAAATCACTACTGTCAAAGAGAAATTGTCGTGGTCTAAAGACCAACCCCTAGAACCATTAGAACCTGTAGAACTACACAATAACGCCCCACAGAGTGAACATGGCGATGAGTACACAGAACCAAATTATACTAACGGATGTATTAAAGACACCTCTAATTTAATTTACTCCTTGGATGAAATTTCTCCTGTGGCTAAACGACCAAGGAAACCGGAGGTGGGTCTGGAAGATAAGAACCCAAAGAAACCCCCAGTGATAGGCATAACAACTACTCCAACTATAAAACAACCCAAGAAACCACCTCGGAAGAAATCGTCAAATAGTGTAGGAGATACGACTAGATCATTCCTTATAAATCTCTATGAGCTAGTAAATACCCTGAAATCATCCATAGGACCCACTCTTGACTCCATGCTGGAGTGCCTAAAGGGGGTGGAGAGTAAACTTGAGGTAGGTCTAGGATTAATAAAGGCTCTACAACGGAAAGATTTACACCATGTAATAAAGGATCCTAATATACCACCACTGATCCCAGACCAGGAAAACAACACTCAATTTTCCCTGCAAAACAGGATAAACGGTACACACCCGAATGTAGATCCCCTGAGAAAGACATCAATACAACCACCAGTATCCAACTTGAACCAAACTTCCCGGCCTCTATCCTCTGCTGCTACAGCTCATGATTCTCCTCCTGATCAAACTGACTCAAACCCTAGATTAGCTAAGAGAGTAGGCAACAGCCCATTGAGGACAATGACTACTCAGCCCTACGTAAAGTCAGTGAGGAACACATATAGCAGGACTAAATCCACAAACATACGATATCTGCCAAGTGACCTATTACATCTCCCTCCAGAGGTTACACCCTACGTAGTGGTCTTGGCCAACGTTCCAGCTCTAGACGATCAGCAGAAAGAACCATGGACGGCTCTGAGAAATAAGGCCCTCAATTGGATAGGAGTCCGTCTGGGTTCGGGAATGGTTGGGCCCCTTTTTGAAAATATAAAAATGGTCAGGAGAATTAAGTGGATAGGCAGCAGTAAGAAAGTGCTGGAAGGTGACTGTGTGGTCCTTTCATTCAGGTCACCAAATCTAGTGGACAAACTTATCTATGAATTAGGAGCCACACAAGTCACTTCCCAAGGAATCTCGCTACTACCCTTAGGTTTCTTTTATCAAAGCCCAGTGGGGTATAACTCCATAAACCCACAACCAGCAAGAGTATTTCTAAATACACCAGACCTTCTTACAGGGCGCAACAGATTTCACCCTCTCACGGCTTTAGAAGATATAGGGGGTATTACAACTTTGGAGGAGGTGTTAATCCGTCCCAAAAGTGACGGTAAAGTGACGGATATACCACCAGCAGTATTACGAGTCCATTATATCCTATGGAACTCGTAATACGGCTGGTGGTATATCCGTCACATTTGGGACGGATTAACACCTCCTCCAAAGTTGTAATAACCCCCATAGATTGACTCAATAAGAATCAGTCAGTTCCCCCCAGATGAACTAGCCCAGACAGAACATAAATCAGGATGGGTTTCAAACAAAGAACATACATCCCACACAATAGATCCTATAACAAATAGGTCCCAACCCCATCTAACCCAGAGCAGCGCCCCCAGAAACACATCCCAGCCACCAGGCGATGTTCTATCTCCCTGTACATCAATGGACCAGTATGGCATTCTTAAACAGAAAGCGGAGATTGCTTTACTGTTTTGGAACATTGCAGGTCTAACCAACAAGATAGGCAATGAGACTTGGGTGAACTTTATAGAAGAATATTCATGCATATGCCTCCAAGAGACGTGGCTATTAAGTCCTCTTCACATTAACGGCTACAAAACATTTCACTCACCAGCCGCTCAGTCTAGGCACGTTAGACCAAAAGGGGGTCTATGTACATATATTTCTAACAAGTTATGTCTACAAAACCTAGAGTTTAAATTTACGAGCTTGTACTATCAAATGATAGAGGGTAACTTGGATCATAAGACTCACCTAGTCATCATTAACTTCTATAATAATGTAGCCCCAGGAGAGCTTTCTAATATCCTAATGGAGATGGGAAATTATTTTAAAAAAATAAGTGCAAATAATAACTGCGAGACCTTTATGATCTGGGGCGGAGACTTTAATGTCCACCCTTGTAAAGAAACCTCAGATAAGGTAGGTGGCTGGGACCCTGAAGGTGTTGGCTTAAGTCTTCATTTTGCACATAACACCCAAGGAGACGCAATGAATCTACTGGCTCAAACCTCTAACTTATCCTTTGTAAATGAATTATACTCTGCTGAAACACAGTTTAAACCAACATATAATGGAAGGGGCTCAAATACCGTGATTGATTATGTTTTAATGTCAACCCACTTTGCACATTACCTTATGAATTATACTCTGCATGACATCGCAATTAGCGACCATTATCCTCAGAGCCTGAACCTCCTACTAACCCCCCTTACAGCAGACAGAGATGACAGGGCCACTCTGATAGATGACATCGAATAATTGCCGCGTAATGGATATACCCTGAAATGGTCACAGACTGACCCGAGTCTCTGCTGAAACAGTTACTATGCGACTGCAAGCATGCCTTTGCAGACTGTCTAAGTGAGAATCCAGATCCAGGGCGATGTTAAAGTGCCTTTACATTGATTATGCAAACCATAAAGAAAGCCCTTACTATCAGAAGTGGTAAGTCAGGAAAAAAAGGGCCACTTGATGGTTTGATTATAACTGCTCACAAGCACATAGGAAATTGAAAAAGGCTCTAAGAGCCCCAAAAAGATCTTTAACTGAGATACGTAAGTGCAGACATGAATATAAAGCAACAACGAAGGAAAGGAAATTGACATGAAAAAGAACTCTGTGGGAAACTCTACACACAGCTAGCCGAACAAAAGATAATATCCTCTTCTGGAAAACAATCAACTCTCCTATGTTTGGGGACAGAGACTCCCCCAGGATGGAAATAGCGATCTCCGAAGAAGACTGGATTGCACACTTTTCTAAAATATACTCGCGGGCTAGCGTTGCGAAGCCTACATTTCCTGTATACGATCAAGGTCTCCAGGAAGGTACACATCTGTCCATAACCCCACAATTTAGCCTTGAGGAGGTAAAGGAAGCCATAACACTAAGTAAATCAGGGAAAGCTCCGGGCCCGATGGCGTTCCGATTGATATATACAAGGCCAATATCCAGCTATGGGGGCCTGTACTGACGCAGTCATTGAGGGCCATTTGTATACGAGGTCCCTTACCATCTTGGCGAGACTCCAATATAATTCCAATATATAAAAAAGGTGATCGCCTTAACCCAGCCTGTTACAGACCAATCTCCTTGCTGGACACAACGGCTAAACTAGCGGGGAGAATTATCTTGAAGAGGTTGCAAATATGGGCGGAAGAAAAGAGTGCTTTATCTCCTGTCCAATATGGATTCCGGAAAGGAATTGGGACAGTGGAACAAAGCCTGAACTTAAGTATTATTATTGGAAAGTATACAAGGATTAGAGAAGGTAACCTGCATCTGGCTTTCATTGACTTATCATCAGCATTTGACTGTGTACTACATGACAAGTTATGGGATATCCTAAGCATCATGGGGGTAGAACCAGCCATAATTCAGTTAATACAAGAAATGTACACAGGGTGTAGAGCAAGAGTGAGGTATGGGCTAAAGGGGGAATGTACTCGCCCTTTTGGCATATATAGAGGTGTGCACCAAGGTTGTGTTCTTGCCCTGTTCTTGTTCTCAATGTACATAAATAACCTAGAAAATGTATTGGCTAGTAACTGCAAAGATCTACCCCAAATAGGCAATCGAGCTGTCCCGGTTCTACTCTATGCAGACGACGCAGTTTTAATGACCAGGACCCCGTTAGCTCTACAAAAACTCTTAACTACCTGCATCACATTTATGTCACAACTGGGTCTCACTGTCAATCGCTCAAAAACTTTCATTATGAACTGTGGCGGGAAACGCGGCAAGACCTATAATATTACTACAGCGGATGGGAGAGTAGAAACTGCGCAAACCTTCTCTTACCTGGGCATAATGTTCGACAAACAGGGCTCCTGGGCTAATTGTAGGAAAACGAAAAAAGCCCAGCTTATTAAAACAACGGTGGCTTTAAGGCTTTTTTCCAAAAGGATAGGGGGGATTACCCCGCCAAATATGATAAAAATTTACAAAGCCAAGTACACCCCGGCTGTCATGTACGGGTCTGGAATTTGGGGATATACTAATTGTAACCTGGTGCAGACGGTGGAAAATGATTTTATAAGAAATCTACTATATTAGGACCGTACTTAGCGGGGCCACGCTCTTCCCAGAGTGTGGCCGGTCTGCTGCCTTGCCACCTCCTGTTCCTCCTGTTCCTCCACCAGGACACTGGGACCAGGGTTGGACTGCCGTCTCCGCGTTTCTCCTCCTGCTCCTGGCGTCTTCTCCTTTGTTGCCGTTTCGTACAGCACATCGTTTGTTGGTGCTGTGTCTGCCGCACTACTCTGCTGTTCGGGCTCGCAATGTTCCGTTTCTGCTGGTGCTGCCGCTGCCGACCGTCTTCGCCTCCCAATACGTCCTGATAGGGATTTAAAATTCACTCCTTCGACCGGAGACACTACCTGATTGGTTAGCATTTGAACAGCATCCGGGACATGATGGTGCCCCCGGGATACTGCTGGGCCGGCTCATCGTTAGTCGGCCCGTTACATCCCTCCAATCCATATACCAGCCCCCACGCCCCCAGTCCATACACTAATCCCCACCCCAATCCATACACTAGTCCCCCCACCCCCAATCCACACACTAACCCCCCCGCCCCCTCATACGCACACACACCCACAGACATGCACACACTCACACACGACACCCATTTATGCACCTGCAGACAGGCACACACCACACAACTGCCCCCACCCTCACTAGCATACATGCATTCACTCATACATCCCAACATGCATTCATACATGCATTAATACAAACATCAAAACACGTCATCAGGCACGCATATACACTGACATGCAGATAAGCACTCACACATTCATTCACACACTCAGTCACGCACACACAACACTCCTCCCTCCCCTGTCATTCGATCACCTTACCTGGTGGTCGTGGTGGAATAACTACCATTCCATCAATGTCCAAGTAGTTTGTCTGGTGGACCTCTACATTTCCCAAGTCTGTGCCCAGTACCCAGGATCGGTCCATGGTGCCTTCATCATATGGAACAGCGCTATTCCACAGCTGATGACACAACTGTACCCAGAGAGGGCCTGGCTGGTTGGTAAGTAACATATGTCTCATGGTTGCACATATGTCACAGTCTCTTACAAGGGATTCTGAATATCCAAACCGTCTCTGGTTGTTGACACTGGTGAGGAACCCAACAATGCCAGGGAAAGCTGCTTCAACGAGGCACATGAAAGAACATGGCGTGTCATGGATTGGGCTTTTTGGCTCCTAATGGCAAGATTCCAGGCCATTGACAAGACTAGTGGAGCCCTCTTCTACTCACCCGCAAAAATGTGTAAGATCATTGTGGCCTGCTGCATGCTCCACAACCTTGCCCTGAGGAGACACATCCCATAAATCCCTGATGAGGGGGAGCTAGCAGTGCCACTGGGTGAGCCTCCTGAGATGCTAAGTGAGGATGACAGTGATGAGGATGAAAGTGGAGACATATGGGAAGATCTCATCAGTCAGCACTTCATTTAAGAGTAAGTCTGTGTTGTTATGTGATTAGTGTGACTGCAGGGGGGTATTGTAGGGGGTTAGTATTTGTTGAGAAGAGTACCTCTGTCACCATGAGGCAGGGTATCTCATGCTATGCATCATACAGCCCTGGTTTGCTGGCTACATCAGGCTTGAAGATGTGACTCTCTTGAGGAGCTCCTTTGTTTGGGGAAGTTACATTGTATTGTCAGTGAAACAACTGAAGTTTGAAATGAGTCTTTTGTCTTATGTATGCCTTTACCTGCCTAAACTCATTGTATGTCACTTATTCTTTCCAGGTCTCTTCACCATGCCATCCCCATCTGGGCATTTTAGAGTTGCGTCATTGGCAGGTGGTTGTTGCTGATCTGACGTGTGAAGTGGACATGGATTGATCCAGGTACTGTTTGTCACAGCCTTGGAAAAATCACAGAGTGATCAAGAATGTCTTTTTTGAAAACAGAGTGCTGGCCTAGGCATAAACAGTGAGATAGAGAGAAAATAAAGCAAGACAGAAAAAGTGGCTGCTGTAACAATAATAAAGCAAAGCCAAATAAAATATATCTAGGTTAAAGTGCACAGCGGCAGGCCTAGTATGTTAAAATAACGTGCATGAAGCTATAACTAAAACGGTTACACAACAGGGGTGTGTGAGTCCATTGCCCAGACTGCCTGAACAGCGGGAATGAAGTAATCTGAGCTACACAATAGACCTGTTTCCACTCGTAGTGCTGGTCCAATGGACTCATGTGTGTGATCATGTGTCCCTTGTAACAAGTCATCCTGTGCAATCCATTCCTTCTACCTTCACATTGTGTTGACATTGATCCTGTATGACCTGTTAGTGGCTGTCAATGTGTTTCCTCATTGCAAGCCAGTGAGCCTGTGCCACAACACTGAAACAGGATTGTGACATTTTACCAGGTGCTTACTCATTATTATGGGAAAGGCCTTAGCTCAGGCTCTGTTGTACTGCCTCTTGTCTGTGCCATGGTGTATGTTAAGTTGGCAGGACTGGTTTTGGTATGTGATAAGGGTCCAACTGGAGACAAAATCCCATACTCTCTTTGCCTAATCTATGGGACAAGGTCTTACAGGCCCTTTCTGGTGTGGTCTGGTCCATGTTAGTATTAGGATATCTGGCCTGACTCCGTATGGCTGGATCATTCTTGGCCATCACTTTGCAAACATTCTTAACACCTTATGTACAATACTGCACATTAAAACATTTGATGTGACCACCCACCTGTGACATTGTGTTGCTAATCATCCTAAGCATGACACTACCTGAGACATCTCCCTCCATCCATTGTCTTCTAATGTCTTAAGCATATACATTACATGTGATTAGCATTCAACATTCCGGACAGATAAAAAAAGAGGTAGTAGGCAGTGTTTTAGTGATGGGGTGTTCAGTTACATTACAACAAAAATGAATAGTGATACTGATAAAAACAATACTTAAGGTGAAGGGATCAGTCATGGCCGATGCAATCAATAGAGTAGAGGCCACAACATTTGGGGTGTACAGTCCAGTGTCCTACTAGCATGGAATAGGGAAAGTGGTTAAGGAACAGTAAAAGAGTGAGTCCGTAGCACACAAAGGAGTGATATCAGGAAGTGGCCAGTGGCTGGCAGTGGTTGGTGTGTTGCCACCCGCACCTCCTGGATGCTTGGCTGGACGTCCCCCTTTGTGGGGGGGCTCAGTATTTACAGGTGCATGGGTGTCTGAGGTTGGTTCTTCTCCTGGCTGGGCCTCCCTTCCAGTGGCTGGCACAGATGAAGGGCCTGGTGTGGATGTGTCAAAGGAAGGGGTGTGATGTTGTCTATCCCTGCTCATGTTACTGTTCATGTCCCTTAGCACCCCTGTTAGGGAGGCCATGTTGGAATTCTAGGCATCCCACTGTTTCTGCATCTCACCATGGAAATCCCTCTGCAGCTCCTTGAAATCCCTGAGTTCATTCAGTACCTAGCTCATCAAGCCTTGGGAAACTTGGTAGGTACCCAAGACCTGGCTGATGGTATCCTGGCCAGAGACATTACCAGCAGCCTCTTGCTGTTGTACCACACCATCCCTCCCATGCACCCTACCCCTACGTGCAGGCACCCTTGGTGCATCCTGCCCCCTTCAACTGGTTCCAGGTCCACCATTGTCAGGGCTGGCAGGTTGTGACACAAGAACATGGACTGGGGCACAAGATGTAGGAGGCTATTGTAGGGGTGCAGATCTGGGGGCGACTGGATGCCTGCGATGTTGCGGCCACGGGTCTGGGAGTAGTCAATGTGGTCAGGATAAGGCTGACTGGTGTCATCTCCCCAGGTTTCCGGGATGGGCCAGAACAGTCCTCAACATCTAGCGGAGTGTTTGTTTCACTGAGGGCTTCATCCATGGGGGTAGTTGCAGTCTCCTCTGTGATGTTGGTAGTATCATTCCCAGTTGCAGCACAACCTGTTGATGTGGAGAGATGATGTCAGTGGATGTATTGTGACATCTACTTCCAGTAGTTGACAGTGAGTATAGGATAGGGCCACGTTCGCATTGTATTTACTGATTTCCCTCATGTGACAAGTACACATATTGTCATTTGTACTGAGCTGATATTGTAGCCAAATACCAATTCCTGTTCAGTGACCTAGACTCAGACTGTCCGGAATCCTTAGCTGTTGGAGGGATGGTAATAGACTCATGCATTGCCAGCAGTGCAGGCAGCGCAGTGGCTGGGCAGGATGTTGTTTGAATCATCTTGAAAGCTATTTATTTGTCATGCAGGCATTGTCAGAACCTTGGAAGATGTGTGATGTTGTGATCCTGTGGTCAGTGCATTGTGGAAGTGAACTGCTGCCAATGCCATACAGCATACACAGTTTGGGGCCTTTACAGGGAGTTCCTACCAGACAATTTGAGCTTCCTTACTGTCTACACTATTTTCATCTTGGCAGTCAGCTCTAGCTGAATCTGGGTGTGTTGCCACATCACAGGGTGTACCATGACCAGTAACGTTGCCCCTCCATGGTGTATCACGCTCAGTGTGGGTGCAGGTACTGTGGCACAATATAATCTGGACAGTGGTCTGGTGTTTGGGATTGCATGCCCTGATACTCCTTGAATTTATTCAGATGTTACTCTTGACACAACTCACCGTTCACGCTGTCTAACCTGGGAGGTGAATGGACTTTCATAACAAGTATAACAACAGGGATATTTGACCATATGCAGAATGGACTGGTAATTGGGTTTGGTAGACAAAGCCTCCTGGCCTCAGCAGTCATGTGACTCCTTGTACTACATGCAGTTTTCAATTAGACTGTTCCAGATGTGTACACGTCGTGTGTTTTCTGGTAAAGGTATTTTTGCAGGTGTATTATCTGGACAGTGGTCTGGTGTTTGGGGTTGCATGCCTTGGTCCTCCTTGAATTTATTGAGATGTTACTCTTAACACAACTCACAGTTCACGTTGTCTGCCCTGGGAGGTGACAGGACTTTCATAACAAGCATAACAACAGGGACAATTGACCGTATGCAGAGTGGACTTGGTAATTGGGTTTGGTAGATACAGCCTCTTGGTCTCAGCAGTCATTTGAATCCCTGTGCAGTTTTTCAATTAGACTCTCCCAGGTGTATACACGTCATGAGTGTGTTTTCAGGTAAAGGTATCTTTACAGGTGTACAGTGTACTGATGCTTGGAGTCTGAGTAAGGGATCCTCCTATGAGTACCAACAATTCACACCCTGTATTCCACACACTGTAGAGCTAGGGCCAGATGTATCAAAATTTGGCCATTTGCGAATGCAAAAACGTGGTCTGCGATGCATGAAAGGCATTCACAGACCAAAAATACGAAATCGCAAAAATAGCGATTTTTTGCATTGCGACTTGGTTTTGCGAGTCGCATTTTGCGTCTCGCAATTTGCGACATGAAATACCGAATCGCAATTAGCGATTCGGTATTTCAAGTATGAAATTGCGAGACGCAAAATGCGACTCGCAAATCCAAGTCGCAATTTGATGCACCAAAAAATTGCAAATTGTGATTTTTCGCAGAATGCCATTTTGCACATGCATAATACAACTAAGTGAAACCAGGTGGTAACCAGGTGCAACCTATATAAAGAGGCCCAGAATGCCTCAGACCCTTTCCCACAATGGCTGCACTCTACGTCATGGCGAGGAGAATGAGGATCTTGGCAGGTTTGAAGAGAGGGAGGAGGAGACAGGAGCACATTTTCAGAGTGCGCATTACACTTTTTGACCAGACTGAGGAGGACATTTTTGAGAAGTATTGGTTGAGCTCAGCCATGATACTTGACCTGATAGCTGAGCTACAACCCATACTTCAGCACACATCACACAGGACTCATAGCATACCCACCCATGTGCAGGTATTATGCTCCCTCCACCTACTTGCCTCAGGGAGCTATCGATGGGTCATAGCAGCAGCTGGAGGAGTCTCACAGAGTACCATCTCCAGATTTTTCAATGCATTTATCAATGCCATGCTGAGCAGGATACACCAGTACATCTGATTCCCCCACACCCCACAGGAAATACAGCAGACAAAAATTGAGTTCTACCATATAGCACAGTTCCCCCACATCCTAGGTGCCATAGATGGGACACGTGTTGCAATATGTCCACCATCAGCCACAGAGTATGTGTACCGCAACCGTAAATACCAAAATTCCATGAATATACAGGTGATATGCAATGCCTCCTATATCATAACTGATCTCGTGGCCAGGTACCCAGGGAGCACACATGATTCATACATCTTTTGCCACAGCGGGATTCACACAAGACTGCTAGCTCGGGAGTTTGGTGAAGGATATCTACTAGGTATTGACCCTCTGTATACTAGTGCATTGATGGCGTGCTGATGTCAGATGGCTCAGTTACTCATTACACCCTCTGTTCCTTCCAGGAGACAGTGCCTACGCAGTGTGCACCTACATGATGACGCCCTACCTCAATCCTACAACACCTGCTGAACGGTGATACAATGCAGCACACAGGGCAACCCACAATGTGGTGGAGCGCACCTTTGGGCTGCTGAAGAGTCGCTTCCGGTGCCTCCACAAAAGTGGAGGGGCACTACAGTACAGCCCAGAGACAACATGTAGAATAGTGGCTACTTGTGCAATCTTGCACAATATAGCTACCACCAGGGGCATACCTGTGGAAATATGTGATTCTGAATCTGATGAGGATGATGATCCCATACCACCCCTACAGCCAGCAGACCGGACCAGTGCAGCAGAGGGAAGGCAAAGGCGTGCTGACATCACGCACAACCATTTCAGATGTAAGTATGAACAACACAAATCCACTGACAATCGTACTTGTAGTAAGTAAATGTATTGCCTTAATGTCAGGTAATGTCAGTTTCACTAGTAGCAACAATAAGTAAATGAAACAATAAACAAAAGCAGGTAACAGGTTTTCACTATTCCTTCATAGTTTCCTGTATGGCACAAACATTAACAGTCCCCTTTGGCCAATACTCTCAATCCCTCCAGCCACGCAAGCCACTCGAGTGTGCAGTTGCCTCACTGGCACCTCTGTTTTCTGCCTCAGTGACAGTGCTGTGCCTGGCACTGCGATGTCTAGCATCAGTTGTGGGCACAGCTAAGCTGCTGAGGCTAGATGTGTCCTCAGTGTCCCCTGTGGCGGAGCGGTTACCCATCATATTGTCTATCACATTCGTGATCTGCACCAGTCCTTGTGCCACATCCCTACTGCTGTGCGCTGCCTCCATCTGTGTGACCACAGCACGCCACGATATGAGGGCTGTTGAATTTGCCAGCCGATTTACAGAGCGACAAAAACTGCCAAACATCCCAATAAAACGTCTCTCCTGCCTGCGGTGGCTAACTCTGTTGTGGCGCAGTTCATGACACAGTTCCCTCACATCACTAGTCAGCTCCCTCGTTCACCAATGCTTAGATCTGTCCCTCATGCAGCTTATTGATGTTTGCATTGAGACACTCCAGCTGGCGATGCAGCCCCCCCATGTTTGTATTGTGTGCCTGCATCTGCCTTGGTAACGCAGATATTTTTTTGTTTTGCAGGTGCTGCTGCTTTAACATAGCAGATTCCAGGCCACTGAACACTGATGGTCCCTCACCTGCTTCAAAAGCCTGTGCGCCTGCACACGTAGGCATCCTGCGGGGTGTTGTGCTACGCTGTGGCCGGGTCTCCTGCATACCAGTGCATCTGCCATCTGTGGAAGGTGTGTGTGAGTCATCCTGCAGGTCATCAGAGTCCTGGATAAGTTCTGGTAGTGGTACTGCCCTAGCCCTGTGTCGGATGGGCGCTATATTCTGTGACTCGCTGGTGTTTGAGTCAGAAGCAGGGTGGGTTTCTGTATCCCCTGCAATGGCGCATGCTGTAGCTGCTGGGCGTGGGCCACCTGCAACGACAATATGCAGCATGTCAGTAATGTATGTATCAACAAATGTCACACAATGGTAATAAATATACAGTTACTTCTCATCACAATGTTGTGGGTGTTGTGTTCTTCTGGGTGTCGCTCTGCCTAATTACATTCTATGTGCTACTTTCAGCTCTGGGTTGTGGACTACCACTCCCATAAGGCATTGTTGTCCTGCTTCTAAGATGTGGAATGGAATACTTCTCACAATGCTTTGCCCTACTTGCTAATTCCTAAGGGGGTTTTGTACATTCACATATGGGGTTACATTTCAATATTGCACTTACCTTTACTGGTACTTGGTGTGCCGGATGTGTTGATGTCAGTGACCACACTGACTGCTTCTGGGAGGAGTGTCGACTCCACTAGGTCTTCCATCGGGGTGGAGGGTGTCTCTGTGGGTGGGCCGCCTCCTGTGCTCCTGGCCTCCTGCAGTCGTCTTGCCACCCTCTCCTTGGCACGGGACCGCAGGTCGTACCACCTCTTCTTTATTTCCTCCACAGAGCGCTGCGCTACTCCAACAGTGCAGAGTTTGGTCTGAATGTCTGCCCAGAGTCTGCGCTTTTCACTCTCAGACACCTGGAGTGAGCTTTTGCCAAACAAACGGTCATGGCTCCTCACAGCCTCCTCTGTGAGCACCTCCAGCTCTTGCTCCCTAAACCTTAGTTTCATTTTCCTTTCTCCCTTCTCCTTTCCCTGTGCAGAGGTGTCCATGGTGGTTGTGCAGTCCTGCCTTCTTCACAGAGTTGCTTACTGTGGCTGGGATGTCTCTCTGTGAGTGCTAGTTTGGGTGTGGCACCTGCAAACTGCCTGGGATGACTCACTTCCTGCTTGTGATGTCATCAAGCTCCTCCAGGTGTGCATTCTCGCAATTTGCGATTTTCAAATACTGAATCGCAATTTGCGTTCTCGCAAATTGCGATTTGATATTTGGGCCTCACAAACCACAAATAGCGATTTTTAAGAAATCGTTAATTCAGAATCGCAATATTGGTGCATGGCCTATTGCGACTCAGAAACAGCGATTTCTTAAAAATCACTATTTGCGATTCGCAAGGCCCTATCATGATACATCTGGCCCTTAGTCTCCTATCAGGTGAGTGCATGTCAAATGCTAATTAAATGGAGAGTGGTCATAGTAGCAGAGCACACAGTTGTGGTGAGTATAATTAGAGTCCCAGTGCCTCCTGGCCTTGGCATTCCTGTCATTGCCTGTCCTACCACACACTACACAGTTGAGATCCCTTCAGGTGAGTATAGTTGTATGGCTGATTAGATGGAGAATGGTCATAGTAGCAGGGAACACAGTTGTGGCTGAATGTAGTGAGAGACCCAGCGCCTCCTGGCCTCAGCATTCCTGTCATTGCCTGTCCTACTCACACAGTATACAGTTGAGATCCCCTCAGGTGAGTACACACCAATGAGGATTTGACAAACAAGGTAATTTTGATTAGGCTACACTGTTCTTGTTTTAGTAATGGTGGAAGAGTTCCTGCTGAGACTTGTAGGGTTGCCAATCCCTATACTGCACTCACTATAGAAAGATGTTGTACCCCCAGGTGAGTCCACTAGATATGTTGGAGGCTAGACGGGGTCTATCAGCAGTTGGACACTGGGCTGTTGAGTGGGTTGACCCAGTAGGTGGCAAGAGGTGATCAGTGAGCATGCATGCCAATACATTTTAGTGACATTTATGTTGTTGTGACTTCCAACTTTACCTCCCCAGGTATTCCTGTCAAGCCCTCAGGATACACGAGGGCCAAGACCTTCTCCTCCCATGGTGTGAGCTGTAGGGGAGGGGGTAGGGGACCACCACCAGTCTTCAGGTCCACAAGCTGTGCCTGGATGCCATGGTATGAACCTTCCCCCTGAGGCTGTTCCACCTCTTCCTGATGTCGCCCTTTGTGCATGGGTAGCTGATGGCAGAGTTCACTCTGTTGACTATCCTTTACCACATTTCCATTTTCCAAGCGATAGTAGTTTGTTTGACTTGGGTTCCAAACATTTGTGGCTCTACTCAGATAATTTCATCCACCATGAATCTTAACTCATCATCTGTGAAATGTTGATTTTTCTGTGGTGACATAGTGGTGGAAATAAACTTAAAAATAGATATACTGGTTAGTTGTGTAATGAGGAAGTGATTGGGATACATGGAGTGTAAAAGTGCAAATATATGTGATGGGTATATGTTGAAGGTTTGGGATATGTGCTTAGCGCAAGTTAGAGGGGTGCCTAATCTATGGTTGGTGACGTTTATGGGCAGTGTTTGGCATGGAGATATAAAGGATTGTGGTGTGTGAAGGGGTGTGTTTTATAGTGTGGTTTGTAGGTGTGTAGAGTGTGTGAATATGTGTCAGCTGTGTTGTTTTCAAATGCAGCCACTATAATGTTGTGTATTACTGAGGTCACAGCAGCAGTTCGCACCGCCATTGGAAGACCACCACGGCAGGACCACCATCGTGATTTTCAACTTGTATTACGGTTGGTGGTTGTTTGACGGGCTAGAGGTGCCGGAGGTCGGAACGCCTATTTCCCACCCTCCAGCATCCTGGCGGGGTCAGAGTTTTTTTGTGGGGCCTGCCTGTGTGACTTGTAATACGGCAGTCTATATGACTGCCAACATGACGGTCTTTTGGCAGCAGCCAACATGGCGGTCTGGCAGTCTGGCGGTCCAACTGCCAAACTTGTAATCAAACCCAAAAACTACAATAATGGTAGCCTAGATTCACAGAACTCTGGACAGGAAGGTCAACTTCCTAGTTCTCATGTTTCCTAGGCACATGCATGACTAGCTCATATGGTCTGTGTTTGCGTTGCAATCTGGGACTTGTAGTCCAGATTTTATAATGGAATAGACAGGCTGTAAATCAAACAGTAGGACTGGGCAAGTAAAACATAGACCTTGGACAGATGACAGTTCAGAAATTACTCCTGAATTGGGTGTGCCCTTTGGAAAGCCTCTCTAAAACATGTTGACCAATTTTTGACTCAAGTTACTTATGTGGTTTCACTGCCCCAAATAAAGTTCCCAGAAGAACATATGGAGTATTTTATTGTGCAATGCCTGGCGCCCTTTGTCAAGAACAATAGTCATCGATAGGAGAGTTTAAATTAAGAACGTGCAGAAGTAGAAAGAACAATGGGTCTATGCAAGGTTAAATAATGTGAGGGGTAATAATTGAGGATTGAATGGACAGATAGAAAATAATAGATAGAAGATAGCATAAAAAATTGTATGATTGGTGAGATGGTGAGGACTGGACAGACAATGAAGAGAGAGGAAAATTGAAGGGGATAAATAAAAGAGGATAGTGGACCAAAACAGAGACATTATGTAGACATGGAACAGAACAAAGGAATAAAGAAGGACATAAATGGTTATATCAGAGAATAGAGAGAGAATCCAAGGGATGGAGAGGCACAGGATAGAAAGTGATAGAGTAGAGCCTAGAAAATTGGTAGAAATAATCGATACAGGGGATGACCAAATATAAAGATAAAAAAACACAGGGAGTAAGTGAAAGGAGGATGGAATTATACAAAGGAGAGCATCAAGGCACAGGTAGGGAATGGAAAGGGAAGAGAAAGTTGGGTTGAGTGAAGAAATTTATAATAAAAAGCAGAGGTAGCAGTAGTGAGAAAGAACAGAATAGAAAGAGGAGAGAATAGTAAGAGGGGAGGAATAATGCAGAGGTACAGGAAAAAGGAAAAAAAGGATACAAAGTGGAAAGTAGCAATGTACAGAGGAAGTGAGAGGAGGGAAGCATAATGATGTGAAAGAAAGGATACAGCAATAAAGGGAGAATGATAAGAGAGAAACACAAGTCAAGAGAAACAGAGGAGAGTGGTGTAGATTGAAAGCTGGGAAGTAACTAGATGCAGGTGTGAATCAAAGAAAGCAGAGGAGCGTGAAGAGAATGGCAGGTGAAGGGAAAATAAATATCACACAGTAGTGGAGGAGAAGAATAAAGAAGGATGGACTACAGTGTAGAATGAGAAATAATTGGAAAATGGGGTGAGGAGAAGGAAAAAGAGAAGTTACTGGTGGGAGTTTTAGAATAGTGGTGATATATATAGGATGTGATGGAAGAGGGTTGTGTAGATAAACAAGGAAGGATGTAGGCATATGGGAAGAATTTAGAAAGATGTGGGAAAGACAATATATATGAGGCAGATGAAAGAGCATGAAAGAACAGAAGAGTATAGTAATGGAAGAAATGGCTACAGAAAGATATTGTGGTGAATGGAAAATTAATGGACACTTAAGAAAAGAGTGGGAGTGGGGAGACAGAAGGGTAGAGGGGAAGGCTGAAATGTTGAAGCCAGCTTGATAATAAGGAAAAGTCAGAAATGAAAATGTTGAAGATATTCAAGACAGATGCAGAGATATTGAGGTAAAAGACATACATGGAAGCAGAGGCATATCTATTAGATATTGAGCAGGTGTAAGGGGCTAGGAAACTGAGATGTTGGGGACCTAGTGCATCCCAATTGAAGTTCTTTTTACTGTCTGAAGAGTGGTAGTTGCCTGATTGCTTTGCTTGCATTAGGGCCAATGGCATCCTTGCTACGCCGCTGATAATAACGTCTTGAATATGATTTTCCTAATGGCTCACTTATAGACTTTTGGCCAGATTAATGAAGGTTTTGGATCACCTTCGCACCATGCAGGCTATGTTTAATATATGTGTTATCTTTGTTAACTATATTCAAAATAAAATAATAGTAATTATAAAGTGAAGTAAATCAGATTTTTATTATTTGTAAAAATATGAAATAAATCACATTTTAGAAATATTTGTATAATGTACATTTCCACATGTAATTGTATACTGAATATAATTTTTACATAATTTTGAACTTTTTAAATGCATTTTAAAATGTTATTCAACACATTTTTCATTAGTATATATTAAATAATTGTATATATTTTAAAAACATATTTACTTTATAATTTATACATTTTGTTTCATTTTTTTACAGTGTTGTTTGACATGTTTAATAATTTTAATATGTATTTTTACATTTTGTTTTACATTTATTAAACACCTTTTATATATTTACCATTGTTTCCAATGTTTTCGCCAACAAAATTTGTAAAAATCCGAGGTTTTGACAAAAATATTTGTGTGCTTGATATAAGGGCTTGTGTTAGTTATGTCTAGAGAGGCTATATTTTTGTTCTCAGTATTAAATTTCAGATATTTGATATTTGCATATCTCAATATTTGTTGAGCAATAATATTTCAGTGATCCCCAGCAAAGGCAGAGGACAGGAATGTGCTATATCTTTGTAGATATGGCACATGCCTGCCATCCCTCTTTCGTGTAGAACAGCAAGATTCTTAACTGTGTTGTGCTGCGTGATAGTTTGATAAATCTGGACCATTGTGCCCTCAACCGCAAAAACTTTCACTGTTCTTTAGTTTGACATTTGCCTGACAAAAATGAGAAGGTAGAGTGGTCAACATAAGAAAAGACTGTATTACACATTTCAAAATTTTATCTACAACAGCAGATCTTACAAAACATTTGCTCAACTTCTGCAGTGAACATAGTGAAAGGGTACCTCCACTTGTAAACGTTTTTTGTGTCTTTTTTCAGTAATAGATTGCTACATCAAAACTAAACATATAGATAACAAAGACATAAAGCACAGCTCTGACTAGTAATCTTCTGGACTCTCACCAGGCTGGATTCTGATCATTCCATTATAGAGATGCAGCTTTGATAGTTGTCACTCGATGACATCCACCTGAGAGTTAACAGTGGAGGGAAGGCTGCTCTGATATTATTGAGTTTTAACACAGCTTTTGACACTATCTCTCACCCTGCCCTTGCTGATCAACTCAGGGACAGTGGCATTTGCAAACTTGCTCTAAAGATGTGAACTTCATTCTGCAGTAATTGGTCCCAGGCTGTTTATATTAAGCCTTTTATTCCGTGTGAAGCTACTGAGGTGTAAAGGCTTATAGGGCTCTATCTTGAGCAGCACACTTTTTAGCATCTATGTAACTCCCATTGCCAAACTCATCTACAGTTCAGCTTTGAGTGTATGTTTATTGCAGATGACACAGAAATGTTGGTTGCTTTGGCCTAGATTCAAATACCTCTAAGCAGAAGTTTCTTCGCTGTACGTCTACTGTTGCAGACTGGAGTGCGTCATTCACTTAAAGTACTTGTCACCATGGGCCTCATTACAACATTGGCGGACGGCAACCGCCGCCCGCCAAGTTGTAGCCACCATGCGGCCGCACTCCCGCCGTGCCCATTATGACATCCCCGCTGGGCTGGCGGGGATGTGGGCTGCAACATGGGAGTTGGCTCCAAATGGAGTAAATCAGATTTTTATTATTTGTAAAAATATGAAATAAATCACATTTTAGAAATATTTGTATAATGTACATTTCCACATGTAATTGCAGTGTTGCGGCTGTGCGACAGGTGCAGATGCACCTGTCGTGCTTTTCACTGTCTGCTGTGCAGACAGTAAAAAGCAGTGTGGGGCTGTGCCTGGGGGCCCCTGCACTGCCCATGCCAAGGTCATGGCCAGTGCCGTGGCCCCCAGGGGCCCCATGACTCCCCTTCTCGCCAGTCTTTCTGGAAAGGCTGGCAGGAAGGTGACTCGTAATCCCCTGGGCAGCCTGGCGGATTAAAACCGCTGGGACCACTGTGGCAGAAAACCGCTGGGACCACCGTGGCGGAAAACCGCTGGGACCACCGTGGCGGAAAACCGCCGGTCCCGGTGGTTCAACCACAGCGCTTCCGCCGCAGTCGAAATAGGCAAGATTGCACCGCCAGCCTGTTGGCGGTGCAATCGCCAAAACAGCCCTGGCGGTATTTGACCGCCAGGGTTGTAATGAGGGCCCATGTGCCTTAACCTCAAAAATTGGGTTAAAACCTTAGGGCTGAAGATTGTTTTGTCTCGTGTGAGAAAAGGCCTATTTTGTCATGGTTAGCCCCCACTTTTTGCCTGGTATTTGATATAGTCTCAAAGTTGTTAGTGGCCAGGGCCACTGCTACCCAGGTTCCCTTGGCCATATCTCTTTCCCTAAAACGTCTGTGATGCATTGGCACAATTGGCAACACCTTTAGTTGCCGGATAAGTCCCTAGTAAGTGGTACTTAGCTACCCAGGTCATGGGGTACTAAGGGTAGCCCCCTGAGGGCAGCAGCACAGATTGTGCCACCCTTTAGGGCCCTGCATCCAGAAGCACCCAGCACTGCCATTGCAGGCTGAGTGTTCTGATGCAATCCTGAAAGAAGCCACCATCCCCGTGATACTCGCAATTAATATTAATTTTATGAGGTGGGTCTTGGCGACCCCATTGCGACTTGCAGAAGGTGTCTGAGACACCTTTCTGCATAGCAAATTGTGACTCGCAATTTGCGAGTCGCACGGACTCGCAAATTGCAAGTCGCAATTTGCTATTTTGCTACATCTGGCCCTAGGCGTTCTGATGGCGCATGAAAGGCACATTTTCTTGAGCTTCAAGAAGCTGGGGTGGAAGGCATTAGTATACATTCACTTTGCAATTATACAGGATTAGTCAGGACTCTGATGAGGACAGAAACATGAATGGATAAGAAATGCTCATGGTAGGTGTGTATTCCCAGGGATACTGCATAGGTGAAAGGCAGATACTAGAGGTAGTGCAGATACACATGTCATGACTTCATCTTCCCCTATGGATTCAAACCCATTGGAGCTGCACTTGCCTCATGCTGAATTGCTATGACATGTATGGGTAAATGCTTGACCTGCTTGGCATGTTCATCCTCTCTCAGAACTTAGTAGATGTTCAGTTTACTGAATGATAAGTGCATTACAGTCACAGCACTGCACATAACGGTGGATGGGACATATGCTACGTTCTCATGGACTACTTGTGACTTAACAAAGGCATCCACAGTCTCCAAAGTGCAGGGCGCACCTGAGCCTCAGGGGGCCTCCTAAGTACAGCACCTTGGTGTGAGAGCTCCCCAGTGAGTCCAGAGGGTGGGCTCCATGTTCTTTGCCAGCGGCCTCCTCAAAATTTGTTATGACACTGCAGACTGCCCTGTGGCTTCAAAACTACTGTTTTTCATAGTTTATGATGTTCTCTTTACGGAACTCTGGAAACATTTTCAGCAAGTTTGACTAGTTTTGAAGGTAGATATGCTCAATCACTTTGAAGAATGAGACCTCAGGGGCATATCAGGACACCCCCAACTTAGATCCACAAACTGGAAGGAGTTGGATTTTGCACAATGGGTGCACTAAAGGTGCATGAAAGGCATGTCTTTCAACACCTCATGTGGCTGTCATGAGACCCACTAGTGAAGGTTCACTAGGGATGCGATTGGTAATGTTCAGAAAGAAGGAGGCAGTTACTTGACAAGTGGTATAATGTAGGCAAACTGTTTCTGTCCTGTCGCATATGAAAGCTATGGGACCTTGCACCGTGGCAATCACCATCGGAAGGCTTGGTTTCAATAATCAGATACTTTAATAAGTATTTATGCTTTGAAATCAGTATTTCTGGAGGTGATAAAAGGAAACCAGTGTAAGTGGTAGATTTAACAAATTAGTACCCGATTTTTATCTTTGATGATAAGATGCCCTCGCTAAGAACTCCTTTTTTATCATCATGGGTAGCTTTTGATTTTGGACCCTAACTCACAAAAACTGCACATTTTGAAAACTAGACAACCAAGAGAGTCAGGGGTGCATGACTTGCATGGCAATAATAGGAAAGCAGCCAAATTACTGGGACGCCCTAAAGAAAGATCGAAACAGAAAGAGACTGAAAGCGAGAATAAAAGTCTACTTACATGAGAATTCTTTCTTGTTAGTCCAAGGGCGGGAGGTGCTACGGTCCAGTTCAAATGCAGAAGTCAGGAAGGAAAGAATAAAAGAAGCTTAATAAAACTTCAGACAGTTATAGAAGGAACAGATTAAATTCTCCAGGGGTAACCCATAGTTTTGCTAACTCCAAGGACGCTTCCTTGCTACAAAACAATAAAAACCAAAATAGAAACTAAGCCAGTCCAAACTGACTGCATAATTTAGAACTTGGAGGAGGTGAATACGCCATCACAATTCTGATGGATATCCCATCCGCTATATTACAATCCCATAATATTCTGTGGGGATCTTATTACAGCAGATGGGATATCCGTCACGTTTGTGAAGGAGCTTTCCATCCACCAAGTTCTAAATCATGCCCTCAGTTATGAATCTCAGTCAAACTCTGCAAACCATTATTCAATAAAAAGCCATAAAACATTTTACAAATGATATTATACAGCATACTGCCCTTAACACTATGAAAGAGATCACTATGAATATATTTTATTTCTTGGCTTGTTTATTGTGATTTAATTAGGTTCTGCTTTTAGCTGTTTCTATCTTTTGGTATACATATTGTTAGTAAAGGTGTGGGAAAATTATGTATCTTGCTTTCATGTACATACTGAAAAATTCTACAAAATGGACATGAAAATATGCATAATTACAGGAAGTGCAAATCCATACTTTAACACTATATTTTCAAGCGAAATGCATAATTGCATCAATTTTTGGGGCCGGATGTATTTCAAGAAGAGCACAGTTATCAACAATCATCCTTTTCAGTTTTTCCTTTGCATTTGTAGTAACATTTTTACTGCAAATTACTGAGAACGGAGCAAAGTGGCACAATGGAGCAATTTCAAGAATTTTGCCTAACAAGAATGAAGTGAAATTCCCAAAGTTACCTGAATTACGCAGTGTAATTGTAATTTCACCTAGGCCTAATTGTGAGGTGACAAACATTGCATTTAGTGTGCAAGTTATGATATGCATGGCTGTTGGATTATGGAGATAAGCATAGCTTTCAAATGTTAGTATTTTTGGTTTTAATTCATTTTCATACCTTTTATCAATTGTGTTTTTAACTGGGTTTCTGTTTTTTTTAAGCATACCATAAAGTTAACATTTTCAAGTGAATTTCTGTTTTTTGTGATCATATACTGTACAACACTTCTATAAAGTATACCCTACGCCACTAGGCCGGGGCAGCTCCTCTGATATCGTGGAGGGGTGTCACCCCCCCGCCAGCAGCAACAGCTGCAAAACCTTTACAGTAAAAACATAAAAAACTATGTTTATTACGTTTTTACTGCAAAATGCGAGGGCCACTGGTGTGAAAGGGACAAAGGGGGAGGTCACAGAACTCCCCCTCAGTGTGCATGTATGTTTGGCCAGCTGTATCAAGCCAGACAAACGTAAATGTGCAGTAGGCTCTGCCCAACCCGGAACCACAGTGCCAAATTGGAGAGAGCAGGCAGAGGCTCCCACTCTGCCTCGGAGCAGTCAGCCAGGGCGCTCCGCCCAATCCCACTGCTGCTTTCATGCTGCTAGCAGCGTGAATGCAGCAGTATAATTGGACGCAGAGGAGTCTGGGAGACTGTCCCTGCAGATGAGGAGTGGTTCGGAGCCCCCACCACCCTGCCCCTTCTCCCTCCCGCGAGCCGTGACTGCACTAGGCACAACCTGTGAACAAGCCCTTGACCAAGGATGCCTAAGGTAGCCAACCATTGCTATGCTGACCTTTGTTTTACAGCCAGGCCCTTCATCCAGCTATTCCCAGGTGGACAACGCCCCATGGGTATGGCCTTTTGCACTTTGAAGTGGGGTTTTGCTGTACAAACTGGACGTAAGTAAGGTTTGACCTTCTATGTGTACTTGAGAAAAGTGCAATATTATGAATTTTGTTGCACCTGGTAATTACCAGTTGTAGACAGAACTCCTGATTTGGATGCCTTTACAAACAGGGGTTGGATGCCTTTACAAACAGGGGTTGCTCTTGGAGCATTTTGCAGTCCAGCTTGTAATATGGGCCATGGAATCCTTTTTTCCACCATGCAAAATCGATGCAAAAGTCTGTGTTGCAATGAAAGCAACTCACATTACAAAGTAACCTGTCCATATATCCACTGACCGTTGGCCCACAAGAATATTGGTATAACATTTGCAATATTTTGGATTACAAACAAGCAAGCAAGAGGTAATTTGTGAATGTGAAATTTAACTTGTCGTTTGAAAGTGTGACCTTCCCATTTGCACTCCCCATCATTTTAAATATAATATCTAGCGCAGTAAAATACATTCTTAATTATTGCAAGAAATGCAAATATGTAATAGTCAATGCGATCATTATGAAAAGAAAAAGCAATATCTAAAACTCTGTGGGAATTGATGTTGACATCAACAGAGGGGAACCTCTGTTGCAGCCTAACAGAATTCATCAGTCAATTAAACTGTGATGGCAGTCCAAAGGTCGCATAATCCCTAATGAGGGGGATTTAATTCTGCAGACTGAAATAAATGACAAAGAAAACAACAATAATTGCCTGTGCAGTAATATCGCAAAAATATTTTTCGAGCATTATCTATCTTTAAAATATGAACCTGAGAAAAAACAGACTCTAACTTGTGTGGGTTAGGATCAGTGACACTCTGTGATCGTGCCATTCGCAGTTTTTACCTTTCTGTAGAATCAGCACTTGAGTCCACTAGATAGGACCTCTCAAAATGACATAAACATGACTCACAACTGCTTAACTACAAGAAAGAGAGCTTTCCTAGGGTCTCACTATGACAAGCTCCTCTTTAATTCCGATGAAGCTGGTAATGGCAGTTACTGCCCCACTCAGAATTACAGTGGAGGCCGATGACCTTTAAAGATTGATGGAATCTTTTGTTTCAGTTAATTAAATCCATAACAATTATACAATTTACGTAATACAAATCGTGTCACTGTAATTTAAAATTCCTTTACAAAGATCTCATATATATATATATATATATATATATATATATATATATATATATATATATATGTATATATATATATATATATTTTTTTTAAAGAAAAAACAGGCATACACTGATGTTTTACATTTTAGAATTACAGTGGAGGCCGATGATCTTTAAAGATTGGTTGAATTTTTTGTTTCATTTAATTAAAACCATAACAATTATACAATTTACGTAATACAAATTGTGTCACTGTAATTTAAAATTCCTTTACAAAGTAATCATATATACATATATATATATATATATATATATATATATATATATATATATATGTCTATATATATATATATATATATAGACATATATATATATATGTCTATATATATATATATACATATATATGTACGTATATATTTATATATCATCAAAGAGGGAATCCTGTGTTTCTTTCAGGGCTCGCCTATCGAGGTTGGTGCTCAGTCAATGGGCACAGGACCCATTTCAAATCCACGCCAAAAACAATTCAAAATCTGGCACTCCTTGCAAAACAATGGCCTTCATTTATTTCAAAAATCCATAAAACAGAACATAGGGCAACGCGTTTCAACCTTCACGGTCATCTTCCTTGGCCCTTCTTACAGAGTTGCCCTATGTTCTGTTTTATGGATTTTTGAAATAAATGAAGGCCATTGTTTTGCAAGGAATGCCAGATTTTGAATTGTTTTTGGCGTGGATATATTTATATATATATATATATATATACATATATATGGGGTTTTTTTTAAAGAAAAAATCTGGCATACACTGATGATTTATATTTTAGCTGTCTCCAGACCTCCCAAGCTCGAAGTCTTTAAACATAAGTCTTGAGAAAGCCTTTTGCACCTTGTACAATTGTCCAGACTTCAGTTGGTATAATCTCTGCATTGCTGAAGGGGTTTAAGAATGATGCTATTTTAATCATTCAAAAAGTGCAAGGTGCTTAGCTATAACATATCATTCATTGTTTGCCTGAGAATTGAAAACATACCAAGGAAAATCTTCTAAAGTATAAGACCAACCGATACTGTATAGATTGACTTAACCCCCAACATTTAGTTGCACAGCTCATCTCTGTAAGGACTTTAGACGTCAGACTTAAAAGAGTCTACAAGACCCTTGTGCGATTGACTGATGTCTTAATCCAATTATCCAGTCAGCAGGTGGTATTATATCAGCTTGTACTGAAGGGGTCAAAAATTAAACTGTTTTAGTCATCCAAGAGTACAAAGTACTTAGCTATAACACATCATTCATTAATTACCTGAGAACTGAAACCATGCCATAAAAACCTATTAAATCTTCTCAAATATAAAACCAATTAATATGTTTAGAATAACTTGACCCTCAATGTCTAATTGCACATCTCATCTTAAAAAGAATTTAAACATAAAACTTTAAAACAGCCTATAATATCCTGTGTGTTAGACAGATGTCTTAGTCCAATTGACCAGAGTGCTGTTTGTGTTATCTCAGCATGTACTGGGAGGAATAAAAACCATGCCGTGTTAATCACACCTTACAGGCTGACTGTAAACTTGGACATCCCTTTTGTTGTAACTCTAGTGTCAAAAACCTGAAAAACTTGAAGTTTAGCTGAGGATCATGTGGGCTAAAGCAGGATACAATAGTTCTTCTGCAGGTCAGGATGCCTCTGTCGTTGAACATTCTCTTGAGAAACCTCCTTTGAAGGTCTTGCAGACCGGCACAGATGCAAATTATATGAGCAAGATCTTCCTTGAGGCATGTACAGTGCCTGCATTGCTGCATATGTATGTTCCTCCATGATGAAGCATCGGCTAATGTTGGCAAGTTTCCTAGACACATTGTCATTAACTGATGTTTCGTATGTGCTGCATAAGGTGAAGAAAGATAAGCAGCTGGTTCTAGTTTGGCGCAGTGCCTTATGATCATCCACAGGTATAAGTGAGCACTAAATTTGGCTTTATCTTGAGTGAACGAGAGCAATTTCCAAGTCTTGTTGATATCTCTTGTGAATTATTTATATATTGGTGTTGCCTCCCACAGGTCTTGGAGACGTAGTTGGCTAATAGATGACCGTAAATTCTTATTGTAAACTGACAGCTAGTCATTTTCTCGAGCCTGACAAAGAGCTCCATTCAATTTATCGGCTGAGTGGCTAATTTTTTACCAAGTTTTTACCGCCTCGGCTTTTGCTACCAGATCTTGCCATACTAGCCCGAATTCCTTTAAAATTAATGGGAAGTAATCCTTGGCTTGTATTTTAGTGAGCTAGCCTTACTTCTTCTGCGAAGAATTGGTGAGTTCAAACACACTCATTTGCACTCAGTCTTACTTTCTCAATCATTCTCAGTCAAACTAATTTACTCACTCTTAGTCACACTTTCACTTGCAATCATGTTTACTTACTCTGCATTACTCTAGCTCAGTCGGTCACAGACTCACTCATTCTTGCTCTGACCCATTATCAATTACTCCCACTCAGTCTGACTCATTCTTACTCATTCTGATTTATTCGGTCTCAATCTGACTTACTCAACTTCACTTAGTCTCACTATGCTGCACTCATTCTCACTCATTGTGGCTCCCTCCAACCTTGCTCTGTGTCACTCATTCTTGGTTAGTCTCACTGAGTGACTCTCTAACTCACTTGTTCTCCCTGATTCATGTAGTCCCATTCATTCCAATTCAGTCAATTCCCTTCCTACTCGCTCTTACTTAGTCCCACTCATTCTGGTCTACTAACCTCTCACTAACCCACTCAGTCTCACTCATTAACAGTCAGTCACACTCATTCTCACTCGGTCTCACTTAAGTGCATCAGGATCATTCTAACCGATTCATACTCATTCCGTCTTACATATTCAAATGTATTCTCACTCATTATGCCTCATTTAATTTCTTACTCAGTATCACCTCAGACTCAGTCACTCACTCAGTCACTCAGCCTCACTCATTCACAGTCAGTCTCACTCAGTCTCACTCATTGTCACTCCTGCTCACTCTGTCTCACTTACTCAGTCTCACTCTATTTTGCCTAGTCTCGCTTAGTGTCACTCATTCTCACCCAGCTTCACTCATTGTCACTTACTATGACTCAATTTGTCTCACTGATTTACAATCTGTCTTACTCATTCTCTGACTCACGAAGACTCGCTCAGATTGTAACTTACTGAGTCTTACTCTAAATACTCGGTCTCATACATAGTAACACTCAGTTACACTCATGGTCGTTCTCCCTCACTCTCATTTATTCTCACTCTTTCTATGACTCATTCTCACTCACTCCAACTCACTCCTTCACTGACACTCTCTCACATTCAATCACACATGCACAGAAACACAGACATGTTCACACATACACCCGCTTTCGCACAGACACACACTCTCACCCATACATATATTCACTTAAAAAAACAACGGGTTACAGGGACGGTATCGTTAGGCTCACATTTTTAACATACTAAACCATAGAAATTCAGCTATTATAGTTAGAGTTATTTCAAGTAACTGTACCTCATACCCTAATGTAACTATTACTCGCGCCTCCACCATGCACAGTTATCTCATCAATAATTGTACTGCAAATGTCTCAATAACATTATTGATGGTGTTCTAAAAGATGACACAAGTGCTGTAATATCTGGGGTAATTAGCAGTGCATGGCAAGGGTGTGAATTATAGTTACTTTAGGGCATGAGTTGTAGTTACTTGAAATCCCTCTAACTATAATAGCTGAATCTCTATGGTTTTGTACATTTAAAATGTGACCTTCTGCTTTGTATGTGAATTTCTATGTATATTCTATCTGTAACACCCCTGTGAACTTTGTTTTTTTCCTGTGAATTTCTATGGTTTCTTCAACATTAAGTAATTTTAATTACATTAATCCAACCACCTCCCATACCCAGCCTAAATCCTAAAAAACACCTTACCACCCAAAAACCCATCACCCCTAAACACTAAAAACACCTTAAAACCCTAAACCCAATGCCCACCCTAAACCCTAAAAATTCCCTTTCCACTTAAAAACCCATACCCACGCTAAACCCTAACAATACCCTTGCCACCCAAAAACCCAAACTCACTCTAAACACTAAAAATTCCCTTGCCACCCAAAAACATGTACCCACCTCATACCCTAATATTTCCCTTGGTTCCAAAAAACCCATACCCTCTAAACCGTAAACAATTCCTATGCCACTCAAACACCCATACCCACCCTAAAACTTAAATTTGTCCTTACCACCCAAAAACCCATACCCACCCTAAGCCCTTATATTACACTTGCCACTCAAAAAACGATACCCACTCTAAATCCTAAAATTACCCTTGTCACCCAAAATCCCATACCCACCCTGAACCATAAAATTACCCTCATGACCCAAAAACCTGCACCCACCCTAAACTCTAAAATTACACTTGCCCCTCAATAACACTTACCTACCCGCACCCCTAAAATTACCATTGCCACTTGAAACCCCATACACACCTTAAACTCTAAGTTCCCTTGCCACCCAGAAACACAAATGCAACCTAAACCCTAAAAAAATCATTTAACACGGAAAAACCCATACTCACCATAAACCCTAAAATTATGTTATAAACAACAAAGGTTAGGAACTATGATAGGAAAGTTATAGTTAGGCTAGGTTCTGAAGTTTCTCACACCAAACCAGAGAATTTCAGCAGGTAATGTTGTAGCTAACTCAAGTAACTATAACTTGCGTCACCACCATGCACAGCTTTCTCATCAATAATTTAGTTGAAAATGTTGCAGTAATAATATCAATGATGCTATAGAAGTTGTCATTAATTATGTAGTTTGTAAAGTACCTAGCTGTGCATGGCAAAGGCAAAAGTTATAGTTATCTTAGTGTGCAAGTTAGTGTTACTTGAGTTAACTATATCTGTAACTGCTGAATTTCTCTGGTGTTGTTGAGTTAATTCAGAGCCTAACTATAACATCCCTGTAACCTTTGTTTTCTTCAGAGATTTTTTTAGTTTTTTTAACATGCACAGTCGTAAATATAACCAGCGCCCCAGCAGTTGGCTGCAATCCAAATCAGAATCCACACCACCTATTTATCTATATTTTTTAAATTCTAGTATCTCAGAAATTGCTGAACAGATTTACACCAAATCACAAAAAACAAGCTTTCTGTTAAATTTGGTGTAATTCCATCCAGCGTTTCGGGCTGTAGTTAAGTTTAAAAATATGAAAATTCCCAGTAGTGTTTTGGGATCCACTTTCTCTTGGCCCTCACTTGATGGATCACCTTAAAACTTTCAAGACAGCAGATGGAATGACCAAACTATGGGGGTCATTACAACATTGGCGGTAAAAGCCGCTTACCGCCGTGCAGAAGACCGCCAATACACCGCGGCGGCGGCGGGAGACCGCCACAGCTATTATGACACACATCACGGATTCCGCCGAAATTCAGACACCCACACAAGTCCGCCACACCAAAGGTCAGCGATAAATATGCGGAAACAAATCCTCCACCTCCACGGCAACAGAAACACGCCGATGCTATTACGACACACGAATCCACACGGCGGTCATTCAACCGCGGTATTCCATTGGCGGTACACACGGCCGTGCTCAAAATACACACACAGCTCCAAAACACCGCCACATTGGACAATTACAAATACACACACCTGATACACATACACACACCACTCCCACACACCCAACACAATATAAAACACACACCCACATCACCCACAAACCCCTACGACCACAAATTAGAGACGAAGGCCAGAGAGAGACAGCACAGAATAGATAACACCATCACACAGAGGCACACTACACCATCACCCACACAACATCCACGCACAAAACACCACATACCACTACACTAACCACACTCATCAACACATACACCACCCCACACATCACACACACCACCCCATGTCACGCCAAAGACACCCCCGCTTCTCCGAGGAGGAGCTCAGGGTCATGGTCGAGGAAATCATCAGGGTAGAGCCACAGCTATTTGGCTCACAGGTACAGTACACATCCATAGCCAGGAAGATGGAGCTATGGCAAAGAATAGTCGACAGGGTCAACGCTGTGGGACAGCACCCAAGAAATAGGGAGGACATCAGGAAGAGGTGGAACGACCTAAGGGGGAAGGTGCGTTCCACGGTATCCAGGCACCACATCGCGGTACAGCAGACTGGCGGCGGACCCCCACCTCCTCCCCCACAACTAACAACATGGGAGGAGCAAGTCTTGTCCATCCTGCATCCTGAGGGCCTCGCAGGAGTCGTTGGAGGAACGGACACTGGTAAGTCAAATCTTCACTATCATATCCCCCACCCTACCTGCATGCTATCACACACCCCCATCCTCACACCCTCCCCTATCACCCTAACTCCTCACTAATCTACCCATAACACCAACCACCCATCCCAACCCCAAGACCTGCATGACACAACTAAGCATGGACACTAAAGCATGCCCACTGCACACACCCACAACACCCCCCAAACATCACCACACAAGCCCCCACACAGGAATGCCTGCACTGGGGTTCACGCACACCCAACCATTGCACACCATGAAACACACACATGCAATAATCATGTACTTACACCCCCGCAGAAACCCGAAGGAACGTCACCACACCAGTGGGTCCAGACAACACCACTCCACCCCCAGAAGAGGCCCACAGTGACGACAGCAGCTCTGCCCTACTGGATCTTGATGACCAGCCCGGACCATCGTGGGCCTCAGGACAGTCGGTTCCCCTTGCCCAGCCACAGCCCAACACCGAGCTTACACCCTCTGGTAACACCAGAACAACACCCACCCAGCAGGCCCATACCTCCCTACCCAGGACAGGTCAATCAGCGGTGTGTCCACCACTACAGGAAACCCAGGATAACCCACCACCCCAACAACAACAGGGACCTGGGGGCAGTGGTAGTGGGCACACGGTCCAGGGGACGGAGGCACAAGAACACCGGGGAACTGGGAGGGCTGCTGTGCGACTGAGGGAGGACAGGCCAAGGGAACCTACTCTCAACGAGGCCCTATCCTCCATCATGGGAGCATACCACCACTCCCAGGAGACGATGGCAACGGTCCTGGACAAGTTGCAGGAGACCCTGCGTCTGCAGGAGGAGCAGTATTTGGGGTTCAGGGAGGAGCTCAGGACCATCGGCTCTGCCCTGGGCACCATCATAGGGGTGCTGACGGACATTCAAAAGACCTTGAGGGACACCGTGGCACTCCAAGGGGCCCCTGACACTAGCCACGATGATGAAATGTCCACTACCTCCGCTGGCGCTAGTGGACAGGACGCGCCGCCACAGGACCAACACACCAGCACACCACCCCCTGCAGACGGACAACCACCACAAAAGCGGGCCCTGAGATCCAGGAACAGGACAGAGCAAGATGGCAAGACCTCCCTGATTGTCCCCCCACTGTCCCACTTTGTTACCCTGTCCAGCTTGGAACTGCCCCAGCTCCACTTCCAATGGCCAGATGTGCAATGTACCTGTGAGACTAATAGACTGGACTCTGCCATGGACATTCTTCCACCATGACCTCTCCCCATTTCACAACCCCCCTAAATTTTTATGCACTTCAATAAACACCCTTGAAACCTCAATAATATTGGAGTCAGTCAATGATTGTGAACTTTGTATTGTCAATTACAGTGTTAAAAAAGGTTACCCATTGGAAGGTCAACATACCAATGTCACACATCACAAGCCTTTCAAGGGAGCAAGCTGTTGACACGTCGGTTACCACATTACTGAAAATGAAATGGAAGGGGACAACTCAGTTACCAAATAGGGAGTGAAATGTAGGTACAGGATAGAGGTAGACGTGTGAAATGTAATATGATGTGAAACATGAAATTGTACTCACCTGTGTCTCATTGAAAATATTGCTGTATGACTGACTTCCTGTTGTCGTTTTCATCTTCATCAGCTTCATCCTTATCACTGTCCACAGGCTCCACAGGCTCAACCGCTGCAACAACAACGTCATCTGGATCATCCTCCTGCAGAAAAGGCACCTGGCGTCGCAATGCCAAGTTATGAAGCATGGAATAGGCGATGATGATGTCGCACACCTTCTTCTGTGAGTAGAATAGGGACCCACCTGTCATATGGAGGCACCTAAACCTGGCCTTCAGGAGGCCGAAGGTCCGCTCGATCACCCTCCTAGTCCGCCCATGGGCCTCATTGTACCGTTCCTCTGCCCTGGTCCTGGGATTCCTCACTGGGGTCAGTAGCCAGGACAAGTTGGGGTAACCAGAGTCCCCCAATAGCCATACACGGTGCCTCTGGAGTTCACCCATCATATCAGGGATGCTGCTATTCCGCAGGATGTAGGCGTCATGCACTGAGCCAGGGAACATTGCATTTACCTGCGAGATGTACTGGTCTGCCAAACAGACCATCCGGACATTCATCGAATGATAACTCTTCCTGTTCCTGTACACCTGTTCATTCCTGCGTGGGGGGACCAGAGCTACATGGGTCCCATCAATGGCACCTATGACGTTGGGGATATGTCCAAGGGCATAGAAGTCACCTTTCACTGTAGGCAAATCCGCCACCTCAGGGAAAATGATGTATCTCCTTACGTGTTTCAGCAGGGCAGACAACACTCTGGACAACACGTTGGAAAACATAGGCTGGGACATCCCTGATGCCATGGCCACAGTTGTCTGAAAAGACCCACTTGCAAGGAAATGGAGCACTGACAGCACCTGCACGTCAGGGGGGGTTCCAGTCGGATGGCGGATTGGTGACATCAGGTCTGGCTCCAACTGGGTAGATAGTTCCTGGATTGTGTCACGGTCAAACCGGTAGGTCACGATGACACGTCGCTCTTCCATTGTCAACAGGTCCACCAGCGGTCGGTACACCGGCGGATTCCGCCACCTTCCAAAATGTCCCAACTGACGGTGCATAAGAAGGACAACAGCGAAGAAACTGTCAGCATTCCTCCAGGTATGTACCCACAGTCACACACAAGACTACAACAGACAATTAACCCATCCGGGAAAGGTTTTGAGTGTAGGCCTCGGTATGTGTGACGCAGTAGTAATTGAAGCCATGTGGGCCCCTGAAATGGCGGCTGCCTGACCTCTAAACTGGGACATTGGAATTGTGGGGTAACTGCGCTGGCGTTGTACACCGCAGCGGTAGGCGGTCGTAGAGCGCGGCGCAATGCTGCATTGGTTAACATTGGACCCTATGGGTCTCAGGAGCCAATGAACAGGTGCGCTGGCGGTGATGATGTGCACCGCCGCGGACGTCACCGCCGCAGACGTCACCACCATTTTCTATCTCTTCAATCACTAGATACCTGACCTTCGACAGGAAAGGACCTACACTGCGAGTGCTGCTGTGTCCTCGGTCTGGAAGTGACTATGGCTGCTGCATCTGGGGAAAGGGCCCCTGCCTTCATTGCACAGGAGTTGGAGAAACTTGTGGATGGGGTCCTCCCCCAGTATACGCTACTCTACGGTCCTCCAGACCAACAGGTTAGTACGCAGGTAGCACGTTGTATGGGCTAGGCCTGGGTGGAGAGGGCTGGGTGGATGAGGGAAGGGGGCAGAGTACATAGAACAGTCATGCATGGGGATGAATGGGCCACAGGGATAGAGTTGGGAGGGGGCCAATTACAACGACGGTGCTGTAGGTAATGACTGTTCCTCTTTCCTTGTGCATGTCATGTAGGTCAGCGCCCACCAGAAGAGGGAAATTTGGCATGCCATCGCCAAGGAAGTCCGGACCCTGGGGGCCCACCAGAGACGGGGCACCCACTGCCGTAAGAGATGGGAGGACATTCGCTGCTGCAGCAAGAAGACGGCGAAGGCTCAGCTGGGGATGGCCTCCCAACGTGGGAGGGGTGCCCGTCGCACCATGACCCCCCTGATGTTCTGGATCCTGGCGGTGGCCTACCCGGAGTTGGATGGGCATTGAGGGCATCACAGCAGACACAAGGGGGTGAGTACAACCTCATTCTGCAGACTTTGCGCGTAGTGGAGGGGTCTGGGTGGGGGAGGTGGGCTGTGGGTGTCCCTAGGCCAGGGCCTAGTTAGGTAGGCAAGGCCCCTCCGTAATGTAGGCCATATGGCACTCTACCCCAGCTCAAAAATAAAGGCAAATTGATGTATAGTTGCCCCTTTGCCATCCATGTGGGCAGATTTCTACCATTGCCATGTAGGCCATATCCCAGAAATTGCATGTGCAGAGGGCAGGAGCACGGCGTAATGCAGGGGGCTGCTGCGTTTGTCTTGTCCGCCAACGGTAGCGGTATGCCATGCACTAAAACTCTCTTTCTTCTGTCTCCCCCCTTTTCCTGCTCTCCCTGTCCTTCTGTACATCAGCATCAACAGGCGGAGGTACAGTGGCACCGGAGCACGAGGGAGCTGCATCCCAGATGGCCATGGAGGGCCACACCACAGACTCTGAATTCACCAGTGGGACGGAGGGCGAGGGGAGCTTCACGTCGGCCACAGGATCACCAAACAGCGACACAGACTCGTCCACCGATGGGAGCTCCCCTGTGGTGGCAGCACCATCTGTGCATCCCACTCCTACAGGTACAGCTGCCACCTCCCCTACCAGCACCGCCCTCCCAGCAGCCCCTCAGCGTTCGCCCCGTGCCCGCTCACCCAGGAGGGTGGGCATCACCTTTGCCCCAGGCACCTCAGGCCCTGCCCCAGTCACCCCAGCTGCCCTCAGTGAGGAGGCCATTGAGCTCCTCAGGTCACTTACTGTTGGGCAGTCTACCATTGTGAATGCCATCCAGGGTGTAGAACGAGAGTTGAAACACGGTAATGTATTCCTGGAAGGCATTCATTCTGGTCAGCCTGTCCTTCAGCGAACCCTGCAATCTCTGGCCTCAGCACTGATGGCAGCCATTGCCCCTGTGTCCAGCCTCCCCCCTCCAACTTCCTCCACCCAGACCCAATCCCCTGTACCCCAGCCCATCCCAAGCACACCTACAGACCAGCATGCACACAAGTCAACACACACAAGTAGCTCAAGCAAACATAGGCACCACACACACCACAGGCACTCACACAAGCATCAGACCCATACAGACACAGCAACATCCACTGCCTCCACTTTGTCCCCCTCCTCCTCTTCTCCCTCCTCCCTCCCAGTGTCGTCTACACACACACCTGCATGCACCACATCTACAGGTACTAGGACTCGCACCAGGACACTCAGCACCACAAGCCGCTCACCTGCACTCACCACCTCCTCTGCCATTTACACGTCCCCTGTGTCCTCTCCCAGTGTGTCTGTGACGCCCCCTCCCAAAGTACACAAACGCCGGCAATCACTCACCCAACATCCATCCACCTCACGACAGCCTCCAGTACCTGCACCCAAAACAGCTAAAGTGACACCTCCTACAACCACCTCCTCTTCCTCCACTCCCAGAGCCCCTCCAGCTACCCATCCCAGTGTACGTCAGAAACTGTCCCTATGTCAAATTGACCTTTTTGCCCCCACCCCTCCCCCTCCAATTCATCAGTCCCGTCGTAGCGCCTCAGCGAAAAAGCCTCCAGTACCAGTGGTGCGTGTACCAGGTTTTTGGAGTGCCCCATCCACCAGCGCAGGCAGTAGGACCCGGAGCCAAGGCACTGTCAGCCCACCCCCTGTAAAGGCTCCGAAATTGGAGAGTGGACGACGGAACCGTGTCAAGACTCCTGGTGGGACAAACAGTGACATGGGATCCAAGGCAATTGGTGAGTCATCTGTAACTCAAAAGAAGGTGGGGAAGGTTCTGAGGAAGTCTCCCCAACCTGTTGTGAGTGTCACAGCGGAGAAGTGCGCCATCATTTCCGGCGGTCCAGACACAACCGCCAGCACCGTCGTTACTGGTCAGGAGACCACCACCAGAGACATAGCCCAGGAGGGCCCAAGTATCGTCACTGGTCAGGAGACCACCGCCAGAGTCACAGCCCAGGAGGGCTCAAGTATCGTCACTGTTCAGGAGAACACCGCCACAGTCACAGCCCAGGAGGGCCCAAGTATCGTCACTGGTCAGGAGACCACCGCCACAGTCACAGCCCAGGAGGGCTCAAGTATCGTCACTGGTCAGGAGACCACCGCCAGAGTCACAGCCCAGGAGGGCTCAAGTATCGTCACTGGTCAGGAGACCACCGCCAGAGTCATAACCCAGGAGGGCCCAAGTATCGTCACTGGTCAGGAGACCACCGCCGGAGTCACTGCCCAGGAGGGCTCAAGTATCGTCACTGGTCAGGAGACCACCACCAGAGTCATAGCCCAGGAGGGCCCAAGTATCGTTACTGGTCAGGAGACCACCGCCACCGCCGGAGTCATAGCCCATGAGGGTCCAGAATCCCACATCCCCGCTGGGCAATGATGGAACGTCAAGCCACACACCAATGTCCAGTGTGGAGTTCGTCATGCCACACACCAATGTCCAGTGTGGAGTTCGTCATGCCACACACCAATGTCCAATGTGGAGTTCGTCATGACATACACCAATGTCCAGTGTGGAGTTCGTCATGCCACACACCAATGTCCAGTGTGGAATTCGTCATGCCACACACCAATGTCCAGTGTGGAGTTCGTCATGCCACACACCAATGTCCAGTGTGGAGTTCGTCATGACACACACCAATGTCCAGTGTGGAGATCGTCATGACACACACCAATGTCCAGTGTGGAGATCGTAATGCCACACACCAATATCTGTACCAGAACCGCCATGGCAAAGCACCGCTGAACAAGGCCAAGACCGCCATGGTGAAGACCGCTGAACAGGGCAAAGACCGCCATGGCTAAGCACCGCTGAACAAGGCCAGTACTGCCATGGTGAAGACCGCTGAACAGGGCAAAGACCGCCATGGCTAAGCACCGCTGAACAAGGCCAAGACCGCCATGGTGAAGACCGCTGAACAGGGCAAAGACCGCCATGGCTAAGCACCGCTGAGAGACTGTGGCTTTGCACTCCCCAGGATGTAACAGTGGCAGGCCACCCACTGTAGAGACTTGAGAGACTGTGGCTTTGCACTCCCCAGGATGTAACAGTGGGCAAGCCACCCACTGTAGAGACTTGAGAGACTGTGGCTTTGCACTCCCCAGGATGGCACAGTGGGCAACCCACCCACTGAAGTGACTTGAGAGACTGTGGCTTTGCACTCCCCAGGATGGCACAGTGGGCAACCCACCCACTGAAGTGACTTGAGAGACTGTGGCTTTGCACTCCCCAGGATGGCACAGTGGGCAACCCACCCACTGAAGTGACTTGAGAGACTGTGGCTTCGCACTCCCCAGGATGGCACAGTGGGCAACCCACCCACTGAAGTGACTTGAGAGACTGTGGCTTTGCACTCCCCAGGATACATCAATGGTCATGGAGCCCCGTCGTGGATCTGGCTTCGCATTCATCTGGCTGAGGTGCCCCCCCTTCCCTTCCCCCTGAGGTGCCTGTATTGTTTCTATCTGATGCCCCGGCAGTGTTCTCTCGGATTTTGGTCAGGTATCTATTGTGGGCGTCGCCCATGCATTTTTGGACTGTTGGTGCACGGACATTGTTGTGTACATCTCTGCACTACTTCTTGTATTGTACATTCATTTTTGAATGATTTCGTGAAATATATATCCGTAAATTTTTTGATGAGTAGTATATTGGCACAATACAAAGTTTGACCACTATTCGATTTGTCTTTGCATTCTTCCGGGGGGATTGTGGGTTGTTACTGTGATTTCGTGACTGCATTGGTGTGTATGTTGTAATATGCGAGGGTGGGGGTGTTTGGTGGGTGTCCCCGTAAATTTTGCCTCCCCCCTCCCCGTGTCGTAGGTGCTGTACTCACCGGTTTGTTCTGCGCCTACGTCGCTGTTGGTCGTAGATGAGCAGGAATGCAAGGGCAGGTAAGATTTGTAGTTCCGGCTCCATGGTGTCCTCGTTCCTCGTGGGATGTGTTGAGGTGAGCGTTTTTCCATAGCACAAGCTGTTTCCGCCGTGTTTTTATCCACGGTGAATCCGCCCCGGAAAAGGTGGCGGATTGGTGTGTTGTGATAGTGTGGGCGGTACATTGTCTTCCGCCTGTCTGTTGGCGGTGACCACCGCGCTGTTTGTCTGTACCTCTGTGGCGGGCGATTTGTTAAAGTGGCTGTCTTAGTTGGCGGTTTCCGCCAGGGTCGTAATTCCCTTTTTTTGTCCGCCGGCCTGTTTGCGGTATTACCGCAGCTTTAACACCGTCCGCCACGGTTGTAATGACCCCCTATATGTTTTGAATTTTTTTTGAATATTCGTCAAGCAGGGCCAAAGTTATTGGCAAAACAAAAAACACTCCATCTATGATAAAAAAAGTTCCAACTAATACTATTGAGTGGAAACTACACCTCCTTTAAAGTATAGTATACATGAGCAGTGAAGAAGGACTTCAGTTAAATACTAAAGTAGTATGCCAATCAGACACATAATTCAAAAGCCAGTGGCACCATTTCAGCTCAGTACTTCGATCTTAAAAGATATAATAAATATTGCCATAAGAGCGTTTCACAAGTTGCTTCCACTGAGCTCAATTCTCCATTTTCATACATTTATTGAACCACGTTGACCATAACATATTACGATAATATATATATATATATATATATATATATATATATATATATATATATATATATATATATATATATATGTGGGAACGCTCTGATGGGCGGGAGGCCCTTCTTCACCATCCTAGCGCGCCCGCAGCCGTGGGACGCGCTGAGACTTTGACAGGGGCAGGAGCCCTTTAATTTTTAAAACTCCGAGAGCGGGAACGGTCTGATTGGGCGGGAGGCCCTTCTTCACCAACGTAGCACGCCCGCAGCCGCGGGACACGCTGAGACTTTGACAGGGGCAGGAGCCCTTTAACTTTTAAAACTCCGAGAGCGGGAAAGCTCTGATTGGGTGGGAGGCCCTTCTTCAACAACGTAGCGCGCCCGCAGCACTTGACACGCGCTGGCAGTGCCCGGGCGAAGCCCAGGCCAAGGGCGGGCCCGTCCTTCGCCCGTCATCGCCAGGAAAAGGCGGGGCTGGGCCACCCCTCTTTAATTTTCGGTTCTTGCCTTCCAGGGCCCACTGCCTCTTAACCCTGTGGTCCAAGGCCAAAGGGCAAGGGCCCGCAAGAAGCCTCACTCTGACAGAGCAGCCTAGGATCCCTCCCGCCCTGCGAATATCTGCTGAACTAGGACAGCGCAGTGAAGTCATTTAAAGCAGGTTAATCTATCTCACTTCTCCTTCCCTCTTATTACCTAGACAGGGTTTTTGTCTCCACACAAAATATGGGTAAAAGGAAGCACTCCAAATCAAATAACCCAACAAATTTAAAAAATAGTACATCTATATTAAAATATATCTCCGGGGCGATCGACATGATAGATAAGCAAATCGCCACTGTCGAAGAGAAATTGTCGTGGTCTAAAGACCAACCCCTTGAACCATTAGAACCTGTAGAACTACACAATAACCCCCCACAGAGTGAACATGGCGACGAGTACACAGAACCAAATTCTACTAACGGATGTATTAAAGGCACCTCTAATTTAATTTACTCCTTGGATGAAATTTCTCCTGTGGCTAAACGACCAAGGAAACCGGAGGTGGGTCTGGAAGATAAGAACCCAAAGAAACCCCCAGTGATAGGCATAACAACTACTCCAACTATAAAACAACCCAAGAAACCACCTCAGAAGAAATCGTCAAATAGTGTAGGAGATACGACTAGATCACTCCTTATAAATATCTATGAGCTAGTAAATACCCTGAAATCATCCATAGGACCCTCTCTTGACTCCATGCTGGAGCGCCTAAATGGGGTGGAGAGTAAACTTGAGGTAGGTCTAGGATTAATAAAGGCTCTACAACGGAAAGATTTACACCATGTAATAAAGGATCCTAATATACCACCACTGATCCCAGACCAGGAAAACAACACTCAATTTTCCCTGCAAAACAGGATAAACGGTACACACCCGAATGTAGATCCCCTGAGAAAGACATCAATACAACCACCAGTATCCAACTTGAACCAAACTTCCCGGCCTCTATCCTCTGCTGCTACAGCTCATGATTCTCCTCCTGATCAAACTGACTCAAACCCTAGATTAGCTAAGAGAGTAGGCAACAGCCCATTGAGGACAATGACTACTCAGCCCTACGTAAACTCAGTGAGGAACACATATAGCAGGACTAAATCCCCAAACATACGATATCTGCCAAGTGACCTATTACATCTCCCTCCAGAGGTTACACCCTACGTAGTGGTCTTGGCCAACGTTCCAGCTCTAGACGATCAGCAGAAAGAACCATGGACGGCTCTGAGAAATAAGGCCCTCAATTGGATAGGAGTCCGTCTGGGTTCGGGAATGGTTGGGCCCCTTTTTGAAAATATAAAAATGGTCAGGAGAATTAAGTGGATAGGCAGCAGTAAGAAAGTGCTGGAAGGTGACTGTGTGGTCCTTTCATTCAGGTCACCAAATCTAGTGGACAAACTTATCTACGAATTAGGAGCCACACAAGTCACTTCCCAAGGAATCTCGCTACTACCCTTAGGTTTCTTTTATCAAAGCCCAGTGGGGTATAACTCCATAAACCCACAACCAGCAAGAGTATTTCTAAATACACCAGACCTTCTTACAGGGCGCAACAACTTTGGAGGAGGTGTTAATCCGTCCCAAAAATGACGGTAAAGTGACGGATATACCACCAGCAGTATTACGAGTCCATTATATCCTATGGAACTCGTAATACGGCTGGTGGTATATCCGTCACATTTGGGACGGATTAACACCTCCTCCAAAGTTGTAATAACCCCCATAGATTGACTCAATAAGAATCAGTCAGTTCCCCCCAGATGAACTAGCCCAGATAGAACATAAATCAGGTTGGGTTTCAAACAAAGAACATACATCCCACACAATAGATCCTATAACAAATAGGTCCCAACCCCATCTAACCCAGAGCAGCGCCCCCAGAAACACATCCCAGCCACCAGGCGATGTTCTATCTCCCTGTACATCAATGGACCAGTATGGCATTCTTAAACAGAAAGCGGAGATTGCTTTACTGTTTTGGAACATTGCAGGTCTAACCAACAGATAGGCAATGAGACCACAAAGACCACATACCTGGCTCGTTCAGCAAATTCAATTGCAAGCACCTGGTCTTTAAAAGGAATGAGAGTCTGGCACACATCCAGCAATGGCTGCACCTACGAGGGTGATATATTTTTTAGTTTCTCTGCTGATGAGGGGATCAACCCCGAAACACGTGTCCAGATATGTTTTTTCGATATAGGCCTGAATTTTGAAAAGACTGAAAGGAATTCGCTGTGAGTTGCTGAATTTCTATTTTCCTAAATTAACCTAGTGGGAGTGCGCTTTCACAGAGAGGACGCTTTTGTTTAAAATAAATCACCGGCTGGTCCAGCCGGGAAAGCAGCACCACTGTGTTCTGAGCAGGTCGGTGTGACTAAAATGGATTGTCACACTTCGAGCAGCAGGTTGGAATATATGCAGCTAATTTGAAAATTCACGTCGAATTCGCCTACTAAGGAATTGTATTCTTTTCATGATTTTGTCTGGCTCCAGCAACCCACTTTGGGTGCAACTACAAATGCGCAGGACTACCGTAACCAGCATGCACTTGGGCTGGTACTTGAATATATTAATCAGGTGCTTGCAATTGAATTTGCTGAACGAGCCAGGTATGTGGTCTGTAAAAGGAATGAGAGTCTGGAACAAATCTAGCAATGGCTGCACCTACGAGGGTGATATATTTTTTAGTTTCTCTGCTGATGAGGGGATTAACCCCAAAACACGTGTCCAGAGATGTTTTTTCGATATAGGCCTGAATTTTGAAAAGACTGAAAGGAATTCGCTGTGAGTTGCTGAATTTCGATTTTCCTAAATTAACCTGGTGGGAGTGCGCTTTCACAGAGAGGACGCTTTTGTTTAAAATATATATATACATATATATTAATTCTTCAATTATACCTCTGCCACAGTTTGAATCGTTATATAACTGTCTGCGTTCCAAGGAACTTTGGTGCTGTGACGATTTGAACTATGGCTTGGCTATAATTGCTGTCAAAGCACTACTGTGCTTGCTTAAGGCTTGTGAGGGAAGCCTTAAGGTAGCCAAAAAGTAATAAAAATAAAAATAAATACATTGAGGGCTCCCTCGTGGTCCCAAAAAGCCCATAAAGGGCTAAAAAAAATAAACAAAACCCCAGAGCTTTGGGGGGGTTCAAGTCCGGCTGGACTCCTTAACATTGTTTTTTTTTAATAAAAAAATATATTATAAAAAATAAAAAAATACATTTTTTATTTTAAAATGAAGACCAATACCTCATTCTAAGTATATCAGACATCAAAACTTTGAAAACTATGGGGGTTATTCTAACTTTGGAGGAGGTGTTAATCCGTCCCAAAAGTGACGGAAAAGTGACGGATTTACCACTAGCCGTATTACGAGTCCATTATATCCTATGGAACTCGTAATACGGCTGGTGGTATATCCGTCACTTTACCGTCACTTTTGGGACGGATTAACACTCCTCCAAAGTTAGAATAACCCCCTATATCTCTCTGTCTCTCTTTGTCTCATTTTCTTTCTCTCTCTCTGTCAGTCAATTCTCCTACACACACACTGATGCAGACACTTACTCACAGATCCACTCAGACACTCCGCACCACTCACAAACCCACTCACGCAACCACTCAGAGACCCACTCAGAACATCATGCACTAACTCATAGTCCCAGTCAGACCCTCACATACCCACTCAGACACACTCACACAGTTATGCACCCACTCAGACTCACTCAAACCATCACACACCCACTCACAGACCACTGACACCTTGATGCACACACTCATAAACCCACACACATGATGCACCCACTACACCACTGATGTATGCACTCTCACACCCAGACAGACACTCTGACGGACATTCTTACCCCCAGATACAACATTTCACACCTATTCCCACACCCAGAGAGGCCACAGATGCCTTCTGCTGTGCATGCGCAAAGGGCCGTGCACAGCATTGGGTTGGGTGATTAAAGCGGATAGCCAATGGGTCTAGCTGCAGGCCAGCCCCTGTGGGAAACCCCTAGTGTGCACAGGAGAAGACCATGCACAGTGCAAGGTCGGGTATTTATAGGGGGTTGGGCACAGGGTTTGGCTGCAGATCATTCCTTGTGGGCAACCCCTACTTCGCATGGGATAAGGGTGTGCACAGTGCAAGGTTAGGTGCTTATAAGGGGGTTGGGTACAGGGCTTGGGTGCAGGCCAGCCCTTGCGGGCAACCCCTACTTCGCACAGGAGGAGGCTGTGCACAGTGCAAGGTTGGGTACTTAGAAGGGATTGGCCACTGTGGCCAACTGCTACCACGCTCGGCCAATGGCTGTGTGCAGCAGTGATTGGATTCACGTATAGTAATGAAAATGACTATACATTAAAACAAACATAGAAATTCACTGGAAAAAAACAAAGGTTACAAGGACGTAATAGGTAGGTTCTGAATTTACTCATACAAAACCATAGAAATTCAGCAGTTATAACTTGAGCCTTCTCCATGCACAGCTAAATACTCCACATATTATATCATTGATGACATATTGTATGCCATCTTTCATATTCTCACTGCAACATTTGCAATACAATTATTTATGAGAAAGCTGTGCATGACGAAGGTATGAGTTATTGTTACCTTAAGGCACGGGTTTTAATTGATTGTAAATTCAGAACCTAACCATACTGTCCCTGTAACCAGTGAAAATCTATCTATCTATCTATCTATCTATCTATCTATCTATCTATCTATCTATCTATCTATCTATCTATCTATCTATCTATATATATTTGTGTGTACATAAGTATACACTCAATACTTACCTGTAAAATCTTTGCAGCGAATATGCTTTTATCATTCATTCCTTTAGAACGAAATTCGTTGTAATGGCATGTGCGGTAAAGGCATATTCATTGTAAAGGAATGTGTGCTGGTGATAGCATGCGTGGTAATGTTGCATGCGTGGTTAAGCCTGCATGGTAATGGCATGTGCGGTTCAGCCTTTGTTGAAGAGGCTGTTTCCCCTACAGCACTAACCATATTTCCATGACAAAATTAACCCCCTTATTTTGTTCCTTTCTAAATTAAATATTTTAAGTTTTACCAGTTTGACTCAATCAAGATGGCTTCAGGTGTGCCACACTTTTGTCATAAGTAAGAATGTTATCACTCTAGATCTTTAGAACACTCTAGGAGGCTTCAACAGAACACACGAAAATCAATTGACAGTCTTCACGTGTTGGAAGTGCATATTTTACTGAGAATGTCACATTTCATTCTCATTTGGCTGAGAAAGATAGTGTGAATTTACAGAAAATGTACGCTCATTTTAGCTTCTGGCGCACCTTCCATCACCTGTAAGGGAAAATCATGAGAAAACCGTTTACTCTCAAACATGATTCATGAAATCCCAGCAGGGTGAATTCACCTTAGAAAAGACCATAAGTCCTAAAATTAGTTTGGTACCATCACCAAATGATTTATATTGTATATAAAATTTGTTATCACTCTTTATACTTTCTCCTTGTTGTTGTTGTTGTGACCCTCAAAACCTGTTATTCACTACAATGCATTTCAATGGGGTGCTATTGTGTATATTGGTCCCAAGATGCTTGCCGCCACTTTCTGGTTGAAGTGCTGACAGCCAATCAGATCTCACTATGAGTTCTGTGCTTAGGTTTCGTCCAGATATACAAATTCGGTTTTCCTTTAAAAGCTCAAAAACTACTGAACCGATTTTCAGTAAATAGGAAAATGTATAATCTGCTAGCCTTCTGCCAAATTTGGTGTAATTCCATTTAGAGGTTCGGGCTGTACTGTTCAAAACTCCCATAGGAATTAACATAGGAAACATACTTCTTTTTTTGTCCCCCCCTTCTTTTTTCAGCCTGTGCTTGACAGATGACCCCAAAACTTTCCATTTGCCAAAAACATCACCAGCACACTTTTTCTGGAATATTTTGTGAAGATTTGTCAAACGATGACAGAGATACAGGCAAGTCAAAAAATGCTTTCCCTGCGGAAACATGGTCCTAACTACATCTACCTGATAGGTAATATATATATATATATAGTGAAGCAATATAACGGCTGCACAGTGCCTAGTGCAGCGCACAACTTTTTTAATCGAATGGTGCAGTGGTGTGTTCACGCTGTCTACCATTGTATTTGTACTGGTAACATACACTCCCAGAACAAAATCCCACCCAGACGAATTCTGAAACATTCCACATATTGCATGTTGCTGTGCAGTGCAGCACAACATGCAAAGTGTGGAGAAATTAAAACACAAGTCACATCTGGATCATTAGAATGTCAATGAAAGATTCATTATCAATTGTGTGGAATTACACTGAGCGGTGCAGAGTGAAGGAAAATGAAAAAATGTGGTACGCGCACATCACTGAATTATGTTGCAGTTTATTGCGAGCATGGATGCAAAAGACGAGTGTTAAAAAAAGGTAGATGAGGTAACTAGTTGCATCATAAGACACCAATGCTGAAATACAAAGAACGGTGATGTTCAAAAATGTATGCCGCCTAGTCGAGCTGTTGTTTTTAAAGTATGGAACAAAGCACAAAGCAATAACTTCATGTGGATTTTACAAGCTCAAAACCAACCCAACTTTAAAGGCAGTGGGCTGTGAGTGAAAATATAATTTTCAATTCCTAAGAACGTCCTCAAATTAAGTTAAGTGTTTGCTCTGTCTTGGCGGGACCTGTCAAAGCTCCCATCAAATCAAAGGAAACAGCTATGCCCCAGGGTTGGGCACCCTGCGACATTGCAGGAGCTGGCCCTGGGGGTTTGCAGTCTCCAGGGCCATCCTTGGTTCATCAAGGGGGGGAGGGTGTGGTCCCCTCCAATGTGTTTTGCCCCAGGTAGGTAGTTCCTCGGGCAGTGGGGGGGTGCATGGCCTTTGGCATGCAATCTAATAATCACCCCTGGGAGGTGGCGGGCCCCAGGGCTTCAGCAAGCCCAGGAGGAGGGATCCAGGCACCCCACTCCTTCTTTTTGGCATGCCCCCGTGACCTGACCCACCCGGGGGCTCAAGTAAAAGAAAAGGGTGGGAAACCACACCTTTTTATTTTTAAATGTCAGAAAAAAACCACAGATCCAGATCTTTGGATTTTTCTGCTGTTTTTGTTTTTTTAAATGCTATTTAGCCCCTGGTGGGATCCCTCTGGTACCCCAGCACCAGAGCTAAGGTGTCAGGTTCTCTCTAACCTGGCCTCTTTTCTTTTCTTTTTAACTTCTGCGTCCCTATATATCTATATTTTTTAAACTCCTATTTCTCCTAAAGTACTAAAGGGCCTTACACCAAATCAAAAAAAGCATGCTTTCTGGACCAGGTGCCGGCTTTCTGCCAAAGGTGGTGTAATTCCGTTCAGCGGTTCAGGCTTTGATTGTGTTATTAATGCCTCCGGGACCTGACCCACCTGGGGCCTATCAAAAACAAGTGTTTGTTTTTTTTTAAAAAATTGTGGCGAATTTGCTAATATCACAATTTTGCAGCAAAAAAAAAATGTAAAAATGCTTTTTTCCTCTAGGGGTCCCTCTGGGATCCCCCACCCCACCAGAGATAAGGGGTCAGGGTATCCCTACCCTGGCCCCTTTTCTTTTTTTACACTTTTTTACTGGGACTCGACTGAAGCAGAGTCCCAAGATGGCACCAACACTTCCTGGTTTGAAGTGTTGGCAGCCAATCAGAGCTGTGCATTTCCCTGCATCAGCTCGTCCTTGTTTGAGAATTCTTCACAACCACAGATATACAAATTAAAATTTCCCTAAAGTTCTCAAAAACTCCTGACTAGATTTGCACCAAATAGGCGAAAGCGTAATATGAGTACCGAAAGCTAGCTTTCTTCCAAATTATAAAAACTTCCGTCCAGTGGTTCAGGCTGTAGACGTGTCTAAAGGTCCTCTCGGAAATAACATGGGAAAGGCAAACTTGTTGATCCCCCCTTTTTCTCAGCCCCCATTTGTTGGATCACCCGAAACCTTCTGTGTGCAACAAGAATCACTGCAACACTTTTTTTGGAAATTTTTGTGAAGATTCGTCAAACAGTGCCAAAGATATGGCAAGTCAAAAAACGCTTTCTGTATGGAAACATGGTCCTAATTGTAAGTACCTATTGGCAACCGCCTCTAGGTTATATACGTATACTTAAATATATATATTTATACAGCAGATATCTGATATTATGTATGTGATCGTTTTTGTAGGAGGCTGGACTGGCTTGTAGTGAGTACCAAGGGGTACTTACACCTTGCACCAGGCCCAGGTATCCCTTATTAGTGTATAGGGTGTCTAGCAGCTTAGGCTGATAGATAATGGTAGCTTAGCAGAGCAGCTTAGGCTGAACTAGGAGACGAGTGAAGCTCCTACAGTACCACTAGTGTCATATGCACACTATCATAAGAAAACACAATACACAGATATACTAAAAATAAAGGTACTTTATTTTTATGACAATATGCCAAAAGTATCTCAGTGAGTATAGCAAATATACACAAGATATATGTACACAATACCAAAAATATGCAATATAGTATTAGAAAACAGTGCAAACAATGTACAGTTACAATAGGATGCAATGGGGTCACATAGGGATAGGGGCAACACAAACCATATACTCCAAAAGTGGAATGCGAACCACGAATGGACCCCAAACCTATGTGACCTTGTAGAGGGTCGCTGGGACTGTAAGAAAACAGTGAGGGTTAGAAAAATAGCCCACCCCAAGACCCTGAAAAGTGAGTGCAAAGTGCACTAAAGTTCCCCAAAGAGCACAGAAGTCGTGATAGGGGAATTCTGCAGGAAAGACCAAAACCAGCAATGTACCTGTGGAACAAGATGACCAAGTCCAAAAGTCACGATCAAGTCGAGAGTGGGCAGGTGCCCAGGAAATGCCAGCTGTGGGTGCAAAGAAGCTGCTACTGGACAGTAGAAGCTGAGGATTCTGCAAGAACGACAAGGGCTAGAAACTTCCCCTTTGGAGGATAGCTGTCCCACGCCGTGGAGAGTGGTGCAGAAGTGTTTTCCTGCAGACAGAGGGGGTGCCCAGCAAGACAATGAGCCCTCTCAGAAGCAGGCAGCACCCGCAGAAGTGCCGGAACAGGCACTACAAAACGGAGTGAAACGGTGCTCACCCGAAGTTGCACAAAGGAGTCCCATGCCGCCGGAGGACAACTCAGGAGGTCGTGCAATGCAGGTTAGAGTGCCGTGGACCCAGGCTTGGCTGTGCACAAAGGATTTCCTCGGAAAGTGCACAGGAGCCAGAGTAGCTGCAAAACACGCGGTTCCCAGCAATGCAGTCTGGCGTGGGGAGCCAAGGACTTACCTCCACTAAACTTGGACTGAAGAGTCACTGGACTGTGCGAGTCACTTGGACAGAGTTGCTGAGTTCAAGGGACCTCGCTCGTCGTGCTGAGAGGAGACCCAGAGGACCGGTGATGCAGTTCTTTGGTGACTGAGGTTGCAGGGGGAAGATTCTGTCGACCCACGGGAGATTTCTTCTGAGCTTCTAGTGCAGAGAGGAGGCAGAGTACCCCCACAGCATGCACCACCAGGAAAACAGTAGAGAAGGCGGCTGGATCAGCATTACAGTGTCGCAGTAGTCGTCGTTGCTACTTTGTTGCAGTTTTGCAGGCTTCCAGCGCGGTCAGCAGTCGATTCCTTGGCAGAAGGTGAAGAGAGAGATGCAGAGGAACTCTGATGAGCTCTTGCATTCGTTATCTAAGGAAATCCCCAAAGCAGAGACCCTAAATAGCCAGAAAAGAGGGTTTGGCTACTTAGGAGGGAAGATAGGCTAGCAACACCTGAAGGAGCCTATCAGAAGGAGTCTCTGACGTCACCTGCTGGCCCTGGCCACTCAGAGCAGTTCAGTGTGCCAGCAGCACCTCTGTTTCCAAGATGGCAGGGGTCTGGAGCACACTGGAGGAGCTCTGGGCACCTCCCAGGGGAGGTGCAGGTCAGGGGAGTGGTCACTCCCCTTTCCTTTGTCCAGTTTCGCACCAGAGCAGGGCTGAGGGGTCCCTGAACAGGTGTAGACTGGCTTATGCAGAAATGGGTAACATGTGTGCCCATGAAAGCATTTCCAGAGGCTGGGGGAGGCTACTCCTCCACTGCCTTAACACCATTTTCCAAAGGGAGAGGGTTTAACACCCTCTCTCTGAGGAAGTCCTTTGTTCTGCCTTCCTGGGCCAAGCCTGGCTGGACCCCAGGAGGGCAGAAACCTGTCTGAGGGGTTGGCAGCAGCAGCAGCTGCAGTGAAACCCCTGAAAAGGCAGTTTGGCAGTACCCGGGTCTGTGCTAGAGACCCGTGGGATCATGGGATTGTGCCAACAATGCCAGGATGGCATAGAGGGGGCAATTCCATAATCTTAGACATGTTATATGGCCATATTCGGAGTTACCATTGTGAAGCTACACATAGGTAGTGACCTATATGTAGTGCACGCGTGTAATGGTGTCCCCTCACTCACAAAGTCCGGGGAATTGGCCCTGAACAATGTGGGGGCACCTTGGCTAGTGCCAGGGTGCCCACACACTAAGTAATTTAGCACCCAACCTTTACCAGGTAAAGGTTAGACATATAGATGACTTATAAGTTACTTAAGTGCAGTGTAAAATGGCTGTGAAATAACGTGGACGTTATTTCACTCAGGCTGCAGTGGCAGGCCTGTGTAAGAATTGTCAGAGCTCCCTATGGGTGGCAAAAGAAATGCTGCAGCCCATAGGGATCTCCTGGAACCCCAATACCCTGGGTACCTCAGTACCATATACTAGGGAATGATAAGGGTGTTCCAGTATGCCAATGTAAATTGGTAAAATTGGTCACTAGCCTGTTAGTGACAATTTGAAAGAAATGAGAGAGCATAACCACTGAGGTTCTGATTAGCAGAGCCTCAGTGAGACAGTTAGTCATAACACAGGTAACACATACAGGGCACACTTATGAGCACTGGGGCCCTGGCTGGCAGGGTCCCAGTGACACATACAACTAAAACAACATATATACAGTGAAATATGGGGGTAACATGCCAGGCAAGATGGTACTTTCCTACAGTTTTGCATACAACCACCCCTCCCCATGGTGCTTGCCACCCTACCAACACCCCTCAAGCTGGCAGACTTGTTGCTCCCAATCCTCCACATAACACCTTGGAAATTAACATATTGCAGCCTCGGTTTGTATTTTTAATAGCAGTGCTGCATATGTGATTTTATATTTTAGGATATCCATAGTTTTCCTTTACAATAAACTACAAAAAATGTTCTCCTTGGTGTGAGAATCCGTTTTTCAGATGATGGAAGTCTTTTCGTGAATTTGTGCCTGATTACGACCTTAGCGGATGTCCCGCCAGCCATTTTACAAGTTTCATAGGCTATAATAGAACTTGTAATACGGCGGGCGGGATATCTGTCACGTTCCTGTATCCCATTCCCCAAGGTCACAGTCAGGCCCTTTGTAGTGAATGGGAATTGATTTATTCAAGGAATGCTTCATTTATGTGAGTAAGTGATGTCCAAATTTTATTATATTGAAATTATGTTTGTAAATCTCCTCGTGGGTACATTCTACAGAATCCAATCACACACTTCAGGATTTTTGGAGGACCAAAAGCATTCTTCTCAAAGTTCTAAAGGGCAGATTTAAGAGCCCCTAGCGCCTTCTTCCGCTGTATTAGTGTACATTTTTTTAATGCTAATGTGGCTCAAAGAGACCAAAATTGCCACGCCAAATTTACAAGGTGTATGCATTGCGCCACTTTGTAACCCTTTGCGCTACATATGCCTGCGGCGGGCATAATGTATGCAAAGGGGGAGGAGTTCCCTCATTAGGAGGACAAAAAAATAGCACAAGCAATCCAAGATATTTCTGTGCATCATTTTTTCAGCACTTTTAATGCCTGCTCAGAGCAGGCGTTAAGAGGAGGCACACCATTGTTTACAATGGCCTCTATGGGCTTTGCAGGATTAGCAGCAACATTTTTTGCGCTAATCATGCAAAGCGTCAAACTAACGTAAAAAATTATGACGCTAGTTCCCTAACTACAACCATGTTGCGCTGTATAATAAATACAGCGAACACATGGTGGGGTTAAGAGGCACTAAGGGGCACTAGAAATGTGGCGCTGCACTAGGTGCAGCACCGCTTTTCATAAATCTGCCCCATAATGTGTATTATCAAGAAAGTGCAGAAGCTTTCATTCAGTGCTATCGAAATTCAGACAACTCCTACACTTAAACCTATACGACCACAAGCCCCCTCCCCAAAAGCCCTTCATGTGCTCCCTATTAGCAAATAATTTACTTTTATGTATTCATTACATTTAACACCATAAATCGTGAAGTTCCCACTTTCCTACAAGTAAAGCTAAATAGGTATTATCAGAATAGAACACTGTAATTCAGACTGACTCCACAGCTAACCATATCATCTTATACAGAAAAAGAAAAGAACACATAAAAACAGTGAGAAAGGGAGAATGCAGACATAAAAACTAAGGCCCTGATTTGTACTTTTTGGTGTAAAACTGCACTAATGCAGTTTTGCACCAAAAAAGTTTGGCACCATTTCTGAGCACCAGCCAACCACCATATTTATGGAATGGTGCAAGCCGGTGCAAAATGTAGGCTAGCGTAAAAAAAAAATGATGTTAGCCGGGTGGGGCTGGAGGTATGGAAAAAGGGGGTTTTGCACCAAAAAATGTTGTTAGGCAGGTTTGAGTGAAAAAAAATGACTCTAACCAGCCTATCGTCATTTCTGAGGCAAAACCATCCATACCACATGACTCCTGTCTTAGAAAATAAAGGAGTCATGCCCACCACCCCAATAGCAAGCACACGGTCCCAGGGTCGCTTGAGCATTATGATTGCACCCAGTGCCATGTAGGGAGGCTCATTTCAGGGCCCCCAATGGCACATTAGGAAAAAAAAATACTTACTTGTACTTACCTGAGATGTGGTCCCCCACCCTCCGCTGTCACTCTGGTGTGGGTAGGGTTGTCCCTGGGCCTGGGGAGGGCACCTGTGGGCTTATTCCATGGTGTTCCACCATGGAAATAGGCCCACAGGTCCCCTAACGCCTGCCCTGACCCAGGCAATAAATAATGGTGCAAAGCAAGCTTTGCACCATTATTTGACCCCTCCTCCCCTGTGTGTGATTTTAGCATGGGGAGATAAATATGGCACTAAGGAATGCCTACTTTCCATCTCATTGACAAAACGGAGGTTTCAACTTTAACTCCATAAATTTGGCACTAGGCGGGTCTAGCACCAAAGTATAAATATGGAGTTAATTTTGCACCTAATCTGCGTCACAAGAAATGACGCGCAGAACAAGTATAACTATGCCCCTAAGTTGCACAAATGGGATGGAAGGGCAGTGGGAATAGTGTGGTGGATAAAAGAGACACAAAGTGAAATAAAAACTAGCCAGGTGTGGTATTCGGCACACTGACATCCGATAGTGGCGGAGTGGGTTTAAGAAGAAAACTTTGGGCTCTGGAACTTATCATTTTACAAATTAGGCAGAAGGAACGGTACTACAACTACCCGAAAGATGTACTGGCAAAAATAATGGAATGTACATGCCACTGCCCTACTAATATGATGAAACTCTAGGGAAAGGAAGAGGTCACAAAGAAATATAGAGCTTTGAAGCCCATAATAAGTCACTTAAGAAGCAGCACTTCTCATGAGAGAAGTAATTGAAATTAGAGGAGATTGGCAGTAGACGGGCCTCGGAAAGAATGTGAATTAGCATAATACACATTTTGGTCCTCGTTACGAGTTTGGCGGTCCCATGAATGCATGTTGGCCATGGCGGTCGCACCGCCAACAGGCTAGCGGAGAAGACCACCATGGTATGACCATGGCGGTTTTCCCAACAGAATACAGCCAAAGCACCACCAGTGTGGTTAAGCTCCATGGATGTGCGGACCAGCGTAGACCATGATTCCGCCCGACAGATTACGAGGTTGCACACCACCAAGGTTTCCGCCACAGTCGGAAATGCCATATATGCAGGAACAACAACCAAACTCCAAACAAAGCTGCAAAGAATCCAAAATGTATCCTCCTGTCTCATTCTTGATGTCCCACGCCGCAACCACATCTCCCCCACCTCAGAGACCTACACTGGATACCAGTCTCAAAGAGGATCACCTTCAAACTCCTCATCCATGCACACAAAGCACTCCACAACACAGGTCCAGCCTACCTCAACGACAGACTCCCCTTTCCACACCCCCACGCGCAATCTTCACTCCGCCAGCCTTGCCCTCGCCTCCATCCCCTGCATCTGCCACACCACCGCCAGAGGAAGATCCTTCTCTCACCTAGCCGCCAAGAACTGGAACTCCCTACCGCTCCACCTTCGCCAGACCCAAGACCTCTTGACATTCAGGAAACGCCTCAAGACATGGCTTTACGACCAGTAGCTCCCCCCGCGCCTTGAGACCCTAACGGGTGAGTAGTGCGCTTTATAAATCCTTTGATTGATTGATTGATTGAGTCGCACCACCATGGAAACCCAGGCGGAAGCCAACCCTATGAAAGAGAACACCCACCTTCAGTAAGCCAGGTTCATACGGGGCCACCATGGAGCCAGAACTACACATCTTCCTGCTGCTCCTACTTGCTCAGAGACACCGGAATCAATGCCGAAGACGACAACAGCAAACATGAGTACACAAACTTACCTGTCACTGTTGTAAATTGTCAAAGTACGCACACACACACAACATACCAATAGGGAAAGGGTACCGATGGTGACACACACACATAACCTGACACTCACAGACAGCCACATACACACACGCACAGTACACACAGTACTGCCATCACACACATAGACACGTCAAAACACACTCCTACTCCGAGAAGCACAGCACTGGCACAGTCACACAAAACAACACACAACACCACTAAATGACACTACAACACCACAACCACAAAACCAACAAAGCATTAGCAAGTACCCACAATACATGCTTCCCAATTACAAATCACACATACCACCATCAGGGAACTACCACACACTATCACACAACCATACAACGCAGCAGTCGACATACCCTGCAAACACACATTACAACGTATCTGACAAACCATTCACCACACACACACACAGTCAAACCACACAAAGCCACACAATACTGCAAAAAAACACATCATCACTAACACCACTCAATACCATGACAACAACATGTCCCCAACATACACATGCCCATCACACAACACACACCCATCAATGGGAAATAAATGCACTGCACGCAACCTCACATGCTGCCCAAACAAAACAGGTAGTACAAGCAGCACTTACATACAAATACTCACACACAATGTCAGCCATTTTCTAAAATGTCCCAAGAAAAGAAATCCAGGACAAATATGTAACGTCAAAACCAGCAACTGATTGGTCCAAAAATTTAATACAAATAGTATAAATATTAATAAGTTCAAAGCCACAGGCCAGCCCAAATATGATATGTGCAACATGCACTTTATGCACATCTTGGTGCCCATAACTTGACTCCTGACTGCATTGTAACCTCCACAGGTAGGGGCTTCAAGGGGGCAGACTGGCACCGCAGGTATTAGGGGCCGTGAGGCGGAGAGACTGGGCCTAGGCATGGGAGGGAGTCCTTTGGGATTGGGCATGAATGGGGAGGGTTAGGTCTAGGCTTAGGGGAGGGTTGGGTTCTCTTAGGAGGGGTAGACTTCTTGGTAGGGGAGGGGCATGGTTACTTGCAGAGGGGGGGCATGGGGAGGCCTGGGAAGTGGAAGGGACAGGCCTGGGGAAGGAAATTGAGCATTCAGGTGTGTCATGGGGGGAAGAGGAGTAGGAAAAAGGTCAAAACATCTGAGGAACGTTTTCTTAGACACACAGGAAGGTAAGAAGGGGTTTGGGAGTAGAGGGTGAGGGAGTGGTTGTCTGACGTGTCATTGTGCTCATTGTGGGTGCATGTGTGTGGGAGGTATGCTTGTGGGTGGTGGCTGTCTGTTTGGTGGGTGACTGAGGGTGTTTATGGGTATGGGACTGAGTGGGGTAGAGGTACTGGGGATGCCCTGGTGGGTGGGTTACTGTCTGTTGGGGTGGAGACTGCAGGTATGGTGAATGTGCTGCATGTAGGAGTGTCAGTGGTTGTGATGTCTGTGGGTCTAGTGATTGGGGTGGCTGTCTGTGGGTAAGATAGGTGTGGTGGCTGGATCTGTGAATGTTGGTGTGGTGTCTGCAGGTGTCAGGGTTTGTGTATGTGATGTTGGGGGTGGTGGGGGTCTCAGGACAGGTAGTGACTGTTGATGTGTGTGCAGGTGTATGTTGCTTGTGTGCATGTCGGAAATGTTTCTTATGGTACTTGTTTTTGACTGAGCTACCCATGGATGTTGACGTGGATGCATGCTTATCTATCTGTGTGTTTTGGCTGGATCGGGGGAAGAGGTGTTTGGGATTGGGAAGAGGAAGGTGGAGGAGGGATGGAAACCAAAGGGTGACTGACTGCCGTCAGTGTGGAGGCCAGAGCCTGAAATTATCTCTGTAGACCAGCCAGTGCACTGTGGATTGCCCTCCAGGAAAGCATTACTCTTTTGGAGTTCAGTTGCCAGTCCTTGTATGGCATTCACGGTGGTTTACTGATATACAAAGTTGGACCTTAGGAAGTCAATGGGCTCCTCACTGAGGGTAGCAGGGCTGACAGGAGCAGAGGCAGAAGTGCCTGCGGCAAAGGAGACACCCATCATCTTGGGTGATTGGGCATGCCAACTGGGTGGGGAGCCACAGGGAGGGCGGTGGTAGAAAGGAGGGTGGCAGACAGAGATGGTGCTGGGGTGATCCCAGATAGGTCCGCCGCCACCAGGGAGTGTCCACTGGCTGAGGATTCCAATGATGAAGAACTTAATACTGTCTCCCCCATGGCACTCCCTTCGTCCACCATGCCACTGGGTCCATCTGTGTTGGTGGTCTCAGCACTTTGGGTCCAGTGGTCGGCAGCTTCCCCACTCGGCTGTGCCCAATCTCCTTTCTGATAGAGCGAGAGGGGAGTCATCACATATTTCACACATACAGACATTACAACATGTACAACTGTTACAAAAATATCTTGCTAATAAAGCCACAGTCAGAAACCATTCAGAGTCTACATCATGTCACAACATGATACTTTCAACTTTCCCATATGACAAGTCTCACCCACAACATAAGCCAACCATTTGACCACTACTTCACCATCCCAACATGGGTGGGGAAGCAGTGCCCCCCAAAAAAACTTTACTCAAAACTGTAACTCAAAAGCATCAAACACAAGATGGATCCCCATATAGATCATCACTGTCCATCATCAAATCAGTCTAAGGAAATGCAGTTGACTGATAACACAATATCATGCCTACACGTACTCAACACCTGCCCAGTCCATCACCAAAACTCATGTTCCATGAAAGTAAACTCACCTGACTTCACATACGACACAGCATGTTGCTTTCCAATCACATGCCTATCTGATAATTTTTTACACAACTTACATAATGGAAAAAAACTCAGATGAGTATACTACATAATGTATCCCCATACAGTGTGCATCACAAAATGACATAATATGTCATTGAAACATCTAACTAAATACTAGAAAAATATTCATTAGGAGTTGATGCAGCCACTAACCAGATACATTGTCACAAAGACAACAGTCCTATGCACTGCAAATGTGGCCTACCTAGCACACAGAATACATCTACAGACAACCACAGGGAGCACATTTATACCAACAAAACAATGGACACTAAACAATGTCCATTAAGGGCTCATATTATTCCATCATACATGCTGAATAGAAAACTCTACATCAGAACATATGAACACCTACATCACTAACAACTGTCCAGAGATGTGATTCACACTGCCTAACTCCAGAACTAACAGTTACACAACTGATTACTTTTGTATCCATTAATGGCACATACCTAATTAAATGACAACATATCCCACAACACCAATAAGTGTATGTGAAATAGAACACTTGCTACACCAGTAGGTCAGGCAGAAATTAGCATATCCATAACCAAAACTGTCCAAATAGCCTGAGATTTGAAAAAGTATATAATAGAAAAAAATAGGCTACAATATCAAATCAGGCACGAAGTATCAATTGACATATGATACAGGCAGCAAATACCATATGTTGCACTCATATAGTTATGGGATTGGCCTATGTAGCATGGACAATACACATGGGCTAAGAGTTCATCATCCTGACCACTTACCTTCTCTACACCACATTAATTAGGATAAAAGGTATTTGTACACATGCCAGTGTCATACAATGAAATATCAATGCCTTATTGTCACCAAAAGTTCCCCCTTGTAGGATGTCAAAACTTCACATCTCCCAATGTATGAATCTGACATGACAATGGGGACACTTCCTCAGATCTCATGGGGAGTGTCGTAAGTTCGCCATACCAAAAGCCTGATTTAGATGACAGCCTCACATGAAGTGTCCAATTATTTCAGGACACATGATTACTTGGCCCTGATACTCATCTGTCAGACCCAATGTTGCACACAGAGCAGAGACAGTGGAATCGGTGTGGTCAGACACCAAAGAGCAATACAACTCACCATTTGGGTAAATGGACTTGGGAACGCTTGGTGGGAATAATGACAGAGCAGGTTATAGATAAGTATGGCTGAGTAGAGTCACACATATGACTCATGCACATGTGCATCTCCACATGCAGTCATACTAGTTGGTAGACAAAGCTGATTATCTTGTTCCCTTGAACAATACAATGGCCACATATGTGTTTTTATGTTGGCAACTGTAGTACCATGTCTTCCTAGTAGTCGCCATACATTGTGCACATACCACATCATCACAGCTGCAATACTTAGGCATCATACACTAAATTATTAGAGGCAAGTACATGGGCTCTGTCCGTACTTACCCCCTTGTGGCTGCTGTGCTACCCTCAAACGCCCATCCACCTCACGGTAGGCCATTTTAAAAATGAGGGCCATTGGGGGGGTTAAGGTCCGATGGGCACCCCTCCCTCATTGGGAGGGCATCCACAGCTGGGCCTCTGCGGTCTTCCGGGCCCAGAGTCTCAGGTCCATCCACTGTTTACTACAGTGGGTGCTCAGCCGGATGTGGAACCCCAGGACCTACACTTGATTGGTGATGGCACACCAAATTCAATTTTTCTGATGGATGTTGACCTGCACTGATGACACAAACATAAGGAAAAAGTAATGTCTACATGCACCATACTAATAGTAGTGGACAGTACACATCAGTAACAGCATGTAGGAAAACATTCCCATCCTCTCACCTCACACTCATTCACAGATTATCATCTGCATACATCAACACCTTCACTATGTACAAATTCAGTAACACCATCATTCACCACACCTATCACACATAGATATTGCATTGTACTCATCCGCTCCTCATCCGCTCCTCTGGTGCACCATATAGCTGTTCATACAGGAATAGGACCTCCTCCAAGAGCTTCTCCGGCTCCTCAGGGTTGAAGACTGGGACACTTTCACTAGCAGGACATGGCATGATATGTCCCAGAGGCAGTACACAGCAGCTCAGCTAGTGAAGGTCTTGCTGGCAGCAGTGTCAGGAGTCAAGTGAGCAATACTGCAGAAGAAGGCGATCACGTCTGCCACGTACAGGACTTTCACCGCCAGCGGACATCACCATTGGCCCAAGTCTGCCAAAGGCATCAATGTCTTCCAATGGCAATTTCCACTGCTGTTGTGACAGCCTACCTCTATGACGACTTTCACCAGCAGACTTTGGTCACTTAAATGTGTCCAGTACAGAAGGTTAGACCTTTGCCATTTTTTGCACATTACATGTATAGAAGAGTTTGATCATCTGCGTCATTCACTATACCCCATATCATGCAGTACATCTGTAAGTACTGCCTTTCTGTTTAGTTGTCAATATGTGCATCTGTGCAGTAAATACTGAGTTACCAGAGGACATGTGGTGGTAGCAATGTACACCAACATGGATGTTCACATGGTTAAGAGAAAACGTAGATGATGTGCAACAATCAGTGTGAGACATGTCACATCGGTTAGAGTGACAACCATGTACAGTAACTGATTAATCTCTATGTGTAGTTCAATAGTCAAGTGGGGGAATGTGCCCAGTGAGCGTCTCAGCAGGTTAATATCTATGTGCTGTAGTGTAGATGTCTGAGTTTGTAACCGACCTCGACAGCAGATATGTGTTAGTTGTGTTAGTGACTTTATCAGATGTCTGCATTCTGCATGTCAAATACTATATTTTAATTTCTTCATATAGTTTTCCTGCCATGAGGAGAGGACGACAATCACCAGTGTACATTCCACTTGTAGACCTGCACTCCATGGAGGAGAGACGTATACAGAACTATCGGCTGAATCGTCATACTAACATGGATCTTTGTGGTTAATTGGAGCCAGATCTGATGCCTGCCTTTCGCAATAGCATACCTCCCATCATTCAAGTCTCGTCAGGGCTACACTTCCTGACCACTGGGTCCTTTCAGGAGGGATGTACTGTGTGCATTGTTGAAACACCTGGACAACTACATTAGGTTTCCCAATGTGTCAATTCAGCCTATATGAAGGCAAAGTTGTATGCTATGGGACACATTCCATATGTGGTTGGAGCCATAGATTGCACACATGTAGCCTTGGTTCCCCCAGTGCAATGAACAGTTATACAGGAACAGGAAAAACTACCACTCAATCAATGTTCAGGTGGTGTGTGTGGCAGACCAGTGTATTTCCCAAGTCAGTGCCAGGTATCCTGGATCAGTCCATGATTCCTTCATCATGTGGAACAGCAGTGTCCCACTGCTAATGACCCGACTCCACACAGAGAGGGCCTGGCTGGTTGGTCAGTTAGAACTGAAATGTGTATTTGCAATGTATGTCTCCTGCCATCACAATGTAGCATGTCTAACATATGTGTGTGTTGTTCCACCTATTTGTTCACAGGTGACTCTGGCTATCCAAACCATCATTGGTTGTTGACACCAGTGAGGTACCCAACCACTCCAGGGGAGGTCTGCTACATTGAGGCCCACGGGAGGACAAGGCATGTGGTTGAGCAGACTTTTGGGCTTCCTAAGGCAAGATTTAGGTGCTTGGACAGATCAGGAGGAGCCTTCCTCCACTCACCCAACAAAGTATGTCTAATAATAGTTGTATGCCGCATGCTCTACAATCTTGCCCTGAGACGACAGATAACATTCATACCAGACGAGGGGGAGCCAGCAGTACCTGTGTATGTTAATGTAGAATTGCCAAGTGATGAAGATCCAGAGGAAGATGAAGCAGGAGACTCTAGGGCAGATCTCATCAATCAGTACTTCAACTGACTAAAAGATATGTGTAGTAGACCGAAATGTTGTGGGTCAAATCTGCAACCTGAAGTCGAAGGGTAGCACATCACCTCCTTCATTGCATCATCTGTGGGGTTGAAGATAGCTCCAATGCCTATGGGTGAGTTGTGCTTGCAAACTGTAAATTGTGTGGTGAACAGAACAGAGTGGTCTTCATTATCATGTATTGTTATAGCAGATGCAATTTTACACTTCTGGACTTGACTTCCCTGGATTGCGGAGTGTGTCAGTGTCAGAAGCAGATGGGAATTGCAGACAGACATGCGAAGTGGACATGGCTGATATCAGGTACTATGAGGGTTGATTATGTGAATTGTGACTGACATTGTTAGACTGTCAGGACACTGGGGTGGTAAAGTGCTTTCCCGTCAAGGTCACCTGAAGGGTACATGAGGTTGTCTAATGCTGTCATTTGTGTCTGAATAAAGTGTCTGTCTCATGTGTAAATGTGGGATCATACCCTCTCCCTGCACAATGGTAACTGTTTTATGTATTCTACCTTGAATATAGCTGTCGATGTGTTCCTAGTTTGCAGACCAATGTGCATGTCACTGTGGACTGAAAAAGGTAAGTGACAAGCTTACAGGTATGTGGCCACAGTAAGTGAAGGTTTCCAGGTATGGGTAGATTAATACTGATCTCTGTCTGTACCATGGGATATGTATATTTGGAAGCTATTCTATGGTTATGTGATAAGGCTTTGCCAGGTGATACAAAGTACTAATCTGTGTGGCTCCTGCCTTGCTGTTAGGGTGACATGTCCCTTTCTCCTGTATTGTGCATTTTAGTAATTTTTTACACCTTAGAAGACATCCTGAAGCTACTGTCAGTCATGGTCTTTGTGCTGTTAGCATACCTGTCACTGATTTTGCCAATGGACATTTTGTGCCTGCCACTACTGCATGACTTCCTAGTGGTTGTCACTCTGCAGCTTTTCGATTTCCCCCAACATGGTTATAACTTGGCCCATCATGCCTTGGGAACTTTGGTAGGCTCCCAAGACTTGTATCCTGGTCAGTAGTGTCCTTTTGAGACCCCATTGTCTGGCCCACAGCATCCCTCCCACGCACCCTGCCACCACATGCCTATGTCCTGGCACAGTGTGCCCACTCCCAATGGCGGCAGGTCCATCATTGTCAGGGGTGGCAAGGTGAGACTCAGTTACCTGTACTGTGGGGCACAATGGATGACACAGTCCTTGGACACAGGTTAGGGGGCGAATGGTTACCTGTGATGTAGATGCTACAGGGCTGGGTGGTGTTGCTGTGGGCAAGGTGAGGCTGTCAGTTGTTGACTGACCTGGTGTCGGAGATCAGCCAGGTTCTTCGTCAGTGTCCAGACATCCAGGAGTGTTGTCCTGTACCAGGGCCTTCATCCAGTGGGGTAGTAGCAGTCTCTGGTATCCTCTCCATGCTGACAATAGCAAGGTTACCTGTGGAGGGAGTGGAACACAGAGTACAGGTTACAATGGGGGTGTTGTAGCAGTTGTGTGAGTTGCAGACAGTGCCTTGACATGATCCCCAGCAATGACATTGACAGCTGATGCACTATGTAACCTGGATACAACATGAGACTCTATAATTTCAGTTTCATTCACCATGTTTTATGCTGGTAACCCATGTTGGTAATGATTGTTCAGCTGATGGCATCTGGTATTGTCAGATAACTGACATGACTGTTCACCTTTGTTACCTAGTGAACTGTCTGGCATGATCACTGGCTCAAACGGGAGCTGTGGTATGTACATCGGTGTCCTTGTAGGAACATAGTTTATGGGTTTACAATGGACATTGGCCTATATCTGGATGTACTGCATGTGCATCCCCTAAGCCATCCGACTTTCCAAACCAGGTCAGTATGTTTCTAGCTTGGGATCTTTGATCTGTTGCCATGATATATGGGCACTCAGCTATAGCAGTGTTTGGTTAGGATGTTAGTGTGAGTAAGCCATTGCATTGCTGCAATTGCCATGTACTTTTCCACACTAATACAATCAAGATGGGTTAGAGGGGATATTGCTTTGACATGCATGTCAAGTTATATTCGGTGCAGTGTACTGGTGTTAGCAATGTTGGAATTTAGCATTCTGGGAGTTGTAGTGTTATGTTAGCCAGTGCTTAACGTGCCATTTCCAAGGGCTGTGGGCCCGGATGTGTTTAGTGGACACATGGCATGCCAGGAAGGGGTATTAGATGATTAAGTGAGAGATGTAGGTGGGTGGAATGTAATTTGGGGTGGGTATAGGTGGTGAGGGAGCATGCAGGACAAGACAATTGTGTGACATGAATATTGTTGGTACTTGTCAGACTCCACTCCCCCAGGTATTCCTGTCAGGCCCTCAGGATGCAATACATCCAAGACCTTCTCCTCCCAAGATGTGAAAGTAAGGGGAGGACGTGGGGGCCCACCGCCAGTCTTCTGTACTGTGAGCTGGTGCCTGCATGCCATGGAACGTACATTCCCACTGAGGTCATTCCACCTCTTCCTGATGTCCTCCCTTCTGCGTGGATAACTGCCCACAGAATTTTCCCTGTCGACTATCCTTTGCCACAACTCAATTTTCCTGGCAAAAGATGTTTGTTGTACCTGTCTTCCGAAGTAGTTGAGTAGTTGTGTCGGGTGTGTGGATGTGTATCAGGTGTGGGGTATTCAAACTATCCGATGTGGTGTGCTGTTCTGATAGAAGTGAGTTGAGACCGCTGCAGTTAGCACCGCCAATGGTTTTCCGCCATGGAAGAACTGCTGTCGTGATTTGTGGATCAGTGGGAGGATTGTTGTCGGGCTGGCGGTGCTGATGGTGGGGCCACCTCTTTTCTGTCCTCAACTGTCCTGGCAGTTTCGGGAACTTGGCTGTTTTTTGGCGGCCTACACAGTGTGATGCCCAGTACAGCAGTATGATTACTGCCAACATGGCTGTCTTTTTTGGCGACCACCACTGTGGCGGTCTTGCCAAAAGACCGCCAAAGTCGCAATGAGGCCTTATATCTTCAGTCATGTTTCTTGCACAAATAAACTGTATGATTAACGGCAAGATCACTTCAGCACTGAGTAAGTTTCCATCTAATCGATGATCTTGCAAGATAGTTCGTAACAACTGATTGTAAATCATTTCACATCAATTTCATGATTTATTGGGGCAGATATATCAAGAGGCATATTTACAAATTTTTGGCGCAGGGGAGCGCCGCAAGCCTTCATGCCATGCTGCCCTGTGTCAAAAGAAAAGGGCAGGAATGCACTGTATCAATGAGATACAATACATTTCTGACATTTTCCACTGTGCTGGCACACAATGGGATGCCATGCATCAACGCAGGCACTCTTGCATCATGGTGCAAGGGCGTCTGCATTGCGAGGGTGATTGCTTTTGTGCAGGAAGGAACAGCTTCCTGCAAAAAACAATCATGAGAGACGATTTCTTCTTTCAATGTGTGCTGCAGAATGCAGCACACATAGAAAAAGGAAAAACAAGGAGAAATAATGGTATTTCTCTTTGTTGCGCATCCCTTAGGCTTCCTGTGGTAAGACGTAGGCTTTTGACACATTCTCAACTTTACGAAATCTCGTAAATCAGAGAAATTTTCAAATGCCATGGGTTTTACATGGGAACACCCACTGTAATGCCCATTGCACACACCCCTGTTGCAGAGTGAGGTAATGCAGCAACTTGAGCTACATTGCCTCATTCCATATCTACAACCCCTCTCCTAATCTCCAATCATCCTGTACATCCCAAAGCCCAAGAATCAAGGGGGACAGGGTGTAATCCGGGAAGGAATGTGGAGGCTGGGATGTAAGTGTTAGTATGAGAAACAGGGTATTCGGAGTAATGAGAATGAATTAATTTACCTTCTCAACCCTATTTCTCATCCAAACTACTTACTGACATGAGGATATACCAAAGCAGACTCAAAACAACCTGATCTCCTCAAAAACTAATGTCACAAACTCTGTATGCTGCAGAGATAACTTTACTGCACAACCAGAAGGTATCAGATGGGAGATCAAGTCAATCACTGAGGAACAGCAGCCAAAACATGAGACCCAAAGGACAAAGACTCCTTAACAGCCAATCTGGAATGTGAGACAAAGGTAGAGGGAGAAGCCCAAGTGGCCACCTGACAATTGTTCAAAAGGGAAACACCCGGATCCTCTGCCCAGAAAGCCGCCTCACTCCTTGAGGCCCACCGCTGAACACCACTTGGAAAACAGACATGCAGAGAATCACAAGCCAGGGAAATCAAAGAGCGAATGCATTGACTCAAAAGTGGGCGTAGAAGCTTAGAGCCCCTGATGAAAGACACCAAAGAGGATAAAAGAGGCCCTCACAATGATGAAAATCCTAGGTGTAAGAGAGAGAGAGGTTGACACTGCCTGCAACCCATCCAGAGTTTGTAAGGCGACCTCCTCAGGAGTATCAGACACCAGAAAAAATGAAGGCAGAGGAATCTCCTAGCATCGGTGAAAGGAGGTAACTACTTTGGGGAGCCAAGCGAAGGACCAGCTGGTTAGAAAAAAAACAGCAAACAGGGGGGCTGGATCGACAAAAACCCCAGCTCACCCAATCACCCTACCTATGTGCAGAAGTGATGACCACAAAAAAAATAAAAGCAAAGAAAGAAACTTCAAACTCACACTGTCCAGGGGCCTAAAGGGAGGAGACTGAAGGGTGCAAAGAACCAGAGGCAAGTCCCAGGCAGGAACTACAGAATGAACAGGAGGCTTCAGCAAAGGAAAACCCTCAAGAAGACAGGAACCCAGAGGAAGGAGTTTAGGGATATCAAAAGGCAAGCAAAGTGCCCGAATAGCCACCCAATGGACTCTCAACGGAGAAACAGCCAAGACCTTTTTGGAAAAAATCATGAAGGAACTGAACGAATGAGGAGGCAGGACAAGTTGCAGGATTCAAAGAACAAATCATGCACCATTGAATAAAGGAGGACCAATGAGGAGCATAACCCATCCTGCCCGACCTCTTCAGAGAGTGCTCAATGGAATCTGCCACCTGCAAGGAAAGACCATGCAACATCAACCCCCTCGATTCAAGGGCCGTACCTTCAGACACAGCCGGCGGCAAGTGGCTAGGGGAAGAACAGGCGACCGAAGGGGACATGGGAGGAATGGGAGGATCCACTACAGTGCCACCACCATCAATCTCAACAGAGGTAACAAACCCAATTGTGGCCAAAGGGGCACCACCGGAATGAGAAAGACTGACTGCCCCGAAGCCTGGCCAACAGTTAGGGTAGAAGAAGGAACGGAGGAAAAGCAGACAGGAGCATCTGTGGCTAAGGCTGTGACACTACATCTACCCCCCAACAACCTAGCTCTGGGGACCTGGAGAAAATGTGGGGAAGAAGGGAATTGGTTGCAGGTGCAAGCAGGTCAACATGAGAAGTGCTGAAACAGCAGCATAGTTTGGTGAATATACCTGGAGCCAGACAGAGGTCAAGGAAAGAAGGAGAAAACCTGCTGAGCATGTCTGCTAGAGCATTGTCCTTCCCCTGAATATACCTTAAGGGGATGGACAGACATTGAGACTCCACCCACCTCCCCAGTGGAAATGCAAGAGTGGCTAAAGACTGAGACCGCATCCCTGACTATCTGTCAACAGAAGATTTGGCGATAGTGTGGTCTGTCCCAACCAGCACCACTTGAATTGTCAGCTAGGGAGAAAAATGCACCAGTGCAGAAAGACCGTTGTCAATTCCCTCCAACTCGAAGAGAGGTTGTCCTCCTGGTGAGACCATGGTCCCTGAAAGGAAAAGGTGGCCAGAGTAGACCCCCAACCTAGACTCCTGGCATTGGTGGTAACCACCCTGAGAGGAGGCAGGGCAAGAGGGAAGCCCCTGGTCAAATTGTCAGGATCGAGCCACCACTGTAGACAGGCACCAGAAAAAACAGCAGAGGCAGTCATGGCACCCAATGCAAGAGCAGATGGCAAACCACAGGATCCAAGTGCAGCTAAGCCCAAGGGACGACAAAGACATAGGATGCCTGAAAGTAAAATACAGAATAATGAAAAAGGCAAGCCAGAAAGCAGCAAGAGACAAAAAACATGGGAACATCAAAGACAACATACCATGTGACCTTGAAGATGTAGCCAGTCTCAAGTGGTCGTGAAATCCTTCATGCCCAGAGCCAGGGAAAATTCTTGTAGCACTGCGCCCGGTCTGAAGGAAGACTGACCAAGTGCTCTGGTGACTGGAAATAGCACTTATGAACTGCAGATCCTGTGTAGGTGTCAGATGAGACTTCTTCCAATTGATAAGCAGGACAAATCCCTCCAGAGTCTTGCACACCAGCATAATCCAAGAGCGGAGTACGGACAGCACAAAATGATGGAGGAGCTAATCTCCCAGGTATAGGTGGACCTTTACCCCGAAACCATGAAGATAAGTCACCAGAGGGACCATCACCTTGATGAACTCCCTGGGGGAGGTGGCAAGAAGTGAAGGACCCTGAATTGCCAGTAGATGCCACCCACACAAAAACATAGCAACCGCTGATGGGACAGAGCAATGGGAATGGGAAGCATGTTTCAAGTCCAAGGAGGCCATGCTCTCACCACGGAGAATACGTTGAATAATGCTCTGCAGTGTTCATCTTGAAGTGAGGCTTCTTCCAGAAAGAGGGTCAAATGTTTGAGATTGAAAAATGAGCTGGATCCTTCCCATCGCAAAGAAGATCCAACACCTCACTGCATACAGCAAAACAAGCAGGTGGGCAAGAACTGACTTTTTTTCTTTTGTAGGAGGTGACAGACTGCCTTTTCACATTCACTGTTCCCAATGTCCCAGTGCCTGCGTGCAAAGTAAGGGATGCCTGATGTGCCTAGTCGAGCTTACAACAGCCTTAGAGCAATGCAGTTTGGCACATTTAGCCATACACAGCTGTAAAATAACAGTACACTGAATTCATCAACATTCCAAACGTGTACACCTCACAACGGTGTACCTCTTCCCATGGCAGAATATGGCACAGTACATGTTGTGACACATACAGGTAAAGTGACCCTCCTAAACATCTCTCCACCAGAGGACACAAGATGAAGAGGCCAAGTGATGACCCTTCTGCTGGAGACGTCACCCCACTTGTTGCTGACTGAATTCAGGACAGCCCACAGGGTGAACAGAGATCAGCATGACTAAAAAACACACATGCAGAGACACATGAAAGGCTCACAGCCCAAGATTAACCAGGAGACCAATAAACCATGCAACAAGACATGTGCCACAGGCACAGGTGACTTTGAGAACAGACTTCACGTGGGTGAAGTCACCACTACAGTAAACAAAGATACGTGATCAAGAGTGGAATTCAGCACGTGATGGCAGGCATTAGGGGCACTGCACAGTGTACCGGGTGGCAAAGGATCCACTGAATTTGTGAAACTATTGTTAACAAAGGACAGCGTGGACAGTGAGACAAGAGAGAGGAGAGGCGTTTTCCTGTTTTCATCAGATGTGCCTTAAAAGATGTTTGCGTTCTTTGACGCTAAGGGGAACAAGTGTAGCGTACTGCTTGTCAATTGAGCCAAGCGCGATACGATGATATTTGCTGCTAAATAGTCCTTTAGGGATGGGCACTAGTGCTCGCTGATTGTGTTAATCCCCATTGTCAAACAAGAGGGGCCTCCATCTCCAGAGCTTGGAAAGATGACAGTTACGGAGGCGGTGCCAGGATTCGAAGCTGCGATCTGCAGCAGGAGAGCCATAACCTCGTAAATAGTGAAACTACCAAACGGCGTTAATCTCTTAACTCCCATCAACCATCTTTGAGAATGGGAAATGACCACCTACTAATTGTTATATAACTAAAAAACTGTGGGTAATAGAAAAAAACCCTCACAAAAACAAAAAGAAGTTGGTACAGAAGAAAATGCCAATAAACACCAAAGGGGCCAAACAGTAAAGAGATACAGCTGGCAGAACAGCCTGCCAACATCAGCTCTGATCTCCCTCAACCAGTCTGGTGCCCATAGAGACCAGCGCAATAGGAAACAACCGCAACAACCAGCACGCGAAACCAGCCATGGTCGGCCTAGAATCCGCGCCGCACCTTGTTGCATGCAAGTGCAAAGAGAAACCGCCGCTTGAAAAGACAGCGGCATCCAGACACCGCATGTACCTAGGACCAAGCGCACAGTGGGGAAAACACCAGCGGTATGATATGGCTGGTTCATCCATGGTGCAGAGGTAGGACAAAGCGTGCCGTGGAACAGGCGTCCTGATCAAATCAGGAGCAACTTGTGACAAGGGGCATGGAAAAAAGAAAAGCCCCATGCAAGAGAACTCAAAGCAGCAGCTTCTGCATACCAAAGACACGGAGAACACGCGCTGACCAGGGGGCACACAGAACAGGTGAGCCCTCTGGTAGGTAAGTCACAAAGAATGCACGGTAAAAAACAACCCCAAACCAGGAAGGCTCAGCCAACCAAAACAACACGGTGAGAGAGCCAGAGAGAGTAACCCGAACTCTAGGCACGGTGCCCAGCACGGTGCCCAGCACAGCACCCCTTCCGTGAGGCAAGTACAATTAAGCCACACATCCATCCCGGTCCAGCATCTCAGGGTTTACCTTGACTGGAAATGGTTCAAAAGAACAAGTCATGGGAACTTGAGCAGATTACAAAAAAAGGATGCTTCCTGGGCTTCATGGTCTTTCATCACCCGGTTTGGTGAAGCTTGATTAGAGATTAGGGAGGGAGTCTTTGCACTAAAACCTTTTTTTGATTGGTTCAGCATAGGGCACGTGGGCCTGGGTAGAGGTGGAACACCTCATGTCAGTAAGGATTGGGATGAGAAATAGGGTCGAGGAGGTAATAGCAAATAATATAGAATATCGCTCAACAATCAGTACAGACTTTTAGGGTCATTATTCTTCTAATGAAACACTCTAAACATAAAAAGCATAATTTTAATTAACAACAGTGAATAAATGACGCAAAATGCATTACATCAACACGCACAACATCATGTACTAGAAGCATGCATTTTCAACCTTTTAGACACGTATTTCTGATGATATAAAGTGCACATAGCATAGTGTTTGTTTGCGTCCAATATCGCTGGACATACAGCTACACATATATTTTTCTATCTTGATGCAACCACCTGCTCTGTAATGAAACCAGTCACCTCAGACTGCAGAGAGAAGAGATAAGACAAGCCAGCTGACAGAGCCATTTTTGCCACGCCAGCAGGGCAGAGAGGAATTAAATTAGGTTCAGACAGATACTGCTTTTCAGCTTACGCATCTTCGGTACCCCCATGGGCATACATGCTTAGGGCCTGATTGAAGGTTTGACTAGTGTCTTTTGGCATGCAGAGGTCATTAGCTCTGCCATCCTGCTATTATTCCAGCTGCCAACTTTAGAGATGACCGTTGACCTGCCGGTCATCTTTGTACACTAAGAGGTACCGTCATCATCGCAGTTCCTTTCAAATGTTCTATGGCCCAGATTTACAAACATTAAGGGCCAGATGTAGCAAAATCCGATTTTGCGACTTGCAAATTGCGAGTCTGAGCGGCTCGCAATTTGCAAGTCGCAAAATCGGATGCAGAATGGTGTCTCAGACACCTTCTGCGAATCGCTATGGGGTCGCAAAAACCCACCTCATTAATATTAATGAGGTGGGTCGCATTTTGCGACCCCATAGGGATTCCCTGTACTCACAGGGATGGTGGCCTGCTGAAGTCATCAGACCTCCATGTCTGTGACTGCTTTTTAAATAAAGCAGTTTTTAAATTTATTTTGCAGCCCGTTTTCCTTAACCCCTTCGCTGCCAGGCCTTTTCCCCCTCCTGTGCCGAGCCTTTTTTTGGCTATTTGGAGCAGTTCGCGCTTAGGCCCTCATAACTTTTTGTTCACATAAGCTACCCACGCCAAATTTGCGTCCTTTTTTTCCAACATCCTAGGGATTCTAGAGGTACCCAGACTTTGTGGATTCCCCAGAAGGAGGCCAAGAAATTAGCCAAAAAACAGTGAAAATTTCGTTTTTTTCAAAAAAATTGGAAAAATGGGCTGCAGAAGAAGGCTTGTGGTTTTTTCCTTGAAAAGGGCATCAACAAAGGGTTTCCGGTGATAAAATCACCAGCTTCCCAGCTTTCAGGAACAGGCAGACTTGAATCAGAAAACCCAATTTTTCAACACAATTTTGGCATTTTACGGGGACATACTCCATTTTTACGATTTTTTGTGCTTTCAGCCTCCTTCCAGTCAGTGACAGAAATGGGCATGAAACCAACGCTGGATCCCAGAAACCGCAACATTTTTGAAAAGTAGACAAAAATCTGAATTCAGCAAGGGGTAATTTGTGTAGGACCTACAAGGGTTTCCTACAGAAAATAACAACTGAAAAAGAAAAATATTGAAATTGAGGTGAAAAAAACATCAATTTTTCTCTACGTTTTACTCTGTAACTTTTTCCAGCAATGTCAGATTTTCGAAAGCAATATACTGTTACGTCTGCTGGACTCTTCTGGTTGCTGGGATATATAGGGCTTATAGGTTCATCAAGAACTCTAGGTACCCAGAGCCAATAAATGACCTGCACCCTGCAGTGGGTTTTCAATCTATGCTGGGTATACAGCAATTCATTTGCTGAAACATAAAGAGTAAAAAATAGCTATCAAGAAAACCTTTGTATTTCCAAAATGGGCACAAGATAAGGTGTTGAAAAGCAGTGGTTATTTGCACATCTCTGAATTCCGGGGTGCCCATACTAGCATGTGAATTACAGGGCATTTCTCAAATAGACGTCTTTTTTACACACTGTCTTACAGTTGGAAGGAAAAAATGTAGAGAAAGACAAGGGGCAATAACACTTGTTTTGCTATTCTATGTTCCCCCAAGTCTCCCGATAAAAATGATACCTCACTTGTGTGGGTAGGCCTAGCGCCCGCGACAGGATATGCCCCAAAACACAACGTGGACACATCACAGAAAACAGAGCTGTTTTTAGCAAAGTGCCTACCTGTAGATTTTGGCCTCTAGCTCAGCCGCCACCTAGGGAAACCTACCAAACCTGTGCATTTCTGAAAACTAGAGACCTAGGGAAATCCAAGATGGGGTGACTTGTGTGGCTCGGACCAGGTTCTGTTACCCAGAATCCTTTGCAAACCTCAAAATTTGGCTAAAAAAACACATGTTCCTCACATTTCTGTGGCAGAAAGTTCTGGAATCTGAAAGGAGCCACGAATTTCCTTCCACCCAGCGTTCCCCCACGTCTCCTGATAAAAATGATACCTCACTTGTGTGGGTAGGCCTAGCGCCCGCGACAGAAAACGCCCCAAAGCGCAACGTGGACACATCCAAATTTGTGAAGGAAATTTTGCAAAGTGCCTACCTGTAGATTTTGGCTTGTAGCTCAGCCGCCACCTAGGGAAACCTACCAAACCTGTGCATTTCTGAAAACTAGAGACCTAGGGGAATCCAAGATGGGGTGACTTGTGTGGCTCGGACCAGGTTCTGTTACCCAGAAACCTTTGCAAACCTCAAAATTTGGCTAAAAAAACACATGTTCCTCACATTTCTGTGGCAGAAAGTTCTGGAATCTGAGAGGAGCCACGAATTTCCTTCCACCCAGCGTTCCCCCACGTCTCCCGATAAAAATGATACCTCACTTGTGTGGGTAGGCCTAGCGCCCGCGACAGGAAACGCCCCAAAGCGCAACGTGGACACATCCAAATTTGTGAAGGAAAACAGAGGTGTTTTTTGCAAAGTGCCTACCTGTAGATTTTGGCCTCTAGCTCAGCCGCCACCTAGGGAAACCTACCAAACCTGTGCATTTCTGAAAACTAGAGACCTAGGGGAATCCAAGATGGGGTGACTTGTGTGGCTCGGACCAGGTTCTGTTACCCAGAATCCTTTGCAAACCTCAAAATTTGGCTAAAAAAACACATGTTCCTCACATTTCTGTGGCAGAAAGTTCTGGAATCTGAGAGGAGCCACGAATTTCCTTCCACCCAGCGTTCCCCCACGTCTCCCGATATAAATGATACCTGACTTGTGTGGGTAATCCTAGCGCCCGCGACAGGAAACCCCCCAAAGCGCAACATGGACACATCCAAATTTGTGAAGGAAAACAGAGGTGTTTTTTGCAAAGTGCCTACCTGTAGATTTTGGCCTCTAGCTCAGCCGCCACCAAGGGAAACCTACCAAACCTGTACATTTCTAAAAACTAGAGACCTAGGGGAATCCAAGATGGGGTGACTTGTGTGGCTCGGACCAGGTTCTGTTACCCAGAATCCTTTGCAAACCTCAAAATTTGGCTAAAAAAACACATGTTCCTCACATTTCTGTGGCAGAAAGTTCTGGAATCTGAGAGGAACCACGAATTTCCTTCCACCCAGCGTTCCCCCACGTCTTCCGATAAAAATGATACCTCACTTGTGTGGGTAGGCCAAGCGCCCGCGACAGGAAACGCCCCAAAGCGCAACGTGGACACATCCAAATTTGTGAAGGAAAACAGAGGTGTTTTTTGCAAAGTGCCTACCTGTAGAATTTGGCCTGTAGCTCAGCCGCCACCTAGGGAAACCTACCAAACCTGTGCATTTCTGAAAACTAGAGACCTAGGGGAATCCAAGATGGGGTGACTTGTGTGGCTCGGACCAGGTTCTGTTACCCAGAATCCTTTGCAAACCTCAAAATTTGGCTAAAAAAACACATGTTCCTCACATTTCTGTGGCAGAAAGTTCTGGAATCTGAGAGGAGCCACAAATTTCCTTCCACCCAGCGTTCCCCCATCTCTCCCGATAAAAATGATACCTCACTTGTGTGGGTAGGCCTAGCGCCCGCGACAGGAAACGCCCCAAAGCGCAACGTGGACACATCCAAATTTGTGAAGGAAAACAGAGGTGTTTTTTGCAAAGTGCCTACCTGTAGATTTTGGCCTCTAGCTCAGCCGCCACCTAGGGAAACCTACCAAACCTGTGCATTTCTGAAAACTAGAGACCTAGGGGAATCCAAGATGGGGTGACTTGTGTGGCTCGGACCAGGTTCTGTTACCCAGAATCCTTTGCAAACCTCAAAATTTGGCTAAAAAAACACATGTTCCTCACATTTCTGTGGCAGAAAGTTCTGGAATCTGAGAGGAGCCACAAATTTCCTTCCACCCAGCGTTCCCCCATGTCTCCCGATAAAAATGATACCTCACTTGTGTGGGTAGGCCTAGCGCCCGCGACAGGAAACGCCCCAAAGCGCAACGTGGACACATCCAAATTTGTGAAGGAAAACAGAGGTGTTTTTTGCAAAGTGCCTACCTGTAGATTTTGGCCTCTAGCTCAGCCGCCACCTAGGGAAACCTACCAAACCTGTGCATTTCTGAAAACTAGAGACCTAGGGGAATCCAAGATGGGGTGACTTGTGTGGCTCGGACCAGGTTCTGTTACCCAGAATCCTTTGCAAACCTCAAAATTTGGCTAAAAAAACACATGTTCCTCACATTTCTGTGGCAGAAAGTTCTGGAATCTGAGAGGAGCCACGAATTTCCTTCCACCCAGCGTTCCCCCACGTCTCCCGATATAAATGATACCTGACTTGTGTGGGTAATCCTAGCGCCCGCGACAGGAAACCCCCCAAAGCGCAACGTGGACACATCCAAATTTGTGAAGGAAAACAGAGGTGTTTTTTGCAAAGTGCCTACCTGTAGATTTTGGCCTGTAGCCCAGCCGCCACCTAGGGAAACCTACCAAACCTGTGCATTTCTGAAAACTAGAGACCTAGGGGAATCCAAGATGGGGTGACTTGGGTGGCTCGGACCAGGTTCTGTTACCCAAAATCCTTTGCAAACCTCAAAATTTGGCTAAAAAAACACAGGTTCCTCACATTTCTGTGGCAGAAAGTTCTGGAATCTGAGAGGAGCCACGAATTTCCTTCCACCCAGCGTTCCCCCACGTCTCCCGATAAAAATGATACCTGACTTGTGTGGGTAGGCCTAGCGCCCGTGACAGGAAATGCCCCAAAGCGCAACGTGGACACAGCCAAATTGGTGAAGGAAAACAGAGGTGTTTTTTGCAAAGTGCCTACCTGTAGATTTTGGCCTGTAGCTCAGCCGCCACCTAGGGAAACCTACCAAACCTGTGCATTTCTGAAAACTAGAGACCTAGGGGAATCCAAGATGGGGTGACTTGTGTGGCTCGGACCAGGTTCTGTTACCCAGAATCCTTTGCAAACCTCAAAATTTGGCTAAAAAAACACATGTTCCTTACATTTCTGTGGCAGAAAGTTCTGGAATCTGAGAGGAGCCACGAATTTCCTTCCACCCAGCGTTCCCCCACGTCTCCCGATAAAAATGATACCTCACTTGTGTGGGTAGGCCTAGCGCCTGTGACAGGAAATGCCCTATAGCGCAACGTGGACACAGCCAAATTGGTGAAGGAAAACAGAGGTGTTTTTTGCAAAGTGCCTACCTGTAGATTTTGGCCTGTAGCTCAGCCGCCACCTAGGGAAACCTACCAAACCTGTGCATTTCTGAAAACTAGAGACCTAGGGGAATCCAAGATGGGGTGACTTGTGTGGCTCGGACCAGGTTCTGTTACCCAGAATCCTTTGCAAACCTCAAAATTTGGCTAAAAAAATACATGTTCCTCACATTTCTGTGGCAGAAAGTTCTGGAATCTGAGAGGAGCCACGAATTTCCTTCTACCCAGCGTTCCCCCACGTCTCCCGATAAAAATGATACCTCACTTGTGTGGGTAGGCCTAGCGCCCGTGACAGGAAATGCCCCAAAGCGCAACGTGGACACAGCCAAATTGGTGAAGGAAAACAGAGGTGTTTTTTGCAAAGTGCCTACCTGTAGATTTTGGCCTGTAGCTCAGCCGCCACCTAGGGAAACCTACCAAACCTGTGCATTTCTGAAAACTAGAGACCTAGGGGAATCCAAGATGGGGTGACTTGTGTGGGTCGGACCAGGTTCTGTTACCCAGAATCCTTTGCAAACCTCAAAATTTGGCTAAAAAAACACATGTTCCTCACATTACTGTGGCAGAAAGTTCTGGAATCTGAGAGGAGCCACGAATTCCCTTCCACCCAGCGTTCCCCCACGTCTCCCGATAAAAATGATACCTGACTTGTGTGGGTAGGCCTAGCGCCCGTGACAGGATATGCCCCAAAACGCAACGTGGACACATCACATTTTTTCATTGAAAACAGTGCCTACCTGTAGATTTTGGCCTCTAGCTCAGCCGGCACCTAGGGAAACATACCAAACCTGTGCATTTCTGAAAACTAGAGACCTAGGGGAATCCAAGATGGGGTGACTTGTGTGGCTCGGACCAGGTTCTGTTACCCAGAATCCTTTGCAAACCTCAAATTCTGTCTAAAAAAACACATTTTCCACACATTTCGGTGACAGAAAGTTCTGGAATCTGAGTGGAGCCACAAATTTCCTTCCACCCAGCGTTCCCCCAAGTCTCCCGATAAAAATGATACCTCACTTGTGTGGGTGGGCCAGGTGCCTGCAACAGAATAAGGCCCAAAACTTGTAGAGATAGAGGGGATAGCACAGCAAGTTTATAAGGACATACTCTTTTATACATCTTTAGACTGACTCTGCTTTAGGGACCCACATAAGTGAGGTGTCATTTTACTTGGGAGGCTGAGGGGAACACTGGGGAGTAGGAATTTTGTGCTGCAGTGGTGATCCTACGAAGAAAAGTAAGGAAAATATGCTTTTTTAAGCACATTTTGAGGTTTACAGAGGAGTCTGGGTAAGAAAATGTTGGGGGATCCACGCAAGCCACACCTCCCTGGACTCCTTGGGGTGTCTAGTTTTATAAAATGTCTGGGTTTGGTAGGTTTCCCTAGATGAAGGCCGCACACAGGACCAAAAACATAGGTGCCCTCTCCCCCCCAAACACAGGTAGTTTTGTAATATATCGTTTTGATGTGCCCACATACGTCCGTGATGTGCCAAACACTAAAATTTTGAAAAGAAACACAGTTAGGTTATGTGAAAAAGACCCCTCACCCACCAACCAAGTTGGTGGCATGCTTCATCATCGGGGTCCCACCTGAGGCACCTAGCGTGTCACAGGTCCGCTGCGATGCCTGATTACAGCAGAGCAGGTTTTGTCATTTTTACCACACATACTGGTTGGATTTGGCACGAGGGTGAGTGATGGTTCAGTGGATCAAATTTTACTAACAAGAGCTTTCACAAAAATGAAATGCACTGTTAGTAACTGAAAGGCAAAAAACTGAACCAATGACTCACAGCTCGTGAGCTGTAAAGCCGCGACAAGGCACCAACCGCTTTACAGTCCATTCACACAACTTTCATACATGACACACACAAGGCCATTCACACCGCCAGCCACGGGCCCAGCACATTACAACACTCACATCGACAGACAGCGCCACTCAAGGGCCCATCACTTACATATGCCCACATGCCTGATACAACAATCACACCAGCTGATGGGAGTGTGTGGACTGGTGTTTGGCTCGCAGTGTGTTGCAGTAGCCAACAGCAAGTCAATATGTACACTCTCAGCCAAGCCCCACTCCACCCACAATGGCACCATTTTTTTTTTTTTTTTTAACAGAGGAACCCCTAACTAAGTAGAAAGAATTACAAAACTACAAACACAAAAGCTCTAACTAAGAACATGACAGAAATGCTAACCATGAAACTAAACACATGAAAATACAAAACAGACATGAGTTTACACTCATGGTTGTTCCCAGAAATTCTTCTGGGTGTGGTAATTCTTAAAACAAGCACCGACACACAGCCCAGGCTTTGAAGGACAATCTGGGCAGTACATTTGAGTCTCCCTCCGGATACCTCTTCGAAAACACACTCTACATTTCTTAGCTGGAAAGTCTTTTTTGGGTGTGGGAGGAATGTGCTCAGCAAAGTGGCGATCTTTCAATCTAGCCACATCCTCCACCACTGCTCCTCTAGGAACTCTGGCCTGTTCCACCACAATAAGGCTCTCTATCACTGACTCCTGAAATTTCACAAATGTCATCTTTGACTCTGGAGACCTATCCCTAAACACAATAAAAGCATTGAAGGTTGCTAAGTGGAAGAGGTGAAGTGCTAACTTCTTATACCAAACGTAAGACTTACGAATAGCAGTATAAGGTTCCAACCTCTGGTCAACTCTATCTACACCTCCCATGTGCTTATTATAATCTAAAATGCACACAGGTTTGCGCACTTCAGCAACCTGGCCCTAAACAGTCACAGGGGAAGTACTCTCATCATGGATGGTACTTAGCATGTAGACATCCCTCTTGTCTGAAAATTTCAAAGCTAGCAGCTCCTCGTTCCGCAAGGCACAGCACTGTCCTCTCTCAAGTTTTTTACAGACAAGCTCCCTTGGATAGCCTTTCCGGTTAGAACGGATTGTGCCACAAGCAACTGTGTCCACTCTAAACAATTCCTTGAACAATTGCACACCAGTGTAGAAGTTATCTACATACAAATGGTGACCTTTGTTGAACAGTCGTCTACCAAGATGCCACACAATTTTCTCAGTAACTCCAAAAGTGGGAGGACAACCAGTGGGGTCAACATTGGAATCCCTACCAGTGTACACACGGAAACTATACACATATCCTGTCCTACTTTCAGACAGCATATACAATTTAATTCCATATCGTGCCCTTTTGCTAGGAATGTACTGCCTAAAAACCAAATGACCCTTGAAGAGGACCAAAGACTCGTCCACACTTAACTCTTTGCCTGGAACATAGACCTCCGAAAACCGATCTACAAAATGATCAAGGACAGGCCTATTCTTAAAAAGACGGTCAGAATCTGGGTGATCTTGTGGCAAGGCTAATGCATTGTCAACAAAATGCAGCATCCTAAGAAGAAGCAAATACCGATTACGACTCATGGTCGCTGGAAATATAGCTGTTGCCATCAAGGGACTAGTAGACCAATAAGAAGCCAGTGACGGCTTCCTTATCAACCCCATCAAAAAAGTCAAACCCAAAAACTTTTTTAACTCCTCCAAATTTGTGGGAATCCACTGGGCAGCTCTAGGGTGTGGCCTAAGTCTAGCAGCGTTGTCCCTCAAATGCTGCTCCGCATACAAATTAGTCTGCTCAACAATCTCTTCCAAAAACACATCATCCATGAATAACTCAAAGAAATTGATAGGCATAAAGTTCTCTGTATTGGCGTTACACCCCGGGAGACCAGTAAAGGCAGGCAACTCTGGCTGCTCCATGTTTGGGGCAACCCAGACATCAGGTCTTATAACGGGAAACCTTTCAGCCCCAGGTTGCTGCACTATTGGCACATCAATGTCCTCCTCTAAAACAGGCCCTTCATCTGCACTGAGTGTGGCTTCATCATCAGAAGATTCCCCTCCAAGAGAAACATCACTGCCAGAATCTCTGACTTCCTCCTCTGCCTCAGATGCAGAGTCCGTCTCATAGTCATGATCAGACTGTGACTCAAAAAGCATACCAACCACCTGCTGAGCGGTCATCCTGCGGCTAGCCATGATCTCTCCTGCTAAAATTAACTGGACAAATTCACCACCAACAACCAGCACTGTGTAAGACAAGTAACAAAGTGTAGCTTTGTTAGTAAGAGTTATAAACTCAAAAACTATACCGCTCACTTGCCTGAAAAAGCTTGATTCACCAGCTACTACACAGCAATCACCAATGATATCCCACTAAAAATAAAGAAAGAAAGGCAAATTAGAAATAAGACAAAACAAATATCATTGTGCACAAACCTAAGGACAATTTCACACACAATCCTGCATTTAGTACACCCCCTACAAACATGTCATTCATGCATGGCAACAATACTCCTTTGGAGAAAATTGTTTTTACTTACCTAAAACATGCAACTGTGCAAACTGCAGGTCAACCACCGCCAAAACCGCAAGGAGCCACAGCAAATAAAGCAAAAGCTTTGAACTAGAACAAAAAGGAGGAAAACATTTTTTATCACAAATGCAAAGACTTCTTCAGTTGACAAACACCCCACCATCAAACATTTAGAAATTGGTGCCTAAGTGGATTCTGCCATAGGGGCAGATGGGCCTACTAATAAAATAGGCCTGTCTACCCCAAGGAAGCCAGAAAATACCTTTAGTAGTGTGTCCCCATGGAGAGCGACCCTTGCCAAAGGGGACAGCCCTAAAAACAAACAAAAAAAAACCACACACAACACTATCCCTGGTGCCTAAGTGGCTTCTACCCCCCTTGGGGGCAGGTGGGCCTAACAAAATAGGCCCATCTGCCCCCAGGGGGTGTAGAAATGGCCAACAGGTCAATGCCTCCCTTGGGGGGGCGCCCCGTGACCAAGGGGACGCCCCCCCCACAAAAATAAACAAATAAAAAAAAATCCCTGGCGTTCTAGTAGTTTCTGCCCCCCTTGGGGGCAGACCAGCCTAAAAATAATAGGCTGATCTGTCTCCAAGGGGTGCAGAAATGGCCTGGGTACATGTGCCCCCAAAGTGGGGGGCGACCCTTGCCCAAGGCCCCCCCCATCCACTAACACACACACACACACACACTATCCCTGGTGTCTAAGTGGCTTCTGCCCCCCTTGGGGGCAGGTGGGCCTAAGAAAATAGGCCCATCTGCCCCCAGGGGGTGTAGAAATGGGCAACAGGTCAATGCCCCCCTTGGGGGAGGCGCCCCGTGACCAAGTGGACGCCCCCCACAAAAATAAACAAATTTAAAAAATCCCTGGCGTTCTAGTGGTTTCTGCCCCCCTTGGGGGCAGACCAGCCTAAAAATAATAGGCTGATCTGTCTCCAAGGGGTGCAGAAATGGCCTGGGTACATGTGCCCCCAAAGTGGGGGGCGACCCTTGCCCAAGGCCCCCCCCATCCACTAACACACACACACACACTATCCCTGGTGTCTAAGTGGCTTCTGCCCCCCTTGGGGGCAGGTGGGCCTAAGAAAATAGGCCCATCTGTCCCCAGGGGGTGTAGAAATGGGCAACAGGTCAATGCCCCCCTTGGGGGGGGGGCGCCCCGTGACCAAGGGGACGCCCCCCCCACAAAAATAAACAAATAAAAAAAATCCCTGGCGTTCTAGTGGTTTCTGCCCCCCTTGGGGGCAGACCAGCCTAAAAATAATAGGCTGATCTGTCTCCAAGGGGTGCAGAAATGGCCTGGGTACATGTGCCCCCAAAGTGGGGGGCGACCCTTGCCCAAGGCCCCCCCCATCCACTAACACACACACACACACACACACACACTATCCCTGGTGTCTAAGTGGCTTCTGCCCCCCTTGGGGGCAGGTGGGCCTAACAAAATAGGCCCATCTGGCCCCAGGGGGTGTAGAAATGGCCAACAGGTCAATGCCTCCCTTGGGGGTGCGCCCCGTGACCAAGGGGACGCCCCCCCACAAAAATAAACAAATTTTAAAAAATCCCTGGCGTTCTAGTAGTTTCTGCCCCCCTTGGGGGCAGACCAGCCTAAAAATAATAGGCTGATCTGTCTCCAAGGGGTGCAGAAATGGCCTGGGTACATGTGCCCCCAAAGTGGGGGGCGACCCTTGCCCAAGGCCCCCACCATCCACTAACACACACACACACAAAGACTATCCCTGGTGTCTAAGTGGCTTCTGCCCCCCTTGGGGGCAGGTGGGCCTAAGAAAATAGGCCCATCTGCCCCCAGGGGGTGTAGAAATGGGCAACAGGTCAATGCCCCCCTTGGGGGGGCGCCCCGTGACCAAGGGGACGCCCCCCCACAAAAATAAACAAATAAAAAAAAATCCCTGGCGTTCTAGTAGTTTCTGCCCCCCTTGGGGGCAGACCAGCCTAAAAATAATAGGCTGATCTGTCTCCAAGGGGTGCAGAAATGGCCTGGGTACATGTGCCCCCAAAGTGGGGGGCGACCCTTGCCCAAGGCCCCCCCCATCCACTAACACACACACAATCCCTGGTGTCTAAGTGGCTTCTGCCCCCCTTGGGGGCAGGTGGGCCTAACAAAATAGGCCCATCTGTCCCCAGGGGGTGTAGAAATGGGCAACAGGTCAATGCCCCTCTTGGGGGGGCGCCCCGTGACCAAGGGGACGCCCCCCCACAAAAATAAACAAATAAAAAAAAATCCCTGGCGTTCTAGTAGTTTCTGCCCCCCTCGGGGGAAGACCAGCCTAAAAATAATAGGCTGATCTGTCTCCAAGGGGTGCAGAAATGGCCTGGGTACATGTGCCCCCAAAGTGGGGGGCGACCCTTGCCCAAGGACCCCCCCATCCACTAACACACACACACACTATCCCTGGTGTCTAAGTGGCTTCTGCCCCCCTTGGGGGCAGGTGGGCCTAAGAAAATAGGCCCATCTGTCCCCAGGGGGTGTAGAAATGGGCAACAGGTCAATGCCCCCCTTGGGGGGGGCGCCCCGTGACCAAGGGGACGCCCCCCCACAAAAAAAAACAAATAAAAAAAAAAAACTGGCGTTCTAGTGGTTTCTGCCCCCCTTGGGGGCAGACCAGCCTAAAAATAATAGGCTGATCTGTGTCCAAGGGGTGCAGAAATGGCCTGGGTACATGTGCCCCCAAAGTGGGGCGCGACCCTTGCCCAAGGCCCCCCCCCATCCACTAACACACACACACACTATCCCTGGTGTCTAAGTGGCTTCTGCCCCCCTTGGGGGCAGGTGGGCCTACAAAAATAGGCCCATCTGCCCCCAGGGGGGGCAGAAATGGCCAACAGGTCAATGCCCCCCTTGGGGGGGCGCCCCGTGCCCAAGGGGACGCCCCCCCACAAAAATAAACACATAAAAAAAAATCCCTAGCGTTCTAGTGGTTTCTGCCCCCCTTGGGGCAGATCAGCCTAAAAATAATAGGCTGATCTGCCCTCAAGGGGGGCAGAAATGGCCCTAAAAGACATGCCCCCCAAAGGGGAGCGACCCTTGCTCAAGGGGGCGCCCCCCCATCCACTACACACACAATCCCTGGTGCCTAAGTGGCTTCTGCCCCCCTTGGGGGCAGATGGACCTAAAAACAATAGGCCGATTTGCCCCCAAGGGGGGCAGGAAAGGCCAACAGTTCTCTGCCCCCTTGGGGGGGCGCCCCTTGCCCAAGGGGGCACCCCCCCCCACATAAATACACATCAAAATAAAAAAAAACTGGTGATCTAGTGTTTTCTGCCCCCCTTGGGGGCAGATCTGGCTAAAAAGTAGCCAATCTGCCCTCAAGGGGGGCAGAAATGGCCCTAAAAGACATGCCCCCCAAAGGGGAGCGACCCTTGCCCAAGGGGGCGCCCCCCCATCCACTACACACACAATCCCTGGTGCCTAAGTGGCTTCTGCCCCCCTTGGGGGCAGATGGACCTAAACAAAATAGGCCGATCTGCCCCCAAAGGGGGCAGAAAAGGCCAACAGTTCTCTGCCCCCTTGGTGGGGGTGCCCCTTGCCCAAGGGGGCACCCCCCAACACATAAATGCAAAAAAAATTATAAATCCCTGGTGATCTAGTGTTTTCTGCCCCCCTTGGGGGGCAGATCTGGCTGAAAAGTAGCCAATCTGCCCCCAAGGGGGGCAGAAAGGGCCTAAGAAATTGCCCCCTAAAGGGGAGCGACCCTTGCCCAAGGGGCCGCTCCCTGCAAGCCGAAATCGGCAAATATATACAAAAAAAACAATCCCTGGTGTCTAGTGGGCATTCCTGCTGCCCGATCGCAATGCGATCGGGCAGCAGGAATGCTCAAAGAGACACCGGGGGAAAGGAAAAGCCTTTCCTTTTCCCCGGTGCCTCTTTCTAGAAAGCCCCCCACCCACCGGGAAGAGATTCTTACCTCTTCCTTTCTCGCCGCACAGGAAGCAAATGGCTTCCTGTGCGGCGAGAACCCCATAATGAAGTCAGCGCGCGATCGCGCGCTGATGTCATTATGGGGGGGTGGGGGGGTCGGGGCTGGAAGGGGAAGGGCTTCCCCTTCCATCCCTGACTTTGGGGGGTGGGGGAAGCACACAGAGGGAGCGAGAGCGCTCCCTTTGGGCTGTGTGCCGAGGACGTAGTGGTTACGTCCTCGGCACAGCAGCACTGTGCCGCGGGACGTAACCACTACGTCCGCGGCACAGAAAGGGTTAAAGGAAAACGAGTTGCAAAATTAAAAAAAATACTGAAACCATTTGGTTTAGTTTTTTCAGTGTAGGCAGTGGTCCATTGGACCATTGCCTGCTCTGAAAAAACATTCTGGGCAACATTCACAAAGGGGAAGGGGTCCCATGGGGACCCATTACCTTTTGAGAATGGGTTACCACCAGTGTGACACTGGTGGTAACTGCGAATCGCTTTGCGACCGCATTCGCGGTCACAAAGCAATTCTGCATTGCGATGCGAGTCGCAAATAGGAAGGGAACACCCCTTCCTATTTGCGAGTCGCATTCACAATTTGCGAGTCGGTACCGACTCGCAAATTGTGAATGAGCATTGCATAAGGCTGTTTGCATGGCCAAACTGCGATTTTCGCAGTTTGCACCATGCAAACGGCTTCCTACATCTGGCCCTTAATGTCATGCAAGTGGTGTTGCTGCGCAGCATTGTGGGAAAGTGAGAGCAGAGCTGCACCATATTTTAAAAGAAATGATGCAGTTCTCCTCTTTCCCTGCACTAACACACTTTGGGCAACCTAGCACACACTGTTGTGCCACAGTGCTAGGGTCCCTATATTATGGTCAGGATAGTTTTTGGGCAGGAAGGGTATCTTTCTCTACATAAAATGCCCTTAAAAGCTTTTCCTCTTTGGATGTGTGCTGCAGAATGCAGCACATATGCAAAAATAAAAAAAGGAACAATAGAGAAAGTTCTTATCGTTACACAAGCCTCAGGCAGGTGTACCATTTTGGTGCAAACCCATGACTACGACTCTCTGTGAATATGAGTTTGCTCAAAATTCATGGATGAATGCTCGGGAACAGCCATGCACCACCCAAGGAATGCCCCCTTACACAAAGTAACGCAACAGCACAATTCGCTGTGTGGTGTCACCTTTTTCTCTTTTTTGAAAAGCAATGCAAATCAACATTTGAGTTGCTTTGTAAATAGACATTTATATTGCTTTATAAATATCAAAATCGTTTTGCATCAGGTCTGTGTCAAAATAGTAACATAAACCCAATGCACAATCTTTCTAAAGAGGGGTTGGCCATCATCCGTTTTGAGCACTAACCACCAAGCTATTACATTTTTTGTTGTTTTCCAAAACCAAACACTCAAAGTGAGTGTTGGTTTAAAAAAAAAATAATATTAATGACGCACACTCATCTCCCAGGATGTGGTGGCCTTTATTGTTTCTTATGTGTCCCGCATCACCAAGTTTCTCCTGGCCATGACGGTCAGGAAAATAAAATATTAAAATTTTCATCCTATATAAGGTGGACGGTGTAATGTCCTTCCTCTGACAGTCCCTGCTCCATAGGGCCTCCAAGAGCCTGGAAGACACAGCCAAGTCCTAGCACTGGTGGCTTTCTCAAGTTTAGGCGGGGCAAAGTGAATGTTTGTGTTCTTTCACAAAGTTCTGCCCCATTCGCGAATTAAAAAAGATAATTGATTATGCAATGTTTCAAATTTTCTCCCTGGTATAGTGATAAAAAATGAAAGGAGTTATTGGGTTTTAATTCATTATTTACTGTGGGCCTGATTCACAAAGGGCCAAAGCATCCATGGAGGAAACCCCACAGTCCTGGCGGGGGAGGGCAAACTCAGGGCAGGACTTCCGCCCTGCAGTTTTCAATTGTAGAGGTCTCACCATGAGTGCAGATCCCCCACCACAACCGTGGGGCCTCTGCCAAGATTGGAGATGCCCTTTGTGAATTGGACCCTAAGTGCGTATTTTCTAGTCTTCCATATTGAACAGCAATACAAACAGCATTTAACTACTGAATTTAAAATATTACACACATTTCATTTCAAATTACTAAAGAGCTCGTACAGACAATTCTTCCTCTATTAAAAGCTAGCGAAACACTTTAGCTCTTTATCAGTACATTTCTCAAATATTGTTGTGACTCAACAATGTGAAATATAACAATAGAAAATGTATCATTCTTTCTTCGAAATCTCTCTGTAATACCCGATTTGCATTGATTAAACAAATATCTTTTGAAGAACATGGCCACTGTTTCTGATTCTTACTGGATTTTTGTTTATACCTATAGAGTCATCATTGTGATGCTGCTTTTACCATAAGAATACAATATGTCCTATATATCCAAATTGCAAAAGGAAATATGCTATTTCTATGGAAGTGGTTGTTGTGAGGTTATTTTAATGAGCTTTTATGGGCACGGTATTTTAGCAATAGGCCTGCTACTTCTGCCCTTTAGCCTAATAATAATTCATTTTAATTTCTGAGCAGAAGCTTCATTCTGCAGTGATGTTTTATTTCTTTTATCTCATACACTTTTAGCCTAGGAACTGTTTTCATTTTTCTGAGCAGGACATTCTCGTTCTGTACCTCGTTCATGGCAGTACCTGATATTGTTGTCAGTACAAAGTAGGAACACCACAATCTTTGCCACCTCACAAGAAACAGACTTATTCTTGGATTAGAACAGTTTTCTCAGAACACAGGCTTTTTTATTATAAAACATCCCTCTGTCCCCTAGACATTACAGGGAGAGTTCTAGCCAGAAAATTGCCACCGCATACTCTCCCTTCACTGCAGCTGTCTGCTGAGACTTGATATCTTTTCCACCTACATGAGAAAGGACACTCAGTAAGACCAACAGCCCTCTTCGCTACTACCACATCCAGTTATGGGGGATGGTGTCTTCCTATGGATCCTGGAGGGTGGATTACGGGTAACAATGCTGTGCTCTAGTAGTACATTGGAAGCGTAGGTAGGAATTTTAACCCATAGCTTTCTGAGACTATGGTGGCATTTTTTATATTTCACTTTCCTTGTCACTGCATTGCTATTATTCTGTTTTATCATCCTATTCATTACAGTACATGCTATTTTATCTAGAACACAGATTCAACAAAGCAGACTGAGCCAATTTCTGCTTCTGTTTGTCTTTGCATGTGTGAGACGAATGCAGCTGAGAGAAACAGCTGAGATCTGTAAACCCACGATATCCCTGAGAAATCAGAATGTCATGTGTATGGCTGCCACAAACCACTGCCACTTCCCGGTGTTGGTGAGGTACTGTTAGCTGGCCTGAAGGGTAAGGTTGACAGTTGTCACACAGTGAGGAGCTGGACTTCCCACAACCTGCTTGCGCTGCCATCCGAAACCAGCAGTCTCATTTAGTATAATGAGAGCCAAACACGACATGGTGCCACCAACGATTTGTCAGGCATTGAACTACAGATCTCACTGAGTATCTCTCCCTCACTACATGTTAAAGGCACCCCAATACTATATACAGAGACATCCATGGTATTGAGGATTTCCTCTTCAGCTAGATAGGTAGCACCTATTGTAGACTGAAGGTTGTTCAAGATTGAACCTTAAAATGATTAATCTCTCTTTGGTGTCCTTATCTCTGAACCACTACATTTACTATTGCAAACCAGCAGGAGGTGTTACTTGCAGTAAATATTAGACCCTCCTCACTAATCCTCTATAAAATAATGCCCTCACAGCCCAGAGGGGTGCTGTTACATTTGTGGTTGAGGCTAATCCAGCCCATAGAACAAAAAGGTTCTACTCTTGCGTCAATTTTCCATCATTTGATAGCAACACTAATACATTTCATCATTTAACACATGCTAATACACTTGCATAATACACAGCATACGCATACATAGAGACACCTCCATCTTTTTAAGACCACCAGAAGTGGCTTGATGGCTCCCTAATACATACAACACTACATGTTAGGCTAGCTCCTCTGATTGATGACGGCCCCACCTAGCCTTAATTGGCCACATATACACCACATCCTGATGCAGGCACCTTGGCAGTAGCTGAGGTTCACCGCTTATATATTGAATTTGTAACAATATGTAGACACTTTGTACCGATATGTAATGTCAATGTTAAATACAAACTCAGCACGCACTGCTTCAGCGCAATTGCATGCAGGCACACCAGGCATTAACCCTGCAACGGTGTATTCGATCATGGATAAAGTACCCACAAAACATGAAGAAATTCAGTTTTGGCTAGCTCAGAAAATAAATGTACATGAAGCTGTGTTTCCCTATACTGGACCCCATGATAAACACAGAATTCTCACTATATGGTTGTCATTTGGAATGTTTCCCACAGTGGATAACTGCAACAGGTGGGGCATGGTATTTGCCACGTGCTATATTACTACACACGGTATACCTACACTTGCCAATCTCCCGAAAGTGTTAAAAACGAATGCAAGATGAATACAGGGCTGCACCTACCTTGGATTTGGGCATGGAATTAATGGGCAATTTTGCTACAGTGTCCTCAATAATATTAAGTAACATTAAAGGGGAAACAGTAGCATTAGAATTGTCCATGTGACACCAGGATGTTCCTTTAACAAGGCCAAGAACGCAAGCTGCCTACAATTATGACAAAACTGTTAGACCTGGCAGCCTTAGGGTGGTCATCCCACAGCATTTTGGCTGCCTCACTCCAATTTTCGGACACTGTTTTTGCTGGTTTTAGGACTCTGTGCACTTTACCAGTGCTAACCAGTGCTAAAGTGCATGTGCTCTCTCCCTTAAACCATGGTAACATTGGATCATACCCAAATGGCGTATTTGATCTACTTGTAAGTGTCTAGTAATGTGCACTACATGTTCCCAGGGCCTTTAGATTGAATGCTACTAGTGAACCTCCAACACTGGTTGTACCACCCACATAAGTAGCCCCTCAACCACATCTCAGGCCTGCCATTGCAAGGGCTGTGTGTGCAGTTTCACTGCCACTTCGACTTAGCATTTAAAAGAACTTGCCAAGCCTTAAACTCACCTTTTTCTACATATACGTCTTCCCTAAGGTAGGCCCTAGGTAACCCAGAGGGAAGGGTGCTATGCAGGTAAAAGGCAGGACATATATATGTGTGTTTTATATGTCCTGGTAGTGGAAAACTCCTAAATTTGTTTTCTACTGCTGTGAGGCCAGTTCATTTCATAGGCTAACATTAGGGCTACCCTCATATACTGTTTGAGTGGTAGATTCTGATCAGAAATGGGTAAACAGGTAATATTTAGTATGGCCAGAATGGTAATACAAAATCCCTCTTATTGGTGAAATTGGATTTTATATTACTATTTTAGAAATGCCACTTTTAGCAAGTGAGCATTTCTCTGCACTTAAAATCTATCTGTGCCTTACAACCTGTCTCTAATCCACGTCTGGGCTGGGCTGGTTGACAGCTCCCTTGTGCATTTCCCCCAGACCACCACAAACACAGGCTACTCAGTCCTACCTGCACTCATCTGCATACTGAATGTGTTTTCCTGGGCTGGAAGGGTGGAGTGGCCTGACAATTGCATTTCAAACGCTAGTGGCCTTCCCTCACTCAATAGAATGACAAATCCCCTACTGGGACCCTGGTATACAGACCTGTACTGAAAGGGGACCTTGTGCACTTCAAAACCACTCTTTGAGGCCCTCCCCCATTTCAAAGGCACTTTTGGGTATTTAAACTGGGTCCCTGACCCCACCAACTCAGACACTTCCTGGGACAGACACTCTGAACTAGATCCTGCAACCTGCCAAGAGGAGCTGCCTGGCTGCCCAAAGAACTCACCTGGGCTGCTTTGCTGTGAAGGACTGCTGCCTTGCTGGCCTCTGGCTCGGCTGAGAAGTGCTCTCCAAGGGCTTGGATTGAGCTTGCCTCCTGTTCCTGAAGTCTTAGGGCCAAAAAGGCTTCTATTTTACAAGGAAACTCCTTGTGCGGCAAAATTCGATGCACAGCCTGGCAGAAACGATGCACCACCTGCCCAGCAGTGAAAGAATCACCGCATCATCGAACTGGAACAATGCAGCCCAGCTCCCCAAGTGGAGATCAACGTAGCGCCTGCATTGCAAACAGAACATCAATGCACAGCCATAGTGGATCGATGCATCGCCAAGCCGGAACGATGCAGCCTGACTCCCTTTGTGAGGAATCGACGCAGTGCCTGCCATGCGACAGAAACTTTGATGCATTGCCATACCAGATCAATGCAGCACTTGTGACTTCGTCCAGCATGCCCAGAATTCCACGCATCATTCCTGGGTGTCAAAAGACACCGCATCGCATTGAGGATCCAAGCCTGCACACCAAAAATCGATGCAAAGCCCTTTCTGCATGGAAAGAATTGACGCATCATCTGTGTGCATCCAGAAATACGATGCACACCTTTCTTTTCCCATGCATCCCCTTCTCTGCTGTCTTTGTGCGTTTCATTTTGATGCATACCAGGTACTTTGTTCACACAAGAGACATTTGTTGATTTTTAAAGACTTATGGCTCTTCTCATCATTGCAAAAGTGATGTTTCAAATTGTGCTCATCAAATCTTGATTGTTTTGAGTGTAATTTACTCAGAAAAATATCTTACATTTTTCTAAACCTGTGTGGTGTATTTTTGTGGTGTCTTCACTGTGTTACTGAATGATTTATTGCATAAATACTTTACACATTGCCTTCTAAGTGAAGCCTGGCTGCTCAGTGCCAAGCTATCAGAAGGTGGGCACAGGATAATTTGGATGGTGTGTGACTTACCCTGACTAGGATTGTGGTCCCTATTTGGACAAGTGTGTATTTGTCTGCCAACTAGAGACCCCATTTGTAACAGAAACCTATTCAAGTGTAGGTCGGGTTAGTTTGGGAGCCAGACCTAGTAAACCTCAATAACAAGGTAAATCTCAAACGGATTCTACCAAGCAAGCAACTGAGGCTTCTAAAAATGCTGGGATAAATAAAAACAAATATTTAAAAAAGAAATGGGAGAATCTCCACATTCTGAGACCCCTGAGAAACGAAATAACTTAAGAAATAGTGATAATATTAAAACTCCTGATAGACATCAATACACTGATACACACCAATCTCATTCCTTTCAAGGCTCACCAGATAAACGTAGTGAGAAAGGTTGGTGATCAGAACAACAAACAGAATACATGAAACCGAAACAAATTCACAACACTCAGCAGAAATTTCAGTTAAAAAAGAAGAGAAACTTCCACAACAAAAACCCCAATTAAAAAAGAAGAAGGTGGCTGCTATTTCAGCACGAAATGCCACAGAAAATGAGAGCTTTATATGAGAACAGTAGGCACTGCCTCTGCTAGACAGCACAGCAGAGGTCATAATAGTTTGCCAGGGTCTTAAAGCTGGAAGATGAAAGCAACTGACCACTTCATTGAAGTTGAGACTGGGGACATGCACACCCCCCCCCCAATAGAGTGTATAAAACGAAAATACAATTAGAGGGAGACACTGAACACACAAATGATATAATATTTTGGAAATGATTAACTGGCATTTGTAACATTTTGTTGGCCTAAAAAGATGGGCCCCCATTTATTATAACTAATGCCCCTGAGAGGTGGTGGTACCCTGGGTTGTGGGGGGAGCCGATGGGCCTCCCCTACAGCTAAACTGATTTTCCCTGGGGAGGTGAATGTGCCCAAATCACGGGGGCTGCTTGCCCACCGCATATATCAAAAAAATTGCCCCAGGGAGGTGGTGGAACCCAGGGCTGTGGGGGGGGGCCTGAAGGCCCCCCCACTCAAAATTAATAATGGCCCCAGGACTTGGCACACACGGGGGACTATCAAAAAAAGCACCTTGTTATTTTAAAAAAAAATTGCCACAAATTCGCAAATGTGCGATTTCACAACAAAAAATAATTTAAAAAATGATTTTCACCTCTGCAGTCATTGTGTCCCTACCTTCGCCCCTTTTCTGTTTTTTTCATTTTTTTACTGGGACTCGGCTGAAGCCGAGCCCCAGATGGCTGGCAACACTTCTTGGTTTGAAGTGTTGGTAGCCAATCAGAGCTGTACATTTTGCTGCACGAACTTGGCTTTGTTTGTGAATACTACACTGCCAGAGATATACACATTTGAACTTCTCTAAAGTTCTCAAAAACTCCTGAACCGATTTGCACCAAATATGCATGACTAAACTGCATGATCAACCACAAGATCACTTCAAAACTGAGTGAGTTTCCATCTAACTAATGATCTTGCAAGATAGCTCATAACAACTGATTCTAAAACATTTCACATCAATTTCATGATTCATTGAGGGTAGATCTATCAAGGGGCATATTTACAAGTTTTTGGCCCAGGGTAGCGCCGCAAGCCTTCGTGCTGCACTGCGTCAAAAGAAAAGGGCAGGAATGCACCGTATCTATAAGATACAGGGGGTCATACTGACTCCCGCCGGCGGCGGTAACCACACGCCCGGCGGGAGCCGCCGAATGACCACACCGCGGTCAAATGTCTGCGGCAGTCATTCTGAGTTTCCCGCTGGGCTGGCGGGCGACCGCCAGCAGGCCGCCCGCCAGCCCAGCGGGAAACCCCCTTCCACAAGGATGCCGGTTCCGAATGGAGCCGGCGGAGTGGAAGGGGTGCGACAGGTGCAGTTGCACCCGTCGCGATTTTCAGTGTCTGCCACGCAGACACTGAAAATCTATGTGGGGCCCTGTTAGGGGGCCCCTGCAATGCCCATGCCAATGGCATGGGCACTGCAGGGGCCCCCAGGGACCCCACGACACCCGTTACCGCCATCCTGTTCCTGGCGGTGAAAACCGGCAGGAACAGGATGGCGGTAAGGGGGTCGGAATCCCCATGGCGGCGCTGCTTGCAGCGCCGCTGTGGAGGATTCCCTGGGGCAGCGGGAAACCGGCGGGACACCGTCAGTTTCCCGTTTCTGACCGCAGCTGTACCGCCGCGGTCAGAATGCCCATGGAAGCACCGCCAGCCTGTTGGCGGTGCTTCCGCGGTCGTTGGCCGCCAGTGTCAGAATGACCCCCACAGTGTCTTTCTGCCGTTCTCCACTGCGCTGTCACACAATGGTCTGTGCAAAGCAGGCAAGGTTTTTTTGTTTGTTATTTTTTTCCCGCGCCCTCTGTGAGAGGAATGTCACAAGATATCGAATTAGGTTCAGACAGATACTGCTTTTCAGCTTAAGCATCTTCATTACCCCCCACCAATGGGCACAAATGCGTAGGGCCTGATTGAAGGTTTGACTAGTGTCTGTTGGCATGCAGAGGACATTAGGTCTGCAATCCTGATGTTACTCCAGCTGCCAAATTTAAAGATGATTGCTGACCCGCCGGTCATCTTTGTACACTAAGAAGTACCGTCATCACTGCAGTTCCTTTCAATGTTACGGCCTAGATTTCCAAACATTTAATGTCATGCAAGTGATGTTGCTGTGCTGTATTGTGGGAAAGTGAGAGCAGAATGGCACCATATTTTAAAAGAAACTACGCAGTTCTGCACTTTCCCTGCGCTAACGCACCTTGGGCTGCCTAGCAGACACTCTTGTGGGTCCCTATATTATGGTCAGGATAGATTTTGTGCAGGAAGGGTATTTCTCTATACAAAAAATACCCTTGAAGGCTTTTCCTCTTTGGATATGTGCTGCAGAATGCAGCACACATGCAAAAAGCAAATAAGGAAAAACAGAGATATTTCTTATCCATTTTGACGTAACCCCAAGACTACCACTCTCTGTAAATATAAGTCTGTGTCAAACTCCATGGATGAATGCTGAGGAACAGCCATGTATCACCCAAGGAATGCCTCCTTATACAAAGTAACTCAACAGCACAATTCGCTGTGTGGTGGTACCCTTTTTTTTTTCTTTTTACAAAACAATGCAAATCAACATTTGTGTTGCATTGTAAAAATATATTTATATTGCTTTGTAAATACCAAAAACTATTTTGCATCAGGTCTATGCCAACATAGTGGCACAATCCCAATGCAAAATCTTTAGAAACGGGGATAGTTATCATCAGTTTTGAGCACTAGCCACCAAACTATTACATTTGTTTTGTTGTCCAAAACCAAACACTCAAAGTGTGTGTTAGTTTTTTGAATAAAAAAACGAATGACCCTCATTCATCTCCTAGGATGTGGTAGTCATTACTGTTTTATACATGTCCTGCATCATCAAGTTTTTCTTGGCCATGACGTTCAGGAACAAAAAGACATTAAGATGTCCACCTTATATAAGGTATACAGTGTAATGTCCTTCTTCTGATAGTCCCTGCTCCATAGGACCTACACAACCCTGGAAGGCACATCTAATTCCTACCACTGGTAGCGTTCTCATTTTAGATACGGCAAAGTGAATTTTGGTGTTTTTTCACAAAATTCTGCCCCATTGGTGAATTAAAAAGATAATTGATTATGCAATGTTTCATATTTTCTGCCAGATGTAGTGACAAACAATGAAAGGAGTTCTTGGGTTGTAATTCATTTTTTACTGTGAGTCTGATTCACAAAGAACTGCAGCACTCATGGAGGAAGCACCACAGTCATGGGGGCACAAACTCATAGCGGGACTTCCACACTGCAGTTTCTCATTACAGAGGTCCCACCATAAGTGCAGCGCCCCCACCATAACTGCGGGGCCTCTGCCACATTTCAAGAGGTCCTTTGTGAATTGGTCCCTAAGAGCGTATTTTCTAGTTTTTGATATTGAACAACAATAGAAAAAGCGTATAACTGCTGAATTTAAAATATTACGCACCTTTCATTTCAAATTACTAAAGTGCTCGTACAAGCAAGTCCTCCCCTATTGATAGATAGCAAAACAATTTAGCTTGTTATCACTGCATTTCTCAAATACTTTTCCAACTCAACAAAATTGGAGTATAGCACTAGAAAATGTATCCTTCTTTATTCGAAATCTCACAGTAATACCAGATTTGCATTGATTAAACATATCTTTTGAAGAAAATGCCCACTGTTTCTGCATCTTATTGGATTTATTTTTATGCCTATTAGAGTCATCACTGTGGCATTGCTTTTACCACAAGAACACAATGGGCCAGACTTCCGAGGCCCTTGCGCCCCTTCGCTCCACATTTGCAGCAAAACTTTTGCTGCAAATGTAACGCAAATGGGCCACTACCATATCTCCATATTTACAAGGTGACGCAAACTAGGTTTGCACCACCTTGTAAGCCCTTTGCACCACAACATATATATTGTATATGCATGATGTATGACTACATGCTGATTTTATAGCAGCTACCCGATTTGGTTACTCATTTCAAAGATTGGATAGAATCACAGGTAGAGGAGGTGGGTTGGCGATTATTTTTAAGTCCTTTTTGTCCTGTCAGTGGGGAGCCATAAATGTTGCATCGGAGATTTATGAGGCTGTCTGCTTCAAAATGTATCAGAAAAACATTATGCTTTTTGATGGATTGTTGGTCTATCGCTCCCTGGGATCTAGTTCTACTTTTCTGCATTACTGGCCATCCATTATTGAGCCAATAACTATGACTTCTAAATGTATTGTATTGGGTGACTTCAACATTCATTTGTGATAATCAGGAGCCACATGTTAATGAATTCCTAAATCTAATGCAAATTGTGACTGGAATTTACAAGTCACAACAGCCACTCATATGGCAGGCCACCTACTCGATGGGATATTTGCCAGTCAAAATGATCTTGTTTTGTTACAAAATAGGGCTTTGGACTGGACTGACCACTATCTCCTTATCTTTAGACTGATGAATCTATCATCCCCCCAGGATGTCAATTCTTCTTTGAAACCAGTTAGACATTGGAACAGTATCAAGGAGCAACAATTAAGACCAGCACTGGTTTCAGACTGGGAAGCAGCAAAGAAAGTCTCTTTGTCAGCTATAGATAAGTTCAATCAGGGGATCAAAATAGCTATTGATCAGGTGGCCCTGCTTGGAAGTCCTCAATTTTGAGGGAAGAAAAAGTTTAGTTGCCCATGGTGCACCAATGACTTCAAGAATTTGCAGAGGAAATACAGCCAACAAGAACAGAGGTGGAAACTAGATTTCAACGCTAAGGAAAAAGGAAAGCTTAGAGCTACCCTTAGTGTTTACAAAGACATGATTAATAAAGCCAAAACCGAGTTCTATTCACGGAAAATTAATGCAGCATCAAATGCTCCTAGAGAACTCTTTAAAGTAGTACGTTCTCTTACGATTCCTACTATACCTCCAGAGTTGGAGAATTCTCAAGAATTCTGCAATAAGGTTGCCACTTTTTTTTTTAAATAAAGTTTTGCAAACTCAAGCCAGCTTTATTCCATCTGCAGAGGTACTGGATCCATATGTGTCTTTAAACAACTCCATAGATGAGGACAGCCCCATGCTGACTAATCTTCAACCGTTACGGTTGGAGAGGATTAAAGAGCTTATGATGGGCATTAAATCTGGCTCTCCTAGGGACACTCTCCCACGTATTACAGCTCGTTCCTGACTTAGTTTTTACAGCTCTTGATCCAATATTTCAGGAGGTCCTGACTATGGGAGCTTTTCCCCCTTTATGAAAGAAAGTGACAGTGGAGCCTCTAAAGGAGAAATTAGATGGAGCAGCAGATGATTTCAAGAATTTTCGGCCTATCGCCTTGCTGCCTTTTCAAATCAAAATCTTTGAAAAACATATTAATGAAGAACTCGCCAAATTTCTTCAAGAGTCTGGCAGCTTAGACTCCACTCAACATGGTTTCAGGAAAGCCCATAGCACAAAATCCTCCCTTATTACGACATTGGATAGTATCCGGAGATTAGTTGATGAGGTACTTGGAGCCATGTTTGTTCTATTAGATTTATCAGCAGCTTTTGATACCATCTCTCTACACATCATGGCACACCGCCTTTATCAAGCAGGTGTTAGAGGCACAGCGTTGAATACTCTGAAGTCTTTTCTAGAGGATAGATCCACTACAGTAAGCTGCAGCGATTTTAGAACTCCCGCTTATCAATTATCATGTTGAGTCCCCCAAGGCTCCTCAATTAGCCCCACTCTATTCAATCTGTATGTAGCACCCTTGGCCAGACTTATTCAATCTTTTGGTTTTCTAGCCACTTCTTATGCGAACAATACCCAGCCAATTATTCCCACCCATAAGAATTGAGAGGATGCTGCTGGTATATTTCACCACTGCAAGAGTGAGATTAATAGATGGTTGAGTCTGAACTGGCTTAAGATGAATGGCGACAAAACAGAGATTTTGCTCTTTGGCTCGAGTAGGGAGCTGAGGAGCTCACGCTGGTGGCCATCAGCATGTGGAGATCTACCTACCCCCATTAGTTCCACTAGAAATCTGGGGATTATTTTTGACATTGGCCTATCATTTAAGAGTCAAGTTAATTCCATCACCAAATCCTACTTCTGGACCCTTAAAATTTAGATTTCTTTTTTCCATATGTGCGAAAGGAGCTCAGAATTACGGTATTCCCTGCTCTGGTGATTTCCAAAATAGACTTATAATGCCTTAATGCTTAATATTGACAAAACCTTGCTAAGTAAACTTCAATTGATTCAGAATACAGCAGCCCGTTTAGCTTTGACCAGTGAAAGTATGAGACAGCTACATTGGTTACCTGTCAAGAAGCGCATTATTTTCAAGACGATAGGTCCGACACATAAGTCCTTATATATGCGCAGATCTGAATACCTGTCATCTAAGTTACGATGGTATGTCCCAAGTCGTCAGTTTAGATCAACAGGATCCTATCTGGTCCATGCCCCTCGCACTCGTAAAGCCAGATGGGGCGATAAAGAATTTGTAGTGGCTGCTGACAAACACTGAAATATGCGCCCTCTGACGATTAGAAAGGAATATAATTTTCTGGCCTTTAGAAAGCACCTAAAGACTTGGCTTTTTCCTCAGTAATCTTATCCTTTTCTCCTTCTATTTTTTTCCCTTGGTCACTTTACTCACTGTTGCCTAGCCCTTCGATGCCATGGCCAGAATGCGCTTTACAAATACAAAATACAAATACAAAGGTATGCAAAGGGAGTGTTCTCTTGTTAGAGGGTCACTAAAAATGGTGAAATGGAATCAACAAGATTACATTGCTTCATTTCTAGCATCATTTTTTTTAAGGCCTGCTTAAAGCAGGCATTAAAATGAGGATCCCATTGATTTCAATCGGCCTCTTAACACTATACTGGATTAGCGTCGTTTTTTTACTCTAATCCTGTATAGCAATACAATAGTGTAAAAAAAATGACGTTATTGCCTCAACATGCACCATGGTGTGCCGCTTTTTAAATATGGCGCTGCATGGTGGTGTTAGGGGCTGCAGGGGGCTGCAAGAAAAGTGACACATCACTAGTGATGCACCAGTTTCTTGTAAAGATTGCCCAATGTGTCCTAAATACCCAAATTGTAAAAGGAAACATGCTATTTCTATGGAAGTGGTTGTTGTGAGGTTATTTGATCTAAATCTAGAGCTTTTATGGGCACATTATTTTAGCAGTAGGCCTGTCGCTTGTGCCCTATAGCCTAATAATAATTAATTTCAATTTCTGAGCAGAAGCTTCATTCTGCAATGATGTTTTACTTCTTTTGTCTCATACACTTTTAGCCTAGGAGCTGTTTTCATTCTTCTTAGTAGGACATTCTTGTGTTGTACCCTGCTGAAGGCTGTACCTGATATTGCTGTCAGTACAAAGTAGGAGCACCAGAATCTTTGTCACTTCATAAGAAACATACTAAGGGGGTCATTCCGACCCTGGCGGTCATAGACCGCCAGGGCCGGGGACCGCGGATGCACCGTCAACAGGCTGGCGGTGCATCCAGGCCAATACTGACCGCAGCGGTAAAGCCGCGGTCAGAAAAGGGAAACCAGCAGTTTCCCGCTGGTTTACCCCTGGCCTGAGGAATCCTCCATGGCGGCGCTGCAGGCAGCGCCGCCATGGGGATTCCGACCCCCTTACCGCCAGCCTGGTTCTGGCGGTTTTGACCGCCAGAACCTGTCTGGCGGTAACGGGTGTCGTGGGGCCCCCTAACAGGGGCCCACCAAGATTTTCAGTGTCTGCATAGCAGACACTGAAAATCGCGACGGGTGCAACTGCACCCGTCGCACCCTTTCCACTCCATTCGGAGCCGGCATCCCCGTGGAAGGGGGTTTGCCGCTGGGCGGGCAGGCGGCCTTCTGGCGGTCGCCCGCACGCCCAGCGGGAAACTCAGAATTACAGCGGCGGTCTTTTGACCGCGCAGCGGTATTCTGACGGTGGTAAAGTCAGAATGATCCCCTTAGTCTTACGTTAGGACATTCTTCTCAGAACACAAGTTGTTGTACTATGTCCCCTAAACATTAAAGGGAAAGTTCCAGCCAGAAAATTGCCACTGCATGTTGCTGCTTCACTGCAGCTGTCTGCTGAGACTTGACGTCTTTTCCACCTACATGAGAGAGGACTCTCAATAAGGCCAATAGAGTTCTTCGCTGCTACAATATCGAGGTATGGGAGACGGAGTCTTCCTATGGATCCTGAAATGCGAATTAGGGTTAACATTACTGTGCTCTAAATGTTCCTTAGTAGCGAAGGTAGGAATTCTAACCCATAGCATTCTGGCACTCTGGTAGGACTTTCTTTATGTTTCACTTTCCTTGTCCCTGCATTGCTATTATTATGTTTTATCATCCTAATCATTGCAGTACATGCTATTTTATCTACAGTGCAGTTGATTCAATAAAGCACATTGAACTAATTTCTGCTTTTGTTTGTCTTTGCATGTGTGAGACGAATGTAACCAGAAGAAAAGGCTGAGATCTGTTACACCACCATTTCCCTGAGAAATCAAAATTTCATGCACATGGCTGCCACAAATCACCACTACTTCCTGGTGTTGGTGAGGTGCAGCTAGCTGGCCGGAAGGGTAAGGTTGACAGTCGCCACACAGAGTGGAGTTGGACTCATTTCCCACAACCTGGTGGTTGTGCTGCCCGAATTCAGCAGTCTCATATAGCATAATAATAGCGAAACACAACATGGCACCACAAACATTTGGTCAGACACTGAATTACAGATCTCCCTGATTACTTCTCTTTCTCTACATGCTAAGGGCACTCCAATACTCGATGCCCATGGTATTGAGGATTTTTTTCTCAGCTAGATAGGTAAAAAATATTTTAGACTGGAGGTTGTTCAAGCTTTAACCTTAAAATGATTAATCCCCCATTGGTGTTCTTAACTCTGAACCACTACATTTACTATTGCAAACCCACAGCGGGTGGTAATTGCAGTAAATATTAAGCCTCCCTCACTAATCATCTATTAAATAATGGGCTTAGATCCTAGGAGGTGCTGTTACATTTGTGGTTGAGGCTGATCCAGCCTATAAAACAACAATTTTCTTCTCTTGGGTCAATTTTCCACCAGTTGATGGGAACACTAATGCATTTCATCAGCATACACATGCTAATACACCTGCATAATACAGAGCACGTGCACATATAGTGACACCTCTATCCTTTCAAGACCACCAGAACTGGCTTGATGGCACCCTACTCCATACAACACTACTTGTTAGGCGAAGTCCTCTGAGTAATGAAGGTCCTACATACACACCGCAACCAGGTGCAAGCACCTTGGCAGTAGCTGAAGTTCATCACTTATGTATTCAACTTCTAACCATGTATAGACTCTTTGTACAGTTTGTAAAGCAAACATTAAATACAAACCTAACATGTGGGCTCCAGTGCAATTGCATGCAGTCACACCAGGCATTAACCCTGCAACAATGTATTCGATCATGGGTGAAGTACCCTCAAAACGTGAAGAAATTCCCTTTTGTCGAGTTCAGAAAAAAATACACTGGAAGCTGTGTTTCCCAATACTGTACCCCAAGATAAACACAGAATTCTCACTATGTGCTTGCCATTTGGAATGGTTCCCAAAGTGGATAACTACAACAGTTGGTGCATGGTATTTGCCATGCTATCCACTACTGTACATGGTACACCTACACTTGCCAATCTCCCGGAAGTGTTAAAGCAAATTCAAGATGAATACAGAGCTGTACTTGCCCTGGATTTGGGCATGGAATTAATGAGCGTTTTTGCTTCAGTGTCCTCAATAATGTTAAGTAACCTTAAAGGTGAAGCAATAACACTAGAAGTGCCCATGTGGCCCAGGGATGTTCCTTTAACAGGGCCAAGAACGTGATCTGCCTAAAACTTTTACCGAAATCTATTCAAGTTTAGGTCAGAATAGTTTGAAGCCAGACCTAGTAAACCACAATTACAAGGTAAGTCCAATACAGATTCTACCAAGCAAGCAACTGAGGCTTCTGAAAAACACTGGCATAAATAAAAGCAAACATTTAAAAAAGAAATGGGAGGATCTCCACATTCGGAGACCCCTGAGAATCGACATAGTTTAAGAAATAGAGATAATATAAAAACTCCTGATAGATATCAATATACTGATACCCACGATTGAATGACTTTCAAGACTTACCGGATAAACGAAGTGAGAGTGGTGGGCGATCAGAACAACAGAGTATTTCAAACCAAACAACGCATGGATTATGTGAAACTGAACAAAGATTCACAATGCTCAGCAGACATTTTAGTTAAAAAAGAAGAAAAACTTCCACAACAAAAGCCCCATTTAAAAAAGAAGAAAGTGGCAGGTATTTCTGCACGAAATGCCACGCAAGATGATAGTTTTGTTGAAGAACAGTAACTGGGCACTCACTTTGCTAGACAGCGCAGCAGAGGTCACAATAGTTTGCTGGATTCTTCTATATCAGCCAGATCTTCAAGCAACTGATAACGTCATGGAACTCGAGACTGGGGACATGCATGTCTCCCTTCCCAATAGGGTGTATAAAATGAATATACAATTAAAGGGTGATATTGAGCACACAATTGCGATAATATTTTGGAAACAAATAACTGGCATGTATGAAATTTTGTGACTGAAAAAGATTAGCTGCCAAAATGTGTTCATGCAGTCCCGCAGGGAAAGAGATCATTAATCCTTCCTTATCGCCCCTGGTTCCTATAGAATTAACAGAGTCATACTCATTTGATTGGACATTGGCACATGCCCCCACAGTGTATCGCAAGCATGTAGGGTAGGATAAAGATTCTTCCTGCAATATAAAACCAGTTAGGTCCCAACCACAAAATGCACATAGCACAGCACTCATTAACAATACAGGGCCTGATTTAAGAGCCCCTAGCGCCTCCTTGCTCCACATTAGTGTACATTTATTTTAAACTAATGTAGCCCAACGAGGCCAAAATCACTGCGCCAAATTTACAAAGTGGCACAATGCATGCATTGTGCCACTTTGTAAAAGCTTGTGCCACATCATGCCTACACCTGGAATAATGTTTGCAAGGAGTCATCGAAAAAATTGCACTAAGAAATCTAAGACATTTCTTTGTGTCATTTTTTTTCAGCACTTTTAATCCTGCTAAGGACAGGCATTAAAAGGAGGCACACCATTATTCATTATGGGCCTCAGTGGGCTTTGAAGGACTGGTGCCAATATTTTTGAAGCTAATACGGCAAAGCTCCAAACAAGCGTCACAAATGTTGATTATAGTTCCCTTACTACTGCCATGGTGCACTGTATCTTAAATATGGTGCACAAATGGTGGCATTAGGGGGACACTAAAGGGCGCAAAAAAAGTGCCTCTGCACTGGGTATAGCGCCACTTTTCTTAAATCTGGCCCATACTGTGCAAAAAATACAAAATTATGTTAGATATTTCCAACAGCTTCTTCTGCTGAAATGTAGCACCAGAAATCAGAAATATAGCAGCAAGTAGCACCTTAAGCTTGCAGAAAAAATTTGTAGGTTCCCCCAGAGGTATGAAAATAGCACTTTTTTCAGCATGTGTTACATCCATTTTACACGACATTGACCCTGAGGCTTTGCCTTATGTTAATGACGTCTGCCTAACGAATTATGGTCTCATTCATCGCCTGAAGCAGGTGGCCCGCATTGTTGAGGGATTCGCCAAATTAGGCCACAAATTTAACTTTAGGAAGGCAAAAATTGCCTTTCTCTGTGTCCTATTATTGGGATACAAGTTATCAAATGAAGGCAAGAGCCTAGGACCCCACTTTCTAGAAAAATGTGCACTATTGCAATTACCAAATACCATAAAACAGCTCCAGTCCTTATTGTGCTTTTAAACTTTGGCAGAAGTTACATTCCAGATTATGCACAATGCATTAAGCCATTATATGATTTAATACACCCTGACTTCTCAAGCAAATTTTGAATAGTCAACCACACACACATTCTCAGGGCATTACAACAAGACACAAAACATTTACACACAAGGAACAACAAGACACATTTGTTCATCAGAGTATTGATGGTACCATCTGTTTCACCTATGTGACATTTATTGAGGGTGATACTGTCCCTATTGCATGCAAATCATGCCTGTACTCCACAGCTGAACAAGCCTTTGCGTACACAGAGAAGATCCTGACTGCTTTTCAGATGGCCATCATTAAAGAGAGACCTCTGGCTCAGGGGAAACGCATTATTGTTGTCTCCCCGATACAGCCCTTGAGGCTATAACAAAGACCAGCATTCTGAACGCTAATGCATTACATCCACATTAGATAAAATGGGCTACGTCTCTGACAGCCACTGAAGTTGACAATATTTTCAACCCAAAATTACAAACTTAAGAATTCTTTCAAAAGGAAATGGAATATCCAGTACGGGCATACACTTTGCCAATTGATCAATATCAAACAATTATTTATATTTATGGTACAACCCAACCAGCCTTCGCACTAAACACCAGTACTCCGCCGCCTGCGCGGCTGTGAGTGGCTACATGAAAGATGATGAATTCCATTCACAAAACACTTATAAGCAGACCTTAATGCACTGCACTTCACAACTAGCAGAGCTCAAGGCTCTAATCATGGTACTGGAACACACAGATCTAGAACAACTAACGTTGATAGTCTGTGATTCATGCTACTGTGGCCAGTCCTTCAATGAATACCTGCATTACTGGCATCAGAATATGTTCAGGGATTTAAAAGGCAATACCATCAAACACAAGGGTCAGAGATTCAAAAGGCAACCCCATCAAACACAGGGTACTGTGGGCTAACAGAGCGGATCTGAAGGACACACTACCCAATGCACATGTAGTTTATACACTGGGACCTCAACGTGTAGGAGTCCACTTTGCAGGCAATACCTTCGCTGATGAAGCAGCCAAGTCAGCAGTAGCTATAGCTTCTGTTGCTGCAATAACTCATTAATTGACGAGGTTGGATGTGAAACACTTGTAACTGTGAAAGCTTTGGCTGACTGCAAGCTGTTGCTGAGGGCATAACTTGCCAGATATTCCTACCACAGAACTAGCCTAAATACTGCCTTAGTAACTATATCAATGGTGGGTGATAATTTGATCGTCAAGCAGGATCAACGATCTGAGTTGATAATAGCGGCACATGAGGGAGTTGCTTATGCCCATGCAGGTGTGGTGGCTACTATTCCTTTACTTAAAAAACATTGTTGGTGGCAAGGTCTATATGCAAACAGACAAAACAATATATCTTCTGTGGCGATATCTGTCAGCAAATAAAAGGGTCCACTGTTAAACGCCAACCGCAGATACCCCATGTAGTTTCTCAGAAACCACAACAATGTATGTACCTGGACCATTGTGATCCCCTAACACCTGATGGCGCATACACATACATTCTAGGCTCTCTCGACTCATGCTCCAGATTTCTATGGGTCACAATGATCACCAGATGCTCTAACTGTTATTAAAGATTTGCAAGTCTTTATTGGAACATATGGAGTTGCGTCTTTCTACTCGGACTAGGCCCTGCTCTCACCTCAAGGGCACTCAGGGACACCATGGCTTCATTGGGGTCCAACTACATTTCTCTCCACCCCTACAATCCAGAGGTTATAGTGTAGTAGAGCGGAAGAATCAAGACATAAAGCAATTCTTATCGGCAAAAGTATTAAGCACAGGTCACAGGTGGCTTGGTCACCTGGATGGAGTCCAGAGAGCAGTTAATAATCTGCCCAGAATGTCCTTGGGAGGGCATACCCCATATAAGGTGCTGTTTGGGGCACAAGTGTATGTTCCAGATCTTGATGGTTCTGGTGCGGAGGCAGCAGACACACCTTTTGACATAAATGAATGTCCCACTGTCTTGCAGGAATTACAACAGTTACATAATGAAAGCACGCTCTGCCTATGCCGCCTCCTTGAGACTAAGGGGTGCACCAATAACATCTACTGGCTGGATTCTGAAAGTTGGACATCTACTATGAGAAAAGAATGCTGAGAAAAAGCATCCATCATAAAGGTCAATCATATCATGCATTGGTTCCATTCCAGGGAATACACCGTACCAGAACTGTTATTCTACCACTGCTACCTGGATCAAAACAAATTTGTTTTGTCTCCATCGATAATGTCAAACGACACCAAATGGCTGATCCATTCCAGCAAACCTAGTAGACTCGTGGGTAGTTCCAGAATCCCTCTCACCACAGGCCAGGATGTTTATATACAGGTTTGGAGCAGCAAGGCTTACAATTACCGGAGCTTAGGGTGGGGGGTAAAAGATCTTTCATTAGCATTACTACCTTCTTCTGTGACAAAAAGCGACCAAGGTAATGAACACTATTACTCAAATGCAACTCAAATGGATTGCATTGTACTGCAACCCACCGAGGGAGACTTCTGTTAGTTCTCCACTTCCCAACAAGGCTCCAACTTTTGTACTAACTGCTTCTGGATGATTTGCCGATCAAGATTATTCCTCTTTTTACTCATCCACTTCTTCTAGGAAACATAGTCAAGAGCACTTACGCGTATTCATCCATGGAACTATCTGTGGCTTTTATTAACTGTACTTGGCTTTCTTCTTTGGATTGGGTTTGTCATCGTCTTTTTCTTACTGATACATGGTCAATACCTTCCTGAATGCTCTACAGTGAAACTGGTGGAAGAGGTCCTAAAACCACAAATTTTCTTCACATAAGGTCTGTCAAGACTTGTCCCTAGAGAGCATTTCAGCTATACCAGTTCTTGATGGAATTGTTTGTGATAAAGTATCTTTTGATAAAATCGGTACGATGGAATTTCTGCAAACACCATATGTTTTTAGTGTAATAAACTGTGCAAACATCCTCTGGTATTTCAAATAGTTCACATAAAATTCAGTCCCAATAGAGTCCTCAAAATCTTCTTTATTCCTCCATGTATAAATCACTCCAGCCAAAGCCAACACGTGTTTCCTCTGGGCTGTGTCGCCCCACGACTTCCTCAGGGCTTATATAAGCTGTAAATAACATGTATTATAACATGTAATATATCACATATAATCATTAAGCGTAATGTCCAAAATAATATTATGATTTAACATTTCAAAGCCACTGTGTAATTTCGTGCTGTAACTATAGTGACTTAGATATCCATCAGGTGGGGACCAGTCATTATTAATTATACAGTGTTGACATATAGTTTCTGATCCATGCAAATAAATCATATTTATATGTATATATATATATATATACACACTCAAGTGAACCCATAACCCCATACATGGGGATTTAGTGAATATATATTTGCTTTCAGAATCCGTGCAATGCACCTTTCCCCTTGATTAACATATTTCAATGTTACCTTTCTTATAATCCTCTAATATATATTGGTTATTTCTTCAGTCTTTGTTCCAATTAGCGTCCTGATATATTCTGTGGTTCTTAGAAATAGTCATTTTATTTTAATACGTGACTGTCCAGCAGATTGCAAAATGTCCTAAACCAGATTAAATAGTGATATAAGTATTTATAAGTAATTCGTTAAAATAGTAAAATTATTGATAGCACTTCCTAATTCCCTAACTCACATTTCTTTTTCTCCTGAAGTCCGTATGTGAGGTGGTATTCCCCTTCAATATCTGATTTTGACCTGAATACATAATATGATCAGTTATTAAAAGTGTATTCCCTGTGGAAAACCGCTATATCAAAAGAACTCTAATTTTCAGTTAGAGATCAAACCTCACTCACCTGTATCTGAAAAGCGTGTTATCGTCCAGGGCCACGAGTATGCTAACGGAAGCCAATTTCAATCTTACCGTTTAAGTATGCAATGTTAGTAAACAAGAGAAATAGAAAGAGGACTGTGACAATCTAACATCAGCACCATATTGGAACCCCCCGTACTCACTATTATACAACTTAAACTTAATAATACCGATTTGAACCTAAAATATGATGTTTACAATGAGCCACTTACATAGTCTACAATAAGTGTGTATTAAGCTTAACCTAATAAGTATTCCCACTATATTCATAATACATTATAACTGCTATCTTATCGCACAAATCCTAAATGACAAATGTCATATGAATTTAGTCATGGGCAGATGTTAGTAATATGTTATCAAAAATTAGTAAGTTGATCTGTTGCTAATATATACATGTTAATATAAACCAACTCCATATTCCAATATGATTCTGACGTTTTCAAGGTCCACTACAGTGTATGGATTCTACACAAAAACATCCATTTAATTTTTTTTTCTTCATTTCATCCTTTCATAGATCTTGATATCATTATTTAAATGGTATGTTATCATAGTATGTTTCCAATCTATTAAGATATATTTTCTTATACTCATTCATATTCATATACAACTATTAGTATTACAATATTCAATCCTGTTCTCAATGTTTAACTTGTTTTTAAACTTTCTTTAAATGATATTTTGATGACTGCGATGTGAAAAGACTGTTGATTCTATGTTGTCTGAATTAGAGTACTTTACTGTATTTGAAAGTGAAGACATTTACTAAACAAAAGAAATTTATGGTGATATGGTCTGCTACAATTATTATGGACATCATTTCATCCATAGGGCAAGTACCCGAAAGCTTCGTTTTAATTATACACAATGGGAACATTGTCCTACCCCATCAGTGGGGAGTTCTAAAACATGTATGGATAAGATTATATTTTTTTCTGGGCAAGATGCTGCCTCCTATTATTTCAAATTGCCTGTAATGGAAAAGCACAATGTATTATTGAGTGATACAAAATTGATTTATTCTGATTCCTTTGTTTCTCAGTTGGATACAGAAGGCTATGAATATTGGATGAAGTTGATTGACCTGATGAGGGTTTGGGGAACTAAACATTGAAAATACAGGGAAGGGAATCTCTATTTAGAGCATACCTGATGCCTTTACAAATGATATTTTTAAATGCCACAGTGCAGCAGACAAGTTGTTTAGGCTTGGTATAAATCAAACAGGTAAATGTGCCCAGTATTCCCACTCCTCGCAAACGTTTTCAATTTCAACATTAACGCAACAGAAGAAAAGATGGAACTTGGGACTTTTAACACAACACTTTCACGTCCTGGTGGGTGGTTATGGTGGCCAGTGGACACAAATGTAATGCACATTTTGTAAACTCTACTATGGGTTTTTGAGCGAACAGATAAGTCCCTCGCAATGTATTATCAGAACATTCCGGTATTGTGTCAACATAGAGTGTAGGAAAATTATGCCAGCAATGGTTAAAAAGGTCCTCACTAGATGCTGTAAAAGAACACCTCAGTCTCCTGTCTGATAACACAGACTTGTAAGACTTTCTGTTAGACCCCAGAAGACACCATAGAAAGTGCTTCTTATATGCAATTTACAATTACATTTGGAAACTTTCACAACGAGAAGCCACAGCCCGGTTAAGGCAAATAGATTAAGAAAACTTACAGAAAGCATAAGCCGTGGTAGGTTGTAGATAATGGATTTAACACTTTGTCCAACCGCGTATACACATTAACAACATCATTTCTTCTGCAACTGACTTTATGCAAACTGACATGTCGTCTTCACAACATGGACAGAGTCAACTTAGGTCCATTATGCAGTTAGGTTGGGCACTACAGACATTGACAAACTGTCCCGTTCCATGGCATTATGCCAGGGCTAAGGACTTTTGTCACATTTAACTTGATGTGACAACAACAAATAATGGCTAGGCCTGGGCAGAGTTCGCGTATGTGATAGATGGAGCGCTGAGAAGTTGCAAAAAAACTCTCTCGCGCTACGCAGAGTTTCACTAGCGGGAGAAGTTTCTTTGCATAACGTTTAACGTCACTGGCAATGTGAAGTATGTCCTCATGTTGGAATTCTTGCACAAACTGCACCACACAGTTCTCGTAGGCACGACCATCTTAATTTTTTTTTCTTTATTTGTTATGGTGCTGGGGCACAATGATATCCTCTCTGTATATATCCAATCCCCCACTTTTAAAACCTATTTTCCCCTAGTTTCTATTTATTATATTACCTCTTCTCTTTCTCTTTTTATATTTTAAGTTTGCTTGTAATTTTTGTGCCCTATTTACTTTTTCATTTTTTTTATTTTTTACCCCCTTCCTTCTTCCTAAGTCTTCCTTATCTCTCCCCCCAAGTCCCCAGCACCATGGCCAGGCTCCCAACTCCAAGCGCCAGCCGATTTCCTTGTGGGCGGCAGCAGCATGAAGGGGTGAAGCCCAGCCCCATATCTTCTGATCTACGTGCAGCACCACCTCCCCACCACCTTGGCAGCAGGATGCAGGTCTGGGGGCGGCCTCCGGGAGCACCAGCAATGATTGGAGAGGGTGGGCCGGGCTGTGCGCTGCAGCTCTGGGGTCGGCGCACCCACCAACAGCTGACCCACCAGTTGGCCAACACCTTAGATCGGGAAGCGAACCTGCTCGACCATCGAGGTTGAGTCACTCTGTTGAGTAATAATTAATTATTAGTTGTGTTCTAGGCTAATCATTTCTTTCCAAATAGCAAACATGCTGCTCACATGCAGGTAAGTTAACTTTATGTTACAAATATAATACTATGTGATCGCCATTTAGACAAATGCTTGCCACTTCCTAATTGTACTTGTTATTGGTGCTTGCTTGGGCTGATTAAGAAGTAATGCAGAGACTCCTCCTATGCCCTATCTAAGACAGACTTCGTTAATATTAGCATTAGTGAGTTTGCATGTTCTCTGTGCTTTTATTTTTTTATCTGTAGCTTGTACAGTGACAGCTGCCAAGCAATTTCCCAGTGATGTGTAGTAGTTTTGCTTGCATCCAATCTATGCATTGAGAGATTCAGAATGAGATGAGAACTGTACAAATCATTCATTGCAATTTATGAGTAATTCCAAAATGTAGTTTAGGTAATTTGGAATAGGGTTAGGAAATTTAGAATAGGATGGTCCAAGATAATAGTATTATTATTATTATACAGGCGCTCTGAACCTCTGATGCAGAAATGTTAAGGTGTTTGCCTTTTACTTAAAAAAAAAAAAAATTCTTGGAGAGATTATTTATTAACAGTAGCACTATTCTTTTCTAAAAAAAAATTTCTTACATCATATAGCATTCAGGGGTAGGAGGAGGACTGGTAATTGATGAGGCAGGCAGGCAGCTGAAGGTGGCCCCTCTGCAAGTGCCGGGGCAGATGGCTCTGCTGGTACCAGTAAGTCCTTCTAAATTTTACCACTACACACTTAGAATTATTTTCTTACGTTTCACTGTGCCTTTCTTTCTAATTTGTTTCCAACTCCACTTCAAATTATCTGTGTCATAAATAATTTTTATCCCTGTATTATCCTGTTTACTTATTTTCTATATTTCAAGTTTCTTTACTTCAAACTGTCTGGCTGTACTAGTTTGACTGTGTGTCCTTTCTTCTGCTTTGTAGGGTGAGCTTTCTCTCTCCCCTTACAGTATGTATCTTATCCTGTAGAGTGGTGGTAAGGCTTTCTTTTTCGTGCTGCAGCTCAATCATTAAAAAAGGAAAAAAGTATTTTTCAACATGGTCATGCAATTGTTTGTATCCTCCAATTTTGTATATGTATTATTAGTATACTTGCAGTTGATGACCGTGCACCATGATTGGAAATATGAGGAGGATGGCCCCATTGCTTTAGTCAACCAAGACTATGGAACTGATTATGACCTTGGCGGATAGGCTACTTCGTCAGAAAAGTGACGGATATCCCGTCCACAATATTACAAATTCCATTATATCCTATGTAACTTTTAAAATGGCGGGTGGGATATCCGTCACTTTTGTGACAGAGTAGCCTATCCGCCAAGGTCATAATCAGGCCCTATATGTCCTTCATTGACCAATTTGTGCACCCTTTTATTCCTCTTGAAAATGTCAGATTCACCATTAGCTAGTTCTGCCCCTCCATTACCAAATTTAGTTTTTTTACTGAACTACCTGGCTTGTAAAAAATTACCAACCAACAAAATGCCCACAGAATAAATTGATACAAGAGAAGTCTGTAACCAAAATGTAGTGATATATTGTGGTTGTATTTTTCTATTACCAAAAAGCATATGGCGTCTAAAATGTGTAATGTTTTTTCTAGTTGCAATGACCACCAGTGCTGGGGCCAGCAGTGCCAGCGCAGACAGGGCTGTGGGAGCGGATGAGGGGGAAGTCTCTGTGGTGGCAGTGGCAGCCTATGGTAAGTCCTATTGCTTACTTATTGACAATTAGTAATATAGGGCCAGATGTAGGAAACTCCCAAATTGCGACTTGCACTTTGCGAGTCCCTGCGACTCGCAAATTGCATGTCGCAATTTGGGATGCAGAAAGGTGTCTCAGACACCTTCTGCGAGTCGCTATGGGGTCGCAAAGACCCACCTCATTAATATTAATATTAATGAGGTGGGTCGCAATTTGCGACCCCATAGCGACTCAGGGCACTCACGGGGATGGAGGCCTGCTGGAAACAGCAGACCTCCATGTCCGTGACTGCTTTTAAATAAACCAGGTTTTTTTTTTCAAAGTGCAACCCGTTTTCCTTAAAGGAAAACGAGCTGCACTTTGAAAAATAAACCGAAACCTTTTGTTTCGGTATTTTTCAGGGCAGGTAGTGGTCCATTGGACCACTGCCTGCTCTGAAAAATTATTATTAGGTCCAGTCACAAAGGGGAAGGGGTCCCATGGGGACCCCTTCCCGTTTGCAAGTGGGTTACCATCCACTTCAAATGGATGGTAACTGCGAGTCCAAGCGGTCGCAAATAGAATTGCATACCACTGAGACTCGCAAATAGGAAGGGAACACCCCTTCCTATTTGCGAGTCGGTAATGCATTTTGCGAGTCGGTTCCGACTCGCAAAATGCATTTCTACATACCAGATGGGGTTTAGCGACTCACAAACGGCGTTTTTCTCCGTTTGCGAGTCGCTAAACCTTTCCTGCATCCGGCCCATAGTCACTACATGAGTGTACTAGCGTTGTTGTTGACTCACACAACACCCTGCTTTAGCATATCCAGCACAAGTTAAGTAAGTATTAAAGGCATATTCTGTCTGCAACTTAGCAGACTAACGTTGATAAAATGAACATGAACTATTATGTGTTTTGGAAAATTGAAAGAAGGATTGAAGTAGAATGAATGGGTGAAATATAAGATGTGTGAAAGAATGTGTGTTTGGATGAAAAGATGCACAATAATTCTATAGGTAGGTGATGGGGAGGATGATGAGATACATGGCTGGTTGAAGGATGGATGAAAGGGTATATGGGTGAAAGGGTATAGGTGAAAGGGTTCCATTCCTGGATCGGTGAACGGATTCCACGGCTGGGTTGGATCTCTTTGATGGGTGAATGGGTGAAAGGATGCATGGGTGGCTATTGGGTAAATGGATGTTGGTTGAAGATTAGTAGAGAGCCATGTTTAGAATTTGGATGATTTTAAATGATGAAGGACTGGATGAGAGACTGTAAAGCGTAGATTAAATGTTGTGTATGAAAGCCAAGGTTGAAGAATAAGAGTACTAGAAGAACTCATTTGCAATAATGAATAGATACATGCTTGGAATGGAGAAACAGGGGGGCTCTTCTGGATAGGGGCATGCTTCTCACCCCTTTACTTGCTTGGAATGGTTTTTATCAAAGATTTGGATGGTATTTCAGAATATTCCCTTGACTCACAGTATTTTTCAAGCAAGGCAGGTAATATGCATCACAGGCCAGCATCCATTTACCATCTCTATCTCCCTCGCTATGGCCTTTCACCAGTGCCACCCATGGTGACCTAACACGTGCATAGTTCAGTTTGGCAGAATCAGTGCTGAAATGTTGGCAGTGCAATGTGCATCTGTCATCTTAGGTTAAGTTAATGTATCAAACAATACAAAAGAGGTATGTTTCCCTTTCCTCGCAGTACCCACTATGTTAGTCACTTTCTAGTACGTCACTCCTTTATTCTTTCTTAAGTTCTGTCCCAGACTTCTGAATAATTTGAAAAATCCAATCTTTGCTTGTGCAACATTTTTCAAGTCAAGTGATAAATATAATTTATTATGGCTTCCATTATGAATTTACTTCTGTTCTAGTTTTTCCCTTTTAACATTTGCCAACCAGAGTGGGTGACACTACTAGCCAAACCTTAGGCACATGATGAAGAAGAATTGATTTATCAGTAAACCTACCAATCCTCATCCTCTCTACCTTACCCTGCAGTTGAGTACAATAAGAAGATTCCTTTCCTCATTGCAAAGCAAATGTATTATTTCTGAAAAAAGTAGTTATTACAAAGTGTGTGTGGAAGAGGGGCATGAGGACAGTAAGTCTGTGATGATGTGAATGTGCCAAATATCATCTATATCCCATTCCTTAATCATCTCCCTGTATTGGAGTACATCACTTTTCCTACCACCTATTTATGGCAGACAAGATGTCTACATGATTGATTATATTATACTACATGGTGTGTTTCATTCTTAATATTCATCGGCCTTGTAGTCCAGGTACAAAGAAGAACAGGGTAATTAGAATAAAATATTTTCTAGTACAGCTGCCACAGATGCAGACTGTAACAAGTACGACTAGGGTGCCAGCTGAGCTAGCAATTCCACCATAAATTTAGCACAACAGGAGAGAGAAGAATACTTGTGCTCCATAGTGCATATTATGGCTGTGACAGTTATCACCTTAAAATTGAATGGCCTGAGGTGACCACCAAATGTACTGCTACTGTGCCTCTACAATACATAATTTTAAACCAGTGTTTTGCTCGGAGCATTGTTTCCAATTTTGTTTTCTTTCTTGATATAGCTATTACTGCTGGTCCACCATCACGGCAGGAAATAGTAGCCCGGCTGTGACGGATGTAGCTGGAGGCCATACAGGCCGCGTACCAGCAGCTGGTGATCCTTAAGGAAAAGGAGGTGGCAGCAGTTGTTGTCAGTACTCAGGGTCCCAACCAGGCCCCAGCACTTCCAGGCCAGCAACATCTAAGCCACAGTGCCAGGGCAGCCACCCGCTGTCACATCATACTTGCTGCCTCCCCTCTGACACTGTGTTCCAGTGCTGCATCCTTCGGAGTCTGGTGCTGATAGAGGCCTGTCAGGCACATATGGAGTGGTTCCTCAGAAGAATTCTGGCCTACCTGTAGTCAGGTGCCCTTCTCTGTCCTTTTTTAATCTTTTATTTTAGTTGCTGGGGCTTGTTGTGGGTGGTGAGGGTAGGAATGGGTTTTTGCAGGACTTCTATTATTTGTATTTGCCATATACAAATGGACAGTATTTTGGGTGGACATTGATTGGGTAAAGGCAAATTTGTTTGGGGATAGGGGTGGGCCAGTTGTGGGTGGAAGGGGTCGGTATTTATTCACTTTGTTAGGAACAGGAGAAAATAAATAGTTATTTACAGTTCTTTATACCTAAAATCTTTTTTGGGGTGTTTAACTTTGCACTACAGCCTTTACGCAGTGTGTTTTTCAATTGTGGTTAGTTATGAGTAAACTTGTACTAATACTCTTCTAGTCTCTGCATTGCATTCTGCTAAATTTGATGTATAGGAGTGGGGCGGACAGATTTGGCATTGCCAATTCTACTGCCTCAACTAAAAGTACAACAATGCTCCATATTTCTCTTAACTGAATGGATGAAGCAAGGCTGCATGATTTTTCAAGGCACCAGGGTGGTGCACTGACAGTGAAGACATCAGAAGCGCTGTCACACTCAGATGAAGATCCTCTACACTGAGTTGAGGTTGCTTCTACCCTATCCGCCTCACAAGGTGTGTGATTAATCGATGGTGTCAATTATTAATTAACACCTCAATAAATCACACAGCCCATGGGAAGAGGGTTAGGGATTTCATGAATGGATGAGAAAAAGATTTTGGGAAAGATGTGACAAAAAGACAAACACTCCACAAACACAATATTCATCTGCGTAAAGATGATCAGCAGCCTGTTATGGGAGAAATATAAAAACATGAATATGTATGACACAGAGATAACATTTACATACTGTCAGCCCCAGTGAGACCCAAGCTATATATATCTAAAAATGTTTGGCCATCTACATTTTTAACATAGTACATATATCTAATCTGGGTGAAGCTAGCACACACAGTTCTAAAAAAAAGTATATGGAAAGAAAAAATTATACTAGTCTGTCTTACCGAATTGGATGGTGCATCTGCAATCTTCTTGGAGCAGCCCGTCAAACGCCTTGGGCGCTGACCTGAGTGGTAAGCATGAGTGTTATGGTGCAGGAAAAGAAAAAGTCTTTGGATTGTACAACAGAAAAGATTATCATGATATTGTAGAATGAAGAAGGATTGACATGGAAGGTAAGCTTTATGAGGAGTAGTGTACCAAGAAGACACAGAGGTGGCAGAGCAAGAGCAAAGACCTTTGTGAACATTCATGTTATGACTGATGGGCACTCAATTAAGTGAAAGCAATTACAACAACCAACAATCACTGACAAGTGGCAGCATGTATCAGGATGATCATGCTTGCAACTGTCATGATCATCATAAATAACATTTACCCTAGAGCACATGCCTAATGTGTGGTTATCATCCATCAAATGTCTGTGTCACAGTTTCCTACAACAGGCCACATAGTTTCAAATTTGAGCCTGCCAGCAGACACAGAGCAGCATTGCAATTCCCAAATCAAGTAATCGATGCACCTCTCACCACCAGTCCACAGACTGGAGTAGGCCTCTTAGACTTATCTTCACATCATCCATGTTGATTTTCATGAAGTTGATAACTTCCTTCTTCTGGCAGTTGTTTGAGTTGTCAAATCAGGCTCTGATTCCTTCTATCATCCCCTAGACTCTCATTACTCATTACTATGTCTAGCTCCATACCAACTGCTCCTGAGAGTCACAGTTTCCCAACCCAATTGAGATACAGTGGCCTGTAGTACATAGTTGTATTTATCAGCAAAAGAAATATTGAGTAGTTTTTTTTCTGGACTAACATTTTGTTTGTCAGCTAAATTGACTGCTCTGGTCTTATTTGACAACTATAAACCAGAAAACAAAGCACCAGAAAACATAGGAGTGTGACAAAGCCGGCAAACAAATTTCGCTAAGTGTCAAGGGAGACGGAAAAAATACTCTCAAGAAAATAACACATTATTATTATGGCAGCAACATTGTAAATTGATCATGACACAAACACAAGCCAGCATAATAATATAGATAAACAATATTAATTAAACACCCACTGTCACTATCAGCCCCCACTAGAGATGACAATCCATGTCTTGTAGGTTGAAATATTCCCATCTGAAAAAGGAATGAAAGTGGCCAGTATTTGTTTGTACTGTGGGTTAAGAATTGTGGTATAGATGTAATGTTTGGATGATATAATGCATCTTGAAAGTCTTGTATTAACAGATTATTAAAGGATTAAGCTCTCCTCCAACTCCTGCGCATCTGTTTGTTCATCCACACCTACGTACATTTCAGACACCTCCTTTAACTGTTTCTGTAGCATATTCACCAATGGGATGCTTGGCCCATGGGTTGGTCCTCCTTGCTTTCTTCCCATGTGAAAATCTCAAAAGAAAGCAGCCTTTCTGTGAGGCATGTGACCAGGGCCCATTATTCCATCTCAATGATCATGCCATCCACAGTTGCATCCCCTCTTTGCATGACATATTCATTGTTTGGTCTGTACTGCTCAAACAGATTACAACATGTAATAAGTAGAATTCCAATGTGTTGGCAACTCCTGTATGAGGGTTTTTACTGGCATTCCATTATCACACTGGATGTTCCTCAACAGCTTGCAGCCTTTAAAAGAATGGCTAAAATGAGTGCAAATTCTTCTGCATGTGGACAGTTAGTTACTGACTCCGGGTTCTTTTTGAGGAAGTCCTGTACTATAATTTTTATGCAGTGTGCTAAATACAGGACCCTGAAAAAGCCACCATCTGACATGGCCTTAACCATATCACTCCAATTGTCCGTGGCAACAAATCCAATGTGAAGCTCTCTGGGGCTCAGCCATTCAAAGACCTTCTTGTTAAAGTCATCCAAGATGTTTCCCATAACTACTGTTGCATGCTTCTTAGCACCATTAAAAATTTCAGCTCTGTCAGCACCTGCAGCTATCATGTCTCTAACCCCCACAAAAGAGATCCAGGGTGCAGTGATGCACATGTAATTAGTGGCTTGGCAATTGGTCCACATGTCTGTCTCAGGTGGCTTGTGTGGCCAGCATTCTTCTGCAAAGCTTGTCCACCCATTTCCTGCACATTGTGATGTAACGTTAGAACAGCAAGTCTGGCAAAATAGGTCCAGCTGGGAATCTTCCCTTTCAGGCAGATAGCTGTACAAAAAAAAAAAAAATACAAAACCCACTGCTTCTACAAAAGAAAAAGGGATGTGGTCCAACGCTAACATTTTAGCCAGCTCCCTGCCTAAACATGGCAGTAATAGCTGCCTGGATTTTTGTCTTTGCTGGTGCCACTGATGCAGGCAACTTAGAAGGCCAAATGTGCATCTGAAGGGGGCAGCTACTGAAGGTTCTTCACTTGGTGTTTCGACCTGACTCTGAGTCTTCCTATGCCATTACGATGTTGCTGATGTGGGCGATGATACTACTGCACTGCTGGGCACAGGGCTTATTTGTGTAACAAAAATGTCACCCTCTTCTTTACCTTCAACTTCCACAATGATTGGATCAGATTTCCTGCTTCCAGCACCTTCACTAAGACCACTTGCAGGCTTTTCCTTTTGGCTGCTAAGTTGCGCCTCCCAGCGGATTGCATGGTGTTTTCTCAAACGGCTTGTTTGGCCTCCGGTTCCATAGTTTGTACCAAGCTTACCCTGACTAACACTTGCTCAGCAAATTGAGTATATGGCAATGTTTGGCTACGTTTCACTAACCATAAAGAAGTCCCAAACTGGGGAGGTCAGTTTTCTAACACTAGTGCCACTGCCAAAGTCTGACGAAGTGGTAGGTGGATGTTGTTGTGATGACATTTGACTCTCTGTAGTGCCTTCTTCTACTGAGGTGGCTCTGGATGTAGGTCACACCAGGGGCCTTGTAAACATGGACGGTGGTGAAAGTGCTGGTATTGGTGCCATATCGCCTGGAGCAGGTAGAGAAGATAGGGTAATGTTTGACTCCACTGGGGCTGGGCAACATCCATGATGACTGACTTGTTGCCAGCCTCGTCATCCTCTTCTTTTTCATCCTTGACTCTAAGGCTTTCAGGAACCTTCTTTCCACTCGTTGCCTCTCCTCGCATGTCTCAGACTGAGGTGGCATCCAAGTGGAGTCTTGATCATCAGAAGGGGGTTTGAGGAAGAAGATGGCAGAGATATGGAAGACAGTGGATCTTGTGAAAGAGGGGTTTCTTTAACTTCCTCTGCATGAAGCTCAATAGCCAGATGTGCTCCTACTTCGTGAAAAATTGCTATTGCTGGCTGCTGCTGTTGTTGGTCACTGACCTGAGTTTCCTGCAATAATTGGATACTATTTTGAGATGAGATAAGTCTAATTCAACGTGCAGTGACGTTCCTGTGATCAGAGTCTGCCTCTGTGCCAGACATGGGCTTGGGGCTAGTTTGGAATGGGACTGCTGATGCTGGAGTGATGCTCTCAGCTTGCTCCCAGAGGCTGGTATGGCAGGCACACGCCTGCCCAAGAAAGGTCCAGGGTGACATACTAGTGGTTGGAAGCTCCTTCTGATCATTGGCCACTTTCTTGGTAGAAACTCTCTTTGGGGCCATCTTGAAGCTGTCAGTTTGTAGTAACACTGAGCTTCACAAGCTGAAGAGATGTCCGTGCGGTCATGAGTGTGGGAACATGTCACGTCACATTGTGCACAGATCTTCTGTCTGGCAGTACAGTTGGTGATGTTTCTTTCTCTTCGTGCACCTAAAAGCAAACATGCAAGAAGGATCAGTGAAACGTGGTATTGTTGCAGTTGCATTAGTAGTAGAAACCAATACTATCATTTATTGAGTACTTAAATAAACGTATAAATAATTATGAAATACAGTGTATCCATTTGTAAAAACAACACACCAACATTAACTTTCATTATTATGTAGAGACAGCAATAAAAAAAGTTTTTAAAGCATTTTAAAATGATTAATATTATTATTATTATAAAATGTAAATGAAATAAAGGTTGTGAAAAAAAATTGAAAAAAAAAAGTTTTTTTCATTTTCTTAAAAAATAGGTTTCAGTTGATGATGTGCTAGGGGAAGGGGACTAGCTCAAAAAACCACAGGGATTTGGGTGGGCAAGGAGTAGTGGAGGCGAAAAATTGAAAATAATGTATATAATAAAGTATAAAAAAAACTGCTCATAGAGCACATATTTAGTATTAAGCATTGACCTACTAGGCCTGAATAACACATGATGTCCGAGAGCCACATGGTCAAATAACAGCCAGTAAGGATGCGTGGCCACCTCAAAAAAGAAGAACACATGCAGCCCTAAAGCACACTGGCTGCCTATACAAAATGGCCACCACCCTCATGGTCAAACTACAACCAGCAAGGAGGTATGGCCTCCACAACTAAAAAGAACACATGTAGCCCTAAAGCACACTGGATGCATACACAAAATGGCCAGCAGCCATATGAACATGTGAAATGAGGCAAGTTGTAGCAGCCCAACTCCCTTAATCGAGAATCCAAATGAAGGTACAAGCTTATTGTATTTTTAATAGCGCCTAAAATAGAACTGAGTCTACTTTTACCAACATCTCAAGGCCATATAAACAATGGATTGATGGACCCAGACCCAACGTTTTTGAGCAATTGACGGCCCAAAAATTGTACCATAAAGGTAGTGGGTCAAATTACTTGCAGTGCGGACCATGCACTATCTCAAATAGGGTAAATGATCATTTCTTTTTTTTAAAGTGACAACCTGTGATACTCTAATTATTGTAGATCATCCAAGATCACAAAGTTAAAAGGAACAAAATGGTGCTTATTTAAATAGCAGTGGTGAATCAGGCAGTGATACTTGATAGCAAGAAATAACATTTCTGCTGAGCTTTACCTCCAAATGTACCATTTTGTTATAACACATAGCATATCAGAATACTGTTGCATGCTTTTCATATTTTTACCTACACATTTACCACCAGCGTTCGTGGGCAGTAAGAGTGGACAGCTTATCCATGCTTTGATGCATTTTAACCTTAGATACAGATGAACAAAAATGTCTCTTAAATGCAGTTTACAACTGAATTTGTAATCTATTCAAATGGTAATATGAATATATGTTGCACCTTACATCCAGTGCAGAATTTTTTAAATGTGTCTTTTAGTATGATGTTTGATAAATGGAATTGTATGTCAATATTTATTGAACGTAGATGTTACATCAAAACTAGAGCAAAATAATTGTTCCTCTTACACTTCAGTATAAAGTTTATTTTCCATAAAAAGGCCTACCATATGCATTTTACTTGTTTAATTGGATTCACAAGCGTGTATTGTACACGGCGTGCCATTAATTGAGCATTCAAACATGTCTTTGCCAAGTGAAATAACAGATTTATATTTTCTATTCTCCACAGTGACAATAGTTTTATAGTCCTTCTGCTACACCCAAAAAAAATGACCTTGGTGATGTATATCCTTCCATCCCATAAGGAAACGTTATACTGCCGGATTTACGAGAGAAAATCTCTGGATGTTTCCATGGTGCAAATTGGGTCTTTAAGAGGTGTTTGAATACCAATAAATGTGTGGCTTTGTGTTTGTTCCAAAACTTTTCAGGCCATTCAAACATTGTTCTTGGGAAAATATTTACCCATGTGCAATATGCAGTATACTCGGATATTTGAGTGCATTAATAAATCATTTAACAACTGCAAATTCACCTTTTGTGAATTTCAAAAGTGAAATTGCACTGTAAGCATTCGAATAAAAAAACAAAATACTTCAAAAATGATAAACGCTACAAGATGAGGAAACTCTGTTGAAATCTCTACACAAACCATTAAAGAAAATATATATATATCTCAACAAGTACATACCCAAATTAGTAGTAGTTATATTTAGGGTAAATGCAAATATTATTAAACTTAAAAATAATAAATAAATATTAACACACTTTTCAACATTTATCTTTTTTTATTTATACTTCCTTAAAGAAAATATCTACAACTTGAAAACCAATAAACTGCCAGACAATAACAAGTAACACAAACCAGCAAAAAGCTATAAGAAAGTTGAGGGACAGATTTAAGGAAAGTGGAGCTGAATCCAGTGCAGCGCCACTTTCCTTGCATCCTGTTGCATCCACCTACCACCACCGCGTGTGTACCGTATCTAAGATACGGTGCAGTATGGCTCACGGTAGGGGCAAATAGCATCAACATTTTTGACGCTATTGATGCACTGTTCAGAGTTAGTGCCAAAACATTGGCTCTAATCCTGAACAGTTCATAGGGTGCCATAGTAAACAATGGTGTTCGCCCTTTTAATGCCGGCTCTGAACAGACGTTACAAGTGCTGAAAAAAATGACACAAGGAAATCTCTTCGATTTTTTGCACCATTTTTTTGTCCAGCCTAACCGCGGAACGCATCCTTTGCATACATTATGCATGGCACATGCATAATGTAGTGAAAGGGTTGCAAAGTGGCACAATGCATGCATTGCACCAGTTTTTAAATTTGGCAGGGGGAAAAAGCCACCTTAGCACCTTCTTAGCGTCTAAAAAATGACGTGAAGGTGGTGCTAAAGTGGCTCTAGGCCCTCTTAAATCTGGGATAAGTATACATAAATAAATAACAGATTATAAACTCACCCAAATAGTGAGCAAAAATAAAACTAAAAACAACAACCTCCACAAACTACAATCAAAGTGCCATTTAAAAAGAAACGTTTTTTTTTTAATTCAACAGAAAAGAAAGAACCTACTCCACAATAGAACCCTCCCTAATGGAAAAGCTGTAAAACCATGCAAACCATCTCAACAGAAACTATATGTAAGCATACAAAATACAAATAATTGCATTTTTCAACATATTACTAACAAATGTGCAACAGTTAAAGTATCAAATATATATTTAAACTATTTCTCTACTTTCAGATACAATGAAGGAGACTGCCAAACTTTTCACTTCAGAGAAAGAAAAGCAGTTACTAAATCACATGGGCTACACATACAGGCAAGAATATGCATCAACATAAACTATACACTAGGATTGTACTAAATATTACTCTGATGCAGGCTATGGGAAGGCAACTGCAAATGATGTTGTAATTCATGTAAGAACCCCCCCCCAAATGTAACAGAAATAAATGCTAGAGAAATATTGCAGGATATAAGAGATGAATGAAATACCTCTCAGGGACCCACAAGCAAAACCCTTAAAGATATACCACCTAGAGACCCCAAACACATAACTGGACTACTATCACCTATCTCCACTTTAAAACGTTTAAATGAACAAACTAAAAAAACCACCTGTAATACCCCTCTGCCTCTAGAAGACGTCAAGGCACAGACATACCTGAATATTCAACAATTACTATAATAAAGAACCTTTCCTTATACCTGAAAACCTAAACTTTGCGAAACTAATCTTAATTTTCTCTACAACAAATAATTTATTGAAACTCAGCAATGTCAATCCTGGATTTTGGAGAGGACCTTTCAGAATGTGTCCCAAACCATTAACTCAGATATACACCATAAATAGTGAATATCAAAACCCAAATATCTCTTTTATATATGCCCTACTACCAAATAAACAAACAAATACTTACTACAAGATCTTAAACCATATGAAACATAAAACAAAAAACTACTCCCCCCCAAAATAGTCATAGACTTTGAGCAAGCCATGATTCAAACCTTTCTAAAAACATACCTCCACACTGCAGTGCAAGGCTGTTAATATAATTTAGAACAAAGTATATGGAGACACCTTCAAAGCTCTACACTGAGCCCCAGTGGGCTGTTTAGCTGTTTGATAATTACTCTAAATGTCACCCCCTTTAGTGTCCACCATCTTCCCCTAAATATGGTTAGATAGCAGTGGGAATAGTAAATGTTACCCCTTCAATGACCAACACCTTCCTCAAACTGGTTTATATTGAGTGGGAATAGTAAATGTCACCTCTTTAGTGTCCAACATCTTCCTCAAATTGGTTTAGATTGAAGTAGGGATAGCAAGTGTCATGCTTTTAGTGTCCAAAACCTTCCCTAAATTGTTTTGGATTGGAGTGAAAATGGTGAATATCTCCCATTTATTGTCCAACACATTTCTCAAATTGGTTTAGAGTGAAGTGGGGATATTGTAAATGCCACCCCCTTTACTGTTGTACACCTTCCAGAAACTGGTTCAGACGTGAGTGAAAATATTAAATGTCACCCCTTTAGTGCCCAACACCTTGTCCAAACTGGTTTAGACTTTAGTGATAATAGTAAATGTCACCCCTTTGGTGTCTAACACCTCTCCAAAATTGTTTTAGATTTGAGTGGGAACAGTAAATGCCCCCCCTTTAGTCCCCAACTCCTTTCCTCAGTATGGCTACATTGGTGTCGGAATAGTAAATGTCACCCCTTTACTGTCCAACACCTTCACCAAATTGGTTTAGATTTGAGTGGGAATAGCAAATGTCACCTTTTTAGTGTCCAACACCCCCCACAAATTGGTTTATATTGGAGTGGAAGTAGTAAATGTCACCCCTTCAGTGCCCAACACCTTTCTCTAATATTGTTAGTTTGGAGTTGGAATTGGTTTAGATTTGAGTGGGAGCAGTAAGGTCACACTCTTAGGGGGTGATTCTGACCCCGGCGGTAATGGACCGCCGGGGCCAGGGATGGCGGGAGCACCGCCAACAGGCTGGCGGTGCCCCGCAGGGCATTCTGACCGCAGCGGTTTGGCCGCGGTCAGATGTGGAAAACCGGCGGTCTCCCGCCGGTTTTCCGCTGCCCAAATGAATCCTCCATGGCGGCGCAGCTCGCTGCGCCGCCATGGAGGATTCTGACACCCCATACCGCCATCCTGTTCCTGGCGGTTCGCCCGCCAGGAACAGGATGGCGGTATGGGGTGTCGTGGGGCCCCTGGGGGCCCCTGCAGTGCCAATGCCAACGGCATGGGCACTGCAGGGGCCCCCGTAAGAGGGCCCCACTTTGTATTTCAGTGTCTGCTTTGCAGACACTGAAATACGCGACGGGTGCCACTGCACCCGTCGCACCTTCCCACTCCGCCGGCTCCATTCAGAGCCGGCGTCCTCGTGGGAAGGTTGTTTTCCACTGGGCTGGCGGGCGGCCTTTTGGCGGTCGCCTGCCAGACCAGAGGAAACCCCAGAATCACCGCAACGGTCTGACGACCGCGGTGCGGTGTTCTGGCGGGGGTACTTTGGCGGGCAGCTTCCGCCGCCCGCCAAGGTAAGAATCACCCCCTTAGTGTCCAACACCCTCCACAAATTGATTTATGTTGGACTGGAAATAGTAAATGGCACCCCTTTAGCATCCAACACCTTTCCCCAATATGGTTAGAGTCGAGTAGGGATTGTAAATGTCACTCCTTTAGCATCCAACATCTTTCATAAATTGGTTTAGATTCAAGTGGAAATAGTACATTTGACCCCTTTATTATCCAATACTTTCCCAGGTTAGTTTAGATTTGAGTGGTAATAGTAAAGTTAACCCATTTAGAGACCAACACCGTCCACAAATTGGCTTATGGCCTCATTAGGAGAGCGGTGGTCCTAAGACTGCCAGCCACGTGGTGACGGTTGGACTGCCGCAGCAGTGGCAGTCCAACTGTCACATTACAAGATTGGCGGGCAGTCACACCTAAAGACTACCATCCCAGACAGGATCAAAGATCCCAATGGGATGACAATAGTCGGGCTTGTAACCAGTCATGGTGATGCTGAAATCAGCGACGCTTGGCTCATTATAACTCCTCTTTCTGCCAGCCTTTTCATGGCAGGGATCCCACCATGAAAAGGTCGGGTAAAGCCAGTGCCTGGGGCCACAGGGTGCCCCGGCACCTCTCCTGCACATGGCATGGGCAGTGCAGGAGCCTCCCTGACCAGCTCCCTCCGAACGTGCATTGTCTGCTTTGCAAACAGTGCGAATTCCGAGGGTGCTGGAGTGTTTGGATATATGTATCAGTTCCCTTAATGGAGCCCAGGCCAAGATCCCAACACAGTTCCCACCGGGCAGCCGGTTTATATTGGGATGGAAATTTTGAATGTCACCTCTTTAGTGTTCTCTTTCCCAAAAATTGATTTAGATTTAAGTGGAAATAGTAAATGTCACCCCTTTAGTGTCCAACACCTCTTCCCAATATGGTTAGATTGGGGTGGGAATAGTAAATGCCTCCTCTTTAGCATCCAACATCTTACCCAAATTGGATTGGATTCAAGTGGTACTAGTACATTTTACTCCTTTAGTTTACATCACTTTCCCCAAACTGTTTTAGATTTGAGTTTGAATAGTGAATGTAACCCTTTTAGTGTCCAAAACCCACCATAAATTGGCTTAGATTGGAGTGGGAATAGTAAATATCACAATTTTAGCGCCCAACACCTTTCCCTATTTAGACTGGAGTTGGAAAATTAAATGTCACCCCTATAGTGTCTAACACTTTACCTAAATTATTTTTTATATCAAGTGGGAATAGTAACTGTTACCCATTTAGTGTTCAATACCTTCTAAAAACTGTTTTAGTAAGTTATCATTATGCTATGTTAAATTGTGTGATGTTTGTTATATTTTGATGATTAACTGTTATCTATATGTATGTTTTACTAGATGTTGTTGACAAACACATTCAGTGGGCATTTGGAGTTTGCATTTATTTGTAAGAATTCAGCTTTGGTTTAAATAAATCAATGTATTTTATATTGATTTCATTTTTTCCGGTTTCTTGCAGCGGTTCGGTGTTTTAAATCTCTTTTTTGTTATTTTATGGAACCATGATACTTTGGATTACTTTGAGAGATTTCAACTGGATTTGTTACATTTTTGCATGTTTTGGGCCAAAATTTGATTTATCTAATTTTTAGAAGATTTCTATTTTCTATTATATGGAGAGAGCAAAAGATCTACAGCTACAGAACAGTAAGTTTTGTTCCTTTTATTTATTTAGGGTGGGATATGTGAAATTATATTGTTTATTACAAGTGTATGTAATTGTTACATGGAATTGTTTGGATTATGTGTTGCAACTATTTTATGTGATGGACTGAGTTTGATTTTGGCTATTTTGGTTGGTAACGCTTACATTTTATAAAATAGCTTATATATATTTTAGTATATCAGCCTTTATGTATATTGATATTTTAAATAATTGACTGATATTCTATTTCTTTAAAAACATAATAGGTTTGGTGTGTTTGTTTAGAGTTTGTCATAGGTGTTTTGGACTTTAGTAGTTGAATAATTTTTTCATAATATGCTTTTCGCTATCATTTTTAATGGCCTGATTGTGAGTGGAGCGGTCCTAGGACTCACTCTGGCAGTCAGCAGCCTTGAAATGTGCACTTTCTGCTATGCAGCAAGTGTGCATTTCAAGGCTGCTAGTGCCCCCTGCGTGCAACAGCATTGCTGTCAGCTTTATTATGAGTCTGAGGCCATGCTGCTGCACCTTTCCCACTGGGGTGACCAGCAGAAACCTTGGTGTTTCCGTCCGCCAAACTCATAATTGTGCGAAAACATGGCTGATGCCAGAGGTCCCCTGATTTTTTGCCCCCATTTTTCACTTTTTGCTGGTTTTTTCCTGACTCTGATGGTGCCCTGGGTACTGCTAACCAGTCCCAGGGCCTGTGCTCTGCATACAATGAGTATGCAAATTAGGCTAATTATAATTGGCTAAGTCAACCCACCTATAAGTCCCTAGTATATGGTAGGTCATGTAGGTTTAGGGACCCCAGCATAGGTGGTGCCCTCATAGGTGCACTGCTTGGAGTGCACAGTGTCATTTTAAAGACAAACCTGCCTGGCTGGGGAAAAACGACTACGTCCAAAGGTAAACTCTTTACCGATGCCTCCTGCGAGCTGTAGCTGAGCAGGGCTCCATTGCAGTTGGCCTCAAACTTTGACTTTGCCCCGGTGGAGGTGCGACCAGATTTGCGCTATTCGTTTCTAAGCGCTAAAAAGCATAAATTCTTTAGAAATTCATATCTTAGGTTCCCCTTATCTGATTTTAATCATTTTGGTATCATTTTAAAGATAAAAATGTAATCTATTGTCATAAATTGATGTTGGATTTTTATTGTGTTTTGTGTTTAACTTATTTTGTGATTTTTAAATGCTTTACACATATGTCTCTTAATTTAAGCCTTGTTGCTCGTTGGCAAGTTACCAAGGGTTGATCTGGGTTTAATTTATTGAGACCTAACAGGACCTAGGTGGAGGTTAGTGGCCTATTGCTAAGTGTAGGTACTTACCGGCCCTTACCAATAACCCATTTTCCAACAATAATGAGCTCCAAAGTAATTTACTTCTTTTCTCTGTAGATGATGTGTTGAATCATTGGAAAGGTATAATGGGCTACCACTGTTTTTATGGGTGAGTGAGAATGTTTGCGTATATATAACAAGAACAAACACACGATTTTTGAGGCTACTATATAGAGTATGCATATATATATATATATATATATATATATATATATATATATACATGTGATCTGTTTTTGTAGATTATTTTAAAAAGTAACCCTCATTAGAACATTCTGAACAAATATCCCTTTACATAGGAGCATTTGGTTAAACTCACGGGGTTAGAGCCTACAAGCCTTTTTTCAAAAATGCTAAGAGGATGAAATGCCTGATGCCTTTACACCATTGACATTAACCAACAACGTTAAGACTTCAAGCTGAGTTCAAATTATTAAGCCAGAGAATGCAATGGGTGAAATGAATGTGATGGTTCACTCTTGGGATACACTGGGCATGCAGTCTAATGTTATTCTTTTCTCTTGAGTATTTATGATATCAGAGTGCTTGGGTGCATAAACCTGCCTGCAAAAAGTGCTGGGATGAGCTAAGATGTTCAGTTTTCTGTGTCTATCCCAATAGTAACTGCTCTATTCAACCTATCTCTAAATAAAGACATAGGACCTTATTCAGTGTTTGGCCATTAGGATACTTCATCACAAATATGACGGATATTCCAGTTACCATTTTAAAAGGGCATCATTTAACCCCAATGCACTTATAATACAGGAGATCATTTGTACATCTATCACATTTTATATGGAGTATCTTTGTTTGCTAAACTCTAAATAAGGCACTAGTTGCTTTCTAACCAACAGTTTACACTAAACATGGAGTTTATTGTATATTATTCAATGTCTTATATTGTATGTGAGTTTCTAACCTGTATCACTTGTATGATGAAACCCTGACTGTTCGTCACAACCACTGTAGAGTCAAGTGACCAATGAGAGTAACTTTGAAGTTCAATTAGGATGCTGTAAAAGGTTTTTCTGTGAGATACAAATGTAATGGTATGGACCATTCTTTCATTTCTGGGACAGTGGGCATTTGAAGTTCAATATTTAACCATATAGCTCTGGCCCCTTCATATACCTCCATAAAATACTGTTGCCAAAAGATTTTCATTTTTTATTTGTTTGCTTGTATCATTAGAGAAGTAATTTAGATTGCATAGACTTTGCTAATCCGGGCCAATTTTTCCTGGACAACATCTTTAAAAATGGCTGAACTGTTGCAGTGATGATGCAACGTTTCAAGAACTATGATAACTATGTACTTCATTTTGGTTGTTATAGTGACAGAAAATAAGTCCTCAGAGCAACCCCTTGCTCCATTTTCCAAAATGGAGGCTCTATAATGATGCATTTTAGCCATCATATTGTTAATTTATTTTATATTGTTTTTCTTTCAGGTTTTCCATTGATTAAAATTTGTAAACATGAGCTAAGCAGGTTGTAGCAAAGGATCTTTACCTTCTAACAGAATGTTGCTAGCTAACAAATCTGAAATCTCCTTCAACAAAGAAAAATGTGTCACATGCCAAACTCATCCAAAGGAAAAGCTAACATCAACTGTGGCTGGACAGAATAGAGTAGGAAATGCTTCAGAAATATGGTGAGGTGAAGTTCACAAAAGATTGAAACTAATGTGGAGATGGTCAAATATTTTATCATTGTAACAACAAGTGCTACAAGTTGTATACAATGGAATAAAGCCTGGAAAAGAATTGTCAAAAAATAGCAGAAACCAGTGAATCACAACAAGAATCTGAGTCTTCTGAGAAAGCGACAACAAACTAATCCAATGCCCATCCACTTAGAAGATCAATGGCTACCTCTCATCCACCTCCAACAACTGATCAGAAAGCAGAGGATCTTTAATGTGTTATCTGTGGTTTAATCAGAACAAGGGCCAAAGGGACTGACGAAAGGGCAAAGTACAGATTATGTGAGTCTCAAAGGACAAACTTGTTTTTATCTGCAGCTAGTTTCTTCCAAGATTAACTTTTCAGCTGAGTAGCTGATCTAAATAGCGAGGTGAATGTACAGTATTTGTAGCTGATTTGTATGCCCACCCGAACTGCATGTGTGCATACATTCATAAATATGACTATACAATGAGCTCCCAGCAGCAATGTAACCACCAGCCTTCAGTTAAGTTTTCACTCTTTAAAAAAGCAATTAAGTTTTATAGTCACACTTGAGTGCTGAATGCAGGTTCGCACTTAGTGAGATCAGAGATATAATGGTCAACATTGGTGAAACTGTATTGATCCATAATAATGAAATTAAGATTTTATTGGTGAGAGTGTACAATGACAGAATTTGGTTTTATCAGTCTCACGAAAAGAATGAGCCACTTATGTTTTCTCAGCTGACTTGACTTCTGAAGGTTTTGCTGACAAAATAGGATCACAGGACACAGTAAAGTCAGCAGAAACTATTTTAAGAAATGGCCTGAAAGATTTAGATTTTGGACTTTAAGACAAATTTTGTGATACCATTGAGCTCCGCAAATCAGGGGAGTCAGCAAGAATACCTGATGTTGTCTTAACATTTTTTACATAGTTGTTTAATATCAGTAAAGAAAAACTGTTACGAACTGAAGTTCTTCAGTTCAGAAAAGAAGCTAACAATATTGATGTATTTTTTTTTTTTTTTATATTTTTCATTGAATTTTCAATGCAGATCCGTACAACATGTATGTGTGGTTACATTGGTAGGATTTTGTGGATCAGTTGTATCTATGCTTCTTACAAAAGAGAGGAGAATACAGCAAGACCAAGAAAAAGAAAGAAGAATATATATGCAATATAAAAAACAAACGAAAACCACACCATACATATAACATAACTTAGGTTTGATTATTACTTACAGTATACATATTTAACTGCCATGCAGAATTGAAGGAACATTCTTTGTGGCACCTAATGGTCCCATCTCAGGGCCCCTGATTGATGTTATACCCTAATAACACTTATTGGTCGCATTGGGAGGAGGGAAACTGAGCTTATGGCTGATTGTTTAGTGTGGCGCGTTAGTGTACGTTGTGCACGTGCTGCTTGAGTGTTCCTCCCTGAGTGCTAGTTATGAATGACACCGACCTCTGATGAGCAGGTGTGGGCTCCCACCGCTTCCACATGATGTTCTGCGGATATTATTTAGGTAAGCTGCCGCTGAGTGAGTGCTGGCCGGGTCAACACCCACACAAGGTCTCTGTCTGGCTCAAGGCGGCCTCTCATCATTTTTTGCCTCTAATCGGGCTGCCAGTGTTTCACAGGTTTCCTTTCCCGTGTGTTGTTGTCCCCCGCGTGCTAATTTGCTCAGTAGCTGTGATTCTGTCCGAGTCCAGCACAGAGTGAGGGAGTGCCAGGCTTTCAGGTCCGGTGCCCTGGGCGCCTTCCAGTTCATTGCAATCAGCCTTTTGTACATCACATATGCTAGGTCTACAAACTTATGTAAATACCTATGTTTCTTTTCTCTGGTTCTCAGCCCTAGCAAGCAGGACTTAGGGTCTGCTACAAGTGTCAGACCTGTTAGTTCCGAGACCTCTTCTACCACTCCTCTCCATTCTCTATATATGTGTGCAAACTCCCATACCATATGGTAGAAGTGTGCCTCTAAGGCATCACACCGCGGACAGGCAGACGTAGAGCCAGGGAACATGCGCTGAATACTGGCTGGAGATAGGTATGTTTGGTGCATGTAATTGAATTGCGTGTAGCGAAACCTGGGGTTTCTGTGATAAAGGGCTTTCAGCCAATCCATTTGCGATATCGGGTCAGTGAGGACTGCATTCCATCTGTCCCTCGTTCTCTCCAAATTAAGCTCAGGGGGTTTATTCAGAGTTTTGTACAAATTTGTCACTAGTTTTGTTTGGTCATCGAATTGCAGCATGTGGTGCAGTGTGGGAGAACTCAGGGGTTCCTTATCTCCAGCCGCCCACGTCTTTTTAATTAGATGACATATGGCGTAGTAGGACAGAAAATGCCCAGGGTTCACTGCCGTGAGGGCTTGGATGGATTCAAATGACATCAGTTTCCCTTCTTCGAAGCAGTCCCCAACCGTTGTTATTCCAGCCTCGGTCCAAGTCTTAAGTAAGTGAGATCCCACTGCGTTAGCCCAACCCGGGAGCAATCCCACTGGGAGGAGTGGCGAGTATGGAAGTGCTTTATAGCCCTTTTGTATGTACCTTTGCCAGCACGAGTGCGCCATTGTCATTAACGGGTTGCCGGGTTCCCCCCTCAGTGTTTTATTCGTTAACCATGTGATCAAGGGTGCCCCATTTAGCCGCTCTTGAAGCCACATGGACTCCGCCTGTGTTGGCCTGTGCAACCAGTTCAGTATCCACTGTAGCTGTGCAGCAGGATAATAAAGTTCAAAGTTGGGAGCTCCCAGCCCTCCTGCAGCAAGCGGGCGCTGCAGTGTGGTGAGTGCGACCCTTATCCTGCCAACGCCCCATATAAGTTGCAGTAGAACTGCATTCAGATCTCTAAAAAAGCTCCTGGGGACCCAGAGTGGCAGCGCCACGAAGTAATATAATAACCTAGGCAGCAGCAACATATTTGCCACCGCCACTCTGCCCAGGAGGCGACAATGGAAGTTTGGTCCAGAATCGTAGCGATCCCTTCATAGAGGCTAGTGATTTCCCTAGGTTCCCATCTCTAAGGTATTCATTTCTGTGGTATCTGTGCACCCCCAAGTATTTGAACGTATCAAAACCCCATTTCAAGCGTCTGACCGGGGCATTCTCTTTTCTTGTCGGAGACCATCTAGTTAGCGGAAATATACACGATTTATCCCAGTTCACCACCAGCCCATATAAGTCCCCAAACTTGGTTAGGAGTGACATTACTAAGGGTATTGTCTCGTTTCCATTCCAAACAAATACTAGGGCATCATCTGTGTACAGTGATATACTGTGGTGTAGCCCACTCCTGACTACTCCCCCATCTCTCTTGCATAGCACGTATTCGGGAGGCCAGCGATTCCACTGCTATGGCAAATAGCAAGGGGGACAAGGGACAGCCCTGTCTAGTGCCTCTTGTGATCAGGAAACTCTCAGATATGACCCCACCCGTTTTTACCCTGGCTTGTGGTTTGGCATACAGTGTCTGTACCCATCGTATATAAATAGGCCCTATTCCCATGCTCTGCATAGTGGCAAACAGGAAATCCCACTCCAGGGTATCAAATGCCTTCTCAATATCTAATGACAATACCATCTTGTCATGAGCCTCCGGGGGAGTGTCCCCCATGACCCCCAGCAGCCTACGGATATTCAAGAAAGTGTTACGTTTTGGGATGAAGCCATTTTGGTCTTCATGTATCACAGTATGTATAAGGGGGGCCAACCTGTTGGACAAGATGTTGCCTAGTATTTTGCAGTCTAGGTTCAGGAGGGATAGTGGCCTGTAGGATTTAATGTTGTGGGGTCGCGCCCTTGTTTAGGGAGGACCACCACCATTGCCTCTCTTAATGTTGGAGGCAGAGTTTTGCTAGACCATGCCTCCTCAAAGACTTTCAGCAAGTGCAGCTTCAAGTTTGTCGATATGTTCCTGGGGCTTTATTCCTGGGCATCTGCAACACTGCTCTGTCAATTTCTTCCAGTGTTAATGGAGCCTCTAGTATCTGCCTGTCTGTCAGCGATAATTGCGCCATTGGGGAGACATCTATGAAAGACCCCAATTGTAGAGGTGTGCATGTTGTGCATTTGGTGAATAGGTTTGTGTAGTATTCCCTAAACGCCCCATTAATCTCTTCCTGTGTGGTGAACATTTTGCCTGCGTCTCCCTTTATAATCCCAATGGGGGAGTGCTGCCGATTTTCGCAGAGGAGCCACGCCAGCAGCCTGCCAGACCTGTCACCCTCTGTATGTAAGCGCATTAAGCGGTATTTATGATCATGCCGCCGGAGGCAAAAGTCTGCTTCGTTGTATTTTGTTCGTACCTCTTTTAGCACTGTGTATGGAGTCACATTGCTTGCCACCGCTTTTTCCATTTCTCTCAGTTCCTTTTCTAATTTATTTATTTCCACGTGTAGCGTGCGCCTGACTCCCCAGCTGGATGAAATACAATGCCCTCTAACTACAACCTTGTGTGCCTCCCATTCTGTTGCTCTGGAACTAGTAGATTCCTTATTAATTTCCCAATACTGCTTCAGTACTGCATTTAATCCTTCACTGAACGCCTGATCCTGGAGAGCCTCCCCCTGCATTCGCCAGGTGGGGATCGGCGAACGTCTCCTGCCCCAGTTCAATGTTATTCTAAGTGGAGAATGATCGGATAGTGTTTTGGCCAGGTATTCTGACTTATATTTCAGATCGCAAATGTCCCGGGTCCCCCACATTATATCTATTCTTGTGTACACGTTGTGGGGTATTGAGTAAAATGAATATTCCCTCTGCTGCGGGTGTTTTGTGCGCCATAAGTCAAATATCCTCATATCTGCCGCCCAGGCAAGCAAGGGGCTTCTGGCGGTTCTATTTAGTATTGCTTTCGGGGTAATGTTTGACCTGTCTGATTCTGCGTTCGGTATGCTATTAAAATTGTCACCCCAAATAGCTGGGGCTTCGGGGTTTACTAATAGTGCTGGGGTGAGTGTGCCCAGGAATTCAACTATCGCACTGTTGGGGGCATAGATGCTGATTATTGACAGTTGTTTTCCGTCTAGGTGCCCCTCTATTACCACATATCTACCCCCTTGATCTAGTCTCTGTGAGGGTAGGACAAAGGGAACCCTGCCTGCTATCCAAATCAACACTCCCCTGGCGAATGCTGAGTACGTTGTGCCCACCACCTGTCCGCCCCATCTTTCCTGTAGTTCCCGCAAGTCAGGTTCCAGGCAGTGTGTCTCTTGTCGGATAGCTATGTGTGCGCCCCGACGTCTGAGGCGGTTATATACCCGAATTCTTTTGCTTGGTGCACCCAGGCCTCTTACATTCCACGTGATTATATCATATTGATGCACTGAGAGGTTTGCATTTAACGCCATTTAGAATTGTGTGGAGCACCTGCCCGCATCGCCATTTTGTTGTCTGTGTCCTCACGAGTCCCATCCAACCCAATTAGGTGTGCCCTTGGGTGTATCAGCACTAGCAGTATTACCTGTATTTTGTATTGACCTTTTGAATTCAACTTAACTATAAATCGCCCTGCACTTCCTCTACCGACACACAACCCCAAACTGTTAACTAATGTCGAACTACCAAACACTCTAATACTCAACGAACTTTGTATCCATGTGAATACCTGTGGGACAGCCATGTTGGCAACCAGATGCGGCTCACGTGGGGCTCACATCTTTCCGCAGCCATGGACTGCTTGTACAACGGGGCGCTCCCAGACTGTCTTCCCCCACCCCGAGCACATGATCAACGACATTAAACAATACTTTCATTAGGAGCAGTTGAATAGTCAAAAGATACTCGTGGTCAGTAACAGCATTCTTCTACTTGCAGGTGCGTGTAGAGTTAGTCTGTACCTCCCTGCACATTTTTCATTCCTCTCAGTGGGGGGGAGGGAGGGGGGTGGCCGGCGTCCTTCATCTACAGTTCGTCTGAGGTTCTAGACGTGAGTTTCGGCCCCGTAAGTGTTTCTGTGAGCGTGGAGACCAAGCTGACCGAGTCTGGGCTGTCCACTGTGGCCTCCCGCAAAGCCTCAAAGGTGTTTTGCATGTACAGAGGAGTTTCATTCAAGGCTTTTGCCCTTTCCTCAGCTGCCTGCTGTTCAGTGGGCTGACCCTTGGTTCTTTTCTTGGGACGCTTCCGCGATGGAGTGGTCAGCCATTCCTCTCCTTTATCTGTTCCGATTTGGGGTCGCGCCAGGCCTTTAGCATGCAGCCACGTCCAGGCATCCTCAGGAGAAGTAAATACATGGGTGCGTTCGTCTGATATTACTCTCAGCTTTGCAGGGAACAGCAGGGCATACTTGATGTTGTGCTCACGGAGGCGTTGCTTGATTTTCACAAATGAGTTGCGTTGTCTCTGTATTTCCTGAATGAAGTCTGGGTAAGCGTTAACTTCTGAGTCCTCGTGACGGAATGGGCCTTTGCTGCGGAATTGCTGTAGAATTAGGTCGCGGTCTCTGTAATTTAAGAATCTCGCTATCAGCGGTCTATGTGGCTGACCCGGGCCGGGGGCCTCCCCTGTACCCTGTGTGCCCTTTCCACAGAGAAGAACTTCGACGGAGTCCCATTTAGCATATCCTTGATCAGCCATTGCTGTAAGAATATTTCTGTATTCTGATCTGTTAGCTTTTCGGGGAATCCTAAGAAGTGTACATTATTTCACCGGGATCTACCTTTCGCTTCTTCGGCGCGACGCCATAGTATTTTTACCTCTGCATCCAGCCGTTGTATTTGTTTTTGATTAGCCAAGACCGATGGATTCAAATCTTTTAGATCCGCTTCCGTTGACTTCACTCTCTCCGCCAAATTACGATGATCCACTCTAAGCAAATTCAGGTCTTGTGATACTGAGTCTATCCTGTTCTCCAGGGAGGATTTAGGCCCTCATTCCAACCCTGGCGGTCTCTGACCGCCAGGGCGGAGGGCAGCGGAAGCACCGCCAACAGGCTGGCGGTGCTTCCTGGGCTATTCTGACCGCGGCGGTAAAGCCGCGGTCAGAAAAGGGGAACCGGCGGTTTTCCGCCGGTTTTCCCCTGGCCCAGGGAATCCTCAAGCAGCGCCGCCATGGGGATTCGACCCCCTTCCCGCCAGCCTGTTTCTGGCGGTTTTCACCGCCAGAACCAGGATGGCAGGAACGGGTGTCGTGGGGCCCCTCGGGGCCCCTGCACTGCCCATGCCACTGGCATGGGCAGTGCAGGGGCCCCCTAACAGGGCCCCATACAGATTTTCACTGTCTGCTTTGCAGACAGTGAAAATCGCAACGGGTGCCACTGCACCCGTCGCACCCCTGCAACTCCGCCGGCTCCATTCGGAGCCGGCTTCCTCGTTGCAGGGGCTTTCCCGCTGGGCCGGCGGGCGGCCTTTTGGCGGTCACCCGCCGGCCCAGCGGGAAAGTTGGAATTGGCGCCGCGGTCTTTTGACCGCAGGGCGGTCATTCGGCGGTAACCGCATAACGGGCAGCGAACGCCGCCCGCCACGGTCAGAATGACCGCCTTAGTGTCCATAATCGCTTGTAGTACTTTTTCAAATTCGGTAGAGTGGGCCTGCAGTGTAGTTTCCAGTACTTGTAGAGTCGTTGCAAGCTGCTGGTCGCTTGTTGGCTGTCCATGTGTAAGTCGGTCTTGGTTTTTCACGGATTTAGGGCCAGATGTAGCAAGGCATTAGCGCCTTGCAAACGGCGAAAAACGCCGTTTGCGAGGCGCTAATGCCTGCACGCGATGCAGAAACACATTTTGCAAGTCGGAACCGACTCGCAAAATGCATTTCCGACTCGCAAATAGGAAGGCTGTTCCCTTCCTATTTGCGACTCGCACCGCAATGTAAGTTGATTTGCGACCACTTGAAGTGGATGGTAACTTATTCGCAAACGGGAAGGGGTCTGCATGGGACCCCTTCCCCTTTGTGAATGATCACAAAATTATTTTTTCAGAGCAGGCAGTGGGCCTATGGACCACAGCCTACTCTGAAAAAAACCGAAACAAAAGGTTTTGGTATTTTTTTCTATGTGCAGCTCGTTTTCCTTTAAGGAAAACGGGCTGCAGATAGAAAAAAAAAAATGCTTTATTTAAAAGCAGTCACGGACATGGTGGTCTGCTGTCTCCAGCAGGTCACCATCCCCGTGAGTGCCCAGACTCACGATGGGGTCGCAAACTGCAACCTACCTCATTAATATTAATGAGGTGGGTCTTTGTGACCCCATTGCGAGTCACAGAAGGTGTCTGAGACACCTTTCTGCATAGCAAATTGCGAGTTGCAATTTGCGAGTCACTCTGACTCGCAAATTGCAAGTTGCAATTTGCTGTCTACCTACATCTGGCCCTTAGGCGGTCATTCCAACCCTGGCGGTCGGTGTTAAAGCGTCGGCAAAACCGCTAACAGGCTGGCGGTAAAAAAAATGCAATTCCGACCCTGGCGGAAACCGCCAACAGAGACCGCCACTTCAACACACCGCCCACCACGGCGGGACAAACAAACAGTGCGGCGGTCACCGCCAACAGACAGACGGGAGACAATGTACCGCCCACCCTATCACAATCCACCAATCCGCCACCTTTTCCGGGGCGGTAGCCCCGCCGACAAAAACACGGCGGAAACAGCCATTTCAAACGGAAAACGCTCACCTCCATACACCCCACGAGGAATCTGGACAGCATGGAACCCGAACTCCACATCCTCCCAGCGATTGCCTTCCTGCTCCTCTACCAGGAGCACGAACGCCGGCGCAGAAGACAACGGTGAGTACTGCACCTACGACACAGCGGAGGCAAAAAATTACGGGGACACACATATGCGACACACCCACCCTCACCCACTACAACACACACATCAATGCATAGCAAGACATCACAGTTACCCCCCCAAATCCCCCGGAAGAATTCAAAGACAAAAGGAAATGATTATAAACATTGGAATATATTGTATGACTGGCTTTAAAATATATCACACATCTAAAACTTTTATATACATAAATTGTCCAGTCCGATATTTGTATCAGGCATTGTTCGTGGACCACTGGGCCCAAATCACATGGGCAAGGCCCACACAGGATACCTGACTCCAACGGAGAGAACACTGCAGGGGCATCAGATACCAAAACTACAGGCACCTCAGGGGGAAGGGGGGGCACCTCAGTCAGATGAGTCCACGACGCCAGATCCACGAGGGGCCTCCATGGCCACTGTTCCATCCTGGGGAGTGCAAAGCCACAGTCTCTCAAGTCTCTACAGTGGGTGGGTTTCCCACTGTTCCATCCTGGGGAGTGCAAAGCCACAGTCTCTCAAGTCTCCACAGTGGGTGGCTTGCCCACTGTTCCATCCTGGTGAGTGCAAAGCCACAGTCTCTCAAGTCTCTACAGTGGGTGGCTTGCCCACTGTTACATCCTGGGGAGTGCAAAGCCACAGTCTCTCATGTCTCTACAGTGGGTGGCTTGCCCACTGTTCCTTCCTGGGGAGTGCAAAGCCACAGTCTCTCAAGTCTCTACAGTGGGTGGCTTGCCCACTGTCCGATCCTGGGGAGTGCAAAGCCACAGTCTCTCAAGTCAATATCAGTCTCCACTGGTACTGGAGGGGGACTAGTGCCCAGAGTGCTTCGTGCAGCCCTGCCCGACACAGATGCGGGCCTGCCCCTTCCGCCAATGGGCCAGCGGTGCTTGAGACGCCGGTGCCCAGTTCAGCGGTGCTTGAGACGGCGGTGCCCAGCGCAGCGGTGCTTGAGATGAAGGGCCCAGTTCAGCGGTTCTTAAGACGGCGGGGCCCAGTTCAGCGGTGCTTGAGACGGCGGTGCCCAGTTCAGCGGTGCTTGAGACGGCGGTGCCCAGCGGAGCGGTGCTTGAGATGAAGGGCCCAGCGCAGCGGTGCTTGAGATGAAGGGCCCAGTTCAGCGGTGCTTGAGATGAAGGGCCCAGCGCAGCGGTGCTTGAGACGGCGGTGCCCAGTTCAGCGGTGCTTGAGACGGCGGTGCCCAGCGCAGCGGTGCTTGAGATGAAGGGCCCAGTTCAGCAGTGCTTGAGACGGCGGTGCCCAACGGAACGGTGCTTGAGATGAAGGGCCCAGTTCAGCGGTGCTTCGGATGAAGGGCCCAGCGCAGCGGTGCTTGAGATGAAGGGCCCAGTGCAGCGGTGCTTGAGATGAAGGGCCCAGTTCAGCGGTGCTTGAGACGGCGGTGCCCAGCGGAGCGGTGCTTGAGACGGCGGTGCCCAGTTCAGCGGTGCTTGAGACGGCGGTGCCCAGCGGAGCGGTGCTTGAGATGAAGGCCCCAGCGGAGCCGTGCTTGAGATGAAGGGCCCAGTTCAGCGGTGCTTGAGACGGCGGGACCCAGTTCAGCGGTGCTTCGGATGAGTGCCCAGTTCAGCGGATCCGCCCATGGCGTGGAGGTCATTCTGACCTGTGTCTGGCTGCGCCTTCCTGCCCACCTGGGATGGGCCTGGTGGGGCCCTCCTGGGCTGCAGTACCGGGCCTGTTGGTGTCCTCCTGCCCACCTGGGATGGGGCATGCGGGGCCCTCCTGCACAGCTGGGCTGCTGGTGGTCTTGTCGGGCGTGCTGCCCTTCCCAGCCTTCCCTGTTCGCCTGTAGCCCTTCCCCACCTTTGGCGGTGTGCCAGGTGGCACCACACTCCCTGCCGGAGCCATGGTAGGGATTTTGGTCCCAGGTGTTTTAGGCCTCTCGCGCCGGCCACTGACAATCTTCGCATGTTTTTGCGGGGGAACTGGCTGCCCTTGAGGGTGGGGGACTCCACAGTCCATGGCAGACTGTCTTCACAGGGCCCGCTTTTGTGGTGGCTGAGGTGCTGGCTGGAGTTCTATTAGATGAACGGGGTGGGGGAGTTGTTGGAAAGAGGTCACGTTTTGATAGGAAAATAAGTTTAGGAAGAGAGGGACGGGTAGGTGTAGTAGGTATGGGAGTGGAGGAAGAGGTTGTGGTTGTAGGAGTTTGAAGTCTGCTGTCTTTGGGTGCAGGTGCTTGGGCTGGAGGCTGTCGTGAGGTGGATGGCTGTTGGGTGGGTGGCTGCCTGCGTTTGTGTAGCTTGGAAGAGGGGGTGACAGACACACTGGGAGAGGACACAGGGGACGTGTGAATGGTAGTGGGGGTGGTGACTGCACGTGTGCGGGGGTTCTGGTGTGTGTGCTGGTGATGAACGTAGTGGCTGAAGATGTTGTGCATGCAGGTGTGAGTGGAGACGTGACAGGGAGGGAGGAGGGAGATGATGAGGAGGGGGACACAGTGGAGGCAGTGGGTGTTGGTATGTCTGCATGTGGATGTTGCTTGTGTGAATGCCTGTGTGATGCTTATGTCTGTCTGAGCTTCCCTTGGGTGTTGAGGTGTGTGCAGGCTGGTCTGATGGTGTGTCTGGGATAGGCAGAGGTACAGGGGATTGGGTATGGGTGGAGGAAGTTGGAGGGGGGAGGCTAGAGACAGGAACAATTGCTGCCATCAGTGCTGAGGCCAGAGTGTTGAACGATCGCTGATGGGCAGCCTGACCTGAATGAATGCCCTCCAGGTATGCATTACTCTGGTGCACCTCCATTTCTACACCCTGGATGGCATTCAAAAGGGTAGACTGCCCAACAATGAGCGTCCTCAGGAGGTCAATGACCTCCTCACTGAGGGCAGCAGGGGTGACAGGGGCAGGGCCTGAGGTGCCTGGGGCGAAGGAGATGCCCACCTTCCTGGGTGAGCGGGCACGGGGCAAATGCTGAGGGGCTGCTGGGAGGGCGGTGCTGGTGCGCTGGGTGGCGGCTGTACCTGTTGTTGCGGGGGCACGGATGTTGCCGCCACCACAAGGGAGCTCCCTTCAGAGGACGAGTCGCTGTCACTGACATCCGCAGGAGTCCCCGCTGTGGAGCTCCCCTCGCCCTCCGTCTCACTGGTGAATTCCGAGTCAGTTGCATGGCCCGCCATGGCCATGTGAGATGCAGCTCCCTCGTGCTCCGATGCCACTTCTCCTCCGCCTGATGATGCTAATTCACAAATGAACAGGAAGACAACAAAAAAGGGGGGTGGGGAAAAATAAAGAAATGTTGAGTGCATGCATTGGCGACACCGTTGGCAGACAGGACAGACACAGAAGCCCCCTGCACTACGCCGCGCACTTGGGGTCGACTACGCAATCCATGGGACATGGCCTACAAGCCTATGGGCGACCTCTGCTCACATACATGACACAGGGCAATGAATAGCTGTACTTGGCACCCTACAGAGGTGGGGCGGGGGCACAGGGCCATGCCTTACGGAGGGGCCAAGCCTACAGATATCGCCCTGGCCTAGGGACACCCACAGCCCTCCTCTCCCACCCAGACACCTCCACTGCGCGCAAAGTCACCAGGATTTGAGTGTACTCACCCCCTTGTGTCTGCTGTGATGTCCTCACGCGCCCATCCAAATCGGGGTAGGCCACCGCCAGGATCCGGGACATCAGCGGGGTCAAAGTACGACTGGCACCCCTCCCACGTTGGGAGGCCATCCCCAGCTGAGCCTCCGCCGTCTTCCTGCTCCAGCGTCGGATGTCCTCCCATCTCTTCCGGCAGTGTGTGCCCCGTCTGTGGTGGACCCCCAGGGTCCGGACGTCCTTGGCGATGGCACGTCAAATATCGATTTTCTGGTGGGCGCTGACCTATGTGACATGTAGAGGGAGAGAAGAATAATCATCACCTTGTGCATGCTCGATGTGAGTGGCCCCCCCATCCCCACCCTTGCCATGTGGCACATGCTCTGATCTGTCGTTTGATGCATGCCTCAATCGCTCCCCTCACCACCATCTTTCATCCACCCCACTCAACACAGGCATTGGCCACAAAGCATGGTCCCAGTGTACTTACCTGTTGGTCTGGAGGACCGTAGAGTAGCACATACTGGGGGAGGACCCCATCCACAAGTTTCTCCAACTCCTGAGCAGTGAAGGCAGGGGCCCTTTCCCCAGTCGCATGAGCCATTGTCTCTTCCAGACCGTGGTCACAGCAGCACTTGCAGTGTAGGTCCTCTCCTGTCGAAGATCAGGTATCGAGTGATTAAGCAGATAGAAAATGGTGGTCACGCCCGCGGCAGTGCGTACCGCGGCGTTGCGTACCGCGACCGCCAGCGCACATCGTCATTGGCTCCTGAGACCCATAGGGTTCAATGTTAACCAATGCAGCTTTGCGCCGCAGTCTTCGACCGCCTACCACCACGGTGTGCCACGCCAGCGCATTGACCTCACATCCCATTGTCGCACTTCACAGGTCAGGCAGCCGCCATTTCAAGGGCCCACATGCCTTATTTTCTACTGCGTCACACATACCTAGGCCTTGCATCGACACTCATACAAGCCATTCAATGCATTGGGAATTGTGTTATGTGCAAGCTGTGGTTACGTACCTGTGGGTTCATTGACTCTGTGCTCGCTGTTGTCCTTCATAGGCACCGTCCGCTGGGACATGCGAGGAGATGGAGAAATCTTCCCGTGTACAGACCGCTGGTGGACCTGTTGACAATGGAGGAAAGACATGTCATACTGACATACAGCCTTGACCGAGCCACTATACAGGAACTGTGTGCCCAGCTGGAGCCAGACCTGATGTCACCAATCCGCCAACCCACAGGGATCCCCCCTCTAGTGCAGGTGCTGTCAGTACTCCATTTCCTAGCAAGTGGGTCATTTCAAACAACAGTGACCATATCATCAGGGATGTCCCAGCCCATGTTTTCCAAGGTGTTGTCCAGAGTGTTGTCTGCCCTGCTCAAACACATGCGGAGCTACATCGTCTTCCCTGAGGTGGGGGATTTGGCTACAGTGAAGGCTGATTTCTATGCCCTTGGACATATACCCAACATCATTGGTGCCAGTGATGGGACACATGTTGCTTTGGGAAGACCTGGCCTAGCAGTTCGGGCTGGACTGTTCCCATGGGGAACAGGGTCAAGACTGATTTGCATATGGCTGGGTCCAAACGGGAATGGCATGGGCAGCAAAAAAACGATGGATTTAGGCCCAGATCACTGTACTGGGGGTGAATGTTTGACAATGTTCAGCATTCCGTCCATCACTTGGTCACTTGCTTTGGTCCCCCCCAGCAGGAGTGAACAGGTGTACAGGAACATGAAGAGTTATCATTCCATGAATGTCCAGATGGTGTGTTTGGCTGATCAGTACATCTCCCATGTTAATGCCAAGTTCCCTGGGTCAGTGCATGACGCGTACATCATGCGGAATAGCAGCATCCCTTACGTGATGGGTCAACTCCAGAGGCACCGTGTGTGGCTATTAGGAGACTCTGGTTACCCCAACCTCTCATGGCTACTGACCCCAGTGAGGAATCCCAGGACAAGAGCAAAGGAACGGTACAATGAGGCCCATGGGAGAACTAGGAGGGTGATCGAGCGGACCTTCGGCCTCCTGAAGGCCAGGTTTAGGTGCCTCCATATGACTGGTGGATCCCTAATGTACTCACCAAAGAAGGTGTGCCAGATCATCGTGGCCTGCTGTATGCTTCACAACCTGGCTTTGCGACGCCATGTGCCTTTTCTGCAGGAGGATGGTCCAGATGGTGGTGTTGTAGCAGCTGTTGAGCCTGTGGAGAGTGAAGAGGAGGAAGGCGAAGAGAACGACATAGAGAACAGGAACACAGTAATACAGCAGTATTTTCAATGACACACAGGTAAGAATCCACACCGGCATATTACATATACTTAACCCCTACTACCTCTCTACTGTCTGACCTTTTTCCCCAGTGTATGGTAACTGAGTTGTGACTTTCCCTTCCGATTTCAGAGATGTGGGCCCCACTGCGTGACATCTGCTTTATTTCCCCATGGACTACAGCTGTGTGACATTGGTATGTTGGCATCACAATGTGAATATGCCATTTGGCACGGTAATGTCTAATACATTTGTACAAAATCACAGCCAGACTCCAGATTGTTTTATGCAATAAGTGTGTTTATTACAGTGCTCTAAATTGGTGGGTGGTTGCAAATCGTTGAGGTGTGATGGTGGAGGATTGTCCATGGCAGAGTCTAGACTATCAGTATCACAGGTGCATTGTCCAGATGCCTGTGGAAAGTGGAGCAGAGGCAGTGTAAGGTTGGACAGGGTGTCAATGTGGGACAGTGGGATGACAATCAGGGAGGTATCCTTTCCTGGCTGGGGTCTTGGCATCTTACTCTGTCTTCTTCCTGGATCTCAGGGCCCGCTTGCGGGGTGGTTCTCCTTCTGCAGGGGGTGGGGTTCTGGTGGCCTGTTGGTCTTGTGTCGGGGCCTCCTGTCCACTAGCGCCGGCGGAGGTGGTAGGCAGTTCTTGGTCCATGCTAGTGTCAGGGGCCCTTTGTGGTGCAACAGTGTCCCGCAATGTGGTGACTACCTGATTCAGAGCCACTACGATGGTGCCCATGGCGGAACTGATGTTTCTTAGTTCTTCCCTGAACCCCATATACTGTTGCTCCTGCAGAAGCTGGATCTCCTGAAACCTGGCCAGGACCGTGGCCATCGTCTCCTGGGAGTGGTGGTGTGCTCCCATGATGGAGGAGAGGGCCTTGTGGAGAGTGGGTTCCCTGGGCCTGTCCCCTCCCTGTCACACAGCAGCCCTCCCAGTTCCCCTGTTTCCCTGTGCCTCTGTCCCCTGGACCGTGTGCCCACTACCACTGCCCCCAGGTCCCTGTTGTTGTTGGGGTGGTGGGTTAACCTGGGTGCCCTGTAGTGGTGGACACACCGCTGATTGACGTGTCCTGGGGACAGAGATATGGGCCCGCTGGGTGGGTGCTGTGCTGGTGTTCCCAGAGGGGGGAAGGTCTGCTGTGGCTGTCTGAGGGGAACCGACTGTCCAGAGGTCCCCGATGGGCCGGGCTGGTCATCTAGATCCAGGGAGACAGAGCTGCTGTCATCACTGTGGGCCTCTTCTGGGGGTGGAGTGGACATTTGTGGACCCTCCTGTGCGGTTACGTGGCGTTCGGGTCCTGCAGCGTTATAAAAGTATGATTATTGCTTCTGTGTGTGCCATAGCGTGCAATGGGTGGGTGCCCGTGTTCCCCTGTGCTTGCATTCCTGTGTGGGGGCTTTTGTGACGGTGGTTTGGGGGGGGGATGGGTATGTGCAGTGGGCATGCTTAGGTGATGGGTGTCCATGCTTTGTGGTCGCATGCAGGGCTTGGTGTTGGGATGGGTGGGTTGTGAGGGTGAGACATTTGCAAGGAGTAGGTGTGATGGGGGTGGGGGTGGGGGTGAGGGTGGGGGTATGAGTTGACATGCTGGTGGGGTGGGGGGGATGAAGTAGTTAAGATTTGACTTACCAGAGTCCATTCCTCCGCCTACTCCTGCTAGGCCCTCAGGATGCAGGATCACCAAGACCTGCTCCTCCCATGTTGTAAATTCTGGGGGAGGAGGTGGGGGTCCGCCGCCAGTCCGCTGCACCGCGATGTTGTGCCTGGATACCATGGAACGCACCTTCCCCCGTAGGTCATTCCACCGCTTCCTGATGTCGTCCCGATTTCTTGGGTGCTGTCCCTCAGCGTTGACCCTGTCCACTATTCTGCTCCATAGCTCCATCTTCCTGGCAATGGTGGTGTGCTGCACCTGTGTCCCGAAGAGCTGTGGCTCTACCCGTACAATTTCCTCCACCATGACCCTGAGTTCAGCCTCAGAAAACCTGGGGTGTCTTTGCGGTGCCATGGGGTGGTTTGGGTGATGTGTGGGGTGGATTGTGTGGTGCTAAGTGTGGTGATGTGTATTGGTGTGTAGTTTGAAGTGCGTGGTAATATTGCTGGGTGACAGTGAATTGCGCGTCTGGGTGCTCGGGTCTCTTATCTCTGTGCGTGTTCACGAATCTCTAGGAGTGGGGGTTTGTGGGTGATGTGGGTGTCTGTTTTATATTGTGTTGGGTGTGTGGGAGTGTTGTTTGTATGTGTATCAGGTGTGTGTATTTCGAATTATCCAATGTGGCTGTGTTTTGTATGTGTGTGTGTATTTTGAGCGCGGCGGTGTGTACCGCCAATGGAATACCGCGGTTGAAAGACCGCCGCGTGCATTCATGTGTCGTAATAGTGTGGGCGTATTTCTGTTGGCGTGACGGTGGAGGTTTGGTCTTCGCCAGTTTCTCGCTGGCCTTTGGTGTGGCGGAGTTTTGTGGATGTCTGTATTTTGGCGGTTTGCCTGTTGTGGGTCAGAATGACCGTGGCGGTTTACCGCGGCCGAGGCGGTGTTATGGCGGTCTTCTGCACGGCGGTAAGCGCCTTTTACCGCCGAGGTTGGAATGACCCCCTTAGTTCTTCCAGCCATAATGTGCAATGGATGGGCAACTCGCAGTGAGCAGGGCGATGTAGCGGTGTGCCGGTTGAACGGTATGTTCCTCAATTAAAACCCTTGTGTGCCGCCAGTCGGGTTTCCCCCTGCGCCACAGCCAGCTCAATTCGTGGTTCTCACAGCGCAGAAAAGAGGGGGGGCGGCGGTTCAGCACTGTCCGCAGGCTCCCTTTGTCTCCAATACTTCTAGGCCAGCAATCATTGACAATCACACAAGGGCAGTAGTCCACCTTGGTTCCCATAGGCGATGCTGCTGTGTGGTATGTTTCACAATCCACTTAGAGGGTGCCCTGTTTCTCAGCTCCGGGTAGTTCCAACTTTCTGGTAAGGATCTCCACGGTCTGTTGGGCACTCTTCCCTTCAGCCACTGGCATCTGACAAACACAGTCACTTTGGCCCACTCAGGGACGCTTGGCCTGTCCCCTCTGCTCCCCGCTGCCGGGCTTTACCCCGCCCCTCTATAGGTGAAGGGGGGGAGCCAGAGCAACTCACGATGCAGCCAACACCGAGGGGGGGACGGTGAGGGAAGACCCACCTCCACCAAGGCCTGCTCCCCCTCCTACGGCCCGCCGCAGCAGCTACCTTTGCCCTCGCCGGGGGGCAGAGGGAGGCACCGCACGATGGCTGTCCCCAGCCGCCTCTGCGCCCTCACGTCACTGATACCAGGTCCAGGTGGGTTTTCCACATATGGCTTTAATGTCTTTAATGTCGACCCCGCATCTCCATCGCTTCGCTTTTGGCCTCCGTGAGGGCACCGCGGTACGGCAGGCACCCCTGAACGTCGGGCCCCTCCTGCGCCCACCTGGGCCGAATCGGAGACTCCGGGGGGGCTCCTCTGCTCATCCAGCAGCGCAACGGCAGCCGCCGGAGCACACAGCAGGCAGATAGGGCAGTGGGGGGAGGGGCGGCAACGAGCTCCGCAAACAGGGGGGGCACCCTCACAGCCTCGCCCCCCACCTCAAGTCGGATCCCTCCAAGTTCATGCCGCGGTGTGATCCGCGCCGTCCCCGTCTTTCCGCGCAGCTCAGAGAGGGCCTCGATAATGCGCCCGCCCACCTCTCCGCGGCCCACACTGCAACTCACTTCGCGCGTCATCTCACTTGAGCGCACCCGGCTCCTGGGGGCCGCCGGGTGCTCGTACCGGCTTCCCGTGCATTTGTGCTGCGCACGACAGCCCGGGAGCACCTTACAGGATATTTTATGTGGGCTTGAGTCAGAGCTCTAATTTAAGCTTCCGTCCCGGCCACCATTTTGGCTCCTCCCTCAAGCTAACAATATTGATCATGGCTTTGAAGATATAAGCTAAGAAGTGGAAGTCAGTCCCATGAACTGACAGGTTCATGCTGCGCAAATGTACTGTCTTTCCCAAATCATGTCTTATGAATTATATTGTGGCAAAAAAAACTCTGCTTCAAATGATGACTGCCCACGCAATCTATGACAAGTACAAAAGTTGATAGTTAAGCAGTGGTGAACTGAGAGTTTAGGACTGGTGTATCTACAAGTTATAATGACATATATAGAGCAGAGACTTGTTAGTAGCTCATGCTGTAAAATCGTGTGGATCAGACAGCACACCACTTCCAATTCACTTTACAAGGAAAGGATTTACTATTGCTGCTCTTGATAATTTAGATTTTGAAGACAGCTCTGCTTTGTCTGGAACATCTAGCACACACAATACTACCAAGGGTGCTTTTTCAAGTCCATACCAATGAAGTAGCTGCTGGAAAACAATCTGTGTCAGATGTAGACATAAAAAAGCTGCAAACATTGAACCTAATTGCCTTGCCAATGTATGCAAAATCACTTCAAGCCATCAACATGCCCCAGTCTACCAGAAAGTTTCAAGGTGGCTGAGGGCATAGATCTTCTTCTGTCTGATGCTGTGGTGCATAAAGCTGATTTAATTGAATTTCGCTTAATCAGAGCTGAGTGAAGGATGAAGAAAAGCCAGTTCTTCAATTGGCTGGAATCCATACTCTGATCTCCCAGAATACCGTCCCACTGAAAAGGGTTGAGTTTTTTACCAGTAATACCATCTCCAGTCACAAACTACACAACAGTATACACAGCTCTAAAATTCCCAAGATCTGCATGCTCAGCTTGAAGACCAGCCTATCCTGCCAACTTTTTGTGATGAAGGTGTTTTCCATATTGTAGCTGACATTTTATGAGCAATCCAGTAGAATCTGAAGATCTTTATCCATTGATGGATGTTCTCCACATGTCAAAAGTTGTGTTGCAGTATCCAGAAAGTTATCTCACTGGATGTAGCATAGACAATGCAATTATTGAGGCTTAAATCATTGGAAGCAAAGCTGCCCAGTCAGTATTGAGCAGACCACATAATGGTCATTCCTTACAAGGCATGCTCCTCATATCGGAGGCTATAGAAACATTGCATTGGAATGCTTTGTGGAACAACAAAAACAAATTTGGTTTTGCATATCATATCTCAGAAGTGAAAAATGAACAGGGTGCACTTCATTCAAAAGGCACAGTGCACAGCCAGGCCGTGTTCAAGATACTCAGTTCAAAATCAGAAAACCAGAAAACTGAGGGGCATATTTAAGAGCCCCCAGCACAATTCTAAGGCCACATTAGCGATATTTGTTTACACGAAAGTGGCATTAGAAGACCCAAAACACTGTGGTATATTTACAAATTGGGGCAATGCATGCATTGCCCCACATTGTAACCCTTTGCGCTAGATTATGCCTGCGCCTGGCATAATGTATACAAAGGGGGAGTTCCCCTATTAGGGCGGTGTAAAATGGCCACAAGCCATCGGAACTTTGCAAGTACTGGGTAAATGTTTCACACGTTAGCTCTAGTGAAAAACATTGTACATGCTGATCAGGAAGGTGATTGTGAGCTGCAAAGGAAGACTGTGGAGTCAATCAATCAATCAATCATGAGATTTATGTAGCGCACAACTAACCCGTTAGGGTCTCTAGGCACTGTGGGGGGAAGCTACTGTTCGAAGAGCTATGTCGTGAGGCGTTTCCTGGATGTCAGGAGGTCCTGGGTCTGGCGTAGGTGGGGCGGTAGGGAGTTCCAGGTCTTGGCGGCGAGGTAAAAAAGTATCTTCCTCCGGCAGTGGTGCAGCCGATGAGGGGGACGGAGGCGAGGCTGGCGGAGCGAAGATGGCGGGTGGGAGTGTGGAAGGTGAGTCTGTTGTTGAGGTAGGCTGGGCCTGTGTTGTGGAGGGTTTTGTGTGCGTGGGTGAGTTTGAAGGTGATCCTCTTCGACACGGGTAGCCACTGAAGGTCTCTGAGGTGGGGTGCGATGTGGTTGGGGCGTGGGACGTCCAAAATGAGGTGGGCGGATGCGTTCTGGATTTGTTGCAGCTTCGTCTGGAGTTTGGTTGATGTTCCAGCATATAGTGCGTTTCCGTAGTCCAAACGGCTGCTGACCATGGCGCGGGTGACCGTTTTCCTGGTTTCTACAGGAATCCACTTGAAGATCTTGCGGAGCAAGCGAAGAGTGTTGTAGCAGGAGGAGGAGATTGCATTAACCTGCAGAGTCATGCTGAGAGTAGAGTCCAGGATGAATCCAAGGTTGCATGCGTGGGTGGTGGATGAGGGTGCGGTTCATAGGGAGGTGGGCCACCAGGAGTCATTCCATGCTGAGGGGTCGGTGCCGAAGATGAGGGTCTCTGTTTTATCTGTGTTTAACTTGAGGCAGCTTCATTCCATCCAGCTGGCGATGGCGTGAAGTCCATTGTGGGGGTTGATTTTGGCAGTTGTAGGGTCTTTTGTGAGAGAGAGGATCAGCTGGGTGTCGTCTGCATAGGATATTATGTTGATATGGTGGGTTTGTGCAATGTTGGCGTGTGGGGCCATGTAGACGTTGAACAGCGTTGGGATGAGGGAAGATCCTTGGGCGACGCCACAGATGATCTTGGAGACTTCGGACAAAAACGGTGGAAGGCGGATTCTCTGTGTTCTGGCGGCGAGAAATTACGAGATCCAGTCGAGATCCTTGTCGTGGATTCCGGGGTTGTGGAGGCGTGTGCGGAGTGTGTGATGACAAACGGTGTTGAAGGCTGCGGAGAGGTCTAGGAGGATGAGTGCCGCTGTTTTGCCTTTGTCGAGCATGGCCCTGATGTCATCTGTGGCAGCGATGAGTGCAGTCTCGGTGCTGTGGTTTTTGCGGAATCTGGATTGGGAGGTGTCGAGTGCCTTGCTGTCTTCCATGAAGCGGGATAGTTGGCCATTTTTTCGATGACCTTGGCTGGGAAGGGGAGGAGGGAGATTGGCCAGTAGTTCTTGGGGTCATCTGGGTCCGCCTTCGGTTTCTTCAGCAGGAAGTTGACTTCTGCGTGTTTCCAGCTTTCCGGGAAGGTGGCAGACTCGAAGGAGCTGTTGATGATGTCACCGAGGTGGGGAGCGAGGATGTTGCTTGCTTTATTGAAGATATGGTGTGGACAGGGGTCCGATGGGGAGCCGGAGTGGATGGAGGCCATGGCGTTGACGATGTCTTCTTTGTTGACGAGGGTCCAGGTGTGAAGGAGGTTGGTGTTGCTTGGGACGTTGAGTTTGTGGGTGTCTGTTGTCTGCTGGTGGGTCTGGGGGTTGAAGCTGTTGTGGATGTCTTCTATCTTTCGACGGAAATGGGTAGCGAGGGAGTTGCAGAACTCCTGTGATGAAGGGGGTTTGTTGGAGCAGGGCCTTGGGTTGGAGAGCTCCTTGATAATGCCAAAGAGCTCTTTATTGTTGTGGGCGTTGGTGTCTATGTGGTTTTTGAAGTGGGTCCTTTTGGTGGTGCGGATCAGCTGGTGATGCTTGCAGATGGTAGTCTTGAGTGGATGTGGTTGGATTCAGTATGTTCAAGGTGCCAGGTTTTCTCCATTCTGCAGCAGTTCCGTTTGGAATCCTGTAAGTCTGGGGTCAACCAGTTGGCCTTGGTGCTGTGGAGGGTGTTTGAGGGTTTTTTGAGCGGTGCAAGGGTGTTGGCGCAGTCTTCTATGCATTGATGCTGGTTGCTGGCGGCTGTGTTGGGGTCTGGGGTCCCAAGGGGTGGGGCCTGGGCGAGGGTGGAGATCAGTTGCTTTGTTGAGATTTTGCTCTAGTTGCATCGGGGGGTTGTGTGCGGTGGTGGTGAGTGACTGGTTTCTGGTAGGAGAAGTGGATGCAGCGATGGTTGGTCCATCTGAGTTCGGTGGTGTGGCTGAAGGAGAGGTAGCAGCTGGCTGAGAAGATGGGGTCGAGAGTGTGGCCTGAGGTGTGAGTGGGCGATGTGACGAGTTGTTGGAGGCCGAGGTTGGCGAGGTTGTCCAGCAGGTTGGTGGTGTTGATGTAGTTGTCGTTTTCTATGTGGAAGTTCAGATCACCGAGGAGGATGTAGTCAGTTGAGGCGAGGGCCTGGGTGCTGACGATGTCAGCGATGGTGTTGCAGAATTGAGGTTGGGGGCCTGGTGGTCTGTAGATCAGAGTTCCTTTGAGGGTGGTGTCGGCGTTGACGTGAATGTTGAAGTGGAGGTGCTTGGCGAGGTTGAGGGTGTCGTGGGTGCTAGTCGAGACTTTGATGGAGCTTTTGTGGACTATGGCGATTCTTCCTCCTGGTTTGTTGGTGCGGTCTCTTCTGGTGATTTTGTAGTCTTTAGGGATGGCTATGGCTAAGTAGAGTTCCGAGGCCCAGTTTGTTCAGGTTTCGGTGAGGAAGGCGATGTCCGGTGATGTTGAGGTCAGTAGGTCCCAGAGTTCAATTGCATGTTTGTGAATGAAGCGGGTGTTGAGTAGAATGCAGCTGAGGTGGTTGTTGGCAGGTCTGTCGTTGTGCATTGGGGTGCAGGTGAAGTGGCAGGCTTGGCAGGAGAAGAGTCCCTTGGTGTTCTTTGGGGTGGACAGGAAACAGACGGAGGAGCGTCCTGGATTGAGGGCGTGGAGGTCGCTGGCAGTCACTGATTACTGTGTTTCAGAAATTTGATTGCATAAACTACTTGAGATATAGTATGGGACCTGGTATTTGGAAAGAGCTAGGGGTTGAAACCCCATACCTCTACAGAAAATGCATCCAAAGACATTTTGTGATGAAAGACAGAGAGGGAAGGTTCAATGATGTGGCTTCAGGTATGAAACTGGAACAGATGATCCAGACATCACATAAAAGCTCAAGGGAACTGTTGGTCAGATATGTAAAAGTGAATATGTTGCTCAGTGGCAGCTAATTTACAATGAAGTCCTTTCTATTTGCAATGTTTCGAGAGGGATAACAAATTCAAAATAACGGACCATCGTGAAACTTTTGCTCACCACAATCTTGTGGGAAAGAGAGGGGAACGTTTTATTAAACATGGTGACAGCCTTCTTCATTTCATGCAGTGCGAAGGAAACCCCTTTGAAATGACTGAGCATCTGCGACTACACAACTTTGTTACAAAACAGTATGAGGATAAGTGATATAAAGACATGTCTAATAGATATTGTGGAACATGAATCGAAACTATGCAAAGAACTGAACTAGGAGAGATTTGCACTGAAAGAGAAAAAGCTGTTTGACATAATCACTAAAGCTGAACATCCAAGCTTTGATTTCTATAGTTTTGTCCAACCATCCACTACAAAACAGATTACAAAAAGACTACTTTCACACGCATAAAGAGAGATGGGTGTAAGAAAAGAAATGGGTGAATTCTGTTGCATAATCTTCTTCCAACAAATGCAGTATTTGATGGAGAGGCTACAACCAAACCAATGAAGCACAAACTCATAAAAGAGCTTTAAAAAAAACTTTTACCTGAAGAATTTCAAATCAAAAAGGTATCCTCATTGAAAACTGCTGTTGTTGTGGACTTTGTGTCACAATTGCGAACGGTCAAGATTTCATCAAGGCAAAAATTTGGAAAAGGCCCTTCAGACTGTTTTACAGATATCAAAGTCAGTGTGCTTCTTGAAAGAACTGCACATTGTCTTTGACAGTTATCTGAAACTAGCTGTCAAAAAAAATGAGAAAATCAGTTGAATGTCTACAGGTGGCTCAGTTGACCTTGCCTTCATCAAAAATTCAACACCTAAACCTGCGGAACTTGATAAATTTGGGTCATTAACATTGAACAAGATGAACTTAGAGGTGTAAACTCGCTAAAACATTGCTGATGGCTCAGTGAATACTGAATTTCAAATTATATCAAGAGCAATGATTGTTAATGGGGAGTTGGTGCCTGGAGAGATATTTTCAAAAGTTATGGGGCATATTGTTCGAGAACTTCACAGCAAGTAGGAGGAAGCTGACCTTTGTGTTGTGCCACATATTGAGTGGGCTGTTAGAAATTATTCCATTTGAGTCATTGTGCTGTTAAATGACACAGATGTTATTGTGCAAGTTAGATTTGTTGCAATGTTCATAAGTCAAGGGTTGTCAGATATGGCTACGTTATACAACAGGCAAGAAAAGACAGCTAATCTCATATCATTTTTCGTACAAGAAAGTTGATGAAGGTATGCCCGGTGTTCCTATTAAGGCACATATTCTTTTGGGTAATGACATATGAACAAAATTGGAACAAAGCTTAGAGCCTTAACTGCTGAACCTACAACGTTTCTAAAAGGATTTGTGGAGACAGAAGAATGTGACTTTAAAGACAGATAAAAATACCTTATGCCTGTGAGGAAAATCGGTTCAGAGTGTCACACATTTGACAATCTTCAGTACAGTGAGTTCAAGATGTAAGACCCGCTGAGTGACCTTCCATTGATATTCTGTATGTGGACACATTAAAAGAGGACTGTACTTGATCAGAAGAGGTGTAAATTTTTGGATCATGCGTATACTGTATAGAGAAAGATTCATGTGAGTTTGGTTGGAAAGATATTGATGGGGTCCTTAAACCTACAAATATTCTGAAGCTTCTATCCACAGAACTTACATGTTCATATACTTGCAAAACCTGTGCTACAAAAACATGTCCCTGTCGTTATGCTCTTCATAAATGTTCAGCATTCTTCAAATGTAAAAGTGAACTTTGAAAATGTGCCTAAACAGGAGTGGTAAACATTATTTTTTCATATTCAGATCATAAACATTGTTTGATGTATACATAAAAGGATTAAAAACCCTTATTGTTTTTTTCATTTCTATATGTCTCTTTTTCCTCTATTATAGCTGCCATTTTGGAAAATGCTGGAAGGGTTGCTCTGAGGAGTTATTTTCTGTCTCTGTAAGATAATTGACCCCCTAACACCTACATTTTGAAACCAAATGAAGTATATTGGTCTCATGATTACTGAAATATTACATCATCACTGCAACACATTTTTAAAACTGTTGTCCAGAAGCATTTTCCCCGGATCGGTAGTGTCTACCCAAGCTAAATTACTTGTTTAATGATCCAAAAATACAAATCAAATATGAAAATCTCTGGAAAACAATTCTTTTTGGAGGCATATATATATGTATACAGGAACACGTCTATATCTATATATATAGAGAGAGATAGATATATATATATATACGAGGAAAGGCATTAGAAAAATCTGGTAGTCAGACTTTAAACAATTTATACGTGTTATAATGAGAAAGAGGTAAAGACAAAAAGAATGATGTGTACTAATTAGCAATTAAAAGTAGTTAATGATTTTTAATTGGTGTTGGTGAGTGGTCACATGGTTTAAATACGTTCACTCTGCACTTAACTCTATGGCCAGTCGAAGGCTCAGGCCGAAACACGTTGCCATTTGTGTTCTGGATTTTTGCACTCAGCACTTTTATACTATATGAGATGAAATAAAAGGAAATTGGAACCTGGATTGGTGGTGCTTACGTCATACATGCAGCGATAGCCTGGGGAAACCGGGCTTTCGTCGTTAATGGAGTGACTTCTTTGTGAAATATATATATAAATATATATATATATATATAATAAGATATATATATTTCCACACCAGCTTGACACTTCTGTCAACGACGCAGCACTCACAGGATTTCACAAATCTTCATTTAATAAATGAAATGATACCAGACAAACAAACACCAGCGCGTTTCGACGTTCAAGGTCTTGATCACGGTCATGAAATAAAAGAAAATTGGAACCTGGATTAGTGGTGCTGGCGCCATACATGCGGCGATAGGCAGGGGAAACTGGGCTTTCCTCGATAATGGAGTGACTTCTTTGTGAAATATATATATAAGCAATTTCTGACATGTAGTACTCCATTTACCATCTACATATTGGAATGTCCATGTCATCAATGGTATATTGGTAGTACCAAACATATTGTTAAGAAACGCATTCTTGAACACATGCGTGCTATTACACTGAAAGATCCTCACTATCCTGTAGCTAGACATTTTCAGGATAAACATTACTCTGATAATTCTGTGTTGACATATTTTGGTATTGATCATGTGCCATCGCATCATATAGGTGGCAATAGAGTATTGATTTTACGCAAAAAAGAATCCAGATATATTCTGGATCTGGAAACATAGATACCGAAGGGTTTAAATACTGGTGAGGAACTCAATACTCATCTATTTGAGAACTAATGCTTAGACACATTGGTGTGTTGAGTTGTTGTTGATGTAGTCTATAACAACAGAGACTTTTTTAATCGATAGAATCTTTGATTCGTTAGTTTTTAATATATTTAATTTGATTTTGTCTTTACAGAAAGAATGAGGCCGGATGGATCATAGTTGGATTTCCATTAACCTGTCTCTCTCCACACGTGATTAATTGGGTGTTGGATATAGAGATAAGAATCTTTTTTGCACATATTTTGTTATATTTATACTTTTTTGCAAATTTTTTGTACACAGTTTTTCATTCCTTTATTCTTGTATTTTGATAATTATTTTTTCTATAATTAAAATGGTTACTTTCAGTATAGTATAGCTGCATGGACCAGTACAGATATTGTTTTATTACATATATAATTCCTGCATTGATTTATGTAATATTTGACAACAAGGGTGGGGGAGAGACTGACCAATATTTTGGACATTGGGGTATTGGCTTGTGAAAGAACGATACATTTATCAAAATATACACAGAAGTCATATCTACTATGTTATGTTTTCTCTCCCTCCCTCTCAGTAGGCTATTTACAGTGTTGTATACTAAATACAGATACAAATATATATAGCTATATAGCTAGGATATGTTGTCATTTTATTAGTATTAATTTGTAGCATTGTAGGAATGTCAATGTGTAAGATTAATTTATACTGTTAGGTCTGTTATTTTGATTTCAAGTAGTTTACGTACTTATTTGTGGATGTATTTCCGTATAGCAGTCCTGTTTTTATGTTTTTGATTAGATGTTATTTAAGTTGTGTGGATTGGATTCACAATGCACGTGATCAAGGCTGCTAGACAGACAAAATGCGTTGTGCTAATAAATACTTTTTGGATTCCTGAGTGTGCGTTATCTACTCAAAGTTTTGAACTTGATTTATTTCTATAACCAGCTTGCTCTGCCGGTATCAGGCACCAACCCTCGCGGGCTGCCAGGAGCCTGTTTTCGAGCATTTGTTGTTGTGATTACATTGATGATATCAATGATGTTACCAAAGATGTCATGAGTGGCAAAACTTTTGTTGTATTTAGCACTGCATTGCAAGGGCACAAGTTACAGTTACCTTAGAGCAATTACAATGTATTTCTTAAAGTGAAAAATACACTGATGGCACACCCAAAACACTGAAGCAGTAAACACCTTGATTACGGGTGGTTGTTGAATGCAATACACCATTTTAACTCCAACATAGTTCAAATGACATAAACAACAGACTAAACAACAAACATTGGCCCTCATTATGAACATGGAGCTAAACACCGCACCGCCGGCATTCACGGTAACAACCGCCAACAGACGTGTGGTCAGAACCGCCAAATAATGAACCAACTGGAACACAGGCATCCTGAAATCCTTTACTGCCAGCAGAGGAGTGCAGACAACAATGACAGAGCCCGCCCACAGGCCGACCCATCAAATAATGAAGCACTAGACCACCCTCAGTTCTGGGGCGGGAACCACCGCCATGCAAAGCTAGGCAGAAACGAACCAAATATAAGGAAACACTCACCGGAGGCTCACACTACATGCCAAAGCAGACATGGATAGAGAGTTGCAGATCATGCCACCCCTGCTCTTTGCCCTATACCTCCACGACTAAGACCGAAGACAATGATGGTAAGTCGTGCAACCTACTGAACAAGGGAAGAAAGGGAACAGTTACATACCCACCCACCCACTCCACCCACCCTGCAACGCTCCCACAACCGTTCACAGCAGCACAAGCAATACCCCCCACAGCAAGAGGTACTTACTCGACACAAGGCAAATCCAACCTGCCCAAAGTACATACATGTGCCCAACACCCCCAAACAATGAAACGAGAGACCACAGATTCATAGTGTGCCTTAAACAACACAGGCCACACATTAACCTTTATTCTCACTGAGCAACAGAAGGGATATAAGGCCAATGGCCAGTCCATAGTTAAAGAAGTCCAATGGGCCACAATGGCCCCAACTTGACTTCCACAAGTGCAACGTTACTCCATCTCATAGGGGCAACAATGGGGCATCCAGGCACCTCAGGGAACAGGGGCAGGTGGTGGTGGGGGTGGGAACTTACAACTGGGAGGGCGGGCTTTGATTCATGTCTGGGAGGTGGAGGGGGCTTGGGTTTTGTGACAGCAGCTGGTGGAGCGGACTTGGCCTGGGGTGCAGCAGATGTTCCTGGGCCAGCACAGGGTCTCTTCCTCACAGGGGAGGTAGCACGGGAATGGGAAGGGCGGACAGGAGCAGGCTGTGACGTGGGAGGAGTGGACAGGGCAAGGCCATTGGCACGTTTAGGGATGAGATGGGGTGGGCTAGTGATTTCAAATAGGTCAACACAGGATAGGAAATGTTTTTTAGGTGCAATTGGAGTGGACCTGGAGGAAGGCGTGGGAGTGGAGGTAGAGAGAGTGGTCATGACAGGTGTAGTTGTGCGTGAAGTGGGTGTAGGTGACTGGACAGTACGCTGAGGTGTGGTGGATGTGTGATGGGTGATGGGTGGGTGTTTTGGTGCATTTGAGTGCCTTGGGAGGAGGGGGGTGGACACAGTGAGACAAGACAGGCTGCCAGTGTAAAGGGATGTTGTCTGGGTGTCTGCAAGTCTGGGGAGTATGTTGCATGTGTCAACTAAAGTCGCTGTGGTGAGTGCAGATGTGGTGTCTGGGGTGGATGAATGGATGTTTGCTATTGTTGTGACTGCAGGAATAGGGTCAGCAACATTGAATGAGGGTGCAGTGCCTGTGGGTGTGCATGTACAGGGGACAGACAGGGAGGCGGAAGAGGTAGACACACTGAGGGAAGTGGATGTTGGTGTGTGTGCATGTATTTGTTGGCTGTGTGTATGCCTGTGGTGGGAGGTGTGGTGCTTGTGTTTTTAAAGTGTGCTTCTTGTGTGTTGAGGTGTGTGCCTGCAAGTCATAATGTGTGCATTGGACGGGTGAAGGGAGTGGGGTGCTGGAAGGGGTAGATGTGGTTGGAGGAGGGACGGAATGACCAGAGATAATGGCTGCAGTCAAAGAGGAGGCCAGAGCCTCAAAAGATCTCTGTTGGCCAGACACGGCACCATGAATGCCACCCAGATAGGCATTGGTCTGCTGCACCCCTGATGCTGGCCCCTGGATGGCATTGACAATGGTTGTCTGCCCTACAGAGATGGTTCTCAGGAGATCAATAGCCTCCTCCGTGAGGGAAGCAGGGCTAACTGGGGCAGGGGAGGAGGTGCCTGGGGCAAAGGAGATGCCCACCCTTCTCGGTGAGCGGGCAAGGGCAACTCGGTGGGGAGCAACTGGAGGGCAGTGATGGTATGGGGTGGCGGAAGATGACACAGTAGGGGTGGTCCCACTAGGGTCCGCCACTGCCAGGGAGCTCCCATCGGAGGAGTTATCAGAGTCACTACCTCCAGTGGTAGTTGCCTCCCCTGTGGTACTCCCCTCGCCCTCCAACCCACTGGTCCCCTTGGAGTCGGATGACTCTACCGCTGAGGATCCATGGGCCGCTGCCTCCCCACTCGCCGGTGCCTCAGCTCCCTCGCCAGATGATGCTGATGTACACAGACAACACAAGAGAACTGGGATGGGGAGACAAAACAGGAGAGACACTTGTAAATAGCTGAATGGAGGTGCAGAAGTGGTTCACACATACACCCACCCTGAAAATATTCCACCAGGCAGCACCTACCGCTATACACATAGCTATGCCCCTGACTAGTGGCCAGAACCATGCTCTACAGCCATTCCCCACAGCACTTAAGGACCTGACGTACTGCAGACTTGACCCTCAAACCCCTACTCCCCATGGGCCCATTATGTAGATGGACATTTGTCAGAGTCCCTGCCACTAGACAGCATAAATATGAACGCACACACACACATCCATCAAGGAGCCAAAGTATGGTATTTGTACTCACCCCCTTACGACTGCTGTGCAGCCTTCAAGCGTGCATCCAGGTGTGGGTACGCCACCGCCACGATGCGTTGTATAAAGGGGGTCAGTGCCCGACGGGCGCCCCTTCCTCGTAGGGAAGACTTCCCAGCGCTGCAGGTCCTCCCACCTCTTACTGCAGTGGATGCTCCGCTGGTTGTAGACCCCTAGGGTCCGCACCTCCTTGGCGATGGCATGGCAAAGTCCTCTCTTCTGGTGGGCGCTTACCTATAAGGGACACACAGAAAAAGTAACACTGAGGTCAGACACTGGCCAATAATATACAGCTGGCTATACGTCAACTATGGGACGGACATTTCAAACAGCCTAACAGCATACACACATGCAGCATGACAGGAACCCTGGACTATACAGTGTCACACGTGCACATATGTATGCAGCCATCTACCACCATTGAACACATCCATGCCCCCCAATCCTCCTACTCACCTGTACGTCTGGCCGACCGTAGAGCTTGGCGTACAGGGGCAGGACCCCGTCCACGAGCTTCTCCAATTCCTCGTTGGTGAAGGCCGGGGGCCTTTCCCCTGCAACACGTGCCATTTCCATGACCAGAGGCAGGACACAGCAGCACACTCAGTGAAGTACCTGCATGCACGAGATCCGGGAGTCAAGTGAAGTTGGGTGACGAGTTTGCGTGCGCACCACGGTGGTGTGCACCGTGACCGACGGCGGTGATCAAGATATGCTAAGCATGCCCATTGACAACCATGCTAACTAATGAATTTGCGCACGGCAGTAAACACCGCCTTACGTTATTACTTCAACCGCTAGCGGTATGAGGTCACTTCCACCACAACACTTCTGGATTACAGGGGGCAAACATTGTGGCCTTAACTATGCAGTTGTAAAACCCTCATCAGCACAATGAGGCCCTATTGTCCCTTAAACACCCATAGGCAAGTAACAGTACACATTACCTCACCTGAACAGTCCTGCTATATCATTGTGGTCATGTTGCTGTAATGTCACACATACTAAGCATTTGTGTCGTCGACAATCATGCCAGCAGTGCTGAATGAGAAATAATGGTGGTCATTACAACCCTGGCGGTCGGTGTTTAAACGGCGGTAAAAGCACCAAGAGGCCGTCGGTAAAAAAAATAGAATTACGACCGTGGCGGAAACCGCCAACATAGACAGCCACTTTAACACTCCGACCCCCACGGCAGTACAAACAAACACCACGGCGGTAACTGCCAACAGACAGGCGGAAGACAATGTATCGCCCACAGATTTACAAGCCACCAATCCGCCACCTTTTCTGGGGCGGATTCACAGCGAACAAAAACACAGCTGAAACAGGACTTCGAAGGGAAAACGCTCACCTCTACACACCCCACGAGGAACCAGGACACCATGGAACCGGAACTTCAGATACTCCCAGCCTTTATCTTCCTGCTCCTCTACCAGGAGCACGAACGCCGGCGGCGAAGACCACGGTGAGTACTGCACCTATGACACAGGGGAGGCAGGAGGGAAACAACAGTGACACACAGACTCAATACGCAACACCCCCAACCCCACCCCCACCCTCACCCATGACAACACACACACCAATACATATTGATACATCACAGTTACACCCCCCAACCCACCCTGGAAGAATGCAAGGACAAAAGGAAATGAGTTGAATGATTGTACTATATTAAAATACAGTAATCAAAATATTTACATATATACACATTTACACTATGAACAATTATATACACCAAGAACACAAGTCCAAGGGATTCCCCCATCATAGTCCGTGGACCACTGGGCCCAAAAGGCATGGGCAAGGCCCACACTCAATACCAGAAGAAGACGGAGAGAACACTGCAGGGGCATCAGATAGAAATAAAACTGGCACCTCAGGGGGAAGGGGGGGCATCTCAGCCGGATGAGTGCATAACGCCAGCTCCACGAGGGGGCTCCATGCCCATTGATGTATCCTGGGGAGTGCAAAGCCACAGTCTCTCAAGTCTCTCCAGTGGGTGGGTTGCCCACTGTTCTATCCTGGGGAGTGCAAAGCCACAGTCTCTCAAGTCGATAACAGTGGGTGGGTTGCCCACTGTTTAATCCTGGGGAGTGCAAAGCCACAGTCTCTCAAGTTTCTACAGTGGGTGGGTTGCCCACTGTTCAATCCTGGGGAGTGCAAAGCCACAGTCCCTCAAGTGGATAACAGTCTCCACTGGTTCTGGAGGGGGCTTGGTGCCCAGAGTGCTTCATCCTGCCAATGACAGAGGTAGTGGATGTAACTCTCCACTGGTTCTGGAAGGGGCATAGTGCCCAGAGTGCTTCATCCTGCCTGTGGCGGCCTCAGTAGCGTAGTAATCATTGGCGCTCACTGTCCTGCGGTGGTGCTGGCGGTCTTGTCCTGGGCAGCAGGGCTGCTGCTGGTGGTCCTGTCTTGGGCAGCGGGGCTGCTGGCGGTCTTGTCCCGGGCAGCGGGGCTGCTGCTGGCGTGCTTGTCTTGGGCAGCGGGGCTGCTGGCGGTCTTGTCTTGGGCAGTGGGGCTGCTGCTGGCGGTCTTGTCTTGGGCAGCGGGGCTGCTGCTGGCGGTCTTGCCTGCCGTGCTGACCTCCCCAGACTTGCCGGTTTTAATGTGCCCCTTTCCCAGCTTGGATGGTGTCGCAGCTGTCTCCACACTCCCAACTATACCCCTGGGAGCGGCTTTGGTGGCTGATTTCTTTCCCCTCTCCCGCTGGGCACTGGCCAACTTTTTATGCTTGACAGGTTGGGGACTGTCCGTACTCTGGCTCCTTGCCACACTGGCTGCCCTGCTGCCTGGTGCACTCCATAATCTGGTGACTACTGGCACCACTGGTCCCGCTGATGTTGTGGCTGAGGTGCTAGGTTGGGACCTGGAGAGTCGGGCCATAGGAGACTGAAGGGGTTGGGGAGGTGAGGGAAAGAGGTCAAGGTTGGCCAGGAAAAGTTTCTTTGGAACACTGGGACTGGTAGCTGGAGGGGGTTTGGGAGTGGAGGGAGAGGTAGTGGGTGTAGGAGGTGTACGTTTGCTGACCTTGGGTGAAGGTGCATGGGCTGGAGGCTGTCGTGAGGTGGATGGCTGTTGGGTGGGTGTGTGGCTGCGTTTGTGTACCTTGGGAGGTGGCCTCACAGACACACTGGGAGAGGACACAGGGGACGTGTGAATGGTAGTGCGGGTGGTGACTGCACGTGAGCGGGGTGTGGTTGTGGGTGTGCTGGTGATGGACGAAGTGGCTGAGGATGTAGTGCATGCAGGTGTGAGTGGAGACGAGACAGGGAGGGAGGAGGGAGACGAGGAGGAGGGGGACACAGTGGAGGCAGTGGATGTTGGTGTGTCTGCATGGGCCTGATGCTTCCGTGAGTTCCTGTAGGATGTGTGGTGTTTATGTTTGCCTGAGCTTCCCTTGTGTGTTGAGGTGTGTGCATGCTGGTCTGATGGTGTGCTTGGGAAAGGCTGAGGCGCAGGGGGGTGGGTCTGGGTGGAGGAAGTTGGAGGGGGGAGGCTAGAGATAGGGACAATGGCTGCCATCAGTGCTGAAGCCTGAGTCTGAAATGCTAGCTGAAGGGCTGCCTGAACAGAGTGAATGCCCTCCACGTATGCATTGGTTTGCTGCAACTGCCTCTCTACTCCCTGGATGGCATTCAAAATGGTAGACTGCCCAATAGTGAGGGACCTGAGGAGGTCAATGGCCTCCTCACTGAGGGCAGCAGGGGTGACTGGGACAGGGCCTGAGGTGCCTGGGGCTAAGGTGATGCCCACCCTCCTGGGTGAGCGGGCACGGGGCAAAAGCTGAGGGGCTGCTTGGAGGGCGGTGATGGTGGGGGGGTGGCGGCTGTACCTGTAGATGCGGGGGGCACAGATGGGCCTGCCAAAACAAGGGAGCTCCCATCAGAGGAGGAGCCCATATCGCTGGTGTCAGCTCCTGTCCCCGCCATGGAGCTCCCCTCGCCCTCCGTCCCACTGGTGAATTCAGACTCCGTAGTTTCACCCTCCAGGGCCATGTGGGATGCAGCTCCTTCCTGCTCCGGTGCCACTCCGCCTGATGATGCTAATGCACACAAGAACAGGGAGATCACAAAAAGGGTGGGGAAGACAGAAGAAAGACATGTTGAGTGCATGCAATACCGCTACAGTTGGCGGACACAACAGACACAGAAGCCTCCTGCACTACGCCACGTACTTGGAGTCCACTATTCAATCCCAGGGACATCGGTTACTAAGCTATGGCAGATTTCTGCACACATGAATGTCACAGGAGCCTGACTAGGTCTAGTTGGCACTGTACACAGGTGGGGTGGGTGCCACAGGTCCTGCCTTAAGTAGGGTCCTTGCCTACTAAACTCGCCCTGGCCTAGGGGAACCCACAGCCCACCTTCCACCACCTACAATGCGCACTGAATCAGCAGAATGAGAGTGTACTCACCCTCTTGTTGTTGCTGTGATGCCCTCAAGCGCCCATCCAACTCCGGGTACGTCACCGCCAGGATCCTGAACATCAGGGGGGTCATGGTGCAACGGGCAACCCTCCTACATTGGGAGGCCATCCCCAGCTGGGCCTCCGCCGTCTTCTTGCTCCAGGGGCGAATGTCCTCCCATCTATTCCGCCAGTGGGTGCTCCATCTGTGGTAGACCTCCAGGGTCCAGACTTCCTTGGTGATGGAATGCCAAATGTCCTTCTTCTGGTGGGCGCTGACCTACAGGAATAGTACAGGGGAAAAGGAGAAGATATTACCGCCCGCACCGCCACAGTCATTGGCCTGCATCCCTACCCTTGCCATGACGCACATGCACTCACCGTCTTTTCATGCACGCCTCATTCTCATCCCCCCATCTTTCATCCACCCCACTCCACACAGGCATTGCTATACAGCATGCTCACAGTGTACTTACCTGTTTGTCTGGAGGACCATAGAGTAGCGTGTACTGGGGGAGGACCCCATCCACGAGTTTCTCCAACTCCTCCGTCCTTTCCCCAGACACACGAGTCATTGTCTCTTCCAGACTGAGGTCGCAGCAGCACTTGCAGTGTAGGTTCTCTCCTGTCGAAGATCAGGTATCAAGTGATTAAACAGAGAGAAAATGGCAGTCACGTCTGCGGCGGTGCGTACCGTCACCGCTGGTGTACATCGTCATTGGCTCCTGGGACCCATAGGGTCCAATGTTAAACAATGCAGGATTGCACCGCGGTCTTCGACAGCCTACCGCCACGTTGTACAACGCCAGCGCAGTTACCTCTTATCCCCTTGTCCCACTTTACAGGTCAGGCAGCCGCCATTTCATGGGCCCACATGGCATTATTTTTTACTGCGTCACACATATGTAGGCCTTGCCTAAACACTCATACAGGCTAATTTCGAATTGCTAATATTTTCAGAGTAAGCTGTGTTGACGTACCTCAGAGTTGGTTGACTCTCTGCTCGCTGTTCTCCTCCATAGGCACCGTCCGCTGGGGCGTGTGAGGAGATGGCGGCATCCTCCGATGTACAGACCGCTGGTGGACCTGTCGACAATGGAGGAGCGACATGTGATCATCACCTACAGGCTTGATCGTGCCACAATCCAGGAACTGTGTGCCCAGTTGGTGCCAGACCTGATGTCAGCTATCCGCCATCCCACAGGAATCCCCCCTCAAGTGCAGGTGCTGTCAGTACTCCATTTCCTGGCAAGTGGGTCTTTTCAAACTACAGTGGCCATAGCATCAGGGATGTCCCAGCCTATGTTTTCCAACGTGTTGCCCAGAGTGTTGTCTGCCCAGCTGAAACACATGCAGAGCTACATCGTTTTCCCTCAGGTGGAGATTTTGCCTACAGTGAAAGGTGATTTCTATGCTCTGGGACATCACCTCAACATCATAGGTGCCATTGATGGGACACATGTGGCCTTGGTACCTCCCCCCCGCAGGAGTGAACAGGTGTACAGAAACCGGAAGAGTTACCATTCCATGAATGTGCAGATGGTGTGTTTGGCAGACCAGTACATCTCCCATGTTAATGCCAAATTCCCTGGCTCAGTGCATGACGCTTACATCCTGCGGAATAGCAGCATCCCTTATGTGACAGGGCACCTCCAGAGGCACCGAAAGTAGGACCCAATACAGTGGGAATAGTTGTCTGGGTGTGTGGATGTCCCTATGAGTTTGTGTGTGTCTAACAGTTGTCTCTCGCCATTTGCAGGTGACTTTGGTTACCCCAACCTGTCATGGCTACTGACCCCAGTGAGGAATCCCAGGACAAGGGCAGAGGAACGCTACAATGAGGCCCATGGGCGGACTAGGAGGATTATAGAGTGGACCTTCGGCCTCCTGAAGGCCAGGTTCCAGTGCCTCTATATGAGAGGTGAATCCCTATTCTACTTACCAAAGAAGGTATGCCAGATCATCGTGACCTGCTGTATGCTTCACAACTTGGCTTTGTGACGACAGGTGCCTTTTCTGCAGGAGGATGGTCCGGATGGAGGTCTTGTAGCAGCTGTGGACCTGTGGACAGTGAAGACGAGGAAGACGAGGAAGAAGAAGAAGAGTGATCCTGCAATACTTCCAGTGAGACCCAGGTAAGAAGACAACACTGCCTCCTACATCTAATTTAAATCTAATACCTCTCTACTGTCTGTCATTTTCACCCAGTGTATGGTCACTGAGTTGTCACTTTCCCTTACGATTTCACAGATGTGGGTCCCACTGTGTGACATCTGCTTTGTTTCCTCATGGACTATAGCTGTGTGACATAGGTATGTTGACATTACATTTGAATGAGCATTTTGCCACTGTTATTGCTAATACACTATTTTGAAATCACAGACAGACTCCTGATTGTTTTGTGCTTTAACGGTGTTTATTTAGGTGCTTAATATTGGAGAGGGTTGTAAAATGGTGAGGGGTGATGGTGGAGGAATGTCCATGGCAGAGTCCAGTCTATTAGTCTCACAGGTGCATTGTCCAAAGGGGCATAGGAAGTGGAGCTGGGGCAGTTTAAGAACGGACAGGGTGACAAGGTGGGACAAAAGGATGACAATCAGGGTAGTCTCATTTCTTAGCAGGGGTCTTGGCATCGTTCTCTGTCTTTGTCCTAGATCTCAGGGACCGTTTGTGGGGTGGATCTCCCTCTGCAGGGGGTGGGGTGCTGGTGTGGTGGTCCTATGGCGGTGCCTCCTGTCCACTAGCACCGGCAGAGGTGGTGGGCAGTTCATCGTCCAGGCTAGTGTCAGGGGCCTCTTTGTGTGCCACATTGCCCCTCCTGGTGTTGACGAGTTCCTTCAGCACCCCTACAATGGTGCCCAGGGTGGAATTGATGGATTTCAGTTCTTACCTGAAGCCCAAATACTGTTCCTTCTGAAGCCGCTGGGTCTCCTGAAACTTGGCTAGTACCGTTGCCATCGTCTCCTGGGAATGATGGTAGGCTCCCATGATGTTGGAGAGGGACTTGTGGAGAGTGGGTTCCCTGGGCCTGTCCTCCCCTGTTGCACAGGAGCCCTCCCAGTTCCCCTGTGTTCCTGTGCCTCTGTCCCCTGAACCGTGTGCCCACTGCCACTGCCTCCAGGTCCCTGGTGTTTTTGGGGCTGTGGGTTATCCTGGGTTCTCTGTAGTTGTGGACACACTGCTGCTTGACGTGTCCTGGGGACAGAAGTATGGGTCCGCCGGGTGGGTGCTGTGCTGGTGTTTCCAGAGGGGGGAAGGTCTGTAGTGGCTTGTGCCAGTGTGAGGGGAACCGACTGTCCCGAGGTCCCAGATGGGCCGGGCTGGTCATCTAGATCCAGTTGTACAGAGCTGCTATCATCACTGTGGGCCTCTTCTGTGGGTGGAGTAGACATATCTGGACCCTCCTGTCCGGTGACGTTGGGTAGGGGTTCTGCAGGGGTGTAAAAGCATGATTATTGCATCTGTGTGTGCCATGGTGTGCAATGGGTGGATGACCGTGTACCACAGTGCTTGCATTCCTGTGTAGGACCTTGTGTGATAATGATTTAGGGGGGTGAATGGGTATGTGCAGTGGCCATGCTTTGATGATGGGTGTCATGCTTTGGTGTTGCATGCAGGGCTTGGGTTTGGGATGTGTGATTTGTGATATTGGGACATGTGTGAGGAGTTGGAGTGATGGGGGTGAGGGCGAGGGTGGGGGTATGTGATGGCATGCAGGTAGGGTGCGGGATGAAGTAGTAAAGATTTGTCTTTCCAGAGTCCATTCTTCCAGCTACTCCTGCAAGGCCCTCAGGATGCAGTAGAGCCAAGACCAGCTCAATGTTGTTAGTTGGGGGGGGGGGGTGGGGGTCTGCTGCCAGTCTTCTGTACCGCGATGTGGTGTCTTGAGTCCATGGAACGCACCTTCCGCCGTAGGTCGTTCCACCTCTTCCTGATGTCATCCCTAGTTCTTGGGTGCTGTCCCACTGCGTTGACCCTGTCCACAATTCTTCACCATAGCTCCATCTTCCTAGCTATGGAGGTGTGCTGCACCTTTGATCTGAATAGCTGCGGCTCTACCCGGATGATTTCCTCCACCATAACCCTGAGCTCCTCCTCAGAGAACCTGGGGTGTCTTTGCAGTACCATGGGGTGGTGTGGGTGATGTGTGGGGTGGTGTGTATTGTGATGTGTGGGGTGATATTTAGAGGTGTGTTGTGTGAGGTGCGTGGATGTTATGTGGGTGATGGTGTTGAGTGCCTGTGGATGCGGGTTTGTAGATGGTGGTGTCTCTCTCTGGCTTTCTGTTGCAATTGTGGTCGTAGGGGATTGTGGGTGATGTGGGTGTGTGTTTTATATTGTTTTGGGTGTGTGGGAGTGGTATGTGTATCAGGTGTGTGTATTTCGAATTGTCCAATGTGGTTGTGTTTTGTATGTGTGTGTATTTTGAGTGCGGCGGTGTGTACCGCCAATTGATTACCGCGGAAAGACAGCCGCGTGGATTCATGGGTCGTGATAGTGTGGGCGTATTCCTGTTGGCGTGACGGTGGAGGTTTTGTTATCGCCAGTTTATCACTGACCTTTGGTGTGGCGGACTTGTGTGGGTGTCTAGATTTTGGCAGATTCCGGCTCTGGGTCATAATGACCGTGGCTGAATTCCATGGCCGCGGCGGTGTGTTGGCGATCTTCTGCACGGCAGTAAGTGGCTTTTACCGCCAATGTTGTAATGACCCCCAATGTGTGCAGATGTATGTGTGTTCCTCACACGTGTTTTCAACCCCTCCTAGGTACAGACCCTTTTGGCGAGGGAGGGCCCCATCGTTGTACAGACCACTTGTTGATTTGCGGACACTGGTAGAGCATCACATCATTATAAATTACAGACTCACTTGTGCTACTATTCATTAACTTTGTGCATTACTGGATCCAGCACTGAGACCGGCTAATCGGAATCAGCATGCCATCCCTTCTGAAGTACAGGTGCTCTCTGCACTCCATTTCCTGACCACGGGCTCATTTCAAGTGACAGTGGGCATGGGTGCAAGTTTTTCACACCCAATGTTTAGCATTATACTGTCCGGATTCCTGAATGCATTTGTATGACACCTGCAGTACTAAGTGAGGTTTTTCCATAGTGCTGACCTCCCTGCCATCAAGTCAGACTTCTATGCCAGCATTCCCCATGTGATAGGTGCCATCAATGGCACCCACATAGCTATCATCCCCCCAAAAGTCAGTGAACAGGTGTACAGAAACAGGAAGAACTTTCATTCAATGAATATTCAATAGGTGTGTACTGCAGACAGGTACATCTCACATGTGAATGCCATGTTCCATGGATCAGTCCATGATTCTTTTGTGCTAAGGAACAGTAGTGTGCCACAAAAGAGGGAACAACTACAAGAAAACAGATGATGGATCATAGGTAGGTGTTTCTGACATTTATTGCCACATAGCAGACAGCCAGGCTGTCTGCCACTGAGGGTTGTCATTGACAGTCCCGTTTTGCACCATTTTTTAGGTGATTCTGGTTACCCCAACATGCGTTGGCTCCTGACACCAGTGATGAATCCTAGCACAGACGCTTAGAGGAATTACAATGAGGCCCATGGACATACTAGGATGGTGATAGAGCGCACAATAGGTCTCCTGAAGGCTAGATTTCATTGCCTACATTTCACTGGCAGTTCCATGGCCTATGGGCCTGAAAAGATATGTAGAATAGTGGTGGCCTGCTGCACGCTGCACAACGTGGCTGCGAGGAATTCTATCCCCCTCTTGGAGGAGGAAGGTGCTGTATATCCAGACCAGCTGTCTCAGAGAGTAGATGAGAGTGATGGTGATGATAAGGAGGGGGAAGATGTAAATTCTAGGACCCAACTGATGCAACTCTACTTCCAGTAACTATGTAGGACTATTCAATGAGATTGCTGTCTGTGCAGCATACTGTCAGTGTGCCTTTTCATCTAGGGGGGTGTTGGGTCAATAGTCATTGCCACTATGACCAGGTCTGCATAGGACAGATAACATTATAGTATACTAGTTCAACACATCTGTATGCACAACAACATGTTATGCATGTGTGCATTTCCTGCTACTCAGATAATAATAAATGATGTATAACATAGTTGCATCCATACCTCACTTTGTTTAAACATAATGTCAGGATACATTGTAATAGGTGAGCTGGTGTTTTATTTGGTGCAGGGATTACATCGTGCAGATTACAGTAATGGGAGTGAGCTGCTGGTGGTTGTACAGTATGGCAACATGGCCGCAGCATTTGTTGGCAGTAGTGGTATGTCCATTTATGTTTACAAGAGTTTGTTGTTTTCACACGGTTTGGTCATTGATTCAGTGGGACACATGGAGGACAGTTCTTGCCAGAGTCACTTCTTTGAGGGGGCCTTGGTCTTGGCAGGTGTTCTTGTGTCATATCTGGGCCTGAGGGACTGTTTGGGTGCCTGGTGTTGGCCTGTACAGGTTGAGATGCATGTCTCCTGTGTGTCCTGAGAGAGTGGAACATGTCCACTTGCTGCTGATGCTGTTGTTGTCCAGTCTGTTGCCTGGCCTGTAGTAGGGGTTTCCTGGTCTGTGTGGGCCTCAGCCTGTGTTGGGGCAAGGTGCAGCAGCACACCTGCTTTCTGGACATTTTGGCATTGTGCAGTTTCCACTGCTCCATGGCCTCTTGGCAGTTTGCTAGCTGCATCCTTTGACTCTGCTCCAGGGTGGATACTATCTGGGCCAATCTGTCCTGGCTGCAGCATCAATATTGTGGCCTACCCCCTGGGCCACTGATGCCCTCCCACTGGACCTACCCCCCTGTGCCTGTGTCCCCTGCACAGGTCTGGCGGTACCACTTGTCCTGGTGCAGTCATTTTCCTGCCTGTTGGGAGGGGGTGACTGTGGCCTCTGTCCATGTGTTCCACCAGTCTGTGCCTGGATACTCAGGTGTGGGGATGGTTGCCCTGGGCTGTGGTGTTGGCTGGGTGGTAGGGGTGTCAGTGGTGTCCTGGATGGGGCTGTTGGATGTTGACAGTCCAGGACTGTGTGAGGGGCCAGGGTGATCGTCAATGTACAGGGTTCCATCCCCAGTGTCCTGGGAGGTGCCTCTGTCTCGCTGTGGGGCACTGCTTTGTCCTGTCCGTCAGGGTGGCATGGGTGGTGGTGCCTATTGGGGGGAATGGACATGTCTGTTACAAATGTATGATCAGATGGGATGCACAGGACTGGGTAGTTTTGTGCAGGTTTTCACACTTTGGGGCCATGCAGGGTGCTTTTGTGAGGTTTGCATTGCATTTTGCTTTGAATGTGGAGGTGCATTGTGGGTGCTGTAGGCTGTTATGATTCCTTGCAGGGGTGGGTGGCTGTGTACGGGGTGGGATGTGGGCCTGTTCATGGGTTTGTGGGCATGCTGGGGGACTGGATGTAGTGATTGTGGCCTGGGTAGGGTAGTGGTCATGGTGGGTGTTGGAGAGGTGAGGTGGTGCATGCATTACAGGTGTGATGGATATGGGGTAAATGTAGACAACTTACCCCAGTCCATTCCTCCAGTGAGTCCCTCAGAGTGCATGATGGCCAGTACCTTTTCCTCCCAGTCAGTGTAGTCGGGTGGTGTTAGTGGAGGTCCTCCCCCAGTCTTCTGGACTGCAATGTGGTGCCTGGATGCCATGGACTGACCTTCCCTCGCAGGTCGTTCAATCTCTTGCGGATGGCATCCCTGGTGCGTGGATGGTGTCCCGCTGCATTGACCCTGTTGACTATTGTCTGCCATAGCTCCATCTTCCTAGTGATGGGTGTGTGCTGGACCTCTGCCCCGAATAGTTGTGGCTCAACCTTCAGTATCTCGTCCACCATGGTTCTTAGCTCCCTTTCTGTGAAGTGTGGGTGTTTGGGAGGTGCCATGGTGTGTGTTGTGAATGGTGTCTTGTGTGGATCTAGGCGAGGGTGCTGTTGTGTGGTTGAGTGAGAAGTGTGATGTGGTGTTCAGTGTCTGACTGTTGTGTTGTCCAACTGGCTTTTCCTATTGGAGATGCAAAGTATTGTGGGGTGTGTCTGTGAGTGTTTTATAGTGTTGTGGATGTGTGTCAGGTGTGTGGGTTTCAAAATTGGCAATGTATGCATTTCTTACTGTTGGGTCCACTTGCCGCTCTTGGTGGTCTGCACCGCCAATGGTCATTCGGCTTCCACTGACCGCCGCAGTGATTTGTGCTTCATTATTTGGAAGGCGGGGTGTTTTTGTGTGCTCTGCGGTGGGGGTGTGGGAGGTCCAGCATTTCTGCCAACAAGGTCCCGGCAGTGACAGGTGGCAGGGAGGTTTTTGTCGGTTTCTGATTTTTGCATCATTATATGGCGGGTTTCTGTTCACCGCCAATGGCGGTCGTATGTTCACCGTGACCACGGCGGTCGACGGTGTTTACCGCCGTGTTCATAATGAGGGCCATTGTCTCTCCCTTGAGAATCCTACCATCTTGTGTATTGTTCTTCTTTTTTCTCGCTGTTCCTACAGGAATCGTCCCCCATCATAGTTTTGAGTTGCAATGTCAGCCCCTCTACTTGTTGTCCTCCAATAGTACATAAAATCTCCAAGTCAACAATATTACATACTTATCTTATTAACATCTAATATTTCTACAAGCTACATCATGGTCCCATGACTCGACCCCATGTGCATGCAATGTTTATACTTCATACTGCCACAGTGTGATTGATACTAATGTGCGCCTACTACTAACAAATTATTAATAAACTAACAATAAGAATAACTCATCTACAATTTTTCTCCATATCATATTCCTATAACAGTAATTTCAAACTAGGGTACTGTCCATATAGGGTAAGCAGACTGTCCACCAGAGTCAAAATACATCTTCATGACACCTTCTCCAGGGCATTTATCTTCCAAGTCCTATTTCTATTTATTCCACATATGAAAAATCAGGATGAGAAAAACATTACAAAAGAGGAGGGAGACATAAAGGGGGAATGAAACAGCCAATTAATATTTCACCTCCAGGGCTACCTAGCACTGCACCATGCCATTTGCCATTACTTCAGCAAGTATGGAGCTGCTTTGACAGCATTTCATCTCTGTCCCCTGCATGCGTGCAGAGACAGCATGCATGCCTGCTTTAAAGGTCCTGATGTCAAATGGCAGAGAGTTTGCTGTGGCTTGGCTGCAGCTCTGCACTCAAGCCACAGCAAACAGCTGTGTCTTGGGACATAGGAGGAGCCAGCCCTGGGGTGTGGTGGTCTCCAGTGCCAGCTGTGGCTCTAAGAGGGGGACAGTGTGGCCCCCCTCCAATGATGACATAGCCCCGGAGGGAGGTGGGCCCATGCTTGGGGGGTCCCATAGAGACCCTGTTCCTTTTTTAGAAGATTTTCCCTGGAGGGTTGTGGTCCCTAGGGCAGAGGGTGGCAGTGTGTCCCTTCTGAAAATAAATAGCTTTTTGCCCTGGGGGGCTGGTAGTTTCCAGGGTGCAGGGGCAATGCGGTTCCCCCCAGCTCCTAATAAGGTGCAGCCCCAGTGGGGGTACCTGGGGCCCCCACAGGCCTCCCACATTAATTCAATTGATAACCCCAGGACAGGCCCCCACTTTTATTTAGACATTCGCCCAGGGCAGGTAGTGGTCCCCAAGGCTTATTAAAGCCCATAGAGGGAGGGCCTATGCGCCCCCTCCTCTATTATGCCCCTGGGACCTGGCCCACCTGGGGACAGTTAAAAAAGAGCACCGGAGACCACCTTTATTTATTCCTTAAAAAAACTTGGGAAAATCAGGGGATCCATCCATGGATCTTTCTGATGTTTTTTTCAAAAAAATGCTTTTTAGCCCTGGCGGGGTCCCTCGGGGTCCCCAGCATCAGGGATAAGTGGTCAGGGTGACTCTACCCTGCCCCCTTTTTTTTTTTTTTCTTTTTTATGTTCTGAGACTCGGCTGAAGCAGAGTATCAAGATGACTACCAAAACTTCCTTGCTCAAGTGTTGTTAGCCAATCAGCACGGGGACAGTTGGATCCATGAAGGTCAGCATACCTATAACTCAATATTTTTTGACCTTAAATTTCTCCAAAACTACTGAACGAAATGAAACCAAATCACAAAAAGCATGTTCTGAGTAACAGAATGTAGCTTCTTGCCGAATTTAGCATGGTTCGGGCTGTAGGCATGTCTAAAGGCCCTATGGAAGAATGAATGGGAAAAATGCATTTTTCAACCCCCCCCTTTTTCTCAGCCCCCACTTGACAGATCACCCCGAAACTTTCAAGACAGAAACTGAACTTAGCAAAGTATACATTTTGAACATTTCATGAAGGTCCTTCAAGCGGCACCAAAGTTATAAACAAAACAAAAAACACTCTTTCTATTGAAACTAGGTCCAGGGGGAGGGTGTGAGTTATTGTTTCCTTAGGGCATGTGTTATAGTTACTTGACATTTCACTGGTGTAAAGGTGGTGGGACTATTTATTTTTTTGCAATGTTTGTTTTAAGTGTTTCTCTATGTTTGAGGATTATACACAAGTATTTATTGAAGAAGAGTTTTCTCATTGATTGAGCTCTAATTGTCATAGGTTTTACTCTGCTGTCTTGATACCCAAATGGTCATTACGAGGTTGGCGGTCTAACAACTGTGGTCCCGGTGGTGAAGACCGCTGTATCATGAGGAAGGTGGTGTGGCTGACGCTAACCTGCTAAACTGCTAAACTATCACCGTAAGTACTGCTAGTGCGGGAAGACCGCCTCGGCTGTTGGGTGCCTTCTCTGGGGCAGCCGCATGCATGACACCGCCAACCGCATTATAAGGCTGCACACCACCAGGGTTTTCAGGGCAGTCGCATTGCCGCGGAAACCCTGGTGGTAACACACCCCATGACAGAAAAACCCATTCCTGTCACACGCAACCGCACCCCAAACATACACATCTCACAAACATTCTACCCCCATTACGGTCATCCAACCTACCTGGCAGGAATCACACAGCATCCCACATCGTGAAGGTTGTCAGGTAGAGGGCAGATGAAGGCGGTGATGGCCGCCGCGTACCAGACCGCCACCGACGGCATTTTAGATCATGCGCCCCATTCCCCCATAAGCAGCAACAGCACCCTATTGGTTGTTTCACAGTGTTGCGAATCGCCAATATTTCACTGCCATGCAGTGACCGTCGTGCTGAATTGTGTCTCGTGATCTGGCAGGCGGAGTCTTGTTGTCGTGGCGTTGCTGGTGGTGGGACCGCTTCTCTCTCGCCATCGGTTGGCGTGGCGGTTGGTGGAATGTGGCTGTATTTTGGCAGTCTCCTGTGTGTGCCTCATAATATGGCAGTCAGGAGACTTCACTGGAGGTATTTCGGTGGCCGCCAGGGCAGCGTTCTTGCCGAAATAACGGCAAAGTCGTAATGTGGGCCCCAGTGTTTTCTTACTGAAGCAGTGTATTCCCTAAAGATGATGCATAGCATTTTGCCCCGTTGGCACTGAAATCACATCAGCACCTGTAAACCCTGTTATGTGACCACTAAGATGTGGCAGATAATTAAAAAGCTGGATTTGGCTACTCTGTATGAGGATTCTATATAAAGAAAAAAACATAAAAAGTAAGAGATGGTTACTATAAAAAATACGGTAAGTAGTAGTATGAATTTCAACAATTTATTTGTATTGTTTTGCATCTTCATGCAAAAGAATGTTGTTGCACAGTGTATTTGAAGATTTTTTTTAGCTGTTGATATGAATGGCGTGCATGTACTATGAATGTTTTGTTTGTATGGATGGTGTCAGTGTTACAAGAAAATAGGTGGAAATATTTGTGAACTCTCTGTGGAACATTAATGTCTACACATGTTGATATATTTTGTTTTCAAAATATTTTATTGAATTGTTTATTTGTGACTCTTGTTGAGTATAGGAGGAGGTGGTCTCTGTGTTTGTGGTTTTATCAGTAAGGATGCTTCACCAATTGTGGGCCTGTAATGGTGGTGGGAAACAAAAGTTCCTTCAACCATGCTTTATTACCACAGGTCACCTGGACAATACATTCTGGTGTTTGTGCATGGCTGCAGCACCAAAGCAATTTTAAGTTAATCCCGGATGAAGATTTCCTTCTCAAAAAATTGTCTAAGTATGAACACAGAATCCTTCACCAAGGTCTCCTGCGACACGTATCTGAAAAGGGCTCCACTGAGGTTGAATCCGACTTCGTCCCGGTGGGAAAAATCTTTAAGAAAAAAAAGTAAGGGGGTCATTATGATATTGGCGGGATACCCTGCCGACAACTGCGCTGACGGTCAACAGAAGACTGCCAGCACAGTGAGGTCCCTGCCGGCCCCATTATGATTTTCCCTCTGGGCCGGCTGGACAAGGGGAAACAGGGCCTTTATATTGATGCCAGCTCCAAATGGAGCCGGCGCCAATGTGGCAGTATGGTGGGTTCAGCAGTACCCGTTGCGCATTTCACTGTCTGAAATGAAGGACCGAGCTGTGCATGTGGGCCCCTGCACTGCCCATGCCAAGTGCATGGACAGTGCAGGGGCCCCCAGGGGATCCCCGAGTTACCCATTCTGCCAACCTTTTCCTGGCAGCGTAAACTGGCAGGAAAAGGCTGGCAGAATAGGACTCATAATCCACAGGGCTGTGCTGCTTGCAGAATTTTCCACTGTGGTGTTTCTGCCATGGTCATAATAGGGCGGGCAGACAGCCACAACCACGGTGGTCCGCCTTTCTGCTCGAGAAGCTGCTAAATCTTACTTGAAAAGACGTTTTGGAGTGGATTCTCTACTCCAAAGGATGGTTCAATTTGTGTTTTAGTGTGAGAAGCCTTTTTCTAAATCTTTTTTTTCAACAGTAAGGAAGAACCCTTGAGACTCAAATTTCCTGTTCCTCCCAGTGTGTTATCCATCTCTGGTCTCTTTTTTCAAGATAAAAGGATCACTCTCTTTCTCATCTGGATATCTACCTTTGGATTTAAAGAATTTGTTTTTGTGATATCACACAAGTGAGTTAAAAAACTATTGTATAAGAGTGCTGTTTGTTTGATAGGGCATGCTCCAGCATGTCTATGTACTTGTCTAATTTGATTTTTTAATTCAGTAGGGGCCTAGTTATTTTTTTTCCATTTAATTTTTCACCTTTTGCAAAGGAAAAAGGTTGCACAGTTTATTACTTTTTCTCTGTGTTTTTTACATTTGTAATAATCCTTTGTTTTATTCTGTGGCCTAGTTTTCCAATGGGCCATCCAGCCATTACACCCAGTACTAGTTATCAGTGCATGAAAGAAATATATCTGTGGTATATGTTTTTTAAAACCTCATTTAGGGAAGAGATGGTATTGGCTTTAATTAGAAATGTTTGATATTGTTTGAATATCATGTGTTTTTTTCAGCAAAAGTGTAATGTGCAGTAATATATGAGGTCATAGGAGGATGAGATTTTTATAACTCAGTTAATTTTCATGTTTGACATTGCAGAATTCATGCTAGTGTATTCTTCACTGTTAATTATCTCCTTTGTCTGGCCAGTGTGTGTGCTTTAGAAATTGAATCTCTAGTTAGCAGCGGTGTACACCTTTTCCAAGTAGGGACCCTCACTCTAGTCAGGGTAAGGAAGCCACACAACTAAGATAATCCCTGCTCAACCCCTTGGTAGCTTAACATGAGCAGTCAGGCTTATCTCAGAGGCAATACACAAAGTATTTGTACACACACACACACACACACACAGTGAAAACACTGCAAAAGACTTCTATATCACTTACGAAGAATATTCAATATTTATCTGAATAAAACAAGTCCAAAACAACAATAATCCAGCATACACAAGAAAATATACACATTTTTATAGATTATGGGACTGATCACACTCCCTGAGGCACTGCCGCTGATACCGCCAATACGGCAGGGGTGAGGCGGCTGTCAATTTACATACATTATTATTTTTAAGAAAAAAAATCCATTAGACCCATATCTGTCATAGGCTTACAGTTTCACTACATTTCCTAACATTACATTATTTAAGGATTATTATTATTCCTTTTGTCACAAGCACCTCCCTGAGTGCCACATGCCAGCTTGATGAAGACAGATAAACCTAACAGTTACATTCTGTATGTTGTAGTTGTTGCTCTTGCTTATTCTTTATGACATACATTCTAATGAAAGTTAATGTTGGTGTGTTGTAGTTTTAATGGATACACTGTATTTCATAATTGTTTATATGTTTTTGAGTAACTATTCTATGATATTGTTTGTTTCTAATACTAATGCAACTGCAACATCAATGCCACGTTTCACTGATACTTCTTGCATGTTGCTTTTAGGTGCACAATGAGAAAGAAACATCACCGACAGTACTGCAAGACAGAAGGCCTGTGCTCGACATAATGCATGACCACACTCACATGACCACACGGACATTTCTTCAGCTGCTGAAGCTAAGTGCTACTGCCAACTGACAGGTTCAATATGGCCCCAAAGAAAGCTGCTACCAAGAAAGCAGGAGCTTCCCACCACTTATGTCGCCCCAGACGTTTTTTGGGCCAAGGCTTGTGCCTGTTGCACCATCCTCTGGTGAGCAAACTGGGAGCACCACTCCTGCATCAGCTGACCCATTCCAAAGTAGGCCCAAGCCCATGTCTGACTCAGAGTCAGCCTCACTAATCACAGGAACACCGACGAGCAGTGGCGTTGAATTGCACTTATCTCTTTCTCAAAGTAGTACCAAATTGATGCAGGAACCTGAGGCCCATGAACAACAGCCTCAGTCAGCAATAGCCATTCCTCCCGCAATAGGAGCACATCAGGATGTTGAGCTTCATGGAGAGGAAGCCGAAGAAGCCACTCTTTCACTGTCTTCCAGATCTCCAACATCTCTTTCTCAAGCCCCCTTCTGATGTTCAGGACTCCACTTGGATTCCATCTCAGTCTGAGACATGCCAGATGAGGCAAGGGGTGAAAACGAAGGTTCCTGAAAGCCTTAGAGTTATGGATGAAGAAGAGGAGGATAACAAGTCTGACCATGAGCCTGTCATCATGGATGTTAGCCCACTCCCAGTGGAGTCTAACATTACCCTATCTTCTCAACCTGTTCCAAGAGATGTGGCAGCGATACCACCACCTCTATCAGCTTCCATATTTGCAAGGCCCCGAGTGCGACCTACATCAGCACCCATCTCAGTAGAAGAAGACACAGTAGAGAGGCAAACATCATCAAAACAACATCCACCAACCGCCACTTCTTCAGACATTGGCAGTGGCACCAGTGTTGGAAAGTAAGGCCTCCTCAGTTTGGGACTTCTTCAGTTAGTTAGTGAAAAGGAGCCAAACATTGTCATATGCTCCATTTGCCGAGCAAGTGTTAGTTGGGGTAAGCTTGGTACAAACTATGGAACCGGAGCCAAACAACCCATTTGAGAAAATCCCATGCAATCTGCTGGGAGGTGTACCTTACCTGCCAAAAATAAAAGCCTGCAAGTGGTAAGGTGTTGAAAGCAGGGAATCTGATCCAATTGTGGTGGAAGGTGAAGAACATGGTGACCTTTTTGGTACAGAAATCACCCCTGTCCCTAGCAGTGCACTAGTATCAATGCCCACATCAGCAACATCGCAATGGCACAGGAAGACCTAGGCTCCTCATTATGAGATTGGTGGTAAATGCCGCTTACAGCCGCCGTGATGGCCGCCAAGATACCACAGCGGTGGCAAATGTCCGTTCACCATATTGTAAAACGCCCATACCGTTACGCCAACAAAACAAAGCCCTCTACATTATGACCCGTGAATCACCACAGCGGACATTCTATGGCAGTAAAACATTGGCGGTACACACCGGCGCACTCAGAATGGCCACCCTAGTACAAAACAAAACAACATTGGCCAAAACTAAGCACACACATACCTGACACTCATACACACACCACACCCACCCACCCATAGCACAATAAAACACACACCCACGTCACACACCACCCTTTACGAATACCAATAAGCACCACAAGACTAACGCAAAGACAATTGAGCCAACTACACAAACACCACAAACACCCATACATCCGTCACGCACCCCACATCCCACACCACACCACATCACTTAACACCCTCTGCACAACACACAACACCCATGTGACACCCGCGTTTCACAGATGAGGAGTTGCGGGTCATGGGCAAGGAAATAGTCAGAGTAGAGCCACAGCTCTTTGGAGCACAGGTACACCAAATATCCATTGCCAGGAAGATGGAGCTATGGGAGAGAAGCAGGGACAGGGTGAACACCGTGGGACAGCATCCAAGAACAAGGGACAACATCAGGAAGAAGTGGAATGACCTACGGGGGAAGGTTTGTTCTATGGCAGCAAGGCACCAGCTTGCCAGCCAGAGGACTGGCGGTGGACTCCTACCTCCTCTCCAACAGCTGACAGCATGGGAGGATTAAGTCTTGGCAATACTGCATCTTGAGGGACTCACTGGAGTTGCTGGAGGACTGGATACTGGTGAGTCAATATTTACTACTTATCACCCTCCATAGCTGTATGTCATCTCACCCCCTCACCCTCACTCCCATCACTCTTCTCCATCCCACACACTGCAACTACACTTCTGACTAACCCCAATGCCAAGCCCTGCATGCTATACCAATGCATGGACAGCCCTCCCAGCCCTGCATGGACACCCATCACCAAAGCAAAAGCATGCACAGCATGGAGAACTAACAATCACACAATACACAAAGGAAGGTGTCAGGGCAACAGCAATGATATAGCAATATGTCACAGACATGAAGCTTAATACATCACTTACATCCCCACAGGTGCCCCAGCTAATCACGTGGCAAGGAGGTGCCATGACTATCCAGTCCCCTAACAGAAGATGCCCCCAGTGATGACATTGAGTCTGGACTCCTGGATCTGGATGAACTACCTGGACCATCAGGGACCACTGGTCAGTTGGACACCCCAGCCCACTCCCAGTCCACCAAAGAGCCTCCCCCCATCAGTATCCAACGGGAAACATCCTGAACAACTAGGTCTAAACCACTACTTGCCTGAACCACTACTGCTAAACAACTGAAAAATATCTACAACTAAGTACTGAACAACTACTGTCTAAACAACAATTGTGCCTGAATAACAATTGCCTGAACAACTCCTTTTAAGGTAAGGTTTTCTTTTTGGTTTTTATGGTTTATTAGTTGTTTAGAATATATATATAAAAAAAAATATATATATATATATATATATATATATATATGTGTTGTTCAGGCAATTATTATTCAGGCACAATTGTTGTTTAGACAGTAGTTGTTCAGTAATTAGTTGTAGAGACTTTTTAGTTGTTTAGCAGTGGTGGTTTAGGCCATAGTTGTTTAGGACCTAGTTGTTCTGTCACATATTCGTATCCAACACCAGAGCACCCACCCAACGTCCCCACACCTCTGTCCATAGGACACGCCAATCAGCAGTGTGCTCACCTGTACAAGGTCCCCAGTCCACACCTCACACCTAAGAAAATCAGGGACCTGGGGTCAGTGGCAGTGGCCACACTGTTCGGGGACAGGGGCACAGCAGAACAGGAGCACTGGAAGGACTGCTGTGTGCCAGGGGGAGGACAGGCCTAGGGAACCAACTCTCCAGGAGGCAGTCCCTAACATCCTGGGGGTTTACCAACACTCCTAGGACAAGATGGGCCAGATCCTTACCAACATGCAGGAGAACAAGTTGCTGCAAGAGGTACATCATCTGGAGACCAGGAAGGATTTGCAGGCCCTCAACACCACCATGGCCTCCATAGCAGGGGTGCTGGCAGATATGGCCAGCATCATGAGGTAATGAACAGTACACCAGTGGGGCCCTACCACTAGCCAGTCTACTGACCATCCCACCACTTCCACTGCAGCTAGTGGGCAGGAGGCCCTGGATAGGACCCACAGGCCACGAGCATGCCTCCTCCTGTCGAAGTTGAACTACCCCGCAAACGTTCCCTGTGACCCAGACAGAAGCCAGAGACACCTCCCAAGACAAAGACCACTGCCAGGAAATGAGACCCTCCTGAATGTCCCCCTTGTGTTCCACTCTGTCACCTTGCCACTTTTAACTGATTTTGCTCCCCAGATTGCAACAATACCCTGGACTAACCTCCACCATCACCCCATTCCATTGCACTATTCCATATATAAATTTCACTACAGTAAACACCCTTGAACACAACTTGACTGATAGTACTTCATGTGAAGAAAATGTGCAATTATGGTAACAGTTACATATTGTGCAAATGACCTGAACTCTGTGTTCGCATACAAATAATGACCTGTAGCTGTCCATAGTCATCACATCAGTACACAGTTGTCATATCACCTATATCTGCAAAATGAGAAGCCAAAGGTGACAGTAAGTAGAGTAGCAAAGGTAGTGAATGCCATCCTGCTACAGCCACACAGAGCACATCAATAATCAGAGGAATGGTCAGTTCCACTGTCTCACCTCTGTGTCATTGGAAGTACTGTCGTAAAACTGATGTTCTCTTGTCCACATCCTCATCCTCCTCATCCTCACTGTCCACAGGGTCCACTGCTGCCACATTTCCACATTTCCAGTCTCCTCCTCCTGCAAATAAGGCACATGTCGTCTGACGGGCAGGTTGTGCAACATTCCGCATGCCACTACTATCTGGCAGACCTTCTCGGGTGAGTAGCACAGGGATCCACCAGTTAGATGGAGGCCGAAGGTCCTCTCAATAACTCTCCTGGTTCACCCATGTGCATCATTATAATGATTTTCAGCCCCTGTCTTGGCATTCCTTACAGGGGTCAGGAGCCAGGATAGGTTTGAGTAGCCAGAGTCACCTGCAAGTATTGAGGGACAAACATTAGCCTTACACAATGGGATGGGTCAACAACAGAAGTCATACACTGACATACAATGGGTGGGGACTCAGCCTCACCAATTAACCCTACCCTGTGCCTCTGTAGTTGTGCCATTATATGTGGAATGCTGCAATTACTCAGGATGAAGGCGTCATGCACTGACCCAGGATACTTTGCAGAGATGTGGGAGATGTACTGGTCAGTCAGGCACACCATTTGCACATTGAGTGAGTGGAAACCTTTCCAATTCCTGAACACCTGTTCATTATGGCGGGGGGGACAATTGTAACATGTGTCCCATTACCCCAATAATGTTGGGTATATGTCCCATTGCATAGAATACTGCCTTCAAAGTGGCCAAATCTTTCACCTGGGGGAGAGCAATGTAGCTGCACATGTGTTTCACCAGGGAAGACAAAACCTTCTCCATCATGACTGAGAACATTGGCTGTGAAATTCCTGCTGCCAAGCCCACTGTCACTTGGAATGAACCAGTTGCCAGGAAATGGAGCACTGATAGAACCCGCACTAGAGGGGATATTCCTGTGGCATGACGAATAGCTGATATCAGATCAGGCTCCAATTGAGCACATAGCTCTGTGATTGTTGCCTTATTCAGCCTATAGGTGAGTATTATATGCCTCTCCTCTAGGGTAGCCACGTCCTCAAGAGGTCTGTACACAGGGGCTTGTCTTGTCCTCTGATTCCTCCGCAGTAGTAGGTATCTAAGGGACACAAGAGTAAGTAGGCTGTCACAATTTAAACATTGGATCCACCACCTCAGTGTACATAGAGCAGTAACGTGATGGGACATTGGGAATGTCAATGTATGTGCAAAAAATGGAAATGACGCAGTTCTTGATTATCTGAATATTGTCCACCTGCATAAAATGTCGACCGCCTGTCCTGTATTTAGGGAAAGGTGGAAGTGAGGTATCTCTGCCGGCGTTGCGTGTCATGGCAGAAGGCAGTCTTGCACCGATGTGCTATTCCTCATTGGATAACATGGTTCTCTCTGGAGTACAGTGGCCAATGGGGATCACTGGCGACGGCCGACTTGACCGCCATTTTCTGTCCAAAACCTCACTCTATTCCTGACTTCCCACAGGACAACACCTACATTGTGTGTGCTGCTGTGACCTGTGACTGGATCCAACAATGACCAGTGTGACCAGGGAAAGGGTACCTGCCTTCACTTCGGAGGAGTTGGAGCATTTGGTGGATGGGGTCCTACCCCAATATAAGCAGCTGTATGAGCCTCCAGACCAACAGGTGAGTGCATCTTGGACACGAGGCATGTGACAGGGTTGCATGGAGATGTGTGTGCAAGCATCGTGTCATTTGGGGCATTTGGGGGGTGGTATGTCTGGTGGTAGTGTACATGGTGGGCGCTGAGTAATGTGTGCACCAATGGGGATGGAAGGGGATTTGTGGGCCAGAAGTGTGATATGCTGGATTCTATGTGTAATATTGCCCTCATGTCTGTGTTTCCTCTGCAGGTCAGCACCCATCAGAAGAAGGGATTGTGGCATGCCATCACCAAGAATGTGCGGACCCTGGGGTCTACAGCAGGCAGAGCACCCACTGTAGGAGGAGGTGGGAGGACCTGAGACGCTGGGCCTGTAAGACCACGGAGATCCAGCTGGGGGTGACCTCCCAATGAGGGGGGGGTGCCCCTTCCGATGCTGACCCCCCCGATTCCCCGCATACTGGTGGTGGCCTACTCAGAGCTGGATGGGGGCTTGAGGTCATCACAGCAGCCACAAGGGGGTGAGTACAGTGTGCGTTACAACTATGATTGGTAGGTGGCATGGGAACCTGGTGGTGGGTGTCAGATAGTGGGTGCCCCTAAATGCCAGCTCAGAGAACGCAGCATGAACCAGCTCAATGGTAATGGGTGTATTTTCAAATCTGGTAAAATAGCTAGGTTGCATACCATGTCAGACAAGGCGTAGGGGGTCCCAGGAAGAGTGCAGTTGGTGTTTTTTGGCTCTCATCTTGCTGTGGTACTTAGCCAATGTAATGCCAGTGTGATGCATGGGACACAATCCTAATTCCTGTGTGTGATAGTAATGTGTCTGCCATATGTGGTGTTGGTGCTGTAATTGACCCAGTGCTCCCTTTCTCTCTACCCCACCTTTTATCTTCTGTCATCCTGTCCATGTGTGCATTAGCATCATCTGGCGGAGGACCAGGGGCACCAGTGACAGAGGGAGCTGCATCCCACAGGACCCAGGAGGTAGAGTCCACTGACACTGAGTGCACCAGTGGGACGGAGGACGGGGACAACACTGACTCTGATACCTCCTAAAATGGAAGCTCCCTGGTGGTGGCGGAAAGCTCTGGGACCACCCCAGCTCCAGGTACAGTTGCCACCCCATATCTGCAGCGCCCTCCCAGTAGCCCCTCACTGAGTTGCCCGTGCCCACTCACCCAGGAGGGTGGGCATCTCCTTCGCCCCAGGCACCTCAAGTCCTGTCGCAGTCAGCCCTGCTGCCCTCAGTGAGGAGGCTATTGACCTCCTGAGAACCATCTCTGTTGGGCAGTCAAACATTGTGAATATCATGCAGGGCCTGGCATCCCAGATGCAGCAATGTAATGCATTCCTGGATTGTAATGGCGGCCCAACAGAGATTGTTCCAGGCTCTGGCCTCCTCTATGATGGCAGCTATTGTCCTTGTTCCTACCGTCCCCCCTCCGACTACCACTTCCCAGTCCCAATCGCCTTAACCACAACCCATTGCATGCACACATTCAGACAAGCATGCACACAAACCATCACACAAGACTGGCACAGACAAACACAGACAGCACACTTCAGGCCACAAGCACTCACACAAACAACTGACAGTTGCACACACAACAACATCCACTACGTCCACTGAATCCCCCTCCTTCTCCTCCTCCTCCCTCACTGTCACATCCATATTCACACCTGCATGCACTGCATCATCAGCCACCACCACCATCACCACACCAAGCAGCACACACACCTCACTTGCAGACACCTCCACAACATCCATCCATGCATCCTGTGTCCTCTCCCACCCTGTCTGCCCCCTCCTCCTAAGAGACACAAACGCATGCACACAGACACCCAAAAGCCATCCACCTTATATCAGCACACTACCCAGGCATCTGTACCCAAGTCCAGCAGACGTACACCTCCGACAACCACTCCCTCAACCTCCACTCCCATCCCTCCTCCCACATCACTCCCCAACGCCCCTAAGCAGCTTTTTCTTGCACGTCTTGACCTCTTTCCTCCCCCTCCACCCCTCTGTCCTGCCTGTCAGAGCAGGGTCTCAACGACCCAGCCCAACACCTCGGCCAAACAGTCCATTGGGATAGTGGAGGCACCTCCTAGTTGTGGCGGCAAGAGAGGGAAGGATCCCACACCACTAATCAAGAAAGAGAAGGATCCCACTCCACCACCCAAGAGAGGGAAGCATTCCACTCCACCACCCAGGAAAGGGAAGATTCCCACTTCACCAATTAAGAGGGTCAAGAGGCCCCCCAACAGCAGTGGTCAAGGTGCCCTCACCTCCTGCTGGGACACAGCAGCCCTCACCTCAGGCTAGGACACAGCAGCCCTCACCTCCAGCTGGGACACAGCAGCTCTCACTTCAGGCTGGAACACAGCAGCCCTCACCTCCAGCTGGGACACAGCAGCCCTCACCTCCAGCAGAGGACATGTAGGGCACCCCCAGGGACTGTTGTACAAGGAACCCCCTCCAGAACCAGTGGGCATGTTCCCCACCCCAGAGACTGTGAGCTTGCACTCCCCAGCAAAGTGAAATAGGCAAGGAGCCTCCTCCAGAACCAGTGGGCATGTTATCCACCTCAGAGACTGTGACCTTGCACTCCCCGTCAAAGTGAAACGGGCAAGGAGCTCCCTCCAGAACCAGTGGGCAAGTTCCCCACCTCAGAGACTGTGATGTTGCACTCTCCAGCAAAGTGAAATGGGCAAGGGGCCCCCTCCAAAACCAGTGGGGATGTTCCCCACCTCAGAGACTGTGACGTTGCACTCCCCAGTATAGGAAAATGGGCATGGACCCCCCAGCAGAACCAGTGGGCATGTTCCCCACCTCAGAGACTGTCATCTTGCACTCCCCAGCAAAGTGAAATGGGCAAGGAGCCCCTTCCAGAACCAGTGGGCACGTTCCCCATTTCAACTGTGGTGCCCCTCCACCCCCATACCTCCTGAGGTGCCTGGCCATTCCCACCATGATGCCCCTGCACAGTGTAGTGCAGATTACATCAGGGAAATAGTTGGGGCTTGGACTGTGCCCTTTGGCCATGTGAGCCTTTTGTACTTTGTACTGGCCATTGGCCCTTTCTTCACAGTGGCTCATGTGTATCTTGTCACATGGACAATATGGTGGCTGTTTTCATCCAATTACACTTTCAGTGCTGTGGTCGAGTCAGGTCAAATAAGCTTTATTCAACAGAAGTTTGCCATAAAAGCATACATACAGAAAACAAAATCAATACATTAACCACAAACCATACATATAAATAAAGCATTAAGACTCAGTTAAAGTGGATGTGGTTCAGACAAAGTAAAACTGTAAAGTACAGGGCTTTGTAATTAAAAACTGTGCAAAAATATTAAAAAGGAAAACAAAATGTAAATGTATTTATATATGCAATAACTGTTCAGAATAATATCATAAAAAGCAAGGAATAAAACAGTGAAAATCCAGCAGGTTGCATATGGCATTAGTTATGAAATTTAATTCTCAGTCGATTGCAAAATGTATTATTTTTCTTGGTCTGAAGTTAGCCCATAGGAATTTAGACATGATGTTACAGACGTATATGGCTGGCAAAGACTGTAGGAACATATAAGCTGGTCAACATTGTCTCAAGTTCATGGAGCTCAGTAATGGCAGCAATAGTATCTTTCTTGGCAAGTTATACGATGAACAGAATAGAATCGTAGGGAAAGAACTTTGCTCAGTGGCCTTGTCACACGGGCATTTGGCCATAGGTCTCGACCAGTCATTTATGGTTGGAAAACTCACCATGTGATGGAAAAGATCTAGCCTAAACCTGGTCAAAACTAATCTGTGCTGTTAGTTGCTCACCTTCTTTAGATATAGTTCCATCCCAGGTGAGGTTAGGATCAGCTGGTTTTTAAGAACACTTGTCTTAAGCAGTTCAGAGTTAGTTCCTCTAAATGTAACAAGCAGTCTTTCTTTAGGTTTTTTCTTGGAACAGTTTCTGGTTTACTGTATAGTAGTAGTCTGGGTGTCCTAAATTACTCATAAAAATGTTTATGTATCACAACCATTTTACATTCCCAACATTAGAGGACCTAAGGCAATCCCGTATAATCTCTTGGTTCCACTTTGTATACTCAGAATTTCATACCTTGTGCTGTACCTAGATCAGGTGGGTTTTAACTAGGTTTAAAATTTGCAGGACCCCTAATTCTGAGAGGCATATGTGTGATGGGCTACTCTGTGAGAGAGAAAGATGATACTTCAGGAAGGCGTTCTCCATCAACTGTAGGGAGACATTGTTTACATGCCCCCAAAGGCCTGCCCCGGACATGGCTGTTCAGATATATTTTGCCTTATACACTGTTATATCTCCCTAGGGGTTTCTTTCCAACCTTGCAAACAAAATTGCATAAGGCAGCAATAGGTTTCTGGAAGTGTAGCCCTCTTGTTCTAAATGCCATTTGCCATGTCCCTTTTGCGTCAAACATGATCCCCAAGTAGGAAAAAGACATTATGTAATCTATTCTGGTGTCTTTTATCATGAGACTGGGAGTTTTGGGTAACACCTTTCCGCACCTCAAGGGAAATGTCTTACTTTTTTTAACCAATAGCCCCAGTTCCTCCATATAGGACACAAAACATGTTAGCAATTGTTGCAGTGCAAGGGGTGTTCGGGCCATTAGGACCGCATCATCAGCATATAAAAGGGCAGGGACGGGACGGGAACCTATTTGGAGCAGGTTGTTACAATTGGCAGATAATAGGTTGCCCAGACTATTAATGTATAGGGAGAAGAGAAAGCTTGCCAGAACACAGCCCTGCCTTACACCCCTCTCTATTCCAAATGGCTGGGTACATTTGCCCTTAAGTCCGTATCGCACTCTGCTGCTGCATCTATATGTTTCCCTGAGAAATTGTAGGATCAGTAGTTCCACAACCATGTTCCCCATGATAGCCCACAATTTGCTATGAATTATGCAGTCAAAGGCAGCAGTTAAATCAACAAAAACTGGGTACAAAAACCTACTTGTTTGATAGTAGTGTTTTTCTCGATCAGCATGCTTAGGTTTAGACTCTGTTCCACAGTGCCTACTCCCTCCCAGAACCCGATAAAACATTCCGGTCCGATAAAACATTCCGATAAGTCTGGCGTAAGTCCGATAAAACATTCTTGTCCTAGGTCCATTCCTGTAGTCTGTTCAAGATTAGCGGCCTGACACTTTTAGCATTGAATCTAGGAGCGAGATAGAATGGTAGCAAGTTGGACTATGTCTATCTCTCTTTTTGAAGATTGGCACTCTAACTGATTCCCTGCAGGATTTCAATAAACCATCTTGACAACATGACTTTAAACAGATCTACAGGGATGAAGTCCGGGCCAAGCGCCTTACCGGCTTTGCTAGCATTCAAGACAGCCATGATCTCATCCAAGGTGAATGCCAGCTTGATAGGTAAGGCAACGGGGAGCGGGGGAGATCACTATCGGACACAGTGTCTACTGTCAGCCCTGATCTGTTATTAAGATTGGAATAAATATTAGAAAAGTGACTAATCCAGTCTCCCTCACTAATGGCTATTTCAAGGCGTGGCCCGGTATCAGTCTGGAGGTAGGGTGAGTTAATTGCCCGCCAAAAAGCTACAGGGTCTTTACTCGTGTGTGCTACATTCTCCCTTAGACCATCCTTTAAAGCTCTTTTTATCTGTGTTAAAACATGCTTGTAGTTTTACCTAGCCGCCCTGACTTCATTTGAACAGCGTGGTTTTTGTAGTGCTAGTTTCAGCGTTCTATGGGCCTTGGTACAATGTTCATCAAAGCACCCTCTCGTCCAAGACGGTTTTTAACTCAGATTTTGGGATGTTGTTATAGAAGTTAATTAAGGCCAGCGCACGTTTTGCTGATATTTCAACAACAATGATGTGATGGTAGGGTTGTGGAGTCAGCATAGTTATACTAGCTGCTCTCAGGGTGTTTGAAACATAAGTACAGATCCCCCCTTTGCTCTCCCAGGGTAGTAGGTCAGCAGGGATGTTGGGTGGTGCACTGATTCAGTCATTCTTATCTAGAGTAGAAGTGCCTGCTAAGAGGTTGGTGAACCCGGTCCTGTCACACAGGAGGGGACTGGGATACTTAAACGGAATGTGTGAATACCCTGGGATGCTTGTCCTTGCATCTAAGGTCACCAAATTGTCAACCAAGCTCCTATTCCGAAGTGTCAGCTCAATAGATTTAAGACAAGTAACCAGATCTGGCCTTCTAACTACATCAATTATGTCCTAATGTATTATGGAGTAACAGCTCTTCCAGTGGATCACCTTGATTCTCACATAATCACCCCCTTCCATGTGGTCTGGTAGGCATAGGTTGGGGACATTAACCATTAGGACAGTGTTGTTAGAATTAGCCAGATTGGGAGCAGGCTGTCCAACATAATTTGGGACTTTATCTTTCATTAATCTAGGCAATTGATGACAAAGACTTGGTTTGTCATCCCTGTTTAGGTATGTGTACTTCAGGCCTGGCTAGAATACATGATTCCACCGGGCGATGTAGGGTGACCAATGCTGGGTACCAGGTTTACAGCAACGGGGAGGAGTGCAATTGCAAGTCTTGCTACTGGTGTTTGAGGGCAATTTGGTCAGAAGTGTTGAGAACCCTTTGGGATTCAGCGTAGTGCTACAGTTGTGATCCCTACTGGGTGTCATGTCTATGGATGTTAGCTGTTTGACCATTATAATTAAGGATTTATCCAGGGATTTGAGCTCAGATACCTCATCTTGTAGGCCTTTTATACATGAGATGTACTAAGCATTAGGCAGGTCTAGGCTTGTGTCTGTTGCTCCTGTGTCTGCTGCTCCTGGGGCCACAAGCAGACTGGGATATGTAGTCCCTCTTGGAAGTCTCTAGTGTGTCCTGCACTGCAGTGTACCCCCACGCGCTATATAGCGCTCATTGGTCTGGTCAAGTGGGTGCAGGTGCAGAGGAAAATACCCACCTCCTGGGGCCACAAAGCAGTCTGGGATATGTAGTCCCACTGGGAAGTCTCTAGCTCTGTACTCCTTGCATTATTATGATGTGGGTCCTATGACATTGTTTTTCCTCTGCAGCTGGTTGTGTGTATAGGGTGTGTGTGTGTCTAGTGTGTGTTGTGAGTGTGTGTGTCACTCTCCTTTTCCTCCCTCCCTCCCTTGTGTGCTAGGGGGCTGTACTCACCGTCGTTGTCTTCATCGGCGTTGGTGTTCCAGGTGGAGCATGGCATAGAAGATCAACGGGAAGACTTAAAGTTCTGGTTCCATGGCAGCCTTGATCTTCTCTGTGTCTCTGAGGGTGAGTCTTCGGTGTTCTGTTTCCCCCAGGCTTTTGATGGTGTTGGTATCTTCCCGGAAATCGTGGCGGTTTGCTTTGTCATATTATGGTGGCCGGTGCCTTGTCTTCCTTCTGGCTGTTGATGGCTAACGCCATGGTCAGTGATGTTTACACCCTGGTGGTTGCTGTGGTACCTTGGCTGTCTATGGGAGTTATCACCACCATGGTCATAATTTAACTGTAATTACTGCCAGCCTGTTGGCGGTATTGTCTCCACTTTATCACTCACTGCCAATGTCATAATGAGGGCCTAAGAGTCAGGTTGAAACACCAAGGCAACAATCTACAGTGGCTGCCCCCCTGAGATGCACATTGAGCCTACCACCACCTTCTAAGTCACCTAAATCAGTGGCACCGGCAAAAAAAAAAAATCCAGGCTACTATTACTGCCATGTTTAGGCAGGAGGGACAGTACCAACGCAGCCACCCAATGGCACATTTGTACACTTGGAAGCTGACTAAAGTTTTGGTGTTGGACCGCCTCCTTTTTCTTTTGTGGAAAGAGAGGGTTTTCTACAAATTGTGGTGACTATCTGCCCGAAATGGAAAGTTTCCAGTTCGACCTATTTCGCCAGAGTTGCAGTTCCAGCGCTACATCACAATGTGCTCTAATCGGTTGGCCAAACTTTGCAGCAGAGTGCTGTCCAGACAATCCTCCTGACAACAGACATGTGGACCAGCTGCCAAGCCACTGATTATATGTGCATCATTGCACACTGGATCTCTTTTGTTTGGGGTTAGAGACATGATATCTGCAGGTGTTGACACAGCTGAAATTTTTAATGGTGCTCGTAAGCATGTAACAGTAGCTATGTCTGCCACAGAGAAATCCCATACAGCTGCAAACATCTTGGATGACTTTAATAACAAGGTCTTTGAATGGTTGCGCCCCAGAGGGCTTAACATTGGATTTGTTGCCACGGACAATGGCAGTAATGTATTTAAGGCCATGTCAAATGGTGGCTATTTCAGGGTCCTGTGTCTGACGCACTGCATAAATATTGTTGTACAGGATTTCCTCAAAAAATAACTTTGAGTCAGTTACGTACTGTCCACATGCATAAGAAGCTGCACTCATTTTAACCATTCTTTTAAAGTCCACAAGTTGTTGAGTATTAACCAGTGTGATACTGGAATACCAGTTAAAGCCCTCATACAGGAGGTGCCAACACATTGGAATTCTACTTATTATATGTTCCAACATCTTTTTGAGCAGCATAAACCGATCAATGCATATGTTATGGAAAGAGAGGATGCAACTGTGAAAGACATCATCATTGAGATGGACCAATGGGACCTCGTCAAATGCCTGACAGAAATGCTGCTTCCCTTTGAAATTTTTACACAAGAAGTCAGCAAGAAAGACCGTACCATGAGTCAAGCTATCCCATTGGTGCGCATGTTGCAGAAACAGGTAAAGGAGGTGTCTGAAACTTATGCAGGTGTGGATGAAAATACAGATGCATAGGAGTCGGTGGAGAGCTTAATCGTTCGTTTATCAGTTAATACAAGGCTTCAAAGAGACATTGTGTGATGCAAACAATACATCTCTGTTGCAATCCTTGACCCACAGTGCAAACAATTACTTGCCAGTTTCATACCTTTTCGAGTGGAGAAGTTTCAACCTTCAAAACATAGATCACTGAGCAAGCCAGAGACCTAGAAAAAGAACAGCTGGAAATTAAAGGCCCACTCATGGGCAGAAGTCCTGGGCCTATGGATAGTGCTGTTGGCTCACAGCAGCCAAAATTGACACCAGCAAAAAAAAAAAAAAAAAAAAACTGGAACAGGAGCAGCAGCCCCAAAATCTGCATTTGACTGATTTCTAAAGGCATGGCTTAAGTCCACCGCAGTGGCGAAGGCAACAGAGCTTGAGCAAGTTGGAGCAACAATGTCTATTGAGTGGATGGTCCAGGCCTCCCTGGATGACCCAACAGAGATCTCTCTGGATCAAAACCCATTGGTGTATTGGTAAGGGAAGATGTGCCAATGGACAGTGCTCAGCAAAAAGTATCTGGCTTGCCCTGTAGCCAGTGTATCTGCTGAGCATGTGTTCAGTGCATCTGGTGCAGTTGTGACAGTGAGAAGGACCAGTCTCTCGCCCCAAAATGTCAAGAGATTGACCATGGTCAAATTTCAATCAGCACTTTATGCCACCAAATTACAGCATACCTGAAGTACAACAGTAGGTGGATGAGGGTGCTGATTGGTCGGACTCAGGTCATGATAGTGTGTTACCTGACCAAAGTCTGGGTGAAACACCTGAGTTCGAAGAAGAGCTCTACTTCCCTGACTAGACCTGAGGCACAATAGAGAGAGCTTTCTACTTTCTTGTATGAACAGCTTTAAGAAGAAAAAATAGCTAGCTGTGGGAACCTTATTAGTGTATACTGTTTGTTTCTGTCCAGAAATGACTAATGAACCGCAACTGTTTTAGACATGTATGGCCGAATTGTAGTTGGACCAGTGTGCATTGAAGAGGCCCTGTAATCCACCAAAATCACATAAAGGAGATTTGAGAGACAATGCCTGCCTCCATTCTATGCCTATCCTTTCTTTTGTCCCCTAGCGGGGCTGCCCTAGATATTTGATTTACAACTCACTGTCTAATGTGTGTTTCGTTTCCTCAATCAAAGAGGATCAACATTGTGTCACTAGGCTTGATTAGAACAGGTAAGTGATGCTATCGTTTCCTCAATCAAAGAGGATCAGCATTGTGTCACTAGGCTTGATTGGAACATGTAAGTGATGCTATTTATGCCTCAGCAATTGATATGGGGGATACTTGTTTCAATGTTGAGAATTGAGATGGTTGGTGTGACTCATGCCTAGTGGTGGCAGATAGTGAGAGTGGATGTTCATATTGTTTACATATCTTACGCTGGCTTGTGTTTGTGTCGTGATCGATTTACAATGTTGGTAGCATAAAAATAATAATTGGTGATATTTTTTTTCCTGAAGGTGATTTTGCTTCCCCTTCCCTTTTTCACACTTACCGAAAGGTGTTTGCTGGAATTTTCACACTGCTTAATTTTCTGGTGCTCTGCTTTCTGGTCCACATATGTCAGAGAACACCCGACCAGTCCACGTAGCTCACAAACAAAATTCTAGTCCAGAAAATAAAAAATACTTAATGTTTCTCTTGTTAATCAGTTACAGGTCACTCTATCTCATATGGATCGAAACTGGGACTGTGACTCTCAATAGCAGTTCATATGGAGTGGAGTTGGACATAATAATCTTTAAGCTGAGTTAGTACTTGAGTATGATGGACAGAATCAGACCGTGGTTTGACAACTTAAACAACTGCAAGAAGCAGGAAGTTATCAACTTCATGGAAATCAACAATGGTGATGTGAGGAGTAGTCTAAGAGACCTACTCCAGTCAGTGAACTGGTGGTGAGAGGTGTGTCAATTACTCGATTTGGGAAATTACATGCTGCTGTATGTGTCTGCTGGTTGGCTGAAACTTGATACTATGTAGTTGGGTGGGGGTTTAAAAAAACACTTGGTCATCAGAGTGATTGCTGGTGCCATTGTGGTTTCACCTATATAATGTTCAATGGTGATGAGATCGTCTCGATTGCATATAAATTACATTTGTATTCTACAGGAGAACAACGCTTTGCTCCCACTGAGAAAATACTCACTGCTGTTCACTTGGGTGTCATTAAAGAGAGACCTCTGGCCCACAGAAAACGAATCATTGTTGCATCACCAAACCCCACCTTTGAGGCTGTTACTAAAGCTAGCTTTCCCAAAGCTAAAGCGCTACATCCATGTTGGATTCAATGGGCAATGTATCTGACGGCCACTGATGTTGACTATGTTTTTGACTCAAAATTACAAACGTAAGTATTTTTGCAATACAAACTTGAATACTCAGTTCCAGCAAACACTTTGCCTATTGAACAATAACAAACACTTATGTATAATGACGGTTCACCCCAACCATCCATAGGCACAAAACATCTATTCTCTGCTGCTCACACAATCGTGAGTGGCTAAATGAATGATGGTGAATTCCATCCACAACACACTTACATGCAGACCTTAGGGGAGTGCACTGCACAACCTGCAGAGCTCAAGGCTCTGGTGAAGGCACTGAAACCTGTGGATCCTGAACAGCTGACGCTGATTGCGATTCGTACTAATGTGTCCAGTCCTTCAATAAATATATGCATTACTAGTGCCAGAATGGGTTCAGAGATTCAAAAGGAAACACCATTAAACAGACTTCTGTGGGGGAAAGTAGTGGATCTGAAGGAAACGCTACCCAACGTCCATGTTGTACATACATTAGAACATTACCGTGTTGGAATACACATTGCTGGCAACACTTTGGCTGATGAAGCAGCCAAATCCTCAGTAGCTAAGGCTTCTTTTGCTGCATTAACTCGTTCTAGAACAACATAGGATGATGAAACACTTTGCTGCTGTGAAAGCTTCGGCTGACGGCACTTCCTTGCCAAAGGCATATCCTGGCAAATATTCCTACTGCATGTCATGCCTAAATACAGCCTTGGCAGTAATACCTGGGGTGGGCATCCATGTGATTCCCAACAAAGATCAAAGTCCATAATTGATCAAAGCAGCGCATGAGGGAGTTGCTTCTGCCCATGCTGATGTGGCAGCTACAATATCACTGTTACAAGCATGCTACTGGTGGCAAAGTCTTTACAAGCAGACCAAGAAGTATGTCCTTTGCTGTGATATCTGTCAACAAAAAAAGGCTCCACCATCAAACGCCGACCGCAGAACCCCTCCTAATTTCAAACAAACCATTGCAATGTATGTACTTGGACCATTGTGGTCCGTTGAAACCTGACAGTGTATACAAATATATTTTAGTCGCTGTTGACTCATGCTCCAGATTTCTATAGGTTTGGTCATAACACTCAGCTGACTCTCAAACTGTTATTAAAGATTTGCAAGTATTTATTGCCACATATGCTGTTGCGGCTTTCCACTTGGACCAGGGGCCTGCTTTCGCCTCAAGGGCTTTCATGCATGCCATGGATTCCTTAGTGGTCAAACTGCATTATTCGTCTCCATTTCATCCCGCGGTAACTCGTGTTGTAGAACAAAGAAACCCTGATTTAAAACAATCCTTAACAGCCAGAGTATGAGGCACTGGTCGTGGTTGACTTACACATGTGTATGGAGTCCAGAGAGCACTTAATAATCTGGCCAGAAGGTCCCTGAGGGGGATGTACCTCGCATGAATGCCTTTTGGGAACACAAATGTAGGTTCCAGATCTTGATGATCCTGGGGCGGAAGTAGCAGATACATCTTTTGATATAAATTAAAGTGTCACTGTCTTGCGGGACTTACAACAGTTCTGTGATGATAACGCATCTGCCAGTGCCACCTCCTTGGTAATAAGGGATGTACTAATAACATCTACTGGCTGGATTCTAAAAGTTGGGGATCTAGTACGTGAAAAGATTGCTGTGAAAAAGGAGTTCGGTCCTTCCTATCATGCACCTGTTCCAGTCCTGGGAATACACAGTATCAGAACTGTCATATTACCACCTCTGCCTGGCTCTAAAGAAAATAGTTTTGTCTCCATCGACAGTGTCAAGCTACACTTAATGGCAGATCCTGCACAGCAGACCTGGAGGACTCCTGGCTAGTACCAGAATCCCTCTCACTGCAAACTAGGATGGCCCTCAACAGGATTTAAGCAGCTATGATGACACCTCTCTGAGCTTGGGGAGGGTGGAGAATGATCTTTCATTAGTGCCTATAACTTCTTCTGCAACAAACAATGTCAACACTGTTGAGCAATTTTACTCAAATTCTACACAAACAGATGGTATAGTCTACAATGAACCACAGTGAGACACTTCTGCCAGCTCTCCTCTTCCAAACACGGCTCCAGTTTTGGCCCAAACTGCTTCTGGATACTTTGCCGACATCAATGACACCTTCACCGAATCATTTGCCTCTACTGCAGTTGAACTGTCAAAAGCATGTAAGCTGATAATTTGATTAAAAATTAACTATTTTATTCTTCCATCAAACTATCTATGGCATTTATTAACTGTACTTTCCTTCCTCCTTTGGATTGGGTTGTCATCGTGTTCTTTTTACTGATACATGGTCATTACCTTCCTGAATGCTCTACAGCTGAACTGGTGGATGAGGTCCTAAAACCACATTGTTCTTCTCACAAGGTCCGCATAGACTTTTCCCTCGTGCACATTAGTGCTATACCAATTCCTGATGGGATTCTGGGGATAAAGTATTATTTGATATATATGGCCCGATGGAGGTCATCCAAATTTCTTATATATTTAAACTTTCCATGAACAATATTATAACACCCGGAGTGGTTTCTGATGATTGGGGTGTAAAAACAGTTGATTCTACGATGACTGATCTGCAATATTTTACTGTGTTTGAAAGTGAGATGTTTATCAAGCCAAAGAAAATGATGGCGATATGTTCTGTTATAATTATTACGGATACTGTTTCATTCACTCAGCAAATACCCCAAAGAATATTTTTAATTATATGCAGTGAGGACACTGCCTGACTTTGCCAGTGGGGAGTCCCAAAACGTATGTTGAAAAGTTTGCATATTTCTCTGGGCACAATGTTAAAAATGCTGAGACGTATTATTTTAAAATACCAGTAATGGAAAGTGAACACATTTTATTGACCTATACAAAATTGATTCATTCTGATTCTTTGGTTCCCGGTTAGGTATAGAAGGCTATAAATACTGGTTGAAGTTGATAGACTTAAAAAGTGTGTGGGGAACTAAAAATTGGCAAATAAGGGAAAAGAAAGCTTTACTTAGAGCATGTCTGGTACCTGTTCAAATTATATTTTTAAATGAAACAGTACAACAGACTAGTTGTTTAGGCTTAGCAAAAGTTAAGAATTTGCATGCAACCAGTCCTGCCCCTGCAAAATTTTATAAATGTCAAAAGTACATAAAAGCATCTGAAGATCAGTTCAATGAGTGGGTTCAGAATGGAACTTTTAACACATCACTTCCACGTCCTGGTGGGTGGTTATTGTGGTGAGTAGACACCAATCGGTGCCATGCACGTTTTGTAAATTCCACGGGGGATTTTAGAACAAGTAGGCCAGATCCTTGCTGTGTCATCAGAACACTTAGGTATAGTGACAACATGTAGGTCCTCATTACAATATTGGTGGTAAATCCCGCTTACTGCCGTGCAGAAGACCGCCAACACACCACCGCGGCCGCGGAATTCCGCCACAGCTATTATGACCCACAGTTCGGAATCCGCCAAAATCTAGACACCCACACAAGTCCACCACACCAAAGGTCAGTGATAAACTGGCGAAAACAAAACCTCCACCGTCACGCCAACAGAAATACGCCCACACTATCACGACCCACAAATCCACGTGGCGGTCTTACAACTGCGGTATTCCATTGGCGGTACACACCGCCGCGCTCAAAATACACACACTCTTACAAAACACATCCACATTGGACAATTCCAGATACACACACCTGATACACATACACACACCACTCCCACACACCCAATACAATATAAAACACACACCGACATCACGCACAAACCCTTACAACAACAATTCACGAACGAAAGCCAGAGAGAGACAGCACCAGCAAGAACACTAGCATCCACAGGCACACAACACCATCACCCACATAACTTCCACGCACCTCACACAACACCCCACTACATATCAGCACACTTATCACCACACACACCACCCCACACATCACCTACACCACCCCGTGGCACGGCAAAGACACCCCAGGTTCTCGGAGGAGGAGCTCAGGGTCATGGTGGAGGAAATCATCCGGGTAGAGCCACAGCTATTCGGCTCACAGGTGCAGCACACCTCAATTGCAAGGAAGATGGAGCCTTGGCGAAGAATAGTGGCCAGGGTCAACGCAGTGGGACAACACCCAAGAAATCGGGAGGACATCAGGAAGAGGTGGGACAACCTACGTGGGAAGGTGCGTTCCGTGGTCTCAAGACACAACCTGGCGGTTCAGCGGACTGGCGGCGGACCCCAACCTCCTCCCCCACAACTAACAACATGGGAGGAGCAGGTCTTGGCGATTCTGCCTCCTGAGGGCCTCGCAGGAGTAGGTGGAGGAATGGACTCTGGTAAGTCAAATCTTAACTATTACATCCCCCACCCTACCTGCATGCCAGCACATACCCCCACCCTCACACACACCCCCAGCACTCCAACTCCTCACAAATGTCCCAACATCACAAACCACCCATCCCAACACCAAGCCCTGCATGCAACAACAAAGCATGGACACCCATCACTAAAGCATGCCCACTGCACATACACCCACCTAAACCATCATCACACGAGGTCCCACACAGGGATGCCAGCACTGGGGTACACGGTCACCCACCCATTGCACACCATGACACACACAGATGTAATATCCATCCTTTTATACCCCTGCAGGACCCCTACCCAACGTCACCAGACAGGAGGGTCCACACATGTCCACACCACCAACAGAAGATGCCAACAGTGATGACAGCACCACTGTCCAACTGGATCTAGATGACCAGCCCGGCCCATCGGGGACCTCTGGACAGTCGGTTCCCCTGACACAGTCACAGGCCACTACAGAGCTTCCCCCCTCTGGAAATACCAGCACAGCACCCGCCCAGCGGGCCCATACCTCCGTCCCCAGGAAACATCAATCCGCTGTGTGTCCACCACTACAGGGAACCCAGGCTAACCCACCACCCCAACAACAACAGGGACCTGGGGGCAGTGGTAGTGGGCACACGGTCCAGGGGACGGAGGCCCAGGAACACAGGGGAACTGGGAGGCCTGCTGTGCGACAGGGGGTGGACAGGCCAAGGGAACCCACTCTCCACGAGGCCCTCTCCTCCATCATGGGAGCCTACCACCACTCCCAGGAGACGATGGCAACGGTACTGGCCAACTTTCAGGAGACCCAGCGCCTGCAGGAGGAACAGTATATGGGCTTCAGGGAGGAACTCAGAACCATCAACTCCACCCTGGGCACCATCGTAGGGGTGCTGAAGGAACTTGTGAACACCAGGAGGGACACTGTTGCACTACAAGGGGGCCCTGACACTAGCCTGGACGATGAACTGCCCACCACCTCCATCGGCGCTAGTAGACAGAACGCCCCGCCACAGGACCACCACACCAGCACCCCAACCCCTGCAGAGGGAGAACCACCTCACAAACGGTCCCTGAGATCCAGGAACAAGACAGAGAACGATGCCAAGACCCCTGCCAAGAAATGAGACCACCCTGATTGTCATCCTACTGTCCCACTTTGTCACCCTGTCCATACTTAAACTGCCCCAGCTCCACTTCCTATGCCCATATGGGCAATGCACCTATGAGACTAATAGACTGGACTCTGCCATGGACATTCCTCCACCATCACACCTCACCATTTTACTACCCCCTACAATATTGAGCACTTAAATAAACACCCTTAAAGCACAAAACAATCTGGAGTCTGTCTGTGATTTTGGAATACTGTATTAGCAATAACTGTGTCAAAAAGCTTTTTGCATTGGTAATGTCAACATACCTATGTCACACAGCTCTAGTCCATGAGGAATCAAAGCAGATGTCACACTGTGGGACCCAGATCTGTGAAATCGTAAGGGAAAGTGACAACTCAGTGACCATACACAGGGTAAAAACGACGGACAGTAGAGAGGCAGTAGTGTTTAAGTACATGTAGTAGGCAGGTCTGTACTCTTACCTGTGTCTCACTGGAAATATTGCTGGATCAGTGAGTCCCTGTTGTTCATGTCTTCTTCCTCTGCTTCCTCGTCTTCACTGTCCACAGGCTCCACAGCTGCCACAACACCTTCATCTGGACCATCCTCCTGCAGAAAAGGCACCTGTTGTCACAAAGCCAAGTTGTGAAGCATACAGCAGGCCACGATGATCTGGCACACCTTCTTTGGTGAGTAGAATAGGGATCCACCTGTCATATGGAGGCACCGGAACCTGGCCTTCAGGATGCCGAAGGTCTGCTCGATCACCCTCCTAGTTCGCCCATGGGCCTCATTGTAGCGTTCCTCTGCCCTTATCCTGGGATTCCTCACTGGGGTCAGTAGCCATGACAGGCTGGGGTAAACAGAGTCACCTGTAAATGGCGAGGGACAACTGTTAGACACACACTAACCTGTAGGGATATCCCCAGACAACCATTCCCACTGACTACCTTCCAGGTGCTCACCTAATAACCACACACGGTACCTCTGGAGTTGACCCATCACATAAGGGATGCTGCTATTCCGCAGGATGTAAGCGTCATGCACTGAGCCAGGGAACATGGCATTCACATGGGAGATGTACTGGTCTGCCAAACATACCATCTGTACATTCATAGAATGATAACTCTTCCGGTTTCTGTACACCTGTTCACTCCTGTGGGGGGTATCAAAGCCACATATGTCCCATCAATGGCACCTCTGATGTTGGGGATATGTCCCAGGGCATAGAAGTCACCTTTCACTGTAGGCAAATCCTCCACCTGAGGGGAAACGATGTAGCTCCGCATGTGTTTCAGCAGGGCAGACAACACTCTGGACAACACGTTGGAAAACATAGGCTGGGACATCCCTGATGCTATGGCCACTGTTGTTTGAAATGACCCACTTGCAAGGAAATGGAGCACTGACAGCACCTGCACTTGAGGGGGAATTCCTGTGGGATGGCGGATAGCTGACATCATGACTGGCTCCAACTGGGTACACAGTTCCTGGATTGTGGTACGGTCAAGCCTGTATGTGATTATCACATGTCTTTCCTCCATTGTCGACAGGTCCACCAACGGTCGGTACACCGGAGGATGCCGCCATCTCCTCACATGTCCCAGCGGACGGTGCGTATGAAGGACAACAGCAAGCACAGAGTCAAACAACTCAGAGGTACGTCCCCACAGCTTACACAGAACACCATTCATACTCAAAAAGTGACCTGTATGTGTGTTGAGTCTAGGCCTAGGTATGTGTGACGCGGTTGAAAATGAAGCCATGTGGGCCCCTGAAATGGCGGCTGCCTGACCTGTAAAGTGGGACAATGGGATGTGAGGTAACTGTGCTGGCTTTGTACACCGTCGCGGTAGGCAGTCGAAGACTGTGGCGCAATGCTGCATTGGTTAACATTGGACCCTATGGGTCCCAGGAGCCAATGACGATGTACGCCGGCGGTGACGGTACGCACCTCCGCGGACGTGACCGCCATTTTCTATCACTTCAATCACTCGATACCTGATCTTCGACAGGAGAGGACCTACACTGCAAGTGCTGCTGTGACCTCGGTCTGGAAGAGACAATGGTTCGAGTGTCTGGGGAAAGGGCCCCTGCCTTCACATCAGAGGAGTTGGAGAAACTCGTGGACGGGGTCCTCCCCCAGTACACGCTACTCTACGGTCCTCCAGACAAACAGGTAAGTACACAGGGAGCATAATGTATGGGCAATGCCTGTGTGGAGAGGGCTGGATGTAAGAAGGATGGGGGGAGAGTGCGGCGTGCATGAAATGACAGTGCAGTTGGTAATAACTTTCTCTTCCCCCTGTACAATTCATGTAGGTCAGCGCCCACCAGAAAAAACATATTTGGCATGCCATCGCCGAGGACGTCCGGACCCTGGGGTTCTACCACAGACAGAGCACCCAGTGCCAGAAAAGATGGGAGGACATTCACCGCTGGAGCAAGAAGACGGCGGAAGCTCAGCTGGGGATGGTCTCCCAACGTGGGAGGGGTGCCCGTTGCACCATGACCCCCCCTGATGTTCAGGATCCTGGCGGTGGTGTACCCGGAGTTGGATGGGCTCTGCTCTTGAGGGCATCACAGCAGCCACAAGGGGGTGGGTACACTCGCATTCTGCTGACTTTGCGTGCAGTGGAGGGGTCTGGGTGGGGGAGGTGGTCTGTGGGTTTCCCTAGGCCAGGGTGAGTTCCGTAGGCAAGGTCCCTCCGTAAGGCAGGCCATGTGGCACCCCACTCCACCTCTGTAGAGTGCCAAGGTCACCTAGCCATGCCCGTGTGTCATCTATGTGTGCAGATGTCGTCCATAGCCTTGTAGGCCATTGCCCAGGAACTGAACAGTGGAGCCCAAGAGCGCAGCGTAGTGCAGGGGGCTTCTGTGTCTGTCGTGTCCACCAACGGTAGCGGTAATGCATGCACTTAACATGTCTTTCTTCTGTCATCCCCCCCTTTTTGTGGTCTCCCTGTTCTTGTGTGCATTAGCATCATCAGGTGGAGGAGCAGTGGCACCAGAGCACCAGAGGGCTGCATCCCACATGGCCATGGAGGGCCACACTATGGAATCGGACTTCACCAGTGGGACGGAGGGCGAGGGGAGCTCCACGGCGGGGACAGGAGCTGAGACCAGTGACACAGACTCGTCCTCTGATGGGAGCTCCCTTGTGGTGGCGGCAACATCTATGCCACCCCCATCAACAGGTACAGCCGCCACCCCCCTTCCAGCACCGCCCTCCCAGCAGCCCCTCAGCCTTCGTCCCGTGCCCGCTCACCTGGGAGGGTGGGCATCACCTTCGCCCCAGGCACCTCAGGCCCTGCCTCAGTCACCCCTGCTGCCATCAGTGAGGAGGCTATTGACCTCCTCAGGTCCCTCACTGTTGGGCAGGCTACCATTTTGAATGCCATCCAGGGTGTAGAAAGGCAGTTGCAACAAACCAATGCATTCCTGGAGGGCATTCATTCTGGTCAGGAGGCCCTTCAGCGAGCTTTTCAGACTCTGGCCTCAGCACTGATGGCAGTCATTGTCCCTGTGTCTAGCCTCCCCCCTCCAACTTCCTCCACCCCGACCCAATCCCCTCTACCTCAGCCTATCAAAGCACACCTACAGACCAGCATGCACACACGTCAACACACAAGGGAAGCTCAGGCAAACATAAGCACCACACATCCCACAGGCATTCACAAAAGCATCACACACATGCAGGCATACCAACATCCACTGCCTCCACTGTGTCCCTCTCCTCCTCATCTCCCTCCTCCCTCCCTGTCTCGTCTACACTCACACCTGCATGCACTACCTCTACAGCCACTACGTCCCTCTCCAGCACACCCACCACCACACCCCGCTCACGTACAGTCACCACCCCCACTACCATTCACACGTCCCCTGTGTCCTCTCCCAGTGTGTCTGTGACGCCCCTCCCAAGATACACAAACACAGGCACAAACCCACCCAACAGCCATCCACCTCACGACAGCCTCCAGCGCATGCACCTTCACCCAAAGTCAGCAAACGAACACATCCTACAACCACCAGATCTTCCTCCACTCCCAAACCCCCCCAGCTACCCGTCCCAGTATCTCCCAAAAACTTTTCATGTCCAACCTTGACCTCTTTCCCACACCTCCCCCACCCCGTCCGTCTCCTAGGTCCCGAACTAGCACCTCAGCCACAACATCTCCGTGACCAGTGGTGCCTGTAGTCACCGGAATCTGGAGTGCACCGGCCACCAGGGCAGCCAGTGTGGCACGGAGCCACAGCACAGACAGTCCCTCACCTGTGAAGCATCAGAAGTTGGCCAGTGCCCGGCGGGTGAGGGGGAAGACTCCAGCCCCAAAGTCGCTCCCAGGGGTCCTGGTGGGAGTGTGGAGTCAGCTTTGACACCTTCCAAGGTGGGGAAGGTCCACAAGAAACCCAGCAAAGTCTGGGAAGAGCAGCACGGCTGAGAAGACCGCCATCATCCCCGCTGCCCTGGAGGCCACCGCCAGCACCAGCCCAGCTGCCCAGGAGGCCACCACCAGCACAAGCCCAGCTGCCCAGGAGGTCACTGCCAGCAAAAGCCCCGCTGGGCCATGAAGGACCGCCAGCAAAAGCCCCGCTGGGCCATGAAGGACCGCCAGGAAAAGCCCCGCTGGGCCATGAAGGACCGCCAGCAAAAGCCCAGCTGGGCCACGAAGGACCACCAGCAGCTGAGTCCCTGCAATGGAGACCGCCATCTCAAGCACCGCTGAACAGGGCACCGCCGGCTCATGCACCGCTGAACAGGGCACCGCCGTCTCAAGCACCGCTGAACAGGGCACCGCCGTCTCAAGCACCGCTGAACAGGGCACCGCCGGCTCAAGCACCGATGAACTGGGCACCGCCGTCTCATGCACTGCTGAACAGGGCACCGCCGTCTCAAGCACCGCTGAACAGGGCACCACCGTCTCAAGCACCGCTGAACAGGGCACCACCGTCTCAAGCACCGCTGAACAGGGCTCCGCCGTCTCATGCACCGCTGAACAGGGCACCGCCGTCTCAAGCACCGCTGAACAGGGCACCGCTGTCTCAAGCACCACTGGCCCAGGAGCGCCAAGGGCACTGATGCTACTGAGTCCGTCACGGGGTGAATAAAGCACTATGGGCACCATGCCCCCTCCAGAACCAGTGGAGACTGTCATCCACTACCTCTGTCGTTAGCAGGATGAAGCACTCTGGGCACAAGGCCCCCTCCAGAACCAGTGGAGACTGTTATCCACTTGAGAGACTGTGGCTTTGCACTCTCCAGGATGGAACAGTGGGCAAGCCACCCACTGTAGAGACTTGAGAGACTTTGGCTTGCACTCCCCAGGATGGAACAGTGGGCAACCCACCCACTGTAGAGACTTGAGAGACTGTGGCTTTGCACTCCCCAGGATGGAACAGTGGGAAACCCACCCACTGTAGAGGCTTGAGAGACTGTGGCTTTGCACTCCCCAGGATTGAACAGTGGGCAAACCACCCACTGTAGAGACTTGAGAGACTGTGGCTTTGCACTCCCCAGGATGGAACAGTGGGCAACCCACCCACTGTAGAGACTGAGAGACTGTGGCTTTGCACTCCCCAGGATTGAACAGTGGACAAACCACCCACTGAAGAGACTTGAGAGACTGTGGCTTTGCACTCCCCAGGATGGAGCAGTGGGCAAACCACCCACTGTAGAGACTTGAGAGACTGTGGCTTTGCACTCCCCAGGATGGAACAGTGGGCATGTGGCCCCTTCGTGGATTTGGCGTTGTGCACTCAAGCTGCTGAAGTTCCCCCCCTATCTCTCCCCCTGAGGTGAGTGTTTTGTTGCTCTCTGATGCCCCTGCAGTGTTCTCTCCGTCATGGTCGGGGATCTTGTGTGGGCCTCCCCCATACCGTGTGGTCCCAGTGTTCCACGGACTTAATTGAAGCACTACCTGGACTACTATGCTTGGTATATATTTTGTCAATGGTGTATATATATATTTCTGCCTACTTGATTTTAATATATTACAATCTTTACACTCATTTTCTATTGTCTTTGCATTCTTCCGGGGGGTTTTGGGGGTGTAACATTAGTGTGTGTATTGTGTCAACGTTACTAAAGAAAGGTGGTTGATGCTAATCGTCGCACTTCTGAAACCGGGAGCTTAACAGTAACATATCATATATAAAGTCTTGTGAAGGGTGCCAGCCTGGTACGGAAACCCAACCACCAAGGGTTTCGAGATGCACAGAACACAGGAGGAAAAGCGAACCACCTATGTCACGTGCTGTAGAGTACAAAATGTAAGACAAAAGAGCAACTAGGGCACTCCAAAATAATAAGTCCAGGATGGGTAAAGTTGCAGGAAATACTTTAATCCTTTGTATTAGGAAATCCAATCAGTACTCAAACATAGTCAAGTCCACATATTAGAACAGGCATATGGGAGTTCAGAAACAGCCAACACGTGTTTCGTCCACACAGACTTTTTCAAGGCTGGAAACAAAAACAAATGTGAACTCTTACAAGTACTATCACTACCATCCGGTAGGTACAATAAACAGTGATATATCAGATTAAAGTTACATTTACAGTAAAGAAATTTTGCATAGGATGCATAGCCCTTCGGCGTGAACGGATAGTCAGAATAGAGATACTCCCATTCTTGAAACGTTGAGCACAAAAACAAGCCACCCTATACAGGATCGGTAGATATAGGAAGGAGGTGAGAGAAAAATATTTACAATAGTGAATGAAGATGTAGAGAGCCACCACGTGAGAATTAAGTACAATAAAGGGTGTAATTATCAGACATAAGAGCAGAGATGATGTTGTTGCGCACATGCTATATACATGAGTGGGACAAACGGTGCTCTTGGAAAAGTTGATTTACCTCAGAAACTAAAGTTGAAGAAGGCCAGTTCTTAGGGTCCTTCTGTTTAACCTCAAATGTGGTTCTATACCTAAGGGAGAGGCCCAAAGAAAAATGGACTATAATTGTGAAGTCCTATTCAAAAAGTGTACAAAACGAGAAACGGGGAGGAGGAAGGCGAATGTAGACCTACCAAAAATGAAGAGTAATCCAGCAGAGTATAAGGTCATCCCTTGTGGTAAAGGGAAAGGTAATCTTCCAAGGCAGAAGGACTGTACTGTTGAGTGTATCCGTAGTATAGGATAACACTAGCAAAGAGGCCTAAATAGACCCAGCCTGTAAATTATACAAAAAGAATAACCCTATTAGAAGCGACAAATAAATCAAAAGGGGCCACATTGGATATAAAAGGAGTAATTAATGATAACTTTCATAAAAAATGGAAAAGAAAAAGAAAAAAGAACCCTATAATGGCTGCAGTTAGTCATTCCATAAACTTTTGATGACCTTAGCCCTGACTTACTAAAGGAGTGGGAACAGCTACTAATTACTTCATCATATGGTATGATGGATATTCTCATTCGTGATGCCAAGGCCAAGAGAGATAAACTATTACAGGACATTGCACTGCTAGAAAAAGAGATTAATGACATAGATTCACCCGACACCAAAACTAAAAACTTTAACATTCTCAAGGAGGTCCTACAAAAACACCAGCTATATATAATGGACAAGAAATTACGCAAACTCAGGAGAGATGATAAAGACTATAAGAATGGCAGGGTTTTTACTTTTGCACGCAAATATGACAATACCAAATTAGATAGTAACAGGGAATCCTCAATCATTAAGAAAAACCGTTCTCCTTCTAATCTCACTACTAGCGACACGGACATATCCAGTATCTCTAGTGGGACCAGTGAAGATAAAAGGGACCAAGCACCATTGCCTCCTTCCACACACAGGTCACCTTTTTTATTAGAACTGGAGAAATTTCGGAGAGGCCAAAAACAACTCCAGAGGAGAGAAGAAATAACCACAAGGCCATTAGGCGGGGAAAGCACAAGTACAAACACAAACAGACGACCAGAGGGCTTTGCCACGCGTTCGACTACTCGCAATGCTCAACAATGACGGATAAATGTGGATCTACGCGTGATACTCCCGATACCATCTCTATTGTCAATCTATCTTCTATAACTCTGAATCCTGACCAAATTAACATCCTCATAAAAAGTCTAGGGTTTGTGCCTACCACACTTCCAGACTTTACTCAACTCCACATCAGTCTGTTCAAGTTTATTCGCAAATGCAAACTCTATAAATACTTCTATGACACAAACACCCCTGCCCGGGTCGCTTCTGCTTTTTATCACACCCCCAGCACAATGACCATCAAGGATGTTAAGGACATTCAAACCTTGCTATCTATTGAGCACAAGGAGGGCCCCATGCCATCACTCGCGGAGATCCTTACTGATTTAAATATAGATTCCAACACTAGGACTTTCAGTGGTCTGAAGACAACTTCCAAGTTCACACCTATAATACCCAGGGATTATGCAATTGATTCATTTTGTCATAAGGTCACCAGCGATCTTTATCATATGGAGGAACAATATTTGCTGGGACACAAGTCCATCCCTGTGCACAACATTACTCTAGCCGAGAAGCAAGCCTTACATTCCCTAGGAACTTGTAATGACATAGTCATTAAGGAAGCGGATAAGGGTGGGAACATTGTAATTATGGACAGAGCAGATTACATATCCAAACTGGATCGTCAACTATCGGATAGTACTGCATACCTTAAACTCACCTCCAACCCCATGTTGGGAGTGAATAGATGCATTCTACAGAAACTTCAAACCTTCCTGAATCTTGACCTGATATCGGATATGGAGTTTAAATACCTGTAGAACAATACACCTACTTCACCATGTATATACATTCTACCGAAGATACACAAAACGGGCACCTTCCCCCCTGGCAGACCTATCATTTCTGGCATTGGCTCCCCTACGGAGAAATTGTCAGAATACATAGACATCTTCCTACAGCCTTTTGTCCAGAACTTACCCTCTTACATCAGGGACACCAAAGACCTATTGTGTAAAATTGCGGACAATGACTGGACGGAGGACCACTACCTAGTTACTTTGGATGTTACTTCATTATACACGAGGATCCCGAGAATAGAGGGTCTTTCTGCTATCCAACACTATCTGGACACCAGGGATGCCTCCCTACTAGATCATACTAATATGCTTATGGACCTGATAAGTATGGTCCTGGACAGTAACATCTTCTTGCACAATGGGTGTTGGTATCGCCAGATACAAGGAGTGGCCATGGGGGCTAAGTTCTCTCCATCTTATGCCAATCTATATATGGGGTACCTGGAAAAAACACATGTGTGGCGCTCTTGCCCCCCACTCCTGACACAACACATTTTGTACTGGGGTAGATACATTGATGACATCTTAGTTTTTTGGTCAGGCGATGCACCTTCATTTACACTTCTCACAGAACATCTAAACAACAATACTTTCAATATTAAGTTTACTCATGAGGCCAGTCAATCTTCCATCAATTTTCTGGATCTCACCATATACATCAAGCATGGTAAAATCTGTACTAAACTGTATAGAAAACCTACAGCATGCAATGCTGTTTTGCACGCCACTAGCTCACATCCTAAGCCCCAAATTAATGCCATTCCATATGGGAAAAGCACTAGAATCCGTCGCAATTGTAGTGAGGATCAGGTGTTCGAGAAGAATTGCACAACATGGAATTACATTTCAGGCCTAGAGGCTATCACCCACAGACCCTTAACAAAGCCTGTAATATGATCATGAAAACCAAACGCCCGAACTTACTTACCAACTCTAAGAAGAATAGGTCACACGAACATATCTCTCTTGTTATAAAACATAGTGTACTGAGCTCCCAAGTCTTTAAAACTGTACGCAAACATTGGTCATTGCTACTAAGAGACGATACACTAAAGAATGGTCTTACTGTAAAACCCAGCATCATTTACAAGAGGAGCACCACCCTACGGGACCAGTTATGTCACAGTTTCATGCCACCTGAGAGTAGGGATACTTGGTTGCCTAAACCGCCACTAGGCACGTACAGATGTGGCCATTGTAGCATTTATGGGTGCATTAAAGACAAGACAGTGAGTTTCCAGTACAACACTCAGGTTACACACAAACTCAAACACTTTATCAATTGCAACACACGCTATGTGGTGTATTGCATTGTCTGCATATGTGGGCTTATTTATGTTGGAAGCACCATTCGACCATTAAAAGAGAGAATTCAAGAACACCTGAGAGCTATTCGGTCATCAAACATCAACTATCCTTTTGCAACTCACTATAATGAGGCACATGGACACAGAGAAGTCTTGGACATCTCTATCCATGGGATTGACTCTCTGAACAGGACGCCTCGAGGAGGCAACCGGACTTTGGCGCTAAGACGCCTTGAAAGCAGGTGGATTATTAAACTACGAGCGGTAGAACAGGGCCTTAACATCCACAAGGACCTTCATGTATTTCTCTAATATTAGATGCTTTTTAACTTCCTTCTCTTTCACTACACCCTCATTACGTGATCATGGGACATACTTTTCCATGAGATACAATTTAGGATGTAGTATCATCTCGCCTCCTTTCGGAAGGAGAACAAAACAATATATATGTGTACAAAAAATATTCTTCTGTTAGGAGTTTGCTGCCTATGGAACGATTTTGTGTCTTCCTTATCTCTTCTATGTATACTACATGATTGTGTATGTCAAGTACCTGGCATTAGTATTGTACAAAATTATGTCCCACTCGAAAGTGTATATGCCTCTCTTTTTATTATTATTTTATTATATTTGATTGTTCTTCGTGTCCCTTATATTATGCTCAATGTCACTATCATGCATTAGTGTTGTACAATTTTATTTCCCACTTAAAAGTGTATACGCCTCTGTTTTATCATATTCGACTGATCTCTATGTCCCATATATCTTGCTCAGTGTCCTACTAATCTTACTTCTATATGAATGCAATTACTTTCTATATTAGTACCCTCTTTGCCCCTCTTTTTAAATCTCTGGTAAAGGGATCCCTTCAACACCACTCTATATTTATTGGCATACTTCCACATTGGGGAATCTTTAACTCCCACCCTTTGTTCAAGTTATTTTCACAAAACTTTATGTGTTTTTATACATATGTCTACGCTCTGGAACACTCTTCACTACAACTAAAATGGCACCTGGTGAGTGCCTTGGATTACGAGTGGTTTTTGCCCGTTTTCCGCGTCTGAGTTTTAGTCCTTTTTTTATTTTGGAGTGCGCGTATTTAGACGCCGACACTCTACAGGGACGTGTTTCACACAACACGGCAGCGGTATCATGCGCTGCCCTTGCTCGTACATGCCGTTTTTTCCTGACTCTCGGATTCTTGAGCAGTGCAGGTAAGGGGGAATGCTTACTGCCGTTCTCCTTCACTTTTCATACAGTAGTCTATATTTGGATAACGGGAGACGTGTAATGGGGAGGGCTTTTCTACTTTCGACTTTTTTCTAGTTTGTATACGCATACGGAGTTATATACTCCGACGACCTGGACTGTTACATTTTTTGGCGAATACTCAGTCTATATTAACAGCTTTTTTAAGGAGTTAGGTACTCTGATATTATTTTGGACACCACCCACGTGGCTCTTCACTCGCGCTTTCAGTTTTGTATGACATATACTTTGCCTGCTTTGCCTCACATGGGAGGTCACCATTTTGCGTCCTTTGGCGTTTTAGCCCATTTCTGTTTATGGAATGACTAACCGCAGCCATTGTAGGGCTCTTTTTTCTTTTTCTTTTCCATTTTTAATGAAAGTTATCATTAATTACTCCTTTTATATCCAATGTGGCCCCTTTTGATTTATTTGTCGTTTCTTATAGGGTTATTCTTTTTGTACAATTTACAGGCTGGGTCTATTTAGGCCTCTTTGCTAGTGTTATCCTATACTACGGATACACTCAACGGTACAGTCCTTCTGCCTTGGAAGATTACCTTTTCCTTTACCACAAGGGACGACCTTATACTCTGCTGGATTACTCTTCATGTTTGGTAGGTCTACATTCGCCTTCCTCCTCCCCGTTTCTTGTTTTTTGCACTTTTTGAATAGGACTTCACAATTATAGTCCGTTTTTCTTTGGGCCTCTCCCTTAGGCATAGAACCACATTTGAGGTTAAACAGAAGGACCCTAAGAACTGTCCTTCTTCAACTTTAGTTTCTGAGGTAAATCAACTTTTCGACGTGCACCGTTTGTCCCACTCATGTATATAGCATGTGCGCAACAACATCATCTCTACTCTTATGTCTGATAATTACACCCTTTAATGTACTTAATTCTCACGTGGTGGCTCTCTACATCTTCATTCACTATTGTAAATAATTTTCTCTCACCTCCTTCCTATATCCACCAATCCTGTGTAGGGTGGCTTGTTTTTGTGCTCAACGTTTCAACAATGGGAGTATCTCTATTCTGACTATCCGTTCACGCCGAAGGGCTATGCATCCTATGCAAAATTTCTTTGATGTAAATGTAACTTTAATCTGATATATCACTGTTTATTGTACCTACCGGATGGTAGTGATAGTACTTGTAAGAGTTCCCATTTGTTTTTGTTTCCAGCCTTGAAAAAGTCCGTGTGAACGAAACACTTGTTGGCTGTTTCTGAACTCTAATATGCCTGTTCTAATATGTGGATTTGACTATCTTTGAGTACTGATTGGATTTCCCAATACAAAGGATTAAAGTATTTCCTGCAACTTTACCCATCCTGGACTTATTATTTTGGAGTGCCCTGGTTGCTCTTTTGTCTTGCAGTGTGTGTATTGTGGTGGGTGGGGGTGTTGAATGTTGCGTGTGTGTGTCCCTGTTTTTTCCCTCCCCCCTCCCCTGTGTCGTAGGTGCAGTACTCACCGTGGCCTTTGCTGCCGGCGTTCGTGCTCCTGGTAGAAGGGCAGGAAGACTATCGCAGGTAGAATTTGAGTTCCGGGTCCATGGTGTCCTCGTTCCTCGTGGGGTGTGTAGAGGTGAGCGTTTTTCCTTCGGAATTCCTGTTTCCGCCGTGTTTTTATCCATGGTGAATCAACCCCGGAAAAGGCAGCGGATTGGCCTGTCATAATAGTGGGGGCGGTACTTTGTCCTCCGCCTGTCTGTTGGCGGTGACCACCAAGATGTTTGTTTGTACCGCCGTGGCGGTCGGAGTGTTAAAGTGGATGTCTTTGTTGGCGGTTTCCGCCACAGTCGTAATTGCACATTTTTTCCGCCGGCCTGTTGGCGGTTTTACCACCACTTTAACACCGTCCGCCAGGGTTGTAATTTCCACCATAGTGTAGGGATATTATGCCAGCAATGGTTAAAAAGGTTGTCACTTGATGCTGTTAATGATCACCTCTATCTCTAGTCTAACAATGCAAATTTGCAGGATTTCCTGTTAAGCCCCAGAAGTCAACACAGAAAGAGCTTCTTATATGCAGTATATGATGAAATTTGGAAACTTTCCCAAAAAGAAACAGCTGCCCGATTAAGGCAAATAGATCGGGAAAATTCACAGAAGGCATTAGCTGTTGTAGATAATCGTATTAACACCATGTCCAATTGGATATGCACTTTAAGCATCATTGGCCCTCATTACAACCCTAGCGGTCAGTGATAAAGTGGCGGTAATACTGCCAACAGGTTAGCGGTAACTACTGCCTGTAGGAGGCTGGCCTGGTTTGTAGTGGGTACCTGGGGTACTTACACCTTACACCAGGTTCAGTTATCCCTTATTAGTGAATGTAGTAGTGTATTAGCAGCTTAGGCTGATAGAGGTGGCTGTAGCAGAGCAGCTTAGGCTGAACTAGGAGACATGCAAAGCTCATGCAATACTACTTATAGTTACACAGTACTTATGCACAAGTAAAGACAATACTCTGTGTTACCAAAAATAAAGGTATTTATTTGGGTGACTCAGTACCAAAAATATCTTAGAGACAATACTCCTTCTGGAGGTAAGTATTATACACAATATATACACTAAACACCAAAATTAGACAAGTAAATAGTCATAGAACAATGCAGACAGTAGAAAATCCTATAGAATGCAATGGGAGAAAATAGGTCTAGGGGCAACACAAACCATATACTAAAAAAGTGGAATGTGAATCGCAAATCTCCCCCTAGACAAGTGTAGTGTGTGCTGAATCGCTGGGAGAGTACAAATGCACTAAGGGTAAGTAAATTACCCCACCCCAGAACACAGAAAAACAGGAGTAAAGGACTGCAAGTTTCCTTAGGACACACTACAGCTCGTTTAGGGGATTTTGCAGCAGCCAACCAAGTCTGCAAAGAGCAACTGCTGGATTATTGGACCTGAAGACCGGCAAAGGAAGGGGACCAAGTCCAGAAGTCGAAAGAAGTTCCAGGAAGGACAGGAGCTCCTGCCAACCCAGAAAAAGGTGCAAAAGAAGAGTCCTTGGTTAGTTGAAGGCTGCAGAAATGCACCCTAAGAAAATGCCAGCATGTTCCTGCATGATGCAAAAGATGTCCCATGGTGTGAAGATTGTTGCAGATGAGATTTTGTGTTGGATGGCACCAACAAGCCTTGGCTACAGTAAACGTGTGTTTTACATCAAAATGGCGCTGGATGGACCCAGGAGGGACCTGGTGGCCTCAAATCTATGTGAGGAGGAAGAGGGGGCTCTCAGTACTTTAGAGAGCCATCAGAATTCCAGCCAGCACCCCCCGAAGCCGCAGGATACAAAACACAGTTGATGCAGCACAACAAAAGAACATCCCATGCCACGGAAGAACAACTCAGCAAGGTGAGTGTCACAGGGTGGGGTGCTGGGGACCTGGGCCAGACTGTGCATGAAGGAATTTTGCAAAGAGTGCACAGAGACCTCAGGAGGCAAAGAAGACACAAAACACAGGGTACCATAGTTTTCGTGGAAGGCAAGGTCTTATGTCCTCCAAATTGCGTCAGCAGGACCTCAGGACAGTCTATGTCAATGATGTCTACCCTCTTTTTCCTTAGGCGCATGCTCGTCACCCTGAGAGGAGTCCAAGTGGACCGGTCATTGCCTTGGAAGGTGCCTGCTTGGAGCCATGGAAACTGTTGCAGTTGCTGACTTGGACCTGAGGTTGCTGAAGAAAAGTGTCTCTTGTAGACACTTTGTTGCAGTTACAGCGTTTCTTGGAGCAGGCTGTGGTTGATCCGAGGTCAGAGGATGCTGAAGTTGTAGCAGAGGATTCCTGAAGGAAACTTGCAAGCAGAATCTGAAGAGAACCCAGAGGAGAGACCCTAAATAGCCCTGAGAGGGGGTTTGGCTACCTTATCAGGTATGGACCTATCAGGAGGGGTCTCTGATGTCACCTGCTGGCACTGGCCACTCAGAGCTCTGGGCACCACCCCTGGGGTGGTGATGGACAGGGGAGTGGTCACGCTCCTTTCCTTTGTCCAGTTTCCCACCAGAGCAGGGACAAGGGGTCTCTGAACCAGTGTAGACTGGCTTATGAAAGGAGGGCATCATCTGTGCCCTTCAAAGCATTTCCAGAGGCTGGGGGAGGCTACCCCTCCCTAGCCTGTAACACCTATTTCCAAAGGGAGAGGATGTAACACCCTGCTCTCAGAGGAAATGCTTTGTTCTGCCTTCCTTGGACGTGGCTGCCCAGACCCCAGGAGGGCAGAACCCTGTCTGTGAGGTGGCAGCAGCTGTAGCTGCATTGCAAGCCTCAGAGAGCTGGTTTGGCAGTACTGGGGGTCCATGGTGGAGCCCCCAGGATTCATGGAATTGGCTCCCCAATACCAGATTTGGAATGGGGGGACAATTCCATGATCTTAGATACCTTACATGGCCAAATTTGGGCTTACCATTGTGAAGCTACATATAGGTATTGACCTACATGTAGTGCACACGTGTAATGGGGTCCCAGCACTCACAAAGTACTGGGAATAGGCCGTGAACTATGTGGGGGCACCTTTGCTAGTGCAAGGGTGCCCTCACACTTAGTAACTTTACACCTAGCCTTCTTTATATGAAGGTAAGACATATAGGTGACTTATAAGTTACTTAAGTGCAGTGAAAATGGCTGTAAAATAATGTGTGCACTATTTCATTCAGGCTGCAGTGGCAGTCCGGTGAAAGGGTTTGTCTGAGCTCCTTATGGGTGTCAAAAGAAATGCTGCTGCCCATAAGGATCTCCTGGAACCCCAATGCCCTGGGTACCTAGGTATCATATGCTAGGGACTTATAAGAGTGTCCAGTGTGCCAATTAAAATTGGTAAATGAAGTCACTAGCCTATAGTGACAAATTTAAAAAGCAGAGAGAGCATAAGCACTGAGGTTCTGATTAGCAGAGCCTTAGTGACACAGTTAAGCACTAGACAGACACACACATTAGGCCATAAACTATGAGCACTGGTGTCCTGACCAACAGGATCCCAGTAAGACAGGAAAAAACATACTGCCATACAGGTAAAATTGGGGGTAACATGCCAAGAAAGATGGTACTTTTCTACATCCCGCAAATTATGACCATGGCGTAAAGACCTTCGAAAGACAGCCACTGTACCACATCGACCGCCAGGGCGGAAACAACAGACACCACAGCGGTAGCTGGCTATAGCCAGGCAGAAGTCAAAGTTCTGCCCACCATATTACAACAACACAATCCGCCACCTTTTCCGGGGCGGTACCAACGACATCAAAAGCCTTGCGGGAACAGACCTCAGAAGTGAAAGGAGTCACCATTGGAGACACAGGGAAGAACAATGTCGCCATCGAAGCGGTTTTTCCGATGACATTCTACGTTCTGCTCCACCATGACCACCAACACCGGCGAAGACGAGGATGGTGAGTACAGCCCCCTAGCACACAAGGTAGGGGGGAGGAAAACAACAGTGACACACACACGCACCAAACACACCCCACAGACACACACACACACACAAACAAACACACAAACACACCATACACACAACCAGCTGCACAAGAAAACAAGTTAATCCCCCTAAATCGGCTGAATAAGGCAAGGACAAAAATAATTTACCAAAGTGAATGTAATAAAATCAACACAGTATGAATCATAATTTAGGCAATGTAACAGATATATACAAATGTACAAAACAATGGACACAGCCCAGTCCTCATTTTGCGTGGGCCACATGGCCACAAGCCAAAGTCCAAGGCCCCACTTGTCACCTGCATCAACAGGAAGAGAACACTGCAGGAACATCAGTTGGTAAACAGGCAGGCACCTCAGGGGGACGGGGGGCACCTGAGCCGGGAGCTGAAACAAGACCACTGGTTCTGGAGGGGGCAACATGCCCTGTGCTTGGTCCTGGGGAGTGCAAGGCCACAGTCTCTGCAGTGGGTGTCTTGCCCACCGGTTCTGGGGGGAGGACATGCCCTGTGCTTGGGCCTGGGGAGTGCAAGGCCACCGTCACTGGAGTGGTTGTCTTGCCCACTCGTTCTGAAGGGGACAACATACCCTGTGCTTGGTCCTGGGGAGTGCAAGGCCACAGTCTCTGGAGTGGGTGTCTTGCCCACTGGTTCTGGAGTGGATAAGCCGCACAGAAGCCCATGGACGCAGGATTACATTTTGTCTGTCAGCAGTAATGGCTGCACTGTGTTGGTGGTAGTAGGAGGCTGGGGCACATCCCCTGCATCCTCGGATTGATGCACTGTGGTGGTGCTGCTGGTGGGGGGAGGCTCCTGCACATCCCATGCACCCTCAGATGGATGCACTGTGGTGGTGCTGCTGGTGGGGGGAGGTTCCTGTCCATCCCCTGCACCCTCGGATGGATGCACAACAATGCTTGGTGGTGGGGGCTCTGTCACAGCTGCTGGCCCAGGCTCCTAGCCCTTCTTGTCTGCTAGTGCAGGCTCCTTTCCCCTCTTGCCCGCTGGTGCAGGCGCCTTGGCCTTCTTGCCTGCTGGTGCAGGCTCCTTGCCCTTCCTGCCTGCTGGTGCAGGCTCCTTGGCCTTTCGGGTGGCAGGTGCAGGCTCCTTGCCCTTCCTGCCTTCTTGTGCAGGCTCCTTGGCCTTTCGGGTGGCAGGTGCAGGCTCCTTGCCCTTCCTGCCTTCTGGTGCAGGCTCCTTGGCCTTTCGCGTTGCAGGTGCAGGCTCCTTGCTCTTCTTGCCTGCTGGTGCAGCTCCTTCCCCTTTAGGCTGGCTGGTGCAGGCTCCTTCCCCTTTAGTAAATGTGGAACAGGGCCCATGGACTGTGTGGCTGAGATGCTTGGCTGGGTTCGTGATACCCTGGCCATATGTGCAGGATGGGGGGAGGGGTAAGAAGGAGGTCAATGGTGGATAGGAACAGTTTTTTAAGGACATTGGGGTGGGAAGAGGGAGAAGGAATGGGATTGGAGGATAAGGGAGTGGCTTTAGGAGGCATCTGACTGCTGGATTTGGGTTCAGGTGTATGGGCGGTATGCTGTTGTGAGGTGGATGGCTGTTGGGTGTCTGAGTGCTTGTGTTTGTGTACTTTAGGGGGGGACAGACACAGTGGGTGAGGACACAGGGGACGTGGGCATGGATGTCGTGGAGGTGTCTGCCAGTGAGGTGTGTGTTCTGCTTGGTGTGGTGATGATGGTGGTAGTGGATGACGATGTAGTGCATGCAGGTGTGAGTGTTGACGTAACTAGGTGGGAGGTGGAGGAGGAGGAAGAGGGGGAGACAGAAATAGTGGGTGTTCTTGTGTCTGTAACTGGATGGTGTTTGTGTGAGTGCTGTGGGATGAAGGGTGGTGCTTGCGTTTGCCTTTGACACTCTTGGGTGTTGTCTTGTGTGCATGCTCATCTGTATGTGTGCCTGAAATGGGCTGGAGTTGAGGAGAATGGGGCTGGGAAGTGGAAGTTGGAGGGGGGACAGTAGAAACAGGGACAATGGCAGCCATCAGAGAGGAGGCCAGAGCCTGAATCGATCTTTGTTGGGCCGCCAACCCAGTGTGAATGCCCTCCGGAATGCATTAGATTGTTGCATCTGGGCTGCCAGCCCATGGGTGGAATTCACAATGGTTGACTGCCCTACAGAGATGCCTCCTCACTCAGGGCAGCAGGGCTTACTGGGGCAGGGCCTGAGGTTCCTGGGGCGAAGGAGATTCCCACCCTCCTGGGTGAGCGGGCACGGCAACTCGATGAGGGGCTGCTAGGAGGGCGGTACTGGTATGGGCGTGGCGGCTGTACCTGTAGCTGGGGTGGTCATAGAAGTGTCCGCCACCCCATGGATCTTCCATCGGAGGAGGTATCTGTGTCTGAAGTGTCCCCTCCATTCTCTGCCGTGGTGCTCCCCTCGCCCTCCATCCCAATGGTGCCCTCAGCATCAGTGGACTCTGCCTCCTGGGTCCTGTGGGATGCAGCTCCTTCCCTCACCGGTGCCTCTACTACTTCACCAGATGATGGTAATGCACATAAGGACAGGATGACAAAACAAGAAAGAGGGGGAGAGAGACAAAGGATACACTGGGTCAGTGGCTGCACCAACACCACCGTTGGCATACACAGCACCCTCACACACAGGGAAGAGGCCTACGCACTATGCATCGCACTACCAGTGATATTGCTAGCCACCAAGGCATGGAGAGGGGCACACACCAGCAAATGCAGCACACCTGGGACCAACGTAGCCATGACCAGTAGTGGATGTCTACGAGCTAGGTAGCAGGATTATCCCTTCAGAACCCTAGCCACCAGGGGGCGTACTCTACAATGTCAGGCCTGGCCCAGGGGCACCCACTGACACACATCCACCACCACCTTCTCATGCATAAGTTGTAATGATGGGCAGTGTACCCACCCCCTTGTGGCTGCTGGGATGCCCTCAAGTGCCCATCCAGCTCAGTATATTCCACCGCCAGTATGCGGGCCATCAGGGGGCTCAGGATTCGATGGGCACCCCTTCCTCGTTGGGAAGCTGGCCCTCCACAGCCTTCCGTGCCAAGCATCTCAAGTCCTCCCACCGTTTGTGACATTGGGTGCTCCGCCTGTCATAGACCCCAGCATCCTCACCTCCTTGGTGATGGCACGCCATATACCCTTCTTTTGATGGGCGCTGACCTGCAGAGGCAATACACACAGGGAACAACCATTAGACAACGAGTCCAGCCTGTTACACATATGGCCCACCACACCTGTTTCCATCACCATTGGCACACACATAGCCCAGCACACAACCTGTACGCTGCCAAGAGGACATCCACCCACCCCTCTTACACGAGGCCTTCACACACCACTCCATGCATTCTTCCCACATGCATTGATCCCACAGTGTACTCACCTGTTGGTCTGGAGCCCATACAGCAGTCCGTACTGGTTTAGGACCCCATCCACCAGTCTCTCCAACTCCCCTGATGTGAAGGCTGGGGCCCTTTCCCCGGTCAAACGGGCCATGGTAGGTTCCAGACACAGGTCACAGCAGCACATGCAGTGTAGGTCCTCTCATATGGAAGGTCAGGTAGCAAGTGAGGAATATGATAGAAAATGGCGGTCACATCCACGGCGGTGCATACCGTTACCACCGGAGTACATCACCATTGGCCACTGTACCCCATAGGGCCCAATGTTAACCAATGAGGAGTTGCATGGCGGTTCCCGACCGCCTCCCGCAATGTGCACAACGTCTGCGGAATTACCTCACTTCCAGGTGGAAGCCATTTGCGGGGGGGGCAGACCTCTAGAATAATGCTCCATCACAAGAGGTATTGGCACATTCTGGACAAATCACACTGACCCATTACAGAATGCAAACTATTGTTGTAGCTCCACTGTTCAGGTTGTGACCGGCTCCTCACTCTTGTGTCCCTTAGATTCCTACTGCTGCAGATGAATAGGAGATGGAGACATACCCCAGTGTACAGAACCCTGGTGGACTTGGCAACACTGGAGGACAGGCACATTATCCTCAACCATAGACTTGACAGGGCCACAATCACAGAGCTGTGTGCCCAATTGGAGTTTGACCTGATATCTGCTATCCTTCACCGCACTGGGATCCCCCCTCTTCTGCAAGTGCTCTCAGTACTCCATTTCCTGGCAACTGGTTCTTTCCAAGTGACAGTGGGCTTGGCAGCAGGAATGTGACAGCCAATGTTCTCAAACGTGCTGACAAAAGTGTTGTCTGCCCTGATAACACATGTGCAGCTGCGTTGTTTTCCCCCAGGTTGAGGATTTGGCCACAGTGAAGGATGGGTTTTATGCAATGGGACATATCCCCAACATAATTGCTGTGATTGATGGAACACATATTGCATTTGTCACCCCCCCCGGCATAATGCAAAGGTATTCAGAAATCGTGTTTCCACTCCATGAATGTTCAGATGGTGTGCTTGGCAGACCAGCACATCTCCCACGTCATTGCTAAGTATCCTGGGTCGGTGCATGATGCCTTTGTTCTGAGGAATAGCAGCATCCCAAATGTGAAGGGCCAACTACAGAGGCAGAGGGTGTGGCTAATAGGTGAGCCCTGGTTCCCACAAAGTATATGTTGGTGTTTGGGTATGGTGTGGGCAATATAGGATAGTGTGTGGCTAAATGGTGTCCCTCAGTATTTGCAGGTGACTCTGGTTACTCAAACCTATCAGGGCTGCTGACCCCTGTGAGGAATGCCAGGACAAGAGCAGAAGAACGTAATAATGAGGCACATGGGTGAACCAGAAGGATCATTGAAAGGACCTTTGGCCTCCTGAAGGCCAGGTTCCGGTGCCTCCATCTAACAGGTGGATCCCTGTGCTACTCACCCAAGAAGGTCTGCCAGATAGTAGTGGCATGCTACATGTTGCATAACCTGGCCCTCAGATACTATGTCCCTTTTCTGCAGGAGAAGGAGACTGGAGATGCCTGGGTGCCAGCAGTAGACCCGTGGACAGGGAGGGTGAGGAGGGAGAGGATGAGGACAACAGAACATCTATGATCCGTCAATACTTCCAATGACACACATGTAGGACAGTGTAACTTCACATTTCAATGACTGGTTGTAATCTGTGTGGCAATGGCATGCTGATATTTCCCACTTCTATGTCCACTTACTGTTCCCTCTGGCAATTCATTTTGCAGATGTTGGTGACCTGACATATACTCCTGGTGTGATCACTACAGCCAGCTACAGGTCATTAATCTATGCCCATTCTATTTGCAGTTAATTTGCAATAGTCGTACCTGTTTCAATCAATACATATTTGAAATACATGACATACTCAAAATCGATTTTTATCCAAAGGTGTTTATGGAAGTGCTAACATTTAGGGGGAGGTGCAGTGGGATAGGGTTATGATGGAGAAAAGTCCAAGTATTGTTCCAGTCTGTTTTTAGCACAGGTGCAGTGTCCATGGGGACATAGGAAGGGGAGAAATGGCAGTTCAAGGTGGACAGGGTTACTGAGTGGGACACAAGGGTGACAGTCAGGAGAGTCTCATTTCCTGGCCAGGTCTTGTCAACTGTCTCTGGCTTCGGTCTGGATCGCAGGGAGTGTTTGCATGGTGGTTCACAGTCTGCAGGGGGAAGGATGCTGGTGGCCTGTGAGTCCTGTGGTGGGGCCTCCTGGCCACTAGCAGAGGTGGAAGGCTGTTCAGATATCTGGCTAGTGGCAGGGGGCCGCTGGTTTGAGACTGCCTCCCTTATAATGTTGACCATGTCTGCAAGTACCCCTGCTATGGAGATCAGGGAGTTGTTGATGGCCTGTAAGTCCTCCCTGATCCCCTGGTACTGTCCCTCCTGCAGCCACCTGTTCTCCTGCACGTTGTCCAGGATCTGGCCCTTTGTGTCCTGGGAACATTGGTAGGTTCCCAGGATCTCAGCGAGTGCCTGCTGGAGAGTCAGTTCCATGGGCCTGTCCTCCTCCTGGCACATAGCAGTCCTTCCAGTTTCCCTTTTGGCCTGTGCCTCTGTCCTCTGACCCGTGTGCCCACTACCACTGACCCTAGGTCCCTCATTGTCTTAGGGGGCGAGGTGTGACCTGGGGACCCCGTAGAGGTGGACACACTGCTGATTGACGTGTCCTTGGGACAGAGGTGTGGGTATGCTGAGTGGGTGCCTGGGTGGTGTTTCCTGATGGGGGAGGCTCTGTGGTGGTGTGTGACTGGGCCTGGGTAACCGGCTGTCCAGTGGTCCCTGATGGGCCCGGCAGGTCATCCAGATCCTGAAGACCAGAGTTGCTGTCATTACTGTGGGCCTCTTCAGTTGGGGGACTGGATAGTGCTGGCACCTCCTCTCCACTGACATTGGCTGGGGTACCTGTGGGGATGTAAATGATATGTTAGGGTTTATGTGTGTGACATATTGTACATCCGTGGCTTCCCCTCTATGGTTGGATTTGGTCCTTCTATAAGACATGTCATCTTTACACCATGGACAGAGTCAGCTAATGGCCATTATGCAGTTAGGTTGGATACTATAAATGTTGAAAGCAGGCTGCATTCCCAGGCAACACATTGGCACAAGGGACATATTTTTAACATTTAATGTAAGAACAAAATCCAGTCTTTCTCCCCTTTCACAGGGAGAAGCAGCAACCGAAAGATAGCCCAACAAAGCACAGTCACAGACAGGGGCAGTACTTCTCCTCAACTCTTCAGCTCTTCTCATTGGCAGAGGTTCCGCATGGTTCCAGAAGTGATCTAAAAATCTGGGGTTTTGGGTCCACTGCGGTAAGATCTGAGAGCCTTAGGGTGGTCATCCCCCACCCTTTTACCTGCCTCACTCCACTTTTCTGACACTGCTTTTGCTGGTTTTAGGACTCTGCTCACTTTACCATTGCTAACTAGTGTTAAAGTGCATATGCTCTCTTCCTTAAACATGGTAACATTGGTTAATTCCCAATTGGCATATTTGATTAACTTGTAAGTCCCTAGTAAAGTGAACTACATGTGCCCAGGGCCTGTAAATTGAATGCTACTAGTGAGCCTGCAGCACTGACTGTGCCATCCACATAAGTAACCCCTTAAACATGTCTCAGGCCTGCCATTATAAGGCCTGTTTGGGCAGTTTCACTGCCACTTCAACTTCGCATTTAAAAGTACTTGCCTAGCCTAAAACTCCAATTTTTCTACATGCAAGTCACCCCTAACGTAGGCCCTCGGTAAACCACTGGGCAGTGTCCTATGTAGGTAAAAGGAAGGAGAGGTACATGTTTGTTTTGTCTGTCCTGGCTGTGGGAAACTCATAAATTCATTTTCCACTACTGTGAGGCCTGCTCCTTTCATAGTAAAGCATTAGGGCTACTCTCAAACTGCTTGAGTGGTAGATTCTGATCAGAGAGGAGTAATCAGGTCATATTTAGTATGACTAGAATGGTAATAGAACATCCTACTTATTGGTGAAGTTGGATTTTATATTACTATTTTAGAAATCCCACTTTTAGAAAGTGAGCATTTCTCTGCACCTAAAATCCATCTGTGCCTTACAGCCTGTCCCCAATCCACATCTGGTCTGGGCTGGTTGACAGCTCCCTTGTGCATTTCACCCAGACAACCACAAACACAGGATACCCAGTCACACCTGCACTCAGCTGCATACTGAATGGGTCTTCCTGGGCTGGGAGGGTAGAGCACGTGACACTAACATTTCAAAGACTAGTGGCCTGCCCTCACACAATGGACTGCCAAACCCACTACTGGAACCCTGGCATACAGATCTGTACTGAAAGGGGACCTTGTGCACTTCAAAACCACACTTGGAAGTCTCCCCCACTGCAAAGGCATTTGTGGGTACATAAACTGGGTCCCTGACCCCACCAACTCAGACACTTCTGGACCTGAACCTGCAACCTGTCAAGAGGAACTGCCTGACTGCCCAAAGGACTCAACTGGACTGCTTTGCTGAGAAGGACTGCTGCCTTATTGTTGCCCTGCTGCCCTGCTGCCCTCTGACTTTGCTAAGAAGTGCTCTCCAAGAGCTTGGATTGAGCTTGCCTAATGTTTTCTGAAGTCTCAGGGCGAAAAGGACTTGCACTCTTAAAGGAACTCCTTGTGTGAGGTTTCCACACAGCATCTGCCTTCCGACTGGAAATTTGATGCACAGCTCTACCGGACCAACGCACAGCTGAACCGGAATGACGCAGCCTGATTTCTCGAGTGAAGAATCGATGCAGCACCTACCGTAGAACAGAAAATTAGACGCATCACCACACCCGATCGTGCAAACCCCGTGACTTTGTCCTTCACGCTCAGCACCTTCCCAGGGTTGTCAAAAAGACCCTCGCATCGCGGTGAGGAACCACGACTGGGCACCAGAAATTGCTGCAAAGCCCATTGCAGCATGGAAAGAAACAACGCATTGTCTGTGCCACCCTGGAAATTCTGATGCACACCGTATTTTGCCACGCATCTCCTCCTCTGCTGTCTCCGTGCATGATATTTTTGACGCAAACCAGTTATTTTTTTAAACCAAAACACAACTGCTGATTGCTAAGATTTAAGACTGATTTTAATTTTGCAAAAGTGATATCTAAACTTGTGCTTATTGAATCTTTATCATTTTGACCTTAGTTTAAAAAGATAAATATCTTATATTTTTCTAAACCATGTGTGGTGTATTTTTATGATGTTTTCACTGTGTTACTCTATGGTTTATTGCTCAAATGCTTTACTCATTGTCTTCTAAGTTAAGCCTGACTGCTCAGTGCCAAGCTACCAGAGGGTGGGCACAGGATAATTTGTATTGTGTGTGACTTCCCCTGAATAGGATTGTGGTCCCTATTTCGACAAAGTTGAATACCTCTGCCAATGAGAGACCCCATTTCTAACAACTACTTATACCCCTTTCTGCCTTTGAAGCAGGTGCATTTCAAAGGAAAGTCTCAGTTGTTCACAAGATCCTGCTTTGCCCAGGCCAGGCCCCAGACACATACCAGGGGTTTGGAGACTGCATTGTGTGAGGGCAGGCACAGCTTATTCAGGTGTAAGTGACCTCTCCACCATCCATTCCAGCTCGGATGGCTCATCAAGATATTCAGGCTATAACCCCAGCTCCCTTTGTGTCACTTTTTAGAGGAAATTTATAAACAGCCCAACTGTCAGTCTGACCCAGACAGGGAATCCAAAACAGGCAGAGTCACAGAATGGTTAAAGCAAGAAAATATCCACTTTGTAAAAATGGAATTTTCAACCTGACAATTTAAAAGCCAACTTTACCAAAATATGTATTTTAAAATTATGAGTTCAGAGACGTAAAACTCCCGATTTCCATCTGCTTTCAAAGAGAAACTGCACTTAAAAGTTATTTAAAGGTAGCCCCCATGTTAAGCTATGAGAGATATAGGACGTGCAACAGTTAAAGCCGAATTTGGCAGTGTTTCACTGTTAGGACATGTAAAAAACATCAGTACATGTCCCACCTTTAACATACACTGCACGCTACCCATGGGGCTACCTAAGGACTACCTTAGGGTAACTTACATGAATAAAAAGGGAAGGTTGGGGCCTGGGAAGTGGGTACACATGCCAGGTCAAATTGGCAGTTTAAAACTGCACAGACACTGCAGTGGTAGGTCTGAGACATGTTTACAGAGCTACTCATGTGAGTGGCACAACGAGTGCTACAGGCCCATTAGTAGCATTTGATTTACAGGCCCTGGGAGCCTCTAGTGAACTTTACTAGGGACTTACTAGTAAATCAAATATGCCAATCCTGGAAACGCCAATTACACATGCACTTTAGACAGGAACGCTTGCACTTTAGAACTGGTCAGCAGTGATAATGAGCTCAGAGTACCAAAAACTGCAAAAACAGAGCTCAGCACACAGTCAACAAAAGGGAAGTAGAGTAAAGAAAGACTGGGGAGACCATGCCAAGGATGCCAGGTCTAACATGTGTCTTCCTAGCTGAAAGTAGGGAGAACTACCCAACCTCCTGAGAGTTCTCATCACTGAGGCAGAATAATCTAGACAAACCATCAGTATTGACATGTTTTATTTCAGGGTAGTGTTCCACTGTAAAGTCCATTCCCTGTAGGTAGAAAGACCACCTCATCAGTTTTGGGTTCTCACCCCTCATCTGCATTAATCATCTGAGGGGCCTGTGGTCGGTCTGAACCAGAATTGAGTCCCAAATAAGTAGGGTCTTAGCTTTTTCAGTGCCCAGACCACAGCAAAACCTTCATGCTCAATTGCACTCCACCTATGTTTTCAGGGAAGTAACCTCCTACTAATGAGGGCTTCAGGCTGGCCTAGGCCCTCTTCATTTTGCTGTAACAACACTGCTTCCACACCATGCTCTGAAGCATCAGTCTGCACAACAAATTCTTTGGCGAAGTCAGGTGCCTTCAGCATGGGTACCATGCACATGGCTGCCTTCAGGGCATCAAAAGGTGTCTGGCAAGCCTCAGTCCAAAATACGTTTCTGGGCTGCTTCTTGGAGGTTAACTCAGTCAAGGGAGCAACAATAGTGCCATACCCCTTGACAAGCCTCCTATAGTATCCGGTGAGACCTAAAAAGGCTCTCACCTCAGTCTGGGTCTTAGGAGGCTTCCAAGCCAGAATGGGGTACATCTTGGGCTCCAGGGGTGCCACCTGGCCACTCCTCACCTGGTGTTCCAAGTACACCACAGCACCCTCCCCTATTAGGCACTTACTAGCCTTAATAGTGAGGCCTGCCATTTGCAGGGCCTCCAACACTTTGCAGAGGTGCTGTAAATGTTCCTCTCAAGTGGAGCTGAACACAGCAATGTTATCCAGGTGGGCTGCACTGAAATCATCCAGTCTAGCCAACACCTGGTTAACCAACCTCTGAAGGGTGGCAGGGGCATTCTTCATCCCAAAGGGCATCACCCTAAACTGGCCGTGCCCACCTGGGGTGGAGAATGCAGACCTGTCCTTAGCCCCCTCGGTCAGAGCAATCTGCCAATATCCAGAGGTCAAGTCAAAAGTACTTAGATATTTGGCAGCCCCTAACTGATCAATCAGCCCTGGGATGGGGTGAGAATCAGTCTTACTGACTTCAATGAGTCCCCGGTAATCTACACATAACCTGAGTTCTGGAGTGGCACCAGGAGCAGCATCTTTTGGGACCAAGACCAAAGGGATGGCCCAAGGGCTACTGGAAAACTCAAAAATCCCTAATGCTAACATCTTGGATACCTCATTCTTGCTGTTAGTTCTAACCTTGTCAGTTACTCTGTAAACTTTATGTTTTACAGGAGGACTGTCCTCAGTGTCCACATCATGTGTACACAAAAGTGTGACCCCTGGGATCAAGTAAAATAGAGAGGCAAACTGTCCTAACACTTGGCAACAGTCCCTCTGTTGCTCTGGGATCTGTTCTTATGCAGGGCCCTCAAAGTGTTTCTGGGAGCCGCAAGCTTACCAAAAAGGTGGTGTCACTTTTGTGCTCCACCACCTCAAATGGACCAGTACATTATCTTGGAGAGCCCTAGGCTCCACTGGAGCTATTACCCACATTTTTTGGCCAGGCTGAAACTCAACTAGGTTGGCATTCTGGTCATACCAGCGCTTCATATCTTCCTAGCTTGCTTCCAGGTTCTCTTGGGCGAGTTGCTGGAAGAGGACTGTCTGGTTCCTAAGAGCCAGCATGTAACTGAATATACCCTTGGGAGGGCTTACCGGAGTCCTTTTCCAAGCCTTCTCTAACCAGACTCAAAGGTCCCCTGACATGGTGGGCATACAGTAACTCAAAAGGGCTAAATCCAAAACCCTTTTGAGGCACCTGCCTGTAGACGAACAGAATGCATGGTAAGAGGAAATCCCACTTACGCCTCAACGGCTCTGACAGGCCCATGATCATGCCCTTCAGGGTGCAGTTGAATCTCTCAACCAGACTGTTACCTTGGGGATGATAAGGAGTTGTGAACGTATATGTCACACAACACTCCTTCCAAAGAAACTTCATATAAGTGGATATGAATATGGTACCCCTATCAGATCTGCAGACTGAGGAGTAGGTGTTGCAGGGCTGAAGGCATTGGGGCCTGGTTGGGGCCCTGAGTACCGGCAGCAGGAACTGCTGCTGCCTCATCCTCCTCTTCTTCCTCAAGGACCACAAGCCGCTGGTACTCAGCCCGTATGGGCTCCAGCTTCGTCTGCAGCAGCCGGGCTACTATTTCCTGCCATGATGGTAGACCAGCAGGAATAGCTATATCAAGAAAGAAAAAAGAGAAATTGTCTGCAGCTGGGGCAGCTGTACTGGAAGATAATTTTATTCTTTTTACCTGGACTACAAGGCCGATGTTTACTAAGAATGAAACATAAAAAATATAATTAATCTGGCAGATATCCTGTCAGCCATAAGTAAGTGGTGGGAGAAGCAATGCACTGCAGTAGAGGGAAAGGATAAAGGAATGGGATTTAGATTGCAGGTGGTGCATTCACATCATCACATATTATGCCATTCAGGAAAATCAAGGCACTTACTTATGGACCACTTTACTCACTGTCCTCAGGCCCCTCCTCCACCACTCATTGTAAATTTGTAATAACTTATTTTTTGCAAAAATAATATATACATTTGCTTTGAGGTAAGAAAAGGAATCTTCTTAACATACTCAACTGCAGGGTAAGGTAGAGTTATTTTAGGATGGGTAGGTAGAGTACACACTTTAAAGATCAATCAATTCTTCATCATCATCATGTGCCTAAGGTTTGGGTGACTCACTGTGATTGGCAAGTGTTGAAAGGAAAACATTAGAACAGAAGTAAATCAATGATAGAAGCCATAGTGAATTATATTTATCATTTCCCTTGACAAATGGAGCACAACCAAAGGTTGATTTTCCCAAATTATTCTGAAATCTGGGACAGAATTTAAGACATATTAACAGAGTGAAGCACTAGGAAGTGACTGACACAGTGGGCATTGGGAGGAAACTGGGAAACACCTTTTCTTAGCATTTCCATGCTTTGAAAAGTATTTGACACATTAACTAAAGCTGACAGACACACATTGCACATCCAACATTGCAGTTCTGATTCTGCCAAATTGACCCATGCAGCTGTTAGGTCATCATGGGTGTGACTGGTGAAAGGCCATAGCGAGAAAGAGAGGCAGTGGTTAATTAATGCTGGAATACATATTATTACCTGCCTGGTTTGAAAAATACTGAGAGTCAAGGGAATATTCTGAAATACCTTCCAAAGCTTTGCATCAAACCTTTGAAAAAAACATTCCAAGCAAGTAAAGTGGGTGAACAGAATGCCCCTATCTATAAGTGCTCCCTTGTTTCTTCATTCCAAGCATTTATCTATTCATCATCATTGCAAATGTCTTCTTCTGGTTCTCTTATTCTTCTTAAACCTTGGCTTTGATACACACCAATTCAGCTAAGCCTTCCGTTCTCTCATCCATTCCTTCACCATTTTCCAAATTCCAAATATGGCTCTCGACTAACCTTTCACCAACATACATTTAGCCAATAACCACCCATTCATCCTGTCACCCATTCACCCATCCAAGAGATTTAACCCACACGAGGATTCCTTTCACCCACCCACGCATGAAATCATCATGCCCTTTCACCCACCTGGTCTGGCATTGTTCACCTGGATACCCTTTCATCCACACTTCACCCATAGATGCATCCTATCATCCTCCTCACCACCCACTTATATGATTATTATTATGCACCCTTTCATCTACATCCACACACATCCTTTCACTCATGTTATAGTTTACCCATCCATTCTACTTCCATCCTTTTTCCAATATTTGAAAACACAGAGCACAACTTCATTTTATGAAACTTAGGGGGTCATTACAATCCTGGCGGATGGTGTTAAAGCTGCGGTAATACCGCAAACAGGCCAGCGGACAAAAAAAGGGAATTATGACCGTGGTGGAAACCGCCAACATAGACAGCCACTTTAACACTCCGACCGCCACGGCGGTACAGACAAGCAGCGCGGCGGTCACCGACAACAGACAGGCGGAAGACAAAGTACCGCCACAGTATTACAACAGGCCAATCCACCACCTTTTCCGGGGCGGATTCACCGTGGATAAAAACACGGCGGAAACAGCTTTTTCAATGGGAAAACGCTCACCTGAACAAACTCCACGAGGTAGGAGGGCATCATGGAGCCGGAATTACAAATCCTACCTGCTCATTTACGAACACCAGCAACTGCGACGACAACGGTGAGTACTGTGCCTACGACATAGGGGAGGCAAAAGTCAGGGGGATACACACGCAACACCCCCACCCTCATCCTCGCACATTACAACACACACAGCAATGCATGTCAAAACATCACAGTAACAACCCACAACCCCCCCGGAACAATGCAAAGACCAAAGAAAATCAGTTCAAAAATTCTAATCTATCAAAATACAGGTACCAAATATATACAGATATATATACACATTCAAAAGTATATACATTACGAGAAGCAGTGCAGGTATGCATATATCAATGTCCGTGCACCACTGGTCCAAAAATGCATGGGCGAGGCCCACAATAGATACCTGTCCACAAACGGAGAGAACACTGCTGGGGCATCAGATCGAAATACAACAGGCACCTCAGGGGGAAGGGAAGGGGGGGCACGTCAGCCGGATTACAGCACCACGCCAGATCCACAACGGGGCTCCATGCCCATTGATGTATCCTGGGGATTGCAAAGCCACAGTCTCTCAAGTCTCTACAGTGGGTGGGTTGCCCACTGTTCAATCCTGGGGAGTTCAAAGCCACAGTATCTCAAGTCTCTCCAGAAAAGTGCTGGAAGATTGACAGAGGGAGCAGCCATCACCTCATCTAGTCAGGTAAGAGAACTATGGGGTGAAGTAAACTAGTTTAGTTAGTACGTAGCTAACTTCTACTGAAGATGAGATAAGTCATTGTTTATCTAGGCCTCTGTCAGCAAGAGGATAAGGCATTTTTAGAAACTGGTTTTCTGGTTGGCTAAGGTATGCACCTACGCCAGGCAGAGATTACTACAATAATGCTCATGTCATAATACCTTCATAAAATGCCCATACTAGGAACATTTGGAAACACATTGCAAGTCAAAAACATAGATTAGCATAAACGCCCATCACATGAACATTAGCAAGTATATGGCACATCATAAAAAGAAACAGTTTAGCATAATATTTCCAGCATGCCCATAAAAAGAACATCAGAAAAGTATATGACAAGTCTCTGCAAACACCACATAAATAAAGCCCCAAAATGAACACGGGGCCATTAAAATGGGACCTGTCTTTTTATATTCTAGGCACCTCAAGTGCTGCAAGAAAAACAGGGGCTCCTGGTGCTCCTCTGTGCCAAAACGGGGGCCGTTTTATAGTTGGGAGGTGGAGGGGCTGCATGCGCCCCCTCCTCTTTTATACAGGGGCCCCTCCTGGGGACCTCGCCCGAACTAGGGTGACCACTGTCTATGCAGGGCTCAAGGGGCCACAACCAGCCATCCAGGGGGGATGAGAACAACAACAAAGGAGCCAAGCGTAAGGGGGGCGTCCAAGGAGGCTTTCTTCCCACCCACAACCTCTGAAAAATAAGGGCTCGTGGTGCGAGGGAGCCTACAATGAAACTCTCTCCCCTCCTGTTCTCCACACCACAAAAAATGAGGTCCCAGTGGGGCAGGGAGCCTCCAATGAGGCTTCCTTCCCGCCCATCCACAGACAGGGACTCGCCCGCACCCGATCTGGTGCACGAGTCAGCTGTGGCCACAGTCGTGAGTACCCCAAGGTCAGTGCCTTTTGGTGCCCCTAGGACACTCTTTACTACACACTTTGCCCCAGGGACACTCGTAGGAGCACAGTTGCTCCAACCTTTGCCTTCTCGTGGCCCGCGGGCACCGGGAGGGGTGCTTCAGACGCGCTCCGGGAATCCAGGCTGCAGCAGTGATTTCTTCAATTATACCTGCCTCCAGATGTGCTCCGAATTTGAACAAGGTAAGCGCTTTCCAGGACGCTTCAGGAACAGCACCAAGGTGCTCTTAACGGGCTGTAGCACAAAAGAAAAAGTGCTTCTTCAGGCGTTCTGCCACCAGGGTGAAGCGCTCCTCATGCGCTTCCGTAATGCCATTCCAAAAGTTTACAGAGGGTTGGGGCCACAGCACCCAGTCACTGGGAACACAAAGGGCACACAGGACCGCATAGCCCAGCAGCAGGTCAGGACCAGGAGATGCGGTCAGTGCCAGGTCAGCACAGAAACAGCAGCATTCCTAGGCGGTTCCAGGTGAGTTCCTCCAGTTCCAAGTATACTTCAGTGTCCAGAGCGTTCTATTTTCATGGGGAAATCTCCTTGTACTTATACTCAGTTTTGAAAGCACTAACAAAGAGGGGGAGAGGAGTTTCCAACTAGTTACAACTGGTTCTAGGAGTGTCCCCTTTCTCCTCCAGCCCAGGGTTCAGACATCAGTTTGGGGTAAACAAGCCCTTTGTGTGAGGCCAGTGCACAACCTTTACAAATTTAAGTGTGCCCCGCCTCCCCTTCTCTCAGCCCAGGAAGACCATTCAAAATGCAGATGCACCTCTGTGACACCTCCACCTTCCCTGTGTACAGGCTGTCTGAAAAGTATGCACAAAGCCCAACTGTCACTCTGCCCAGACCTGGATTGGAGTCAAGCTGCAAAACACCAGAGTCATAAGCACAGAGAAATGCTCACTTTCTAAAAGTGGCATATCTGTATTGATAATAAAAAATCCACCTACACCAGTAAGCAGCATTTCTCACTACCATTACAACGGTACCAAACATGCCTCCCCAAACCTCATAAATCAGATAATACCCCTTAGACATAAGGCAGGTAATTTCCAATGCAATCCCATGAGAAGGCAGCACTCACAGCAGTGAGAAACCAAATAGGTTGTTTGTCACTACCAGGGCACATGTCCTGCCTTCTACATACATAGCACCCTGCCCATAGTGCTAGCTAGGGCCTACCTTTGGGATGACTTTCATGTAATAAAAGGGGAGTTCTGGGCCTGACAAGTAAATTTAGATGCCGGGTCCATGTGGCAGTAAACTGTGCATGCAGGCCCTGCGTTAGCAGTTCTGAGACAGGTTTGGAAGGCTACTTCTGTGGGAGGTGCAAGCAGTGTTGTAGGCCCACTAGAAGCAATTAAGTTACAGGCCATGAGTATTGGGATACCACTGTACAAGGAACCTACAGATAAATTAAATATGCCAATTAGGTGTAGGCCAATCATACCAACTTTAGAAGGGAGCGCACCTGCACTTTAGCACTGATCAGAAGTGATAAAGTTCTCAGAGTCCTAGAGCCAACAGCAAAAGGTCAGAAAAAAATAGGAGGAAGGAGCCAAAACGTCTGGAGATGAACCCGCAAAAAGACCAGGTCCAACAGGCATCATATCCTCCTGATGGTGAATATTGTGACAATGGAAGTGAGACAAGGGTATAACTAACTATAACTAACTGGTAAACACTTTGAGAAGCAACTGATGATTTAGATAGGACTGAGGCATAAATTGAGCCATACCTGTTAGTGTAGGAAAGTAAATGGTTATTATGGGTGCACTGGGAAAAGGGGGTCAGTCCTTTTCACCCCTTAGTTCAGGCATCATCCCTACCATAAAACTAAAAAAAAACAAGCACCAAACTCATCAAATGGCCAATTATGTTCAGAGATTCATATTAAATGCATCTATTGGAAAATAGTCCAATTTGAAACTCCCATATATATTCAAATAAGTGCTCAAGGAAAAACACATCCTTTTGAAAATGTGTGCACCAACCACATGACCCTACGCACATTTCTTCATATTATAGGTGGTAATGGACAACATTTATTGTTGATTTTAATGGATCCATCTATAGTGATTGTTTTTGATTTTATAGTGTGTTTTTATATATATCTTTTTTTGTAGCCCTGAAGAAGTCCTTGTAAGGGACGAAACATGTTGGCTACTTGTAGGAATAAATGTGGACGATGAATAAAGAATTTTCATACAAAAGTGGACACTCTTCTGAGGACTTTTCTTGAATATTTGAATGTTTCAGAGTTTATTCGCATACATATGGAACGTTGAAATTAAGACGATTTTCTCTTGGATGCATTTAATATGAATCTCTGAACATAATTAGATATTTGAGGAGATTTATGCTTGGCATTTGTCTACTTTGAAAAGGAGAATAAAATGTAAGACTGTGCAATGAGGCATTTGTACAAAGTAAACACAAAAATAGATCTTGAGACATAAATTAGAATAGAAAGGTTTTCCTTTGTTCAAAATGAAACATTAAAAAGTAACCCCATTCTTGCCACCCACAACAGGCCCACCCCTGTCCTGTAACAATATCTCCCCATCCACAACCAATGTCAGAAATAAATATCAATGTCCAAAAGTCCAAAGAAGTCATGCCCAATTCCTACCCTCTCCACCCACGATAAAACTCCCCCCACCAAAAAATAAAAATGGGCTTAACAGAGGGCATTCTCCAGGAGGTTCCACAGGTCATGCAGATGGGCCTCGAGGCATGCCATCCTATGGCCCAAGGCCACCAGCTCACACAGCACTCAGCGATGGAATAGCCAGTCTTGAGAGAGGATGGAAATGGCGGTATAGGAATGAGTAGCTCTGAGCTGTCAACGGTGCTAGCGCTGGCATGGCCTAGAATCTGGCGGTGCCAGAGGGAGCGGCATGTGCCTCACCCACCTCCTCCATCAGTTGTTGAGTCTGTGTCCAAGTAGCCTCCATCCTCTGCCACCAGAGCCAGGTTGCTATCTCCTGCTGGGTCGATGGGGGACCAGCAGGAGTAGCTATATCAAAAAAGAAAAAGAAAAAAACATTGTAAAGAATGCTCTGTGCAAATACTTGTTTAAAATATTATAGTGGCACAGTAGCAGAACTTTACTTGTCCCCTGGGGCCATTGGAGTTTTAATGTGATTAGGAGAGTCACAGCAACATGATTTTATCAACACATTCCTCACATCAAAGCAGTGACTTGCTGAAAGGAGGCAGCATAAAACCAGATTTTAAAAAGTGTTTTTTTCTTGTAGAGGATTTCCAAAAAAATGAAGTACACCACACGGACACTTTGTGTGGGAAAAAGCAAAATAGCTCTGATTAACGAGTAAGGTATCATCCACTATGGCGTAAAAGTATTTTAATATTTTTGTGCGAAATGACTGGTGGCATACTTACTAGCACATCAGGTACAAATCTGCTGCTGTCTGCAGTCTGCAGCTGGGACAGCTACAACAGACAGTTAACTATCTTTTATTCCAGTGGCCCTTATCTTCTCTAAATGCCTTTCAATTCTACCCTGACTCTAAAGATGTGCATAAATATTATATGTCGCACACACCCCGTACATCATGCGGATAATAGATATCCTGCTACGGTAAGCAGCTGGTGGGAAACACAATGCATTTCAGTACAGAAAAAGAAACAGGATATTTAGATTTTATTGGACACATTCATCACAGAGTATCCCATCCACAAAACACGAAACCACAGACACTTAATCCTACTTTACTTCCTGACCTTACCTTGAATTAAACTTATTCATTTCTCATTAAGGGAAAGAAAATTGACTTAGGGCCTGACGTACATCTTGGTGGTCATTGTCCCGCTGTTGTTTTTCTGTCTAAAAACGAGTCTGCCGCCATCAGGGTCCGTCTGATTTATTTAGATGTTATCTTGACCATAGGCAAAAGACTGCTGTCACCACCAAGAATATCTATCCACCATAGTCACTGCTGAATTAATCACGATTTGCATTCCTGCCAACACAACTGTGGTGGCTAACCCTCAACACCTGAGTTGGTGGATTGGGAGATAAAATGATTAAACTCACCTTTTTCCATGTTACCCATTTGCTGCTGCCATGAATGCAATAGTAAAATTCCTGCTGTTGCTGCTGCTCCTCGACCAAGATGAAAACCAACCCCGTCATTGCTGAACACAAGACAAGTAACTGTTTTACCTGTTGTCCTTGGAATTGTCGCTGTACAGTAGCACTGGACTCAAGCATGTTTAACAAAGGTTTGCAGTGATGTGCAGTGCATATGTCTGTAATGCTATACTTAGAAAAATTTCTATAAACACACCCTGAGATATTAGTAACACCCACAAATCCGGCACTAACTGCCTTCATAGCAATGGACACACATCAAAAGTCACATCAATCCCAAACAAACATTTGTGCATATGGGTGTGTGCAATAATGCCCCCTAAATTATCATATCAAATACATAAACAGTATACCAAAACTACTACTCAAATTCATAATACTGTAGCAATTGCACTACAAAATGATATGACGGGGCGTACACAGAATGCACAAATTATCTTTCCTTCCAAACTGCAAACATGTCAGAGATCTATGAAGGTCACAAGTCCCATTAGTGAGTGCAATTTATGACAAACAGCAGGTGTCATTTATGTGTAATACATATGTGCATATTATTGACACATCATACCAAAATAAACACACATGCATTTTTCAGTCACAATTACAGAAAAACATATAACTTTGGTATCCAGTAACATACTGAATGCTTGCACCAAAATTAACATGTCCATCATACATGTACAACACTAATGTATGCACTTTTAAAAATATCTAAAATATTCAACCTGTGCTTGTCACTGTCACAAATGAGAATAAGTGCATGGCCCACACATTAGCACAAATAACACAATCAGCAAACAATTTGTAACAATTAAAAAATAAAGTCAGGACTAAGGTATTCTCCAACAAATGTTTGATAACTGAGATAACTCTCTCATAACTTCAGAAAATTTTAATCTGAGCAAAGAACAGAAAAGGCTCTAGGCCATTATGTCCAGTATGGGTTGCATGCCCATCACTTACCTCCTAATTTCACTGCCATAATAAACCTCCTCTGGGAAGGGCATTTTTTGGGGCAGAGAACAGGTACAGCAATGATGTTAAAGGTGGGGTACTTGGGTTTGGGAGAAGGGGTTTTGGGTTTGGGAGGGCTAGGTTTTGGTTTGGGAGGTGTCGGTTTGGACTTGGAAGAGGTGGTTTGAGATTTTGAGGGAGTGGATTGGGGTGGGGATATGGTATGAAGACATTTGGGTGAGGGGGTCTGAGGTATGTGAGAGGTGGTCTGGGATGAGGAAGGGATCAGGGACAAGGTATACATAAGGTCCTCCTTGGGGAAAAAGGTAGGGTGACCAAGGGGTAGTTGGGGTTTGAGAAGTAGAGGTAGTGTCAATGGTTTTCTTGATGTATCTGTTGATGGCGTGGGTGTCTGACAGTCTGGTGTATGTGGTGTTTGCTTTGCTTTATGTTGTTTTGTAGTGGGGGTCTGTTGTTGAGGTGAGTGTAGGGATCTGTGTTCAGTACATGTGTGTGTGGATGTGTGTGTTGTGGAGGTGGTGTGTGTGGTTGTGGTGTCTCCGGGTTTGCTAGTGCATGTTTTGTGTTGTTGTGGGTGTGGTAAAGGCGGGTGTGCTGGTGTTCAGTGTGGGTGTTTGTTTTGTTGTAGGTGTGGTGTCTGTGGCTATGCTTGAGGTTGTGGTGGGGTGTTTGGTATCTGCATTTATGTGTCTGTGTTTTCTGACATGTCGGTGTGAGGATGTACTCCTTCTGTGTGTTGAAGTGTAGAAGGTTGGGGTGGGTGGGAGACTGCTGTCCGTGAGGGGGCCAGACCCTGGAGTGGCTGCTGGAGGCTGGACAGGGCACTGTGAATGCCATCCAGGTACTCCAGCATCAGGGTATTATGACCAGCAAGTCCCTGGATGGCCTTCAATATTGCGGTCTGGCCTACAGCAATAGTCCTCAAAATATCAACAGCCTACTGATTGAGTGCAGCCTATGAGACTGAGGAGGGGGGAGATGCTTGCAGCAAAAGTGATGCCACCCCTTTTAGGGGAGCTGCAACAGCCAGCGAGGGGGAGCAAGAGGGAGGCGGGAGCATGCAAAGTGGGTGGCAGATGACGATGCAGATGTAGTAGTCGTACTGGGGTCTGCTACCACTAGGGACTGATCAGCTGTGGAGGCCTGTTGAAAAGATGACAAGTCACTTGTAGCCTTCACGCCAGTCCACTCACCCTCTGTGGCACTGGGTCCCTCTGTGTTGGTGGTGTCTTCACCAGGACCACAGTACCCAGCATCATCCCCACCAACATGGCCGCTGTAACCTTTGCCTTGCTCAGATGATTCTGTAATGACAGATACAGCAGTTTAAGGATATCTGGGTACATACATTTCCCCAAAACACTTTTGTCAAGTCAACATATTAAAATACCTTCAAGGTACTCAAACTTGTCTGCCTAATAATCAGTGTCTCATGCCTCTAGAGAAGAATTCCACAAACCATTTGCTCACAGTCTAGAAATCCCCCTGCCTACTCCCATACCATGTATGCCTTTTGTCTCTTACCCACTTTTATTTTTCTGCATGACAAATGGCTTTGACAGCATTGGTAAATACATAGTCCTGGATATATTACTAAATCATTGCAGTACAAGCAAAAACCTTTCAAAGGAGACAATGTTTTGAGCCAGAAATTGACTCATCTAGACTGGATACTCCAACATCCATGGATGGAACCTTCCATCTGCAATTGTTGCTTCAAGTATCACTTTGCTCACCAACATTGCTTTCCCATCCAGGCAAAACTATGGATATTCACATGTCATTTTGGGTGCATGCAACTCTGTCACCAATGTATACACATTCCTGTCTGTTTCAATCAATACAATCAGGCATGAAAAGTCATGTTGGTTGACAGAGACCAGCTCACATGCACATTTGGAATTGACTGAGACTTCATGACACCTGCTTCTGTCTACATTAAATTAACTGATTTTTACTATTGAAACATTTCTCAAACCGATTTCAGCTAAGGGATGATGACATTGTACACAGGTTCCCAGTCCTCTTGGTGTAGATCTCCTTGACCAAATTTTCATTGTACTACCTTACCAATGTTTTGTCTGAAACAACAACTGTCTCACTAGTGCCTATGAAGCCATTTAACCAGTAATATGGCCTACATTACCTACTCAAATGCTGGTACCCCCTTTTTTGCATGCTGCCATGTGTCTGTTACAAACAATACTTGGCTTGTGATGAGGAATCACATGACAAACCTTAGCACAAAAATACATTCCAAAGACAGCATCAGACACCGTCTGAAACAGGTACACCTCCAGAAATCCTCATCTGCATTGGATGTGTGTCAACAGTGATAATGATGCCCAACAACATTGCTGTAAATTAAAAAGTTTAAACAGCAAGTTTCATAAAATAACTCACTCCCTTGATGCTGCTGTTGGGCCCTCAACTGCCCATCAAGCTCCTGGCAATCCACCACAAGAATGCAGGCTATTGGGTGGGAGGGGGTCAGGCTGTAGCACATGCACTTGCCTTGTTGGAAGGCCTGGCTGAGCTGGACTTCCTGGCCCAGCATCAGAGGTCCTCCCACCTCTTCCTGCAATGTAGGCTGCACCGCCTAAAGACACCCAGGGTCTGCATGTACTTTATGATGACCTTTCACAACTCACGCTTCTGATGGGCATTGACCTCTATGGATAAAACAAATAACAACAAAAGAGGTTTTGAGTGATTTTGGTTGTCTGTTGTGCAGTAACACCATTTAGTAGCAGCTCTCACAGGCATTCCCAGAACAGACAGGACAGATTATTCACAAACATTTCGAAGTTCCTAAAAAACACTAATTTGCAGTGGTCTGTGGAGTACCCTCATGTTACCAATACAGGACACAAACACAATCTAATCTAGGGATAAGGAACTTGTCACGTAGTGAGACCCACTTCAGATTGGTCCAGCTCATTGTGAGCTACTAAAGACTAAACAACCTGTACATTATTTGCACATACCCATGTGCACAGCTGCATTTTCTTAATGCCTAGCCTTCTAAGAGTCAGATTCTATGGTTTGCACCACATAAAGTGACTAGGGGCAGTATACAAGGGCTGCCATGTGTCAGTGAGAGCATGGATTTGGGTGATGTGTGAACAAGTGTGTGTGTAGTAATGGGACACAATTGTATGGATGATTGAGAGCCTGTGTTATTTAGACTGGCAGCACAGTAAATACCTTATGTGGTACCAATCAGTCTTTGTAAAGCACAGCTAGTCAACTGTGAGTGTCTCATGTGCTGGGCGGAGGTAGGGAGGGTGGAGCCTCATGTGAAGAGTCACGTTTTGAGTCTTCATGAAGATGGTGAGCGATGGGCTTCGCCTGAGGTATAGGGGCAGGTTGTTCCAGCTCTTTGTCTGCGATGTAGATGAAGGATCGTCCCCTGGGGGTGGTTTTTCGAATTCGAGGGATAGTGGCCAGAGCCAGTTGAGCGGAATAGAGGAATCTGGCGGGGTGTGGAAGGAGTTGCAGTGGTTCAGGAAGGCTAGTCCGATGTTGTGTATGGCTTTGTATGTGTGGGTGAGTAGCTTGAAGGTGATTTGTTTTTCTATTGGGAACCAGTGGAGGGTCCACAGGTGCTACGAGATACTTCTTGGAGTGGGAGATTGGGGACGAGTCTGGCAGGGGTGTTCTGGATGAGTTGCAACTTTTTGATGTTTCTCGTAGTGGTGCCAGTGTATACATTCACTTGACAGAACAGCATCAGACATCTTCATAACTTTGAAGATTCCTCTCAGGATTTGAATTTCTACCATTTTAACCTGGGTGGTATATTTCCACTCAAATTAGTGGTACCATGCCTACTGGAAGTAAGGGGTCTGCATCTGTCTCATTAAACCTGAAATTGTGAGCAGCATGCACTGAAAATTCAGCTAATTCTTACAGGTGAATTTTCATTTAAATGCACAGGCATTTCTAACATCCTCAAACAACACACACATTGTACCCAGGTAAAACATTCAGTTCACTACCCTCCACTCACAACTCTTCAGTCATGAACAAAAAGGGACAAAATAATCTATGGACAAAGAGGGAGCAAATAACTTAGGCACCCATTTCCCATTCAAACATGTACCTGTTCCTCTGGGATCCCAGACAGCTGGTTGTACAGGGACAGGACCTCCCTGGTAAGGAGTCACAGCTCCTCAGGGGAGAAGGCAGAGGCCCTATCACATGCTTTGCCCAGCTTTCTGGCTCTTATTGGTTGGTTACAGCAGCAAAAGTCAAGGAGGTATTTCTGGCTGCTGTGTTAGGAGGCAAGTGAGCTTTTTTCAATATGCCGCATACAAGTACATAGAGGACACGATCCGCGATGGAGAGGGACATAGCCACTGGCATTCGTGTTTAGCTGTCACACATGTTAGCCTATAGCAACGTGTGTCACGGACTGTTCCACTTACTACAAGGACAACTTTCAAAGACAACCATCTGGTAGCCAATGTCTGATGGCAAGGTCAGGCAGCCATCATTTTAGCATGTGAAGCAGTGCATTTTTAAATTGTTAGTGCATCACCAGCACTCAAAATCGAAGCTACTGTCAGATACAAATGACACTGTTTTTGGAAAGATATAACATATTAAAAAGTAAACGTGAATATGTTTGACATCAATAGTGCCTCAGGGGACGTAATAGTTCCAATATTTTAGAACAAACAAATTAAAAATGATGTGCAAATAATACACTTCAAAGATATCATTTGCACTAATAAAAATAATTGACAAGCAAAAAAGGGATTTTTTTATTAAAAAATAATTTGATAACATTGTATATACATATATGACAAAATTAGATTCCTAATGTTACCAAGACATAAGATGTGTGCTGATTATCAAAGTATGGGTTTACCATTTAAGCTGACATTTTCTTTTCCATTAATGCATACATTTGAACCCAGGTATGAGTAGGAGACAATGGGCTCTGGTCTTCAGGTAATTTCCCGATCTTGCCACCATGGAGGAAAGGGATGCTATAAGAGGTTTTGGTGAAATAGGCAAACTATCCTGGATTTGTGTCACCAGCTAGAACCTGATCTCCTGCCTCACAATATGAATACAACAGCAATAACACCAATAGTGAAACTCATGGCAGTACTTCCTTTTGTGGCCACTGGCTCTTTTCAATAACTATGGCAGTATCTGGAGGCATGTCCAAACCAACTTTCAGTGGTGTACTACAAGAGGTCCTTTCCTCAATGTTCAGACACATCAACAGCTACATCAATTCCCCATTACAACAGGATTTAGCCACTGTGAAGGGAGAATTTTATACTTTGGGTAGCTACCATATATGGTCCGTATATTGCCTTGGTGCCACAACATGCAAGGAAACAGGTCTACCACATTTTGGAAGAACTTACATTCCATCAATGTGCAAGTTGTCTGCTTACTGGATTTATACATTTCAGATGTGTGTGCACACTTTCCTGGATCAACACATGAATCGATTGTACTACGGAACAGCACCACACTCCTGCAAATGTCACAACTTGGACCTTGGACCTAAGAGGGATTGGCGTGTTGGTAAGTACCATATGACTTGAGGCTCATTTGCTTGAGTCCTAGTTTAGGATGGTACAACGGCTTGATATGACATTATTCTATTGATATTGCTTGCATGTAGGACACTCAGCTTATCCTAACAAACAATGGTTGTTAGCACTGCTGAGGAATCCTACAATGTCAGGAGAAACCTGCTTCAATGAGGCCCATGGAAGAACACAGAGGACAGTGGAGTAGGCTTTTGGGCTTCTCAAGGCCAGGTTTAGGTACCTGGACAAGACTGGTGGAGCCTTCCTCTACTCACCTGATGAGGTGGGCCCAATCACAGCTGCCTGCTGCAGGTTCCACTACATTAGCCTGTGAGATGTCAGGGCAGTGAAAGTGGGAGTCTCTGCGGTTCTGTGTTACCCTGTGACAAAATATCCTAAACGTCATAGAGAATGAAGACCGTGAAGAGTCACTTGGTGAAGATATTGAAATGCACAATGAAGTTGACAGTGGCGAAGAAGAAGGAATTGATCTATGTCAAGATGTTATTGACCACTTCTTTACCTGAGTGCAAGTTTACCTTTAGATATTGTAATCTCCAATGTCAGAATAAATTGTGACAGAGTGAACATATCAGTCTGTGATAGTAATTTGGTCGGAATGGTCAGTTCAGGGAAGTCCAAGGCAAAGCTGTTTGTGGATCAGAATTTCCTTACATTGAATACTGTGTTTATTGATATAGATCAATGTTACTTGTGCTATGTATATATGTTCTCCTAACTTATCATTTGAGTCAAATTGTCTATGTGAAATCATGAAATCATTGATTTTCCATTATTATTCTGTTTCAGAGTTCTTTACCATGTCATCTCATTTGGACATTTCAAAGAGGTGACATTTGTAGTGAAATGTTGCTGTTAGAAAGTACACAGTGAACATGTGTTGATCCTGGGACAGACATCTACTTGGGATGGACATTTATTTTACAGCAACAACTTGCTGTGATCGAATGGAAGTTCTTGAGATTGTTACTGGACCTGTTTTCTGTAGGAGGTTGCCAACAAGGTAGCATGTGCTGCTGAACTTGCTCAAACCACTTGTGAATGTCAAGCCATAGCATACACTTCTTCCTTCACATTGGCTAAATCTTCAATTTGTGTTCAGTGTAGGTACCTAGCAATGTGTCTCCTCATTGTTGATTGAACCTATTTTTAGCACACCACTGACATTGCACCAGATATTGCAACAGTGTCCTGTAATGGTCCTGTGATCTCAAATTGAATCACTGTCATGATGTAGACTATTGGTGTTATTTAGGTAGGATTCCTATTGTAAGGGCAGTGTGTCTGATACCAGCTGAGGTCATGCAGCAATGATAGTTTGCCTATTTAATTTAATCCCATGTAATATTCTTTTTATTCCATTCTGTCAAGGCTTTGGAGTGTCCACCTCTTCATGGCACAAAACATTGCGGTTATGCATGGTTAGTGAAACTCAGCTCTGATTTTGTCTAAGATTTGTTACCTACATATGTATGACACCAGTATGTTGGTATGGAATGGATAGCACATTACCACTTTGTCATATCTACTTTTACTTTGCAACTATTTGTTCAATAGATTTGACAAAATGATGGTGGAAGACAGGCATGAAAACTGCCATGCCACAATTAATGTAACAACACTCTTGTTCTTTGTTTCCTTATCATATATTTACATCACTCAAAGGAACTGAAAGGTGTTTCAAATGATAAAACAGTGAACAAAAAAGAAGTCTTTTGTGGTGGGTGTAAGTATAAAGTAGAGGCAAAAAAGTTTGGAGACCAATGTGCAAAATATAACTGTTCTAAAAAAAGGTGACTATTTCCCTGAAATAGTCTACAGACTGAATGCTAGACACACATTGGAGGAAATTAGGATCAGGGTCTCTTAGGGGCGGTGGAGGAAGCCTTGCCATCCTCCCCTGGTGCTCCAGATGCCCAGCCCTCTGGGGACGAGCGGGAGCACAGGTACAGGGCCTACGGTGGGAGGAACATGCTCCTCATGTGACAGGGCCTCCCTGTCTGTGGCTGGCAGTGGTGTACTTGATCCAAATGTAGAAGGACCACAGAAAAGGGGAGATGGTATGGTAAAAGCCCTGCACATGTGGTGATAGATATCGAAAAGCACCCCAGTCAGGGATCTCATTTTGCCATTATAGATGTGGATTTCCAACATGAGCTCCCTCTGCACCTCCTTGATCTCCTGGAGCTCAGTTAAAGCCTGACCCATCACATCTTGGGACTCTTGTACTACTCCCAAAACTTAGTTAATGGTGGTCTAGCTGACAAATACACCAATGGCCTCACTTTTCTGGCTCACAGATTCCCTTCCCACAACCACTACCCACATTACCCTGTGACATGGAGGCTGTGTGCTCCATCCCACTGGGTCCTGGCACAACTGGATGTGGTGTTGGTGGTGCCCAAACAGCAGCCAGGACTGAGGCCACAAGATTGGTGTGAAGTTCCTCTCTACACAGGAAGTGGAGGTATCATTAGGCTGTGATGTGGATGCAGCTGTGGTGGGAGGTGTAGGTGTGGGCCAAATGTGACTCACTGGAGCTGGCTGCCCAGACAGACCAGATGGACCAGGCTGCTCTGTATCATCTGGACTTACAGGAGTGGAGTATTCACTGAAGGTTTGATCCTGGTCTGAAGTGGAGGTGTCCTGAGTGGCAGACGGTGGTCCACTGGCCCATGGTTTTGGACCTGAGAGTAATACAGACAATATAATATTGAAATCTGGTTTGTCCCAAATAATTGTCCTTAGCTACAAATGGAGAAACCTAAGAAAAGTAAAATCAGACTGACAGAATGATTAAGCCTCTGTGACTTTTATTGTTTTACACATGTATTCTGATTTACAGACGCAAACTCCAGTGATGATGTTGTAGAAATGTCCTGAAATTCAAAATGTTATTTCTGAAGTGTACATTACATTATATGTACCAGAAATTTAACCCAACACAGTGGTGAGTAGATTAGAGTACTAGACCATTTCAAAGCCTAGCAGGCTAAAAAAACATTAGACAAACTGTGGTACAGCTTCATAGAAAAACTGCCATTTGTCATCATATGGACAGTGCATAGCAAATTGTGTGTGGATACTACTTCTATTCAGCATGCCACATCACATGGTGGGAAGTCTTGGATTCAACAGACTATGAATTATGTGAGAATTTACATCAATTAAATGTAGCTATTTGAAAGTGTCAACATGCTTGATGAACACAACAACTGATATTGTCATACACAGTATAACATGGTGACTGTCAAATGCACAAGGATTTGAGATGTGTGCACATAAGGAAATAAAGGAAGGTAGAGCAACATTACATTGCACTATTGTTTTGCAGATACAAAAACAGGGCATTAGGGTAGTTGTAGTAATCTTTTGACACCAAAGAAAATTGTTGTTGAAAAGTGAGCTACACATACCTACTTCTATACCTATAGTGGAGATGAATAAACATTAGCAACATGTACATACATATGTGCATGATGGGAATCAGTAAAAATACCACTTAGAAACAGTGTACCTTCATGTGCTAATAGATGGAGCTTTGGACCTTTATTTGGGAGACCAGCAGCACTCAGTGATAGAAAACACTGGAGTAAGCAATTTGCAAGGGATGATCCATGAGGAACAACACACAATCTGACTAAACATATTGCAAATTTTTAAAAAGAGAGGTACAACCATGATACAAGTAATTGGGATAAAAGAAGATATTTTGTGGAGTAAAGTTTAGGTATATCTGTTTTGAAAATGGGTATTGGCCAATCTAAATGGCTAGCTTAAGGGCTGAACTTCAATTCTGATTGTTGAAACATTGCTAAGTAGTACTTACCACACTCTACTCCACCAGGGATTCCAGTCTAGCTTTCAGGATGTAGGATCTGCATGACCTTCTCCTCCCAGGAAAAGAGTTCTATGGGTAGGGGCTGGGAGAACCACCACTAGTCCTGTGGGCTTCCAGGTGATGCTTGGAGGCCAGTGAGAGCACTCTTCCCAGCAGGTCATTCCACCTCTTCCTAATCTCCTCCTGTGTGCACAGATTGTTACCTACAGCATTCACTCTGTCCACTATTCTGGCCCGCATTTGCCTTTTTTGAGGTGTGGTTGAATTTTGTACTTGTGCCCCAAAACAATTGTGTCTCTTATCCAATGATTTCATCTACCAAAACAGACAACTCTCCTTCTGTGAAAAGTGGATTTCTCCTCCGTGCCATAGTGAATAATTGTGAAAAAACTAGTGCCCAAAAAAAGATGAAGGGTAATAAAAAAAGGAAATCACAGAAGAGGGACTGGGAGATTAGTGGTCCAGTGTACAGTCTCCCCAATGACATATAGCAAATACAAAAGTACACTGTTCCAAAGGGAAGAGAGAGAAGTAAGGAGAACCTTATTCTACAGGAGTCAGAACCCTCAAGCATCACATTGGATGTCTTGTGTCATCATTGTGAAAAACTCCTCGCTAGGCCGGCGCTGCAATGCCTAACGGGCTCCGAGAGGGGAGCTCTTAACCGTATTGCAGATGGAATTAAGTTAGAGTACTCACGCAATAATGAGAGAAAAATGTGTTAAAATTGGTTATCCACCTACTTCTTATAATCATGAATTTTAATCAGTTGTGATAAGATGGAGACCAAGGTTAAAAACAGGTAGAGAGGCAAGGGGTGAGTGGTAATGCTCACGTCCTCTCAACATTTGAACAAGAGGAACTGTCAGGGGACAGTCACTTACTTTAGTGCGTCTGTTATGTCAAAAAAGGTCGCCCATCCCCGGTAAAAAAAAAAATCGGGACGCGGTCGAGAGGGTAGGTTAATAAACCTACGAACGACGGACTTCCAACGTCAGTTCCAGTTTCTGACTAGCGATCCCAAGGAGCCTTCTCCTAATACCGGGGATGGGCGACCTTTTTTGACATAACAGACGCACTAAAGTAAGTGACTGTCCCATTATCCTTTTCCCGAGCAGGGTATATTATTAATTTTTGTTGGAGAAGTTTATGTTACCCTTGGTCCTGATGAAGCGTCAGTGGACCCTTTTGGGCCAATAGACGCGAAACATGTAGACCTTCTATCAAGTAGGACAACAACTAGTCAGTTCCTCTTGTTCAAATGTTGAGAGGACGTGAGCATTACCACTCACCCCTTGCCTCTATACCTGTTTTTAACCTTGGTCTCCATATTATCACAACTGATTAAAATTCATGATTATAAGAAGTAGGTGGATAACCAATTTTAACACATTTTTCTCTCCATTATTGCGTGAGTACTCTAACTTAATTCCATCTGCAATACGGTTAAGAGCTCCCCTCTCGGAGCCCGTTAGGCATTGCAGCGCCGGCCTAGCAGGGAGTTTTTCCCAATGATGACACCAGACATCCAATGTGATGCTTGAGGGTTCTGACTCCTGTAGAATAAGGTTCTCCTTACTTCTCTCTCTTCCCTTTGGAACAGTGTACTTTTGTATTTGCTATGGGTAATAAAAAAACACTGAGAAAAACCTGGCTCCTGTGTGGCAATTTCTGCTGATAAATGGTCTGCTGCAGTGTGATGGCAAAGGATCATGGTCTGAAATGAAGTGTGTTTTGTGGTGCGTTTTGTAGATGTTCACAATTCTCCAATATATAATAGGTGTGGGCTGCTAGCATCCAACCAATAGCCACATCCATAGTGCTATAATGAAATAGATCCATGACAGACTCCCACCGTCATGGGATCACCACTGATACACCACCAGCACAACTGTGTTATCTAAAGGAGCTCAGCTGGATCTGCTGTCAGGACGGCAATGGTGGGCTAATCATCAGCAGGAGTCTCCCATACTGGCTGCAGGATTCAGCTGGCGCGATGGAGTACACTTGTCATGGCAGTCTGCGGCTCAGCCACAATGCATCTAAATACAGCAGTTGCAACACCGTTGACTTGATGTTTTTTTAGGGTCTGCCACAACTCCAGATTGGCAGTAAGACTCTCAAAATCTAGATCAGGCCCTAAGTCTGCTGCAGAGTAAAGTGCTAGGAAAATGCTGAGTAGGTATGGTAGAGGTTTTCCTATGGAAAAGAGGGGAGTCACTCATAATCACGACAAGCTTAGGCTTAGTTGTCACTGCAGTTGAAACTGAAAATTAATGAATACCAAAAGGGAAAAATTTGAACAGGTGTAAATCCATTATGGAAGCCATATGAACCACTTGTCCCGTGACGTGTGGCACAAGCCCAAAATGCAATGTTTTTGATAAAGTGGGACAGAACCTTGGAATGAATGAAGGAGTTTGGTAATAGGAGGTGACTGACTGGGCACTGTAAGAGAAGGGAAAGACACCTTGTTTTCATTCCAGTTTGCATTCCATTAAAAGCTTTGTAACTGCCACATTAACAGAAGCAGATGCACATTGCACAGCCAGCACTGCGGTGCAAATTGACCAATGATGCAGTTAGGTGGGGTCATGGTCCACGGGTCACAGACTTCTGTGGTCAGGGAGGTCATGGATGTTGATGGGTGGGATCTGCCCTACTTAGCAAATATAGTGGGTAAGTAATTGTCAATAACTAAATAAAATGATTTACCACCTCCTGTGCTTGCCGCTGCAGAACTACAGAGACTCCCACTTCCACTGCTGTGACATCTCACACACTGGCCCTGGCCCCGGGCCTGGTGGTCTGTGTGGCTAGACAAAACATTGTACATTTTAGATGCCAGATACACCTCCTCTTTTTAATTTGATTTTAACAAAATAGAACCCCAATACATGACTTTGGTTCAATTCTCAGTATCGTCTCTCCCATCTAACATATTACTTTGGGCATTTTGTTGGTTGACAATAATAGAAAAGCCAGCAGTCAAGCCAACTGAAACATTTTTGTAATGGAAGGACAGAGATATGGTGATGACTGTGAGTCATTTGAAAAGTAATAATGGGGTACAATAAATTGGTCAATGAAGGACATACATTTGGCAACTGCAATGGGACTGTCCTCATACTACTTTCCTGCCATGTTGCACTGTTAATGAAAATGCTGGGGTACTGAATAATACATGCAACACAACACTGGTAGAGTCACCTTAACAATGACTACTCTCTTGTCATTTAAGCATGAGCAAGAAATAGAAAACATTCCCAACAAACAAGCACAGGGTAGATTGCTTGGGTGTGCAAACTCAGCAATCTTCACAATAGAGTATCTTATCTATTTTCTTAGTCTTCCAGTACCAGTCCACAGGGTATATAGGTTAAGGGGGAGGGAAAGCTTAACAATCAAGCAGAAGAAAACTACATATTAGTACAGACAGGAGGAAGTCAGCTACAGAAACAAGAAATATGTAAAAAAGGATAATGCAGGGAGGGATAACAAGAATTAATAAACATCAAAAAGAATGAAGAGGATTTAAAAAAAAGTCACAGTATAAGAAAAACAAGGAAAGATCATTGTAATGGGGAGAGGTAAAAGTTAGAGAAATAAATAATATTAACAATAACATACTGGGGCCAGAAGAGCCATCAGCTGTGCTCTGGTGGTGGTGGTGGCACTTCTACCTGCCGCGGCACTGATGGTGGCAGCCTTGGCCTTACCTTTCCATGCCCTCTTCTTGCCCTTGGGTGTTGATGTAAGAAATAAAGAAGGCAAAACTAGATCAGTGTTACAGTTACTGTCCCAGAACATATTTTGACAGGCAAAGGCAAATGTAGTAATACATTGATATTGTACTTTTCTAAATCAGATCACCTATATTATGGAGTTGACGTATTCCTAATTCCTGAAGCTTTACCTAAATCCTTTTCCAAATGTCATAAAGCACATCTGGAACTAATAATGCATTCAACAAATATTGTTTTACTTTGAAACCCCCTTTGATGCACCAACTCAGTCAGTTTCCCTTTTAAATGCATAGATGCATACAATACATCAATCGGAGATTGCTTGGGACTTTACAAGCTTCATCAAAAGACTTAGAGAACGCTAACTCACTGATATTACTACTACTACTACTACTACTACTACTACTACTACTACTACTACTACTACAGTACCACTATTTTAGTGACAGGACAGAGGAATCTGCAGGACTTCCTAAATGATCAGCCCATGCGAGTGCCTACAAAGACGAGCAGAACTGGAAAGCACCAAGCTCCTGGCTCTCTCAAAATGCATTATGTAATGGCTCTCATAACAACCCTCGCAGGTGCGGTAATATCACCAACAGGCTGGCAGTAATTACCACCAAATTAGGACCTTGGCGGATAGAGCTCAGATAGACAGCCACTTTACCCCACCTACTGCCAGGGCGGAAACAACTGCCACCACGGCGGTAGCCGCCTACAACCAGGCGGAAGGCAATGTTCCATCTGCCGTATTATGACATCCCAATCTGCCACCTTTTCTGGGGCTATACCAACAAAATCAAAAGCCTGGTGTAAACACTGCACAGAAGTGGAAGGACTCACCATTGGAGGCACAGGGAACAACCATGCCGCCATGGAGCCCAAGCTGCAAATATTTCAGATTATTTTTTACGTCCTGCTCCACCACGAACACCAACGACGGCGAAGATGACCACAGTGAGTACATTTGCCTAGGAAACAAGGGAGGGGGGGAGGAACAATTGAGTGACACATACACACAACACACACACACACACACCCAACACCATACACACAATCAGATGGAGTAAGATAACATTTTTACCCTGTACCCCTCAGGAATAATGCAAGGACAACACCAATAGATGAAAGTGAGTGAAATAATATAAATACAGTAGAAATACGTACATCCAATCTAAAAGTATATACATATGTACAATTCAAGGGACCCAGCCTAGTCCTCAATGTGTGTGGGCCACAGGGCCACATGACAAAGTCCAAGGCCCTACTTGTCTCCTGCACCAACGTGGAGAGAACACTGCAGGGGCATCAGTTGGAAAATAGGCAGGCACCTCAGGGGGACGGGGAACTGGGGGGGGCACCTCAGCCGGCAGATGGCATAATACCACTATCCCTGGAGGGGGCAGCATGCCCATTGCTCTGTCCTGGGGAGTGTAAGGCAGCAGTCTCTCAAGTGGTTGACTTGCCCACATTCTCTGGAGAGGGAAACATGCCCTGTGCTTGGTCCTAGGGAGTGCAAGGCCACAGTCTCTCAAGTGGGTGACTTGCCCACATGCTCTGGAGAGGGCAGCATTCCCTGTGCTTGGTCCTGGGGAGTGCAAGGCCACAGTCTCTCAAGTGGGTGACTTGCCCACATGCTCTAGAGGGGGCAACATGCCCTGTGCTTGACCCTGGGGATCCTGGGGTTGGTGGGTATCTTACCCACTGGTTCTGGAGGGGGCATTGTACCCTGTGATCTTCATCCTGGGTAGGACGGGGTGAGTGGGTGCCATACCCACTGGTTCTGGAGGGGCATCGTGCCCTGGGATGAAGATCTTGAGCAAGTCAAGGTCACAGTCTAGCAAGTGGATTTGCAGGGGCCAGGCCGCACAACAGCTCATGGAGGCAGGTCTACAGACCGTCCGTCGGCAGTGACGGCTGCTCAGTGGTGGCAGTGGTGTTGATGCTGCTGCTGCTGGTGGTTGGGGGGGAAGATCCAGCCCATCCCCTGCAGCCTCAGAAGGCTGCCAACTGGTGGTGGTGGTGGTGCTGCTGCTGGAGGTTGTGGGGGGATGCTCCATCCCATCCCCTGCAGCCAGGGGATGGGCCTCGGATGGCTGCCCACTGGTAGTGGTGGTGCTGCTGCTGGTGGTTGTGGGGGGATGCTCCATCCCATCCTCTGCAGACTCGGATGGCTGCCCACTGGTGGTGGAGCTGCTGCTGCTGGTGGTGTTTGTGGACACCTCGGACGGCTGCACAACCATGGTTGGTGGTGGGGGCTCTGACTGAGTCCCAGCACCAGGCCCCTTGTCCTTCCTGCCTGCAGTTGCAGGCCCCTTGCCCTTCCAGGCAGCACCTGGGGATGACTCCTTGCCCTTCCTGGCAGCAGCTGGGGATGGCTCATTGCCCTTCCCTGCAGCACTTGGGGTAGGCACCCTTTCTGTGAGGCAGCCTGGTGCCCTGGAACCTTTCCCACCACAAGTGGGTGTGGACACTACTGGGTTCGTGGACTGGGTGACTGAGGTGCTTGCTTGGGTTTTAGCCACCCTGGCCAGACATGAAGGATGGAGGGAGGGGGAGGGAAGAGGTCAATGGTGGAGAGGAAAAGCTGCTTAGGGACATTGGCGCGGGAAGAGGGAGAAGGTATGGGAGTGGAGGAAGAGGGAGTGGTTGTGGGATGTGTCTTCCTGCTGTGTTTGGGTGCAGGTGCATGGGCTGGATGCTATTGTGAGGTGGATGACTATTGGGTGTCTGAGTGCTTGCGTTTTTGTACCTGGGGGGGCAGACACAGTGGTAGAGGACACAGGGGACCTGTGCATGACTGTTGTGGTAATGTCTGCAAGCGAGATGTGTCATTTCTGATAGGTGTGCTGGTGATGGCTGTAGTGGATGATGGTGTAGTGCATGCAGGTGTGAGTGTAGACACAACTGGGAGGGAGGTGGAGGAGGAGGAGGACGGGGATACAGGGGAGGCAGTAGATGTTGGTAAGTCTGCATCTGGATGGTGTTTGTGTGAGTGCCTGTGGGATGATGTGTTATGCTTGTGTTTGCCCGTGCCACTCTTGTGTGTTGTCTTGTGTGCATGCTAGATTGCCTGTAGGCTTGGGATAGGTTTGGGTTGAGGGGAATGGGATTGGGATTGGGTAGAGAAAGATGGAGGGGGGAGGTTGGAAACAGGGACAATAGCTGCCATTAGAGAGGAGGCCAGAGCCGTGATCGATATCTGTTGGCCCGCCAAGCCAATACCCCCCAGAAATGCATTGCTCTGTTGCATTTGGGTTGCCAGCCCCTGGATGGCATTCACAATGGTTGACTGGCCAACAGAGATGGATCTCAGGAGGTCAATAACCTCCTCAATCGGGGCAGAAGGGCTCAGTGGGGCTTGGCCTGAGGTGCATAGGTGTCAGAAATGGGGCTTTTGGTTGGCAGTCAGGTTACCCTCTGTCCAAGCAAGAACCCTCACTCTAGTCAGGATAAGTCACACACAATCCAAATTATCCTGTGCCCACCCTCTGGTTGCTTGGCATGAGCAGTCAGGCTTAAGTTAGAAGGCAATGTGTAAAGTATTTGTGCAATAAATCATACAATAACACAATACACCACACAGTGTTTAGAAAAATATATATTTATCTGGATAATTGCAGGTCAAAACGAATAAAGATGCAATGTGCAATTGTAGAGATATCACTGAAAAGTGATATAAAGGGGGTCATTCTGACTCCCGCCGGGCGCGGTCACCGCGCGCCCGGCGGGAGCCGCCAAAATACCGTACCGCGGTCGGAGGACCGCGGTGGGTATTTTGAGGTTTCCCCTGGGCTGGCGGGCGGCCTCCAAAAGGCCGCCCGCCAGCCCAGGGGAAACCGTCCTTCCCACGATGAAGCCGGCTCGTAATCGAGCCGGCGGAGTGGGAAGGTGCGACGGGTGCTGTTGCACCCGTCGCGTATTTCACTGTCTGCCAAGCAGACAGTGAAATACTCGTAGGGGCCCTCTTACGGGGGCCCCTGCAGTGCCCATGCCAGTGGCATGGGCACTGCAGGGGCCCCCAGGGGCCCCGCGACCCCCCCTACCGCCATCCGGTTCCCGGCGGGCGGACCGCCGGGAACTGGATGGCGGTAAGGGGGGTCGGAATCCCCTCGGCGGCGCAGCGAGCTGCGCCGCCTTGGAGGATTCAAAGGGGCGGTGGTACACTGGCGGGAGACCGCCAGTGTTGCCGGTCTGACCGCGGCTTTACCGCCGCGGTCAGAATGCCCTGCGGGGCACCGCCGGTCTGTCGGCGGTGCTCCCGCGGACCCTGGCCCCGGCGGTCTAAGACCGCCGGGGTCAGAATGACCCCCAAAGTGTCTTAAGTCTTTAAAAAGCAAACAAAGTCTCTTTCAAGCACAAAGTACCTGGTTTAAAGTGGAAAATCTCCGCAAAGGGCCGCAGAAGAAGAGGTACGTGGAAAAATGGTGTGTGCGTCGATTTCTCCCCAGCACACATGGACTTGCGTCGTTATTTTTCACGCGGGGAAGTCGGGCGTTGTTTTCCGGCGCACGCACAGTCTCTTTCTGTGGTTCCCGGGATTACCAGATGTCCCTGGGTCTGTGCGTGGAATCCTAGGCTTGTTTTCCGGCTGCGTGTCATTCTGGTGGGCTGTGCGGGGAATCTTCTCCCTCACAGCAGGCGTTGCGGCAATTTCCTTTCCGAAGTCAGGCGGCGTTTGTCCAGGCGAGGCCGTGCGTCGATGTTCCAGTAGCGCCGAAGGCGTTGTGTCGAGTGGCGTCTTTCCGGATCGGCGTGCGGTGAATTTTGCGGAGCAAGCTGTGCGTCAAATTTTTCGGCGCACAAGGCGCCCAAATAAAAAAGAGAAGTCTTTTGGGTCCTGAGACTTCATGGAACAGGAGGCAAGCTCTATCCAAGCCCTTGGAGAGCACTTTAGCAGCAGGACAAGAGTTCAGCAAGGCAGCAGGGCAACAGCAAGGCAACAGTCCTTTGTAGAAAGCAGTCAGGTGAGTCCTCTAGGCAGCCAGGCAGTTCTTCTTGGCAGGAGGCAGGTTCTGGTTCAGGTTTCTTCTCCAGCAAGTGTCTGATGAGGTAGGGCAGAGGCCCTGCCTTTATACCCAAATGTGCCTTTGAAGTGGGGGAGACTTCAAAGAGTGGCTAAGAAGTGCACCAGGTCCCCTTTCAGTTCAATCCTGTCTGCCAGGGTCCCAGTAGGGGGTGTGGCAGTCCTTTGTGTGAGAGCAGGCCCTCCACCCTCCCAGACCAGGAAGACCCATTCAAAATGCAGATGTATGCAAGTGAGGCTGAGTACCCTGTGTTTGGGGTGTGTCTGAGTGAATGCACAAGGAGCTGTCAACCAAGCCCAGCCAGACGTGGATTGTAAGGCACAGAAAGATTTAAGTGCAAAGAAATGCTCACTTTCTAAAGGTGGAATTTCTAAAATAGTAATATTAAATCCAACTTCACCAGTCAGCAGGATTTGGTATTACCATTCTGGCCATACTAAATATGACCTTCCTACTCCTTTCAGATCAGCAGCTACCACTTCAATACTGTATGAGGGCAGGCCCAATGTTAGCTTATGAAGGGAGCAGGCCTCACAGTAGTGCAAAAACGAATTTAGGAGTTTTACACTACCAGGACATGTAAACTACACAGGTACATGTCCTGCCTTTCACCCACACAGCACCCTGCTCTAGAGGTTACCTAGGGCACACATTAGAGGTGACTTATATGTGGAGAAAGGGGAGGTTTAGGCTTGGCAAGTACTTTTAAATGCCAAGTCGAGGTGACAGTGGAACTGCACACACAGGCCTTGCAATGTCAGGCCTGAAACAAGGTAAAAAGGCTACTTAAGTGGGTGGAACAACCAGACCTGCAAGCCCACCAGTAGAATTTAATCTACAGGCCCTAGGCACATATAGTGCACATTACTAGGGACTTATAAGTAAATTAAATAGTCCAAGCAGGTATGATCCTAGGTTACCATGTTTAAAGGGAGAGAGCATATGCACTTTAGCACTGGTTAGCAGTGGTAAAGTGCGCAGAGTCTAAAAGCCAGCAAAAACAGTGTCCAAAAAGTGGAGGGAGGCAGGAAAAATGTTAGGGGTGACCACCCTAAGGCTGTTAGGTCTAACACTGGGGCTAAGGAGAAGCCCACCCTCCTGGGTAAGCGGGCACAGGCAAATTGATGAGGGACTGCTGGGAGAGCGGTGCTGGTACAGGGGGTGGCGGTTGTACCTGTAGCTGGGGTGGTCACAGGGGTGTCCGCCACCTCCAAGGAGCTTCCTTCGGAGGAGGTATCTGTGTCCGAACTGTCCCCTCCTGTCTCCGCCGAGGTGCTCCCCTTGTCCTTCGTCCCACAGGTGCCCTTCCCGTCAGTAGACACCCCGTCAGTGGACTCTGCCTCCTGGGCGCAGAAGGACCAGATAGACCCGGTTGGCAATTTAAGTTTCTAAACACTGTGGTGGTCATTATGGCCCTGGTGCTCTTCTGACCGGCAGGGTTAACGTGGCAGCAACACCGCCAACAGGCTGGCGGTAATGACCGCCAAATTATGACCATGGCAGTGATCCCTCCCATAGACAGGCAATGTACCACACCAACCGCCAGTGCGGTATGAACACAAAACAAGGCGGTAGCCTCCAAAAGGCAGATGGAGACAAGGATCCGCCTACCATATTATGACAGAGCACACCACCACGATTTCCAGGGCGGTAGCAACAACACCCAAAGCCTGGCAGAAACACATCAATTAAAAGGAGCCACTCGCCTCCAGGAACACACAGGAGTGTGCGGTCGCCATGGCACCAGAACTGCAAGTATTCCCGATGCTGTACCACGCCATGGCCATCCTGGAGCACCACCACCAATGAAGATGACAACGGTGAGTACAGCCACATAGCACACAAGTGTGGGGGGGGGGGGACACACATGCACAACACACACCATACAAACACCATACACCCAGAAGCACATGCGCAGGAATAAACAGCAACATAACCCCAGATTAAAAAAATAAGGACACATACACAGTTCTAACCATTGTATTCCTATTGTATGAATAGGTCAAATGCAAAAACATGCACAAATGCAGTAATAAAGAAATGCAGGCCAAAAGGCCACTCAAAAGTCACTAATGCCCATAGGGCAAAGTCAAAGCCCCAACTTGACTCCACTGTTCATGGAAATCATGTTGGAAGTGGGCCGGCACCTCATGGGGTGGGGGCTGCAACTCATTGTGAGGGTGATCCTAGTGCATTGGTTTTGGAGGGGCTTCCTGCCTACAGGATCAGGAGGGGGCTGGCTGCCCACTTGTTCTGGAGGGGGCTTCCTGCCCACAGGATGAGGAGGGGGCTGGCTGCCCACTGGTTACTGATGGTGCCACTTGGCCTCTGGTACTGGACGCTGCTCCTTGGCCTCTGGTAATGAATGCTGCTCCATGGCCACTACATTGTGGGCCTCTTTGTCCAGGACTTCCCGTGGGGCCTCCTTCTCCAGGGATTTCTGTGGGGCCTTCTTGTCCAGGGATTTCTGGGGTTCCTAGTTGACTAGGGATTTCTGGGGCTCCTCCTTGGCCTTGGATGTCTGGGGGCCTCCTTGGCTTTTGATTTCTGGGGGCCTCCTTGGGCAGGGACTTCGTTGGGGCCTCCTTGGCCCTGGGTTTTGTAAGTGGTCCCATGGTCTTGGCAATCTTTTTGGGAGGGGGCGGCACTGTAGCACTCCGTTTCGCAGGGGGAGGAGTGTCATGTTGCGTGGGTCCAGCTTAACATTCATGTGCCCCATAGTGCCAGCTGGAGACTTTGGGAGTGAAGCTGTGTAGGACTAGGTGCTTGAGGTGCTGGCCTGGGGTGGTGGGACCTTCCTTTTATGGGCAGACAAGGGGGAGGGAAGGGAAGAGGTCAAGACGGGAAAGGAAAAGCTTCCTAGAGACAATGGGGCAGGATGTGGGAGGAGGGATGGGAGCTGAGGTAGAGAGAGTGGTTGCAGGTGGAGGAAGAGGTGTGTTGGACTTGGGTGCAGGTGCATGGCCAATGTGCGTGTGTGAGGTGGATGGCTATTGGGGGTCTGAGTGCAAATGAGTGTGTTACTGGAGGGGGCAGACAGGGTGGAGGAGGACAAACATGACGTGTGGATGAATGTTGTGGTGGTGCCTGCAAGTGAGCTGGTTGTGCTACATGTGGTGGTGGTAGTGGTGACTGCACATGTGGTGTGCGGGGTGCATGTCTGTGGGTCTGCTCTCGTGGTGACTGTGGGCAAGGCGGTGCAAGTGGAAGGATCTGGGACTGTTGATGTAGTGCATGTGGTGTAAGTGGGGATGTGACTATGAGGGAGGAGGAGGAGACAGTGGAGTCAGTGGATGATGTTGATTGTGCATCTGTTTGTTGGCTGTGTGAGTGCTTGTGCACTGAAGTGTGCTGCTTGCGTTTGCCTGTGCGTGTCTTGTGCAATATTTTGGGTGCATGCTTGTCAGAATGTGTGCGTGGGATGGGTTGGGGGTAAGGAGACTTGGACTGGGTAGTGGGACTTGGACGGGGACAGATGACACAGGGACACTGGCTGCCGTCAGTGAAGAGGCCAGAGCCTGAAACAATCTCTGTAGCGCCGCCAACCCATTGTGGATGCCCTCCAGGAAGGCACTGCATTGCTGCATCTGGAATGCCAGCCCTTGGATGGCATTCACAATGCTTGACTGCCCTACAGAGATGGATCTCAGGAGGTCAATAGCCTCTTCACTGAGGGCACAGGGCAGACTGAGGCAGGGCCTGAGGTGCCTGGGGCGAAGGAAATACCCACCCTCCTGGGTAAGCGGGCAACTCAGTGGGGGGCTACTGTGAGGGCAGTGCTGGTACAAGGCAGTGGCGGTAGAACCTGTAGGTGGGGTGGTCCCAGATGGGTCCCCCACCACCAGGGAGCTCCCATCGGAGGAGGAATCAGTCAGTGGTGTCACCTCCTGTCCCTGCCATGGTGTTCCCCTCACCCTCCGTCTCACTGGTCCACTCGGTGTCGGTGGACTCTGCCTCCTGGGTGCCATGGGCTGCAGCTCCCTCACTCGCCAGTGCCCCTGCTCCTTTGACAGATGATGCTAATGTACACATGGACAGGATGACAAAAGGAGAGGGAGAGAGAGAAGGGGAGCACAGGGTTGATCTCAGCACCAACAGCACAGATGGCAGACACATCACTGTCACACACTGAGACTGAGAATGTGCAGTATTGACCACATTGGCATACCATTGGCGAAGTACCACAGCAGGTAGGAACCAAACCCTGCCAGCCACACACCAACTGGGACCAGCTAAGCCCTACCTGACATGGGAGGCCACCTATCTTGCTATCTAATTCATGCTTTACACCCTATTATCCTGAGCTGGACCACGCAGCAATATCTGAACTGGCATATTGGGGCATCCACTGACTTGTACCCTGCACCCAAATCCCATGCCAGCCAACAGAGATGGTAAACATACACATGCACCCATCCAGCTCTGGGTCAGCCACCACCATTATGTGGGCCATCAGGTGGCTCATGTTCCAATGGGCACCCCTCCCTTGTTGGGAGGCCATCCCCAACTGGGCCTCCGCGGTTTTCCGGGCCCAGCGTCTAGGGCCTCCCACCTTTTCCTACAATGGGTGCTCCACCTGTTATAGACCCCGAGGGTCTGCATGTTCTTGGCAATGGCATGCCACAATCCCTTCTTCTGATGGGCACTGACCTGCAGAGTCAGCACAGAAGGCGGTACACCATGAACCTGACAATCCAGCCTCTCACACATATCGCCCACAAAAAGCATTTCCCCTCATCAGGCACACACATGACCTGTACCCCATCATTGATGCTGTCACCAGCCATTCCCCAACCTGACACACTCCCAGCACACACATCTCCATGCAGTCATGATGTGTGCAACGTACCCATGGTGTACTCACCTGTTGGTCTGGAGGCCCATACAACTGGCCATACTGGGGTATGACCCTGTCCACAAGACACTCTAACTCCTCCGTCGTGAAGGTTGGGGCCCTTTCCCCTGTGGCACGAGCCATGGCAGGTTCCAGACACAGGTCACAGCAGCACACGCAGTGGAGATGTCATTCTGTGGAAAGTCAGGAATCAAGTGAAGTGTTAGATAGGAAATGGTGGTCACGTCCGCGGCGTTGAACGCCATCACCACCGGCGTTGATCATCATTGGTTCCCATACTCCATAGAGGGCCATGTTAACCAATGAGGAATTGGACGGTGGTGCGGACCGCCTTCCACCGTGATGCCAACGCCAGCAGTGTGAGGTCACTTCCACCTGTCCCTGAATACAGGACAGGCGGGTGCCATTTTCTATTGCTGGTACACATCTACAGATTAATAAGTGTGTCACTGTGGTCGAATGCACTCAGCTACACAGTTCCAGTGTCCAACATACAAACATGCTCTGTATACACTGCTGTAGTGTGTCCATAGTTCCTGAAGACACTCCTTTTCTACATTTGGGTCAATTAGGTACCAACCACTGTGGAGGGATAGGAGGAGGCAAACACCCGTGTACAGACCCCTTGTGGACTTGGCTGCACTGGAGGACCGGCACATCATACTCACCTGTCGTCTGGACAGGGCCACAATCTCAGAGCTGTGTGCACAATTGTAGCCTGATCTGCTACCTGCTATCCGTAGCACCACAGCAATCCCCCCTCTAGTGCAGATACTCTCAGAGCTTTATTTCCTGGCAACAGGCTCCTTACAGGTGACAGTGGACTTGGCTGCAGGGATGTCACAGCCAATGTTCTCTAATGTGCTTGCAATGGTTTTGTCTGCCTTGCTCAAACACATTTGCAGCTACATTGCATTCCCCCAGGTAGATGACTTACCCACTGTGAAAGCTGGATTCTTTGCAATGGGACATATACCTCATGTTATTGGGGCCATCGATGGGACCAATATTGCCTTAGCTGCCCCCAGGGCCAATGAACAAGTGTACAAGAATCGGAAGAGTTTCCACTCATTCAATGTCCAGATGGTGTGCCTGGCTGTCCAGTACATCTCCCACATCACTGCCAAGTATCCAAGGTCAGTGAATGATGCCTTTGTACTGATGAATAGCAGTGTCCCACAGCTGATGGCACAACTACAGAGGCACATAGTGTGGCTAATAGGTGAGCCTGTGTCCCCACCCAATGTTTGTGAGTGCATGCCTTTAGGATTCATGGCCCATGTCATTGCTCTGGGCCAATGTGTGTCCTTACTTCTTGCAGGTGATTCCGGCTACCCAAACCTGTCCTGACCCCTGTTAGGAATCTGAGAACAGGGCTGAAATAGGTTTAATGATGCCCATGGGCATACCAGGAGGATTGTAGAAAGGACTTTCGGTCTCCTGAAGGCTAGGTTCAGGTAGCTCCATCTGACAGGTGGATCCCTATGCTACTCTCCTCAGAAGGTCTGCAGAATCATTGTTTTGTGCTGCATGTTGCACAATCTGGCCCTCAGACGTCATGTACCCTATCTGGAGGAAGAGGGGGGTGACAATGCAGCTGTGGCAGCAGTGGACACTGGAGACAGCGAGGAGGAGGAAGAGGAGGAGGGTGTGGATAACAGGTTACATTTGACCCAGCAGTACTTCCAATGACACTCAGTTAAGACTGTTAAACTAAGCAAGAATACATTTTAGTGTTGTACTGTTTTACTGCAGCATGATGCCAGTAATTCCCTTTGCATCCCACCTGACTGTCACCTATATCTTCCCTTATTGCAGACGTTGGTGTTTTTCCAACAGTGTACTGCTGTGATGTGTGCAGACTGCTGAGACACATTTTTTGGATGGGTCAAAATGTTACTCGACATTTACACAGGATTATGCAGTTCCTTACAGTTCGTTACATTGTACATTACCTGTAGATGAAGCACTATTACACACGTTGTGTCCAAGGATATATCTTGAAAATTGTTCTACGATGGGAAGTGCAATAGAGTGGGGTGATGGTTGGGAATATTCCAGGGTAGTGGTCCAGTCTGTTTGTAGAACAGGTCCAGTGTCCAAGGGGCCACAGGAAGGAGACTAATGGCAGTTCAAAGTGGACAAGATGACACAGTGGAACACAAGGGGGACATTCAGGAGGGGCTCATTTCCTGGCAGTGGTCTTGGCAACTGTCTCAGGTGTCTGTCTGGGTCACGTTTGTGGGTGGTTCACCTTCTGCAGGGGGAGGGGTGCTATTGGCCTGTGAGTCCAGTGGCAGGGCCTCCTGTCCACTACTTGCAGCAGATGTGGAGGGCTAGTCAGTTGACTTGCTAGCGGAAGGGGCCCGCTGGTGTGATGTGTACTGCCTCATGATGTTGGCCATATCACCCAGCACCCCTGCTATGGAGACCATTGTGGTGCTAAGGGCCTGCAATTCTTTCCTGATCTCCTGGTGTTGTTCCTCCTGCAGCCGCTGGTCATCCGGCATGATGTCTATCACCTGACCCATCTTGGGATTGTTGGTAAGCCCCCAGGACATTAGTGAGTGCCTCCTGGACAGTCAATTCCCTGGGTCTGTCCTCCTCCTGGTGCACAGTTGTCCTCCAACTGTCCTGGGCCCCTGTGACTGTGTCCTCTGAACGGTGTGCCCACTGCCACTGACACCAGGACCCTCATTCTCTTGCCTGTGAGGTGTGGACTGTGGTCCCTGTACAAGTGGGCACACTGCTGATTACATCAAGTAATGATGTCCTGGGGACAGAGGTCTGGGGACATTGCGTGGCTGCTGTGGTGTAGGATTCTGAGGGGGGAGACTCTGTGGTGGAATGGGTGTGGGCTAGGGTATACGAATGACCAGTGGTCCCTGATGGGCCAGAGAGCTCATCAAGATCCAGAACTCCAGAGTTGCTGTCTGTCGGGACAGGGCCACTCACCTGAAAAGCAGGTTGTCTGCAGGGGTGATGGTATGCCCCCGAGCTCTTGGAACACCTCTCAGCACTTCATGGTGAACACAGAAACTCTGGCAGGTGTCCAAAAGGAAAGGGGGAGTGGAAGTGAAAGAGACAAAACACTGCCACGTGTTGCCGGTTGTGGTTCTAAAAATTCTGGACCCATGTAATTTACTTTGCCACAGCAGTACGATTTTAGTATCAAAAGACCGATAATGACTAGTACACTAAGCATGAGCATTTTCGCTCAATTCCAGCAGCGTTTTCACCTCGAAATCGCCATTTTGGTCCTGCACTCGTGGCTCCCATTTTATACACGGCAGCCATTTTTAAAAGTTGCCCTCACATAGGCTTATAATACAGTCAGATTTGATTCCAAGGACACGTACACCTTGATTGACTTTTCTCTGACCTGGGCAAGCTGGAACCATTGCCTCAGGCCAAACCTGTTTGGTCAGTCCCTCTCCCAGTGGCCGAATCAGATAGCATCAAGGCACACCAGGCCATAAAACCCTTATTATCGCTCACACACCCTGCCTAACTTGCTCACACCTGCACCTGCTCTTTTCTTCTTCTTACTTTACGAGGGGGAGGTGCCCGTTTTTATTAGGGGTCCACACTTATCTGATGTAAAATACTAGGCCTTGCCGGGTAATTTATTATGGGTTGGATGACATGAAATATAAGGTTTCATCATGACACTGTTTTTTCCTTTGTAGTGAAAACATGTGAATGACCAACCAAAATGTCAAGAATGTTTGCCTGAAGCTTAAAAAACTGTATATAAGGAAACCTGACTTTGCATTGAAACACAGTCTCCTGAGAACATACAAATCGTGCTGTTGTACTTCTAGGACACTTGTCAATTGGTTGCAGCCAATAAATTCGATCTTTGACTTCACCTAGAAGACTCTGAGTTTCTGTAGTCTGAATCAGGAAAGTACCCGAGGTCTTTGGGTGTACCCTGGCACCGCTGGGTTACCGGATCAGTACCGGTTCTGAAAAACCCAGTACCTCACGGTCCAGCCAGGCAGGCACCCTGTATCTTCAGGGGGCATGTCGTTGTTGACATAGTGATATTATAGTTAGCGCACTCAACTTCCTTGAAACTGAATCTCTCTTTCTGATATGGGCACGGGAACGGTAGAAGAACACTGGAATGCTCCAGCACTTTTCTTGGGTAATAATAATAATTGTTGCCACAATTACTAACACTGCATTACCAAAAACCAAAACTGAGTACCATAACAATAAGTACTGCGATGCTAGGGCTGGTTTCACAGAGATTCACTGTTGCACACTACAATTACAATTAGAACTGTAGTGGCACTTATCATGCACAAGAAAGACAAACAAGGGCATTCATTATATCACGTATAACTTTCATGCATGCATAGGGTTAAACTATAAGGAACAAAAACAATTCAAGAAATACAAATGTCCACTCTCGGTTGAAACAGTTAGGGTAGCACAGTTTGGTTTGGTTTCACTGTGTGTGTGAAAAACCCTTCAAAAGCAAATTCCTCAAACCTGAAACACAAGCATGAATTACACCATTTAAATCCAAGAGTTATGCTATTAGAGAAAGAAAAGTCACGTAAATTTTCTTTTAAAATTGCACTGTCACTTTTTGTAGTACTTGAGCTCAAGCAGATTTCCTGAAGCACATTTAGGCAAGTAACTACAATAATAATGTAGAATGTTCAGAAACGCATTTGACTCTTCAAGATAAGCACTCTGCCAAAATACGAGGTCTGAAATACACCAGGTGTTCTTGGAAAGCGCGGCGCTCAAGGAACAAACTCCCTGGAGAATACTAGTCACTTAGCTGCAGTCTTTTCCGGAGTGCTGGAGGAATGCCTGGTGTCAGCTGGTACAAGAAGGAAAAAAGGAATTGCCTCAAAAGTCCTGAATATAAGGATGACAGCAGGGGCTGGACTGCCAAATCAGATGCTGAGATCAGGAAGCAAAACAAAGCCAAGCAGGGAGGCATGCTTCACTCTGCTATTTATAGCCAGTCAGGAAAGCAGTTGAGTTTCAACATGTAGATGAGTCACCACACCCAATTAGAAGCACATGTCTACACCTGCTCACATTAGCAAACAAGCATTGGTAAAACAAGCATTGATAAAACCAATTGTGTAACACAGCACATTATGTTTACTTAGAAACATGAAAGTTTAACCAAGAACAGAGATATGATTAACCCTAATCCCTGGGGATGCAGACAGATTACGCAGGAGGCACCTTGGGGATTCCTGACACTGTCATCACTGGGTGCATCTTTTGGTGGGGGACTAGTTAGCCATGGCACCACCTCGCTGCTGAGATTGGCTGGGGCACCTGTGGGGGGCTTAAGTGGTGTATTAAGCTACATGTCTGTGACATATTCAGCATCCCTAGCTTCCCCTATATTATTGCTGTAGCCCTGCCACCTTTGTTTGTGATATTGTTAGTTTTCCATGCTGTGCATGCATTGGTGTTGGAAGCACATGAAGGGCTTGAAGGGATGTGCATGCAGTGGGTATGCATGCAGGGTCTTGGCATTTGGGTTAGTTAATTGAGGTGATGCACTGTGTGGGATGAAGCCGAGTGACGGGTTTTAGGGTGAGGGGTGGTGGTAGCATGCAGGTATGGGGGGTATATAGTAAAGTTGACTCACAAGTGTCCAGTCATCTGGCAACTCAAGTAAGTTCCTCAGGATGCAGGATTGCCAAGACTTGCTCCTCCCATGCTGTCAGCTGTGGGGGAGGAGGTGGGGGTCCACTGCCAGTCCTCTGATTGGCGAGCTGTTTCCTTTCTGCTATGGAACACACCTTCCCCTGTAGATAGTTCCACCTCTTCCTGATATCGTCCCTTGTTTGTGGATGCTGTCTCACGGCGTTCACCTTGTCCACGATCCTCCACCATAGCTCCATCTTCCTGGAAATAGATATCTGCTGGATCTGTGCTCTAAACAGCTGTGGCTCTACCTTGACTATTTCCTCAACCATGACCCGCAACTCCACATCAGTGAAACGGGGGTGCCTTTGTGGGAACATGGGAGTTATGTGGTGTGTGTGTTGTGCAGAGGGTGTTGAGTGATGTGGTGGGATGTGGGGTATGAGATACATGATGGATAAATGGGTGGTTGTGGTGTGTGTCTGCCAAGCTACCAGAGGGTGAGCACAGGTAAATTTATGGTGTGTCAGTAACTTACCCTGACTAGGGTTGTGGTTCCTATTTAGACAAGGTGCATACCGCTGCCAACTAGAGACCTAGGCTCATAATTATGAGCTTTTTGCATAGGGCAGCGCAGCAAGTCACCTTGCTGTGCTGTCTTGCGTCAAACGAAACAATAGGACTGCTCTGTATCTATAGCAAACAGTGCATTCCTGTCCTTTCCCACTGCACTGGTGCCATTTTGGCAGCCTAGTGCCAATGCAGGCATCCTTGCGTTGGTGGGAGGATTGTTTTTGTGCAAGAAGGGGTACCGTCCTGCACAAAAACAACCCTGGGAGGCTTTGTCCTCTTTCTATGTGTGCAGCACAGTGTAGGACACATACAAAGAGGATAAAATGAGGAGAAACACTGATATTTCTCCTCGTTACGCCTCCCCTGGCATAAGGTTTTGGCACATCCCCAGGTGTACAAGTTCTTATAAATCTGGAGATGAAAACAAATTCATGGATGTTGCATGAGAACAACCACCACAATGCCCATGGAACACCTCCCATGCTCAGAGGGAACATAGCTATTTGCACTGCTTTGCCTTACTCCATATCTATGAGGCCATCCAAACCCACACAAGGTGGCATTGCGTGGCCTCTTTGATATGGTTTGAAGGTTTGTGCCGCTGTCATGTCACAAAATATGATGCTGAAGCTCATCTGAGGGGCCTACAAATATGCTAGCCAATTTCTAATATTGTAGACTAGGAGGGAGGATAGGACTTTAATTTGCGCTTTGCCTTATAATAACTGGCTGTACTCTCCCATCCCCATCCAAGACCAATCCAAACTAATTTTATCTAATCCTCATTTGCATCTCTTATTTCTCTACTCTCTCTACTTCGCATGTTTGATTTTTCTGATTCTCCCTGATTGGCATTTTTACTTTTTCCTGCAATCATGTCTCTTACTGGAGGGCCTACATCTGCACCTGCAACAGTGGTGTGTAAGCTGGTCCAGCTGGAGGCGTACACTGTGGCCCACCTCAAAAGCTTCTGCAAGGGGTTTGGGATTTCCATAACAAGTTTCACCAAGAAGGTGGAGCTGTAAAATATGCTTAGGGCCTGGTTAGTAGCCCAGGATGCAGCTGTGACCCCTGAGGATGATGATGTGATAATAGATAAAGCAACGTGCAACTAGATTCACTGGAGGATCTGGGACTGCCTGGGGGCCAGGGAGCCAACAGAGTGGAACAGCCCCCCAGGCAGGGAGCAGCATGTCATCTAAAGGCCTGACCCCATAGGAGTTGGAGGACAGCAACGAGGAGAGGAAATTAAAACTGGAACTGGCCAAGCTCAAATTTGAGAAGGAGGGAGCCTTGGAGGTGACAAGGCTGGTCATGAAGGAGGAAAAGAAATGAAAGAGATTGGCAATGGAGGCAGAGGAGAAACAAAGTGGCTTTTGAGGAAAATAAACTACTTCTGGCCATTGAGCTCAGTATGAAAGAGCTGGACATTAAGGGCAGGCAGGCGGGCTGAGTCCCACAGTGATGGTGGAAGCATACCTACATTGTCTGCTTGAGATGAGAGGGTCTACAGCCTATACAATTTGCTGTCCAGTTATGTGATAGGGGATAACATAGACTTGAGGTTCACAGCCTATGAAGTAGCTCTCAGAGTGCACAAGGTTCCTGAAGAGTATTGGGTTAGCTTGTAGGGGTATATGCCCACAGTAGGAAGGGACACACTCCTGACACTAGAAGCAGAGGACCAGACACAGTAGACTCCCATGAAGGCTGTACTCATCAGCAAGTTTCGGTTAACTTCAAAGAAACACCACTAGAGGTTCAGAAAGAGTCATATACTTCCCACACAAACCTTGGTGGACTTTCTTGATTATTCAAGCAAGGCACTGAAGGGCTGGGGGAGGGACAGCAGGGTAGATTACTTTGATTGGCTGTACACCCTGGTTATGAGGGAGCACATGCTTGAAGTTTGCTTTCAAGAGCTGTGCTAGCACCTAGTGTAAGGCAACCTGACTGACCCTACGAAGTTTGCTGAAGAGGCGGTCAGAAGCATTGTCCTCAAAGGCATCTGGAAGGGACTCCCAAAAGGGTAGTCACGGTTTCCTCTGGAAGGGGGACAAAAAAGAAGAACAAGCTCTCAAGACCCCAAAACAGTTCCCAAAACAGACCCCCAGAGAGGGTCCCATACCCAATTTGGCCACCAGAAAAAGAAATTCCTTACCCAGAATCAGTACAAACCCCTCAAGTGCTAAGAGTGTTAGGAGTTTTGTCATGCAAAGGGGGATCCCAAATGCAGTAAGAGGGCACAGTATCACAATGGAGGTCAGACACCTGGGTTGGCGAGTGTAGTGCTTAGGGAGGATTTTGTCACAGTTAGTGAGGGAGCCTAGCGGGGTTACCCTGTTGTCCCTGGGTGACAGAGAGATGGTCTCAAAGACCAATGTACCATCCAATACTACCACGTATAGGCAGTGGGTTACCATTAATGGGCAAGCTGTTGAGGCTTTGACACAGGTGCCAGAATGACTGTGGTAAGGAGTCACCTGGTTCCCCCTATACAGATTTTACCAGGTTGTGGTAGCAGGCAACCTTGAGGGTCACTACCCAGTGGTCCTTGCTTTCTTTGAGTGGGGGAGGGGTCTCAGGTCTTCTACAAGTAGTTGTAAGCCCTGCACTGCCTGTGGACTGTTTGCTAGGGAATGACCTAGAGCACACTACCTGAAAGGAAGTATATCTCAGGCCACACCTGGTAATGTTGGGGGCACTTGAGTGGGCTTGTGCTAACACCAGGTCCAAGAGTACCTGGAAAGAAAGTCAAAAACATCTAGAACCTGGAACAATGGCCCAGACAGCTGCCAAGTCAAGGAGGGGTAAGTGGACCAGAGAACCAAACCCTGAGAGCCTTCCTACTGAGGTGGATTGGGCACCCTGGGGGCCACCCCAGAGCCCAGTGGAGGGGACACTGACTCCCTTGGTGACCTACCAGAGAACGTGCTGTATAACAGGTAGAAGGAGGACCCAGCAGGAGGACTTCTTCAATGTTTAGAGGGAGTGCCTAACCTTGGATGGCATGAGGTGACAGGTCAAAGCCCAGGCATCAGGTGTTGCCTCTGGTAGTCACTGCATTTACTGGGAGGACAACCACCTGTAGTGAGCCTAAGGAACTGATGCATGGGATAGCAAGGACCCTGGTGGTCCCCCAATTCTACAGGTCTTTTGTACTAGTGCTGGCTCATGAAATTCCCATGGCAGGACATCGGTCCACGACAAGTCCTTTGCCATGCTTGCCCCTCTGCTTTACCAAATGAGGAGGTCTTCAGATGCATTCTGTAGAACCTGTGTGACCTGCCAGGCCAGTGGGAGGACAAGACAGAAGGAAAAAGCTCTCCTATCTTCCTTACATGTCAGCACTAAGGGTGGTAAACTCTGCTCCGCTGGCAGAGTTTGCAGAGTTTTGCCTCTCTGTGCTCCTCTTGGAATGCAGAGTTCGGCAAAAAGTCTAAAACTGCCTTGTGGTGAATTTTACCAGCACACACTAGTTAGTTTTACTTTTACTTGCACCCCCAGCTGACCAAATCTTGCACTGATGTCAGTGCCACCCCCCTTTTGTTGGGAAAGTGCACCAAGGGCAGGATTAGATTGGATGCAGGAGTCACTCATCAGCAGAAGGGCAGAATGCATGGACCAAGCTCAAGCAGTACTTTGAGGAGAACCTTCGTCCATGATTGCTAGGCTCACCAATCAGCTGGAAACCAGGCAGGCCCAGGTGTAAGTCCCCAAATCCAGCTGCTATCAGCAGTTGAGGGGCTCCTCTGTGTGAAACACCCAGCACTGAAATGAGCAGACAGAAACATCGTAGTGTGTGACCTGCCAGGGAAATCCTAAAGAAGCGGATCCCTGTCTAAGACTAAGGAACTAACGTGTGAGAAGTGCGCATGCCAGAGGAAGCGAAGGCAGATCCCCTGTGTGTGAGCAGCATGAATGAGAAGGGCAGGACTTGGTAAGAAAGACGGTGTAATGCCTGTTTAAAGAACAAGTCTTGAGAGATAACTCAATGGGTTACGAGCATGCTAGAAACATCTGTCATAAATTCATATTCTTGCAGGGAATAGTCAGCTCTCTGTTTGATCCATCTAAGGTAGTTTACACCAGTACCACTGGCACTGGCGATGGAGCAGATAAAAAAAATAAGCTTACACTTTGTGCAATATCAATCAGTGGTAATAAGTATGTATGGATTTTATATACCAGTTGGTGTGCAGCAACTTGCCCATATGGACCCCTTTGCTGTCTTTGAATACAAGCCTATTGTAGGCATTTGATTTGCACTTTAGCTGTATTTATAAAGTGTGTCATACCCCCGATGAGGCGCCATAGAGCTACAGTGGATGCATAGCAGGCTAAACCATACATTATGGATCATGACTGGAAAGTAGAATGGCATTTCTAGTGAACTTTTCCCAATATGAATCTGAACTGGAGGAACATTGATAGTTGAAAAGAAATGCTGAATTTACAGTGTCTGCTGAGTCTGACAGGGGTGGCTCCTTCGCAAGGGGGGAGGGGCGTCGCCTCCTGGCTAAAAGCCAGCAGCAGGAAAATAAAACAATATTTCAATATTGTTTTATTTTTCTGCTGCTGGATAAGACAGCATGAGAAGGGAGGGCTGGGGATGGGCTTTGGGAGATGGTAGGGGAGTTGAGGAGAGAGCGCACTAAGTGCGCATGTGTTTGGCCGCCCGTCTCAGGCCAGCCAAAGACACATGCGCACTTAGGTTTCTCCAGCCTGCCTGAGTACACAGGCACCAGTCAGTCCGAGCCGCTGGGACACCAGAACAGGAAGGGAGCGATGAGCAAGGCAGCAGGAGATGGTGACAGTGGTGGAAAGTCTTTTTTCAAAAATGTTTTATTATTTGTCCCCCCCCTTGTTGTCGGCCCCTCCTCTTGATATTCGCAGCAGCCACAGCTGGTGGGTGCGTGAATATCTGAGTGGATGCCTGAGTGTCTAAGTGGGTCTGTGAGTAGGTGCGTGAGTGTCTAAGTGGGTCTGTGAGTGGCTGCATGAGGCTCTGAGTGGGTCTGTGAGTGGGTGTGTGGATGCCTGTGTGATTTGTAAGTGGGTGCATAACTGTCTGAGTGAGTGTCTCATTGCATCTGTGAGTAAGTGTGTGGGTGTGTCTGTAGCTGTAGCTATACGATGTAAGCGCTTCTTTGTTTTGTGGAGGTGTCCTCAAATCTCTCAGCATCAAGAACAGGCCACCAAAATAGGCAGCAAATGCACTGGGGGGCCCTTTGTTAAGGTGTCTATCATCCTGGAAAAAGGTGGGAAGACCTTTGCATACTACTAAGGATGACGGTCTGGGGCCACCAAACGGGTGAAGCTTCTAGGTGTTTTGCACATTTACATTCTCATAGCAATTTAAGGAGAGAACAATGGACTCTGCTCTTTCCAGGAGAAAATAACCCACTCATCACAGTCACATACAGATTGCATTCCCATGGATCAGCAATGCATTCACCTCCACAAAGGACTTTAGATCATTTTTCACTATGAAATTGCTCAGTAAACACACTTAGAGGAAAAGAAGGGGGGGGTTCTACGGCTTCCCTCCCCCAGCCAATTTTAGCCCAGGGACCCCATCAACCTGGGCCATGTCTTTATTCAAAAGGGGAGGGGTGGTTCATGCATCCCAACTCCCAAGGCCGATTTTGGCCCCGTGTACCCCATCCCCCGGGGGCTGGCCATGTCTCCTGGGTACACCCAGAGCACCAAACATGTATTGGGATTGCGAAGGAGCCTCAAGGCCCCCACAGTCCCAGTGGGCCCCCTGCCTCCTGTGGGAGCTGGCATTGCTAGTGCACACAGTGAGCTGCTAAACATGCAGCTTTCTGTGTGCAAGAGAAATTGTTAATCTCTGCAGGCAGGGAAAGAGATGAAACCTCCATTTCCAGCGAGTGAGAGCACTTTAACAGTATTTGCCCACTAGAACCAGAGTGTATGCTCTGAATTAGAATGAACTGTCAAAGCTCCTGCCAAGTCAGAGCAAGCAGCTATGTCCTGGAGGTGGGTACCCTGGGACATAGCAGGAACCAACCCTGGGGTTGTGGCGGTCCCCAGGGTGATGTATGATGTGTGGCCCCTCCAATGGTTAATTTAGCCCCAGATAGGTGTGGCTATGGGGTCCACAATGCACCCCATTCATTATCTTATTTCAGCAGTAGGGTGGTGGCAGTCCCTGTATCTGTGGGCATCCATGCTGCCACCCTTAATTTTAATGAATTACCCCAGAGAGGTGGTGGTCTCCAGGGCTGTGGGTCGAGTCACATAGCCCCCCAGCTTTAATTTCATATCTATCCCCATGGAGGTGGCGGCCCCTGGGACTGCAGTGGAAGGCATATGGGCCCCCCATTAAAAATAAATGTTTGCCCTGAGTAAGTGGTGGTCCCTGGGGTGCGTGGGTCTTCCTGCATACTTATTTGACCTTGCCCTTGAGGAGTGATGGTCCCCAGAGCTTTGAAAAGCCCCAGGGGGGGCCTTATGTGCCCCCCACCTTTTTTCACTCCGAATGCCCCTGAGATGTCGCCCACCTGAGTCTTTTTTTTGTTTTTTAAATCGTGGAAAAATCTGCAGATCCATCCATGGATTTTTTGTAGATTTAAAAAAATACTTTCTTAGCCCTGGTGGTGTCCCTTGGGCCCGGGGGACCCCTAGACCAAGGCTAGGGGCTCAGGGTGACCCTACCCTTATCTCTTTTCTTTTTTTAATCCTTTTTTGTGGGACTCGGCGGAAGCCATGTCCTAAAATGGCTGTCAACACTTCACTACATCCCACTATATATATATTACATACTGGTGATTGCCAGTAGCTAGACATTTTCAACCTTTTCTACTCCAATCCTCGATTCCTATTTTTGACCGGTACGCATTTTGCTCTAAAAAGATCTCCGGCAAAGAGCCCCTGTGTGGGGCCCGTCAGGCATTGCAGCACCGGCCTGACGAGGAGCACAGCCCTATGATGAAGCATGTCACCGAAAGGTGAGTGAGGGCTCGTGCTTACAACCTTTTGGTTTCCCTGATGTGCAGAACCGGTAGATACAATTCTCCGCCTTTTGGAACCGTGTGTGCAATTTTTGGGTTTATACAGTATTGGGAGCTTCACACACTGGACCAGGAGTCTATCCTCCGAATATCCCACACTCCGCCCCCCCTGTTGTTATTTATTGATGATTAAGTGTAGCTGCTTGGCTAAGGGGCTCCTTTAAGTGCACTCCGATAAAGTTTATCTGGTGGTCAACATGTCGGACCTACAAGGTCTGAGTTTTGACGACAGTATGGTACAGGCCATACTTCAGACCCCTTCCATCCTGGATGATGAGACTAGTGGTCCCTCTAGCGGTAATAAAGAAGACTGGACAAAGTTGGCATCTTTAAAAAAAGAACTTATAAAGACTCTCCTACATGGTACAATTATGACAGAGTACCTGAGGGCCAATATTTCACCTAATGGCCTCATTGTCACTAATGTCCCAAGGATCTTTTTACAGGATTTACAATTTCGACTTGACTGGTCGCAGATTTCTTGGAAATGCACTTGTGATTGGTTGATCTTGATCATTAACACCTCCAAACGGTTAGCGGATTCTATTACCATCCAAATTACCTTCACGGAAGCAGCCATGAAGACTACAGTACAACTGTCTCAGTTCAAGTCCCGGCTGGCCGAGATTAACTTAGAACTTAATGAGACGAAGGAATATCTCACTAGACAGAAAATTAATAAACTACAGAAGGACATCAAACGTTTCAGTAGAGAGAAGATCTACCCTTATACCAAAGATGACTACCAATGCGAAGGAGCTTCCGAGACCTCAGATGATTCAGACGCCCCGCAACGTCATTCGCGTACATCACAGTATAGCTCTAGCTCGGATGAGTGGAGCGGTGAAGAGAGGCCAAGGCAGAATCGGAACCGTTATACTCCACCAATGCATTTCAATTCTCCATTCCCTTACCAGCAGATCCCACCATGGCAGCCTATGCCTATGCCTTTTTTTCAACCTCAGCCGCAATATAATTTCAATCCTTTTTTAGGAAGAGGCCGGGGCAGAGGCAGAGGCAGAAACAGAAGGCGAGGCAGAAACGTCCACTGGGCACAGGAGGAACCCCAGATGATTACCAGGAGCCGCGGTCTAACGTTACAAAAGAAACCCTTGTCGTGAAACTTTCGAAATCTGTTCTTACACCCCCAGAGATGGCAGTTCTTGAGAAAGGTCTTGGAATTGTACCCACTCCCAAGGAAGATCCTTTCAGACTTAACTGTGAGATGGCAGCATTATTCCGTAAAATCAGATTACACTTTTTCTTTAAAGACAGCCCGACGCCGGATCTAAGAGGAGATACTAATCTAAGGACGCCTTCGACGTTCACTCCCCCTGCTAACAAGGTCCCTTTAAAGGTTCTTACCTTTGAAAAAGCTGTCCGTCACGAAATACAACTTCTTGAGCCTCCTTGCCCATTTCAGAATATCTCCAAAGTGGAGCGGGCCGCTATACATTCCTTGTCTCACAATCCAGACATCACTTTGAAACCTGCAGACAAAGGAGGAGCAATAGTAGTGATGGACACAGTCGATTATAGACAGGAATGTCTTAGGCTACTGAGTGATGAATCGTATTACCATCGGATTCCAAATGACCCGACCCCACGGTTACAACGTAAAATCCGGGGAATGATATTAGAAGCAGAGTCAGCCGGTTGGGTGACTCACCAAGAAGCTGATTTCCTGGATACTAAGAACCCCAGGATTCCTTAATTTTACTGCCTCCCAAAAATTCATAAAGGTATACCTCCACCTGGTCGCCCGATAGTTTCTGGCATTGGTTCCCTTTTGGAACCCCTTTCCAAATTTTGCGATTTTTTTCTACAACCAATTGTACAGAAGACACCAACCTTTTTAAAGGACACTAAAGATACTTTGGTCCTACTAGATGATATCAATGATTCAGGCACCACTGACATATTGATATGTCTAGATGTAGAGGCGCTCTACACCAACATCCCGCAAGACGCAACTCTAGCTGCAGTGGAAGATATACTCTTGGCGGAGACTTGGCCTTATAACACTCCCGTAAGCTTTATTATGCAATGTGCAAGTGTGGCCCTTAAAGAAAACTTTTTTCAATTTGAAAAGCTTCTTTTTCACCAGATACAGGGTACCTCCATGGGAAGCACTTTCGCGCCCAGTCTGGCGTGTCTATATATGTTTGCTTTTGAACAACGCCACATCCTTACTCCTGCCCAACCATTTTTTGCCAACATCAGATTGTGGCGTCGCTATATAGACGACATCCTAGTGATTTGGCAGGGCAACATAGACCAAGCTAGAGCCTTTGTACAATGGGTTAATACTTTGGACACGCATCTGCGCTTCACGTCCACGATCTCTGACAGTGAGGTATCCTTTCTTGATTTACGAGTCACGCTTAAGGATGGGTACCTCCATTCATCCGTGTTCCATAAACCCACGGATAGGAATAGCCTTCTACTCTATAACAGCCACCATCCCAAGGCTTTACGAGAGAACTTACCTTTTGGCCAGTTTCTTAGGATACGCCGTAATTGTTCTGATACTAGTGACTTCCTTACTCAAGCAGATTCGCTGTGCCAAAAACTGTACGAACGCAATTATCCCCCAAAGAATGTTAGACAAGCTAAGAAGTGAGTCAGTAACATCCCCAGGGAAACACTACTGACCAACAACACCCGGTCAAATCAAACCAGACTTACTTGTGTGACTACGTTTACTCTCCTGAGCAATCGGATTAAAGGGGTTGTACGCAGACTCTGGCCAATTCTGACTAGTGCTGGCGAAACACTAGAGTACCCGCTTTTTACATTTAAACGTACCCATAACATCAAAGACCTGCTAGTTCACACGAGACCAACGACGCCCAGACACACAGATGACGTGGGCCCTAGTCAATGGTTGAGAGTCAAAGGACACTACCCCTGTGGTGGTTGCAATGTCTGTACCTTGACTAACTGTATGCAAGAGGTGGATCTAGGTGAACCCAAGACCTGGCAACTTAGATCCCATACCTATTGTCGCACTAGGTATTGCATCTGTATGATTACTTGCCCCTGCAATCTCAGATACATAGGCATGACAACCAGAATGATTAAAATCCGTATTAATGAGCACCGTAGTACTATTAGGTGCAAGAGATCTTCTATGAAATTGACTAATCATTACATTGAGAAATGACACACTCCTGATGACATGAAATAGATTGTGCTAGAGACTATTAGAGATAATAAAGACTGTACCACTAGACTTTTTGAGAAAGAACAACGGTGGGTGTTTAGACTGCAGACCCACATCCTTGGACTCAATGATGACATTCAGTGGGTTAACTTTATTCACTGAGGATTATTATGTATTACTGCAAGCCTTTTTTATGCTTCAACTTTCTCTTAATAGTGAGGGCTCACCTTCCTTACACCGTGATCCGCCTAAACCAAACCATTGTGCCCTTAACTTACTTAACGTACCATCTTGTATCTATTGTTTCGATTTTTGGTGTCATTTTTTGCTCTCTGTAGACTGTCTAGAGTTATATCCTTCTCTATTACAAGAGTTCTGACTACTTGTTCCTCTTTTAAGATGGCCGACACAATATTGCCTTCTTTTATGTGTCCTCCGTAGTCCTTCCTCTATGCCTATTAATGTTCTTTGTCTTTTAAATGCTCATGGGTGAATGCTCTCCCCAGTTCCGGGGAACCACAACGAGCATAGGTTTACAGTCGGCTTTGCAACCTAAGTAAAGTAAGTGAACTGGGATCGGGCGGTTTGTAATTCCTCTATCCTCCTGCCCACGAGCATTGAAGCAAGCGTTAACCTGTCTGTTCACTATAGAGGCCTTTGAGACACGATGCCGTTTTGGAGTCGTTTCCCGCCCCAGCCGGCACTCCTCGCGGGCTGGGTCGGGCAACGCTACGGCGCGCTTCAGGTAGTTGCTTGAGGTGATTTGGAGACGCGCTACCTGCCGCGCTCCACTACCATTGTTGTTTACTGTTTACCACTGCTGGCATTACTTAACAGGCCGTTTTTACTTCTATTTGGACTACACGAGTCCCACTTGTTTTTTCATGGATTAATCTTTATTTTTTATATACCGCTATCATTTCAGTATGTGGGCTTAATCTAATTGTTTATCGACAGAGATAATCTTTGTGTATACTACATTCTATATCAACCCTCATTGAAATCCAGTAGATGATAAACGTTGGTGCATGTGCATATAATCTTTGACAGACAACACCTGTTGTTTGGTGGTTTTCTAATACTATAATTATTGCGTTTTCAGCATGCATTTGTTTATATACTCTGTACCCTCCCTGGCTCAGCTAGGAGAGGATACCAGACCCCAGTAGAGGGCCCTCTGATTAAGACGCGTGTATTTATTGTGTGTGCTAAGGTCAGCGTACATATCTTTTGAAGATTACCCTCTTTTATTCACTTAACACGCAGTTTGAAGTTTGTGTATTTTTTCTATGCATATATAGACCACAGAGGATTTTACGCATCTCGATGTTTGTCCCCCGATGAGGCCCTGCATTTAGTATTTGGAGGGTAAGCATTGAGGAAGTGATATTAACCTGTTGCCTCCTCCCTATGACCATTGTATGTTCATTGCATGGCACCTCTGGGTTTCATCACGAGTGGATGTGGTATTTTTCAAGACAGTGAGTACATGCCACTTCTGTTAAATTTGTCTCTTTTCTTATTTGATGTATGTTTCTTTCTACCTTTTAGGTTCTGCTTCCCCTAGTATGGGCAGCCCAAATGTTTGAAGGATTAGGTACGTCTTAGAGGTCCTGACGAATCGCATAGCGAGAAACATGTTGAACTGTAATGTAGAGTAACACAGGGGATCCTGTGTTCACCTCATTTTATTTTTTCACCACTCTCTAGTATAAGGGTTGGTGACTATAGTTAGCACAATTTTGTTACGTTTTATGGGGAGTGTAGACATTACTTTACTATATCCCTATTCTTTGTTTTTAATCTTGCCAGAGGTACTAACATTTAATTAAAGATACGAACGGTTTGTACCTCTAGACATTTTTAACCTTTTCTAATCCAATCCTCGATTCCTATTTTTGACCGGTACGCATTTTTCTCTAAAAAGATCTCCGGCAAAGAGCCCCTGTGTGGGGCCCGTCAGGCATTGCAGCGCCGGCCTGACGAGGAGCACAGCCCTATTATGAAGCATGTCACCGAAAGGTGAGTGAGGGCTCGTGCTTACAACCTTTTGGTTTCCCTGATGTGCAGAACCGGTAGATACAATTCTCCGCCTTCTGGAACCGTGTGTGCAATTTTTTGGTTTATACAGTTATAGTTAGGACCACGTTTCCATAGGAAAAACATTTTGTGACTTTCCTATATCTTTGGCACCATTTGACAAATCTTCACACAATTCTCCAAGAATTTTGTTTGCAGTGAACCTTGTTGTGCATGGAAAGTTTTGGGGTGATCGGTCAAAGGGGGGGGCCAAGAAAAAGGGGCTCCAAAAAAGGTTGTGTTTCCCATGATTTCCATAGGATTCTTTAGACATGACTACAGGCCGAACCACTGGACAGAATTACACCAAATTTGGCAGAAAGCTAGCTGTTGGTATGCAGATTAAGCTTTTGCTCATTTAGAGTAAACTAATTCCATAGTTTTTAAGAAATGTAGGGAAATTCAAATTTGTATATCTGTGGCTGACAAGTATTTGCGAATAAAGACGAGCTCATGCAGGGAAATGCACAGCTCTGATTGGCTGTCAACACTTCAAACGTGGAGGTGTTGGCAGTCATCCTTGGACATAGCTTGAGCGGAGTCCCTTTTTTTTTTTTTTTATAAAATAAAAGGGACCAGGGTACGGACCCCCTGACCGCTTTGCACTGGTGGGAAAACATTTTTTGAAATTATTTTTTTGCCGCAAGTTTGCGATATTCGTGAATTTGTGGCAAACAATTTTTTTAAAAAGCCCCTGCTTGGTTTTTTTACTGGCCCCTGGGTGGGCCAGGTCCCAGAAGCATTACAAATTTTGTGCTCCAGGGATTGCCATCTCCCCAGGGCTTTTAATTGAATATATACTGGGGCAATGGTCGTCCCTGTGCCCTGGGGACCACCAACTCCTGGGGCTAGTCTCGTAGGACGAAGGCTGTGGGGCCCCCCTTGCGAGCCACTGATGGCCCTGGGGACCGCCACGGCTCCTGCTATGTCACGGGGGTGCCCAGCCCTGGGACATAGCTGTTTGCTGTGACTTTGTTGCAGCACTTCAGCAGCAGCCAAGCCACAACAAACACTTTAGGTTTTGACAGCAGGACCTGTAAAACATGCAGGGGACAGAGATGTAATGCTTCAGCAAGCACAGAGCTGCTGTCAAAGCAGCTCCATGCTTGCTGAAGCGTTGGCACTACGGTGGAAGCCTTAAGGCTTCCCTCGCAGTGTCATGTAGCCGATAAAGGGAGTTTTATTTTATTTATTTTTTAATTTAAAAAAAGAATAATTAAAAATATATGTAGGGATAATAGGGGAGCCCTTAAGGCTTCCCCCATAGTGCCAGATCGCCTGTAAAGTGCTTTTGATGTATTTTTTTATTTTAACTAAATCAGCTCCCAACGGGCTAGAAATAAAAAAGCCCTCATAGCTCAGTGTGAAAGTCACATTTTTTTATTTTGAATTGGAAACAAATAACTTTCTCTCCATCTCATTTTCGTTCTCTCTCCTTCTTTAAATCAATTCTCCCACTCACACACCCACTTACACACCCACTCACACACCCACTCAGATGGTCACACACACACTCAGACACGCACGTAACCACTCACAGACCCACTCACACCCTCATGCACTCACTCACAGACCCAGTCAGACACTCATGCACCCACTCAGACCATCACACACCCACTGACACCCCAATGCACCCACTCACAGACTTGCGCACATACTGATGCACCCACTAAAACACTGATGTACACACTCTGTAACCGAAACAGACACTTTGACAACTACTTTTACCCCCAGTCACAGGCCCTCATTTGGACCTCTGCGGTCTTTTCCATAGACCGCCGAGGTACTGCTGTGCTGAAGACCGCCAGTGCAGGCGGTTTTCCGCAGAGCTTATCATGACTGCTGGCAGCCCTCCGCCTTTTTCTGGACAGAGAGTTGCCAGCAGCCACACTGGCAGTCGGCGGTGAAGTGGAGGCTGCTCCACCTCCACCGCCATATCATCAGAATACGGCCCACCAAATCACGTTCAGTGTGGCGGTGTTCTGGTGACGGGGAGCTGGCTGCGGAGCAGCCCCCATGGATCCCGGTCCCTTCTGGAGGATCACCGGACCAGGTAAGGTCATCATCCGTTAGGGGAGGGGATGGGGGGTTGTTGTGTGTTGTGTGCGTGCATGGGGGTGTGCATGGGCGTGTATAGAGGGGCTGTTTAAGTGCGTGTATGCATGCGGGGAGCATGTTGTGTGTATGGGAAATGTGTGTGTTTATGTCTGTGTACATGTGAGCATGTATGTGTGCGTGTATGTGTAGTAGTGGGAGTGTGCGTGTAGGGTGTGTGTGTGTCAATGTTTTAGGGGTGTGGGGAGGGGGGTCCTACTACCTTTGGGGGGTGGTAGGGAGGTCGTGGGTTTGGGGGAGGACTCTAAGGAGGGGTGGGGGGTGGGGGAGACCCCTATCAGTGCCAGGGAACAAATTCCCTGGCACTATTAGTGCCTACCGCCATGGATTGTGTGGTGGTACAGAACCCTACGAAATCCATGGCGGTATGTGGGGTCGTTACCACCCTGGCGGTCGGAGTGGAGAAGTGGCAGTTTGGCATGGGGGTCACCGCCATGCTTGTAATTTCATTTTTTTTACCGCCGGCCTGTTTGCGGTATTACTGCCACTTCTCCACCAACCGCCAGGGTTGTAATGAGGGCCACAGTCTCTTACACCTATTTTCACACCTGCAGAGGCCCCGGCAAACTTCCACCATGCATGTGCAAAGGACTGCGCACAACATTGGGTTGGATGGTTGGGATTCGGCCGCAGGGACTGACTGCAGGCCAGCCCTTACGGGCAACCCCTACTGCACACAGGAGAAGACAGTGCACGATGCAAGGCTGGGTGCTTATAGGAGGTTAGCCTCAGGGCCGGGTCGCATGCTGTGCGTGGAAGTGGTTGGATTCACTTTTAGCAATTAAAATTACTATAGGTGCAAAAAACATCAAAATTCAATGAAAAAAACAAAGGTTACAGGGACGTTATAGTTAGGTTCCAAATTTACTTGTACAAAAACATACAAATTCAACAGTTATAATTAGAGTTCTTTCAAGTAACTAAGACTTACTCCCTAAGGTAACTATAACTCACACCTTCACCATGCACAGCTAATTACTACACATATTATTTCATTGATTACATATTCCATGCCATCTTTCATACTCTCACCGCAACATTTGCAATAAACTTATTGGTGAGACAAAACTGTGCATGGTGAGGGCGCAAGTTATAGTTACCGCAGGACGCAAGTTTTAGTTACATTCATTGTCACACATATTCGTCCTTACTGTCACTCATTCTCACTCATTCTGACTCACTCCTTCATTGACTCATTCTCACTTTAACTCACACACATAGTCACACAGACATGCCCAAAGTGCTGGAATTCCACCAGCTCTGAACAGTATCTCTGACGACTGGTGCAGGCACCTTCATGCACTTGAGTTAGCAATCAGTGTCACTACCTGCGTCAGTTTGTTGCTGGACCCAAAACAGGTCTGCATTATCTCTTAATTCAATAAAAATGGACCACAATACAAGAGAGAGTGTAGTGTAGCTGTGGAACACAAAAAGGGGAGCTGCCACACATTCAGAGACACCCATCCATCAAACCAATCCATCCACTCATTCATCTATCCTTTCACTTATCAACCCCTTTAGATCCATCCATCAAACCATCCTTTCAATCATCTATCCATGCTTTAGCTCATCCATGTACCCTTTTGCTCAATCTATCCTTCCTCTCACTCCATCCTTCCACCCATCCTCCTCTCTTTGGCTCATTCATCTATCCACCCTTGCACTCAGCCATCCACTCCTACACCCATCCTTCCACCCATTGCCCCATCCATCATCCACCCTCCCTTACACACACACATCCCATCTCACCTTCACTCTTGCATTCTTACATCCACCTTTTCACTCATTCATCTATGTATTTATCCATCCACCATTTCATCCATCCACCAGCCACTTTTTCCTTCCCTTATTCACCTTCCCAAGTTCATTATGAGCCTTTGTTTGTCAAGCAGCATGAAGAGGTGGCCCATCAAGAGCCCCCACAACCGTCTGTAGCTGTTAAAGCAGTGAGTGGGATGGGATGGTGGGGGGAGGATGATGATGTCCCTGATGCAGAAGCTTAACTGCATAGTTACTTCTTAGTCCACTAGTATTGTTGTCTAGAGCTGGTTCCTTTCTTGGACCTCTACAGAGTCGTGATAAGGAGCACTCTGTTGTGCTCAGTTCTATAATCTTTTTTCAAAGTGAAATCAAATGCAGTACTGAACACTCATTACTGCCAAGAGAGCAGGCCCCTGCACTACTCCGTCAACCTGCCCCTCTGTGATGATCAGCAAATTGCTACCGCCCACTTCCTCCTTGCTCTCCTGGCCTGCTGCACCCCCAGTCATTTAAGCGAATGGATTGATAGAGGAGACATTTACATGTTCAAGTGAGTGGGACTGATGCTAACAATGTGTGATACTCAGCAGTTAACCAGCTTGGAATTGATAAAATAGGGTGAGCGGCAGTGCTAGCCATCTACCTAGTTTGACTGTGCATATCCCCTCAGAGTTAGCACTCACTGGCCACTGTTTCCACAGATAGCACAACCATGGTAAGTGTATGCTTGTACACATTCTTGCAGCATAGCAAGCTTACTAGCTGCGTAGATGCATGATCAATATGAACCTTGCCCACATGAATGCGCCATGTGCATGTAAGATAACACAACAAGACAGATTGCTATGGTGTAATGTGTGTAAGGCTGACAGCAGAATCACATTGAATAAATCAACAAACACACCTCACTTTCACAGGAGCCATGGCTCGAGTAGTGGCCAAAGGGACTGCTTAGCACCCTGGTGTCTTGGGACAATGTTGGTGCAATGTGCACAATAGTGCGGTAAATACATGAAAAAAAAACATTAAGCACATCCTTCATGGAAAGAAGTGCTAATCTCCAACATTGATGTGTATCTTACCTCAACTTATTCACACTGGCAGGACAGGCCAGCAAACTGTGTAACGGTGTTGCAATGTGTGGTATGATACAAACGAACACACTTGTCACACAGTGGGATGTGAACAATACACAGATACTGCCATCTGAGGAGCAGGTACAGTACCATTTCCGCTCAATACATACAAGGCACATACGTACTACACATCAATATTGAGATAAAAGTGAATGAGGATAAATACTGTATGTCAGCCAGTATGTCTCAACATCTAGCATTGATCAACATTGACATATATCCATTTTATTGCAGAGGGAGAAACAACTCCTCCTGACCAGCTGCTAATTACATCCTACCCCCTTATGGACGAAGACACATGTCAGAAAATCCTGGATACATTGTCTCCCCTGCTACAGGTATGGTAGGGGTTGACAACATCATCAGGTCTCCAGAGGAACCACCAACAAATGAACCTACCCCAACAGCAAGTCCTAGCCTTGCTCTGGACTCCAAGGACTCACAGGTTGTATTTCAATACCAAGCAGTAGGAGTCCAGTGGCAGATGTTTGATGAGGTGCAAGCAGGGATGGAGACTATTATAGGTACCCTAGAGGGAGTCCATAGGTTGATCAGTCTGAATATAGACATTTCTGATGCAATCAGATACACATATACTCTCCTCCACTGATTGGAACAGTCCCTGGCTGACATTGCTGGTGTCATGATGCGGGGGCAACAACAGCCCTGCCAATGTGGAACCAATGACGTTGCCATCAAGCAAGGGGCTGTATGCACCATATTTTTATCTATGGAGTAGAACCATGACTCCTATATTACAACAATGGGTGCCTTTCACTATGACGTTGTTGCTGTGCTGACAAGCCAGCAGGCCCTTCTCTGCACTATTCTGCCTTCCTTGTTGGCACAGGCATATGCTGCTCTGGCTAGGGGAGCCACATCTTCAGCCCCTGATGTGTGTTTGCCTCAGATGCCTTCAGCACAAAAACCGCCACCCTCAGGGGGGACACAGCATACATCAGAGGACGAACATGTGGATTTTCCCACTTTCAAGCACAGAACTTCCCAGTAACATTTGTCTGTGGTCCTTGGCCAGTTTCCCATTGTACCTGGGTTGAGTGACATGCTATCACCCTTTTCATCTGACACTGTCTACTTTGTGTTTGTCCGCCTGTTGCTCTCATCCATTTGTGGGCTGACAATGTGGCCTCCCTTCTCTAATCGCAATTTGATCTCCTCCTTACTGGAATACTCATCTCCGCCATGTCATATGACACGTATTCCCCGTGGCCTCTGTATGGATATCCTTTATCTACAACAATGTTGTGGTTGTTGCTGCAACGACTGCTACTATGATCCTTCCTAATTACACACATGTAAATAAATGCATTATCTTTAACCTGCGAGTAGTATGTCTGTTGCTGATTGAACTAAGTAGACCATGGTGAATTTGTTGACCTTAAAGACACTACCTACTAACCAAAGGAAATTGTGTGTCATAGAGCCATGGAAAAATCGACACAGGCCAAGGAGAATAGGTAATGAGAACCCTATGTGCATCTAAGCTAGCAAGTAGTTACCTTAGGTCACAAGGATGAAGAGCCACAATTAGCAATCAGGCAATGGTAGTGGTGAATTAAGTTTCCTTCAAAGTGGGGGTGCTTCCATAGATACTAGCCAGCAAACAACATTGATATAACAATAAAATGGTGCAAGGGTGAGTGTGTAAGTTACTTGCATAAGTGTGTGATCCAACACATCCTTTACTTGTGACAATGGGTTGACATAATCACCCATACATTACATGTACATTAACTTACATTCACAGTACAACAGTAGGCGATTACCTGTTTTGGGCTGTGTCCAATCACAGGAAGAGTGCCACTTACAGTGCACAATCATGTTTGAAGATCTCTTAAGTGACTCCATTGCAAATTTGACAGGATCTTCTCCATATGTGTTTCTCAAAGTTACATATTTATACAAGCACAGCTTGGAAGTCCTGCAACATGTGCTTAACACAACCTAAGCATATATGACAACTCCTACACAGTAAATCATTAAGCAGTTGTGAAAATAGAAAACATTGTTTATTATTAGTGTTAAAAAACTATTAAAATTAACAACTAACTACACTACTCTAACTAATTTATCCTACTTAAACTGTGACCTATGCTAACTAACCTACACTACCTCAACTTAACTCCATCTGAACCCACCTAATGTTAACTTACACTACTCTACACATATATCACAACAGACATGTTAAACATCAACCCCCTTAATACACATATTCACACAATGAAAACATAAACAAAACCTATATGCAAACTAGCTAAACTTTAAAAACAAAGCAAACATATTTGTTGTATATTTTACTTTTTTTTTAATAAACATATCCTAAACATCAACCCCCACACACTTAAAATCTTTGCCCCATGTCTCCACCTAACAACTCACTAATAAACTATTTAACTTACTAATTCTAAACTAACCTATTCCTATGCTACAACCAATCCTAACCTATGCTAAAATACTAATATATAAAACAAAGATATTAAAAACAGGGCAAAGGCTAAATGTCTGAGGGAGGGCTAAGTCTGTAAGCTAATCCTGTCCAACTACTGCTACAATGTCTGCATCATCTGCTGCATTGTAGCTCGTTGACCCCCATTCCAGCCATCATTTGTTTAAGGTCTGCAGGGTCTTTCAGAGCCTGTGTTTCAAAATCAGATCTCTGTCCCAGAGCCGTGGTCACGGACTGTGCTGCTTTTGCTCGCTGAACTGTTGAGGGTCCTGGAACTGTCACTGCTCTGCCACCATTGTGCACATCCACATCCTGGCAGGTGCTTCCCCTAGCCTGTTCTTGTTGGCCTTGAGGTCCAAAATTCCAGGTTCCAGACGCCTTCCCTTCCATCTATAACCATCTCATGCACCTGTGGGCACAGGCTACGTGCCTGAAGAGGAGGTATCTTTCCAAACTGACTGTGAAGGCCTTATCCTGATTGGCAATCATGTTGTCTGATGGAGAGAAAGGAAATATGTTTTACAGTTGAACTTGTACATGTTGTCATCAATAATAGGCTTCATGTCTTTTAGAACATAACACGTGGCATGTCTAGCTAAAACAACATTAAGTGAACAAAAAATGACCAATCTTCATAAGAAACATATATTTCTCCTAATATAACAATGTGAAAGTGTCAGCAAAAATAAACGTTTAGCCATGATAATACTGAGACTGATTAGGAACTATGATGTGGTGCACACATGGTGTTTGTTATGCAGCATGCAACAGGGTGTATGTTATGTTCAATAATCTTTGCGAAATTAGTAATGTCTAACAAGTACAGTTATTGTGCTTCAGCATTGGTTAACTGATATGGCAAATGCACAAGGCCATACACATTGCAGCATAGGCTGACTCTGTGCCAGGTAGTTAAACATTGATGTAGGGTGGCTAACTACCTACCATCAAACAGTCCTGATGGACACTAATCCAATACTGTCATTAAAGCTATTGACAGTGTTGTTATGTTCTTCCTTCAGCAAAAGCGAATCCACTTTTCCTTGTACCCACGTTGGTTGCAGCGGCGTCCTCACTTCCGGTGGCTCTTGCCGAGGCTGTTCTTAGAACTAGCTTCTTCAGGTTTAACTGCCACTCAAGATGGTTGCTGCAAATCTTTGTGAGGTCAGTGCTCTAGTGTTTCTAGCTTAGTCTTGTGATGAAGCTTCCCTCTAGCTGTTTCTCTCTGGGAGCTGTGCACTTCAACTGTCATCCTGAGGAGAATGAGCAGTGTTCCTGAGTCGCTTCATTTCATAGAGAATTCCTCCAGTTATAAGTAATAAATTTTTTTTCTTCTTACAGTGCGCATACCAACTACTTTTTCCCTTGTAGAGAAGCTGAATTTCTTCCTTCTTCCAACAACTGGCTATCAGCTTTCTGATGAGAATTTGTTTTGGCTTGACAGAACTTCAAGCAACTGTGATAAGGAATGATTTCCAGACTTGCCAATATATATATATGTACATATATATTTAAAAACTCTTCGCCTTGCAGACTTGCCAGTCTTAGAGGCAAACTTCAGTGCTCAGACTAATTCCTAGAGACTGTGATTGTGAAAACTGAACCTTGAGAAGGAGTTTTCGTTTCCTGTAAAAGACATTAGTGGATTGTATATTTGTGGACCTTTGAACTGTTCTCCAGAGAACCTTGGATACCTCTGACTCCTTGAGAAAAGAAGTTATTAAGATAACATTGTTCTCTTAGAGAGAGAGGCTAGCCTCTCAAAAGATCCAGGTTAGGAGAACAATAGAATTGGGTGAATGTGAATGGCTGAACAGTTGAATGCACAATAGGAATGTACTTATCTATGCTGTTATCACCCGACTGCAGGTCCTTCCTTTAAAGAAATCCCAATGAGAAGAAAGTTGCAGGTTACAGAAGCACACACTGAATATCCTATCTTCAAGTGGGAAACACAGGCTGGAACTGGATCTGGAGGCCGTCTCTCTTTTATTCTATTCCCATTCCCCTTTCCTCCTAGTGGATGTAGGGCTCAGATAATCAGTAAATTCTGAGCATGCATCTGTTGGAGGGAGTTGGGTACAAGGCATCTGCTCTTGAGGAAGTTTGAGTTAATTGGTAACCTCCTGACAGACTGAAGTGCTTAAAAGATACTTGATTCCACCCAAGCAGAATGGTTGAAGGTTTAGATTTTAATGCCTTAGCGGCACTTATGGACACAATGCAAAAAAAGTTAACCCTTGCCCTAGATGAAAACAAACACTTGAGAGAGGGAATAAAAAGATCCCATGTTGAGACCCAACAGCTCATGGACAAATTAAATAACTTCAATTCTGGGAATACCGCTGGGATTAGTTGGGTTTCAGGTAAAACCTTACCTATCTCTACCTCAGAAATATCCACAGAAGTCATTCATTCCATCTCCCCTATCATTCCCCTGGCCCCACCTGAACGTTTTAGTGGAGAACCTTACAAGGCACAGATATTTTTAATCCAGTCCTCTTTACACTTCCTTTGTCGATCCGTTATTTTTGGAGAGGATCAGTCAAAAACAATGTTCATTTTGTCTTATTTGAGTGGAGGTGCGCCTTCATGGTCCATGTCTTTGGTTTCATGAAATGACCCTATATTATATGATTTAGAAGTTTTCAAAACCAAATTCCTTCAAATGTTTGATTGCAGAACAATTTCCCAAGCCACAGATAATGAATTACTAGACTTAAAACAAGGAAATAGGGATTTAATCTCTTTTCTGGGCCAATTCAACAAATTAATTGTGGAGTCTGGTTGGCCCGAGAGCAAAAGGGCTGTGGTTTTTTAATGAGGTTTACGTGAAGAACTAAAAGATGCGCTAGCCCAGATTCTAGATCGACTTACTGATGTGTCAGAATGAATCGATATAGTCTTACAGATTGCTCCTTTGGAAGTTTGATTTATTGGGTAATCTCCTGTCAAATATTGACTCATAGAAATAGGAGGAACTCTGTTACATAGTTCATGTGACAAATTTCAAGCAATAACATAGGACCCTGGGAGATCATAGTGTCTGTCCATATATGTTTGCAAGGATTATTTTCTTGTTGCACATCACCTAAAACCATATCCATGTAATGAGTGTGTGCATGCATGCTGTAGACCTCACATTTATAATTAACTTGTGCTGTATCTTGCAGGTATTTTCCAACTATGAATCAAGGGTGACAGGTTTGGTGGGAGCCAGTAGGGGTAACACCACCAATAGGTGAACTGTGTAGTGGGCTGTATGCTGAGAACACAGTGCAAACGTGCATGTGATCTTGCTTTGAAAAAAAAACATTGCAAAGGTATGATCATGTCTAATATAGACATTAGGTATATGAGGCCATTTGGGATGCCTTTAACTGCATTACCATGTGTAGACTGGTGACACGTCCCACATCTACCCATAGCTATTCTGCCTACACTGAGGTAGGAATTCTTAGGTTCTGTCAGAACCTGCAAGACGAAATGTCCATAAATTGCCATGAGAACAACTACACTAGCAGTGTGCATAGATAAGCAGACTGAAGATGAACCACTCAAAGTCATGTTCTAATAGAGTTTCTATTGTGCATCGTTAAAACCACAATGGCATCTTGGAAAATGTTCCTCTGTTACACCATCTCACTGATATGTGGTACTCTGAGGGATGCTCAGGCACCCATGAGTCTGGATTACAGTTGCCTTACATACTGGCAAATTTTGCTTAAGTGGTGAACCAAAATAAAAGTCTACTATGGACAATGGACTAATACACTCAAAACAGTACAGAGGGATATGCCATTTGGCCACTGAGATTGCTCTAATAAATGAAAGATTTTAACTTTGCCCCTTCAGAATAACATATGCAGCATCTATCTTAGGAAGGAATGCTGCTTTGTGATGACTAGCCTGCTCACAAGGTCACACATGTTTATGTGATTCCTAAATTTGACTAGAGGCCTAGCTATTGGTACATGTATGGGTTCCAAACCCTTTTGGTTTTTGAATGGCATGAATGTCTGCTCATGCCTTTAATCATTCACACTGTACCAATTGTGGTAGTGATGAGAAACATATTCTGCATGTATGGGCATAGTATGATGTGAACACACAATAGTAGGACTATTACATTTGAAAAGATGTTGACTGTGTATAGTTTCACATATACATACATATATTCATGGCAGCAACAGCCAATGCATTTCGTCCTTTAACATAAGACTTCTTCAGGGTGTGTTGGCTGTTGATGCTGTGAAAATATGTAATGTTGGAAAAGAGAAAAGAATAAAAAGAAGATTTGTATAATATCACATCAAGGAATTAGACATTGAAATATTATTGGTGGTGGTGCACTACCGTTGTTCCAAAAAGGCATATATAGTGGCTTAGTCTGTCTTGACATGGGTGACTTGCAGGTTTGCATTGCACATATGCCATGGTGTGTGGTGCAAGTATGAGGCACACCCCTCCTATGTATGCACTGTCTCAGTCACCTAACACAGAGATGTTTTTTTTTTGTTATACATTATTTACTAATATTAGGTCAGTCATGTACTTCAGATGTACTTATCAACCAGTAGGCTATTCCCATAACTCCCATTCTGGAAGTGCTCATTGATGATAGAGTGTATGAAGATGCCAACATCATGACTACTCCCAGGGTACCTGGCCAGTACATTGATGAACATCTCCAAATGGTCCACAATTGCCTATACGTTGATAGAGTATGTGTGCTTCCTATCGTGGTACAGGTGTTATGTGGCAGCAGGAGGCACTAGTTGCACATGTGTGCAATTCATAGCCCCCAAAACATGTGGAAAGCCAGCTATGGCACAAAAGCCTTGCTTGGGGTCCAGTTGTTGTTGCCTTGTCTTGGGGAACATGAGGTACTGGGGTGTAAGGCTGATGATGGCATCCAGGAAGGAGGGTGGGAAGGCAGAAAATGAGGGCTGGCAGATTCCTGCCACTCTGGCTGTGGTGGTCTGGAATGACCCAGATGCCGGCATGTGGAGGACTGCCATCAGCTTGACCTGCACAGGGCTGTTGGTAGACCTCTGAGATGTTGCCTGTAGCCTTTGTACAATTTGATTTAGAAGTTGTATGATGGACACCCTCCTGAGTCTGTAGTAGGTGATGACTTTCTCCCTGAGGTCAATGTGGGTAGTCCTCTGGTGGTACACACATTCACTTATCCTGCACTGCCTACATGGTGGTGTTGGAGGTGGTGGTGATGGGGTGATGGGGGTTGTTTTGGTCTCCTTACTACTCCTAGTTGAAGTATTAGCACTTCCATGGCCTAGTTGAGCTTGCTTACGTGCTTCGAGTATGTTCTGGTTATATGCCAGTGTCATTGCGTCATTTTGTACAGCTGAGTTGCTGATGCGGAGAAATTTTGATGCATTTAAGGCTCTGTGCTCCACTTGGCAACAATGTGTCACTTTTTCCTAAACTCATAAATATCACTGTGTCAGCTTTATGTTAGGAATTACGGTGAAATGACTACCTCGCATATATCAAGAACTGTGTGGAGCAGCCGGTTCAGGAGTAGGTATATTCCAACACAAGCCTGGGCATTGTCCTAAATTGAGTTCTGACTGCGCTGCTGGAGTGTCAAAAATATAGACGCAATAGGGGTGCAAGCTCTTTGTAAATATGCCCACTAGTTTCCATTGAAAAAGCACTTTTTGTTTTGCTAATAACTGTGGCGCTATTTGAGGAATGTTTATGAAATTTTCAAAACTAATTTTCTGCTCACTTCAATCGCTGTCTGGAGAGTTTTGGAGTGATTCATCAAGTGGAGGCCAAGAAAAAGGGTGGTCCCAAAACTTGTTTTCCCCATGCAATTTCCCACATTGATTTTAGACATGACTACTGTCCGAACCGCAGGATGGAATTTCACCAATTATGGTAGGAAGCTCGATCTTGGTCTAGAAAGATCTATTTTATTAATTTGCTGCATATCAATGCAGTACTTTTGGAGTTATTAAAGGAAAAAAGATTTATGTATGTCTACAGATGGGCCAACAGCAATGCCGTGATTGGCTTGCTGCCACCTGTCAGGAGAGTTGCGACCACCATTTTCTCTATCGCCACTCGGTCCAGAGGGTAGTAAATAAAGATGAATTAGGATGGAAGGGGTCAGGATAGAGGTATCCTGACCCCATAGGATCAATGGAGGGGTTTGTGAGGTAACCCTCATGGGAAGAAATTGCCCAAAAACATTTTTTGGGAACTCAAGGCGGCCCTACCAGTGTGAATCTGGGATGCATCAGTGGATGCAGATTACAATTTTTTTAAAAAATACACCTACTCACAGATCCACTTACACACTCACACACATACATTCACGCACACTCTCACTCACTCACAAATCCACAAAACTACTACCATACCAAGTTGCATTCCCACTCACAGACCAACACAGTCACTCATACTCTCACTTGCTCACACACCCACTCACAGGCTCACAACACCACTACCATACCCGGTTAAAGACCCACAGAGCTACTCATACACACAGTCACACACCCACTTACACACCAACACTACCACACACTCCCAGTCACACAACCACACAGCCACTTGCAGACCCGCTTCGACCATGCACAATGTGGGGTTGGCTGCAACGTGGTTTTGTCGTCAGGCCCTGCAGCCAAATTCCTGCCACATATGTCCAAAGGCTGTACAATGCAGCGGTTGGACTATTGCATGGTAATTAAATGTTACTTTACATTTAAAACTCTAGAAATTCACAAAAAAACAAATGTTACAGGGACATTATAGTTAGGAAATTGAATGTTAACAAATCCTAAAAATTCACAAAAAAAACAAAAGTTACAGGGACATGTTAGTTAGGTTCAGATTTTACACACACAAAACCTAAGCAGTTATAATTATACTTATCTCAAGAAACTATAACTCGTGCCCTAAGAGAAAATTAACTCTTGTCCTTGCCACATATTACGTCAGTCCTGACATCTTCTGTGACATAACTGATACTCTCACTGCAACATTTGCAATAAACTTATTGATGAGAAAATGGTGCATGGCGGGGGCACGAGTTATAGCTATCTTTTGCCATGAGTTATAAAGTTATTAAGGGATACATTTTGAAATTATCCCTAGGGAGTTAATCTTTTGCAAACTTGAAAGAAATAACCTATTACCACTTAAATAAAGTGGAATACGTTATTAACAATGACCCAAAACTCAGTGATGCGCTGACCATAAAAACCCACAAATTTCTGATAAAAACGTCATGGCTTATTGCCATATTTGGTATACACAGCCATCATCCTATCACAACACCACTTCCAAGCCCCATGTATCGTACTCTTCCATCAACTGCATACAATATATAAGCATGTTTTATACAACTTAGAAGTTTGCAAATGCACTATTTATTTATATATATGGGCATAACATTAACATTTACATATTCTGATTGATATTTTGGAGCTATAATATTTTCTTACATTTTTACAGTACCTTTTACTTAATTTACACTGCCTACTTTATGTTACTTCAGTCTATAAGAGTTGACTTTATGACAGTGCACTTTATGCAATTTACAGTATACCAGGCCACTTTACAGTAAATCACTGTATGTTACTCCAATCTATTCCACCCATCTCCACTGTACGCCACTCCAGTGTACACAACTACAATCTATGGTATTATGTTGTTCAGTACTGTATCATATCACACTTTTGTGTGTGCCACTTTACTCGACAACCATATGCTATACTGCTCCCAACTGTATGCCATTCCACTGTACACAACTCTAATGTACGCTATTCTGCTATATGTTACTCCAGTATGCCCTACTTCAAGGTACACCACTGAATAGTATGAACCAGTTGCTACTGAATCATGATGACTTTCTGTTCTTAGAGCTGCAGGGTTGCCTTTAATTTCACAAAAATCAAAACCTTGTGTCCTCAAAACAAATTATAACATGCACACAAATAGCATTTAGAAGGCCCTGAGTTTCTAAAATTAATTATGGTCAAGTTATTTAGGGCTGTATGTACAAGGCCAGTGGCGCAGGGCGGTGCAGCAATTGCCTTGCTGTGCCACCATGAACAACCATGAAAGAGCAGAAATGTGTTGTATCTACATGATACGATGCATTTCTGTCCTCTTCCCCTGCCCTGTGTACAAATTGCTACCATGCACCAACACAGACACCCTTGCACCATGGTGCAAGCATGTCTGCATTGTGGGGATGATTGTTTTTGTACCAGAAGGAACACCTTCCGGCACAGAAACAGAATGCTGCACTCATAGAGTTAAAAACAGGGAGATATAAAGATATTTCTCCTTATTGCGTCACTCTTATACCACTCCTGGGGTGGTGTAAGCTTTTGACGTATTCCCAGGTTTACAAAACCTTGAAAATATGGGAATGCATCAAAATCCACGCTTGTTGCATTGGAACACCCAAGCAAAACACACATGGAAAGCAGGTGCAGAATGCTAAAACAGGTCGGGCTGGGAAAAAATAGGCCTGGACACCAAATAAAAATTTGCCTTCATTAGCAAGTCAGTAAACTAGAAAAGTGTCCCCCATTTGTAAATCAAGTCAGTTTTGTACTTATAAAGACATGCTTTATATGTGTTTTGTAAGGTATGAGAGATCCTATGCATTTTAGGCCCATATTTATACTTTTTTAGCACTGCATTTGACGCAAAAGCGGCGCAAAAAAATTATAAATATGGGCCTTAGTTTGCTGCAGGCTATGTTTGTGATAATATCAAGGAAATCAACAGTAACAATCAGACCATCTCCCCATAAAACAGGCTCACAAACTGATTAAAAAGAAGAAAAAAACTGCCCATTACCTGACCTACCACACCAGCCCATTGGACAAGGCCTGATAGCGCTATGCAGGAGAAATGACACATCGCCACTTCTGCATGGATCAAAACCAGTGCAAAGACCCGAAATGCACCGCTTCCACAGCAGCGAAGTTTGAAAACTTCATAATGATCCTTTTTCCAAGTTTTTCCTCATATTGAAAACATATTTTTTATTCTCTTTAATTGAATCTCGCAGGTCTCAAAAGGTCCGTCAGTGAGGCCAGACTTAATGAAGTAAAATGTTTGACAGGTCGGCACTCTCAAGTGGTAACTGCTTTCAAGACTGTATTTCTAGCTTTGAAGAATTTTGCCTACTACAAGAGACGCTCGTCATTCCCCCGGCCCTTACTTAAAGGTAATTTAACGTGGTCACTGTCAAACGATAGTTTTGATTAAGAGCCCTTTAGTTAATGTCCTACTTTACAACTCTCATCCATTTGTAATAGTATGAATAATGTAATGTCAGGAGACCACGATCAAAGGGGTTTAAAAATTATTCTTTCCACCATTTTACCTAATCACTTTATGTTAATAACCAGCATAAGTTTTAGACTGTGAAGGCGGGTTTTCCAATTCCTTATATAACAAAAGTATCATTTCTATATTTGAGGAGAGATGACATTTGTATTGCAATATATGAGTCTATAGAAGTACTGCTAATGTTGAGAAGTAGATGAAATGAAATAATTTTTTTGCATGTGGGTTTTCATTACAATAGTTGATTAAAAACAAATGGAATGTGCCCGCAAACAACGCCTTGAGACTCTTCGGGTGAATAGCCGTGCTTTAGAAACCATTGATTGATTAAAATCACTGATTGAGTGTGCATTTTTAAAACTGCAAATTTCACTTTCCATTAAATAAACATGCTGCCAGACCTAAACCCTTAATTTTAATACTTATAAGTCACCCTTAAGGTACGCCCTAAATGCATACAGAGCAAGGTTCATGCGTGTATTTAAGCCTTACATGCCCTGGCAGTAAATTTTTATAGTTGTTTTTCATTGTGGCAAGGCTAGCTCTCCCATAGAAAGCAATGGGTTACATTATAACACTTTGTAATGCATATCTTCAATTTAGGAATAGCTAGAACCAAGATTCAAGGACTCAAATTAATAGTAATTTAAAATCCAATCTAATGGTTAAGTCTGACTTTAAATTGCTATTTCGGAAATGGCACTTTTAGATCGTTGGAATTTTCCTGCCTAAAACCTCTAGTCGTCTTTCCAGAGCTAATCCCGAACTATCACGTGGCAACCTGCTGGCCATCCACTCCACAAGGAGGTGTGACTGGCTCCCAGGAAAGGGAGCAAAAGGGCCCTGGCATTGGGGAATAATGATGTCCTCTCGACAGGATGGCATAGGGGTGCCCACAGACTGCGCACACTTCAAATGGACATCCTCTGTCACAGGCAGATATACCTCACACCTAAGCCTCCACCCATGATTGTCCTAGAAGTCAAAACGGCATCAATCCTAGTGGGAGGAAAACCTACATCAGAACTGGTTTGCAGGGTGTTGGACTTGGCCCTTTCTGTAGGGTCATCCCAATACTTTTTGCCTTGATCCTCCTGTTTTCTGGACTCATTTCCGTTAGGTTTAGAGTCTGTGCACTTTACCACTGTTAAAGAGTGCTAAAGTCCTTCTGCTCTCTCCTCCAAACACAGTAAGTATGGCTTATAATTGCTATAAATAATTTACTTAAGAGTACCTAGTAAAGTAGTACTACATGTATCCAGGGCCTGTAAATTAAATGCTACTAGTGGGCCTGCAGTGCAGATTGTGGCACCCTCTTAAGTAGCCCTTTAAACGTGTCTCACGCCTGCCATTTCAACCTGTGTGTGCAGTTTAAACTGCCATTTCGACTTGGCAAAATAAACCTTTTGTGAGGCCCAAATCTTACTTTAGGTTTCGCCTGCCTTAAATATATATTAAAAGGAGCTTAGATTCCACCTTTGCTTTTGCCTTGCTTTTCTTTGGTTCCGGTGCTTGCCACGAACGTTCCTTCCATTTCTATTGGCTATAGCATATTTCCTGCCTTTACCAATGCTTGCTCCTCGTGTGTTGGCTCTTATCAGTTACCCAAGGCCCAAGTACTGTTTTCATACGCTTTGTGGGACTTTTTTTAAGCTGTTGTCTGCACAGCGCTTGCTTACTTAACGTCCATCTGGTTGCACGCAAACCCCGCACATCGCTTGTGCTGTGCTTATTTTTATATTTACCCTGCACAGTACTTGTTTACTGAATCTGCCTGTGGCTGCATGCATTTCAACATTGCCTTTAACATACATGCTTGGAATATGTGAGGCCATGGGGAAGTAAACAGCACAAGCGCCGTGCTTGTTTACCTAATCTCCCCATGGCAGCACGCATTTCAAGCGTGTATGTTAGGCACTGTTGAAATGCGTGCAGCTACGGACAGATTTAGTAAACAAGCACAGCGCAAGTGCAATTTATCTAATCTGCCCGTGTCTGCACGCATTTCAGGATTGCCTTTAACATGCAGGCCTGAAAAGCGTGCATCCACAGGGAGATGAAGTAAACCAGCACAGCACTTGCCAAATCGTGCACTGCTAATGCCGAGAGTGATTCGCTCCAGAGGCAGCAACTTGAGCAGCGTTAATGCGCTTTAATAATACCACCCTATGCTTGTATCCACAGTTTGTTTTAAGCACGAGACGATGAAGTGATTTGCCCAGTATCACCGAATGTTGAGCGAACGCCAAGACTCGGAACTTGCTTCCCAGCTCCACACTCTGCAGCTCTGGCTGTGATGCCATATGCTTGTTGTCATGATTCCAGTCAACACAAGGTAAGCCGCTTGCTAGCTTCCATGGCAGGTTAATTCACCTCCCATTTTTACACCAGAAATTGATGGCTTTAAAAGATTGGAAGAATCCTTACCTCAAACACGTGGCATGGTATTGAGGTACTGGGTTTTTCAGAACCGGTACTGATCCGGTAACCCAGCGGTGCCAGGGTACACCCAAAGACCTCGGGTACTTTCCTGATTCAGACTACAGAAACTCAGAGTCTTCTAGGTGAAGTCAAAGATCGAATTTATTGGCTGCAACCAACTGACAAGTCTCCTAGAAGTACAACAGCACGATTTGTATGTTCTCAGGAGACTGTGTTTCAATGCAAAGTCAGGTTTCCTTATATACAGTTTTTTAAGCTTCAGGCAAACATTCTTGACATTTTGGTTGGTCATTCACATGTTTTTCACTACAAAGGAAAAAACAGTGTCATGATGAAACCTCATATTTCATGTCATCCAACCCATAATAAATTACCCGGCAAGGCCTAGTATTTTACATCAGATAAGTGTGGACCCCTAATAAAAACGGGCACCTCCCCCTCGTAAAGTAAGAAGAAGAAAAGAGCAGGTGCAGGTGTGAGCAAGTTAGGCAGGGTGTGTGAGCGATAATAAGGGTTTTATGGCCTGGTGTGCCTTGATGCTATCTGATTCGGCCACTGGGAGAGGGACTGACCAAACAGGTTTGGCCTGAGGCAATGGTTCCAGCTTGCCCAGGTCAGAGAAAAGTCAATCAAGGTGTACGTGTCCTTGGAATCAAATCTGACTGTATTATAAGCCTATGTGAGGGCAACTTTTAAAATGGCTGCCGTGTATAAAATGGGAGCCACGAGTGCAGGACGAAAATGGCGATTTCGAGGTGAAAACGCTGCTGGAATTGAGCGAAAATGCTCATGCTTAGTGTACTAGTCATTATCGGTCTTTTGATACTAAAATCGTACTGCTGTGGCAAAGTAAATTACATGGGTCCAGAATTTTTAGAACCACAAACCCTCCTTTTGCCCTTACATAGGCAATAAACCTATTCTCATGCTAATCTGAGTCCAGGTCTATGTTTATAAGGCCATGGAGATGTTGCTGGAGCAAAATTCTAGTACTTGGTAACTCTCTCTGGACAGGTCTCCTCGAACATGAAGTAGCACAAAAGGCCACATATGGCAGGACAAAATAAGGAATACCTCTATCTGCAGTAGGTGGCATAAGATCACACACCCAACAATTAGTGATGTTCACTACTAACTAGTGTTGCTGTACAAAAGAATTGCTTACAAATTCTGATCTTCTAACCTGCTCATGTTCAGGAAAAGGGTGAAAAGAGTGCAAAGAAACAATAGTAGGAAAAGACATAGGTTGGGAAGTGGGTGCAGAAGTCAATTGAGTAGAGAAAAACAATTCCACCCATAAATGACAACGTCATGTTTAAAAGACACTAGAAAACACGTTATTAAGAACATATAGACAACGGGAGAAAGTAGTGACCAACATTTACAAATGAAATAATAATTTTTCACAACCCTAACCAAAAAGCAAATCCTAAAATTATCTAGTAACATTTTTAGGGCTCCTCTGCATTTCAGTAATTTTTGTATGTTCAGGTGGAACAGTGGTGACTCTCATCAATGCTCTAAGGTGAAAAGGGGGTACTCTTTCCACAGAAAATGGACTTTATTCTGATTTTACTAAACAGAATAGTACTTTAAAACAATGCCAGCAAAACAATCAGTCTCCTAACACCTAGTCTATACAATCACACGGAAACCTCTTGTGAAACCAACTATGCCCAGAGTCCGTTCAAAAAGCCTCTCTGGCAGGCTTCTATTGTCCATCAAATTCTCTTTTGTTGTTTTCTTTCACATGGGCCTCTCAATTCAGGCCTCTTCGTGAGAAAAGTACTGCTTAGTTGGAGTGCCCTCCTGGCAAACACCCACAGCTCACTTGAAAGTCTCAATGTCTTAAAGCAATGCACCAGTGTCTCTCCTCTGTGGCAGATACTACAAACAATGTGCTCTTCATTGATCAAGGGCACAAATCATCTTGTGCAGACCCAAGCACCATTAATTGGGAAATAGCTCAAGCTCAGCAGCACTTTCAGACTCCAACACTCATTATTTAGTGTCAGAGGACGCTCAAGCTGCTCTTTCATGGGCACCAAAATATAGTGCCTTTTTCCAAACTTGAAATCTCCGGTGCACTGCCCTTCTTCCGTTGGAGCAAAGAAAAGGGGGGGTGTGGCCAAAACTCAGGCCAAGGGGCTCAAGGGATTGCACACTGTCAGAGGTTACCAGCACATGACAGGTAGAGAAATGAAACCTCAAAACAGCTCTGCCATCAACAACAGGAATCCTTCTCTTTAGCTCTTTTACACTGAAACTTTGGTTTTGTGATGTCCAACGCCGTCTGATGGAGCAAGTACGATACCATGCGCTGGCGATCGCTGTCCAGCTTTGCTACTTCCTGGGTGCTGAGACTGTAGGGCCAAGACGTCCGTCTTTCATCTGTAGCTGTCACTGATGGGAATTAGGCTTAAATCAATGTCCTGCAGGTTATTATGACTTGATACCTGCAGAATCTAGTGACGTAGGAAGTGTGCCACAGCTGTTAGTTTCCTTCAATTTAGTACAAAAACAGTTCATGGTTTTTAACAAGGGGACTGCAAGCAGGTGGTCTGCAATCTTCAAAGGAGTAGCCATACACCATGGGCATAAAATACAAAGACAAAGGCAGAAGGGCAAAACAGGGTCTGTAGCATCTTTAATTCAGTTCTCTCCATTATTCTCTGCCATCTATAGCTACATGAGAATTCTATCTGAATGGATTTCCTCACACAGTGGCATTGTCTAATGGGGTAAACACATATTTGCCTCAATGATTAAGTCTAGGTGTTCCTCCTTACCTTAGAACATCTCAATAGAGAAATCACATGATACCGATTATCAGGGACATGTAGAAACCTTCCTTTAAAAACTGTGCATCAGGTGCACTATGCAATACACAGGCTAATAGTCAAATGTGCAAACAAAAAGACCAGAACTAGAGGGTCCTGATATTTGCATGATTAGGACACATCTGATCCCACAAAAAATTAAAGTAGCAGGAACAGAAGGGAACCGAAAACCAAATTAAAATAGACATTGAAAATTCGTCATGTTCAAAAAGGTAAACATAAGATATCTCCTATTGAGATGGAAAACTTGTCTTACTATAATATTGAGTCAGTTAACCAGTCTATCGCTACCCTGACAGTCAGGCTGGAAAACATTGAAGCAGGCCTAAGGCAAATTCTTGAAAACCAGTCTGGTCATACCAAAGGGAATTTATACATAACATGGGGGTCCCTGGTATATCACTGCAGTCTGGAAATGTGAACCTGAACAATACATCAATAATAATAAAAGGGCTGACTGGTGAAAGGAATTCGAAAAAGAGAAATGGGACTAGGACATAGCTAAAATCTCAATAACTAAGCATGATGCGACATTGGTCAGGGGAAGTAACAAAAGAAAAAATCTATAGGAAGAACAAAAAAAAATTATTTGGGTGATAGTCAGGCATGTGACACAACACCGAGAGTACGGGTGATACACAAAGGCCAAAGTTACACAAATTTTAACTTTACCGTTGGCGACTACAACATATACGGTAATCCTAGCTAATGTTTCAGTTCCTTCTTCAGGAAAAAATGAAAACCTGGTTTTCTTTTAAGGAACGAAAGCCATATGCTACTTAGGAAACACAACATCATTAACTAATGTAATATAGAAATTAGGCCACCTTGAGTCACAGATCTATAATTTCATCCTTAGGTCCAATCAAGGATACATAAATGTAGGGCTGCCTGTTCCTTTAAGGGAAGGGGCAGTAACGTGACTAACTGCAGGTGACACACTTTGATCCTGTATATCTCTTTTTATTTTCCTTCAATACCATTATAGCCAAATAGACATTCACTGGTGAAGTGTTGTCTTTTATGTTCACAGCATGAAATATCATTATCTGTGGAATTTAGTAACCAGAACAAGTTCAACCAACTGTTGCGTAGCGATGGGCATCGTCATGACCATCCCCTCACAACACAGGGGAGCTTGTAATAGTATCAAAAGCAGCAAAAAACATGCAAAAAACAAATAAAAAATAATAAAAACGCACAAAACGTCAAGCCATCAGATATACTTGCTGTGTATCAAGCACAAAAAGCATAGACAAAACAATAGCATGTGTGAATAAGCGGTGACACACAACACCATGTCATGTACTTTATGCACTGTAAACCTGCAGCCCAAAACCCAATATGTGGGCCTGTTTAATTTGTCAGGTTTAAAATCCTTACCCTCCTTTTGACAGTAGATCACCAGGCAATGGAAATCTGCTGTCAAATATAACTTTACTGTTTCTCTTCTAACATACAGGACCAGCAAGAACAATTCATGATAGGACCAAATACATGAAAATAAATTTCCATTACTTAACTGTTACCCTCTTGTCAGTTACTTCGCAACATCAAGCCACCTTAGTTTTACCTTTCTAAAAGTAAAAATTGTTATACTGACACTCCATATTAATTTGGCACCTACAATTTCCACTGTGAAAAATAAGTCTTAATTAGCAAATCGTTCTCATTAAGGCATGTAGCCTTCAAAATTTGAGAAAAGGGCTGCATCTTATTTTCTGTCTAAGACTTAATGCAACACTTCGTTTTCTGTCAAATAAAAGCAACTAGCAGGCATCGTTTTATTTTTTTAGAGCGGAGACACAAATGTATCAGTTCTGCAGAGCATTTAACATGATGTTGGGACTTTCGAAGAAACCCCTTTTTTTTATATTTTCCCTTTGGAATTAAGTTCTTTAATTGTATTGATGTTCTTCTGGAGAAACCAGAAATCCCACTTTTAGAGGCCCGTAGGGTCATTCTGCATTTTACAGAGACAAGGCCCTAATTTAAAAGGTCACAAGTGTCAACACGACCGCCTCCTCCATTGTCTATGGGAAAACTAAAGATAGCATCTCAGCAGCATGACTTGAGCCAGCCTCTGTAGCTCTCCTAGCTTCTGCCACTCTGAATCTGTCAAAGACAGTAGGCCTTTCTATTTTCCTTCTAACCTGCAATAATTCACTCTATTTAAAAAAAATTTTTTTTTTCCTTTTTAGGCGCTAAAAAAAAACTATCTTTATTTCCAGATTATTAAACTACATTTACTGTGAATAATTCACAAACCTTAATAACACACATACCAGTTGTTAGAATAAATGCTTGTTGCAATCCCATGCAATGGTACATATTTCATCAACCTCGAATGAATGAACGTCTCAGTAGGCCCAGCTGAAGTTAGAACCTTCAACCTTGATATTAAAACAAGCCTTTGTACTGGCACATTGACTCATTGAATCATAAGAAGGCACAACCTGCAAATATATATCAAACCTAAATGTATGCATTTACTGAAGCCTGAGACACTTTAAAAAGTACTCTGAATGAAAGAAAATGCAGTTTAAACAGTGCTTTTGCCCAAAATCGACTTTGATATTTTAGGCATTAAAAAATCAATATCCTACAATTTTCTTGCATAATATGCATTACCAGAATGTCTATTACACAATCCATGAGTCAGCCATTGAAAATATTAACTTATACTTTATAGAAATGAGCTTGTTTGCTCCTGCGCCAAGGGAAAATTGCACATACAAATGTCATTTTAGTGGTGCAACATAACTTGAATTAAATTTTAATGTTAGGAGGTCATAGTATAGGTATTAAGCTTTATAAATATTAAAAAACGATTTTGAAAGGCACTTATTTTTTTTAATAATTTTTCCATAATTAATAATTTTCTTTAAAAAAAATAAAAACCCAATTATTCTTTTTTTTGTGATAATTCACATATAAAAGCAAGCTGCATCCCTTGCCTATTATTTGGGATACATTATCTCACAAGCCTAAGCGCATAAGCCTAACTTGAAATGCGTCACATTTTTGCACCACTTTCATTTAAAAGGAAGGTTATGCAAAATTCCACCCATGTTTAACTGGGAAAGTGCTGGCTGAATTGAAAATAGATAATTTCGTTTTTTTTTGGGGGGGGGCCCTATTTATATCTATTGAATGTGTTTTCTAATTTATTAAGCATTTAACGGCAGTTTTGTATATGTGCACAATTGCTCATTCTATAAATTAAAGAGCAACATATAGCTATGTTAGCACATCACATGGTTCATTTCTGGATTTTTTCTAAGTTTCTACTTAATATTAATTAACCAACATTTTACTTAACAAACTGTAAACATCAAGAAGACCCACAAACACACATTGAGCTCATTTCAGATATAAACAGAAAACACTCAGTACACATAATACAGCGCGCTTTAGCCATTTTTCATAAATAGCGCAGTCGCAATTTACTTACAGAACCGTTTGCAGATCCTAGTTGTAAGTCATATTTACAAGAAAAAAAAGAAAACTTTTCTCAATTATTTCCAAGAATAGCGGACCCATACTTTATTAAACGTGATGGGGCCCACTCCGTGCTTCACATATAGTTCATAGGTTGGAGTTCCAATCGGAGGAACCGGACATGAGTCCTCCAACCGGGAGTCCCTTTTACAACCAAGACAAAACAAATTTCCAAGTCTGCTAAGACCAGGCATCTTCGCTCACTAGTCTAGCTTCAAACTTCAAAGGATTATCGTTTACGATAGTCTCGTGAATACACGAGTCCTTCGGCTTTGGTACTTGCAAGTTCCAAATCAAAGTGATCCCAAAGGGATACCAAACCAAATGTCCAACTAAGGACCAAACCAAGTGTCCAACTAAGGACCAAACCAAGTGTCCAACTAAGGACTGGGAGACGCTCCACTTATACTTAACTGAAAATATCAATGACGTCACCAGAAGACTCGTCTTATCGTTTCGCTCTACCAAAAATCAAGGGTCCAAACAGGGCGATAGCCAGGGCAGCAGTCCTTCATAGCCGTCGGGAAGCGGGGAACCTCGCAACAAAGACTTTCGGACCACGTCGACATGCAGGGGTCGATGAAGTGGCGGCCTTCCTCCAGAATTTTCACACGAAGCTCCCCACGGACCCCAGGCTTGGACCGGTACCGCTGGTATCGCCCCACGTTGGGCGCCAACTGAGGTACTGGGTTTTTCAGAACCGGTACTGATCCGGTAACCCAGCGGTGCCAGGGTACACCCAAAGACCTCGGGTACTTTCCTGATTCAGACTAGAGAAACTCAGAGTCTTCTAGGTGAAGTCAAAGATCGAATTTATTGGCTGCAACCAATTGACAAGTGTCCTAGAAGTACAACAGCACGATTTGTATGTTCTCAGGAGACTGTGTTTCAATGCAAAGTCAGGTTTCCTTATATACAGTTTTTTAAGCTTCAGGCAAACATTCTTGACATTTTGGTTGGTCATTCACATGTTTTTCACTACAAAGGAAAAAACAGTGTCATGATGAAACCTCATATTTCATGTCATCCAACCCATAATAAATTACCCGGCAAGGCCTAGTATTTTACATCAGATAAGTGTGGACCCCTAATAAAAACGGGCACCTCCCCCTCGTAAAGTAAGAAGAAGAAAAGAGCAGGTGCAGGTGTGAGCAAGTTAGGCAGGGTGTGTGAGCGATAATAAGGGTTTTATGGCCTGGTGTGCTTTGATGCTATCTGATTCGGCCACTGGGAGAGGGACTGACCAAACAGGTTTGGCCTGAGGCAATGGTTCCAGCTTGCCCAGGTCAGAGAAAAGTCAATCAAGGTGTACGTGTCCTTGGAATCAAATCTGACTGTATTATAAGCCTATGTGAGGGCAACTTTTAAAATGGCTGCCGTGTATAAAATGGGAGCCACGAGTGCAGGACGAAAATGGCGATTTCGAGGTGAAAACGCAGCTGGAATTGAGCGAAAATGCTCATGCTTAGTGTACTAGTCATTATCGGTCTTTTGATACTAAAATCGTACTGCTGTGGCAAAGTAAATTACATGGGTCCAGAATTTTTAGAACCACAGTATGCCAAGAATTATGACACAATAGAAACAGGGATACGCTTGTTATTAACTTACAGTCTGCACTTTAGTAAGAAAGGTGGACCCTACATGTTGACCTGCTGTATTTTGCTTCAGAATCTTGAGATCGTTTGCTTTGTTTATTCCCACTAGCACTGTCTGAACTATTCAGCATGTACCGTGACCATTGCATTCCAAAATCTTTGCAACAGCTCCAGGTGGTGGACTCTGCGGATATTATAGATTCACCACTGACATTTAACAAATAACACGAAAATATTCTAGTTTTTAAAGAACTGTCTATGTCAAGGAAGACCCTGTACATCAGTACTGAGGGGCAATAAACTACAAAACTTTTGCAGTTGACACATTTTTGCATTTGGTTTTGATCAGTACTCAGATATTAATATAGATTAACAAATACATCTCATTTAAATCCTAACAAAAATAATATATCCCCGTTTTTGTCTAAAATATTGCGATAACAAGCAAATATATGTAACTTGCAGTCTAAATCATGACGAAACTTTAAAACCTTTCCTTAGTGATTTGGGAGCCATGAATATTTTAAAATGGATTTCCTTCTTCTTTCTTTGATATCTACCTTTTTGGTGATCTACCACAAGTTTTGGATTAGGACAGTCCTAGGTCTTTATAAGAAGTGACTTGTTAGGATTGCGTTTACTCGTCCCCCTGCCTCCGGTTTCTTCTCTAATTTTTACGCTTGCGTGGCACAGAGGGGCAGAAGGTGACTCAAAGTACTACATTGGTTTATAACGTCATAAAAGCAGGCAGGCGCAGTGCTGTTGTGCAATGATGTGTTGGCGCCCGAGGAATTCTTAATAAATAACCACCAAAGTGTCTCAGGAACACATAGTAGGAGTTCACCTCTATAATCACGCTGTTTGTCTGATTACATAATCTAGCACAACTCCTATGCCTGTACCCCTCCTGCTTGCACTATTTTTTTCCGAGCTTCTGGTGCCACCTTTACATCAAGACAGTGCGACTGCGATGTTGCACTACAGGCCACATAAGCAAGCTTATGTAGGTAACAAAATGAGTTTCAGGTACTTGAAGTTGTGCCTCTGCAGCTCTGTTGCAATGACATAAGAAGTGCAAAATAGTGATCCTGCCACTGAGGTCCATTTTACAGAGATGCTGTTTACACACCAAGACTGCTGTGCTAGGGTCTTATGCACAAGACTTTTAAGGGAAACACAGGGTAGGGGGTAACAATTTAGTTTAAAAATCTTTATTATGTGCTTTCGTCATAATTGCAAACTATGTCCACATATGCACTTTACAAATGAAATTAAAAAACATAAATTCAATAAGGCAGGTCTGGCATTGTGATTCATGTTTTTAAATAAGCATTGCACTGGTCTGACTTTTGTTTCTTAACAATTTCACTGTCTATTTAATATATCACAGGATTAAAAAGCTACATTTTAGCCAAAGGAGTCCCAACATTTACTCCAACTGTCCAAGCGGATAGTTATGTTGTCCAATTTGTGTTCACACTGGGGTTTGGTAGGTGTGTATCTCATAGCCACTTTTTAAAGCTAATGATGTAGCAAGATGTGTAGTTTAAAAGCTGTTCTGTTGTTTTTTATGTATTTTGACGTACTGCACCATTTTAACTGTCAAAGTGTGATTAAGTTCATAATCTTAATGTACTAAACATGTTTTCTTATGGTCTTTCTACAGTTATTTTACCTTCCTAAAAGTGAAGGATGCGGGCAAAAAATAATCTAATTATTAATGATCATATAGGCAATATCTAATGCATTTACCAATGATTGTTAATATGTATCACCCCTAGGATTGGCCCTGGACAGCCTAGGTGAAGTTGGATTTTAAATTACAATTTTGAAAATGCCACTTTCAGAAAGTGAACATTTTGCTGCCTTAACCGTTTAGTGTCGTAAGCCTGTCTCTGTAGCTGTCAGTTGAGCTTTGTGTATTCCTCCTAGACAGCCACACACAATAAAGAGCTTAGGAGCAGCAGGGTGGGAAAGCTGGGACCAGCTCTATTTTCACTAAAATAGACTGTGTCTTGCCTCCACAAAAAGGGATACATACCCTGTAGTAGTCTTGAGCCAGAATGTGGAAGACAGAATGCCTGAGACTTCAAAGAGAAGCTTCTTATTCCACTTCACAGGCATAGCTGTGCATAAATACTGGACCTCAGACACCAACTCTTCAGTACACTTCTGGACCTGTGGAGATTCTACCAGGAAGAAGGACTGTTGTGCTGCTGAAAGGACTGCCATCCTGCTGGACTGCTGCTCTGCTGGACATCTGCCTGGCTTGACTACTGGTTTGCTGTTCTGACTTTCTCCCTGCTGCCCTCTTGCCTACACGAGGACTGTAACTGCATCTGTTGTACCCAGGAGCCCAGAGTGACACCAAAGGCTAGTTGAATAGCCTCCTGACTCCTGCCAAGTGGTGCCACCACAGGTATGGACCCTTGAAAGTGGACGTAAGGTTCTCTGCCAGCCTCTGTGGATCCAGTAGAACTGACACATCTCTGCTGTGCAACCCCGGGCAGAACTGACACATCACCACTTCCACATGGATCAAAACTAGTGCAAAGACCCACAAGATAGTGAATTGCTGCATTGGAATAGCCACTGCGAATGCATCCCTGGCGTGGGGCCTTGCATCTCTCATCAACTGCAGCCTTGATGGTGGCCTCATACTCCGCATCATAGAACCACTGCTCCTTAGAACTGACACATCACCCCACCTTCGCAATGCATCCTCTACACTGGACTATACATTGCAAGCTTTCATCAATGGAATCCTCAACACTGATGCAGGACCTGACACTGCAGGCTCACCACGTCTTAGAACTGATGCATCGCTTTCCCTGCGTGGAGTACCTTTGATGAGGATCCTCGCAAGAATCCACAAACCAGGATTTAAGGTACTTGTTCAACAGGCCTAACTAGGTATCTGTAGCCAGCCCGTGCTCCATCACAGTCAGCTTTAACTTGTGACTTTGTCCTGGTCCTGTGCAACCTTATATCCACAGTTGGTGCTTTGTGCCGTTTGGCACAATTTTTGATATAATCATTAAAGCTGCATATCTCCGGTTCTACTGATTGCATTATTTCTGTTTGATCTTGTTTTATTTTTTGAATATTACTCTATTGTTCTAACCTGGTGAGGGATCCTTTTGTGCTATGTTTTCCCTGTGTTACCGTTGAAGTATTGCACAAATACTCTACACATTGCCCCCAAGTTAAGCCTGACTCCTCTGTGCCAAACCACCAGGGGTTTGAGCACAGGTTAATTTGGGGTTTGCGTGTGACTTCACCCTGAAAAGAATTACGGTTGCTGCTTGAGAAGGGCTTCACTCCCTTTTTAACAGTAACCCAAATTGTTACACATGGGGATTGCTCTCATTTTCTTAGCCACCTAGATCTCTGTACAGGGAAGAAACGTTCAGTCATATTGGTTGTATATACAGAAGAATATTGTGCGATAGTTTACAGTAAAACACAGAGGAGGTGTTGCAAACGTCAGTAGGGGTACCTCTGGGAACTTGTACCCAAGTGTTAAGGAGTGGCCAGGAAATTCCCCCACCCACATACAGACACTGGGCTTGAAGGTTGTACCCCTCTCCGGGACACCTCTAGACCTTTTGAAGAGAGAATTAGAACATCATTGGTCATTGAACATGTGGAGAGGAACCACAAGATTCCCACTGATACCAAGGACAGAAGAGTGCACTCCAAGGGCTAGTTGGCTAGCCTCCTGTTCAGCTCCAAGAACACAAAAGCTACAAGAAGCTCAAATCTCTGCTGAGCCCAGCTGACAACTTCCAACTGGATTTGCCTTGCACCTTGTTGAAGAGTTCTAGGAGATTGAGTCCTAACCTCACAGATTGTGCCCAAAAGGTCCTGGACCCTTGGCTGGTTTTAGAGCGTAGAGCTTTCCTCCTTCAAATTGCAAAACTCAGCACTTGGAAGCTTTTTCTGAACTTTCAGCAAAAGTAGCCAGAGGCTTCCACCAGACTGTGCCAATCCACAGCCACTGTCATCAAACTGACGGTCACACTCAACATGTTGGTTTGCCCACTGAATGCATCCTGACTTTCCTAAAAGTTTCTAGGTCTGAATATACATGATTTCAGCAGGACCAGTGCTGAGCAGCACCAACTTGATGACAACACCTTCCTGGGCCCAGACTTTGGACTTTGCCTTCTCTACGTTTTTCTGCTGTTTATGTTAAGACCCTTGAACGTCCTGCTGAAGCCAAGGTTCCCACATTTGCCCTAGGCTCCAGTCAGTTGTAGTTGACCAGCTCCTCTCCAGATCCAGCTGGTATCCCAACCCTCCAAAGATGATGAATTTTCTCAAGAAAAATGACTAGGTCAGAAGGTAAACTTTCCACAGGGATGAATCTGGACTCTATATGCAACCAGATCTCCTTCCCAATGAGCCTTAAGCTTTGCCTTTGAACCAATCTAGTATGACCACATACCTGTAGTTGATGTTTTGCAATTTTATTGGTGCTAGAATTATTAAAACATCAAAAATCTTATCTCCTAACTTAACTACACCTCATGTTGTTTTGGTGTTTATTTTTCATTAAGATATTCTCTATTTGTTAAAAAAATTAAGTGGTATTTTTATTGGGTTGTATTTTCTAATTTTTCATACTTTTTGGTACTGATACTCATGTGTCCTAAGTTAAGCCTGTCTGCTCAGTACTACAGATACCAAAGGTTGAGCTCAGGTGTATGTTATTGAGGCTGTGCTGGAATGGAACTGTGACATTTTTACTTTGGTGAGAATTCACCCCCCCTCTAACTACTAATAATACACTTTTTTACAGAAGTGTATTCAGAAATACATTGTTAAACAGTTTATGTAGTTGTAGATATGTAATTCTCAACTAAAATCATGTGCGCTGATTACAACTTTGGTGGTTGGATCATCAGTCTTCCATGCTGGTGGTCCTGAAAAGACCACCATGACAGCTGTCTTGCAGACCACACTATTATGAGAAAAACAGGAAGGACCAACCAATCGGCAAGCAAAAATGGGAGACTGCCAGCGGCACAGTGGCCTGAAACAGGCAGTCTGACCTCCACTGCCGTCAGCAACGCAACCAACCACCATTCCCTCTTCTCTAGCCACCAGCTGGAGACCAAAAAGACTGAGTGTGGCACTCCCTGCACCCCGTTAAGACTCTACCTGGGAGGAAAAGGTTTTGGCCATCCCACATACTGAGGGCGAATATGACACTAAACCACTACTACCTAAACAACGACTACTTAAACAACGGCTGCCTAACACTGAAAAAACCTATAAAACGATTTTTTTTACAACGAGTCTAAACAACGAAAAAAAACATTAACTAAATTATTCCTAAACAACGACCACCTATTTAACGACTACAAAAACCACTAAATCACGAATATTCCACTAAACCACTACTATGTAAACAACAACTACCTAAACAACGACTCCCCAAATAACTACTACCTAAACAACGACTACCCAAACAAAAATTACCTAAATAACGACACCCCAAATAACTACTACCCAAACAAACTACTACCCAAACAACGAATACTTAAACTACTCCTAAAATAACTACTACCCAAACAAATGACTAGCCAAACAACGAATACCCAAACAAATACTACCCAACACCGAAAACGCCTAAACACCTAGGGCCTTATTTATACTTTTTGGTGCAAAACTGCACTAAGGCAGTTTTGCCCCAACATGTTTTGCACCGGCTTGCACCATTTTTTAGCACCAGCTGGGCACCATATTTATGGAATGGTGCAAGCCGGTGCAAAGGGTAGGCTAGCTTAAAAAAAAATGACGTTAGGCAGTTTTGAGTCAAAATAAATGATTCTGACCAGATTAACATCATTTTTTGACGCTAAGGGGCATATTTATACTCTGTTTGCACTGAATTAGCGTCATTTTTTTAAACTCTAATTCAGTGCAAAACTAACTCCATATTTACACTTTGGTGCTAGACCCGTCTAGCACCAAATTTATGGAGTTAAAGTCATTTTTTGGAAGTGGAAACCTACCTTGCCTTAATGAGATGCAAGGTAGGCGTTCCCGTGCAAAAAAATAACTCTATGGCCTTAACACCATATTTATACTCCCATGTAAAAATGGTGCAAGGGAGGGAGGAGGGATCAAAAAATGGGGCAAAGCTTGCTTTGCCCCATTTTTTAAGACCTGGGTCAGGGCAGGTGTTAGGGGACCTGTGGGCCTATTTCCATGGTGGAACACCATGGAATAAGCCCAGAGGTGCCCTCCCTAAGCCCTAGGGGCACCCCCACCCACACTAGAGGGACTGCGAGGATGGGGGACCCCATCCCAGGTAAGTACAGGTAAGTGCATTTTATTTTTGAAAGTGCCATAGGGGGCCCTGAAATGGGCCCCCATACATGGCACCGGGTGCAATGGCCATGCCCAGGGGAACCCTGTCCTCTGTGCTGGCCACTGGTGTGGTGGGCATGACTCCTGCCTTTTCTAAGGCAAGAGTCATGTGGCATGGTAGGTTTAGCACCATAAAATGACGCTAATCTGGTTAGAGTCATATTTTTTTACTCTAACCTGCCTAAAGCCATTGTTTGGTGCTAAACCCTTTTCTTCAATACTGCCAGCCCCACCCGACTAAAGTCATTTTTTAAAACTCTAGCCTACCCTTTGCACCGGCTTGCACCATTCCATAAATATGGTGCCCGGCTGGTGCACAGAAATGGTGCAAGCCGGTGCTAAACTTTTTGGTGCAAAACTGAGTTAGTGCAGTTTTGCAGCAAAAAGTATAAATAAGGGCCAATATTTTGTAAGTTTGTGCCACTTTTGTGTCACAAAATGACGTTAATGCGGTGCAAAAAAAGTTTAAATCAGGGCCTTGGTGCTAGATGGGTCTAGCACCAAAGTATAAATATGGAGTTAGTTTTGCACCGAATTAGAGTTAAAAAAAATGACACTAATTTGGTGCAAAGAGAGTATAAATATGCCACAGAGTATAAATATGCCCCTAAATATGGCGTTAAGGCCATAGAGTCATTTTTTGCACGGGAACGCCTACCTTGCATCTCATTAAGGCAAAGTAGGTCTCCACTTTCAAAAAATGACTTTAACTCCATAAATTTGGTGCTAGAGGGGTCTAGCACCAAAGTATAAATATGGAGTTAGTTTTGCACCGAATTAGAGTTAAAAAAAATGACACTAATTCGGTGCAAACAGAGTATAAATATGCCCCCTAATACATTTCAAACGAACTCCAAACAATGAAAAATATAAATAATTAATATCACAACTAAACAACAACGATTAATAAATAAAATATTAAAACCACTACAGTACTACGTAAAAAATAAACGAAATCGAAAACAACAATATCTTTCCTACATACAAAAAACAAAACATCACAAAAATCAAAACCATATAAACACCGTTTTAAATCAAAATAAATAATACTTAAATAATTATTAAAAAGACACAACACTAAAAAAAAACTACATAAAATGATAGTCCTACAACAGTTTCTACATGACCCAGGAAGTACTTCCTCTACTAAACAAACGAGAATGAACATAGAAAAAAAATACAAACTACAAAACAAATACACTGCACAATTATATATATCTAACATCACAAACTAATTCACAATAAAAAAACACGTCCAAAACACATTCAATTTACAAATAAAACAATACTTACAAAAACACATATAAATACCAACGACCTCCATTTTCTACTCATTACTACACCAAACAACTTACAGAGAAGACGAGCATATCGCTACGGAAAGAAATTAAAATATAATTTATCCAACACCGCCATCTACTGAGATAACAAGGTAAAATATCCACAAATAAATATAAAGAAATTTACTAACCTATACCACAGCTAAAATAATATATAATTAATATACCTTTCGTGCTATTTTGTTACAGGCATAAATATCAAGAAACTGACCAAAAAGATTAACACCACACCTTCACCATCAAAGGTAAACCATTACCATTATTCAAAAACAATTTCACTAAACCATAAACAATTGCATTAAAAACACTGTTAAATAATGAATACCATAATACTAGAAAAATTTATTATAATACAATTAAAATATATATATAAAATATTAGAACTGCAAATTAATTAAAAACAAAATAATTCACCTGATAAATGTAACCAAAAACCAAATATTATTCACCAAATTTCAAAGCTACTAAAAAAATTACTTCTAAATTAAAAATACTAAATAATTAATAAAACAAAATAATAAACTAAATAATACACTCTTTCTTCTTTCTTACAGACTCCAAAGAACCAAGAAAAACACCAGGAGACATAAAAAAGTGAAATAAATCAATTAAAAAATATAACATCTGAAAAAAGAAAAAAAACTCAAAGTAAGTATAATATTTTCATTATAACATACAACCAGATTTTCTAATTAAATAAAACTAAACAAACATTCTTATTCAAATACCCCTTAACTTGACACCAAACACACATAAACTCAGTAAAATGAAAAACACTTCACAAACACAGTACATATAGTATATAAAAAAAAGTAACTATTACAACTCCACCAAACACTTACCTCTAAACAGCTGCTGGACAATAAACATAAATAAATTTACCATTACAAATCCACCAAATACATACCTAACAACACATCCTTCACACCAAATACAACCAAAATAACTATAACAAATACACCAACTACTTACCTCAAACCAAATCAGAAATATTAAATCAGCACATTGCAAAATAACCATAGCAAAACCCCCACATCATCACATCATGGTATGTGCAGAAAAATTACTGTAAACCCCCTACCCCCCACCCCTCCTTAAAACCAAAAATGCCCCACCCCCCAACCCCACCCCAAAACCTAAAACCCCCTGACCCCCCACCCCCTCCCTAAAAGAAAAACGCCTCACCCCCTCAACCCCACCCCAAAACCTAAAACTCCCTGACCCCCTCCCCAAAACCTAAAACCCCCCACTTAACTTAGTCGACCCCTTGTCACCTGCGTCGTCCTCCTTCGCCAACTCCCTTCTTTGTACCTTAACCAGGCATGTTTGTTGTTCAGAACATACGTAGTTAAGGCACAAAATAATGGAGTCATGGTTAAAAAAAGCATTGTTGCGCTTTCATTAACCACGACTTTGTAAATAAAACGTCGTAATAAAGGATGTTTCCCAAAATGTACTATTACAACTCCACCACATACTTACGTCACAGCAGCTGCTACACAGTAAATAGCACTAAAATTACTATTCCAACTCCACCAACTACTTACCTCATATCACATTACAAATACTCAGAACATTACAAAATACCCAAAGCAACTTCACTAGATACTTACATTAACATAGGTGCTGGAGAGTAACTATCAAATAATATACTATTACAACTCCACTAAGTACTTACCTCAAAACAAAAACTAGGAACACAATAGACCCACATATACAAATCTAAAAGCAAAAATTACTTACCTCAATAAATAACACACAATCACCAAATGTAAAAGTTAACAAACCACCTACACCAAACACTTACAAATAGGACACATTATACATTAATTAACTTACTATTTGGTAAACTAAATCCACCACAAATTTAATAATAAAAACTACAAACTTCTTTTAACCCATTTCTTTTATATTATTTAGAGATATTTCACAAATGGCATCGCAAGGAGAAGCAACTTACATAACCTCAAGAACCGGAAACCTGCTACTAAAGTATGAAGGTTATCTTTATTGCAGAGACAAGGTTGTCAACCTCAGGAGCCATTGGAGATGTGTACAATTCTACTCTTCACATTGCAGAGGCAGAGCTGTAACTCTAGAAAACACTGTTGTTAAGACAACAGATCACAACCACTCTGCCTCTGCAATAGAAATTGAGATAAGAGAAAACATACAAAAAATAAAAAACATTGCACACACCTCCAATGACTCCTGCGGACAGGTTATAATGGAGGTAGTACAAAATATTCCAGTACAGATTTCCAGTAGCATGCCTTCTGTACCAAACCTTAGGAGACTATTTCAACGAGAAAGACTGACAAGTAATCCCCAACATTTAACACCACAAACCTATGAAGACATTAACATCCCCCAGAACTAACAATTACCTTCTCCAAAGAAACTTTCCTCATTCACGACAACGAAAATCCTCAAAAAAGAATTTTAATATTGAGCACAACATGCAATTTACTAATCCTACAAAATAGTGAAATTTGGATGATGGATGGAACCTTCAAATCTACACCCCATCCATTCACTCAAATTTACACCAAACATGCCACAAAAAATAACACTACAATCCCCCTAGTGTATGCATTACTGCCTGATAAACATTCCTCTACTTACAGTGAATTTTTATCAACAATCAAAAACAAAACAATAAATAAAACACCTAGAAAAGTAATACTAGATTTCGAATTATCAATGATAAACACAATACTAAAAATATATCCACAAACCCAAATTCAAGGATGCTTTTTCCACTTTTCACAAGCATATTGGCGTAGAATACAAAAATCATCCCTAAGTAGAGAATATTTCTCAAACTGCATACTACAATTTCAATTAAAAAAACTCACAGCATTATGCTTTGTACCACCTACAAAAGTAGATGAGTATTACACCGCATTAACAGGCTCTAACTATTATATACAAAATAAAGACAAATTAGCACCCTTACTAAATTACTTTGAAGAAACCTGGATTGGACACCTAAACAGATCTGGTCGCAGACGATGGCCAAGATTTCCAATAGAATGGTGGAACTGCTACCAAACCTGTTTAGAAGGTGGTGCAAAGACTAATAATGCCATAGAAGGATGGCACAACGCCTTCAATAAAGTAATAGGTAAGCCCCACCCAAACCTGTATCATTTCATGGAAATTTTGAAAAAGGAACAAAGTTTCCAAGAAATTAGACTTGCTCAATCACTCTCAGGTAGCCTCAACCCACACACAAGTAAAAAAAGCAACGAAATGACCGAAATAATTTTGGGAAAAATACAACAATAACACCATCCGACTACCTCAACAGTCTAGCATATATTCTACATTACTAACAACCACTAACCTACTAAAAAATTACTTGCCAGTTTAAAAAAGAAAACACCGTCAATTAAATTGGCATTTTTCAAATTTCTTTTACACTAAATTTAGACAACAAAAATTGTTCCTACCTTTCAAGTTTTCATGTCTTTATCCAAACATGTGTTTCTGAAGAAATCTTCTTCATTAATATAGAAGAAGCATCTCATACTTAAAAAAAAAAAAAAAAAAAACATTAATCATCCAAAAACAATTAAAAAATAGTCATATTAAATGGATGATAAAAAAACCAACTCTATATATTATAAAAACAATTAAAAAAATAAAATATAATACTTTACCAAACCAGATATTCGAGAAAAAACGCAAAAATGAAAAACACCAAATATACTTTTTTTTACCAAAAAAAAGTAAACAAATTAATCACATACTTACCAAAGCCACATCATTAATTAAAACATTAACTATCAAGAAAAAGACATGAAAATGAAATAAAGTATACTACTAACACAAAAGAAAAAATGAATTACGAAACCTATTACAATGAACCAAATATTATTTTCATAAACCGAACAACTGACTCCCTCAAAAATCCCTAAAATAAATTTATCACAAGAATACACAATTCTTTCCAACTACTACAAAAGCAGTATAATCATTTCAAAGATAAAACACTGCTAAACAAATTTGTTTACTTTTACGATACCACTATCGTATACAAAAATATACGAAAACAAATAATTAAACATAAAAAACATAGCAAACACCGAAAATCTACTGCCTACCTTATAACTACCTCCGACAACTATTTCTGTAATAAAAATACCCTACTACATACTGTAAAAAAAATTATAATCCCACTTACCTAAACGAGGTCTCCACTTCCGTGCTATCTTGACCGCGACGCTCCTCCGACTGAAAACAGAAGACGTCAAACAACGTAAACATGGAAGAGCACTAAAAATAGAAAACGGACTATTTCACTCATAGACTATAATAGAGAAAATAAGAAAATACCACAGAAAATATTTAAATAAATATAAAAAAATTAGTAAAAAATTTCTAAAAATCTGTAAATATTAAATAATAATTAAAACATTTTTTTGCATTTTTTAAACTCGATTATGTTCAAAATAAAAAATATTTAAACAAAAATGAATGGTGTTTTTATTTTAAAAAAATTAAATTTGCATGAATTTTTTTATTTTAAATGAAAAAATTTCTAACAGCTAAAAAAAAAAAAACATATTTGTATTATCTACAAATCAGTGGTTCCCAAACTGTGCGCCACGGCGCCCAGGTGCGCCATCAAAACAAGACAGGGGCGCCATGAGCTGCATCATTACCGATAGCAGTGACCTAATTCTGAAGCTGCATATTAGAACTTAGATAATCCCCTCCAGTAAAAAAAGTCAGAAGCCGTTTTCCTTGTTTAGAGTGCACAGCTCGTGATTGTGGAATTTCGAATGAGAAATTGAAATACAGCAAGGAAGGGCCTTGAAGTTTAATCCTCAAACACCATCTAGTGGTAGTAATTATAGTACACACTAGTTCTATTCACAAAAACCTGCAGGCTCAAGTTTACTAAGATTTCACACAATGTGATGAAACTTAAAATTTTGCTGTGCATTGTTGCATTAAAGAGAAAACAGAGTGTGTCACCATATATGCAAAACTTTGCATGCTGCTGGTGTCACTCCCAGATCTAGCACACAAATAGGCTGCTTTGTGCGACACACAGTCAAACACCAGAGTGCAAAGGAGAGCATATGCTGTCTAGCATAGGATTAGTACTGGAGACATTCCCCTCAGTACAGATTTCTAAGCATAGTTTATATTGTTTCTGACTTAACCAATTATATATTTTTTTAATTAAACAACTGTTATATTTTTATGTTGTTAAACCTATGATTATAATACCTTCATTGGCTTTATCCCAATTATTTTCAGCGTGAAAAATGTAAGTACTCCTGAGGCCCGGCTCACATCCCCCCACCCACCCCCCCCAAAAAAAGAGCATAATGGGGAGCTGCGGCCAATAGCCAATAGGTCAAGGGAGGAGCGGGTCAAAAAAGTTTGGGAACCACTGCTACAAATAATGAATTAATGAATTAATGTTTACATATAATACGAATACAATTTAATATATATCTAAAATTATACATCCAAAAAAATAATAAAAAAATAAAAAAAATATTAATAACATCAGATCAAACAAAATAATTAAAAAAAACATTTGAACACATTTTTAAAATCACAAAAACTAATTACAATCTAATAAATATAAAAAAAATAAAAAAAAAATATGTAACATTATTATATTCCAAATTCTACTGTACCAACTACTATACTATTAAAAATTCTAATATAATTTTTTAAACATAACCATTTTTAAACAAAATTATTTTTACACCTTTAATAACAAAAAATAAAAATAAATACAAAACCTAAAAAAATAACACAATAAAATAATTCACCCATAATAAACAATTCAAAACTATCACTACATTTCCAAATCATTATCCACCAATAAACAAAATTGCATCCCCAAAAAATAATTTACACAAATATGAAAAAATACTCAAACATAGAAAAAAAAAACTAATCATAAAAACACTACCCCAACCATAAACCCTACATCCCCTATATCCCACCCCTAATTCTAAATGTACTTTTAATAAAAAATAAACAATTACCCAAATACAATAAATAATACCAGACTACTAATATACTTCCCAACCATAACCCCTAGATCCCAATACATTCCAAACATTGCACAACCAAACTATCTTTTATAAAATACAAATTAAAACCCAAATACTAGAACACTTCACCACCCATTACCCCTCCATTCAATCCATCCCAATCATTAAACCACAAATAATTTTTATTAACCTTTGTTAAATTAGCCAAATATATATAAAAAATAACCAAGTATTAACATACTTACAACCCATAACACCTACATCCCATATATCCCATCTATAATCCCACACTTCATTTTTGAAAAAATAAATTAAATATAACTCAAACATACCAACTAATACCCAAATTACTAATACACTTCCCCACCCATAACCCCTACATCCCATAGATACCACCCCTAAACCCACAACATAAATTACAACATATAAAAAAAATCAAATACTAAAATTAATACTTGAGTATTAATACAGTTGCCCACCCATAACAACCACAACCCATACATTCCAAACATTAATCCACAACATATCCTTAATAAAATATAAAAAAATACTCAACGTCCTAACAAAATACTCAAATATTAATACAGTACCCCACACCAATTTCACAAAATAAAATAAAATACCCAAGTATATAAATTAATACCCAATTACTAATACACTTCCCCACCCATAACCCCTACATCCCATATATCCCGCACCTAAACCCAGAACATAAACTACAATATTTAAAAAATACAATTAGTTAAATTAATACCTGAGTATTAATACACTTCCCCACCCATAACCCCTACATCCAATATATCCCGCCCCTAAACCCACAACATAAATTACAACATATAAAAAAACACAAGCACGTAAAATAATACCTGAGTGTTAATACACTTCCCCTCCCATAACCCCTACAACCCATATATCCCGCCCAAAACCCACAACATAAATTACAAAATTTAATAAAATACAAGAACTTAAATTAATACACAAGTATTAATACACTTCCCCACACTGATTTCACAAAATAAACTAAAAATACCCAAGTATATAAAATAATACCCAATTACTAATACACTTCCCCACCCATAACCCCTACATCCCATATATCCCACCCCTAAACCCACAACATAAATTACCAAATTTAATAAAATACAACTACTTAAATTAATATCCAAGTATTAATACACTACCCCACCCATCACAACCACAACCCATACATTCAAAAAATGTATCCACAATATATCCTTAATAAAATATAAAAAAATACTCAAAGTCCTAACATAATACTCAAATATTAATACACTCCCCCACACCAATATCACAAAATAAAATAAAAATACCCAAGTATATAAATTAATACCCAATTACTAATACACTTCCCCACCCATAACCCCTACATCCCATATATCCGCACCTAAACCCACAACATAAACTACAATATTTAAAAAATACAATTACTTAAATTAATACCTGAGTATTAATACACCCTCCTCACCCATAACCCCCTACATCCCATATATCCCGCCCCTAAATCCACAACATAAATTACAACACATGAAAAAACACAAGTACTTAAAATAATACCCGAGAATTACTAAACTTCGCCACCCGAAACCCCTAAATCCCATATATCCCACCCCTAAACCCACAGAATAAATTTAATAAAATACAAGTACTTACATTAATACCCAAGTATTAATACACTTCCCCACCCATAACAACCACAACCCATACATTCCCAAAATTAATCCACAATCTTAATAAAATATTAAAAAATACTCAAAGTCCTTAACAAAATACTCAAATATTAATACACTACCCCACACCGATATCACAAAATAAAATAAAAATACCCAAGTATATAAATTAATACCCAATTACTAATACACTTCCCCACCCATAACCCCTACATCCCATATATCCTGCCCCTAAACCCACAACATAAACTACAATATTTAAAAAATACAATTACTTAAATTAATACCTTAGTATTAATACACTTCCCCACCCATAACCCCTACATCCCATATATCCCGTCCCTAAACCCACAACATAAATTACAGCATATAAAAAAACACAAGTTATTAAAATAATACCTGAGTATTAATACACTTTGCCACCCATAACCCCTACATCCCATATATCCCATCCCTAAACCCACAACATAAATTAAAAAATATAAAAAAACACAAGTGCTTAAAATAATACCTGAGTATTAATACACTTCGCCACCAATAACCCCTACATCCCATATATCCCACCACTAAACCCACAACATAAATGACAAAATTTAATAAAATACAAGTACTTAAATTAATACCCAAGTATTAATACACTTCCCCACCCATAACAACCACAAACCATACATTCCCAAAATTAATCCACAATATATCCTTAATAAAATATAAAAAATACTCAAAGTCCTAAAAAAATACTCAAATATTAATACACTACCCCACACCAATTCCTCAAAATAAAATAAAAATACCCAATTATGTAAATTAATACCCAATTACTAATACACTTCCCCACCCATAACCCCTACATCCCATATATCCCGCACCTAAACCCACAACATAAACTACAATATTTAAAAAATACAATTACTTAAATTAATTCCTGAGTATTAATACACTTCCCCACCCATAACCCCTACATCCCATATATCCCGCCCCTAAACCCACAACATAAATTACAACATATAAAAAAACACAAGTACTTAAAATAATACCTGAGAATTAATATGCCTCCCCACCCATAACACCCACAACCCATACATTCCATTACATAATCCACACAATATCCTTTAAAAAATTAAACATATAATAATTAAACCCTAAACAAATAAAAAACAAAACACAAAACTCACCTTAAAATTCATCAAAAAATAATTCACTTACCTTAAAATTTGTTGTTCTGGCATTAGTTGTTAAGGTAAAATCGTTGTTAAACCATTAGTTGATCAAAACTTTGTTGTTAAGACCCAGTAGTTCTTCAAGATTCGTTGTTAAGGCAAGTAGTAATTCAAACGTAGTTGTTCAGGTTGTTTCCCGAGCCAGCCGCTCCACACCGCTGAACAGGGCACCGCCATCCCAAGCACCGCTGAACAGGGCACTGCCGTCTCAAGTACCGTTGAACAGGGCACCGCCTGTAGGAGGCTGGCCTGATTTGTAGTGGGTACCAACGGGTACTTACACTCTGCACCAGGTCCAGGTATCCCTTATTAGTGTAGAAGAGGTGTTCTAGCAGCTTAGCTGATAGAAAAGGTAGCTTAGCAGAGCAGCTTAGGCTGAACTAGGAGACATGCAAAGCTCCTACTATACCACAGGTGTCATATGCACAATATCATAAGAAAACACAATACACAGATATACTAAAAATAAAGGTACTTTATTTTTATGACAATATGCCAAAAGTATCTCAGTGAGTACCCTCAGTATGAGGATGGCAAATATACACAAGATATATGTACACAATACCAAAAATATGCAATAATAGCAATAGAAAGCAATGCAAGCAATGTACAGAGACAATAGATTGCAATGAGAGTACGTATAGGGGCAACACAAACCATATACACCAAAAGTGGAATGCGACCCACGAATGGACCCCAAACCTATATGAGCTTGTAGAGGGTCGCTGGGACTGTAAGTAAACAGTGAGCGTTAGAAAAATAGCCCACCCCAAGACCCTGAAAAGTAGGTGTAAAGTGCACATAAGTTCCCCAGAGAGCACAGAAGTCGTGATAGGGGAATTCTGCGAGGAAGACCAACACCAGCAATGTAACAAAGGTGGATTTTTGGACGAGAGTACCTGTGGAACAAGGGGACCATGTCCAAGTGTCGCGACAAAGTTGAGATTGGGAAGATGCCCAGGAAATGCCAGCTGAGGATGCAAAGAAGCTGCCACCGGATGGTAGAAGCTGTGGATTCTGCAAGAACGAAGAGGACTAGGACCTTCCCCTTTGGAGGATGGATGTCCCACGTCGTGAAGAAGCTTGCAGATGTGTTCCCACGCAGAAAGATCGCAAACAATCCTTGCTAGCTGCAAGGGTCGCGGTTAGGGTTTTTGGATGCTGCTGTGGCCCAGGAGGGACCAGGATGTCGCCAATTGCGTGAGGAGACAGAGGGGGCGCCCAACAAGACAAAGAGCCCTCACAGAAGCAAGCAGCACCCGCAGAAGTGCTGGAACAGGGACTACAAAGAGGAGTGAACCGGAGCTCACCCGAAGTCACAAAAGAAGATCCCACGACGCCGGAGGACAACTCAGGAGGTTGTGCACTGCAGGTTAGAGTGTCGGGGACCCAGGCTTGGCTGTGCACAAAGGAAATCCTGGAAGAGTGCACAGGAGCCGGAGCAGCTGCAAATCACGTGGTACCCAGCAATGCAGTCTAGCGTGGGGAGGCAAGGACTTACCTCCACCAAACTTGGAGTGAAGAGTCACTGGAATGTGGGAGTCACTTGGACAGAGTTGCTGAGTTCCAGGGACCACGCTCGTCGTGCTGAGAGGGGACCCAGAGGACCAGTGATGCAGTCTTTTGGTGCCTGCGGTTGCAGGGGGAAGATTCCGTCGACCCACGGGAGATTTCTTCGGAGTTTCTAGTGCAGAGAGGAGGCAGACTACCCCCACAGCATGCACCACCAGGAAAACAGTCGAGAAGGCGGCTGGATCAGTGATACAAGGTTGCAGTAGTCGTCTTTGCTACTTTGTCGCGGTTTTGCAGGCGTCCAGAGCAGTCAGCGGTCGATTCCTTGGCAGAAGGTGAAGAGAGAGATGCAGAGGAACTCTGATGAGACCTGCATTCGTTATCTAAAGAATTCCCCAAAGCAGAGACCCTAAATAGCCAGAAAATGAGGTTTGGCTACTTAGGAAGGAGGATAGTCTAGCAACACAGGTAAGAGCCTATCAGAACGAGTCTCTGACGTCACCTGCTGGCACTGGCCACTCAGAGTAGTCCAGTGTGCCAGCAGCACCTCTGTTTCCAAGATGGCAGAGGTCTGGAGCCCACTGGAGGAGCTCTGGGCACCCTCCCAGGGGAGGTGCAGGTCAGGGGAGTGGTCACTCCCCTTTCCTTTGTCCAGTTTCGCGCCAGAGCAGGGCTGGGGATCCCCGAACCGGTGTAGACTGACTTATGCAGAGATGGGCACCATCTGTGCCCATCAAATCATTTCCAGAGGCTGGGGGAGGCTACTCCTCCCCAGCCCTGACACCTTTTTCCAAAGGGAGAGGGTGTAACACCCTCTCTCTGAGGAAGTCCTTTGTTATGCCTTCCTGGGCCAAGCCTGGCTGGACCCCAGGAGGGCAGAAACCTGTCTGAAGGGTAGGCAGCAGCAGCAGCTGCAGTGAAACCCCGGGAAAGGTAGTTTGGCAGTACCCGGGCCTGTGCTAGAGACTCGGAGGATCATGGAATTGTCTCCCCAATGCCAGAATGGCATTGGGGTGACAATTCCATGATCTTAGACATGTTACATGGCCATGTTCGGAGTTACCATTGTGACGCTGTACATAGGTAGTGACCTATGTACAGTGCACACGTGTAATGGTGTCCCCTCACTCACAAAATCCGGGGAATTTGCCCTGAACGATGTGGGGGCACCTTGGCTAGTGCAAGGGTGCCCACACCCTAAGTAACTTAGCACCCAACCTTTACCAGGTAAAGGTTAGATATATAGGTGACTTATAAGTTACTTAAGTGTAGTGGTAAATGGCTGTGAAATAACGTGGACGTTATTTCACTCAGGCTGCAGTGGCAGGCCTGTGTAAGAATTGTCAGAGCTCCCTATGGGTGGCAAAAGAAATGCTGCAGCCCATAGGTAGGGATCTCCGGGAACCCCAATACCCTGGGTTCCTCAGTACCATATACTAGGGAATTATAAGGGTGTTCCAGTATGCCAATGTGAATTGGTGAAATTGGTCACTAGCCTGTTAGTGACAATTTAGAAAGTAATGAGAGAGCATAACCACTGAGGTTCTGGTTAGCAGAGCCTCAGTGAGACAGTTAGTCATCACACAGGGAACACATACAGGGCACACTTATGAGCACTGGGGCCCTGGCTGGCAGGGTCTCAGTGACACATACAACTAAAACAACATATGTACAGTGAAATATGGGGGTAACATGCCAGGCAAGATGGTACTTTCCTACACCGCCGTCTCAAGCACCGCTGAACAGGGCACCGCCATCTCAAGCACCGCTGAACAGGGCACCACCGTCTCAGGCACCAGTAGCCCATGAGCGCCAAGGGCACTGACGCTACTGAGTCCATCACGGGCAGAATGAAGCACTCTGGGCACCATGTCCCCTCCAGAACCAGTGGAGAGATACATCCACTACCTCTGTCCGTAGCAGGATAAAGGACTCTGGGCACAAAGCCCCCTCCATAACCAGTGGAGACTGTCATCCACTACCTCTGTCCTTAGGTGGATGAAGCACTCTGGGCACAAAGCCCCCTCCAGAACCAGTGGAGAGATCCATCCACTACCTCTGTCCTTAGTAGGATGAAGCACTCTGGGCACAAGCCCCCTCCAGAACCAGTGGAGACTATCATCCACTACCTCTGTCCTTAGCAGGATGAAGCACTCTGGGCACAAAGCCCCCTCCAGAACCAGTGGAGAGATACATCCACTACCTCTGTCCTTAGCAGGATGAAGCACTCTGGGCACAAAGCCCCCTCCAGAACCAGTGGAGACTGTCATCCACTACCTCTGTCCTTAGCAGGATGAAGCACTCTGGGCACAAAGCCCCCTCCAGAACCAGTGGAGAGATACATCCACTACCTCTGTCCTTAGCAGGATGAAGCACTCTGGGAACAAAGCCCCCTCCAGAACCAGTGGAGACTATCATCCACTACCTCTGTCCTTAGCAGGATGAAGCACTCTGGGCACAAAGCCCCCTCCAGAACCAGGGAGAGATACATCCACTACCTCTGTCCTTAGCAGGATGAAACACTCTGGGCCCAAAGCCCCATCCAGAACCAGTGGAGACTGTCATCCACTACCTCTGTCCTTAGCAGGATGAAGCACTCTGGGCACAAAGCCCCCTCCAGAACCAGTGGAGAGATACATCCACTACCTCTGTCCTTACCAGGATGAAGCACTCTGGGCACAAAGGCTTCTCCAGAACCAGTGGAGACTGTCATCCGCTACCTCTGTCCTTAGCAGGATGAAGCACCCTGGGCACAAAGCCCCCTCCAGAACCAGTGGAGAGATACATCCACTACCTCTGTCCTTAGCAGGATGAAGCACTCTGGGCACAAAGCCCCCTCCAGAATCAGTGGAGACTGTCATCCACTACCTCTGTCCTTAGCAGGATGAAGCACTCTGGGCACAAAGCCCCCTCCAGAACCAGTGGAGACTGTTATCCACTTGAGAGGCTGTGGCTTTGCACTCCCCAGGATTGAACAGTGGGCAACCCACCCACTGTAGAGACTTGAGAGACTGTGGCTTTGCACTCCCCAGGATTGAACAGTGGGCAACCCGCCCACTGTAGAGACTTGAGAGACTGTGGCTTTGCACTTCCCAGGATTGAACAGTGGGCAACCCACCCACTTGTGAGACTTGAGAGACTGTGGCTTTGCACTCCCCAGGATTGAACAGTGGGCAACCCATCCACTGTAGAGACTTGTGAGACTGTGGCTTTGCCCTCCCAGGATTGAACAGTGGGCATGTGGCCCGCTCGCGGATTTGGCGTTGTGCACTCAACCGGCTGAGGTGCCTCCCCTTTCCCTCCCCCTGAGGTGCCTGTTTTGTTGCTCTCTGATGCCCCTGCAGAGTTCTCTCCGTCATGGTCGGGGATCTTGTGTGGGCCTCGCCCATACCGTGTGGGCCCAGTGTTCCACGGACTTAATTGGAGCACTACCTGGACTACTATGATTGGTGTATATTTTGTAAATGGTGTATATATATATATATTTTTGCCTACTTGATTTTAATATATTACAATGGTTACACTCATTTTTTTTTGTCTTTGCATTCTTCTGGGGGGATGGGGGGTGTAACTGTGATGTATCAATATGGATTAGTGTGTGTGTTGTCGTGGGTGAGGGTGGGGGTGGGGGTGTTGCGTGTTGCGTGTGTGTGTCCCTGTTTTTTCCCTCCCCCCTCCCCTGTGTCATAGGTGCAGTACTCACCGTGGTCTTCGCCGCCGGCGTTCGTGCTCCTGGTAGAGGAGCAGGAAGACTATCGCAGGGAGAATTTGGAGTTCCGGTTCCATGGTGTCCTAGTTCCTCGTTGGGTGTGTAGAGAAGAGTGTTTTCCCTCCAAGATCCTGTTTCCACTGTGTTTTTATCCGCGGTGAATCCGCCCTGGTAAAGGTGGCGGATTGGTAGGTTGTGATACTGTGGGCGGTACTTTGTCCTCCGCCTGTCTGTTGGCGGTGACAGCCGCGCTGTTTGTTTGTACCGCCGTGGCGGTCAGCGTGTTAAAGTGGCTGTCTTTGTTGGCGGTTTCCTCCACGGTCGTAATTGCTAAATGTTTTCCACCGGCCTCTTGGTGGTCTTACCGCCGCTTTAACACCGACCGCCAGGGTTGTAATGACCACCTATGTGTCTGTTCTCAGGTCATTGGCTGTGACTTGTGACTTTGAGCGTATCACGTATGTGCGAGTTTTGAGAGATCAAATTTTAATGGGGGCTAATAACAAGAAAATACCAGAGAGACTATGGACTACATATGATATGTCACTTAATGCTGCTATAGAAATTGTTAATTCCATTGAACATTCAGAAAAAAAATGTGCAGGAGATTGGGGGAATGCAGAAAAAGATATTCATGTTGGGTCAAAACATGGTGGGGATAAGGCCAAGAGAAATGTGGAGCAAAGAAATCAATTGAAACCTATGTGGCTAAGAAATGATGGGACGAAGAGTGCAGCATTATGTTTTAGGTGCAGAAGTGAATCACACTTGGGTAAGGTGAAGTTTTCTCCTTCTGGAAGGAACACGGGGCAATAGCCTTCCATGATGATATTTTTGCTTTTGGCAAAAATGTGGAGGATCATGACAGCACTTTGAGGGAGGATTTAGCAGTACTATCTTCTAAAGGACTTACCTTGCTTTCAGAGAAATGTAAATTCATGAAACAGGAAGAAGGGTATCAGGGGCATTTCAGTAGTGGTGCTGGCATCAAACTCAAGAGCAACCATGTTGACAGTATTTCCAATGCACCTCTCCCCAGTTCTGATGAACAACTTGTGGCTTTTCTTGGTTTGACAAACTTTTATGTAAAATTGATCCCACACTATGCATCCAGAATGTATCCTTTTTGATGTCTTTTTAAAACAATGCAAAGTTTGAATGGACTGATGATATGACTTCTGCATTCAATGCAGTCATGTTTTTTGAAGCACCTTGTCTCAAACCTTTTGTCATTGGGAAAGAGCGTGTTGTAATGGTTGATGCAAGCAATGGTGGACTGGGTGGATGCAAAAAGAACATGGCAAGGAATGGATTGGCAAGGAATGGACTTGGTGGATGCAAAGAGAACATGGCAAGGAATTTATTATGGCTTATGAGTCACAAGTATTGCAGAGCGCTGAGAAAAATGACTCAGTCATAGAGAGAGAGAGAGAATTGTTTGCATGTGTGTGGGGAGTAGAACACTTTAGGACTTTTCTGTAGGGGACAAAATTTATCATAAAAACAGATTACAAACCTTAAGTAGATATCAGGGCGCATGGTGGAGGGTGCACTATGTCAGCAAGATTGGCTATATTGGCTTCCAGATTACAGAATATTCTATTTCGTTTAGAGTAAGTTCTGGGAAAAATATGTCCATGTGGATTGCATGTCTTGGCTTCTTTTAGCTTTATCTATTAAGGATATAGTGGAGATTGAGGTAGAAGAATGTGAAGTAGAATTCATGGTGCAGGATGTCAATTTGTTAAGTTTGTACCAGTCTATTATTCAGGAGGGAGAATGGAAAAAAGAAATGGAGATGGATGGTGAAATGATCAGGGTTATACAGTACATCAGGAGTGGTTGGCCAGAGGAAAGGAAAGTTCCCAGAGAACTGTTGCATTTTTTTTATACTGGACGAGGAATTGTCAGAAGTGAATGGTAATGTTGAGGGAGTTGACAAGTTTGTACCTCCTTTTATTTTGGGGAGATCATTGTAGGTATTGCACATAAAGGACATCTAGGCATGTCAAGCAGTAGGAGATGGATCATGGAGAATTTCTGGTGGCCGGGGATTGATTCATTTGTAGAACATCATGTAAGGAAGTGTGAGAATTGTGCAGCGAGCGACAGGGCATTGACCCCTGATCCCCAGCAGGTGTACTTGCAGGTGGCACGGTGGCGGAAATTAGGTATGAATATTATTGGTCCTTTTACAGTATCACCCAGACAGGAAGCATTTGGTATAGTCATGATGGACTATTTTTCTAAATGTTATGAGATTAAAATAGTTAAGGAAGTCACCGTGTTATGGAGTTTTTTGGATGAGGTATTCTGGGAAGGTATTCCTCAAGAGGGAGTTACTAACAATGGTCCACAATTTGTTAGTGAATATACGGAAACGTATTTGTAAAAGTGTGGAGTATCACATAAACACATTGCTGTATTCCATCCTGAGGCCAATGGTCAGGTGGAAAGGTTCAATTGTGTGGTCAAGGAAGTGATTCAGATATCAGTAGAAGGTGGATTAAACTGGAGGAAGGCTTTACAGTCAATGTTGTTGGCATATAGGACAACTCCCAACTCTGTTACATCAGCCAGCGAGTTTGAGCTATTAAGGGGAAGGAAAACTAATACCAAACAAGTCCCTTGGTGGTTTAGAAATCAGAAGGAAAATATGGATGATAAGGCAGACATGGGTTTTAAGGTAATACAAAGTAGAGTACAGGAGTATAAAATGAAAATGAGGGACACGTTATGTAAAAGTAAAAGAAGTGGCAACAGAGGGTAAACATTGATGATCTGGTGCGTCTCATGAAAGGTGAGGGCAAGTGGTAAAGGTTGTGTGTGTTGGTCTGATCGCATACATGTTATTGATGTTTTTCAAAATGCTGTACAATAGGAAGGAGAGATTGATTGGAACATCAGTTGTGTGTCCGTGTTCAAAGTGAAGGGTTCTGATGCTGGGGAATGTAAGGATAATGTGTTTTTGGATGTGACTGACACTGACTGTGTGGAAATCACAGGCATGACCTGTGTACGAGACATGCAATCCAATCGAGGAGTGGAAGCTAGGGATGTGCTGTGAAAAAGTAGCCTCTTTCTAGCAGGGTTACCCCCACTTTTGGCCTGTTTGTGAGTGTGTGTCAGTGTGTTTTTACTGTCTCACTGGGATCCTGCTAGCCAGGACCCCAGTGCTCATAGTTAAATCCCTATTTGTCAGTGTGTTTGCCTGTGTCACTGGGATCCTGTTAGCCACAACCCCAGTGCTCACAGTTTGTGGCCTATGTGTGTTGTCATTAGTGCTTAACTGTGTCACTGAAGTTCTGCTAACAAGAACTCCAGTGCTTATGCTCTCTCTGCTTCCAAATTAGTCACTATAGTTTGGTGACTTCATATTCCAATTCCAATTGGCACACTGGACCCCCCTCATAAGTCCCCAGTATATGGCACATAGGTACCCACGGCATTGGAGTTCCAGGAGATCCTTATGGGCTGCAGCATTTCTTTTGTCACCCATAAGGAGCTCAGACAAACCTCTCTTCAGGAATGCCACTGCAGCCTGCGTGAAATTGTGCACACTCTATTTCACAGCCATTTTCACTGCACTTATGTAACTTATAAGTCACCTATATGTCTAACCTTCAACGCTAGGTGCAAAGTTACTAAGTGTGAGGGCACCCTTGCACTAGCAAAGGTGCCCCCACGCAGTCCAGGGCCAATTGCCAGACTTCGTGAGTGCGGGGATACCATTACATATGTGCACTACATATAGGTCAATTCCTATATGTAGCTTTACAATGCTAACTCCGAATATGGCCATATAAGGTGTCTAAGATCATGGAATTGTCCTACCATTCCAAATCTGGTTTTGGGGGGGCATTCCCATGCATCCTGGGGGCTCCACCATGGACCCCCAGTATTGCCAAACCATCTCTCTGAGGCTTGCACTGCAGCTACAGCTGATGCCACCTCACAAACCTGTGAGCAGCTCAGTCCCAGGACGGCAGAACAATGCATTTCCTTTGGAAGGAGGGTGTTATACCCTCTCCCTTTGGAAATAGGTGTTACAGGATTGGGAAGGGCAGCCTCTTAGAACCTTTGGAAATGCTTTGAAGGGCACAGATGGTGCCCTCCTTGCATAAACCAGTCTACACCGGTTCAGGGACCCCCCAGTCCCTGCTCTGACGCGAAACTTGACAAAGGAAAGGGGAGTGACCACTACCCTGTACATCACCACCAAAGGGGTTGTGTCCAGAGCTCCTCCAGTGTGTCCCTGGCATTAACCCTCTTGTTTTCCAACTAAATGGGACACTCTGGAGATCTCTGAGTGGCCAGTGGCAGCAGGTGATGTCAGAGACCCCTCCTGATAGGTGCATGCCGGGGTGGGTAGCCAATCCCTCTCTCAGGGCTATTTAGGGTCTCTCCTCTGGGTTCCTCTTCAGATTCAGCTTACAAGACTCCAGGAATACTCTGCATCCTCTGATTCAGCTTCTGCCTGTCAGATCAAACGCAGACTGCTCCAGGAACCACTGTAACTGCAACAAAGTATCCAGGACGACTCCTGTGATCTGCAACTTCAGGTCCAGCCAGCATCTGCAACAGTTTCCAAGGTGTGCATGCTCTAAGGACTCCCTGCCTTCACTCTGCACAAGAAGAACTGAAGGAATCTCCCGCTGAGTGACAGAGTAACTTCCCTGCTCCTGCAGGCACCTTCCAACACGACAACTGGTTCTCTGGGACTCCTCTCCTGACAATGAGCATGCTCCCTGGAACACAGGTGGTGGACCAACACGGCCCAGACTGCCCTAAGATCCAGCTGTCCAAATTTGGAGGAGGTAGGAGCTTGCCTTCCCGGTTTGCGACAGTACCCCTGTGCACCGCATCATCTCTAGCTCCTTGGTCCAGGCAGCGCCATTTTGATGCAAACCGCGACCTTGCTTGAACCAAGGCTTGTTGGACGAATCCAGCGACGCAAACAGCCTGCATCCAACTTCTCGAAGTGGGACATGTCCTGCACCACGCAGGAACCCGCAGTCATCTTCTTTGGTGCTCTTCTGCAGTCTTCTTCTAACTGGAGAAACCTCTTTTTGCACCATCTTCTAGGTTGGCAGGGGCTTCTGTCCTTCCTGGAATCTTCTGCGACTTCTGGAGTTGGTCTCCTCTCTTCACAGGTCTTCAGGTCCTGGAATCCACCATTTGTTGCTTGCAGTCTTGCTTGGTTCTTGCAATAACTCTTATCACGACTTGTGTGTCCTGCGGAAACTTGCAGTACTTTACTGCTACTTTCCTGGGCTCTGGATTCGGGTATTTTACTTTCCTTTGGTGTTCTCTTACACTCCCAGCGCCCCTCTACACACTACACTTGCCTAGGGGGGAATTTGTGATCTGCATTCCACTTTCTTAGTATATGGTTTGTGTTGCCCCTAGGCCTATTGCATTCTATGGTATTTTCTACTGTTTGAACTATTCTATGACTATTTACTGTTGTAAGCAAAGCATATTAGTAATTGGTACCCAACCATAATTTATTTCCCATTCTGTGTAAATATGTATGTACATTCAGGTATATATTCATATATTCCTATGTTAGTATGTACTTCTATCACATTTAGAATAAGCACCTTTAATATTTATATATGCTTACATAACAAATGATTGTATATAGTTAATAGTGGTATGTTCCGGTCCACCTTAGAATGTAAGGACAGATGGAACGACTGGGAGTCAGCTATAGAATGTTGGTGAAGGAAGCAGAGGCACCAGTGGTGACTTGAGAAGTTCGAGAATAAAGTTCATCATCTAAGTTGTTGTCATTGTATTAATTGCAACAACTTACTTACCTGATTTTGGTCTATAGTGTATATATTGTGTACACTACTTACCTCCAGAAGGAGTATTATCTCTCAGATATTTTTGGCCTTGTGTCACTAAAATAAAGTACCTTTATGTTTGGTTACACTGAGTATTGTATTTTATTGTGTATAAGTACTGTGTAACTATAGTGGCATTGCAGGAGCTTTTCATGTCTCCTAGTTCAGCCTAAGCTGCTCTGCTACAGCTACCTCTAGACAGCCTAAGCTGCTAGAACACTGCCTACATTTCACTAATAAGGGATAACTGGACCTGGTATAAGGTGTAAGTACATTAGGTACCCACTACAAACCAGGCCTGCCTCCTACATGTGCTTAGAAACGTTAGAACATGCAAACCTCCTTTGAGGTTGCAAGATTACGTTTTGATTTTAAAAAAATATATACATATGAAGAGGAAAGATATATTACATGTGCACACGATCATTAACTTTGTTATGCTTGCCCTTAATCTGAATGATGCATTTTTCAAATCACTCTATTTTCTACATATGAGACACGAGTGCAACATAAGTTATGAACGCTTGTGTCTTTTGTGTTTTGGGGATATGTATGGCTCAACGGGTGCAGGCTATCTCGAGATGATGTGATGATTCAATATTCGGGGAGGGCGGATTTAATATAGAGAGTGGAATTGTCAGTTGAGGCACGCATTGTTAACTTGGACGTCTTGCTATCAGTTATGTAGAGAAAATAAAGTATTTACATGGCATTCGTAAAACTCACTAGTCTGCGAGGATTTTTGAGGGATGTATATTTCATCTCTTTTTGTAACAGGAACCAAGGAATACCTACGATCACAAGTTTCCAAAACACAACACATTACAGCTCAGTAAAATGATTAATGAAGATGGCAGACTTTGTTTTAAACTCATGGACTCACAAAACCTTGTATTGAGCCAATTTTCCTACAAAGTAGTGAACAAAAATCTAGACTCCCTAGGACTTTAAAAGTATTTGCAAAAAGAGCTTGAGTCTAACAGATAAATGTCCCAGGATCCAGGATGTGAGCTCATGTGAACCAAATCGCTATTAGCTCTTTTACCCATAAGGAAAATGCGCATATTGATTGTCTGAGATTTCTTTGAGAACACGTCCTAAACAAAGGTCTGTAATTGGAATTTTTCTGGTAAGTGCACTGAGGTTTTAAAATGTCCCCCTATACAGCCCGGCGAGAACAAAGTATTGAAAAGAGCACAATAGTGTAATCTAGGCTATCTTTTTCATGTTGCTTCCAGGCTCTTTCAGCCGGCATAATGGGGGAAAAAGTGAAAACCCTGCTGCGTCCCCTGCGAACTATGCTTTCCAGTCTGATGTGGGTGCGTTTCATTAGGGTGGCAATTAAAAAAAAAAATAGGTGTCGTGAGGATTACTGGTGATAAAAGAGCTGAGCAATAGAATAGGTTTGAAATTTGAGAAATGTCATTCAGAACCACGGAAGATCATACTATTTTAAACCGATTTCTTGCAGGTGCTACTAATATTGCATAATTCTGAAAATATTCTACATTTTTGTACAGATTAAATTTGTTGCCGTGACTATAAGAAATATGAAACCATTATGATTAGCTCGTACTCAGGAATTTTTTTTTATAACAAGGTTATAAGTACATAAGAACTGAGAGGCTGATTCACAAAGGTAAACTTACACTTTTGTGTAAATTTACAGTTTTTTACAATTAACAAACCAATTCTATGAGTACCATCTTTGGGACTGCAGACTACTTCTGGCGGAGACTTCGCAGATAAAAAGATGGGCAGAGGTAAAGATACTACTAATAAAATTGCTTGGTGAATTGCAAAAAATTATAAACTTACACTAAAGTGTAAGTTTACGTTTGGGAAACAGACCCTGAGTCGGCACTTAACACATAACTAATGGGAAAATGTATAATTATGCAAGCACTTACAAAGCCAAAAGGTCGAGCTTTGGCAAGCTGATGTGACAGAATGAGTCATATTTACTAAACTTTCACGCACTTCAATACAGCAGGGCAACTTGCTGAGCTGTGATGCATGAGAGGGTAAGAACAGAAATATATACTACGCCAGCATCGGGTAGGTGCACCATTTTGATGCAAACCCAGGTTTACTGCCTCTAGTAAATAGGGGTTTAAATCAAAGTGCATGGGTAGATGTATAGAAATTTCCATGTTCCACCCCAAGAAGCCGCTGTGTTGCAAAATTGAGTAAGGCAGTACTGCCTTGCATCACTTTTTTGTATTACTAAACTACGAAAGCCACTTACATTCACAGTGGATGGATCCTACTGACCAAAAGCATCTCTAAGGTTGCTTGAATTTACTAAAAAAATGAAGCCTGAACCCTAACTAAATATAGATGAAAATTATGTATTCTTACCAAAAGCGAGTTTCAGAGTCGGAATCAGGGATAATGTTTTTTCATATCTGAAGAGAGACAGCACTCTGTTTACCAGCACCCGTGTGATTGGGACAGTGCAAAGTTTGAAAGTCTTGTGAATCAACTTTTATTTTTAAAACCCAGTGAGCATCGGAACTTTGCAAGCTACAGGAGCTATTGAAAAAAAGAAAGAAGAAACGGGAATCTACAGTGTCTCTGCTGTATTGGGCTAAAGATTCAGATTCAGTTAAAAGAAGCAGGCGGACCCCTCAGCCCGTCTGCTGCCCCTACGTCCTGTTCTACAGCTCCTCAGCACTAGCCCAGAGTGTCAACACTCAAATGACACCATCTTTGTATGTTGTGTCACCCTTCTCTGTTGGTTCTGCCTACGGCCTCACTAGTGTTTCTCCCATTCCTCCACATCTTATCTGCATAGCTGGAGTTTGCAGTCGCATCCTTCACTTCGTTCAACATCTTCAATGTCCAGAAGTCTCACCAATAAGTCATTTTTGACCAGGAAATGCACTTTATATATAGGACCAAGCAACTTCAGCTTCATGTCAGTAGTAGTTGAACATTTTCAGAATACCTCTCCCCTCTGGACCAGAGTAAAATGTTCAGAATATGCATGACTTCAAAGACTCTTTGGAACACCTCACCTTGTTCTCCACCACATCTACCAAATTCCACTGAAGAGCATCATCTTTGCAGCTTTTTGCGCCATGAAAGGTCCTTGCAAAAACAATAAGATGACACAATCTTGAGAGAACTCGGTTGCCCCCTCAAATAACATTCACAACCTGCAATACCATCTACAAGACATACATCCTCATTACTGTTGTTCTAGTCCTCACACAGTGCAGAGATCCCCACCTAAAGAAAAAAGGATGCTAATCCTCTAACTATGACTACTATTATATCCCTTGAAAAGCTTCCCACATCCCCCATCTCCTGTTTATACCTGTGTCCTGCAAGTCTGGTCGCACAATGAATTATGTAAATCAAAAAGAGTTGTTGGCAATTGTTTTTGTTTGAGAGTAAGGGCCAGATGTAGCAAAATGCAAAATTGCGACTTGCAATTTGGAGTCCATCCGACTCGCAAATTGCAAGTCGCAATTTGCTATGCTGTACGGTGTCTCAGACACCGACTGCGACTCGCAATGGGATCGCAATGACCCACCTCATCAATATTCATGAGGTGGGTCGCAAATTGCGGCCCCATTGTGAGTATAGGCACTCGCAAACATGGAGGCCTGCTGTAGTCAGCAGACCTCTGTGTTCGTGACTGCTTTAAATAAAGCAGTTTTGTTTTTTTTAAGTGTAGCCCGTTTTCCTTAAAGGAAAAAGAGCGGCACTTAAAAAAAAAAACGAAACCTTTAGTTTTGGTATTTTTTCAGGGCAGGGAGTGGTCACTTGGACCACTCCCTGCCCTGAAAAAATATTTTTGGGTCCATTCACAAAGTGAAAGGGGTCCCATGGGGACCCCTTCCAATTTGCGAGTGGGTTACCATCCACTTGAAGTGGATGGTAACTGCGAGTCCATTTGCGACCGCGTACGCGGTCGCAAATGGAATTGCATCCCACTGCGAGTCGCAAATAGGAAGGGAACACCCCTTCCTATTTGCGAGTCGGAAATGCATTTTGCGAGTCGGAGCCGACTCGCAAAATGCATTTCTGAATAGCAAAGTGGCTTTTGCGCCTTGCAAACGGCGATTTTCGCCGTTTGCGAGGCGCAAACACTTTGCTACATCTGGCCCTTAGTACTTTTTTTGTTCATAAATCATCTCTTACTGTGTGGGCACACTCCTGCTCGGCAGCTGTTGCAGGTAGAGCACTGTTCTAAGCTATGAGGTCTCGACCCATGTCTGATACTTCGGTGTGGAGATCATTAGCACAGGGGAATGGAGTGGAGGAACCTGGTGTTGAGGTGCTTGCCCTCAGTCACTTAGTGTGCATGGTCGTGGATTAGTGATTCATTTGCCCAAAGACAGAGTTCTGCAAGAGGAAAACTACTCTCCAGGCAACGTATAATACAGAGAGGACAGGAACGGTGGATGCTACTCCACGTGTTCACTGGTGCTATAATGAAACCGAGAAAAACTTCTGCCAAGTGCAATAATCCTGTACACCCTGTAGAGAATAATCCTGAACACCCTGTAGAAGAAGTCCTTTAAATATCCAGGAGAGACCTGGAACCATTGATTAAGCAGACTGTTGATGAAAGAACCTGATGCTAAAAGGCTCAGAGCTGTCTCAGATGATGATCAGGAGTCAGGTCCAAAGGGGCATTATATCCATGAGACCAATCTCCAAGATACTTTGAACCACATTCGAGATGTGTTAGATTTTGAGTAACCTCAGCAAGAACAGGACGAGTTCCACACTCAGTATAATGCTCTTACTGCTCGCAGTTTGCCCCTCCTTGATGTCATAAAAAACCTGATGACCAGTGAGTGGAAAGATGCCGACAAAACATCACATCCTCGCTTTCTTAATAAACTTAATAAAAGCACATTATTGAAAATTTTGAGGAACATTTTCCACAGACCCCAAAAGTGAACTTCATTCTATTTTCAATGGCTTCCACATCTTCTTTGGCAACAGAAGATGCAACTCTTTCAGATGTGGTAGAAAGGAAATCACTGGGGTGTATGAAAACAGTTTTCGCTGTGGGTAATTTTTAAAAAAGAGCAAAATATGTGCAACATTTGCCACATAAGTGTTATTGAAGGGCTTTCAGTCTCCGCATGACTGCTTATAGAAAGTTAGCTACCAAGTTCGATTAGTAGCTAACATAGATCTCTTGGCCCATATTTTTGTCGGACATTTCATTGTTAATCCAAGTCGACCACAAGGACAGCAGTTCAAGGTATAAGGTACTTCTGGAAGAAACCATGGAAGCTGGATGTGGTATAGAGATCTATAATCCAGCAATTACCATTTACAGGGCCTAAGCTAATTCAGCAAAGAACTGAATGACAAATAAAGAAATCTGCAGGCCAATCTAATTTTTATCAGGAAAGAAATACTTTATTCAGAAGTGGATGTTGCAAACCCAGAGAGAGAGCAAAATCCCTGCTGCAGCCATCTTAATCCCAGGAGCAACAAAAATGACTATGTGAAAGAGGGAAGAATGCTGAAGGATTTGTATCATCAGGGGTCGGAAATAGTTCAATATGCTTTTGTAAAAATAGTTCTCCTGGTGTTAGGTTTTACTGTTTTATGGAAATGGGTTGGCTGTGTAGGAAAGTAGCCTCTTTCTATCTTTGTTACCTACACGTTTGGCCTGTTTGTCACTGTGTTTGACTGTGTACTCTGGGATGCTGCTAATCAGGACCCCTGTAGTTATGCTCTCTCCTTCTGAAATTGGTTGTAGGATACTGTTAACACAGTATTTCACCCACAGTTGGCATACTGGTGCCCCCTTATAAGTCCCTAGTGCATGGTACCTAGGTACCCAAGGCATTGGGGTTCCAGGGGATCCCTATGGGCTGCAGCATATATTTTGACTCCTATGGGGAGCCCATGCAGGTGCTTCTTCAGGACTGCAACTGCAGCCTGCCTGAAAGGGTGCATGCACCCTTTCACTGCCAGTTACACCGCACCAGGTCACTTATGGGTCACCCCTATAGCAGGCCCTCCAGCCCTGAGGGCAGGGTGCAAGGTACCTGTGTGTGAGGGCACCCCTGCACTAGCAGAGGTGCCCCCACCATCTTCAGGGCCATTTTCCCGGACTTCGTGAGTGCGGGGACGCCATTTTGCATGTGTGCTGAACATAGGTGACTACCTATGTTCAGCTACATAGTGGTGGCTCTGAAAGTAGGCATGTTTGGTGTCAAACATGTGGGAGCCATACCCCCATGCTTTTGCAAGCATTGGTTGTATGATCCCATGCACTCTGGGGACTCTTTAGAGGACCCCCAGTACTGCCATTACAGCCTTCTGAGGTTTTCCAGGCAGCTCGGCTGCTGCCACCTCATAGACAGGTTTCTACCCTCCTGTTGCTTGAAAAGCTTAAGCCCAGGAAGGCAGAACAAATAATTTCCTTTGGGAGAGTGGTGTTACACCCTCTCTCTTTGGAAATAGGTGTTGCAGGCTTGGGAGGGGTAGCCTCCCCAGGCCACTAGGAATGCTTTGAAGGGCACGTTTGGTGCCCTCCTTGCATGATCCCATCCGCACCGGTTTGGGGACCCCTGGTCCCTGCTCTGGCATGAAACTGGAGAAAGGAAAGGGGAGTGACCACTCCTCTATCCATTGCCACACTGTGGTGGTGCTCGGAGTTCATCCGGAGGGTCCCCGGGTTTTGTGATCTTGGATTTGGGGTTGGCGGGGAACTCTGGTATTATGTGGGTGGCCGGTGCCAGTGGGTGGTGTTGAAACCCTCCCCTGATGCATGCATACCTGGTTGGCTGACCGGTCCCCCTTTCAGGGCTATTTGGGGTCTCTCCTTTGAGTGGTTCTTCGGATTCAGATTGCAAGACTCCAGCAGGAATCCTCTGCATCCTCCACTTCAACTTCTCACTGAAGAAACTGCATCTGAATCCCTCAAGGAACTCTACAAACTGCAACAGGACAGCAAGATGTCTTCAGCAACATTGTATCTTGAGCTCCTGCCAGCAACTGCAACTGTTTCCCGATCGTGCATCCTCTAAGGACTCCCCAGCTTATCTAGGATAAAAATCCTGATAGAATTGGCGGCAGGTTTAGGAAAGAGATTGCACCTACCCCTGTCACCTATTAAAGTGTATATACTGTAAGGGAGCAGAAAGAGGAGTGTTTATTACACCATGTGTGCACTTATCATAGCACCTGCTTCCAAGGTGCTTTTTCCAGGGAGTTGTAGGTAATAGATATTTTGAAATAGAACGATAAAGTCCAGTTGCTACATATTGTCAAATTATCACCTTCATTTATTTTGCTTGTCTTGCACATAAAAAACACATCAGCCAACGCATTTCATCCTTAACAAAGGACTTCTTCAGGGATGAAATATGATAGAAAACAAGTATCCTAAATATGTTAAAAAGATACAGACATAACAACAAAACTAAATTAGAAACATAAAGCATATGTGGAATCAATGGCGAAAGGCCAGTTTGTACGGCATAAAGTCAAGGGACACTCCTAGAGAACAAAAAAATATATACTGAATTGGAAAGACACACAAAATTATAAAAAATATATAGACAGCATAAATTATTGAGCTGAGGTTCAACACAAAAATATGCATGAAAAAATATATATGTAGAATCAAATACAGCGAGATAGTTGATTAACAAAAGTAATACATCACAACAACAAAACAAAACAAGAATAGAAAATATATAATGAGAAGCTAATATGTGTGTGAAGAATATATATCAATAACGTCTACATAATAAGGGACAGTTAATACAAAGAAATTGAAGATCAATTGTTGAATGTGCAGGGCTAGAGAAGCATAAGTTATTAAGCTAAAATTCAACACAGGGATACAGATAAAGAACAAGTATATATAATCATATAAGAAAAGATGATTATTTAACAAAAACATAATTTAAATAAACGACCAAAACCCAGGTAAAACATCTGAAGGCAATGTGTGTATGTGAAGCATCAATAATGTCTACGTACTAACAGACAATTCATATATGCAGAAGGATAATCAAATGTTACATGTCTGAAAACATAAAGCGTCCCTTAATTTAATTGATCCAGCAAATAGATAAAAGATTGCCAAGAATGGAGGTATCGGGGACTCATACCTGAAAAGTAAGTGGTGTTCAATATCAATTCGGAGAAAAAAACTACCAAAATTACAGGTTGAAGTCGATAAGATTGAGAAAAGTATTGAAAGCATGAATCTAAAGGACGCCACGAAAAAGAACTATGAGATCTTGGACAAAATATTAGAAGACCATCAAATATATCTGCGTGACAAGAAACTACGCAAAATGAAATGAGATGACTTGGTCTCCAAGGAAGGCAGGATCTACACGTTTGCATGTAAATATGACAATTTAAGAACACCTTCCGCCAATAAAAGAACACGTATAGAAATGACTGACACTGATTCAGCTAGTTAAAGTTCTATGTGCTCCCTCAAGTGTACAGTACCAAATAAGGCATCGACATCAGTGTTTCCAGACCGGAATCCATCACCTTTTTTGTGGAAATGGAAAGGTTAAGGTTGGGGAACAAAATGGTACGAAAAGAAAGATCAGAAGGGGGGGTAAAAGATGTAGGCAAAAACATAGGCCCAGATCCCCAGGGCCAGGGGATATAAACACGTTACAGGAAAAACTAGAAATGTATAAACTGGTGAATGCCATCACATCTATCCCATCACCAGTTAATGATCTCATAACACAGCAAGAAATATTGGTTATTTTTAATCTTTCCAACCGTATGCTCAATAAAGATGAATGTAGAATTCTAAGCAAAGGGTTGGGTTTTTGTCCCACACAAATGAATGACCCAACTAATGTCTTTGTTGACTTATTTACATTCACACGTTTACTCAAATTGAAGGACCACTTTAATTCTATACACATGCCAGCCATTCCGTCAGATGAGTGTCCTTCTACACTATTCCACTCTGTTTCCGACCTCTATGACCTACAACTGGTTATGTCACTTACTGAAAATGAGCATGTTGATATTGATGTTTTAAGAAGGGATTTGGGTATTGAAGAGAATGCACAGGTTAATTGTGGTCTAAGACCAAGTTCGAAATTTGTGCCACATGGAACACACCGTAATATTGATCTGTTCCGCATGAGAGTTACTAATGACTTGTACAAATTTATGGAAAGGCCTAACATTGCCAAATTTATAAATGATAATCTGACCAAAATAGAGCGGACTGCTTCACATTCTTTAAAATCAGATCCTTCCATTGTGATCAGGGAGGCAGACAAGGGAGGGAATGTAGTGGTTATGAATAAATCTGACTATATCCAGGAAATCAACAGGCAATTGTCTGACATTGCCTGTTACGAACGCAATATGGAAAACCCGATGAAACCCCTCAGCGAGTTCATTAATATGCAACTAAATGATTGGCATGAAAGTGGCCTTATTTCAGATGGCAAATATAAATACTTAAGAGTTCACGATACACACTTTCCATGTATTTATGTACTGCCTAAAATACATAAAGGTGACAAGTTTCCTCCAGGTAGACCCATTATTTCAAGGAATTCATCTCCCACTGAGAGGCTGTCGGAATATGTAGATGTATTTCTACAACCCTTTGTACACAACTTACCTGCATACATTCAAGACAGCAAAGATATACGCAACAAATTTGATGATTTTGATTGGTCGGATGACCTCATGTTTGTAACCATGGATGTGACCAGTCTCTACACTTGCATACATAAACAATTTGGGATTAGAGCAGTTTAATTGTTCCTTTGCACAGAACTGCAGACCACTGGCAACACAACAACATGTTGATGGAGATGATTGATATCATTCTATCTAAAAACTTCTTTTTACATAATGGTCAGTGGTTTCATCAAATACAGGGGACTGCGATGGGTTTCAGGTTTGCTCCTTCTTATGCCTGCCTCTTTATGGGCTGGTATGAGAGAGAGCATTCTTGGGGCAGACACGCCTCCCAATGGACAGATTTACTAGTCTTTTGGGGTAGATATATAGATGATATTATCCTGCTGTGGAAAGGACCCGTGGAACAACTTTTGGCATATCATCTTTTCCTTAACAACAATCCATTCAATGTCAAACTGAGCTTACAGTACAGCAAGGAACAAATAGACTTTCTGGATATTAGATTCTATATTGAAAACAACAAGATACAAAGTGCTCTTTTCAGGAAACCTACATCATGTTATAGTGTTCTCCATGCTAGCAGCGCCCATCCGAAATCGGTCATTAACAATATCCCTTTCGGAGAAATGGTACGCATTAGGCGCAACTGTAGCACTACTAATACATTCACTGCCCATATTGATAAAGCCAAACAAAGATTCAGGATCCGTGGTTACAGTGAAGATGTCTTAACAAATGTGCATAAATGTATTGGGACAGTAATGAGAAGCACAACCCCCACAACTCACAAGAACAAAAGAAAAGATAAGTCCAGCCATATGGCTTTTGTTACTCAATTTTCCACATTGAGCAATGACATCTATAAGATCCTCCGTAGGCACTGGCATTTACTTTCTGAAGTACCCAGAATCACTAGTTCTATTTCTAGCAAGCCACTGGTGACCTATCGAAAGGGACGAACACTTACAGACCATCTATGTCCTAGCTATATCACCACAAACAAGACGCATATGTGGCTACCCACATGTCCAAAAGGATTCTTTACATGCCACAAATGGAATATGTGCAGTCTGGGTGTGGACAAGATCAGGAGTTTTTGCTACAATACTGGTAAAAGTTACGAAATCAGGCACTTTTTAAACTGCAAAATGAAATACATTGTCTATATTTTAGGCTGCAGTTGTGATAACATTTATGTTGGCAGTACTATAAGGCCCCTTAAACTCAGCATGCAAGAACACATCCGTGCAATAAAAAATAAAGATATAAGATACCCTTTGGTGCTCCATATGATGGAACAACATCCGAACGATAGTAAAATTTGGTTCCATGGGGTGGACCAAGCACTACACAATCAGAGAGGAGGTAATAGAGAACTGGCTCTAAGGCGCAAGGAGGCAGCATGAATATGTCGCGTACGTGCCGTCGATATGGGTCATAATTCCAATGAGGAATTTCATTGTTTCCTTTAGACACTTTTCACCAGTCATTTTCTTTGGGTTTAATACTTTGATCATTCCCATTTATATTTCTTCATGAGCCATTTGACTTCCTTTAGGTACATTTATATCATATATATTTTTTTAATGATACATAAATTTGCTTATTCGATTGCCTTTCTTATACTGGTTGAAGTATACACGTTTGTGTCATTTGAATGGTGAGCTAGCACTCACCATTTTAAGAATTCTGGGGTGCCCTGCTAGCATTTTTATGAATTTTACGTCACAAACATTTTCCTTTTGCTATGCATTGTAGACAATGAATGTGGGTATTTTTTGCTCCTCAGCATCTAGTTATTCTATGAATTATTTCCTTTTCCGAGCTATGGCTACAAAAGCGACTCTCGTATTCTAATCATTTATTTCTCCGTGCTACATCCTGTTAGTAGTGATTTCCTTATTTCCTATTATGTTACCTATGATGTTGCTCTGCTAGCATTTTGATGAATTTTACGTTACTAATGTTTTCTCCTCTTTTTGACTATACATTGGAGAGAATGGATGTGGCTATTTTTTGCTCCTCAGGATCTAGTTATTCTATGATAATTTTATTTTCTGAGCTATTTGCTACAAAGGCTATTCTCGTATTCTAATCATTTCTTTCTTTCATGCTACGTCCTGTTAGTAGTGATGATGACTCTTATTTCTTTCAGTCTTAGTGTGGATTCTTTCTCCTGTTCTTTTTTCTTTATTCTTCACTCTTGCCCTTTTTCTTGCAAGCCTGTCATACTTTGTTTCGAATACTTTGTAAAACACTCCAAGATGGCCACCATATTCATGCCCCAATTGTACTGGGTTGCGCTTTGTCAATTTGTTGCCTTAACAACGCATATTCTCACAGGGCCCATGAAAAAATGGCTCCTTCGGCTCTCCATATAAACGAGCACCGGGCTGTGCTCGGTTCAGATGTACTTTCACTACAATAGTTAAACGTGCGACAACTAGAGGCCCTCCGGCCTCGGAATTCAGACGGTAAGCGTCTTAAACGACTGCGCACAAGGCGTCTTTCCCTTACGTGAGAGATGAGAGATTGTCATCCATGCTCTTGTGGCTTATCTCTCTCGGCAGGTCCTTCTTATATTTTTTTGTCCTATCTATCACTTTCTGGTATTTCTTTTTCTGACTCAGGTCACTCACCCCTTTTGTCAAGTTTTATTGCCCAGTAGTAGTCTACCTCTTTTATATTAGGTTCTGTGGACTTCGATTACCTGTCTCACCAGCATGAGAATTGAGATTGAACACCACTTACTTTTAAGTTATGAGTCCCTGATACCTCCAGTCTTGGCAATCTTTTATCTATTTGCAGGATCAATTAAATTAAGGGACGCTTTATGTTTTCGGACATGTAACGATTGATTCTCCTTCTGTATAAATGAATTGTCTGTTAGTACATGGACATTACTGATGCTTCACATACACACATTGTCTTTAGATGTTTAATCTGGGTTTTTGATCATTTCTTTATATTATGTTTCTGTTAAATAATCACTTTTTCTTATCTGATTATATATACATGTTCTTTATCTGTGTCCTTGTGTTGAATTTTAGCTTAATAACTTATTCTTCTCTAGCCCTGCACATTCAACAATTGATCTTCAATTTGTTTGTATTAACTGTTCCTTATTATGTAGACATTATTGATATATATTCTTCACACACATATTAGCTTCTCATTATATATTTTTTATTCTTGTTTTGTCGTTCTTATGTATTACTTTTGATAATCAACTATCTCGCTGTATTTGATTCTACATATATATTTTTTATGCATATTTCTGTGTTGAACCTCATCTCAATAATTTATGCTGCCTATATATTTTTCATATTTTGTGTGTCTTTCCAATTCAGTATATTTTTGTTGGTTCTCTAGGAGTGTCCCTTGCCTTTATGCCTTACAAACTGGCCTTTTGCCATTGTTTCCACATATGTTTTATGTTTCTCATTTAGTGTTGTTGTTATGTCTGTATCTTTTTAACATATTTAGGATACTTGTTTTTTATCATATTTCAGCCCAGAAGAAATCCTTTGTTAAGGACGAAACACGTTGGCTGTTGTGCTTTTTATGTGCAAGACAAGAAAAAATAAAACGAAGAAGATAATTTGACAATATATAGCAACTGGACTTTATCATTCTATTTCAAGTGGTGCACTATCAAAATATCTATTATCTAGGAGATATGCAAAGCTCATGCAATAAAACTGTAGTCCCACAGTACTCACACACATGAAAGAAAACACTCAGGCCCTCATTCCAACCCAGGGTGGAGGTCGCCGGAAGCACCGCCTACAGGCTGGCGGTGCTTCATCTGGCATTACAGCCGCGGTCGCCCAGCCGGGTCCGGCGGTTTCCCGCCAGATTACCCCCGGCTGGGAGATTCCTCCATGGCGGCGCTGCAAGCAGCGCCGCCATGGGGATTCCGACCCCCTTCCCGCCAGCCTGTTTCTGGCGGTTTTCACCGCCCGAAACAGGATGGCGGGAACAGGTGTCGTGGGGCCCCTGGGGGCCCCTGCACTGCCCATGCCACTGGCATGGGCAGTGCAGGGGCCCCCTAACAGGGCCCCAGCATGATTTTCACTGTCTGCATAGCAGACAGTGAAAATCGCGACGGGTGCAACTGCACCCGTCGCACCCCTGCAACACCGCCGTCTCCATTCGGATCCGGGTTCAATGTTGCAGGGCCTTTCCCGCTGGGCCGGCGGGCGCTCCCTTGGCGGGCGCCCGCCGGCCCAGCGGGAAAGTCTGAATGGCCTCCGCGGTCTTTTGACTGCGGAGCGGCCAATTGGCGGTTCCCGCTTGGCGGGCGGTGCCCGCCGCCCGCCAATGTAGGAATGACCCCCTCAGTGTTACAAAAATAAAGGTACTTCATTTTGGTGACACAAATACCAAAAATACCATAGAGACTACAGTCCCTTAGAAGGTAAGTAATACACAAATTATACACACTAGTATGCAGAAAACGGCATAAAACAGTAAGAAAACAGATGGCACCGGCCACCCAGATGCTCCCAGAGTTCCCCGCCAACCCCGAATCCAAGATGGTAAAACCTAGGAACCCTCCAGATGAGCTCCTAGCACCACCCCTGGGGTGGCGATGAACAGGGGTGTGGTCTCTCCCCTTTCCTTCGTCCAGTTTTGTGCCAGAGCAGGGACCGGGGGTCCCTGAACTAGTGCAGACCGGATCATGGAAGGAGGGCACCAAACGTGCCCTTCAAAGCATTCCCAGTGCCCTGGGGAGGCTATCCCTCTCAAGCGTGCAACAACTATTCCCAAAGGTAGAGGGTGTAACACCCCTCTCCCAAAAGAAAGTATTTGTTCTGCCCTCCTGAGGTTGATCCTTTCAAGCAACAGGAGGGCAGAAACCTGTCTGTGAGGTGACAGCAGCCGGGGCTGCCTGGAAAACCTCCGGAGGCTGTAATGGCAGTACTGGGGATCCTCTAAGGAGCCCCCAGAGTGCATGGGATCATACAACCAATGACTGCAAAAGCATTGACTCCCACAAGTTTGTTACCAAACATGCCTTTGTTCGGAGCTACCACTATGTAGCTGAACATAGGCAGTGACCTATGTCCAGTACACGCACAGGGGTGCCCTCACAAACAGGTACTTTGCATCCTGCCCTTTGGGCTGGAGGGCCTGCTATTGGGGTGATCCATAAGTGACCTGGTGCAGTGTAAATGGCAGTGAAAGGGTGCATGCACCCTTTCAGGCAGGCTGCAATGGCAGTCCTGCAGAAGCCCCTGCCTGGGCTGCAGCCCTTAGGGATCCCCTGGAACTCCAATTCAGTTTCAGAAAGAGAGAGCATAACTACTGGGGTCCTGATTAGCAGGATCCCAGTAGACACAGTCAAACACACTGACACACAGGCCAAAAGTGGGTGTAACCAAGTTAGAAGGAGGCTACTTTCCTACAGCCAAGTTTAAGTTTTTAATGGTGCTTTCACAGTCACTCTCTTTTGAATTTGTAAGCCTGTTACTTGAGCATTCTACCTCATGGAGTCAGAGTTTGACAACTGGATTTCATTATTTTTTTTTGCAAATCACTGTTTTTAAATGCAGATGTGAAAATCCTTAATGTCTTAAGTACTTCGTGTTTTTTCTGTGTTTTTGCTTTTAACAGATGCTGTCCAATGATTCATGTTCAATTCCCAAATGTATTTGGTACAATGTTAACTAACCTTGTGTCATGTTTTTCTTTTAATTGCAGCTGAAGAAGTGACTAACATATGATGAAGCCAACGGGATCCAAGAAGTTAACCACCTTAGAAGAGGCATCACAGAGCCAGATTCAGGCTCAGGCACATAAGTGTTGAAAAGATGTCATCCCATCAGGGAATCTGAAAGTAAAGCAACCTCTTGGAGCTTGGGAATGGTTTGTATAGGCAGTTATTACCCACAATGGCTGCTGGGTCACATGACTGAAGTAAGGCCTGCAAAGTCTTGCAAGATTTGCTTCATGTCACATCACATCACGGGCCAGATGTTTGAATCAGTTTTGCTTGTCACAAACAGCATCCCTATTTTGTGAGTCGGTAATTTGTTACCGACTCGCAAAATAGGCACTGCGAGTCGCTATTAGGCAGGGACGTGCCAAGAGAGTTCCTTCCAAAAGGCGAGTTGCAGGGCCATGTAAGAAAGTTTTGTGACTGTGAATGCTGTCACAAGACATTCTCAGTTACCACCAACTTCAAGTTGGTGGTAACCCATTTGCAAATGAGAAGGGATCTCCAAGGGACCCCTTCTTCTTTATGAATGGGGGTGCAAACATTTTTTAAGAGCAGGAAGTGGTCTCACCGATCACTGTCTTCTCTCAAGAAATGAAATTAAAACTTTTTAGTTTTCTACTTGAAATGCATCCCATTTTCCCTTTAGGAAAACCAGATTAATTTCAAAAAGAAAACAACTGCTTTATTTGAAAAGCAGTCACAGACATGGTGGTCTGCTGTCCACAGCAGGCCACCATCCCTGGGGGTATGGCTATTCCCAATGGAGTCGCAAATATTGACCTACCTCATGAATATTAATGAGGCAGGTCATTTGTGACCACTTTGGGAATCTCAAAAGGTGTGCTTTACACTGTTGTACATTTTGTTTTGTGACTCACAATTGCAATTCCCAAAAAGATTGCATATTGGGAATCATAAAATAAAATGTCACACATCTGGCCCTTCATCACATCACATTCTTGGCTTGTTCCACAAAAGGCTCAAGAAGAGGAGGACATTGGATTTACACTGGTTAGGATTTAATGAGTTACTTAGGAGGTGATTGGGTTAAAGTGGGTGGACTGAAGGGCATTTTCACTCGTGTAAGAGTCTCAATTTGAATTCAGGTGTTTCCTTGGAGGTAGGGGGCTAAGCAAGAAAGTAGTGTTGCCGATTCTCCAGCCTCTACAATGTACATTGCACAACATTCTGTACTCAAATACTGCTCAGGTGTCCTCTTCTGCTTTTATATCCTTCATGGCTGGAGCCCTGCTCTCAATACTTTTAACAGAGGACTGGTAAGAGCTTGATACACCGGTCTCACAAACTGAGATAACCATTGTGATTAATATTTGCCCAGTGATAAGATCCCTGGTAGTGACATTCTTCACTAAGACTTTTACTTGACATATGAGCAACTTCTGTCCCCTCATCTGCCGGAGTACTTTAAAAGCTCCTTGCAGAGCAACTGACTCCCTCCACTATAAATGAAGCTATGATTGTGGTGATGTTCTAATACTGACAAGGCCCACCCAACAGGGCTTCTTATTCTGTCATTTTAAACACAAACTATAACATGCTGATCAAAATAATATAGACTATGCTCATGAATTCCTCCCATCTCTTTTTCACCAAAGGGGATTTGTCCCTAGCCAGTAGCACCTCACCTAATATGAGAAGAGTATGCCCCGGTGGCCTCTCAATAGATTGTTGTACTGCATCAGTGGCTTCTCTGGACATTGAGGAGACTTTTGACATGCTAGGATGGGGGGTACATGTACAGTATGTTATGGGTGAGGACATTGGGCTTGACATCACACAGTGGCTAAATTCAATGAGCATAGGAGCTACATCTATGGTACGCACTGGGAGGGTAATTTCTAACAACAAGTATATACAGCAGGGCAGCAGACAGGAATGTTTGCGGTCACCTCTCCTGTTTGGGCTCGGTACGACTTTTTTTTCTTCCAATAAGCATTATTCATAAATTGATTAAATATATTTTAATCTATGAATTTAAGTTCATGTGTTGTAATATTCTATTTTATGTTATATTTTAAAAATAAATATTTATAATTATTGTACATTCAAATATTTTTTAACATTTAATAAACTTTAATATTTTGTCAATGCTTTAACAAAGGGAGATCTTCACCACAGTGGAGACGACCTATGTGTAAAAATTTATGGATAGTAACTTACATTCATAGATATGTGCCCACCGATGGCTTTAGTAGGTGGAGAAATGTAATTCTACATCTAGGGGTAACTTTACTCTTGGAAATGGTGAATAGCAAGAAGTACTAAAGTTTCTCTTGGTTGCAAGAGAACATTTTGAATTGAGTAAATCTATACCTATACTTTTATCTTTATGAATAGGGCCCATTGTCCATGTGCAACATTTAAATGGGATCATTGTTGGTGGGGCTAACATCTTTCAAATAGGAGGGAGTATGTGATACACCTTCAATTTGGACTTTCCAGCACACTGCTGAAAAATGAAAGGCCTATTTTCAGAATATGATGGGGCAAGTAAGTATAAATCTGCTGGAGGACTTTAAAAGCTCTTTGCCGAGCGACTGACTCCCTCCACTCTAAATCTGCTGGAGGACTTTAAAAGCTCCTTGCAGAGCGACTGACTCCCTCCACTATAAATGAAGCCGTGATTGTGGTGATTTCTAAGACTGAAAAGGCCCACCCAATACGGCTTCTTATTCTGTAATTTTAAACACAAACTATAATATGCTGATCAAAATAATATAGACTATGCTCATGAATTCCTCCGATCTCTGTTTCACCAAAGGGGATTTGTCCCCAGCCAGTAGTACCTCGCCTAATATGAGAAGAGTATGCCTAATTATCGGTGGCCTCTCAAAAGATTGTTGTGCTGCATCAGTGGCTCCACTGGACATTGAAGAGACTTTTGACATGCTAGAATGGGGGTACATGTACAGTATGTTATGGGTGAGGACGTTGGGCTTGACATCACACAGTGACTAAATTCAATGAGCCTAGGAGCTACATCTATGGTATGCACCGGGAGGGTAATTTCTAACAACAAGTAAATACAGCTGGGCAGCAGACAGGAATGTTTGCGGTCACCTCCCCTGTTTGGGCTCGGTACACTTTTTTTTTTTTAATAAGCAAAATTCATAAATTTATTAAATATATTTTAATCTATGAATTTAAGTTCACGTGTTGTAATATTCTATTTTATGGTATATTTTAAAAATAAATAGTTATAATTATTGTACATTCAAATATTTGTTAACGTTTAATACACTTTAATATTTTGCCTATACTTTACCAAAGGGAGATCTTCACCACAGTGGAGACGATCTATGTGTAAAAAGTTATGGATAGTAACTTTACATTCACAGATTTGTGCCCACCCCATGGCTTTAGTAGAGGGAGAAATTTAAGTCTACATCTAGGGATAACTTTACTCTTGGAAATGGTGAATAGCAAGAAGTACTAAATTTTCTCTTGGATGCAAGAGAACATTTTGAATTGAGTAAATCTATACCTATACTTTTATCTTTGCGAATAGGGCACATTGTGTATGTGCAACATTTAAATGGGATCATTGTTGGTGGGGCTAACATCTTTCAGATAGCAGGGAGTATGTGATGCATCTTCAATTTGGACTTTCCAGTACACTCTGCGGAAAAATGAAAGGCCTATTTTGAGAATATGATGAGGCAAGTAAGTCTAAAATAGTAGGGTTTCAACTATCTAACTAATGGGAAATGTGTATTGTTGTAGATTATCGGCTGGCCAAAGATGGGGAAATGTTGTCAGAGAGACAAATGGACAGGACATTGAATTGTATTACTCTGTGAAAGTTATCTCACTGTTACATTTCAGAAGCATGTGATCAAGGTAATACATGATTGTAAGGCAGGATAGCTTGAACTTGAATGGAAGTTAGGAGAAAACTACTAGTGCATGGGGTGATTCCTTAAAAAATATTTCAAACATAAATATTTCTTAAAATGTATTATTCGTACTACTGCATTGTAGTAAATGTAAACATTATTTCTGTTGATGTCTCAGATGACAGCAGTATTATAGAGTCATATTGCCATCTGCCATGTCCCACTAATGCTTCTGCATCAACATCACTTGCACGTTGTACATGGTCCTCTGCTTCTTTTGTCATTGGCACATCACTTCACTGCCGTGTTGAGCAGCTAGCAACAAAGGGGAGTTATTGTATAAGCCTTACTAGGATTCTATTAAATGTAATGCAAAAATGTAGAAACAATACTTCAAGACTGTAAACACTCTGCCAGCTGTGTTGCATGCGCTGATATGTGTTCTATGAAATACTAGCTTTTGCCTAGTTGCAGGTTCTTGCACAGTAACATGGGACAAAATAACATCCAAAGTGTAATACATAGGATGGACAGATGGTTTAATGTATGCAGCACTGCAGAGATTGCATATGCTATTTCTGCCTTACATAAAGCTAGTACTCCACGTACAGTTTTCAATTACATAAAATGGGAGCATTGCCCAACTCCACCAGTGGGAAATTGCAAACATATTTAGACAAATTCACATATTTTTTTGGACATGATACTTAAGATCCTGTGTCTTATTAGTTCAAATGAACACCTTCAAAAGCAAGAAAAAAACATGCAGACCAATATGAAATAGATGTATTCAAATTCATTTGTTTCCCAACTCCCTATTAGAGGACATGAATATTGGGAAAAAAGCAATTGTCTAAAAATCAGTTTCGGGAACAAGACATTGGCAAGTGAATGGCATGGATGCAATATTAAAATGTGTCTAATCCCACTGCAGCTGATTTTTCTGAATGACACAGTGCACTGGACCACTTGTCTTGGCCTAGGGAAATTAAGAAAATGAAACTGCCCAGTATTGCTTTAATTCCACATTTGGATGACTAGCAAATTTTACTAACTTACACAGAACACTGCTCAATGGTATGGTTCAGAATGGTACACTTAATTCTACAATTTCAGGTCCCAAAAGATGGTTATTGTGGCCACAAATGGTTGTCATGCACTCTTTGCAGGGTTTTAAAGCAAGAAGACCGGAACCTTGTTATATTCACTCACAGGACTCAGGGATGGTCACTACTTAAAGCCTGGGAAAGTTATGTCAGGAATGATTGCATCATTGCTTTATGAGCTGTAAAAGAGCACCTCTCTCTTGTCTTCAGTGACATAGATTTCTTGTTAGGTTCTAGGTCACAATGTTTCAAAAGATTTCTTCATACCATCTATGATAAAATTCGGAAGCTTTCTCAAATGGAAGCTATTGCTCGTTTAAGGTAAATAGATTAGGCTAATTTGGAAAAAAACATTAGCTGTAGTTGATAACAGAATGAATGCATTGTCTCCTTATATTTACATGCTGAATAACTTTATGTTTTGTGGCACAAATTATGTCTTTTTTACAGCATAGGCAAAGTCAGCTTAGATCTATAATGCAGTTGAGTTGGACATCACAAGTTCTGAAATCAAATCACATGCCCTGGAAGCACGTGGATGATAAAATATTGTTCCTGCCGTTTATTTCAACATGCAGCTTTGCTGGCGCTAATCTTCCAGCTTTCCGAGAGGGTTGCCATCCACACTACAGACAGAGTTCTGATGTAGTTTCCAAGTATGGGGCTTAGGCTAATCCATTACATCACGCAAATACAGAGGGTACACTGCCTATGTTCTCTGTATATATTTAGGGTTAGGTAGGAACCCCTAGAAATCATTTACGATGGTCAGATTGTTTATTACCTTTACCATGTTCATAAAGCCGATAGCTTTGTTCTAATTCATCTGCCTAATTATCACAGCTCACTCTCTCTATGCAAGATTACAATTATTTCAATAAATGTATAGATAGCATATCTCTTATCTCTCTTGTGTTATTGCCTGGGCATGCATGAGTAATTCAATGAAAGGGTGAGATCTGTTTCCATGACTTCCTTGGGAGTCAGAGTGTCATGTTCAGGTTGCCATAATCACCTTCCACTCCGGTAAGGTTAGGAATTTGGGTGAGGCACTGTGAGCTAACCAGGAATTGGTCTTACAGTCCCTGATGGGGTGGAAGGACTCAATACGTTACATTCTGAAGTTCTGTCATCCTAATACGCAGCCCTATTATCTTAGTAGGAACCATATACCAACCTATATGAATGAATCCAAGGTCTGTACATTACATTACCCATTCCAGTACTGCTCACATAGTATAGATATTCATCTTAAGGCCATTCAATGTTTCGTGCAATGCTTAGTGCAACTGTTCAAGTGTGTGACATTACAATGTTCCCAGAGATAATTTTGGGTCATGAACAGCCAGTTCAAAAATGCTTACTTGGAGAGGGCAGGCACTGTTATTTCATTAATTTAATGTTAATCTTGTATGGATTCTGTACTATAAACATCAGAATGCCTGTGGAGCAGAGTCACCAGTCAGGCAAGTGTATCACAAATTTCCAAGAGAATTCGCTCATTTTTCTATCCTACAAAGCCTATGGGTCATGTACTCACCAAGTAACCATTTCCCTTTGGGTGGAGTATTTACATGATGTATGGGTTGCATCTGTTCCTTAAACTTTTAACTGCTGGGCGTTCCACCCTCCAGTGCTGAGCCCTTGTTTGGCTATTTAGGATAGTTTGCACTTAGGGCAACATAATGTTTTTTTCTCATGGGGTGTCCATGCCAAATTGCCATCCTCCTTTCCAACGTCCTGGGGATTCTAAAAGTGCCTGGGGTTTGTGGATTTCCCTGGAAGGGACCAAGCAAAAATGCAAAATGCTAAGTTTTTGGAACACATAGGAAAAACGTGCTGTGGATAAATGTGTCTATTTTTCTCCTACAAATGGAATCATTGAATGTTGTGCTAAAGTTCCCATCTTCCCAGCTTTCAGGGACATACGGAGCTGAATAAAAAACATTGTTTTACCACAGCTGTTGCATTTTTCACATAGGTAGTCAATGTTTCCTATTTTTTTATGTTATCAACCTACTTCCAATTTGTGGTGAAACCAGTCTGAAACCAATTGGTCATCCACAAAAGCTAAAGATTTCTGAAAAGTAAATAAAATTCTGAATTCAGTAAGAGTTCATATGTGTATATCCCTCAAGCCCTCCCCAAGGAAGGTAACTGTTGAAATAAAGACATATTGAATATCAGTAGGAGAAAACAACCATTTGAGACAAGGTTTTTATCTATAAATTTTTGTCATAATGGCTAATTTACAAAAACAATATATCAATATGTCCGCTAGACACTTCTGCTTGTGAGCATATACAGGGTTTGTGGGTACCCAGAGCCAACAACTGAGCTGCACTGCCAATTTTTTTTGATTGTGTATCAAGGAAATTATAGGAATAAATAAAGGAAAATATCAATAAGTCTGCTAGACTCTTTTGCTTGTGAGCATATACAGGGTTTGTGGGTTCTCCAATGACCCAAGGTACCCAGAGACAACAACTGAGCTGCACTGTACAATGTTTTTTCATTGTGTACATATTATAGTACAATTCATATAGTGAAATATGTAGAGTGAAAAATGTGTATCGAGGAAATTATGTATTTTTGATATGGGCACAAGATGGGGAGTTTAGAAAGAATGGCTATTTGTACATCTCTGAATTTGTGGGTACCCGTACTAGCATACAAATTAGATGGTAGATTTCAAAATGTCTTCTTTCCAATGCACTGGATTACATTTGCAAGGCACAAATGCAGCAAAGACAAATTGATAGTAAAAAATGTTCTAATCTTCTATGCTGCCACATGTCTTCTGATAAACATGGTGTTGTGTAGTCATTTTAGTTATAGCTCCATGCACGTTATTCTAACATACTAGGCCTGCCGCTGTGCAATTTAACCTAGATATATTTTGTTTGGTTTCCCTTTATTATTATTACAATAGCCACTTCTATGGTCTTGTTTTATTTTCTCTCTATCTAACCGTTTTCACCTAGGTCAGCACTCTGTTCGCAAACAAGACATTCTTGCTCACGATGTGCTTCTTCCAAGGCTGCAGTGAGATAGGTTGCTGGTGAACGTGGTGTAGAGTTTTGTCTCTGACATTAATAGGAAACTCAAATCCTTACATAGGGACAATTTCTCAGAACATCAGCTGTTTTATTATAAAAACACTTCCCGGTCCCTTACACGTTAGAGGGAGATTCCAGCCAGAGATCCACGACTGTATGCTGATTGCTGAATACTTCACTACAGCTGTTTATGCAGACTTCAGGCCTTTGCTCAGGTATGGGAGATGATGTCTTCCCAGGGGAACCTGAAGTGCTGAATTAGAGCTTAACTCGCTGTGCTCTATTATAGCTTAGGTAGGAATTAGTCTATTGACTCTAGTGACAATATTGTAGCGTTATTTCTATGCTTTACTCTCCTTTTCACAATTTTAATCTTGTCATGCTGTATCGTCCTGGTTATTGCAGTCCATGCTTTGCTATTTAAAATGCAGTTGCTTTATTAAAGCATTGTTGAAACCTATACTGCCTCTATTTGTCATTGTGTATGTGAGACTAATGTAACTGAGACAAACGGATGGGACCTGATTGACAACGGTTTCCCTGAGAAATCAATTATGTCATGCACTCGGCTGCCCACTATATATAGAATTCAGGATAAACATGGAATTCTAATGCTGTGCTTGCCATTTGGGATAGTCTCCACAGTAGATAACTGTAATACCTGGTGCACGGTATTTGCTGCGCTCTATACTACAGCACACGGTACACCGACACTTACCAACTTACCAGAAGTTTTTAAACAAATTCAAGATGTATACGGGGCAGGCCCGGCCCTAGTTTTGGGGATGTAATTAATGGGCAACTTTGCCAGAGTTTCCTCAATTATTTAGAGTAATATTAAATGGGAAGTGGTCGCACTATGTGTGCGCATGCGGCTCCAGGATGTTCCTCAACAGGATCAAAAACGCGAGCTGCCAAAGATTATCGCAGAGACCTATTCTAGTATTGGTCAAGATAGTCTAGGGGCCAGACCAACTAAACCACAGTTTCAGGGCAAATCTAATTAAGATTTTTCTTAGCAAGCTCCTGAGGGTAACAAGAAATGCTGGGATAAAAAACAACAAACTCCTAAAAAAGAAAGGGGAGAATCTCCGTGCACCCACAGAATAGATATGATCTCAGAAATAGAGATAATATTAAAACACCTGATAGATATCAATATGCTGATACATGCCAATCTCGTTCCTGTCAGGACTCATCGGAAAAACGCAGTGAGAGAGGTGGGTGGTCAGAGCGAAGAACAGAGTACGTGAAACTGAGACAGGAATCACAACGCTCAAAAGAGGTTTCTGCTAAAAGCAAGAGAAACATCCCCAACAAAAACCTCAATTTAAAAAGAAAAAGGTGGCAGCAGTTGCAGTTCGACATGGCACTCAAGAAGAGGGTCCTTTTGAAGAACAGGAAGTGGGCACTAGCGCTGCTAGACAGCGCGGCAGAGGTTACAATAGTTCGCTGGAGTCTTCAAGAGCATCTGGAGGAAAAAGCAGCTGATGACTTTCTGCAAGTAGAAACTGCAGACATGCGTGTCTCCACACCTGATAGGGTGTATAAAGTAACGCTACAGTTAGAAGGAGACATTGAACGCACAATAGACGCAATCTTTTGGGATTGTGTGGTAAATATATATGATAATATATGATATTTTGTTGGGCGAACAGAATTGGCCACCTAAATTTGTTCGTACCTGTCCTTATGGGGAAGATGTTCTGGAGGAACTCGCTGAATCCTATGCAATCGATTGGGCATTGGCGCAGGCTCCTGCATTATATTGTAACCACGTAGGCTGGGATAAAGAATCCCCCTACCATGTAATTCCTATAAAAAATCAACCCCAACCTCAACCTCAATATCCAATTAAACATGTGCAAAAGCACCCGTGAGAGAAATTTTCACACAACTGTAGTACCAGGGTGTAACCATGTGTCTCCCCAATGAATAATCCTTTATTCCAAGTAGCTAAACAGGACCATTCATATTGAATAGTCTTAGACTACAGACACTTAAATAGTCATACACGCACATATGCGATACAAAACTCACATAGCACAGCACTGATGAACAACACAGTGAGCAAAAAATTGCAAAACAACACTGGATATTTCCAATGGTTTCTTCTGCCAGAATATAGCGCCTGAGAGTAGAGACTTAACAAGTTTCAGTGCCCTAGGCTCTCAGAAAAAAAATCTGTTGTTTACCCCAGGGGTACAAGAATAGTCAAGGACTGTTCGCAGCTCGTGCGACTGCAATTGTACACAAGTTTGACCCTGAAGCATTGTCCTATGTTGATGATATCTATCTCACAGAGGATGAATTGCTGCAACACTTAAGTCGGGTAACCCGCACAAATTGAATTAGAAAAAAAAAATAGCCTTCCTCAGCGTTCTGTTTCTTGGATAAGAACTATCGCGTGAAGGAAAGAGCCTAGCGCCATAATTCTTAGAACAATGCGCACAATTACAACCACCAAATACGATTAAAAAATTCCAATTTCTATTGGGTTTCCTAAATTTTGGCAGAACTTACATTCCAGATTATGCAACACGCATAAAACCTTTATATGATTCAATACATCCTGATTTTTCCAGTTAATTTTGGACAGTCAAACACACATGCATTCTCAGAGACCTGCAGACAGACATGCTTGCAGTACAACATCCATACACAAGGGACAACAAAAAACACTTCGTCATCAGAGTAATTGCTGGTGCCATTGGTTTCACCCACGTAACCTTTAATGAGAGTGAGACCGTCCTGATTGCATACAAATCACATTTGTACTCACCAGCAGAACAATGCTTTGCTCCCACTGAGAAAATTCTCACTACTGTACAGATGACTGTCATCAAAGAAAGACGTCTATCTCAGGGCAAACGTATTATCGTCGTTTCTCCCAACCCAGCCCTTAAGGCTGTCACAAAAGCCAACGTTCCAAACGCTAAAGCATTGCATCCATGTTGGATACAATGGGCCACGCTTTTGACAGCCACTGATGTAAACTACATTTTTGACCCAAAATTACAAACTCAAGAATTTTTGCAATATGAACTAGAATACCCAGTTCCTGCAAACACACTGCCTATTGATCAATATTAAAGATTCATGTACACCGATGGCTCTGCACAACCTGCAATTGGCTAAAAGCATCAATACTCCTCTGCTTGCGCAGTAGTAAATGGCTACATGGAGGACAATACATTTTGTCCCCAATATACAATCACGCAAACCCTAGGGGATTGCATGACACAGCTAGCAGAGCTAAAAGCTCTGGTGATGGCACTGGAACATATGGATCCTGCACAGCTATTGCTGATTGTTTGTGATTGGTATTATTGTGTCCAGTCCTTCAACAAGTGCCTGCATTACTGCCGCCAGAATGGGCTCAGAGACTCTTAAGGTAACACCATTAAACACAGATTACTGTGGGGGGAAAGTAGCGGATCTGAAGGAAACACTACCAAATGTCCATGTTGTACATACACTTGGACACCAGCTGGGAATACACTGGCTGATGAAGCCGCAAAATCAGCAGTTGCTATCGCCACTGTTGCTGCAGTAATCCGCTGAAGTGCAAAACCGGACAAAAACACATGGGTTGCTGTGAAAGCTTCGGCTGATGGTACGCCCTATTTCAAAAGCGTTTCCTGCTAGATATTCCTACCCAATGGGAAGCTGCCTAAACACTGGGGTTACGATACCAGGCGTAGGGGTTCGAGATATTTCCAACAAAGATGTGAGGCCAGAGTTGATTAAAGCAGCACATGAGGGGGTAGCATCTACCCATGCTGGTGTGGCGGCTACAATGTCATTGCTACAAGCCCGGTATTGGTGGTCAGGCCTATACAAAGAAGCCAAGCAGTATGTATTTTGTAGTGACATCTGCCAACAAATTAAAGTTTCCCCTGCTATACGCCCAACCCAGACACCCCTCCTAATCTCCAACAAACCCTTACAATGTGTGTACTTGGACTATTGTGGTCCCCTAACACTGGACAGTGCATACAAATACATCTTGGTCACTGTTGACTCCTGCTCCAGATTTCTATGGGTGTGGCCACAACGCTCGGCTGACGCTCGGACTGTTATTACAAATTTGCGATTCTTTATCGGTACATATGCAGTTGCGGCTTTATTCTCGGACCAGGGCCCTGCTTTTGCCTCAAGGGCATTCAGGGACTCCAGGGCTTCATTGGGGTTCCAACTCCAGTACTCGTCTCCATTTCAGCCTGTGGTAAAAAGTGTTGTTGAGTGATTAAACTGTGATTCAAAGCAATCCTTAACAGCCAGAGTCTTAGCTACTAGTCGTAGTTTGCTTAACCACCTGTATGGAGTCCAGAGAGCACTTAACAATCTGCCTAGAAGGTCCCTGGAGGGGGTCGTACTTCATATAAGTGCCTGTTCCGAACTTGAATGTATGTTGTAGATCTTGATGGTCCTGAAGCTGAAGTAGCAGAAACACCTTATGACATAAATGAACATGTTACTGTCTTACAGGCTTACAACAGTTCCGTGACGACAAGGCTTCGGCCAGTGCTGCCTCCACAGGAATTAATGATGTACCTGTAATGCCTACCGACTGGATTGTTAGAGTGGGGGATCTAGTATGTGAAAGGTTGCAGTGAAAAAGGAATTTGGTCCTTCTTATAGTGCACCAGTCCCAGTCTTGGGAATACATGGTACCAGAACTGTCATTCCACCACCTTTGGCAGGTGCCAAAGAAAACCGCTTTGTCTCCATCAACAATGTCAAACTACACCATGTGGCCAATCCTGCACAGCCGACCAAAAAGAACAACCAGTAGTTCCCCCCAAATCCCTCTCACTACTGGTCAAGAAGTTCCTCTACAAGTTGTAAGCAGCAACACTAACACCTCTCCGAGCTTGGGGAGGGTGGAAAATGATCTTGCATTAATTCCACTGGCATCAAGTAATAGAGAAATAACTAAGTGATTTGACAAACCTTCAACGCAGACAGATGGTGCCATTTATTCTGTGCCACCACGGGAAACACCAAAACCACCTACTAACACGGCTCCAGCATTTGCACAAACTGCTTCTGGATACTTTGCCGACATCAACGACGATGTTTCGGACTCATTCGCCTCTTTGACACCTGATCTGTCAAAAACATGCAAGCTGATAACTCGGCTTGAAACAACGTATTTCATTCTTCCCTGGAACTATCTGTGGCTTTCCTTGACTGTTTTGGCTTTCCTACATTGGATTGGGTTTGTTATAACATTCATTTTGTTAATACATGGTCATTTTGTTCCAGAAAAATCGACAGTTGAACTGGTGGATGAGGTCCTCAAACCACATTTTTCTTCTCATAAGGTCCATACAGACCTGTCTTTTGTGAACATTTCTGCTATACCAATTCCGGATGGGGTTGTATGGGATAAAGTGACATTTGATATATATGGCCCTACAGAGGTCATTTAAATACCATAAATGTTTAAACTTTCAATGAACAATATAACAATGCCCAGAGTTGTTTCTGATGCTTGGGATGTGAAAACAGTTGATTCTGTGATGACTGAATTACAGTATTATAGTGTATTTGAAAACAAATATGTTTACCAATCTAAAAGAAGAATTATGGTTATATGTTTTGCTATAATTATTATGGGCACCATTTCATCCACAGAGCGAATATCCCAAATACTATTTTTAATTTTACACAATGGGAACATTGTCTGACTCCACTACAAGTTTTACATATTTTTCTGGGCATGATGTTAAAAATGCTGAGTCATATTATTTTAACTTTCACCAACACAAAATGTATGCCTATTATTAACAAATACAAAATGTATTCATTCAGATTCTTTTATTTCCCGGTTGACTGTAGAAGGCTATGAATATTGGCAAAGTCGATTGACTTAAAAAGTGTGTGAGGAACAAGACATTGGCAAATACGGGGGAAGGAATCTTTATTTAGAGCATGCCTGATACCTGTTCAAATGATATTTTTAAATGAAACTGTACAACAAACAAATTGTTTGGGCTTAGCAAAGAATAAGGAAATAAAACATGCCCAGTATTCCTACACCTGCACAGTTTTATAAATGGCAAAAATATATAAATGCAACTGAAGATCAGCTTGATGAATGGGTCGAGAATGGCAGGTTTAATGTTTCACTGTCAAGTCCTGGAGGGTGGTTATTGTAGCCAATAGGTCCCAATGGGTGTCATAAACGTTTTATAAATTCCTTGGAGGGTTTTAGAACTGGTAGCCCGGGCCCTTGCTATATATCGTCCAAACATGCAGGTATAGTAACAACATATAGGCTCTCATTACAACATTGGTGGTAAATCCCACTTACCGCTGTGCAGAAGACCGCCAACACACCGCAGCGGAATTCCACCACAGCTATTACGACCCACAGCTCGGAATCCGCCAAAATCTAGACACCAACAGAAGTCCACCACACCAAAGGTCAGTGATAAACTGGCGATAACAAAACCTCCACCGTCACGCCAACAGGAATGCGCCCACATTATCACGACCCACGAATCCACGAGAGACAGCACAGCAAAGACAATGCCAGCATACAGAGGCACACAACAAAACACCACACACCCCTAAACATCAACCCACACATCACAACACACACCACCTCATACATCACCCACACCACCCCATGGAACCGCAAAGACACCCCAGGTTTTCTGAGGAGGAGCTCAGGGTCATGGTGGAGTAAATCATCCAGGTAGAGCCACAGCTATTCGGATCACAGGTGCAGCACACCACCATAGCTAGGAAGATGGAGCTATGGCGCAGAATCGTGGACAGGTTCAAAGCAGTGGGACAGCACCCAAGAACACGGGATGACATCAGGAAGAGGTGGAACGACCTAAGGGGGAAGGTGCATTCCGTGGTCTCAAGACACCACATCACGGTTCAGAGGACTGGCGGCGGACCCCCAACTCCTCCCCCACAACTAACAACATGGGAGGAGCAGGTCTTGGCTATACTGCATCCTGAGGGCCTCGCAGGAGTGGCAGGAGGAATGGACTCTGGTAAGTCAAATCTTAACTATTACATCCCCCACCCTACCTTTATGCTATCACATACCCCCACCCTCACCCTCACCCCCATCACTCCAACTCCTCACATATGTCCCACTATCACAAACCACACATCCCAACACCAAGCCCTGCATGCAACAACAAAGCATGGACACCCATCACCAATGCATGTCCACTACACATACCCACACAGACCCCTAAACAATTAGCACACAAGGTCATACACAGGAATGCAAGCACTGGGGTACAGGGTCACCCACCCATTGCACAGCATGGCACACCAGGATGCAAAAATCATGCCTTTACACCCCTGCAGGACCCCTACCCAATGCCACCGGACAGGAGGTTCCAGACATGTCCACTCCACCCACAGAAGAGGACCACAGTGATGACAGCAGCTCTGTCCAACTGGATCTAGATGACCAGCCCGGCCCATCTGGGATCTCGGGACAGTCGTTTCCCCTCACACTGGCACAAGCCACCACTGAGCCTCCCCCTCAGGAAACACCAGCACAGCACCCACCTAGCGGGCCCATACCTCTCTCCCCAGGACACATCAAGCAGCAGTGTGTCCACCACTACAGGGAACCCAGGCGAACCCACAAACCCAAGAACAGCAGGGACCTGGGGGCAGTGGTAGTTGGCATACGGTTCAGGGGACAGAGGCCCAGGAACACAGGGGAACTGGGAGGGCTGCTGTGCGACAGGGGGAGGACAGGCCCAGGGAACCCGCTCTCCACAAGGCCCTCTCCAACATCATGGGAGCGTACCATCATTCCCAGGAGACGATGGCAACGGTACTGGCCAAGTTTTAGGAGACCCAGCGGCTGCAGAGGAACAGGATTTGGGGTTCAGGGAGGAACTCAAATCCATCAATACCACCCTGGGCACCATTGTAGCGGTGCTGAAGGAACTTGTGAACACCAGGAGGGACACTGTGGCACAAGAAGGGGCCCCTGACACTAGCCTAGACGATGAACTGCCCACCACCTCCGCCGGCGCTAGTGGACAGGAGGCACTGCCACAGGACCACAACACCAGCAACCCACCCCCTGCAAATGGAGAACCACCCCGCAAACGGTCCCTGAGATCCAGGACAAAGACAGAGAACAATGCCAAGACCCCGCCAAGAAATGAGACCACCCTGATTGTCATCCTTCTGTCCCACTTTGTCACCCTGTCCATCCTTAAACTGCCCCGGCTCCACTTCCTATGCCCCTATGGACAATGCACCTGTGAGACTAATAGACTGGACTCTGCCATGGACATTCCTCCACCATCACCCCTGACCATTTTACAACCCCCCCACTATTTAGCACTTAAATAAACACCCTTAAATCACAAAACTATCTGGAGTCAGCCTGTGCTTTCACAAATGTGTATTTGCAATAACTGAGGGAAATAGCAATGTCCATTGTATTGTCAACATACCTATGTCACACAGCTCTAGTCCATGAGGAAACATAGCAGAGGTCACACAGTGTATCAGATGTAGGAGGCAGTGATGTCTTCTTACCTGTGTCTCACTGGAAGTATTGATGAGTCACGGTGTTTCTGGTGTCTATATCCTCTTCTTCTGCCTCCTCTTCTTCACTGTCCACAGGCTCCACAGCTGCCACAACACCTCCTTCAGGACCATCCTCCTGCAGAAAAGGCACCTGTCGACGCAAAGCCAAGTTGTGCAGCATACAGCAGGCCATGATGATCTAGCACACCTTCTTTGGCGAGTAGAATAAGGAACCACCTGTCATATGGAGGCACCTGAACCTGGCCTTCAGGAAGCCGAAGGTCCTCTCTATAACCCTCCTAGTTCGCCCATGTGCCTCATTGTAGCGTTCCTCTGCCCTTGTCCTGGGATTCCTCACTGGGGTCAGTAGCCATGACAGGTTGGGGTAGCCAGAGTCACCTGCAAATGTCGAGGGACAACTGTTAGACACACACTAACCCTTAGGGACAACCCCAGACCCAGACAAATATTCACACTCCATAGGGTCCATGTCCTCACCTAATAGCCACACACGTTGCCTCTGGAGTTGCCCCATCACATAAGGGATGCTGCTATTCCTCAGAATGTAAGCGTCATGCACTGAGCCAGGAAACTTGGCATTCACGTGGGAGATGTACTGGTCAGCCAAACACACCATCTGCACATTCATAGAATGGTAACTCTTCCGGTTTCTGTACACCTGTTCACTCCTGTGGGGGGGGGACCAAGGCCACATGTGTCCCATCAATGGCACCTATGATGTTGGGGATATGTCCCAAAGCATAGAATTCACCTTTTGTTGTAGGCAAATCCTCCACCTGAGGGAAAACGATGTAGCTGCGCATGTGTCTCAGCAGGGCAGACAACACTCTGGACAACACGTTGGAGAACATAGGCTGGGACATCCCTGATGCCATGGCCACTGTCATTTGAAAAGACACACTTGCCAGGAAATGGAGTACTGACAGGACCTGCACTAGAGGGGGGATACCTGTGGGATGGCGGATAGCTGACATCAGGTCTGGCTCCAACTGGGCACACAGTTCATGGATTGTGGCATGGTCAAGTCTGTAGGTGACAATTACATGTCGCTCTTCCATTGTAGACAGGTCCACCAGCGGTCTGAACACCGGAGGATGCCGCCATCTCCTCACCTGCCCCAGCGGATGTGCTCTATGGATCAGAACAGCGAGCAGAGGGTCAGCCAACACTGAGGTACAAAAACACAACTTTATTCCACACATTTGTCAATCCGCTATGTGCCTGTCTTAGTGTGTATGCAAGGCCTAGATATGTGTGATGCATTTAAAATTAATGCCATGTGACCCCCTGAAATGGCGGCTGCCTGACCTGTAAGGTGGGACAATAGGATATGAGGTAACTGTGCTGGCGTTGTACACCGTTGCTGTAGGCGGTCGAAGACCGCAGCGCAATCCTGCATTGGTTAACATTGGACCATATGGGTCCCAGGAGCCAATGACGATGTACGCCGGCAGTGACGGTACACACCGCCGCGGACGTGACTGCCATTTTCTCTCTGTTCACTCACTTGATACCTGATCTTCGACAGGAGAGGACTGTAGGAGGCTGGACTGGCTTGTAGTGAGTACCAAGGGGTACTTGCACCTTGCACCAGGCCCAGTTATCCCTTATTAGTGTATAGGGTGTCTAGCAGCTTAGGCTGATAGATAATGGTAGCTTAGCAGAGCAGCTCAGGCTGAACTAGGAGACGTGTGAAGCTACTACAGTACCACTTAGTGTCATATGCACAATATCATAAGAAAACACAATACACAGTTATACTAAAAATAAAGGTACTTTATTTTTATGACAATATGCCAAAGTATCTTAGAGTGTACCCTCAGTGAGAGGATAGGAAATGTACACAAGATATATATACACAATAGCAAAAATATGCAGTATAGTCTTAGAAAACAGTGCAAACAATGTATAGTTACAATAGGATGCAATGGGGAAACATAGGGATAGGGACAACACAAACCATATACTCCAAAAGTGGAATGCGAACCAGGAATGGACCCCAAACCTATGTGACCTTGTAGAGGGTCGCTGGGACTATTAGAAAATAGTGAGAGTTAGAAAAATAACCCTCCCAAGACCCTGAAAAGTGAGTGCAAAGTGCACTAAAGTTCCCCTAAGGACAAAGAAGTCGTGTTAGAGGAATAATGCAGGAAAGACACAAACCAACAATGCAACAACTGTGGATTTCCAATCTAGGGTACCTGTGGAACAAGGGGACCAAGTCCAAAAGTCACAACCAAGTCGGAGATGGGCAGATGCCCAGGAAATGCCAGCTGTGGGTGCAAAGGAGCTTCTACTGGACAGAAGAAGCTGAGGTTTCTGCAGGAACAAAAAGGGCTAGAGACTTCCCCTTTGGTGGACGGATCCCTCTCGCCGTGGAGAGTCGTGCAGAAGTGTTTTCCCGCCAAAAGAATGCCAACAAGCCTTGCTAGCTGCAAATCGTGCAGTTAGCATTTTTGGATGCTGCTGTGGCCCAGGAGGGATCAGGAGGTCGCAAATTGGACCAGGAGAGAGAGGGGACGTCGAGCAAGACAAGGAGCTCTCTTAGCAGCAGGTAGCACCCGGAGAAGTGCCAGAAACAGGCACTACAAGGATGCGTGAAATGGTGCTCACTCGAAGTCGCACAAAGAAGTCCCACGTCGCCGGAGAACAACTTAGGAGGTCGTTTAATGCAGGTTAGAGTGCCGTGGACCCAGGCTGGACTGTGCACAAAGGATTTCCGCCGGAAGTGCACGGAGGCCGGAGTAGCTGCAAAAGTCGCAGTTCCCAGCAATGCAGTCTAGCGAGGTGAGGCAAGGACTTACCTCCACCAAACTTGGACTGAAGAGTCACTGGACTGTGGGGGCCACTTGGACAGAGTTGCTGGATTCGAGGGACCTCGCTCGTCGTGCTGAGAGGAGACCCAAGGGACCGGTAATGCAGCTTTTTGGTGCCTGCGGTTGCAGGGGGAAGATTCCGTCGACCCACGGGAGATTTCTTCAGAGCTTCTAGTGCAGAGAGGAGGCAGACTACCCCCACAGCATGCACCACCAGGAAAACAGTCGAGAAGGCGGCAGGATCAGCGTTACAGAGTTGCAGTAGTCGTCTTTGCTACTTTGTTGCAGTGTTGCAGGCTTCCAGCGCGGTCAGCAGTTGATTCCTTGGCAGAAGGTGAAGAGAGAGATGCAGAGGAACTCGGCTGAGCTCTTGCATTCGTTATCTAAAGTTTCCCCAGAGACAGAGACCCTAAATAGCCAGAAAAGAGGGTTTGGCTACTTAGGAGAGAGGATAGGCTAGCAACACCTGAAGGAGCCTATCACAAGGAGTCTCTGACGTCACCTGGTGGCACTGGCCACTCAGAGCAGTCCAGTGTGCCAGCAGCACCTCTGTTTCCAAGATGGCAGAGGTCTGGAGCACACTGGAGGAGCTCTGGACACCTCCCAGGGGAGGTGCAGGTCAGGGGAGTGGTCACTCCCCTTTCCTTTGTCCAGTTTCGCACCAGAGCAGGGCTAAGGGGTCCCCTGAACCGGTGTAGACTGGCTTATGCAGAATTGGGCACATCTGTGCCCAACAAAGCATTTCCAGAGGCTGGGGGAGGCTACTCCTCCCCTGCCTTCACACCATTTTCCAAAGGGAGAGGGTGTCACACCCTCTCTCAGAGGAAGTTCTTTGTTCTGCCATCCTGGGCCAGGCCTGGCAGGACCCCAGGAGGGCAGATGCCTGTCTGAGGGGTTGGCAGCAGCTGCAGTGAAACCCCAGGAAGGGCAGTTTGGCAGTACCAGGGTCTGTGCTACAGACCACTGGGATCATGGGATTGTGCCAACTATGCCAGGATGGCATAGAGGGGGCAATTCCATGATCATAGACATGTTACATGGCCATATTCGGAGTTACCATTGTGAAGCTACATATAGGTAGTGACCTATATGTAGTGCACGCGTGTAATGGTGTCCCCGCACTCACAAAGTTCAGGGAATTGGCTCTGAACAATGTGGGGGCACCTTGGCTAGTGCCAGGGTGCCCTCACACTAAATAACTTTGCACCTAACCTTTACCAGGTAAAGGTTAGACATATAGGTGACTTATAAGTTACTTAAGTGCAGTGTAAAATGGCTGTGAAATAACGTGGATGTTATTTCACTCAGGCTGCAGTGGCAGGCCTGTGTAAGAATTGTCAGAGCTCCCTATGGGTGGCAAAAGAAATGCTGCAGCCCATTGGGATCTCCTGGAACCCCAATACCCTGGGTACCTCAGTACCATATACTAGGGAATTATAAGGGTGTTCCAGTAAGCCAATGTAAATTGGTAAAATGGTCACTAGCCTGTTAGTGACAATTTGGAAAGAAATGAGAGAGCATAACCACTGAGGTTCTGATTAGCAGAGCCTCAGTGAGACAGTTAGTCACTACACAGGTAACACATTCAGGCACACTTATGAGCACTGGGGCCCTGGGTTACCAGGGTCCCAGTGACACATACAACTAAAACAACATATATACAGTGAAAAATGGGGGTAACATGCCAGGCAAGATGGTACTTTACTACAAGGACCTACACTGCAAGTGCTGCTGTGACCTCAGTCTAGAAACGACAATGGCTACAGTGTCTGGGGAAAGGATCCCTGCCTTCACTTTGGAGGAGTTGGAGAAACTAGTGGATGGGGTCCTCCCCCAGGACACGCTACTCTACAGTCCTCCAGACAAACAGGTGAGTACACTGTGAGCATGCTGCATGGGCAATGCCTCTTTGGAGTGGTGTGGATGGGAGATAGGGTGGGAGGAATGAGGCGTTCATGAAATAACGGTGAGTGTATGTGCGCCAGGGCAAGGGTGGGAACGTGGGCCAATGACAGTGACGGTACGGATGGTTATATTTTCTCCTTTATCTCTGTACTATTCCTCTAGGTCAGCGCCCACCAGAAGAAGCATATTTGGCGTGCCATCGCCAAGGAAGTCCGGACCCTGGGGGTTCACCACAGACGGAGCACCCACTGCTGGAAAAGATGGGAGGACATTCGCCACTGGAGCAAGAAGACGGCAGAGGCCCAGCTGGGGATGGCCTCCCAACGTGGGAGGGGTGTCCATCGCACCATGACCCCCCTGATTTTACGGATCCTGGCAGTGGCGTATCCGGAGTTGGATGGGCGCTTGAGGGCATCACAACAGCCACAAGGGGGTGAGTACACTCTCATTCAGCTGAGTCAGCGTGCATGGGAGGTGTCTGGGTGGGAGAGGTGGGCAGTGGGTTACCCTAGGCCAGGGCGAGTTTTGCAGGCAAGGACCCTTTGTGAGGCAGGCTCAGTGGCACCCCATCCCCACTAGTGGTAAGAACCATCTACCCCTATTCAGGCTCCTGTGACTTCCATGTGTGCAGCAAAAAGGTGGAGAAATTGGCCTCTCATAATGGTGTGGATGGTAACATTGTCTTCCGCCTGTCTGTTGACGGTGACCACCATGCTGTTTGTTTGTACCGCCGTGGGGGTCGGAGTGTTAAAGTGGCTGTCTATGTTGGCGGTTTCCGCCACTGTCATAATTCCCTTTTTTTTACCGCCGGCCTGTCGATGGTCTTACCGCTGCTTTAACACCGACTGCCAGGGTTGTAATGAGGGCCATAGTGTAGGTAAACTATGCCAGCAATGGTTAAAGAGTTCCACACTAGATGTGGTTAGAAAACACCTCAGTCATCTGTCTAATAACACTGACTTACAGGACTTCCTGTGAGGCCCCAGAAAACAATGCAGAAAACGCTTCTTATATGAAGTAGATAATTAAATCTGGAAGCTTTTGGCAACAAGAAGCTGCTGCCCAGTTAAGGCATATAGACCATGAAAATGTACAGAAAGCATTAGCTGTTGTGGATAATCGGATTAACATCCGGTCCGACCGGATATACACCCCTAAATAACATTGTCTCTTCTGCAATAGACATACAAACAGATATGTCTTCATTACACCATGGGCAAAGTCAACTAAGATCCTTTTATGCAGTTGGGTTGGACACTTCAAACACTGAAGGAGGATCGCGTTCCCTAGCAACATGTCAGTGCAAGGGAAATATTTTTTATCTTTAATTTAACGCGACAACAACAACTAATGGCTAAGAAAGAAGTGACTTATGTCATGCTAAACATCAAAAAGTTAGACTTATGCCTTTTACAGTGGCTGAAATACCATCTGCTGAGTGGTTAATACATGGGGTCATTTATCTGTCTATTTCCACACTTCAATTCACCTCCTGTTTAAAACCCATCCCGGTAGGCAGATATGAAAGGCTGGGAGATAGTTACATCCATGAGGTGTGGGAGCTACCCTTCTCGTACAAATGTTTCAGTAGCATGTCTTTCTTAGCGGAAGTGAATGTCAGCCATTCGATGGTTTGGAAACAGCTGTCCTTGCAAGGGGCGTCTAATGCATCTTCAGCAAACTTGGCTTGTTATCTGAAGGAAGTTCCAGTCCCATTGATTAGACCTACATTCCAGGTGCTTCCAAACAGCATCTTTGTTCTCCTCAATGGTGAAGACTGTCGTGGGATGTGAGCTGGAATAGTTATGTTGTTTCAGTCTCTAAGATTGTTACATGCTGTGGGGACATACTCTTTCCTCCCACTAAAATAAAAGAGGTAGCAGACATTTGGCCTCATATTGCTACTTCTAATGTGAATTTTGACAAGTTGAGCAGACTCAAGGCTTTGTTGTTTGAAAAACATGTGGCTCTCACATCTGCAAGCGAGACCTACGCACTTCAGGTGACAAGGTTGTCAGCTGGGATACAGTCCCTTTTAAGTACCAAATTTCTGAGACACTTTGGTGAACTTGTGGGATTAATATTTAATGCGTCCAGTACTACTGGAATCACAAACTTCTTTAAGGCTGTTGGTTCTGGTTTCGTTAACAACTTCTCCTCCATATTCAGTTTAATACCATCAGCCATCCACTCAAAATTCTCCAGTATTTTCGGGGGATTTCCAATAACTTTGGCTATAATAGTTGGCATTTTGCTGTTGTTATTTTTTATGCGCAATGGCTGTCCTGCCGCAACGAGGAGGAATGAAAGCACTCCCATCAGTGCAGCTGTGTTGTGAACGCATGATGTAGTAACTTGGAGCAACTCTCCTGAAACGTGGCTTATCTCTGTCATTCAGACCGGTCTTGTATAGTGTGCAGCCCGTGTTTCGGTGCCTCTGGTGCTCTTTCGAACATGCACTGGAAGTTTGCCTTTCTACGCAGCGCTTGCTTTCATTGGACGCTGATCTGTTGATGTTCTCGCTGAGGGCTCATTACCAGTCATGCGCGTTTAGGATGCGTTTGCTTCGGGAAGCTACTTATGAGTTGCCCTACCTGGAGGATGTGGCTCTTAACTCATCATTGGGCACACCACGGAATGCTGCTGCTTTGGCTGAGGCTAAGGCTATGGAACATGACTGCTCCTTGGTCCTTCTTGGCGATGCCTTTCCAACTTTAACACCTGCCGAAGTGGAAGATTTCCTGTCCTCCATTGTCCCAGAATCGATTGGAAATACTAAAAATAACTCTGACTCTTGAATTTCGGTCCATTTCTATGCCACATGTTAACTTTTTAAATTGCCCTTTCATATATGCTCATGTGTCCCTTTTACTTGTCATTATTGGCATGTTTTACATATATATCTTAGGTTGAGTTTTTAGCAGCTTTTATACATATTTAGGCTTTGAACCACCTTCAACCGACGAGGGGAGGGTGTTGCGTAGCCATTTTAGTTATAGCTCCATGCATGTTATTCTAACATACTAGGCCTGCTGCTGTGCACTTTAACCTAGCTATGTTTTATTTGGCTTTGCTTTATTATTATTACAATAGCCACTTCTACGTCTTGTTTTATTTTCTCTCTATCTAACTGTTTTCGCCTAGGCCAGCACTCCGTTCTCAAACAAGACATTCTTGCTCACTCTGTGCTTCTTCCAAGGCTGCAGTAAGATAGGTTGATGGTGAACGTAGTGTAGAGTTTTGTCTCTGACATTCAAAGAAAACACACATTCTTACGTAGGGACATTTTCTCAAAACATCAGCTGTTTTATTATAAAAACACTTCCCTGTCCCTTACAAGTTAGAGGGAGATTCCAGCCAGAGAACCACAACTGTATGATAATTGCTGAATGCTTCGTTACAGCTGCTTATGCAGACTTCAAGCCTTTGCTCAGGTATGGGGGATGATGTCTTCCCAGGGGAACCTGAAGAGCAGAATTAGAGCTTAATACGCTGTGCTCTATTAAAGCTTAGGTAGGCGATTCTGCCACTGAAAATCCAGTAGTCTCATTAGAATAATGAGAACCTAAGTAACAATAGTAACTCACTCTTGTCGGTAGGTGTTAAAAATGGGGTCCCTAGTTGGCAGGCAGTTTACACCCTTTACAGGTAAATTCCCTCTATTCAGGTTAAGGGAGTCACATACCTAAGATAGCCCCTGCTCACCCCCTTGGTAGTTTGGCACAAGCAGTAAGGCTTATCTCATAGGCAATGTGTAAAGTATTTGCACAAACACACACAGTAACACACTGAAAATAACACAAAACGACTCTACACCAGTTTAGATAAAAAACAATATTTACAAGATCAAAATGAAAACAATCGAAATACACAAGTAAAGATATCACGTTTTAAAGTTAAAAAAGAGTCTTAATCCATAAGAATGAATGGATGTAGTGTTTTAGTACAAAGTACCTGGTATGCATCAAAAATAAAGCTGCAGTGGTGAGGGTGTGTCAGAAAAGCAAGCTATGCCTCTAGTCCTTACTCGCAAGTGAGACTAAGCGTTGATTCTTTTCGTGCCGGGTTATAAATGCATTGATTTCCAGACAGGCAGCCTCGGGTCAATGCGGTGATGTTGAAGTTTTGGCACCCAGGCATGCATGGAAACTACGGAAGAACATTAATGATGAAGCCGCACTGTGTTGGCGATGTGTTGATTTCTGCAACTGCGAGGCAGGTGCTGCGCGATTTTACACTACTAGGTGAGTGCTGTGACAATTTTACAGCTGCGGTGCTGCATTGATTATTCTGCTGATCTGCTCAGGTGTGTGGATTTTCTCTCGGTTTTTCCCAGCTTCTCCTGCCAAGGGCCCAGGGACTGGAGTGGGACCAGTAGTCAAATCACAGGTCTCAGCAAGAGAGCCCAGGTCCTGGCATATGAAGTCTTTGATGTCCTTTAGCCTTTTTAACAGGAGGCAAGCTCAGTCCAAGCCCATAGAGAAACTTCACAAGCAGGATACACAGCAAAGTCCAGTCTTTGTCCTCTCGGAGGCAGAAGAAGCAACTGGAGGCTTACCCAGAAAAGCACACACAGCAATGTGGCAGTACTCCTTCTCACAGCTCTTCAGCTCTTGTCATTGGCAGAGGTTCCTCTTGATCCAGAAGTGTCCTAAAGTTGTGGGGTCAGCAGCCTAATACTTATACTCATTTCTGCCTTTGAAGTAGGCAGACTTCAAAGGACAGTCTTTGTAGTGCACACAACCCTGCCTCTTCCTTGCCCTGCCACAGCCACACTCCAAGGAGTTGGAGACTGCATTGTGTGAGGTCAGCCACAGACCTTTCAAGTGCAGGTGTCAGCTCCACCCTCCAACTTACCCCAGGAAGAGCCATCAGGATATGCAGGACACACCCCAGCTCCCTTTGTGTAACTGTCTAGAGTGAATTCTCAAACAGCCCGACTGTCAGTTTGACCCAGACATGGATTCAGCAACCAAGCAGAGGCACAGAATGGTTAAGCAAGAAAATGTCCACTTTCTAAAAGTGACATTTTCAAACTCACAATCTAACTTTACCAAAAGATATAGGGCCAGATGTATCAAGAATCCATTTTGCGATTCTCAAATAGCGATTTTTAAGAAATCTCTATTTTAGAGTTGCAAAATGGTATGCATCATGTTTGCGATTCGGTAATAGCGATTTCTTAAAAATCGCAAATGCTATTACCGAATCTCAAATAGCGATTCTGACCCCATTTGCACCTATGGGCCTGTAGGCCATATTTGCAAACTTTTTACATTTCCCAAATTGGGAAATGCAAACCCCAGGGCGCTGGGGGCCTAAGGTCCCCTCTGCAGCTCCCTCAAAAATAATTTTAGGACATGTAAGGTGCACACATGCCAAAGCAGCATGTGAGCGTTACATGTCAATTTTAAAAATGCATTTTTAATGCATTTTTAAAAATTTGCACCTGGTTACCACCAAATTGTATTTGGTGGTGATTGCGATTCCTTAATGCCCAATTTGCATGAAGGAAAAGCTTGATACATGTGCTTAAGAAATGGCAAATAAGGATTCCTTATTTGCGATTTCTTATTTAGAGAATTGCAATTTGCGATTCTCTAAACAGGGTGGCAATTTTAAGGAATCGCTATTTTAGCGATTCCTTAAAATTGCATAGTGAATGCCTCTGAAAGGCATTTTTTCATTCGCAAATGGCCGTTCGCACCGTTTGTGAATGCAAAAACCTTTGATACATCTGGCCCATAGTTTTAAATTGTGAGTTCAGAGACCCCAAACTCCAAATCTCCATCCCCTCCCCTAGAAAAATACACTTAAAAGGTATTTAAAGGCAAACCCCATGATTACCAATGGGAAAATAGGCCTTGCAATAGTAAAAACTAAATTTGGCAGTATTTGACTATCAGGACTTGTAAAACACACCAGTACATGTCCTACCTTTTAAATACACTTCACCCTGCTCATGGGTCTATCGTAGAGATACCTTACATATAATAGAAGGGAAGGTTTGGGCCTGGCAAGTGGGTACACTTGGCAGGTCTACATGGCAGTTGAAAAATGCACACACAGACACTGCAATGGTCTGAGATGTGTTTACAGGGCTACTCATGTAGAGGGAAAATCAGTGCTGCAGGCCCACTGGTAGCATTTGATTTACAGGCCCTTTGCATCTCTAGTGTACTCTACAAGGGACTGCAAGTAAATAAAATATGCCAATCAGGGAAAACCAATCATAATCACAATTTAGATAGTGAGCACTTGCACTTTGGCACTGGTCAGCAGTGGTAAAGTGCCCAGAGTACCAATACCAGCAAAAATGAAATCCAGCCAAAACACAACATAGACACATCACATTTTGGGGGTCATTCCGACCCCGGCGGGCGGCGGAAGCCGGCCGCCTGGCGGGAACCGCCAGAAGACCGTACCGCGGTCAAATGACCTCGGCAGCCATTCTGACTTTCACGCTGGGCCGGCGGGCGACCGCCAGAAGGCCGCCCGCCGGCCCAGCGGGAAAGCCCCTTCAACAATGAAGCCGGCAGAGTTGAAGGGGTGCGACGGGTGCAGTGGCACCCGTAGTGATTTTCAGTGTCTGCAAAGCAGACACTGAAAATCTTTATGGGGCCCTGTTAGGGGGCCCCACGACACCCGTTCCCACCATCCTGTTCCTGGCAGTAAGAACCACCAGGAACAGGATGGCGGGAAGGGGGTCGGAATCCCCATGGCGGCGCTGCTTGCAGCGCCGCCATGGAGGATTCCTATGGCCAGGGGAAACCCTGCGGGAAACCGCCGGTTTCCCTTTTCTGACCGCGGCTTTACCGCTGCGGTCAGAATTGGCCAGGAAGCACCGCCAGCCTGTTGGCGGTGCTTCCGCGGTCGTTGGACCGCCAGGGTCAGAATGACCCTCTTTGTCTTAGAAAACTGGCCCTTTTTTGCACAATGGGTACCTGTGGATTTTGGCCCTTTACTCAACCAGCACCAAAAGAGAACCCTATTAAACTTTTCAATTTTTTTAAATGATACATCTGGGAGGATAATCCAGGGTGGGGAGACTTCTGTGACTCTCACCATTTTTTATTACCCAAAATCCCTTGCAAACCTCAAACTTTGACTAAAACATAAATGTTCCTCACATTTCGGTGATTGGAAGTTCTCCAACTACAGAGAACTACAGGGAAACCTCTTCCACCCAGCACTCCCCTAAGTCTCCCACTAAAAATGATATTTCTCTTGTTCAAGTAAGCCTAGTGCCTCATCTTGAAATGGTCCCCAAACCTAACATAGATATATCACATTTTTCCATTCAAAACTGACACTTGTTTGCTAAGTGAGTAGCTCTGAATTGTAGGCCATAGCTCAGCCAGGACCTAGGGAAACCGAGCAAACATTTCAATTTTTGAAACCTAGATACTTGTGGAAATCCAGAGTGGGATGACTTGTGTGGCTCTCACCAGGTTCTTTGCCCAGAATTCCAAGCAAACCTCAAAGGTTGACTAAAAAAACACATTTTCTTAACATTTCTGTGATGGGACGTTTTCCATTCCATGGGGAGCAACAAGCATGCTTCCACCCAGCATTCCCCCAAGTGGGTAGGCCTAGTGCCCTCATCAGGAAATGGTCCAAAACAAAATTATGAGTACATTATATTTTCTGCCCAACACTGACCCCTTTTTTTTTACAAAGTGAGTAGACCTTGGGCCCTAGCTCAGCCAGCACAAATGGGAAACCTAGCACACCTGTACATTTATGAAAAATAGACATCTGGGGAAATCCAGGGGCGGGTGACTTGTGGGGTACTCATCAGGATTTTCTTACCCAGAATCCATTGCAAACCTCAAACTTTGACAAAAAAATACATCATCCTTACACTTCTGTGATGGAAAGTTCTCCATTCTGCAGGGAGCCATAAACTTCCTTCCACCTAGCATTCCTGCAAGTTTCCCAATACAAATTGTACCTCACTTGTGTAGGTAGGCCTAGTGCCAGCAACAGGCAACGGCCCAAAATGCAACATGGACATATCACTTTTTTTTTAACTCAAAACTGACCCCTTTTTGCAACGTGAACAGCTGTGGATTTTGGGGCATCACTTATCTGGCACCTGAGGAAACAATGCAAACTTACACATTTTTAAAAACTAGACACCTGTGGAAACCCAGAGTTGGGCCACTTGCATGACTCTCCAATGTCTTTCACTCATAAACCCTTTCAAAACACAAACTTTGACTAAAAAGCACATATGCCTCACATTTCTGTGATGGAAAATTCTGAAATCTACAGGGAGCCACAAGTTTGAAGTTTGGATGGCAGTGTGGGTAAGAAAAATGTTCAGGATCCAAGTGAAGCACACCACCTTGGGCTCCCCTGGTTGACTAATTTGCAGTCTGGGTCTGGTAGATTTTCCAAGGTGCCAGCCTAACCAAGCAAAAAAATGAAGTAATTGACCTTTGCAAGTGGGATGATACTGAGAGTCAGCCACACTCTCCTGGCCCACATGTAAAACTCAAAAGAAATCAAAGGTCCTCCCACATGCCATTGGGAGGAAAATCTTTAGTCTGCAGAGGAGCAGAAAGATTGACATTTCATTGGTAAGGGTGAGGCTTGAGGTCAAGATCGGCCAGACCCACCACAATATTTTGTTGTCTCAAGCTTTTTGTCCCAGAAGAGTAAATTGAGAGCAAACCTCCTGTCCGTACCTGCAGGGGTAAAAAACTGGTTTGTCCCTTTTGGGGTGGAGGTGTGGCCAGTGCCAGAGTGCCACATCTGCACCACTTTCTTTTGCCACAAAGACAAAATATCTAGTGTCAGGTGGACTTTCTACCCTAGCACTGGTGGGCATATTTGTGGCAATCTCCCCAAATGAGTCAAACCTATCTGCCCTCAGGGAGGTGGAACAATATTTTTGCCCTTTCTGGGGCATGGGTATGGCTAAATGCACTGGTTTGATATCACTGTTCTTCTTTTCTTTACACACAACTTTATTCGGTTACTTGACCATCAAAGCATAAATACAATCCAAATATAATAAAAGCATAAAGAGAGTAAAAGCGATATTATAAACATATACATAGAAAAATAGACATTAGAGTACTACATACATAATACTAATTCATGAAAAACTACCATTTAAGAAACTCTTCTTATATGCCGTGTGGTTCCACGGATTTGCTAATACAAGTGTAAAATACAATATAATAATAGAAGTTAAAAAACTATGCAAAGAAAAGAAAATTGTGGAGCTACTGTTTAAGAAACCTCTTTCAAGGAACTTGCTAACTGCAACAAACAGGGATTTTGAAGTATTACTCCTTAAAATTCTCATCGCCACCTTATATTGGGTCACCCCTAGAGCACGACAAATGATGCAAATCCATTTGGATTGAGGAGCAGAAGAAGCTGAACAAAAAAAAAAAAATGCTCCTCAGTTTCCGGAGTTCCAAAACAAGCGGGGCACAAACCTGACGAGGGATCAGACCCCCGTTTGCTGGTCAGAGATAACAAAGGGAAACTCCCAAATCGAAAACGAGGATACCACCCTTTCCCCCGCAAGTCAGAAATAAGGTCCAAATAAGGTTCAAAATGAGGGATTGATTTAAAGTCCAAGATTGAGGCAGTCAAACGGCCATCTAGGTTACTACAGATTAGCTCATTCCTTACACAGGACCAATAGTATGTTTTCACAATAGAACTGTGTGACTTTTCCAAACCCTGAGGGTTTTCCCACAGGCTTTTTAATCCCAAAATGTGAAACCATTTGTATACATGTTTGACCCATGGGATGGAAGTCACATTTGGTCTCTTCAAAAGGTTGCAGAAGGAATCTCTATATATAACAAGTTCTGGTACCGTCCAAATTCTCACCCAATATAGAAGCGGTTTGAGAATAATCAAATCCGTTACATGTTTAAAACCCAAATCTAAGAACAGGGGTTTTAATGGGGTGATCTTAGGACAAGCAACTAGGGCTCTGGCAAAATTATTTTCGCCTACCGATATTTTGCCACAATCTGAGAATCCCCATATTTCCGCACCATGAGCAGCTGCCCCCTGTGCTTTGGCCAAGTAGATTTTAGTGGCAGGAGAAACAGCTTTAGACACAGAGCTTTTATAAAAGCGCAGGTTAGCAGCTGCTCTGTTTTGAAGGAGCCCCATACTCTTCCCGGTCTGATCCTCCCAGAGCATATTGCTTGCAATACTTACTCCTAGATAGTCTATAGAATTAACCCTGGTAAATGCAGACCCATCTAAGCTAATTGAACATCTGCCCTGGTGTCCCAAACCAAAGACCATTAGCCTAGTTTTGTTAACATTCGGTTCTAATCCATTATCCATACAAAAGGATTTAAAGTGGTCGACTAGCGTTTGGAGTCCCATTGGGGTCTTAGAAATAGGGAGAGGGTCATCAGCAAAAAGTAAGATGGGTATCTTTTGGGAATTCAATGTAGGAGCATCATTCTGGCAAGCAAGCAATTTGGGGACTACCTCATTAATAAAAAGAGAAAACAACAGTGGAGCCAAGACACATCCTTGGAGTACTCCCCTGAAAATGGGAATTTTATCTGTTAGTTCACCTTGGTCTCCCCACCTCACCTGTGCATAGGTGTTTGCGTGCAGTCGCCTCAAAAGTTCAACTATTTCGTAAGGAATTCTCTGCCTCAATAGTACTTCCCATAACTTCTTCCTTGGAACCAGATCAAAAGCTGTTCGCAAATCCATGAACACAACATATAAAGGTTGTTTATCAAGGACTACATACTTCCAATGCAAGAGCACCAATCTAAATACCTGGTCTATTGTACTAATGTTTGGGCAAAAACCCATTGGCAAAGGCAAGAGGACCTGATTGTCGTGTACCCATTCCATCAGTCTATTCAATAGTTGTTTGGCAAATACTTTTTGAATATTATCGATCAAACTAATTGGTCTATAATTTACAGGTAAATTTGCATTCCCTTTTTTACTTACTGGGATAATTTCCACACCTTTCCAGGTGCCAGGGATTGCACCCCCTGCAGCAATTTTATTGGAAAGCAAGTTTATATACCAGGACCATATCATCAACTCTGATTTATATAAGTCCCCTGGGATCTTGACAGGTACTGGGGCCTTACCAGATTTTAAAGATTGTATTGCCTTTTTTTGTCTCCTCCACAGAAAATTTGATAGTATCCGCAGATGCTAGAGGGTCCTGCCTAAATCGCTTGGGGCTATCACTAGAAATAGCTCGAGGTGAAAGAGCAAAATCGCACTCATTGCTGGTTAACGTATCCAGAGTAGCGGCATAAAGTTGGGAGAAGTGAGTCACCCAAACCTCTGGTTGAATATGATTCCTGGGGTTACTCCTATTCCCCATATATCTTTTAGATACTAGTTCCCAAAAGAGCTTATTGGTTTTTCCTTCGGCTGCAGTGAGCATATCCCGCCAAACATCATCTCCCCATGACTTTTTTGCCTGCGCTATTGCTTTTTTATACATATATCTGGAAAAACAAACTTCACACAGGGAACCTTCCCTGATTGCGATCTTGAGTGCCGGCTTGGCCTTGGCACAATCCGTATTATACCATGCATTGGCTACTGGTAACTTAGGGGTTTTTGATCTAGGCTGGTCTTTTTTGTAGAAAATGCTCTGCAGTCTAATTTGCGATGACTCGTGTATAGTAAGAATAGGAATACTGCTTGCCTCGTGATCAGCATAATCGGATATCTCATCAGTGAAAGCTCTGTAAATCCCCGAAAGTAGATAAGGGTTAGACATTACCTTAGGCCAACATATTCTAGTGCAATTAATGGCCTGTAAGGGAAAGGGAACCTCAGACAATCGGTCATGAACGGACCTCCTAAATTCATCTCCACTTAGAGTGAGGAGTAGGGAATTATGATCACTCTCTGGTCGGACGTCCACCTTCATGTCATTTAACATTGGCCACAATCTGATGTCCACTAGAAAGTAGTCAACAGTACTAGAGGAAATACCTCTATTGAAAGTCAGCGTCATGTCCAGATCAGATGGCATACGTCCATTTCATGCCCTAAGGCCATGTTTTAAGCAGAATGCGGCCATCTGAGTGGCCACCCGAGATCGGGTACATAAACTAGTTTTCATTTAGTGCGGAATTCCCCACAGATCGTCTTCTTCTTCTGTTAGCCCACTGCTCAGTGTGGACGGTTCAAAGGTGCAATTGAAGTCGCCTCCGATTGCCACCATAACTGATGGATGAAGAGAGTCTAAGAATTCAGACAAATGGCATAAAGTCTGGGCCCCGCGGTACTGTGCGAGCATATAAATTAATTATATTGATCTTCAAATCTACATGAAAAGTTAGTTGGACCCCCATCAAATCTACTGAGTCTATGTTGAGTAGTGAATATCCCTGTTCTTCAGTGGGCTTTCTGTGTGGGGACAGAAAGACTGTCAGCATATTTTCCTTGGGGTGGCATGCCCATGGTGGGCCACCCCCTACATAAAAAAAAAAAATGTCCAGTCTGTCTAGTGGGTTTTCAATCACCCCTTGTGGGAGCAAATTGCAGGTAATCATTCCCATCCGCTCCACAATGGTGAAAGAGAGACTGTCAGCATATTTTATGGGGGGGAGTGTGAGAATTGCCATGCCCATGATGGGCAGCTCCTACCCCTGTATTTTTTTCTAATATCCCCTGGTGTCTAGTGGTGGGGTGGCAGATGGGGGTAATTGCCTCCATCTACCCCCAGGGGTCAGAAAGACTAAGGCCCTCATTCCAACCCTGGCGGTCTCTGACCGCCAGGGCGGAAGGCAGCGGAAGCACCGCCAACAGGCTGGCGGTGCTTCCAGGGCTATTCTGACCGCGGCGGTAAAGCCGCGGTCAGAAAAGGGGAACCGGCGGTTTTCCGACGGTTTTCCCCTTGGCCAGGGAATCCTCCATGGTGGCGCTGCTTGCAGCGCCGCCATGGGGATTCTGACCCCCTTCCCGCCAGCCTGTTTCTGGAGGTTTTCACCGCCAGAACCAGGATGGCGGGAACAGGTGTCGTGGGGCCCCCTAACAGGGCCCCATGAAGATTTTCACTGTCTGCTTTGCAGACAGTGAAAATCGCGACGGGTGCCACTGCACCCGTCGCACCCCTGCAACTCCGCCGGCTCCATTCGGAGCCGGCTTCCTTGTTGCAGGGTCTTTACCGCTGGGCCGGCGGGCGGCCTTTTGGCGGTCGCCCGCCGGCCCAGCGGGAAAGCCAGAATGGCATCCACGGTCTCCTGACCGCGGAGCGGCCATTTGGCGGTGACCGCATGGCGGGCGGCGACCGCCGCCCGCCGCGGTCAGAATGACCGCCTAAATATTTTGATGTTGGGGTGGTGGCATGGTCATGCCCATGGTGGGCAGACCCCATCCCTATATTTTTCTTTTGACATGTCCCTGGTGTTTAGCGGGCTTTCAGTCCTCCAGGAGGAGGCAGGTTGGGAATAATCACCCCATCTGTCCCCCTGGGAAAGCCAGGAAGACTGTCAGCATGTAATTTGGTTGGGGTTGGGGCATGATCTCGACCCTTACATTTTTTAAAATGTCCCTGGTGTCTAGTGGGCTTTCTGCCCCCTTGGGAGCAGATTGTGGATAATCACCCATTGACTCCGGATGCAGACCGACTGCAAGTACATTTTGTTTGATGGGTGGGAGCATGTCCATGGTGTCTAATGGGATTTCTGTTCCCTCGAGGGGACATATTGGGACTAATCACTCCATCTTCCCCTGGGGGGCAAACAAACTTTTTGCATATTTTATGGGGTGGGGGCATGCCATGTCAGTGGTGGGCAGCCCCCACCTTATATTGTTTTTAAATATCCCCTGATGTCTATTGGGCTTTGGGCCCCCTCAGAGGGGAGGGAAGATTGGGAGTAATCACTCCCATCCACCTGAGGGGGCAAAAAGACTGTCAGCACAGGGGTGGGGGCATCACCATGTTCTTAGTGGGCAGCCCCTACTGCTCTATTTTTTATATGTCCCTGGGGTCCAGTGCGCTTTCTGACAATGCTACAGGGCAGTTTGTGAGTAATCACCCTCATCTGCCCCCTAGTAGGGCAATGCCCGTGTCCATGATGCACAGCGCCCACCCCTATATATGTCCTGCTGTCTAGTGGGCTTTCTGCCCCCCCTGGGGGGCGGAATGGGGGTAATCACCCCCATTTATCCCAAGAGGGTGCACAAAGAGTGCCAGCACATTTTGTTAGGGGTGAGGGTGGGGGCATGCCCATACTCATGATAGGAACCTTCACCTCCATTTATTTTTTAAATTGAGCCCCAGTGTCTAAGGGACTTTCTGTCTCCCCAGGGGGGAAGATCAGGGGTCCCAATGGCCCCATGCCTCCAAACCATCACAAATCATCCAGATATTCAAAGAACTGCTTGGAGCAGTCCTCCAAGCCCCCCTCCACACCCAATAAGGTATTGACCTTCTTAAACAAAGGACATGCCACCACGCAACCCATTGGCACCCCTTATGAACAAAGTAGTCATCCTAAAGGTGAATCCCCAACAGGAGATAGTTTGATGGATGCACTGCCAGTAGCTGACAAGATGTCTTGATATCGGCCTTCCTCATCTCGGAGCCTGCCCCACATGATCTGAGCTAGTGTATTGACATGTCTAGATTGATGCAGGACCCAAACCTTACACCTGATCAACTTAAATGTTCACAGGCACAACCTCCACTATGACAGTTGGTGTGTCAAGCAAAATTCACCTAATACTTTCTTTGGTGTCACCCCCAGCAGGTCCCCATGAGATCAGACAAAGGGGGGGGCAGGGCAAAACAGTCACATCTTTCTACCAAGCTCTACCTCCTAGCGGGGCTTGACCCTCACCACCTCTGGCTTTTCCCTATACATCTCCCTGTTTATGGGCCAGAGTAAGGTATTTTAATCCCAGACTGAAACCTTCCACAGAATGATACCTACCAACCTTTCCGGGTACCTCTTCAACCAAGCAAGCATGGCTGGCAGTCTAACCTGAGTAGCTGCTCTTTGCTGCAATGCCCTTGTATTGCCCCTTCCCAATCATGTCACAGCTGGATGTAGCCTACTGCACTTCCAGTCATTGGGGAAATTACATGGGTAACATTAGCAGGCCCTTTTTTTGAAGTTCCAACATTTCCCCATTAACCCCTGAGTGTGGCAACTTAGAAGTGGCTGATAAGGTATGGGTAAACCACTAGCTGTGTGAAGTAAGTGAATCGGTCTAATAGGGGTCATGTACTTTAGCCAAAGCTGGTTGCCTATTACATACCACAATTTTCCAATGTGTACAGCACTGCCAACTGCTCCTGAGCCCTCCGCCCCCATGATGGTGCTCTTAGAAGGCCTCTCCGCTGCTCCTTTTCACACTCTAGAGCTGCTCTCTGATGCTTCTCCCTACTGCAGGACACAACCTCCCCCACCAACAGACCTTTTACTAGCTCCAACTTCTCATGCTGAGTTATGGGTTCAATATACCCTTTGCAAGGGGAAAACAGGAACATAGTGTTGGAAAGTACCATCTTGCCTGGCATGTTACCCCCATTTTTACATGTATGTAAGTTTGTTTTTGCCTGTCTCACTGGGATCCTGCTATCCAGGACCCCAGTGCTCATAGTTTGTGGCCTGAATGTGTGTACCAGTGTGGTGACTAACTGTGTCACTGAGGCACTGCTAATCAGAACCTCAGTGCTTATGCTCTCTCTGCCTTTAAAAATTGTCACTATAGGCTAGTGACCATTTTCATCAATTCTAATTGGCACACTGGAACACCCTTAAAATTCTCTAGTATATGGTACCTAGGTACCCAGGGTATTGGGGTTCCAGGAGATTCTTATGGGCTGCAGCATTTTTTTTGCCACCCATAGTGAGCTCAGACAAATTTTCACTGCACTTCAGTAACTTATAAGTCACTTATATGTCTAGCCTTCACTTGCTGAAGGTTAGGTGAAAAGTTACTAAGTGCGAGGACACCCTTGCACTATAAAAGGTGCACCCACATAGTTCAGGGCTATTTCCCCAGACTTTGTGAGTGCGGGGACACAATTACACGCATGCACTACATATAGGTCAATACCTATATGTAGGTTCACAATGGTGCTTACCTTACTAGGTGGCCAATCCTCCTCTGAGGGTTATTTAGGGTCTCTCCAATGGGCTTTTCCTCAGATAATGACTTGCAAGAATTCACCAGAGTTCCTCTGCACCTCTCTCTTCGACTTCTGCCAAGGATCGACCGCTGACTGCTCCAGGATGCCTGCAAACTGCAAAAAAGTAGCAAGAAGACTACCAGCGACATTGTGGCACCTAATCCTGCCAGCTTTCTCAATTGTTTCCTGGTGGTGCATGCTTTGGGGCCTGCCTGCCTTCATCCTGCACTAGAAGCCACAAATAAATCTCCAGTGGGTTGACAGAATCTTCCCCCTACTCCAGCAGGCACCAAACGTCAGTGTCACCGGTCCTCTGGGACCCCTCTCATCCTGATGAGCATGGCCCCTGGAACACAGGTGATAGACCGAAGTGACCCAGACTGTCCAGTGGTCCAACTGTCCAAATTTGGAGGAGGTAAGTCCTTTCCTCCCTTCTCCAGACAGTAATCCTGTGCACCGCATGAACTGCAGCTGCTAGGGCTTCTGTGCAGCTTTCCAATGAATCCTTCATGCACAGCCTAGCCCAGGTCCCCCGCACTCCATCTTGCATTGCTCAACTCCCTTAGTTGACCTCCGGCTTCGTGGGACCCTCTTTTGTAGTGTTGAGATGACTGCCATGCTCAGTCATCTTGAACCCATGTTCAATGAGTTTTGCAGGTGCCACCTTCTTGTGCATAAGCTCTCTACGTTGCTGAAGGCACCCTCTGTCTCCTCTCCTAAGTGGCAACATCCTGGTCCTTCCTAGGCCTGGGCAGCACCATTTTTCTTTAACTGCAACTCTTGCAGATAGCACGGCTTGTTTGCAGTCTTTCTCCAAAGAAACAACTCTGCATCCTCCAGCACTCCGTGGGACATCTTCTGCATGAAGGTGAAGTTCCTAGCACCTTTTGTTGTTGCAGAATCTTCAGCTTCTTCCATCTGGAGGCAGCCATTTTGCACCTTCATCCGGGGTTTAGTGGGCTCCTGCCCCCCCGGACACTTTCACAACTCTTTGACTTGGTCCCTTTCCTTTGCAGGTCCTCAGGTCCAGGAATCCACCTTCAGTGCTTTTAAGTCTGTTGTGGTTTTTGCAGAATCCTCTATCACAAGATTCGTGTTTTTCTGGGGAAATAGTAATACTTTACTCCTACTTTCCAAGGTCTTGGGGTGGGGTATCTTGGACAGCCTTAGGCCCGTATTTATACTTTTTTTAGCGCCGCATTTGCGCCGCTTTTTGACGCAAAAAACGACGCAAATGCGGCACTAAAAAAGTATAAATACGGGCCTTAGTCTTTTCTTACACTCCCAGTGACCCTCTATACACTACACTAGCTAAGGGGTCCATTTGTGGTTCACATTCCACTTTCTTAGTATGTGGTTTGTGTTGCCTCTAGGCCTATTGCATCCTATTGTATTCTACAGTGTTTGCACTACTTTCTGACTGTTTTGCTTACCTGATTATGGTTTGTGTGTATATTTTGTGTATTTTACTTACCTCCTAAGGGAGTATATCCTCTGAGATATTTTTGCCACATTGTCACTAAAATAAAGCACCTTTATTTTTATAGTAACTCTGAGTATTGTCTTTCTTATGATATAGGGGGTCATTCTGACCCTGGCGGTCATGGACCGTCATGGCCAACGACCACGGAAGCACCGGCAACAGGCTGGCGGTGCTTCTGGGGCCATTCTGACCGTGGCGGTACAGCCGCGGTCAGAAAAGGGAAACCGTAGGCGCTGCAAGCAGCGCCGCCATGGGGATTCCGACCCCCTTCCCGCCATCCTGTTTCTGGCGGTTTTCACCGCCAGAAACAGGATGGCGGGAACGGGTGTCGTGGGGCCCCCTAACAGGCCCCATTAAGATTTTCAGTGTCCGACACTGAAAATCGCGACGGGTGCAACTGCACCCGTCGCACACCAGCAACCGGCTTCCTCGTTGCTGGGGCTTTCCCGCTGGGTGGGCGGACGGCCTTTTGGTGGTCGCCTGCCAGCCCAGCGGGAAAGTCAGAATGACCGCTGCGGTCTTTTGACCACGGTACGGTCTTCTGGCAGTTCAGAATGACCCCCATAGTACCTATTTGATATAAGTGGTATAGTAAGAGCTTTGCATGTCTCCTAGTTCAGCCTAAGCTGCTCTGCTATAGCTACATCTATCAGCCTAAGCTGCTAGAACACTACTAATCTACTAATAAGGGACAACTGGACCTGGAACAAGGTGTAAGTACGATCAGGTACACACTATAAGCCATGCCAGCCTCCTACATATTGGCAGCCTGTTCTGTTGTTTGCCTGTCTGGCAAGTCTGAGTTCCTATCCACATGGGGCCCCCAGCACTTCTACCCTTCCTAGGGGAGTGAACCACAGGCAACAATTGCAGCTGCCACTTAAGTGAATGTGATGTGACATCGGCAAGAATGTTTGTTGTGGTTAAATTCTTGCCTGTGATAAGGAGGCAGGAGGTGTGTATCCAAGCACAAAAGTGCAACTGGGCACTCATTTATGGCATTAGATGCAGCTCTACTGGATGTCATTGTTCCTTTCTCCAGGCACAGGGAAAAGGATTTCCCTGCAACATGATGATTTTATCTGGCCGTACGGCCACCACATCACTCGATGCTTGTTGCACCTGCTTACACTACCCTGGCACAGAGCACAAGCCCACTCCTCTGCCTGGGGCTCTGATTTCATATTTCATTCTGCCAATTGGATAACAGAAGTTGGTCATAAGAAGTTATAAGTGCTCCTGGAAGTCCTTTCTATCCCCAGCTTGTTCTGAAAGTATAAACCGAGTCCATTGTTTTATTAGCCTTACTTTAGACAACTTTAGGTGGTATTGCTCTTGTCTTCACTCTAGCAAGAAAAAATATAAAATATAGATACAGTGCAGGATTTGGGTCAGTCCTCTTCTGCTATTGGGTCTGCTTCTGCCATTGGGTCTGCATTGGTCTCCACCACCTGGGCTCCAGAGAACTGCAAGATTTTGTGTGGTTCTCTGGTTGCCAGCTCTAAGAAAATGATGTAAGAAGCCTCCAGCCAATGGTGGGGAAGTTCACTTACCTGGGACTGCCTTCTCTCAAGTTGCTGGTTCCTGTCCTCTGCACCTTCAAAACTAAAATGAAAACCAACTACCTTAGGGTTTGCAGCTGTATTCTGAAGCTGCTCTGCAGTTAGTCCAATTTTTGTTCTCTTTCCTTTTCCATTTCCATCATAACTCTTTCTTCCTTAGGTCATGCCTGATTTCCCCAATCCAATATATTCCATGTCATGAGGAGTTTGTTGTAATTTCCTTTCACTATTCTGCTACTATATAAGGTTTTCAGTGTTGCTGGAGAATATGTAGCAACTATGCTCTGTCCCTTCACTTGTTTTCTCACTCCTACCACTTACTGATCCTGACTCTTTGCTCCAGTAGAATTCCATGGCAGCTCCACCACCTGGACACCAAAGAACTACTCTACTTTGCATGGGGTCACTGTGTTTGGGTCTCAGAGATGCTGCAACAAGCTCACAGCTGTAGGCTGTGAGAATGACTCCCCTAGTGCTACTTTCACTCATGGTCATGGATCTCTGGGTGGTGCTCTCTGATCAACCAGCACAAATCACCTATCTGCGCATTTTCAGCTGTCTTTTAAAGCTGCTCCTCAGTTAGTCCAGTTTAGGTTTTTATTATTTTTCTTTTTCATCATAGATATTTATTCCTTGAGTCATACCTGATAATTCCATACCCATTAGGTTTCCTATAATGTTGTATTGGATATCATTTTTCCCCTTTACTGTGACTATTTAAGGTTTCATGTTACTTCCCTTGTTTCCTCACACCTTCCACTTGCTGATCCTGACTCTTCACTACAGTAAACTTCCACTGCTGGATTCCTGATACCTGGCGTTTTCAATCCGATGACGTTGTCATCCAGTAAGGAGGTTTTTTTAGACCTTTGACTTTCTTCTCCTAAGAAGGTGGCAGCTTCTCAAGGGAATTTTCCTACCACATATTACAGTGTGAAGTGATATTGTGGCTTTCCAAAACAGACACCCTAACATCAGACAGTGTAAGACACAGATAAGGGGTGTGCACTCAGTCCTGAGCATTTTTGTGTTTTTGATGCCTGAATGTTGTTTCCATCAAGCTGTGTACACTTCAACATGGATCCATTATCTCACTTCTATTCCCATTAGATGTTGGTAAAAGGATCAAGTAATCCATTTCTTAAAATGCATTTACAACATGGCTTGTAGCTGGTGTAGCTGGAAATTGTGGCCAGTGTATATCATTTGATATACTTATTATGCCTATTGTTTGACTGCTTAAGCCTGTCATGAAATTAAGGCACTGTGATATTCAGTCCGTGAGCTTTCCTTTTTGGCTTTGTTGTCATGATAACAAGTTGTTTGATTTACATGTTTTTGTTCAAAATGCAAAAATGTAAGAATATGCAGGGAGGCTTCCTCTAAGACACAATTAAAACCCAGGCTATTTTATCAAAAGTATCTACTGTGCAGTATTTGTCTATCTATGACTTTTAACCCCTCAAGTGCTCGGTCTACCCGTCACCCAGTGCTGAGCCCTTTTTTTGGCTACATAACTTTTTTCCACATAATGTATACATGCCAAATTTATTCAATTTTTCCAACATCCTGAGGATTCTAAAAATGCCAAGGTTTTATAAATTCCTTTGGAGGGGACAGAGAAAATAGGCAATAAATGGCTACACTTTGAGTTTTTTGTGAAAAATAGGAAAATGTCCTCTGGGTAAAAGAGTCTGTTTTTTTCCTATAAATGGCATTGATTAACGATTTCTGTGGTAAGGTCAGCATCTTACCAACTTTCAGGCACATGCAGAGCTTAATAAAGTACAATACTAATTTTGTATCACAGTTTTACACAAAGGAGTAACACATTTTTCATAATTTTTGAGCTCTCAATTTACTTTTTGTAGGCTTGATTTGTAGTGGTTTAAGGTGGAAACCAGTGTGAATTTCATGGGTGATCCAGTAAAGCTATACATTTCTGAACAGTAGACAAATGTCTAAATTCAGTAAGGGGGTTATGTGTAGATCTCCCAAGTTTTCCCAAATAAACTAACTGTTGAGATAAAGAAATACTGGAAGTCTCAGAAAGGTATCGTGTGCATGGGCCCCATGCGGGAGTTTGAGATCCGCCACTGCTAAAAGTGTTTCCATGCCTAGGAAGTTCCATAGTTCACTTTTTTCCACATATGTTTTCCACGCCAAATTAGTGTCCTTTTTTCCAACATCCTGGGGATTCTAAAAATACCAAGGTTTTGTAGATTCCATGGGACGGGATGGACTAAATAGCCAAAACAGAGCCATATTTTGAGTTTTCTAGAAAAAATAGGAAAAAAGTGCTTTGGATAAAATTGTCTGTTTTTTTCTAAAAATAGCGTCAATGAATGTTTTTCCATGCTAAGGTCACCATCTTCCCAGCTTTCAGAAACATGCAGTGCTTAATAAAAAAACACTTAGCATGTTATCATAGTTTTGGCATTTCTCAAAGAGGTAGCCCATTTTTCCTAATTTTTGTGCTCCTAACCATCTTTGAGCTTTTGGGGGAAGTGAGTATGAAACCCATGGGTGAACCCGCGAAGTTATATATTTCTGATCAGCAGACAAGAGGCTGAATTCAGCAAGGGGCCATGCTTGTAGATCGCTCAAGTTTTCCCAAATAAACTAAGGGGGTGATTCTAAGCTTGGCGGGCGGCGGGAGCCGCCCGCCAAGCGGGAACCGCCAGAAGACCGTACCGCGGTCAAAAGACCGCGGCGGTCATTCTGGGTTTCCCACTGGGCTGGCGGGCGACCGCCAAAAGGCCGCCCGCCAGCCCAGTGGGAAACGCCCTTCCACGAGGAAGCCGGCTCCGAATGGAGCCGGCGGAGTGGAAGGGGTGCGACGGGTGCAGTAGCACCCGTCGCAAATTTCAGTGTCTGCTAAGCAGACACTGAAATTCTAAGTGGGGCCCAGTTAGGGGGCCCCTGCAGTGCCCATGCCATTGGCATGGGCACTGCAGGGGCCCCCAGGGGCCCCACGACACCCGTTCCCGCCAGCCTGGTTCTGGCGGTCAAAACCGCCAGAACCAGGCTGGCGGGAAGGGGGTCAGAATCCTCATGGCGGCGCTGCCTGCAGCGCCGCCATGGAGGATTCTGCAGCCCAGGGGAAAACCGGCGGGAAACCGCCGGTTTCCCTTTTCTGACCGCGGCTTTACCGCCGCGGTCAGAATGGGCCTGGATGCACCGCCAGCCTGTTGCCGGTGCATCTGCGGTCCCCTACCCTGGCGGTCTCGGACCGCCAGGGTAGGAATGACCCCCTAAATGTTGAGCTAAAGACGTTCTGAAAATGAGTGTGGAAAAGGCCATTTGGGATAATGTTTTCATCTGTAACTTTCTGTCACTGTTAGACCTTGCATCTTTGGTGTAGTCTCCCCTATCTTCTTTGCCTGTGCTTCCCATGTTTTGACTGTGTGCTGGACCCTGTTCTTGCTGTTTTTGGTACTCTGGGCACTTTACCACTGCTGACCAGTGTTGACGTGTAAGTGCTTCCTGTTAAAATTGTATGTATAATTGGCTTTTCCATGATTGGCATATTTAATTTAGTGGTAAGTCCCTAGTACAGTGCACTAGAGGTGCCTGGGGCATGTACATCAAATGCTACTACTGGGCCTGCATCACTGATTGTGTCACCCACATGAGCAGTCCTGTAAACATGGCTCAGACGTGCCTATCCGACCAGAGAAGAAACAACACAACTCACTTGCGAGTAAGGAGTAAACACAACTGACTTTTCCGACGCACGCTCACCCGTGCAGCTTTATTTTAGATGCAACCCAGGTACTTTGATAGCAACTATTATCTTGATTATTCATAACTTTACTTGTGTATGTTAGATGTTTGGTGTTTTGGTCTTGTTTCATTTTTTTTTAAATGCCTATTTTTCTAAACTGGTGTGTTGTCCATTTTGTTGTGTTTTCACTGTATTACTGTGTATGTTGGTACAAATACTTTACACATTGACTTTGAGATACGCCTGACTGCTTGTGCCAAGCTACTAAGGGTATGAGCAGGGGTTGTCTTTTGAGCGTAACTCCCTTTGCCTGACTAGAGTAAGGGTCCGTACTTAGACAGAGTGCAAACTGACTGCCAACCAGAGGCCTCATTTCTAGCAGTCTCAAATGCCACTTTACAAAAGTGATATATAATTACATCTGCAAGCCCTTTCTAGTTGCTGGTATATATAGGGTTTGTAGGTTCTCTCAAAACCCAAACTACCCATAGCCAATAACTTAGCTGCACCTTACAATGGCTTTTTATTGTATACCAAATATAGACCAACTCATAAAGTGAGATATCTAAAGTGGAAAAATAGTATTAAGGAAACCTATGTATTTCTTTAATGGCCACAAGGTAAGGAGATTAGGAGCAGTAGTTATTTGTACATCTCTGAACTTTGTGTGCCCATAGTATCATATGATTTAGAGGGTATTTTTCAAAATGTCTTCTTTTTACACACTGGTGAGAGGCATAAATGCAATGAAATTCAAGTGGCAATAACAAATGTTCTACTATTCTGTGCTCCCACATATCTTCCAATAAATATGGTCCCTCACTTGTGTGTGTAAGCCTAGTGCTCACAATAGGAAACTGGCCAAAACACAACATGGACGCAACACATTTTCCCACTGAAAACTGATTTTTTTTTCCAATGTGGGCAGCTGTGGATTTTGGCCCTGGTTGAGCTGGCACCTACGGAAACCTAGCAAGGCTGCACATTTTAGAAAAATAAACTTTTCAGGGAATCCAGGGTGGGTAATTTGCATAGCTCTCATTGTGAGAGGAGGCACCTTTTCACATGGTTAGCCCCCACTTTTTGCCTGATGTTGATGTGTTCTAGAAGTTGGTAGTGCCCAGGGCCCCTGCATAACAGGTTCCCTGGGCCACAGCTCTTTCCCCTAAATCTGTTGTGATGCTTGGCACAATTGGATGCACTCTTAATTACCCCCATAAGTCCCTAGTAAATGGGTACCCCAGTACCCAGGGCAAGAGATAGCAAGAGTAGATCCCCGAGGGCAGCAGCACTGATTGTGCCACCCCAAGGGTCCTGCACCCAGATGCACCCAGCACTGCCATAGCAGGCTGAGTGCACTGGGGCAAACCTAAAAAGACAAACTCAACATGGCACACTCTCTGTGTGCCCTGTCCACCCTAAACCTCATATATTATGGGTAAGTCACCCCTCTGGCAATCCTTCCAGCCCTTAGGCAGGGTGCACCATCTATGCGTGAGGGCTATAGCTGCATGAGCAATATGCTCCCACTGCGTCCTTGGCAAACCAAAGACATAGGCCCAGATTTATACTTTTTTTGCGCCTCATTCGCGTCATTTTTTCACCCAAAAGTGGCGCAATCTTACAAAATACAATTATATTTTGTATATTTGTGCCACTTTTGCATAAAAAAATGACACAAATGCGGCACAAAAAAAGTATAAATATGGGACATAGTGAGTGAACAGAGCAGCCATTTTACATACATGTACTGCATACTGGTCAAACACGAGTTTCCCAGCTACATGATGGCTACTCTGCACCCTGGGTTGTTTGGTATCAAGCAACTCAGAATACTAAATCCAAACTGGTACTAGTGTTGGATTTAACTCTAAATGTACCTGTGGTCCACCTTAGAGATGAACCCTGCAAAAGCCAACCCTAACTGGCATAGATGCTGACTGGTTCCATCTAGCCTGCCATTCCAGATGGCTAATATACAAACCCGGGGGAGAGCCATGGCTCTCTGGTTTGTAAGACAATGCCCTTCCTAGGTGGAGGAGCTAACACCCCCTCCCTCAGGAATGTGTAACACCCTGGCGGTGAGCTTCAAAGGGCTAAAGCCCTTGAAACTCAAACCCCCAGGCCTGCTGTTAGCAGCAGGGGGCATCCCCCCCTTGTATCCCCCCTTGCAAACCCACTTGCACTTTGGGCGGGAGCAAAGGCAGGAAACCAGACAAAGGGTAGGAGGAGTGGCCTCACTGAGCATGCTCCACCCCTAAGGGCTTGCATGTGAAGTGGACCTCATTTTTCTCCATCTTAGAATGTCAGAAAATAGCCAATCAGGTTTAGGGATGTGACCCTTCCCACAGGACGTGGTCACTGCAGTGGGTATAGCCACCCAAAAGTAAGTGTCCCATTGGACACTACCAGGTTCCCCCTAAAACACCTACTACATTCAGTATTTAGCTGGCTCCCCTTAGACCAGGAGATTAGATTGAACAGGAAGAAAGAAGACAGCACCAAAGAACCCACCAGGACGAGAACCGAGGACCTGATGCACCAGAAGAGGCTCCAAGACCCCTGCTTGCTGCACCAGAGTCCCAACAATCGCCACTGCGAAGTAGCTGACCACTGGACTGACCTCAAAAGCCCCAGAGGACCTCCAGGCTTCACAAATAGCCTAAATATCCCTCCTGAGTGGAGGCAGAACTCAAGAAAATCAAGAAACCTCCAAAGGACCAACAAGTCAGTGAGGGTCACTTCACTGAAGTACCAATATCTTTGTGACCAGATGCCACTTGTGGACCACATAAAACACTGACAACCATCCATATGTGATCCACATCTGTGCCAAGTTTGGTGGCACTGCGCCTTTTAGTACAGCAATACCGTGGGTACTGGTCAGCTGACATCAGACCAGCAGAAAAACAGCTCTCCTGGAGCTGAAAAAGGAAAAAGAGGAAGCCCCAGTTGAGGGACTTCAGGAACACCCTGGACCTCCAATCAGAGTGCCCCCCTTGTCCTGTAAGCTGCCCTTCAAAGAGACTCACCTCCAGCTCCAGTGGACTCCATTTTGCACAGCATCCAAGACTTCCAAAACACCCTGCACCTAGCCACACTGGGCCTTGCATTGTGGTATCTGCTGTGTGCCCGAGTCCCAAACCCCTTACAACATTAACAGCCCAAGGGGACCCCAAGGCACCATCTTTAAATCTGCAAATCAGCTCCTTTTCCAAGTGGCCCAACCAGGTGGTCCTCTGCCTATGCCAAGAACATCTCCAATGCTGCTCCTGCCGGAACCGGGAGCTGCCTGAGACTCTCCAGCTGGCACAGTGTGCCCACCGACCACTCCCGCCACCTTGAAAGAGAAAAAACTGGTAACTCAACTGTTTGATTTTTAATGCATTTTTAAAAGTCACTGTGCATTGATCCCAATGGTGCGTAATTACGCACAGAAAGAATAACTTTGCTAAAACTTCAAAAAGTCATAACTTGAAAAGTACTTAACGTATTCTAAAGATCTCGCTCTTAAAATTTATGTAAAAGTCTGATGTATTTTTCTAAATTCTGGTCTTGAGTTATTCATTGAGTGTGTGTGGTGCATGATTGGCTTGGTTAGTACAGTTAATAATACTCAGCACATCTCCAGGATTAGCCTAACTGCTCGACCAGCTACCTTAAAAATTGGAGCATTAGGTGGTCTGATTTTTACCTCTGGAAACCAACGTGTGGTTGCCTGAACCCTCGGCGTAGTATACTCGATTTTGTACACTGCATAGAGGGCCAGCCTCCAACACTTACCAGTTTTTTTTTCCCAAGAATCCCTTGCGAGCCTCAAACTTATACTAAAGAGACACATTTTCCTCACATTTCTGGAACAGAAGGTTCTGGAATCTGCGAGAATCCACTAACTTTCTTCCACCCAGCACTCCTCCCCCTCTCTCAATAAAAATGGCGCCTTATTTATATGGGTAACCCTAGTGCCTGTGACAGTAAATGGCCCAAAATGCAACATGAATACATCACATTTTTCCACTCTAAACTGACTCTTTTTTTGTACAGTGGGTACCAATGGATTTTGGGACCTAGCTCAGTCAGCACCCATAGAAATCTAGCACAACTGTACGTTTTTCAGAAATAGACACCTGGAGGAATGCAGGGTGGGATGTCTTGTGTGTTTTTTTTCACTAGGGTCTTATACCCAGAATCTATTACAAACCTCACTCTTTGAAATAAAAAACACCTATTCCCCACATTCCTGTGTTCCACCCATCGTTCCGAAAAGTCGCCCGAAAAAAGTGGTAGCTCACTTGTCTCAGTAGCCCTAGTGCTTGCCACAGGAAACTGCCCAAAACCCAACATGGAAACATCAAATTTTCCATCAAAACTGACCCTTTTTTGGAATGTGGGTAGCTGTGGATTTTGGGCCCTAGCTCAGCCGGCACCCAAGGAAATCTAACAAATCCAACACTTTTGAAAAACAGATACCAAAGAGGATCCAGAGTAGGGTGACATGAGTGCTGTTACCAGGTTTTTTTTAACCCAGATTCCTTAGCAAACTTCAAATTTTGCCTACAAAAACACAATCTCTTCACATTTCTGTGATGGAAAGTTCTTGAATCTTCAGAAAGCCCAAAACTTCCTTCTACCCAGAATCCAACAAGTCTTCTGAGAAAAAGGGCACCTCACTTGTATGGGTAGGTCCAGTGCCTCTAACAGGAAAGGGCCCCAAACAAAACATGCATCCTTCACATGTTTCTACTTAAGAGTGACCCTCTTTTTTAGGTTTAAATCTCTTTTATTGATTTAAAAAATGATATATAAATACAAAGGGGTGCCTCACTGTGAGAAAGTAACCTCTTTCTAGCATGGTTACCCCCAATTGTTGCCTGTTTGTCAGTGTGCCTTTACTGTGTCACTGGGATCCTGCTAGTCAAGACCGCAGTGCTCATAGTTTGTGGACTACTTGTCAGTATGTTTCACTGTTTTCTAAATTGTCACTGGGGTCCTGCTAATCAGAACTCCAGTGCTTATGCTCTCTCTGGTTTCAAATTTCTACTTACATACTAGTAACCTAGTATTCCACTCCAAATTGGTATACTGAGTCCCACTTATAAGTCCCTCGTATAGGGTACCTTGGTACCCAGAGCACTGGGGTTCCAGGAGATCCTTATGGGCTGCAGCATTTCTTTTGCCACCCATAAGGAGCCCATACAAACACCTTGTCAGGACTGCCATTGCAGCCTGAGTGAAATAGCGTAAGCACTATTTCACAGTCATTTTCATTGCACCAGGTCACTTATAAGCCACCTATATGTCTAGCCTTCAGACCCTGCAGGCTAGGTGTAAAGTACCTGTGTGTGAGGGCACCCCTGCACTAGCAGAGGTAACCCCACATCATCCAGGCCCATTTTCCCAGACTTCATGAGTGCGGGGACACCAGTATAAGTGCACTACATATAGGTCAATACATATATGTAGCTTCACAATGGTAACTCCGAATATGGCCATGTAAGGTAGGAATTGTGCGCCAGTACTGATTCCAGCATTGGTTGCACAATCCCATGCACACTGGGGGCTCCACCATGGCCCCCCAATACTGCCATACCAGTCTTCTGAGGTTTCCACTGCAGCCCCCTGCGAGCTGTGCATTCTCCAAGGTTTGTTGGCAGAATACTGTGACGCAAACCAGACTGCATTCATCCGTCCAGCATGGGACAGCTTAGGCGACAACCAGGAACATACATCTGTCTTCTTTGGACCCAAAACTAACTTTTTCTTCTCACCAGTGGTTCCACTTTTGCACCTTCATCTGGGTTAGGAGGGGCTCCTGTTCTCCCTGGGCTCTTCAATGCTTCTTGGACTTGGTCTCCTTCTTCCACAGGTCTTCAGGTCCAGGAATCCACTGTTGGTGTCTTGCAGTCTCTTCTGGTTCTTGCATTATCTTCTATCACAACTTCTAGTGTGTTTTAGGAAACTTGCTGTGTTTAACTCCTGCTTTCCTGTGCTCTGGGGTGGGGTAATTTACTTATCTTTGATGTTTTCCTTCACTCCCAGTGCCCCTCTACACACTACACTTGCCTAGGTGTGAAACCGACTTTCAATTTCAATTCCACTATATTTGTATATAATTGTGTTCCCCTTAAGCCCATTGCAACCTGTGGTGTTTTTCACCAATTGCACTATTTTCTTACCTGTTACCTGTTTCTGGGTACTAGTGCATATATTGTGTGATTTACTTACCTCCTAAGGGAGTATAGCAGTGTAGTGTTTATTGTGTTTTGACCACTGACTCCGTTTCACACAACTTTGCATTTGGCTTAGCTGTCCACCATCACATTAGCGGTCATAAGCTACAGACTCCATTTTGATTCAGCTTAGCCTTCGCTTCACCGTCACATTAAAGATGCAAGTATTTTCCTGTACAAAACATGTTATGCAACGTGTTTTCTATTCTGCATAGGTGTTTGCGTGCCGTCGCCTCAAAAGTTCAACTATTTCGTAAGGAATTCTCTGCCTCAATAGTACTTCCCATAACTTCTTCCTTGGAACCAGATCAAAAGCTGTTCGCAAATCCATGAACACAACATATAAAGGTTGTTTATCAAGGACTACATACTTCCAATGCAAGAGCACCAATCTAAATACCTGGTCTATTGTACTAATGTTTGGGCAAAAACCCATCGGCAAAGGCAAGAGGACCTGATTGTCGTGTACCCATTCCATCAGTCTATTCAATAGTTGTTTGGCAAATACTTTTTGAATATTATCGATCAAACTAATTGGTCTATAATTTACAGGTAAATTTGCATTCCCTTTTTTACTTACTGGGATAATTTCCACACCTTTCCAGGTGCCAGGAATTGCACCCCCTGCAGCAATTTTATTGGAAAGCAAGTTTATATACCAGGACCATATCATCAACTCTGATTTATATAAGTCCCCTGGGATCTTGACAGGTACTGGGGCCTTACCAGATTTTAAAGATTGTATTGCCTTTTTTTGTCTCCTCCACAGAAAATTTTATAGTATCCGCAGATGCTAGAGGGTCCTGCCTAAATCGCTTGGGGCTATCACTAGAAATAGCTCGAGGTGAAAGAGCAAAATCGCACTCATTGCTGGTTAACGTATCCAGAGTAACGGCATAAAGTTGGGAGAAGTGAGTCACCCAAACCTCTGGTTGAATATGATTCCTGGGGTTACTCCTATTCCCCATATATCTTTTAGATACTAGTTCCCAAAAGAGCTTATTGGTTTTTCCTTCGGCTGCAGTGAGCATATCCCGCCAAACATCATCTCCCCATGACTTTTTTGCCTGCGCTATTGCTTTTTTATACATATATCTGGAAAAACAAACTTCACACAGGGAACCTTCCCTGATTGCGATCTTGAGTGCCGGCTTGGCCTTGGCACAATCCGTATTATACCATGCATTGGCTACTGGTAACTTAGGGGTTTTTGATCTAGGCTGGTCTTTTTTGTAGAAAATGCTCTGCAGTCTAATTTGCGATGACTCGTGTATAGTAAGAATAGGAATACTGCTTGCCTCGTGATCAGCATAATCGGATATCTCATCAGTGAAAGCTCTTTAAATCCCCGAAAGTAGATAAGGGTTAGACATTACCTTAGGCCAACATATTCTAGTGCAATTAATGGCCTGTAAGGGAAAGGGAACCTCAGACAATCGGTCATGAACGGACCTCCTAAATTCATCTCCACTTAGAGTGAGGAGTAGGGAATTATGATCACTCTCTGGTCGGACGTCCACCTTCATGTCATTTAACATTGGCCACAATCTGATGTCCACTAGAAAGTAGTCAATAGTACTAGAGGAAATACCTCTATTGAAAGTCAGCGTCATGTCCAGATCAGATGGCATACGTCCATTGCATGCCCTAAGGCCATGTTTTAAGCAGAATGCGGCCATCTGAGTGGCCACCCGAGATCGGGTACATAAACTAGTTTTCATTTAGTGCGGAATTCCCCACAGATCGTCTTCTTTTTCTGTTAGCCCACTGCTCAGTGTGGACGGTTCAAAGGTGCAAATGAAGTCGCCTCCGATTGCCACCATAACTGATGGATGAAGAGAGTCTAAGAATTCAGACAAATGGCATAAAGTCTGGGCCCCGCGGTACTGTGCGAGCATATAAATTAATTATATTGATCTTCAAATCTACATGAAAAGTTAGTTGGAACCCCATCAAATCTACTGAGTCTATGTTGAGTAGTGAATATCCCTGTTCTTCAGTGGGCTTTCTGTGTGGGGACAGAAAGACTGTCAGCATATTTTCCTTGGGGTGGCATGCCCATGGTGGGCCACCCCCTACATAAAAAAAAAAAATGTCCAGTCTGTCTAGTGGGTTTTCAATCACCCCTTGTGGGAGCAAATTGCAGGTCATCATTCCCATCCGCTCCACAATGGTGAAAGAGAGACTGTCAGCATATTTTATGGGGGGGAGTGTGAGAATTGCCATGCCCATGATGGGCAGCTCCTACCCCTGTATTTTTTTCTAATATCCCCTGGTGTCTAGTGGTGGGGTGGCAGATGGGGGTAATTGCCTCCATCTACCCCCAGGGGTCAGAAAGACTAAGGCCCTCATTCCAACCCTGGCGGTCTCTGACCGCCAGGGCGGAAGGCAGCGGAAGCACCGCCAACAGGCTGGCGGTGCTTCCAGGGCTATTCTGACCGCGGCGGTAAAGCCGCGGTCAGAAAAGGGGAACCGGCGGTTTCCCGACGGTTTTCCCCTGGCCCAGGGAATCCTCCATGGTGGCGCTGCTTGCAGCGCCGCCATGGGGATTCTGACCCCCTTCCCGCCAGCCTGTTTCTGGAGGTTTTCACCGCCAGAACCAGGATGGCGGGAACAGGTGTCGTGGGGCCCCCTAACAGGGCCCCATGAAGATTTTCACTGTCTGCTTTGCAGACAGTGAAAATCGCGACGGGTGCCACTGCACCCGTCGCACCCCTGCAACTCCGCCGGCTCCATTCGGAGCCGGCTTCCTTGTTGCAGGGTCTTTACCGCTGGGCCGGCGGGCGGCCTTTTGGCGGTCGCCCGCCGGCCCAGCGGGAAAGCCAGAATGGCATCCACGGTCTCCTGACCGCGGAGCGGCCATTTGGCGGTGACCGCATGGCGGGCGGCGACCGCCGCCCGCCGCGGTCAGAATGACCGCCTAAATATTTTGATGTTGGGGTGGTGGCATGGCCATGCCCATGGTGGGCAGACCCCATCCCTATATTTTTCTTTTGACATGTCCCTGGTGTTTAGCGGGCTTTCAGTCCTCCAGGAGGAGGCAGGTTGGGAATAATCACCCCATCTGTCCCCCTGGGAAAGCCAGGAAGACTGTCAGCATGTAATTTGGTTGGGGTTGGGGCATGATCTCGACCCTTACATTTTTTTAAATGTCCCTGGTGTCTAGTGGGCTTTCTGCCCCCTTGGGAGCAGATTGTGGATAATCACCCATTGACTCCCGAGGCAGACCGACTGCAAGTACATTTTGTTTGACGGGTGGGAGCATGTCCATGGTGTCTAATGGGATTTCTGTTCCCTCGAGGGGACATATTGGGACTAATCACTCCATCTTCCCCTGGGGGGCAAACAAACTTTTTGCATATTTTATGGGGTGGGGGCATGCCATGTCAGTGGTGGGCAGCCCCCACCTTATATTGTTTTTAAATATCCCCTGATGTCTACTGGGCTTTGGGCCCCCTCAGAGGGGAGGGAAGATTGGGAGTAATCACTCCCATCCACCTGAGGGGGCAAAAAGACTGTCAGCACAGGGGTGGGGGCATCACCATGTTCTTAGTGGGCAGCCCCTACTGCTCTATTTTTTATATGTCCCTGGGGTCCAGTGCGCTTTCTGACAATGCTACAGGGCAGTTTGTGAGTAATCACCCTCATCTGCCCCCTAGTAGGGCAATGCCCGTGTCCATGATGCACAGCGCTCACCCCTATATATGTCCTGCTGTCTAGTGGGCTTTCTGCCCCCCCTGGGGGGCGGAATGGGGGTAATCACCCCCATTTATCCCAAGAGGGTGCACAAAGAGTGCCAGCACATTTTGTTAGGGGTGAGGGTGGGGGCATGCCCATACTCATGATAGGAACCTTCACCTCCATTTATTTTTTAAATTGAGCCCCAGTGTCTAATGGACTTTCTGTCTCCCCAGGGGGGAAGATCAGGGGTCCCAATGGCCCCATGCCTCCAAACCATCACAAATCATCCAGATATTCAAAGAACTGCTTGGAGCAGTCCTCCAAGCCCCCCTCCACACCCAATAAGGTATTGACCTTCTTAAACAAAGGACATGCCACCACGCAACCCATTGGCACCCCTTATGAACAAAGTAGTCATCCTAAAGGTGAATCCCCAACAGGAGATAGTTTGATGGATGCACTGCCAGTAGCTGACAAGATGTCTTGATATCGGCCTTCCTCATCTCGGAGCCTGCCCCACATGATCTGAGCTAGTGTATTGACATGTCTAGATTGATGCAGGACCCAAACCTTACACCTGATCAACTTAAATGTTCACAGGCACAACCTCCACTATGACAGTTGGTATGTCAAGCAAAATTCACCTAATACTTTCTTTGGTGTCACCCCCAGCAGGTCCCCATGAGATCAGACAAAGGGGGGGGCAGGGCAAAACAGTCACATCTTTCTACCAAGCTCTACCTCCTAGCGGGGCTTGACCCTCACCACCTCTGGCTTTTCCCTATACATCTCCCTGTTTATGGGCCAGAGTAAGGTATTTTAATCCCAGACTGAAACCTTCCACAGAATGATACCTACCAACCTTTCCGGGTACCTCTTCAACCAAGCAAGCATGGCTGGCAGTCTAACCTGAGTAGCTGCTCTTTGCTGCAATGCCCTTGTATTGCCCCTTCCCAATCATGTCACAGCTGGATGTAGCCTACTGCACTTCCAGTCATTGGGGAAATTACATGGGTAACATTAGCAGGCCCTTTTTTTGAAGTTCCAACATTTCCCCATTAACCCCTGAGTGTGGCAACTTAGAAGTGGCTGATAAGATATGGGTAAACCACTAGCTGTGTGAAGTAAGTGAATCGGTCTAATAGGGGTCATGTACTTTAGCCAAAGCTGGTTGCCTATTACATACCACAATTTCCCAATGTGTACAGCACTGCCAACTGCTCCTGAGCCCTCCGCCCCCATGATGGTGCTCTTAGAAGGCCTCTCCGCTGCTCCTTTTCACACTCTAGAGCTGCTCTCTGATGCTTCTCCCTACTGCAGGACACAACCTCCCCCACCAAAAGACCTTTTACTAGCTCCAACTTCTCATGCTGAGTTATGGGTTCAATATACCCTTTGCAAGGGGAAAACAGGAACATAGTGTTGGAAAGTACCATCTTGCCTGGCATGTTACCCCCATTTTTACATGTATGTAAGTTTGTTTTTGCCTGTCTCACTGGGATCCTGCTATCCAGGACCCCAGTGCTCATAGTTTGTGGCCTGAATGTGTGTACCAGTGTGGTGACTAACTGTGTCACTGAGGAGGCACTGCTAATCAGAACCTCAGTGCTTATGCTCTCTCTGCCTTTAAAAATTGTCACTATAGGCTAGTGACCATTTTCATCAATTCTAATTGGCACACTGGAACACCCTTAAAATTCTCTAGTATATGGTACCTAGGTACCCAGGGTATTGGGGTTCCAGGAGATTCTTATGGGCTGCAGCATTTTTTTTGCCACCCATAGTGAGCTCAGACAAATTTTCACTGCACTTCAGTAACTTATAAGTCACTTATATGTCTAGCCTTCACTTGCTGAAGGTTAGGTGAAAAGTTACTAAGTGCGAGGACACCCTTGCACTATAAAAGGTGCCCCCACATAGTTCAGGGCTATTTCCTCAGACTTTGTGAGTGCGGGGACACCATTACACGCATGCACTACATATAGGTCAATACCTATATGTAGGTTCACAATGGTGCTTACCTTACTAGGTGGCCAATCCTCCTCTGAGGGTTATTTAGGGTCTCTCCAATGGGCTTTTCCTCAGATAATGACTTGCAAGAATTCACCAGAGTTCCTCTGCACCTCTCTCTTCGACTTCTGCCAAGGATCGACCGCTGACTGCTCCAGGATGCCTGCAAACTGCAAAAAAGTAGCAAGAAGACTACCAGCGACATTGTGGCACCTAATCCTGCCAGCTTTCTCAATTGTTTCCTGGTGGTGCATGCTTTGGGGCCTGCCTGCCTTCATCCTGCACTAGAAGCCACAAATAAATCTCCAGTGGGTTGACAGAATCTTCCCCCTACTCCAGCAGGCACCAAACGTCAGTGTCACCGGTCCTCTGGGACCCCTCTCATCCTGATGAGCATGGCCCCTGGAACACAGGTGATAGACCGAAGTGACCCAGACTGTCCAGTGGTCCAACTGTCCAAATTTGGAGGAGGTAAGTCCTTTCCTCCCTTCTCCAGACAGTAATCCTGTGCACCGCATGAACTGCAGCTGCTAGGGCTTCTGTGCAGCTTTCCAATGAATCCTTCATGCACAGCCTAGCCCAGGTCCCCCGCACTCCATCTTGCATTGCTCAACTCCCTTAGTTGACCTCCGGCTTCGTGGGACCCTCTTTTGTAGTGTTGAGATGACTGCCATGCTCAGTCATCTTGAACCCATGTTCAATGAGTTTTGCAGGTGCCACCTTCTTGTGCATAAGCTCTCTACGTTGCTGAAGGCACCCTCTGTCTCCTCTCCTAAGTGGCAACATCCTGGTCCTTCCTAGGCCTGGGCAGCACCATTTTTCTTTAACTGCAACTCTTGCAGATAGCAAGGCTTGTTTGCAGTCTTTCTCCAAAGAAACAACTCTGCATCCTCCAGCACTCCGTGGGACATCTTCTGCATGAAGGTGAAGTTCCTAGCACCTTTTGTTGTTGCAGAATCTTCAGCTTCTTCCATCTGGAGGCAGCCATTTTGCACCTTCATCCGGGGTTTAGTGGGCTCCTGCCCCCCGGACACTTTCACAACTCTTTGACTTGGTCCCTTTCCTTTGCAGGTCCTCAGGTCCAGGAATCCACCTTCAGTGCTTTTAAGTCTGTTGTGGTTTTTGCAGAATCCTCTATCACAAGATTCGTGTTTTTCTGGGGAAATAGTAATACTTTACTCCTACTTTCCAAGGTCTTGGGGTGGGGTATCTTGGACAGCCTTAGGCCCGTATTTATACTTTTTTTAGCGCCGCATTTGCGCCGCTTTTTGACGCAAAAAACGACGCAAATGCGGCACTAAAAAAGTATAAATACGGGCCTTAGTCTTTTCTTACACTCCCAGTGACCCTCTATACACTACACTAGCTAAGGGGTCCATTTGTGGTTCACATTCCACTTTCTTAGTATGTGGTTTGTGTTGCCTCTAGGCCTATTGCATCCTATTGTATTCTACAGTGTTTGCACTACTTTCTGACTGTTTTGCTTACCTGATTATGGTTTGTGTGTATATTTTGTGTATTTTACTTACCTCCTAAGGGAGTATATCCTCTGAGATATTTTTGGCACATTGTCACTAAAATAAAGCACCTTTATTTTTATAGTAACTCTGAGTATTGTCTTTCTTATGATATAGGGGGTCATTCTGACCCTGGCGGTCATGGACCGTCAGGGCCAACGACCACGGAAGCCCCGGCAACAGGCTGGCGGTGCTTCTGGGGCCATTCTGACCGTGGCGGTACAGCCGCGGTCAGAAAAGGGAAACCGTAGGCGCTGCAAGCAGCGCCGCCATGGGGATTCCGACCCCCTTCCCGCCATCCTGTTTCTGGCGGTTTTCACCGCCAGAAACAGGATGGCGGGAACGGGTGTCGTGGGGCCCCTGGGGGCCCCTGCAGTGCCCATGCCACTGGCATGGGCACTGCAGGGGCCCCCTAACAGGCCCCATTAAGATTTTCAGTGTCCGACACTGAAAATCGCGACGGGTGCAACTGCACCCGTCGCACACCAGCAACCGGCTTCCTCGTTGCTGGGGCTTTCCCGCTGGGTGGGCGGACGGCCTTTTGGTGGTCGCCTGCCAGCCCAGCGGGAAAGTCAGAATGACCGCCGCGGTCTTTTGACCACGGTACGGTCTTCTGGCAGTTCAGAATGACCCCCATAGTACCTATTTGATATAAGTGGTATAGTAAGAGCTTTGCATGTCTCCTAGTTCAGCCTAAGCTGCTCTGCTATAGCTACATCTATCAGCCTAAGCTGCTAGAACACTACTAATCTACTAATAAGGGACAACTGGACCTGGAACAAGGTGTAAGTACGATCAGGTACACACTATAAGCCATGCCAGCCTCCTACATATTGGCAGCCTGTTCTGTTGTTTGCCTGTCTGGCAAGTCTGAGTTCCTATCCACATGGGGCCCCCAGCACTTCTACCCTTCCTAGGGGAGTGAACCACAGGCAACAATTGCAGCTGCCACTTAAGTGAATGTGATGTGACATCGGCAAGAATGTTTGTTGTGGTTAAATTCTTGCCTGTGATAAGGAGGCAGGAGGTGTGTATCCAAGCACAAAAGTGCAACTGGGCACTCATTTATGGCATTAGATGCAGCTCTACTGGATGTCATTGTTCCTTTCTCCAGGCACAGGGAAAAGGATTTCCCTGCAACATGATGATTTTATCTGGCCGTACGGCCACCACATCACTCGATGCTTGATGCACCTGCTTACACTACCCTGGCACAGAGCACAAGCCCACTCCTCTGCCTGGGGCTCTGATTTCATATTTCATTCTGCCAATTGGATAACAGAAGTTGGTCATAAGAAGTTATAAGTGCTCCTGGAAGTCCTTTCTATCCCCAGCTTGTTCTGAAAGTATAAACCGAGTCCATTGTTTTATTAGCCTTACTTTAGACAACTTTAGGTGGTATTGCTCTTGTCTTCACTCTAGCAAGAAAAAATATAAAATATAGATACAGTGCAGGATTTGGGTCAGTCCTCTTCTGCTATTGGGTCTGCTTCTGCCATTGGGTCTGCATTGGTCTCCACCACCTGGGCTCCAGAGAACTGCAAGATTTTGTGTGGTTCTCTGGTTGCCAGCTCTAAGAAAATGATGTAAGAAGCCTCCAGCCAATGGTGGGGAAGTTCACTTACCTGGGACTGCCTTCTCTCAAGTTGCTGGTTCCTGTCCTCTGCACCTTCAAAACTAAAATGAAAACCAACTACCTTAGGGTTTGCAGCTGTATTCTGAAGCTGCTCTGCAGTTAGTCCAATTTTTGTTCTCTTTCCTTTTCCATTTCCATCATAACTCTTTCTTCCTTAGGTCATGCCTGATTTCCCCAATCCAATATATTCCATGTCATGAGGAGTTTGTTGTAATTTCCTTTCACTATTCTGCTACTATATAAGGTTTTCAGTGTTGCTGGAGAATATGTAGCAACTATGCTCTGTCCCTTCACTTGTTTTCTCACTCCTACCACTTACTGATCCTGACTCTTTGCTCCAGTAGAATTCCATGGCAGCTCCACCACCTGGACACCAAAGAACTACTCTACTTTGCATGGGGTCACTGTGTTTGGGTCTCAGAGATGCTGCAACAAGCTCACAGCTGTAGGCTGTGAGAATGACTCCCCTAGTGCTACTTTCACTCATGGTCATGGATCTCTGGGTGGTGCTCTCTGATCAACCAGCACAAATCACCTATCTGCGCATTTTCAGCTGTCTTTTAAAGCTGCTCCTCAGTTAGTCCAGTTTAGGTTTTTATTATTTTTCTTTTTCATCATAGATATTTGTTCCTTGAGTCATACCTGATAATTCCATACCCATTAGGTTTCCTATAATGTTGTATTGGATATCATTTTTCCCCTTTACTGTGACTATTTAAGGTTTCATGTTACTTCCCTTGTTTCCTCACACCTTCCACTTGCTGATCCTGACTCTTCACTACAGTAAACATCCACTGCTGGATTCCTGATACCTGGCGTTTTCAATCCGATGACGTTGTCATCCAGTAAGGAGGTTTTTTTAGACCTTTGACTTTCTTCTCCTAAGAAGGTGGCAGCTTCTCAAGGGAATTTTCCTACCACATATTACAGTGTGAAGTGATATTGTGGCTTTCCAAACCAGACACCCTAACATCAGACAGTGTAAGACACAGATAAGGGGTGTGCACTCAGTCCTGAGCATTTTTGTGTTTTTGATGCCTGAATGTTGTTTCCATCAAGCTGTGTACACTTCAACATGGATCCATTATCTCACTTCTATTCCCATTAGATGTTGGTAAAAGGATCAAGTAATCCATTTCTTAAAATGCATTTACAACATGGCTTGTAGCTGGTGTAGCTGGAAATTGTGGCCAGTGTATATCATTTGATATACTTATTATGCCTATTGTTTGACTGCTTAAGCCTGTCATGAAATTAAGGCACTGTGATATTCAGTCCGTGAGCTTTCCTTTTTGGCTTTGTTGTCATGATAACAAGTTGTTTGATTTATATGTTTTTGTTCAAAATGCAAAAATGTAAGAATATGCAGGGAGGCTTCCTCTAAGACACAATTAAAACCCAGGCTATTTTATCAAAAGTATCTACTGTGCAGTATTTGTCTATCTATGACTTTTAACCCCTCAAGTGCTCGGTCTACCCGTCACCCAGTGCTGAGCCCTTTTTTTGGCTACATAACTTTTTTCCACATAATGTATACATGCCAAATTTATTCAATTTTTCCAACATCCTGAGGATTCTAAAAATGCCAAGGTTTTATAAATTCCTTTGGAGGGGACAGAGAAAATAGGCAATAAATGGCTACACTTTGAGTTTTTTGTGAAAAATAGGAAAATGTCCTCTGGGTAAAAGAGTCTGTTTTTTTCCTATAAATGGCATTGATTAACGATTTCTGTGGTAAGGTCAGCATCTTACCAGCTTTCAGGCACATGCAGAGCTTAATAAAGTACAATACTAATTTTGTATCACAGTTTTACACAAAGGAGTAACACATTTTTCATAATTTTTGAGCTCTCAATTTACTTTTTGTAGGCTTGATTTGTAGTGGTTTAAGGTGGAAACCAGTGTGAATTTCATGGGTGATCCAGTAAAGCTATACATTTCTGAACAGTAGACAAATGTCTAAATTCAGTAAGGGGGTTATGTGTAGATCTCCCAAGTTTTCCCAAATAAACTAACTGTTGAGATAAAGAAATACTGGAAGTCTCAGAAAGGTATCGTGTGCATGGGCCCCATGCGGGAGTTTGAGATCCGCCACTGCTAAAAGTGTTTCCATGCCTAGGAAGTTCCATAGTTCACTTTTTTCCACATATGTTTTCCACGCCAAATTAGTGTCCTTTTTTCCAACATCCTGGGGATTCTAAAAATACCAAGGTTTTGTAGATTCCATGGGACGGGATGGACTAAATAGCCAAAACAGAGCCATATTTTGAGTTTTCTAGAAAAAATAGGAAAAAAGTGCTTTGGATAAAATTGTCTGTTTTTTTCTAAAAATAGCATCAATGAATGTTTTTCCATGCTAAGGTCACCATCTTCCCAGCTTTCAGAAACATGCAGTGCTTAATAAAAAAACACTTAGCATGTTATCATAGTTTTGGCATTTCTCAAAGAGGTAGCCCATTTTTCCTAATTTTTGTGCTCCTAACCATCTTTGAGCTTTTGGGGGAAGTGAGTATGAAACCCATGGGTGAACCCGCGAAGTTATATATTTCTGATCAGCAGACAAGAGGCTGAATTCAGCAAGGGGCCATGCTTGTAGATCGCTCAAGTTTTCCCAAATAAACTAAGGGGGTGATTCTAAGCTTGGCGGGCGGCGGGAGCCGCCCGCCAAGCGGGAACCGCCAGAAGACCGTACCGCGGTCAAAAGACCGCGGCGGTCATTCTGGGTTTCCCACTGGGCTGGCGGGCGACCGCCAAAAGGCCGCCCGCCAGCCCAGTGGGAAACGCCCTTCCACGAGGAAGCCGGCTCCGAATGGAGCCGGCGGAGTGGAAGGGGTGCGACGGGTGCAGTAGCACCCGTCGCAAATTTCAGTGTCTGCTAAGCAGACACTGAAATTCTAAGTGGGGCCCAGTTAGGGGGCCCCTGCAGTGCCCATGCCATTGGCATGGGCACTGCAGGGGCCCCCAGGGGCCCCACGACACCCGTTCCCGCCAGCCTGGTTTTGGCGGTCAAAACCGCCAGAACCAGGCTGGCGGGAAGGGGGTCAGAATCCTCATGGCGGCGCTGCCTGCAGCGCCGCCATGGAGGATTCTGCAGCCCAGGGGAAAACCGGCGGGAAACCGCCGGTTTCCCTTTTCTGACCGCGGCTTTACCGCCGCGGTCAGAATGGGCCTGGATGCACCGCCAGCCTGTTGCCGGTGCATCTGCGGTCCCCTACCCTGGCGGTCTCGGACCGCCAGGGTAGGAATGACCCCCTAAATGTTGAGCTAAAGACGTTCTGAAAATGAGTGTGGAAAAGGCCATTTGGGATAATGTTTTCATCTGTAACTTTCTGTCACTGTTAGACCTTGCATCTTTGGTGTAGTCTCCCCTATCTTCTTTGCCTGTGCTTCCCATGTTTTGACTGTGTGCTGGACCCTGTTCTTGCTGTTTTTGGTACTCTGGGCACTTTACCACTGCTGACCAGTGTTGACGTGTAAGTGCTTCCTGTTAAAATTGTATGTATAATTGGCTTTTCCATGATTGGCATATTTAATTTAGTGGTAAGTCCCTAGTACAGTGCACTAGAGGTGCCTGGGGCATGTACATCAAATGCTACTACTGGGCCTGCATCACTGATTGTGTCACCCACATGAGCAGTCCTGTAAACATGGCTCAGACGTGCCTATCCGACCAGAGAAGAAACAACACAACTCACTTGCGAGTAAGGAGTAAACACAACTGACTTTTCCGACGCACGCTCACCCGTGCAGCTTTATTTTAGATGCAACCCAGGTACTTTGATAGCAACTATTATCTTGATTATTCATAACTTTACTTGTGTATGTTAGATGTTTGGTGTTTTGGTCTTGTTTCAATTTTTTTTAAATGCCTATTTTTCTAAACTGGTGTGTTGTCCATTTTGTTGTGTTTTCACTGTATTACTGTGTATGTTGGTACAAATACTTTACACATTGACTTTGAGATACGCCTGACTGCTTGTGCCAAGCTACTAAGGGTATGAGCAGGGGTTGTCTTTTGAGCGTAACTCCCTTTGCCTGACTAGAGTAAGGGTCCGTACTTAGACAGAGTGCAAACTGACTGCCAACCAGAGGCCTCATTTCTAGCAGTCTCAAATGCCACTTTACAAAAGTGATATATAATTACATCTGCAAGCCCTTTCTAGTTGCTGGTATATATAGGGTTTGTAGGTTCTCTCAAAACCCAAACTACCCATAGCCAATAACTTAGCTGCACCTTACAATGGCTTTTTATTGTATACCAAATATAGACCAACTCATAAAGTGAGATATCTAAAGTGGAAAAATAGTATTAAGGAAACCTATGTATTTCTTTAATGGCCACAAGGTAAGGAGATTAGGAGCAGTAGTTATTTGTACATCTCTGAACTTTGTGTGCCCATAGTATCATATGATTTAGAGGGTATTTTTCAAAATGTCTTCTTTTTACACACTGGTGAGAGGCATAAATGCAATGAAATTCAAGTGGCAATAACAAATGTTCTACTATTCTGTGCTCCCACATATCTTCCAATAAATATGGTCCCTCACTTGTGTGTGTAAGCCTAGTGCTCACAATAGGAAACTGGCCAAAACACAACATGGACGCAACACATTTTCCCACTGAAAACTGATTTTTTTTTCCAATGTGGGCAGCTGTGGATTTTGGCCCTGGTTGAGCTGGCACCTACGGAAACCTAGCAAGGCTGCACATTTTAGAAAAATAAACTTTTCAGGGAATCCAGGGTGGGTAATTTGCATAGCTCTCATTGTGAGAGGAGGCACCTTTTCACATGGTTAGCCCCCACTTTTTGCCTGATGTTGATGTGTTCTAGAAGTTGGTAGTGCCCAGGGCCCCTGCATAACAGGTTCCCTGGGCCACAGCTCTTTCCCCTAAATCTGTTGTGATGCTTGGCACAATTGGATGCACTCTTAATTACCCCCATAAGTCCCTAGTAAATGGGTACCCCAGTACCCAGGGCAAGAGATAGCAAGAGTAGATCCCCGAGGGCAGCAGCACTGATTGTGCCACCCCAAGGGTCCTGCACCCAGATGCACCCAGCACTGCCATAGCAGGCTGAGTGCACTGGGGCAAACCTAAAAAGACAAACTCAACATGGCACACTCTCTGTGTGCCCTGTCCACCCTAAACCTCATATATTATGGGTAAGTCACCCCTCTGGCAATCCTTCCAGCCCTTAGGCAGGGTGCACCATCTATGCGTGAGGGCTATAGCTGCATGAGCAATATGCTCCCACTGCGTCCTTGGCAAACCAAAGACATAGGCCCAGATTTATACTTTTTTTGCGCCTCATTCGCGTCATTTTTTCACCCAAAAGTGGCGCAATCTTACAAAATACAATTATATTTTGTATATTTGTGCCACTTTTGCATAAAAAAATGACACAAATGCGGCACAAAAAAAGTATAAATATGGGACATAGTGAGTGAACAGAGCAGCCATTTTACATACATGTACTGCATACTGGTCAAACACGAGTTTCCCAGCTACATGATGGCTACTCTGCACCCTGGGTTGTTTGGTATCAAGCAACTCAGAATACTAAATCCAAACTGGTACTAGTGTTGGATTTAACTCTAAATGTACCTGTGGTCCACCTTAGAGATGAACCCTGCAAAAGCCAACCCTAACTGGCATAGATGCTGACTGGTTCCATCTAGCCTGCCATTCCAGATGGCTAATATACAAACCCGGGGGAGAGCCATGGCTCTCTGGTTTGTAAGACAATGCCCTTCCTAGGTGGAGGAGCTAACACCCCCTCCCTCAGGAATGTGTAACACCCTGGCGGTGAGCTTCAAAGGGCTAAAGCCCTTGAAACTCAAACCCCCAGGCCTGCTGTTAGCAGCAGGGGGCATCCCCCCCTTGTATCCCCCCTTGCAAACCCACTTGCACTTTGGGCGGGAGCAAAGGCAGGAAACCAGACAAAGGGTAGGAGGAGTGGCCTCACTGAGCATGCTCCACCCCTAAGGGCTTGCATGTGAAGTGGACCTCATTTTTCTCCATCTTAGAATGTCAGAAAATAGCCAATCAGGTTTAGGGATGTGACCCTTCCCACAGGACGTGGTCACTGCAGTGGGTATAGCCACCCAAAAGTAAGTGTCCCATTGGACACTACCAGGTTCCCCCTAAAACACCTACTACATTCAGTATTTAGCTGGCTCCCCTTAGACCAGGAGATTAGATTGAACAGGAAGAAAGAAGACAGCACCAAAGAACCCACCAGGACGAGAACCGAGGACCTGATGCACCAGAAGAGGCTCCAAGACCCCTGCTTGCTGCACCAGAGTCCCAACAATCGCCACTGCGAAGTAGCTGACCACTGGACTGACCTCAAAAGCCCCAGAGGACCTCCAGGCTTCACAAATAGCCTAAATATCCCTCCTGAGTGGAGGCAGAACTCAAGAAAATCAAGAAACCTCCAAAGGACCAACAAGTCAGTGAGGGTCACTTCACTGAAGTACCAATATCTTTGTGACCAGATGCCACTTGTGGACCACATAAAACACTGACAACCATCCATATGTGATCCACATCTGTGCCAAGTTTGGTGGCACTGCGCCTTTTAGTACAGCAATACCGTGGGTACTGGTCAGCTGACATCAGACCAGCAGAAAAACAGCTCTCCTGGAGCTGAAAAAGGAAAAAGAGGAAGCCCCAGTTGAGGGACTTCAGGAACACCCTGGACCTCCAATCAGAGTGCCCCCCTTGTCCTGTAAGCTGCCCTTCAAAGAGACTCACCTCCAGCTCCAGTGTACTCCATTTTGCACAGCATCCAAGACTTCCAAAACACCCTGCACCTAGCCACACTGGGCCTTGCATTGTGGTATCTGCTGTGTGCCCGAGTCCCAAACCCCTTACAACATTAACAGCCCAAGGGGACCCCAAGGCACCATCTTTAAATCTGCAAATCAGCTCCTTTTCCAAGTTGCCCAACCAGGTGGTCCTCTGCCTATGCCAAGAACATCTCCAATGCTGCTCCTGCCGGAACCGGGAGCTGCCTGAGACTCTCCAGCTGGCACAGTGTGCCCACCGACCACTCCCGCCACCTTGAAAGAGAAAAAACTGGTAACTCAACTGTTTGATTTTTAATGCATTTTTAAAAGTCACTGTGCATTGATCCCAATGGTGCGTAATTACGCACAGAAAGAATAACTTTGCTAAAACTTCAAAAAGTCATAACTTGAAAAGTACTTAACGTATTCTAAAGATCTCGCTCTTAAAATTTATGTAAAAGTCTGATGTATTTTTCTAAATTCTGGTCTTGAGTTATTCATTGAGTGTGTGTGGTGCATGATTGGCTTGGTTAGTACAGTTAATAATACTCAGCACATCTCCAGGATTAGCCTAACTGCTCGACCAGCTACCTTAAAAATTGGAGCATTAGGTGGTCTGATTTTTACCTCTGGAAACCAACGTGTGGTTGCCTGAACCCTCGGCGTAGTATACTCGATTTTGTACACTGCATAGAGGGCCAGCCTCCAACACTTACCAGTTTTTTTTTCCCAAGAATCCCTTGCGAGCCTCAAACTTATACTAAAGAGACACATTTTCCTCACATTTCTGGAACAGAAGGTTCTGGAATCTGCAAGAATCCACTAACTTTCTTCCACCCAGCACTCCTCCCCCTCTCTCAATAAAAATGGCGCCTTATTTATATGGGTAACCCTAGTGCCTGTGACAGTAAATGGCCCAAAATGCAACATGAATACATCACATTTTTCCACTCTAAACTGACTCTTTTTTTGTACAGTGGGTACCAATGGATTTTGGGACCTAGCTCAGTCAGCACCCATAGAAATCTAGCACAACTGTACGTTTTTCAGAAATAGACACCTGGAGGAATGCAGGGTGGGATGTCTTGTGTGTTTTTTTTCACTAGGGTCTTATACCCAGAATCTATTACAAACCTCACTCTTTGAAATAAAAAACACCTATTCCCCACATTCCTGTGTTCCACCCATCGTTCCGAAAAGTCGCCCGAAAAAAGTGGTAGCTCACTTGTCTCAGTAGCCCTAGTGCTTGCCACAGGAAACTGCCCAAAACCCAACATGGAAACATCAAATTTTCCATCAAAACTGACCCTTTTTTGGAATGTGGGTAGCTGTGGATTTTGGGCCCTAGCTCAGCCGGCACCCAAGGAAATCTAACAAATCCAACACTTTTGAAAAACAGATACCAAAGAGGATCCAGAGTAGGGTGACATGAGTGCTGTTACCAGGTTTTTTTTAACCCAGATTCCTTAGCAAACTTCAAATTTTGCCTACAAAAACACAATCTCTTCACATTTCTGTGATGGAAAGTTCTTGAATCTTCAGAAAGCCCAAAACTTCCTTCTACCCAGAATCCAACAAGTCTTCTGAGAAAAAGGGCACCTCACTTGTATGGGTAGGTCCAGTGCCTCTAACAGGAAAGGGCCCCAAACAAAACATGCATCCTTCACATGTTTCTACTTAAGAGTGACCCTCTTTTTTAGGTTTAAATCTCTTTTATTGATTTAAAAAATGATATATAAATACAAAGGGGTGCCTCACTGTGAGAAAGTAACCTCTTTCTAGCATGGTTACCCCCAATTGTTGCCTGTTTGTCAGTGTGCCTTTACTGTGTCACTGGGATCCTGCTAGTCAAGACCGCAGTGCTCATAGTTTGTGGACTACTTGTCAGTATGTTTCACTGTTTTCTAAATTGTCACTGGGGTCCTGCTAATCAGAACTCCAGTGCTTATGCTCTCTCTGGTTTCAAATTTCTACTTACATACTAGTAACCTAGTATTCCACTCCAAATTGGTATACTGAGTCCCACTTATAAGTCCCTCGTATAGGGTACCTTGGTACCCAGAGCACTGGGGTTCCAGGAGATCCTTATGGGCTGCAGCATTTCTTTTGCCACCCATAAGGAGCCCATACAAACACCTTGTCAGGACTGCCATTGCAGCCTGAGTGAAATAGCGTAAGCACTATTTCACAGTCATTTTCATTGCACCAGGTCACTTATAAGCCACCTATATGTCTAGCCTTCAGACCCTGCAGGCTAGGTGTAAAGTACCTGTGTGTGAGGGCACCCCTGCACTAGCAGAGGTAACCCCACATCATCCAGGCCCATTTTCCCAGACTTCATGAGTGCGGGGACACCAGTATAAGTGCACTACATATAGGTCAATACATATATGTAGCTTCACAATGGTAACTCCGAATATGGCCATGTAAGGTAGGAATTGTGCGCCAGTACTGATTCCAGCATTGGTTGCACAATCCCATGCACACTGGGGGCTCCACCATGGCCCCCCAATACTGCCATACCAGTCTTCTGAGGTTTCCACTGCAGCCCCCTGCGAGCTGTGCATTCTCCAAGGTTTGTTGGCAGAATACTGTGACGCAAACCAGACTGCATTCATCCGTCCAGCATGGGACAGCTTAGGCGACAACCAGGAACATACATCTGTCTTCTTTGGTCCCAAAACTAACTTTTTCTTCTCACCAGTGGTTCCACTTTTGCACCTTCATCTGGGTTAGGAGGGGCTCCTGTTCTCCCTGGGCTCTTCAATGCTTCTTGGACTTGGTCTCCTTCTTCCACAGGTCTTCAGGTCCAGGAATCCACTGTTGGTGTCTTGCAGTCTCTTCTGGTTCTTGCATTATCTTCTATCACAACTTCTAGTGTGTTTTAGGAAACTTGCTGTGTTTAACTCCTGCTTTCCTGTGCTCTGGGGTGGGGTAATTTACTTATCTTTGATGTTTTCCTTCACTCCCAGTGCCCCTCTACACACTACACTCGCCTAGGTGTGAAACCGACTTTCAATTTCAATTCCACTATATTTGTATATAATTGTGTTCCCCTTAAGCCCATTGCAACCTGTGGTGTTTTTCACCAATTGCACTATTTTCTTACCTGTTACCTGTTTCTGGGTACTAGTGCATATATTGTGTGATTTACTTACCTCCTAAGGGAGTATAGCAGTGTAGTGTTTATTGTGTTTTGACCACTGACTCCGTTTCACACAACTTTGCATTTGGCTTAGCTGTCCACCATCACATTAGCGGTCATAAGCTACAGACTCCATTTTGATTCAGCTTAGCCTTCGCTTCACCGTCACATTAAAGATGCAAGTATTTTCCTGTACAAAACATGTTATGCAACGTGTTTTCTATTCTGCATAGGTGTTTGCGTGCAGTCGCCTCAAAAGTTCAACTATTTCGTAAGGAATTCTCTGCCTCAATAGTACTTCCCATAACTTCTTCCTTGGAACCAGATCAAAAGCTGTTCGCAAATCCATGAACACAACATATAAAGGTTGTTTATCAAGGACTACATACTTCCAATGCAAGAGCACCAATCTAAATACCTGGTCTATTGTACTAATGTTTGGGCAAAAACCCATCGGCAAAGGCAAGAGGACCTGATTGTCGTGTACCCATTCCATCAGTCTATTCAATAGTTGTTTGGCAAATACTTTTTGAATATTATCGATCAAACTAATTGGTCTATAATTTACAGGTAAATTTGCATTCCCTTTTTTACTTACTGGGATAATTTCCACACCTTTCCAGGTGCCAGGAATTGCACCCCCTGCAGCAATTTTATTGGAAAGCAAGTTTATATACCAGGACCATATCATCAACTCTGATTTATATAAGTCCCCTGGGATCTTGACAGGTACTGGGGCCTTACCAGATTTTAAAGATTGTATTGCCTTTTTTTGTCTCCTCCACAGAAAATTTTATAGTATCCGCAGATGCTAGAGGGTCCTGCCTAAATCGCTTGGGGCTATCACTAGAAATAGCTCGAGGTGAAAGAGCAAAATCGCACTCATTGCTGGTTAACGTATCCAGAGTAACGGCATAAAGTTGGGAGAAGTGAGTCACCCAAACCTCTGGTTGAATATGATTCCTGGGGTTACTCCTATTCCCCATATATCTTTTAGATACTAGTTCCCAAAAGAGCTTATTGGTTTTTCCTTCGGCTGCAGTGAGCATATCCCGCCAAACATCATCTCCCCATGACTTTTTTGCCTGCGCTATTGCTTTTTTATACATATATCTGGAAAAACAAACTTCACACAGGGAACCTTCCCTGATTGCGATCTTGAGTGCCGGCTTGGCCTTGGCACAATCCGTATTATACCATGCATTGGCTACTGGTAACTTAGGGTTTTTTGATCTAGGCTGGTCTTTTTTGTAGAAAATGCTCTGCAGTCTAATTTGCGATGACTCGTGTATAGTAAGAATAGGAATACTGCTTGCCTCGTGATCAGCATAATCGGATATCTCATCAGTGAAAGCTCTTTAAATCCCCGAAAGTAGATAAGGGTTAGACATTACCTTAGGCCAACATATTCTAGTGCAATTAATGGCCTGTAAGGGAAAGGGAACCTCAGACAATCGGTCATGAACGGACCTCCTAAATTCATCTCCACTTAGAGTGAGGAGTAGGGAATTATGATCACTCTCTGGTCGGACGTCCACCTTCATGTCATTTAACATTGGCCACAATCTGATGTCCACTAGAAAGTAGTCAATAGTACTAGAGGAAATACCTCTATTGAAAGTCAGCGTCATGTCCAGATCAGATGGCATACGTCCATTGCATGCCCTAAGGCCATGTTTTAAGCAGAATGCGGCCATCTGAGTGGCCACCCGAGATCGGGTACATAAACTAGTTTTCATTTAGTGCGGAATTCCCCACAGATCGTCTTCTTTTTCTGTTAGCCCACTGCTCAGTGTGGACGGTTCAAAGGTGCAAATGAAGTCGCCTCCGATTGCCACCATAACTGATGGATGAAGAGAGTCTAAGAATTCAGACAAATGGCATAAAGTCTGGGCCCCGCGGTACTGTGCGAGCATATAAATTAATTATATTGATCTTCAAATCTACATGAAAAGTTAGTTGGAACCCCATCAAATCTACTGAGTCTATGTTGAGTAGTGAATATCCCTGTTCTTCAGTGGGCTTTCTGTGTGGGGACAGAAAGACTGTCAGCATATTTTCCTTGGGGTGGCATGCCCATGGTGGGCCACCCCCTACATAAAAAAAAAAAATGTCCAGTCTGTCTAGTGGGTTTTCAATCACCCCTTGTGGGAGCAAATTGCAGGTCATCATTCCCATCCGCTCCACAATGGTGAAAGAGAGACTGTCAGCATATTTTATGGGGGGGAGTGTGAGAATTGCCATGCCCATGATGGGCAGCTCCTACCCCTGTATTTTTTTCTAATATCCCCTGGTGTCTAGTGGTGGGGTGGCAGATGGGGGTAATTGCCTCCATCTACCCCCAGGGGTCAGAAAGACTAAGGCCCTCATTCCAACCCTGGCGGTCTCTGACCGCCAGGGCGGAAGGCAGCGGAAGCACCGCCAACAGGCTGGCGGTGCTTCCAGGGCTATTCTGACCGCGGCGGTAAAGCCGCGGTCAGAAAAGGGGAACCGGCGGTTTCCCGACGGTTTTCCCCTGGCCCAGGGAATCCTCCATGGTGGCGCTGCTTGCAGCGCCGCCATGGGGATTCTGACCCCCTTCCCGCCAGCCTGTTTCTGGAGGTTTTCACCGCCAGAACCAGGATGGCGGGAACAGGTGTCGTGGGGCCCCCTAACAGGGCCCCATGAAGATTTTCACTGTCTGCTTTGCAGACAGTGAAAATCGCGACGGGTGCCACTGCACCCGTCGCACCCCTGCAACTCCGCCGGCTCCATTCGGAGCCGGCTTCCTTGTTGCAGGGTCTTTACCGCTGGGCCGGCGGGCGGCCTTTTGGCGGTCGCCCGCCGGCCCAGCGGGAAAGCCAGAATGGCATCCACGGTCTCCTGACCGCGGAGCGGCCATTTGGCGGTGACCGCATGGCGGGCGGCGACCGCCGCCCGCCGCGGTCAGAATGACCACCTAAATATTTTGATGTTGGGGTGGTGGCATGGCCATGCCCATGGTGGGCAGACCCCATCCCTATATTTTTCTTTTGACATGTCCCTGGTGTTTAGCGGGCTTTCAGTCCTCCAGGAGGAGGCAGGTTGGGAATAATCACCCCATCTGTCCCCCTGGGAAAGCCAGGAAGACTGTCAGCATGTAATTTGGTTGGGGTTGGGGCATGATCTCGACCCTTACATTTTTTTTAATGTCCCTGGTGTCTAGTGGGCTTTCTGCCCCCTTGGGAGCAGATTGTGGATAATCACCCATTGACTCCCGAGGCAGACCGACTGCAAGTACATTTTGTTTGACGGGTGGGAGCATGTCCATGGTGTCTAATGGGATTTCTGTTCCCTCGAGGGGACATATTGGGACTAATCACTCCATCTTCCCCTGGGGGGCAAACAAACTTTTTGCATATTTTATGGGGTGGGGGCATGCCATGTCAGTGGTGGGCAGCCCCCACCTTATATTGTTTTTAAATATCCCCTGATGTCTACTGGGCTTTGGGCCCCCTCAGAGGGGAGGGAAGATTGGGAGTAATCACTCCCATCCACCTGAGGGGGCAAAAAGACTGTCAGCACAGGGGTGGGGGCATCACCATGTTCTTAGTGGGCAGCCCCTACTGCTCTATTTTTTATATGTCCCTGGGGTCCAGTGCGCTTTCTGACAATGCTACAGGGCAGTTTGTGAGTAATCACCCTCATCTGCCCCCTAGTAGGGCAATGCCCGTGTCCATGATGCACAGCGCCCACCCCTATATATGTCCTGCTGTCTAGTGGGCTTTCTGCCCCCCCTGGGGGGCGGAATGGGGGTAATCACCCCCATTTATCCCAAGAGGGTGCACAAAGAGTGCCAGCACATTTTGTTAGGGGTGAGGGTGGGGGCATGCCCATACTCATGATAGGAACCTTCACCTCCATTTATTTTTTAAATTGAGCCCCAGTGTCTAATGGACTTTCTGTCTCCCCAGGGGGGAAGATCAGGGGTCCCAATGGCCCCATGCCTCCAAACCATCACAAATCATCCAGATATTCAAAGAACTGCTTGGAGCAGTCCTCCAAGCCCCCCTCCACACCCAATAAGGTATTGACCTTCTTAAACAAAGGACATGCCACCACGCAACCCATTGGCACCCCTTATGAACAAAGTAGTCATCCTAAAGGTGAATCCCCAACAGGAGATAGTTTGATGGATGCACTGCCAGTAGCTGACAAGATGTCTTGATATCGGCCTTCCTCATCTCGGAGCCTGCCCCACATGATCTGAGCTAGTGTATTGACATGTCTAGATTGATGCAGGACCCAAACCTTACACCTGATCAACTTAAATGTTCACAGGCACAACCTCCACTATGACAGTTGGTATGTCAAGCAAAATTCACCTAATACTTTCTTTGGTGTCACCCCCAGCAGGTCCCCATGAGATCAGACAAAGGGGGGGGCAGGGCAAAACAGTCACATCTTTCTACCAAGCTCTACCTCCTAGCGGGGCTTGACCCTCACCACCTCTGGCTTTTCCCTATACATCTCCCTGTTTATGGGCCAGAGTAAGGTATTTTAATCCCAGACTGAAACCTTCCACAGAATGATACCTACCAACCTTTCCGGGTACCTCTTCAACCAAGCAAGCATGGCTGGCAGTCTAACCTGAGTAGCTGCTCTTTGCTGCAATGCCCTTGTATTGCCCCTTCCCAATCATGTCACAGCTGGATGTAGCCTACTGCACTTCCAGTCATTGGGGAAATTACATGGGTAACATTAGCAGGCCCTTTTTTTGAAGTTCCAACATTTCCCCATTAACCCCTGAGTGTGGCAACTTAGAAGTGGCTGATAAGATATGGGTAAACCACTAGCTGTGTGAAGTAAGTGAATCGGTCTAATAGGGGTCATGTACTTTAGCCAAAGCTGGTTGCCTATTACATACCACAATTTCCCAATGTGTACAGCACTGCCAACTGCTCCTGAGCCCTCCGCCCCCATGATGGTGCTCTTAGAAGGCCTCTCCGCTGCTCCTTTTCACACTCTAGAGCTGCTCTCTGATGCTTCTCCCTACTGCAGGACACAACCTCCCCCACCAAAAGACCTTTTACTAGCTCCAACTTCTCATGCTGAGTTATGGGTTCAATATACCCTTTGCAAGGGGAAAACAGGAACATAGTGTTGGAAAGTACCATCTTGCCTGGCATGTTACCCCCATTTTTACATGTATGTAAGTTTGTTTTTGCCTGTCTCACTGGGATCCTGCTATCCAGGACCCCAGTGCTCATAGTTTGTGGCCTGAATGTGTGTACCAGTGTGGTGACTAACTGTGTCACTGAGGAGGCACTGCTAATCAGAACCTCAGTGCTTATGCTCTCTCTGCCTTTAAAAATTGTCACTATAGGCTAGTGACCATTTTCATCAATTCTAATTGGCACACTGGAACACCCTTAAAATTCTCTAGTATATGGTACCTAGGTACCCAGGGTATTGGGGTTCCAGGAGATTCTTATGGGCTGCAGCATTTTTTTTGCCACCCATAGTGAGCTCAGACAAATTTTCACTGCACTTCAGTAACTTATAAGTCACTTATATGTCTAGCCTTCACTTGCTGAAGGTTAGGTGAAAAGTTACTAAGTGCGAGGACACCCTTGCACTATAAAAGGTGCCCCCACATAGTTCAGGGCTATTTCCTCAGACTTTGTGAGTGCGGGGACACCATTACACGCATGCACTACATATAGGTCAATACCTATATGTAGGTTCACAATGGTGCTTACCTTACTAGGTGGCCAATCCTCCTCTGAGGGTTATTTAGGGTCTCTCCAATGGGCTTTTCCTCAGATAATGACTTGCAAGAATTCACCAGAGTTCCTCTGCACCTCTCTCTTCGACTTCTGCCAAGGATCGACCGCTGACTGCTCCAGGATGCCTGCAAACTGCAAAAAAGTAGCAAGAAGACTACCAGCGACATTGTGGCACCTAATCCTGCCAGCTTTCTCAATTGTTTCCTGGTGGTGCATGCTTTGGGGCCTGCCTGCCTTCATCCTGCACTAGAAGCCACAAATAAATCTCCAGTGGGTTGACAGAATCTTCCCCCTACTCCAGCAGGCACCAAACGTCAGTGTCACCGGTCCTCTGGGACCCCTCTCATCCTAATGAGCATGGCCCCTGGAACACAGGTGATAGACCGAAGTGACCCAGACTGTCCAGTGGTCCAACTGTCCAAATTTGGAGGAGGTAAGTCCTTTCCTCCCTTCTCCAGACAGTAATCCTGTGCACCGCATGAACTGCAGCTGCTAGGGCTTCTGTGCAGCTTTCCAATGAATCCTTCATGCACAGCCTAGCCCAGGTCCCCCGCACTCCATCTTGCATTGCTCAACTCCCTTAGTTGACCTCCGGCTTCGTGGGACCCTCTTTTGTAGTGTTGAGATGACTGCCATGCTCAGTCATCTTGAACCCATGTTCAATGAGTTTTGCAGGTGCCACCTTCTTGTGCATAAGCTCTCTACGTTGCTGAAGGCACCCTCTGTCTCCTCTCCTAAGTGGCAACATCCTGGTCCTTCCTAGGCCTGGGCAGCACCATTTTTCTTTAACTGCAACTCTTGCAGATAGCAAGGCTTGTTTGCAGTCTTTCTCCAAAGAAACAACTCTGCATCCTCCAGCACTCCGTGGGACATCTTCTGCATGAAGGTGAAGTTCCTAGCACCTTTTGTTGTTGCAGAATCTTCAGCTTCTTCCATCTGGAGGCAGCCATTTTGCACCTTCATCCGGGGTTTAGTGGGCTCCTGCCCCCCGGACACTTTCACAACTCTTTGACTTGGTCCCTTTCCTTTGCAGGTCCTCAGGTCCAGGAATCCACCTTCAGTGCTTTTAAGTCTGTTGTGGTTTTTGCAGAATCCTCTATCACAAGATTCGTGTTTTTCTGGGGAAATAGTAATACTTTACTCCTACTTTCCAAGGTCTTGGGGTGGGGTATCTTGGACAGCCTTAGGCCCGTATTTATACTTTTTTTAGCGCCGCATTTGCGCCGCTTTTTGACGCAAAACGGCGCAAACCTACAAAATACAATGGTATTTTGCAAGTTTGAGCCGTTTTTTCGTCAAAAAACGACGCAAATGCGGCACTAAAAAAGTATAAATACGGGCCTTAGTCTTTTCTTACACTCCCAGTGACCCTCTATACACTACACTAGCTAAGGGGTCCATTTGTGGTTCACATTCCACTTTCTTAGTATGTGGTTTGTGTTGCCTCTAGGCCTATTGCATCCTATTGTATTCTACAGAGTTTGCACTACTTTCTGACTGTTTTGCTTACCTGATTATGGTTTGTGTGTATATTATCTGTATTTTACTTACCTCCTAAGGGAGTATATCCTCTGAGATATTTTTGGCACATTGTCACTAAAATAAAGCACCTTTATTTTTATAGTAACTCTGAGTATTGTCTTTCTTATGATATAGGGGGTCATTCTGACCCTGGCGGTCATGGACCGTCAGGGCCAACGACCACGGAAGCACCGGCAACAGGCTGGCGGTGCTTCTGGGGCCATTCTGACCGCGGCGGTACAGCCGCGGTCAGAAAAGGGAAACCGTTGGCGCTGCAAGCAGCGCCGCCATGGGGATTCCGACCCCCTTCCCGCCATCCTGTTTCTGGCGGTTTTCACCGCCAGAAACAGGATGGCGGGAACGGGTGTCGTGGGGCCCCTGGGGGCCCCTGCAGTGCCCATGCCATTGGCATGGGCACTGCAGGGGCCCCCTAACAGGCCCCATTACGATTTTCAGTGTCTGACACTGAAAATCGCGACGGGTGCAACTGCACCCGTCGCACACCAGCAACCGGCTTCCTCGTTGCTGGGGCTTTCCCGCTGGGTGGGCGGACGGCCTTTTGGTGGTCGCCTGCCAGCCCAGCGGGAAAGTCAGAATGACCGCCGCGGTCTTTTGACCACGGTACGGTCTTCTGGCAATTCAGAATGACCCCCATAGTACCTATTTGATATAAGTGGTATAGTAAGAGCTTTGCATGTCTCCTAGTTCAGCCTAAGCTGCTCTGCTATAGCTACATCTATCAGCCTAAGCTGCTAGAACACTACTAATCTACTAATAAGGGACAACTGGACCTGGAACAAGGTGTAAGTACGATCAGGTACACACTATAAGCCATGCCAGCCTCCTACATATTGGCAGCCTGTTCTGTTGTTTGCCTGTCTGGCAAGTCTGAGTTCCTATCCACATGGGGCCCCCAGCACTTCTACCCTTCCTAGGGGAGTGAACCACAGGCAACAATTGCAGCTGCCACTTAAGTGAATGTGATGTGACATCGGCAAGAATGTTTGTTGTGGTTAAATTCTTGCCTGTGATAAGGAGGCAGGAGGTGTGTATCCAAGCACAAAAGTGCAACTGGGCACTCATTTATGGCATTAGATGCAGCTCTACTGGATGTCATTGTTCCTTTCTCCAGGCACAGGGAAAAGGATTTCCCTGCAACATGATGATTTTATCTGGCCGTACGGCCACCACATCACTCGATGCTTGTTGCACCTGCTTACACTACCCTGGCACAGAGCACAAGCCCACTCCTCTGCCTGGGGCTCTGATTTCATATTTCATTCTGCCAATTGGATAACAGAAGTTGGTCATAAGAAGTTATAAGTGCTCCTGGAAGTCCTTTCTATCCCCAGCTTGTTCTGAAAGTATAAACCGAGTCCATTGTTTTATTAGCCTTACTTTAGACAACTTTAGGTGGTATTGCTCTTGTCTTCACTCTAGCAAGAAAAAATATAAAATATAGATACAGTGCAGGATTTGGGTCAGTCCTCTTCTGCTATTGGGTCTGCTTCTGCCATTGGGTCTGCATTGGTCTCCACCACCTGGGCTCCAGAGAACTGCAAGATTTTGTGTGGTTCTCTGGTTGCCAGCTCTAAGAAAATGATGTAAGAAGCCTCCAGCCACTGGTGGGGAAGTTCACTTACCTGGGACTGCCTTCTCTCAAGTTCCTGGTTCCTGTCCTCTGCACCTTCAAAACTAAAATGAAAACCAATTACCTTAGGGTTTGCAGCTGTATTCTGAAGCTGCTCTGCAGTTAGTCCAATTTTTGTTCTCTTTCCTTTTCCATTTCCATCATAACTCTTTCTTCCTTAGGTCATGCCTGATTTCCCCAATCCAATATATTCCATGTCATGAGGAGTTTGTTGTAATTTCCTTTCACTATTCTGCTACTATATAAGGTTTTCAGTGTTGCTGGAGAATATGTAGCAACTATGCTCTGTCCCTTCACTTGTTTTCTCACTCCTACCACTTACTGATCCTGACTCTTTGCTCCAGTAGAATTCCATGGCAGCTCCACCACCTGGACACCAAAGAACTACTCTACTTTGCATGGGGTCACTGTGTTTGGGTCTCAGAGATGCTGCAACAAGCTCACAGCTGTAGGCTGTGAGAATGACTCCCCTAGTGCTACTTTCACTCATGGTCATGGATCTCTGGGTGGTGCTCTCTGATCAACCAGCACAAAACACCTATCTGCGCATTTTCAGCTGTCTTTTAAAGCTGCTCCTCAGTTAGTCCAGTTTAGGTTTTTATTATTTTTCTTTTTCATCATAGATATTTATTCCTTGAGTCATACCTGATAATTCCATACCCATTAGGTTTCCTATAATGTTGTGTTGGATATCATTTTTCCCCTTTACTGTGACTATTTAAGGTTTCATGTTACTTCCCTTGTTTCCTCACACCTTCCACTTGCTGATCCTGACTCTTCACTACAGTAAACTTCCACTGCTGGATTCCTGATACCTGGCGTTTTCAATCCGATGACGTTGTCATCCAGTAAGGAGGTTTTTTTAGACCTTTGACTTTCTTCTCCTAAGAAGGTGGCAGCTTCTCAAGGGAATTTTCCTACCACATATTACAGTGTGAAGTGATATTGTGGCTTTCCAAAACAGACACCCTAACATCAGACAGTGTAAGACACAGATAAGGGGTGTGCACTCAGTCCTGAGCATTTTTGTGTTTTTGATGCCTGAATGTTGTTTCCATCAAGCTGTGTACACTTCAACATGGATCCATTATCTCACTTCTATTCCCATTAGATGTTGGTAAAAGGATCAAGTAATCCATTTCTTAAAATGCATTTACAACATGGCTTGTAGCTGGTGTAGCTGGAAATTGTGGCCAGTGTATATCATTTGATATATTTATTATGCCTATTGTTTGACTGCTTAAGCCTGTCATGAAATTAAGGCACTGTGATATTCAGTCCGTGAGCTTTCCTTTTTGGCTTTGTTGTCATGATAACAAGTTGTTTGATTTACATGTTTTTGTTCAAAATGCAAAAATGTAAGAATATGCAGGGAGGCTTCCTCTTAGACACAATTAAAACCCAGGCTATTTTATCAAAAGTATCTACTGTGCAGTATTTGTCTATCTATGACTTTTAACCCCTCAAGTGCTCGGTCTACCCGTCACCCAGTGCTGAGCCCTTTTTTTGGCTACATAACTTTTTTCCACATAATGTATACATGCCAAATTTATTCAATTTTTCCAACATCCTGAAGATTCTAAAAATGCCAAGGTTTTATAAATTCCTTTGGAGGGGACAGAGAAAATAGGCAATAAATGGCTACACTTTGAGTTTTTTGTGAAAAATAGGAAAATGTCCTCTGGGTAAAAGAGTCTGTTTTTTTCCTATAAATGGCATTGATTAACGATTTCTGTGGTAAGGTCAGCATCTTACCAGCTTTCAGGCACATGCAGAGCTTAATAAAGTACAATACTAATTTTGTATCACAGTTTTACACAAAGGAGTAACACATTTTTCATAATTTTTGAGCTCTCAATTAACTTTTTGTAGGCTTGATTTGTAGTGGTTTAAGGTGGAAACCAGTGTGAATTTCATGGGTGATCCAGTAAAGCTATACATTTCTGAATAGTAGACAAATGTCTAAATTCAGTAAGGGGGTTATGTGTAGATCTCCCAAGTTTTCCCAAATAAACTAACTGTTGAGATAAAGAAATACTGGAAGTCTCAGAAAGGTATCGTGTGCATGGGCCCCATGCGGGAGTTTGAGATCCGCCACTGCTAAAAGTGTTTCCATGCCTAGGAAGTTCCATAGTTCACTTTTTTCCACATATGTTTTCCACGCCAAATTAGTGTCCTTTTTTCCAACATCCTGGGGATTCTAAAAATACCAAGGTTTTGTAGATTCCATGGGACGGGATGGACTAAATAGCCAAAACAGAGCCATATTTTGAGTTTTCTAGAAAAAATAGGAAAAAAGTGCTTTGGATAAAATTGTCTGTTTTTTTCTAAAAATAGCATCAATTAATGTTTTTCCATGCTAAGGTCACCATCTTCCCAGCTTTCAGAAACATGCAGTGCTTAATAAAAAAACACTTAGCATGTTATCATAGTTTTGGCATTTCTCAAAGAGGTAGCCCATTTTTCCTAATTTTTGTGCTCCTAACCTTCTTTGAGCTTTTGGGGGAAGTGAGTATGAAACCCATGGGTGAACCCGCGAAGTTATATATTTCTGATCAGCAGACAAGAGGCTGAATTCAGCAAGGGGCCATGCTTGTAGATCGCTCAAGTTTTCCCAAATAAACTAAGGGGGTGATTCTAAGCTTGGCGGGCGGCGGGAGCCGCCCGCCAAGCGGGAACCGCCAGAAGACCGTACCGCGGTCAAAAGACCGCGGCGGTCATTCTGGGTTTCCCACTGGGCTGGCGGGCGACCGCCAAAAGGCCGCCCGCCAGCCCAGTGGGAAACTCCCTTCCACGAGGAAGCCGGCTCCGAATGGAGCCGGCGGAGTGGAAGGGGTGCGACGGGTGCAGTAGCACCCGTCGCAAATTTCAGTGTCTGCTAAGCAGACACTGAAATTCTAAGTGGGGCCCTGTTAGGGGGCCCCTGCAGTGCCCATGCCATTGGCATGGGCACTGCAGGGGCCCCCAGGGGCCCCACGACACCCGTTCCCGCCAGCCTGGTTCTGGCGGTCAAAACCGCCAGAACCAGGCTGGCGGGAAGGGGGTCAGAATCCTCATGGCGGCGCTGCCTGCAGCGCCGCCATGGAGGATTCTGCAGCCCAGGGGAAAACCGGCGGGAAACCGCCGGTTTCCCTTTTCTGACCGCGGCTTTACCGCTGCGGTCAGAATGGGCCTGGATGCACCGCCAGCCTGTTGCCGGTGCATCTGCGGTCCCCTACCCTGGCGGTCTCGGACCGCCAGGGTAGGAATGACCCCCTAAATGTTGAGCTAAAGACGTTCTGAAAATGAGTGTGGAAAAGGCCATTTGGGATAATGTTGTCATCTGTAACTTTCTGTCACTGTTAGACCTTGCATCTTTGGTGTAGTCTCCCCTATCTTCTTTGCCTGTGCTTCCCATGTTTTGACTGTGTGCTGGACCCTGTTCTTGCTGTTTTTGGTACTCTGGGCACTTTACCACTGCTGACCAGTGTTGACGTGTAAGTGCTTCCTGTTAAAATTGTATGTATAATTGGCTTTTCCATGATTGGCATATTTAATTTAGTGGTAAGTCCCTAGTACAGTGCACTAGAGGTGCCTGGGGCATGTACATCAAATGCTACTACTGGGCCTGCATCACTGATTGTGTCACCCACATGAGCAGTCCTGTAAACATGGCTCAGACGTGCCTATCCGACCAGAGAAGAAACAACACAACTCACTTGCGAGTAAGGAGTAGACACAACTGACTTTTCCGACGCACGCTCACCCGTGCAGCTTTATTTTAGATGCAACCCAGGTACTTTGATAGCAACTATTATCTTGATTATTCATAACTTTACTTGTGTATGTTAGATGTTTGGTGTTTTGGTCTTGTTTCATTTTTTTTTAAATGCCTATTTTTCTAAACTGGTGTGTTGTCCATTTTGTTGTGTTTTCACTGTATTACTGTGTATGTTGGTACAAATACTTTACACATTGACTTTGAGATACGCCTGACTGCTTGTGCCAAGCTACTAAGGGTATGAGCAGGGGTTGTCTTTTGAGCGTAACTCCCTTTGCCTGACTAGAGTAAGGGTCCGTACTTAGACAGAGTGCAAACTGACTGCCAACCAGAGGCCTCATTTCTAGCAATCTCAAATGCCACTTTACAAAAGTGATATATAATTACATCTGCAAGCCCTTTCTAGTTGCTGGTATATATAGGGTTTGTAGGTTCTCTCAAAACCCAAACTACCCATAGCCAATAACTTAGCTGCACCTTACAATGGCTTTTTATTGTATACCAAATATAGACCAACTCATAAAGTGAGATATCTAAAGTGGAAAAATAGAATTAAGGAAACCTATGTATTTCTTTAATGGCCACAAGGTAAGGAGATTAGGAGCAGTAGTTATTTGTACATCTCTGAACTTTGTGTGCCCATAGTATCATATGATTTAGAGGGTATTTTTCAAAATGTCTTCTTTTTACACACTGGTGAGAGGCATAAATGCAATGAAATTCAAGTGGCAATAACAAATGTTCTACTATTCTGTGCTCCCACATATCTTCCAATAAATATGGTCCCTCACTTGTGTGTGTAAGCCTAGTGCTCACAATAGGAAACTGGCCAAAACACAACATGGACACATCACATTTTCCCACTGAAAACTGATTTTTTTTTCCAATGTGGGCAGCTGTGGATTTTGGCCCTGGTTGAGCTGGCACCTACGGAAACCTAGCAAGGCTGCACATTTTAGAAAAATAAACTTTTTAGGGAATCCAGGGTGGGTAATTTGCATAGCTCTCATTGTGAGAGGAGGCACCTTTTCACATGGTTAGCCCCCACTTTTTGCCTGATGTTGATGTGTTCTAGAAGTTGGTAGTGCCCAGGGCCCCTGCATAACAGGTTCCCTGGGCCACAGCTCTTTCCCCTAAATCTGTTGTGATGCTTGGCACAATTGGATGCACTCTTAATTACCCCCATAAGTCCCTAGTAAATGGGTACCCCAGTACCCAGGGCAAGAGATAGCAAGAGTAGATCCCCGAGGGCAGCAGCACTGATTGTGCCACCCCAAGGGTCCTGCACCCAGATGCACCCAGCACTGCCATAGCAGGCTGAGTGCACTGGGGCAAACCTAAAAAGACAAACTCAACATGGCACACTCTCTGTGTGCCCTGTCCACCCTAAACCTCATATATTATGGGTAAGTCACCCCTCTGGCAATCCTTCCAGCCCTTAGGCAGGGTGCACCATCTATGCGTGAGGGCTATAGCTGCATGAGCAATATGCTCCCACTGCGTCCTTGGCAAACCAAAGACATAGGCCCAGATTTATACTTTTTTTGCGCCTCATTCGCGTCATTTTTTCACCCAAAAGTGGCGCAATCTTACAAAATACAATTATATTTTGTATATTTGTGCCACTTTTGCATAAAAAAATGACACAAATGCAGCACAAAAAAAGTATAAATATGGGACATAGTGAGTGAACAGAGCAGCCATTTTACATAAATGTACTGCATACTGGTCAAACACGAGTTTCCCAGCTACATGATGGCTACTCTGCACCCTGGGTTGTTTGGTATCAAGCAACTCAGAATACTAAATCCAAACTGGTACTGGTGTTGGATTTAACTCTAAATGTACCTGTGGTCCACCTTAGAGATGAACCCTGCAAAAGCCAACCCTAACTGGCATAGATGCTGACTGGTTCCATCTAGCCTGCCATTCCAGATGGCTAATATACAAACCCGGGGGAGAGCCATGGCTCTCTGGTTTGTAAGACAATGCCCTTCCTAGGTGGAGGAGCTAACACCCCCTCCCTCAGGAATGTGTAACACCCTGGCGGTGAGCTTCAAAGGGCTAAAGCCCTTGAAACTCAAACCCCCAGGCCTGCTGTTAGCAGCAGGGGGCATCCCCCCCTTGTATCCCCCCTTGCAAACCCACTTGCACTTTGGGCGGGAGCAAAGGCAGGAAACCAGACAAAGGGTAGGAGGAGTGGCCTCACTGAGCATGCTCCACCCCTAAGGGCTTGCATGTGAAGTGGACCTCATTTTTCTCCATCTTAGAATGTCAGAAAATAGCCAATCAGGTTTAGGGATGTGACCCTTCCCACAGGACGTGGTCACTGCAGTGGGTATAGCCACCCAAAAGTAAGTGTCCCATTGGACACTACCAGGTTCCCGCTAAAACACCTACTACATTCAGTATTTAGCTGGCTCCCCTTAGACCAGGAGATTAGATTGAACAGGAAGAAAGAAGACAGCACCAAAGAACCCACCAGGACGAGAACCGAGGACCTGATGCACCAGAAGAGGCTCCAAGACCCCTGCTTGCTGCACCAGAGTCCCAACAATCGCCACTGCGAAGTAGCTGACCACTGGACTGACCTCAAAAGCCCCAGAGGACCTCCAGGCTTCACAAATAGCCTAAATATCCCTCCTGAGTGGAGGCAGAACTCAAGAAAATCAAGAAACCTCCAAAGGACCAACAAGTCAGTGAGGGTCACTTCACTGAAGTACCAATATCTTTGTGACCAGATGCCACTTGTGGACCACATAAAACACTGACAACCATCCATATGTGATCCACATCTGTGCCACGTTTGGTGGCACTGCGCCTTTTAGTACAGCAATACCGTGGGTACTGGTCAGCTGACATCAGACCAGCAGAAAAACAGCTCTCCTGGAGCTGAAAAAGGAAAAAGAGGAAGCCCCAGTTGAGGGACTTCAGGAACACCCTGGACCTCCAATCAGAGTGCCCCCCTTGTCCTGTAAGCTGCCCTTCAAAGAGACTCACCTCCAGCTCCAGTGGACTCCATTTTGCACAGCATCCAAGACTTCCAAAACACCCTGCACCTAGCCACCCTGGGCCTTGCATTGTGGTATCTGCTGTGTGCCCGAGTCCCAAACCCCTTACAACATTAACAGCCCAAGGGGACCCCAAGGCACCATCTTTAAATCTGCAAATCAGCTCCTTTTCCAAGTGGCCCAACCAGGTGGTCCTCTGCCTATGCCAAGAACATCTCCAATGCTGCTCCTGCCGGAACCGGGAGCTGCCTGAGACTCTCCAGCTGGCACAGTGTGCCCACCGACCACTCCCGCCACCTTGAAAGAGAAAAAACTGGTAACTCAACTGTTTGATTTTTAATGCATTTTTAAAAGTCACTGTGCATTGATCCCAATGGTGCGTAATTACGCACAGAAAGAATAACTTTGCTAAAACTTCAAAAAGTCATAACTTGAAAAGTACTTAACGTATTCTAAAGATCTCGCTCTTAAAATTTATGTAAAAGTCTGATGTATTTTTCTAAATTCTGGTCTTGAGTTATTCATTGAGTGTGTGTGGTGCATGATTGGCTTGGTTAGTACAGTTAATAATACTTAGCACATCTCCAGGATTAGCCTAACTGCTCGACCAGCTACCTTAAAAATTGGAGCATTAGGTGGTCTGATTTTTACCTCTGGAAACCAACGTGTGGTTGCCTGAACCCTCGGCGTAGTATACTCGATTTTGTACACTGCATAGAGGGCCAGCCTCCAACACTTACCAGTTTTTTTTTCCCAAGAATCCCTTGCGAGCCTCAAACTTATACTAAAGAGACACATTTTCCTCACATTTCTGGAACAGAAGGTTCTGGAATCTGCGAGAATCCACTAACTTTCTTCCACCCAGCACTCCTCCCCCTCTCTGAATAAAAATGGCGCCTTATTTATATGGGTAACCCTAGTGCCTGTGACAGTAAATGGCCCAAAATGCAACATGAATACATCACATTTTTCCACTCTAAACTGACTCTTTTTTTGTACAGTGGGTACCAATGGATTTTGGGACCTAGCTCAGTCAGCACCCATAGAAATCTAGCACAACTGTACGTTTTTCAGAAATAGACACCTGGAGGAATGCAGGGTGGGATGTCTTGTGTGTTTTTTTTCACTAGGGTCTTATACCCAGAATCTATTACAAACCTCACTCTTTGAAATAAAAAACACCTATTCCCCACATTCCTGTGTTCCACCCATCGTTCCGAAAAGTCGCCCGAAAAAAGTGGTAGCTCACTTGTCTCAGTAGCCCTAGTGCTTGCCACAGGAAACTGCCCAAAACCCAACATGGAAACATCAAATTTTCCATCAAAACTGACCCTTTTTTGGAATGTGGGTAGCTGTGGATTTTGGGCCCTAGCTCAGCCGGCACCCAAGGAAATCTAACAAATCCAACACTTTTGAAAAACAGATACCAAAGAGGATCCAGAGTAGGGTGACATGAGTGCTGTTACCAGGTTTTTTTTAACCCAGATTCCTTAGCAAACTTCAAATTTTGCCTACAAAAACACAATCTCTTCACATTTCTGTGATGGAAAGTTCTTGAATCTTCAGAAAGCCCAAAACTTCCTTCTACCCAGAATCCAACAAGTCTTCTGAGAAAAAGGGCACCTCACTTGTATGGGTAGGTCCAGTGCCTCTAACAGGAAAGGGCCCCAAACAAAACATGCATCCTTCACATGTTTCTACTTAAGATTGACCCTCTTTTTTAGGTTTAAATCTCTTTTATTGATTTAAAAAATGATATATAAATACAAAGGGGTGCCTCACTGTGAGAAAGTAACCTCTTTCTAGCATGGTTACCCCCAATTGTTGCCTGTTTGTCAGTGTGCCTTTACTGTGTCACTGGGATCCTGCTAGTCAAGACCCCAGTGCTCATAGTTTGTGGACTACTTGTCAGTATGTTTCACTGTTTTCTAAATTGTCACTGGGGTCCTGCTAATCAGAACTCCAGTGCTTATGCTCTCTCTGGTTTCAAATTTCTACTTACATACTAGTAACCTAGTATTCCACTCCAAATTGGTATACTGAGTCCCACTTATAAGTCCCTCGTATAGGGTACCTTGGTACCCAGAGCACTGGGGTTCCAGGAGATCCTTATGGGCTGCAGCATTTCTTTTGCCACCCATAAGGAGCCCATACAAACACCTTGTCAGGACTGCCATTGCAGCCTGAGTGAAATAGCGTAAGCACTATTTCACAGTCATTTTCATTGCACCAGGTCACTTATAAGCCACCTATATGTCTAGCCTTCAGACCCTGCAGGCTAGGTGTAAAGTACCTGGGTGTGAGGGCACCCCTGCACTAGCAGAGGTAACCCCACATCATCCAGGCCCATATTCCCAGACTTCATGAGTGCGGGGACACCAGTATAAGTGCACTACATATAGGTCAATACATATATGTAGCTTCACAATGGTAACTCCGAATATGGCCATGTAAGGTAGGAATTGTGCGCCAGTACTGATTCCAGCATTGGTTGCACAATCCCATGCACACTGGGGGCTCCACCATGGCCCCCCAATACTGCCATACCAGTCTTCTGAGGTTTCCACTGCAGCCCCCTGCGAGCTGTGCATTCTCCAAGGTTTGTTGGCAGAATACTGTGACGCAAACCAGACTGCATTCATCCGTCCAGCATGGGACAGCTTAGGCGACAACCAGGAACATACATCTGTCTTCTTTGGTCCCAAAACTAACTTTTTCTTCTCACCAGTGGTTCCACTTTTGCACCTTCATCTGGGTTAGGAGGGGCTCCTGTTCTCCCTGGGCTCTTCAATGCTTCTTGGACTTGGTCTCCTTCTTCCACAGGTCTTCAGGTCCAGGAATCCACTGTTGGTGTCTTGCAGTCTCTTCTGGTTCTTGCATTATCTTCTATCACAACTTCTAGTGTGTTTTAGGAAACTTGCTGTGTTTAACTCCTGCTTTCCTGTGCTCTGGGGTGGGGTAATTTACTTATCTTTGATGTTTTCCTTCACTCCCAGTGCCCCTCTACACACTACACTCGCCTAGGTGTGAAACCGACTTTCAATTTCAATTCCACTATATTTGTATATAATTGTGTTCCCCTTAAGCCCATTGCAACCTGTGGTGTTTTTCACCAATTGCACTATTTTCTTACCTGTTACCTGTTTCTGGGTACTAGTGCATATATTGTGTGATTTACTTACCTCCTAAGGGAGTATAGCAGTGTAGTGTTTATTGTGTTTTGACCACTGACTCCGTTTCACACAACTTTGCATTTGGCTTAGCTGTCCACCATCACATTAGCGGTCATAAGCTACAGACTCCATTTTGATTCAGCTTAGCCTTCGCTTCACCGTCACATTAAAGATGCAAGTATTTTCCTGTACAAAACATGTTATGCAACGTGTTTTCTATTCTGCATAGGTGTTTGCGTGCAGTCGCCTCAAAAGTTCAACTATTTCGTAAGGAATTCTCTGCCTCAATAGTACTTCCCATAACTTCTTCCTTGGAACCAGATCAAAAGCTGTTCGCAAATCCATGAACACATCATATAAAGGTTGTTTATCAAGGACTACATACTTCCAATGCAAGAGCACCAATCTAAATACCTGGTCTATTGTACTAATGTTTGGGCAAAAACCCATCGGCAAAGGCAAGAGGACCTGATTGTCGTGTACCCATTCCATCAGTCTATTCAATAGTTGTTTGGCAAATACTTTTTGAATATTATCGATCAAACTAATTGGTCTATAATTTACAGGTAAATTTGCATTCCCTTTTTTACTTACTGGGATAATTTCCACACCTTTCCAGGTGCCAGGGATTGCACCCCCTGCAGCAATTTTATTGGAAAGCAAGTTTATATACCAGGACCATATCATCAACTCTGATTTATATAAGTCCCCTGGGATCTTGACAGGTACTGGGGCCTTACCAGATTTTAAAGATTGTATTGCCTTTTTTTGTCTCCTCCACAGAAAATTTGATAGTATCCGCAGATGCTAGAGGGTCCTGCCTAAATCGCTTGGGGCTATCACTAGAAATAGCTCGAGGTGAAAGAGCAAAATCGCACTCATTGCTGGTTAACGTATCCAGAGTAGCGGCATAAAGTTGGGAGAAGTGAGTCACCCAAACCTCTGGTTGAATATGATTCCTGGGGTTACTCCTATTCCCCATATATCTTTTAGATACTAGTTCCCAAAAGAGCTTATTGGTTTTTCCTTCGGCTGCAGTGAGCATATCCCGCCAAACATCATCTCCCCATGACTTTTTTGCCTGCGCTATTGCTTTTTTATACATATATCTGGAAAAACAAACTTCACACAGGGAACCTTCCCTGATTGCGATCTTGAGTGCCGGCTTGGCCTTGGCACAATCCGTATTATACCATGCATTGGCTACTGGTAACTTAGGGGTTTTTGATCTAGGCTGGTCTTTTTTGTAGAAAATGCTCTGCAGTCTAATTTGCGATGACTCGTGTATAGTAAGAATAGGAATACTGCTTGCCTCGTGATCAGCATAATCGGATATCTCATCAGTGAAAGCTCTGTAAATCCCCGAAAGTAGATAAGGGTTAGACATTACCTTAGGCCAACATATTCTAGTGCAATTAATGGCCTGTAAGGGAAAGGGAACCTCAGACAATCGGTCATGAACGGACCTCCTAAATTCATCTCCACTTAGAGTGAGGAGTAGGGAATTATGATCACTCTCTGGTCGGACGTCCACCTTCATGTCATTTAACATTGGCCACAATCTGATGTCCACTAGAAAGTAGTCAATAGTACTAGAGGAAATACCTCTATTGAAAGTCAGCGTCATGTCCAGATCAGATGGCATACGTCCATTGCATGCCCTAAGGCCATGTTTTAAGCAGAATGCGGCCATCTGAGTGGCCACCCGAGATCGGGTACATAAACTAGTTTTCATTTAGTGCGGAATTCCCCACAGATCGTCTTCTTCTTCTGTTAGCCCACTGCTCAGTGTGGACGGTTCAAAGGTGCAATTGAAGTCGCCTCCGATTGCCACCATAACTGATGGATGAAGAGAGTCTAAGAATTCAGACAAATGGCATAAAGTCTGGGCCCCGCGGTACTGTGCGAGCATATAAATTAATTATATTGATCTTCAAATCTACATGAAAAGTTAGTTGGACCCCCATCAAATCTACTGAGTCTATGTTGAGTAGTGAATATCCCTGTTCTTCAGTGGGCTTTCTGTGTGGGGACAGAAAGACTGTCAGCATATTTTCCTTGGGGTGGCATGCCCATGGTGGGCCACCCCCTACATAAAAAAAAAAAATGTCCAGTCTGTCTAGTGGGTTTTCAATCACCCCTTGTGGGAGCAAATTGCAGGTAATCATTCCCATCCGCTCCACAATGGTGAAAGAGAGACTGTCAGCATATTTTATGGGGGGGAGTGTGAGAATTGCCATGCCCATGATGGGCAGCTCCTACCCCTGTATTTTTTTCTAATATCCCCTGGTGTCTAGTGGTGGGGTGGCAGATGGGGGTAATTGCCTCCATCTAGCCCCAGGGGTCAGAAAGACTAAGGCCCTCATTCCAACCCTGGCGGTCTCTGACCGCCAGGGCGGAAGGCAGCGGAAGCACCGCCAACAGGCTGGCGGTGCTTCCAGGGCTATTCTGACCGCGGCGGTAAAGCCGCGGTCAGAAAAGGGGAACCGGCGGTTTCCCGACGGTTTTCCCCTGGCCCAGGGAATCCTCCATGGTGGCGCTGCTTGCAGCGCCGCCATGGGGATTCTGACCCCCTTCCCGCCAGCCTGTTTCTGGAGGTTTTCACCGCCAGAACCAGGATGGCGGGAACAGGTGTCGTGGGGCCCCCTAACAGGGCCCCATGAAGATTTTCACTGTCTGCTTTGCAGACAGTGAAAATCGCAACGGGTGCCACTGCACCCGTCGCACCCCTGCAACTCCGCCGGCTCCATTCGGAGCCGGCTTCCTTGTTGCAGGGTCTTTACCGCTGGGCCGGCGGGCGGCCTTTTGGCGGTCGCCCGCCGGCCCAGCGGGAAAGCCAGAATGGCATCCACGGTCTCCTGACCGCGGAGCGGCCATTTGGCGGTGACCGCATGGCGGGCGGCGACCGCCGCCCGCCGCGGTCAGAATGACCGCCTAAATATTTTGATGTTGGGGTGGTGGCATGGTCATGCCCATGGTGGGCAGACCCCATCCCTATATTTTTCTTTTGACATGTCCCTGGTGTTTAGCGGGCTTTCAGTCCTCCAGGAGGAGGCAGGTTGGGAATAATCACCCCATCTGTCCCCCTGGGAAAGCCAGGAAGACTGTCAGCATGTAATTTGGTTGGGGTTGGGGCATGATCTCGTCCCTTACATTTTTTAAAATGTCCCTGGTGTCTAGTGGGCTTTCTGCCCCCTTGGGAGCAGATTGTGGATAATCACCCATTGACTCCCGAGGCAGACCGACTGCAAGTACATTTTGTTTGACGGGTGGGATCATGTCCATGGTGTCTAATGGGATTTCTGTTCCCTCGAGGGGACATATTGGGACTAATCACTCCATCTTCCCCTGGGGGGCAAACAAACTTTTTGCATATTTTATGGGGTGGGGGCATGCCATGTCAGTGGTGGGCAGCCCCCACCTTATATTGTTTTTAAATATCCCCTGATGTCTACTGGGCTTTGGGCCCCCTCAGAGGGGAGGGAAGATTGGGAGTAATCACTCCCATCCACCTGAGGGGGCAAAAAGACTATCACCACAGGGGTGGGGGCGTCACCATGTTCTTAGTGGGCAGCCCCTACTGCTCTATTTTTTATATGTCCCTGGGGTCCAGTGCGCTTTCTGACAATGCTACAGGGCAGTTTGTGAGTAATCACCCTCATCTGCCCCCTAGTAGGGCAATGCCCGTGTCCATGATGCACAGCGCCCACCCCTATATATGTCCTGCTGTCTAGTGGGCTTTCTGCCCCCCCTGGGGGGCGGAATGGGGGTAATCACCCCCATTTATCCCAAGAGGGTGCACAAAGAGTGCCAGCACATTTTGTTATGGGTGAGGGTGGGGGCATGCCCATACTCATGATAGGAACCTTCACCTCCATTTATTTTTTAAATTGAGCCCCAGTGTCTAATGGACTTTCTGTCTCCCCAGGGGGGAAGATCAGGGGTCCCAATGGCCCCATGCCTCCAAACCATCACAAATCATCCAGATATTCAAAGAACTGCTTGGAGCAGTCCTCCAAGCCCCCCTCCACACCCAATAAGGTATTGACCTTCTTAAACAAAGGACATGCCACCACGCAACCCATTGGCACCCCTTATGAACAAAGTAGTCATCCTAAAGGTGAATCCCCAACAGGAGATAGTTTGATGGATGCACTGCCAGTAGCTGACAAGATGTCTTGATATCGGCCTTCTTCATCTCGGAGCCTGCCCCACATGATCTGAGCTAGTGTATTGACATGTCTAGATTGATGCAGGACCCAAACCTTACACCTGATCAACTTAAATGTTCACAGGCACAACCTCCACTATGACAGTTGGTGTGTCAAGCAAAATTCACCTAATACTTTCTTTGGTGTCACCCCCAGCAGGTCCCCATGTGATCAGACAAAGGGGGGGGCAGGGCAAAACAGTCACATCTTTCTACCAAGCTCTACCTCCTAGCGGGGCTTGACCCTCACCACCTCTGGCTTTTCCCTATACATCTCCCTGTTTATGGGCCAGAGTAAGGTATTTTAATCCCAGACTGAAACCTTCCACAGAATGATACCTACCAACCTTTCCGGGTACCTCTTCAACCAAGCAAGCATGGCTGGCAGTCTAACCTGAGTAGCTGCTCTTTGCTGCAATGCCCTTGTATTGCCCCTTCCCAATCATGTCACAGCTGGATGTAGCCTACTGCACTTCCAGTCATTGGGGAAATTACATGGGTAACATTAGCAGGCCCTTTTTTTGAAGTTCCAACATTTCCCCATTAACCCCTGAGTGTGGCAACTTAGAAGTGGCTGATAAGGTATGGGTAAACCACTAGCTGTGTGAAGTAAGTGAATCGGTCTAATAGGGGTCATGTACTTTAGCCAAAGCTGGTTGCCTATTACATACCACAATTTCCCAATGTGTACAGCACTGCCAACTGCTCCTGAGCCCTCCGCCCCCATGATGGTGCTCTTAGAAGGCCTCTCCGCTGCTCCTTTTCACACTCTAGAGCTGCTCTCTGATGCTTCTCCCTACTGCAGGACACAACCTCCCCCACCAAAAGACCTTTTACTAGCTCCAACTTCTCATGCTGAGTTATGGGTTCAATATACCCTTTGCAAGGGGAAAACAGGAACATAGTGTTGGAAAGTACCATCTTGCCTGGCATGTTACCCCCATTTTTACATGTATGTAAGTTTGTTTTTGCCTGTCTCACTGGGATCCTGCTATCCAGGACCCCAGTGCTCATAGTTTGTGGCCTGAATGTGTGTACCAGTGTGGTGACTAACTGTGTCACTGAGGCACTGCTAATCAGAACCTCAGTGCTTATGCTCTCTCTGCCTTTAAAAATTGTCACTATAGGCTAGTGACCATTTTCATCAATTCTAATTGGCACACTGGAACACCCTTAAAATTCTCTAGTATATGGTACCTAGGTACCCAGGGTATTGGGGTTCCAGGAGATTCTTATGGGCTGCAGCATTTTTTTTGCCACCCATAGTGAGCTCAGACAAATTTTCACTGCACTTCAGTAACTTATAAGTCACTTATATGTCTAGCCTTCACTTGCTGAAGGTTAGGTGAAAAGTTACTAAGTGCGAGGACACCCTTGCACTATAAAAGGTGCCCCCACATAGTTCAGGGCTATTTCCTCAGACTTTGTGAGTGCGGGGACACCATTACACGCATGCACTACATATAGGTCAATACCTATATGTAGGTTCACAATGGTGCTTACCTTACTAGGTGGCCAATCCTCCTCTGAGGGTTATTTAGGGTCTCTCCAATGGGCTTTTCCTCAGATAATGACTTGCAAGAATTCACCAGAGTTCCTCTGCACCTCTCTCTTCGACTTCTGCCAAGGATCGACCGCTGACTGCTCCAGGATGCCTGCAAACTGCAAAAAAGTAGCAAGAAGACTACCAGCGACATTGTGGCACCTAATCCTGCCAGCTTTCTCAATTGTTTCCTGGTGGTGCATGCTTTGGGGCCTGCCTGCCTTCATCCTGCACTAGAAGCCACAAATAAATCTCCAGTGGGTTGACAGAATCTTCCCCCTACTCCAGCAGGCACCAAACGTCAGTGTCACCGGTCCTCTGGGACCCCTCTCATCCTGATGAGCATGGCCCCTGGAACACAGGTGATAGACCGAAGTGACCCAGACTGTCCAGTGGTCCAACTGTCCAAATTTGGAGGAGGTAAGTCCTTTCCTCCCTTCTCCAGACAGTAATCCTGTGCACCGCATGAACTGCAGCTGCTAGGGCTTCTGTGCAGCTTTCCAATGAATCCTTCATGCACAGCCTAGCCCAGGTCCCCCGCACTCCATCTTGCATTGCTCAACTCCCTTAGTTGACCTCCGGCTTCGTGGGACCCTCTTTTGTAGTGTTGAGATGACTGCCATGCTCAGTCATCTTGAACCCATGTTCAATGAGTTTTGCAGGTGCCACCTTCTTGTGCATAAGCTCTCTACGTTGCTGAAGGCACCCTCTGTCTCCTCTCCTAAGTGGCAACATCCTGGTCCTTCCTAGGCCTGGGCAGCACCATTTTTCTTTAACTGCAACTCTTGCAGATAGCAAGGCTTGTTTGCAGTCTTTCTCCAAAGAAACAACTCTGCATCCTCCAGCACTCCGTGGGACATCTTCTGCATGAAGGTGAAGTTCCTAGCACCTTTTGTTGTTGCAGAATCTTCAGCTTCTTCCATCTGGAGGCAGCCATTTTGCACCTTCATCCGGGGTTTAGTGGGCTCCTGCCCCCCGGACACTTTCACAACTCTTTGACTTGGTCCCTTTCCTTTGCAGGTCCTCAGGTCCAGGAATCCACCTTCAGTGCTTTTAAGTCTGTTGTGGTTTTTGCAGAATCCTCTATCACAAGATTCGTGTTTTTCTGGGGAAATAGTAATACTTTACTCCTACTTTCCAAGGTCTTGGGGTGGGGTATCTTGGACAGCCTTAGGCCCGTATTTATACTTTTTTTAGCGCCGCATTTGCGCCGCTTTTTGACGCAAAACGGCGCAAACCTACAAAATACAATGGTATTTTGCAAGTTTGAGCCGTTTTTTCGTCAAAAAACGACGCAAATGCGGCACTAAAAAAGTATAAATACGGGCCTTAGTCTTTTCTTACACTCCCAGTGACCCTCTATACACTACACTAGCTAAGGGGTCCATTTGTGGTTCACATTCCACTTTCTTAGTATGTGGTTTGTGTTGCCTCTAGGCCTATTGCATCCTATTGTATTCTACAGTGTTTGCACTACTTTCTGACTGTTTTGCTTACCTGATTATGGTTTGTGTGTATATTTTGTGTATTTTACTTACCTCCTAAGGGAGTATATCCTCTGAGATATTTTTGGCACATTGTCACTAAAATAAAGCACCTTTATTTTTATAGTAACTCTGAGTATTGTCTTTCTTATGATATAGGGGGTCATTCTGACCCTGGCGGTCATGGACCGTCAGGGCCAACGACCACGGAAGCACCGGCAACAGGCTGGCGGTGCTTCTGGGGCCATTCTGACCGCGGCGGTACAGCCGCGGTCAGAAAAGGGAAACCGTTGGCGCTGCAAGCAGCGCCGCCATGGGGATTCCGACCCCCTTCCCGCCATCCTGTTTCTGGCGGTTTTCACCGCCAGAAACAGGATGGCGGGAACGGGTGTCGTGGGGCCCCTGGGGGCCCCTGCAGTGCCCATGCCGCTGGCATGGGCACTGCAGGGGCCCCCTAACAGGCCCCATTAAGATTTTCAGTGTCCGACACTGAAAATCGCGACGGGTGCAACTGCACCCGTCGCACACCAGCAACCGGCTTCCTCGTTGCTGGGGCTTTCCCGCTGGGTGGGCGGACGGCCTTTTGGTGGTCGCATGCCAGCCCAGCGGGAAAGTCAGAATGACCGCCGCGGTCTTTTGACCACGGTACGGTCTTCTGGCAGTTCAGAATGACCCCCATAGTACCTATTTGATATAAGTGGTATAGTAAGAGCTTTGCATGTCTCCTAGTTCAGCCTAAGCTGCTCTGCTATAGCTACATCTATCAGCCTAAGCTGCTAGAACACTACTAATCTACTAATAAGGGACAACTGGACCTGGAACAAGGTGTAAGTACGATCAGGTACACACTATAAGCCATGCCAGCCTCCTACATATTGGCAGCCTGTTCTGTTGTTTGCCTGTCTGGCAAGTCTGAGTTCCTATCCACATGGGGCCCCCAGCACTTCTACCCTTCCTAGGGGAGTGAACCACAGGCAACAATTGCAGCTGCCACTTAAGTGAATGTGATGTGACATCGGCAAGAATGTTTGTTGTGGTTAAATTCTTGCCTGTGATAAGGAGGCAGGAGGTGTGTATCCAAGCACAAAAGTGCAACTGGGCACTCATTTATGGCATTAGATGCAGCTCTACTGGATGTCATTGTTCCTTTCTCCAGGCACAGGGAAAAGGATTTCCCTGCAACATGATGATTTTATCTGGCCGTACGGCCACCACATCACTCGATGCTTGTTGCACCTGCTTACACTACCCTGGCACAGAGCACAAGCCCACTCCTCTGCCTGGGGCTCTGATTTCATATTTCATTCTGCCAATTGGATAACAGAAGTTGGTCATAAGAAGTTATAAGTGCTCCTGGAAGTCCTTTCTATCCCCAGCTTGTTCTGAAAGTATAAACCGAGTCCATTGTTTTATTAGCCTTACTTTAGACAGCTTTAGGTGGTATTGCTCTTGTCTTCACTCTAGCAAGAAAAAATATAAAATATAGATACAGTGCAGGATTTGGGTCAGTCCTCTTCTGCTATTGGGTCTGCTTCTGCCATTGGGTCTGCATTGGTCTCCACCACCTGGGCTCCAGAGAACTGCAAGATTTTGTGTGGTTCTCTGGTTGCCAGCTCTAAGAAAATGATGTAAGAAGCCTCCAGCCACTGGTGGGGAAGTTCACTTACCTGGGACTGCCTTCTCTCAAGTTCCTGGTTCCTGTCCTCTGCACCTTCAAAACTAAAATGAAAACCAACTACCTTAGGGTTTGCAGCTGTATTCTGAAGCTGCTCTGCAGTTAGTCCAATTTTTGTTCTCTTTCCTTTTCCATTTCCATCATAACTCTTTCTTCCTTAGGTCATGCCTGATTTCCCCAATCCAATATATTCCATGTCATGAGGAGTTTGTTGTAATTTCCTTTCACTATTCTGCTACTATATAAGGTTTTCAGTGTTGCTGGAGAATATGTAGCAACTATGCTCTGTCCCTTCACTTGTTTTCTCACTCCTACCACTTACTGATCCTGACTCTTTGCTCCAGTAGAATTCCATGGCAGCTCCACCACCTGGACACCAAAGAACTACTCTACTTTGCATGGGGTCACTGTGTTTGTGTCTCAGAGATGCTGCAACAAGCTCACAGCTGTAGGCTGTGAGAATGACTCCACTAGTGCTACTTTCACTCATGGTCATGGATCTCTTTGTGGTGCTCTCTGATCAACCAGCACAAATCACCTATCTGCGCATTTTCAGCTGTCTTTTAAAGCTGCTCCTCAGTTAGTCCAGTTTAGGTTTTTATTATTTTTCATTTTCATCATAGATATTTATTCCTTGAGTCATACCTGATAATTCCATACCCATTAGGTTTCCTATAATGTTGTGTTGGATATCATTTTTCCCCTTTACTGTGACTATTTAAGGTTTCATGTTACTTCCCTTGTTTCCTCACACCTTCCACTTGCTGATCCTGACTCTTCACTACAGTAAACTTCCACTGCTGGATTCCTGATACCTGGCGTTTTCAATCCGATGACGTTGTCATCCAGTAAGGAGGTTTTTTTAGACCTTTGACTTTCTTCTCCTAAGAAGGTGGCAGCTTCTCAAGGGAATTTTCCTACCACATATTACAGTGTGAAGTGATATTGTGGCTTTCCAAAACAGACACCCTAACATCAGACAGTGTAAGACACAGATAAGGGGTGTGCACTCAGTCCTGAGCATTTTTGTGTTTTTGATGCCTGAATGTTGTTTCCATCAAGCTGTGTACACTTCAACATGGATCCATTATCTCACTTCTATTCCCATTAGATGTTGGTAAAAGGATCAAGTAATCCATTTCTTAAAATGCATTTACAACATGGCTTGTAGCTGGTGTAGCTGGAAATTGTGGCCAGTGTATATCATTTGATATATTTATTATGCCTATTGTTTGACTGCTTAAGCCTGTCATGAAATTAAGGCACTGTGATATTCAGTCCGTGAGCTTTCCTTTTTGGCTTTGTTGTCATGATAACAAGTTGTTTGATTTACATGTTTTTGTTCAAAATGCAAAAATGTAAGAATATGCAGGGAGGCTTCCTCTAAGACACAATTAAAACCCAGGCTATTTTATCAAAAGTATCTACTGTGCAGTATTTGTCTATCTATGACTTTTAACCCCTCAAGTGCTCGGTCTACCCGTCACCCAGTGCTGAGCCCTTTTTTTGGCTACATAACTTTTTTCCACATAATGTATACATGCCAAATTTATTCAATTTTTCCAACATCCTGAGGATTCTAAAAATGCCAATGTTTTATAAATTCCTTTGGAGGGGACAGAGAAAATAGGCAATAAATGGCTACACTTTGAGTTTTTTGTGAAAAATAGGAAAATGTCCTCTGGGTAAAAGAGTCTGTTTTTTTCCTATAAATGGCATTGATTAACGATTTCTGTGGTAAGGTCAGCATCTTACCAGCTTTCAGGCACATGCAGAGCTTAATAAAGTACAATACTAATTTTGTATCACAGTTTTACACAAAGGAGTAACACATTTTTCATAATTTTTGAGCTCTCAATTTACTTTTTGTAGGCTTGATTTGTAGTGGTTTAAGGTGGAAACCAGTGTGAATTTCATGGGTGATCCAGTAAAGCTATACATTTCTGAACAGTAGACAAATGTCTAAATTCAGTAAGGGGGTTATGTGTAGATCTCCCAAGTTTTCCCAAATAAACTAACTGTTGAGATAAAGAAATACTGGAAGTCTCAGAAAGGTATCGTGTGCATGGGCCCCATGCGGGAGTTTGAGATCCGCCACTGCTAAAAGTGTTTCCATGCCTAGGAAGTTCCATAGTTCACTTTTTTCCACATATGTTTTCCACGCCAAATTAGTGTCCTTTTTTCCAACATCCTGGGGATTCTAAAAATACCAAGGTTTTGTAGATTCCATGGGACGGGATGGACTAAATAGCCAAAACAGAGCCATATTTTGAGTTTTCTAGAAAAAATAGGAAAAAAGTGCTTTGGATAAAATTGTCTGTTTTTTTCTAAAAATAGCATCAATGAATGTTTTTCCATGCTAAGGTCACCATCTTCCCAGCTTTCAGAAACATGCAGTGCTTAATAAAAAAACACTTAGCATGTTATCATAGTTTTGGCATTTCTCAAAGAGGTAGCCCATTTTTCCTAATTTTTGTGCTCCTAACCTTCTTTGAGCTTTTGGGGGAAGTGAGTATGAAACCCATGGGTGAACCCGTGAAGTTATATATTTCTGATCAGCAGACAAGAGGCTGAATTCAGCAAGGGGCCATGCTTGTAGATCGCTCAAGTTTTCCCAAATAAACTAAGGGGGTGATTCTAAGCTTGGCGGGCGGCGGGAGCCGCCCGCCAAGCGGGAACCGCCAGAAGACTGTACCGCGGTCAAAAGACCGCGGCGGTCATTCTGGGTTTCCCACTGGGCTGGCGGGCGACCGCCAAAAGGCCGCCCGCCAGCCCAGTGGGAAACGCCCTTCCACGAGGAAGCCGGCTCCGAATGGAGCCGGCGGAGTGGAAGGGGTGCGACGGGTGCAGTAGCACCCGTCGCAAATTTCAGTGTCTGCTAAGCAGACACTGAAATTCTAAGTGGGGCCCTGTTAGGGGGCCCCTGCAGTGCCCATGCCATTGGCATGGGCACTGCAGGGGCCCCCAGGGGCCCCACGACACCCGTTCCCGCCAGCCTGGTTCTGGCGGTCAAAACCGCCAGAACCAGGCTGGCGGGAAGGGGGTCAGAATCCTCATGGCGGCGCTGCCTGCAGCGCCGCCATGGAGGATTCTGCAGCCCAGGGGAAAACCGGCGGGAAACCGCCGGTTTCCCTTTTCTGACCGCGGCTTTACCGCCGCGGTCAGAATGGGCCTGGATGCACCGCCAGCCTGTTGCCGGTGCATCTGCGGTCCCCTACCCTGGCGGTCTCGGACCGCCAGGGTAGGAATGACCCCCTAAATGTTGAGCTAAAGACGTTCTGAAAATGAGTGTGGAAAAGGCCATTTGGGATAATGTTGTCATCTGTAACTTTCTGTCACTGTTAGACCTTGCATCTTTGGTGTAGTCTCCCCTATCTTCTTTGCCTGTGCTTCCCATGTTTTGACTGTGTGCTGGACCCTGTTCTTGCTGTTTTTGGTACTCTGGGCACTTTACCACTGCTGACCAGTGTTGACGTGTAAGTGCTTCCTGTTAAAATTGTATGTATAATTGGCTTTTCCATGATTGGCATATTTAATTTAGTGGTAAGTCCCTAGTACAGTGCACTAGAGGTGCCTGGGGCATGTACATCAAATGCTACTACTGGGCCTGCATCACTGATTGTGTCACCCACATGAGCAGTCCTGTAAACATGGCTCAGACGTGCCTATCCGACCAGAGAAGAAACAACACAACTCACTTGCGAGTAAGGAGTAGACACAACTGACTTTTCCGACGCACGCTCACCCGTGCAGCTTTATTTTAGATGCAACCCAGGTACTTTGATAGCAACTATTATCTTGATTATTCATAACTTTACTTGTGTATGTTAGATGTTTGGTGTTTTGGTCTTGTTTCATTTTTTTTTAAATGCCTATTTTTCTAAACTGGTGTGTTGTCCATTTTGTTGTGTTTTCACTGTATTACTGTGTATGTTGGTACAAATACTTTACACATTGACTTTGAGATACGCCTGACTGCTTGTGCCAAGCTACTAAGGGTATGAGCAGGGGTTGTCTTTTGAGCGTAACTCCCTTTGCCTGACTAGAGTAAGGGTCCGTACTTAGACAGAGTGCAAACTGACTGCCAACCAGAGGCCTCATTTCTAGCAGTCTCAAATGCCACTTTACAAAAGTGATATATAATTACATCTGCAAGCCCTTTCTAGTTGCTGGTATATATAGGGTTTGTAGGTTCTCTCAAAACCCAAACTACCCATAGCCAATAACTTAGCTGCACCTTACAATGGCTTTTTATTGTATACCAAATATAGACCAACTCATAAAGTGAGATATCTAAAGTGGAAAAATAGTATTAAGGAAACCTATGTATTTCTTTAATGGCCACAAGGTAAGGAGATTAGGAGCAGTAGTTATTTGTACATCTCTGAACTTTGTGTGCCCATAGTATCATATGATTTAGAGGGTATTTTTCAAAATGTCTTCTTTTTACACACTGGTGAGAGGCATAAATGCAATGAAATTCAAGTGGCAATAACAAATGTTCTACTATTCTGTGCTCCCACATATCTTCCAATAAATATGGTCCCTCACTTGTGTGTGTAAGCCTAGTGCTCACAATAGGAAACTGGCCAAAACACAACATGGACGCAACACATTTTCCCACTGAAAACTGATTTTTTTTTCCAATGTGGGCAGCTGTGGATTTTGGCCCTGGTTGAGCTGGCACCTACGGAAACCTAGCAAGCCTGCACATTTTAGAAAAATAAACTTTTCAGGGAATCCAGGGTGGGTAATTTGCATAGCTCTCATTGTGAGAGGAGGCACCTTTTCACATGGTTAGCCCCCACTTTTTGCCTGATGTTGATGTGTTCTAGAAGTTGGTAGTGCCCAGGGCCCCTGCATAACAGGTTCCCTGGGCCACAGCTCTTTCCCCTAAATCTGTTGTGATGCTTGGCACAATTGGATGCACTCTTAATTACCCCCATAAGTCCCTAGTAAATGGGTACCCCAGTACCCAGGGCAAGAGATAGCAAGAGTAGATCCCCGAGGGCAGCAGCACTGATTGTGCCACCCCAAGGGTCCTGCACCCAGATGCACCCAGCACTGCCATAGCAGGCTGAGTGCACTGGGGCAAACCTAAAAAGATAAACTCAACATGGCACACTCTCTGTGTGCCCTGTCCACCCTAAACCTCATATATTATGGGTAAGTCACCCCTCTGGCAATCCTTCCAGCCCTTAGGCAGGGTGCACCATCTATGCGTGAGGGCTATAGCTGCATGAGCAATATGCTCCCACTGCGTCCTTGGCAAACCAAAGACATAGGCCCAGATTTATACTTTTTTTGCGCCTCATTCGCGTCATTTTTTCACCCAAAAGTGGCGCAATCTTACAAAATACAATTATATTTTGTATATTTGTGCCACTTTTGCATAAAAAAATGACACAAATGCGGCACAAAAAAAGTATAAATATGGGACATAGTGAGTGAACAGAGCAGCCATTTTACATACATGTACTGCATACTGGTCAAACACGAGTTTCCCAGCTACATGATGGCTACTCTGCACCCTGGGTTGTTTGGTATCAAGCAACTCAGAATACTAAATCCAAACTGGTACTAGTGTTGGATTTAACTCTAAATGTACCTGTGGTCCACCTTAGAGATGAACCCTGCAAAAGCCAACCCTAACTGGCATAGATGCTGACTGGTTCCATCTAGCCTGCCATTCCAGATGGCTAATATACAAACCCGGGGGAGAGCCATGGCTCTCTGGTTTGTAAGACAATGCCCTTCCTAGGTGGAGGAGCTAACACCCCCTCCCTCAGGAATGTGTAACACCCTGGCGGTGAGCTTCAAAGGGCTAAAGCCCTTGAAACTCAAACCCCCAGGCCTGCTGTTAGCAGCAGGGGGCATCCCCCCCTTGTATCCCCCCTTGCAAACCCACTTGCACTTTGGGCGGGAGCAAAGGCAGGAAACCAGACAAAGGGTAGGAGGAGTGGCCTCACTGAGCATGCTCCACCCCTAAGGGCTTGCATGTGAAGTGGACCTCATTTTTCTCCATCTTAGAATGTCAGAAAATAGCCAATCAGGTTTAGGGATGTGACCCTTCCCACAGGAAGTGGTCACTGCAGTGGGTATAGCCACCCAAAAGTAAGTGTCCCATTGGACACTACCAGGTTCCCCCTAAAACACCTACTACATTCAGTATTTAGCTGGCTCCCCTTAGACCAGGAGATTAGATTGAACAGGAAGAAAGAAGACAGCACCAAAGAACCCACCAGGACGAGAACCGAGGACCTGATGCACCAGAAGAGGCTCCAAGACCCCTGCTTGCTGCACCAGAGTCCCAACAATCGCCACTGCGAAGTAGCTGACCACTGGACTGACCTCAAAAGCCCCAGAGGACCTCCAGGCTTCACAAATAGCCTAAATATCCCTCCTGAGTGGAGGCAGAACTCAAGAAAATCAAGAAACCTCCAAAGGACCAACAAGTCAGTGAGGGTCACTTCACTGAAGTACCAATATCTTTGTGACCAGATGCCACTTGTGGACCACATAAAACACTGACAACCATCCATATGTGATCCACATCTGTGCCAAGTTTGGTGGCACTGCGCCTTTTAGTACAGCAATACCGTGGGTACTGGTCAGCTGACATCAGACCAGCAGAAAAACAGCTCTCCTGGAGCTGAAAAAGGAAAAAGAGGGAGCCCCAGTTGAGGGACTTCAGGAACACCCTGGACCTCCAATCAGAGTGCCCCCCTTGTCCTGTAAGCTGCCCTTCAAAGAGACTCACCTCCAGCTCCAGTGGACTCCATTTTGCACAGCATCCAAGACTTCCAAAACACCCTGCACCTAGCCACCCTGGGCCTTGCATTGTGGTATCTGCTGTGTGCCCGAGTCCCAAACCCCTTACAACATTAACAGCCCAAGGGGACCCCAAGGCACCATCTTTAAATCTGCAAATCAGCTCCTTTTCCAAGTGGCCCAACCAGGTGGTCCTCTGCCTATGCCAAGAACATCTCCAATGCTGCTCCTGCCGGAACCGGGAGCTGCCTGAGACTCTCCAGCTGGCACAGTGTGCCCACCGACCACTCCCGCCACCTTGAAAGAGAAAAAACTGGTAACTCAACTGTTTGATTTTTATTGCATTTTTAAAAGTCACTGTGCATTGATCCCAATGGTGCGTAATTACGCACAGAAAGAATAACTTTGCTAAAACTTCAAAAAGTCATAACTTGAAAAGTACTTAACGTATTCTAAAGATCTCGCTCTTAAAATTTATGTAAAAGTCTGATGTATTTTTCTAAATTCTGGTCTTGAGTTATTCATTGAGTGTGTGTGGTGCATGATTGGCTTGGTTAGTACAGTTAATAATACTTAGCACATCTCCAGGATTAGCCTAACTGCTCGACCAGCTACCTTAAAAATTGGAGCATTAGGTGGTCTGATTTTTACCTCTGGAAACCAACGTGTGGTTGCCTGAACCCTCGGCGTAGTATACTCGATTTTGTACACTGCATAGAGGGCCAGCCTCCAACACTTACCAGTTTTTTTTTCCCAAGAATCCCTTGCGAGCCTCAAACTTATACTAAAGAGACACATTTTCCTCACATTTCTGGAACAGAAGGTTCTGGAATCTGCGAGAATCCACTAACTTTCTTCCACCCAGCACTCCTCCCCCTCTCTCAATAAAAATGGCGCCTTATTTATATGGGTAACCCTAGTGCCTGTGACAGTAAATGGCCCAAAATGCAACATGAATACATCACATTTTTCCACTCTAAACTGACTCTTTTTTTGTACAGTGGGTACCAATGGATTTTGGGACCTAGCTCAGTCAGCACCCATAGAAATCTAGCACAACTGTACGTTTTTCAGAAATAGACACCTGGAGGAATGCAGGGTGGGATGTCTTGTGTGGTTTTTTTCACTAGGGTCTTATACCCAGAATCTATTACAAACCTCACTCTTTGAAATAAAAAACACCTATTCCCCACATTCCTGTGTTCCACCCATCGTTCCGAAAAGTCGCCCGAAAAAAGTGGTAGCTCACTTGTCTCAGTAGCCCTAGTGCTTGCCACAGGAAACTGCCCAAAACCCAACATGGAAACATCAAATTTTCCATCAAAACTGACCCTTTTTTGGAATGTGGGTAGCTGTGGATTTTGGGCCCTAGCTCAGCCGGCACCCAAGGAAATCTAACAAATCCAACACTTTTGAAAAACAGATACCAAAGAGGATCCAGAGTAGGGTGACATGAGTGCTGTTACCAGGTTTTTTTTAACCCAGATTCCTTAGCAAACTTCAAATTTTGCCTACAAAAACACAATCTCTTCACATTTCTGTGATGGAAAGTTCTTGAATCTTCAGAAAGCCCAAAACTTCCTTCTACCCAGAATCCAACAAGTCTTCTGAGAAAAAGGGCACCTCACTTGTATGGGTAGGTCCAGTGCCTCTAACAGGAAAGGGCCCCAAACAAAACATGCATCCTTCACATGTTTCTACTTAAGATTGACCCTCTTTTTTAGGTTTAAATCTCTTTTATTGATTTAAAAAATGATATATAAATACAAAGGGGTGCCTCACTGTGAGAAAGTAACCTCTTTCTAGCATGGTTACCCCCAATTGTTGCCTGTTTGTCAGTGTGCCTTTACTGTGTCACTGGGATCCTGCTAGTCAAGACCCCAGTGCTCATAGTTTGTGGACTACTTGTCAGTATGTTTCACTGTTTTCTAAATTGTCACTGGGGTCCTGCTAATCAGAACTCCAGTGCTTATGCTCTCTCTGGTTTCAAATTTCTACTTACATACTAGTAACCTAGTATTCCACTCCAAATTGGTATACTGAGTCCCACTTATAAGTCCCTCGTATAGGGTACCTTGGTACCCAGAGCACTGGGGTTCCAGGAGATCCTTATGGGCTGCAGCATTTCTTTTGCCACCCATAAGGAGCCCATACAAACACCTTGTCAGGACTGCCATTGCAGCCTGAGTGAAATAGCGTAAGCACTATTTCACAGTCATTTTCATTGCACCAGGTCACTTATAAGCCACCTATATGTCTAGCCTTCAGACCCTGCAGGCTAGGTGTAAAGTACCTGTGTGTGAGGGCACCCCTGCACTAGCAGAGGTACCCCACATCATCCAGGCCCATTTTCCCAGACTTCATGAGTGCGGGGACACCAGTATAAGTGCACTACATATAGGTCAATACATATATGTAGCTTCACAATGGTAACTCCGAATATGGCCATGTAAGGTAGGAATTGTGCGCCAGTACTGATTCCAGCATTGGTTGCACAATCCCATGCACACTGGGGGCTCCACCATGGCCCCCCAATACTGCCATACCAGTCTTCTGAGGTTTCCACTGCAGCCCCCTGCGAGCTGTGCATTCTCCAAGGTTTGTTGGCAGAATACTGTGACGCAAACCAGACTGCATTCATCCGTCCAGCATGGGACAGCTTAGGCGACAACCAGGAACATACATCTGTCTTCTTTGGTCCCAAAACTAACTTTTTCTTCTCACCAGTGGTTCCACTTTTACACCTTCATCTGGGTTAGGAGGGGCTCCTGTTCTCCCTGGGCTCTTCAATGCTTCTTGGACTTGGTCTCCTTCTTCCACAGGTCTTCAGGTCCAGGAATCCACTGTTGGTGTCTTGCAGTCTCTTCTGGTTCTTGCATTATCTTCTATCACAACTTCTAGTGTGTTTTAGGAAACTTGCTGTGTTTAACTCCTGCTTTCCTGTGCTCTGGGGTGGGGTAATTTACTTATCTTTGATGTTTTCCTTCACTCCCAGTGCCCCTCTACACACTACACTCGCCTAGGTGTGAAACCGACTTTCAATTTCAATTCCACTATATTTGTATATAATTGTGTTCCCCTTAAGCCCATTGCAACCTGTGGTGTTTTTCACCAATTGCACTATTTTCTTACCTGTTACCTGTTTCTGGGTACTAGTGCATATATTGTGTGATTTACTTACCTCCCAAGGAAGTATAGCAGTGTAGTGTTTATTGTGTTTTGACCACTGACTCCGTTTCACACAACTTTGCATTTGGCTTAGCTGTCCACCATCACATTAGCGGTCATAAGCTACAGACTCCATTTTGATTCAGCTTAGCCTTCGCTTCACCGTCACATTAAAGATGCAAGTATTTTCCTGTACAAAACATGTTATGCAACGTGTTTTCTATTCTGCATGTCTGCGCGTTCTTTCTCACCAAGAGCTAGGGCATATCGTGGAGGAGTCAGTCAGCAAGATAAGGATGTTTATGGTACAGAAGGGAACAATTTAGTTTTAGGAGGGACACCTTGGGAACTTGGCCATTTCCAATGTGTTTCTTTCAAAACTGACCTGAAGTAGGCAGAATTTGTTAACACTTTTTACAGAGTGGGAGGGGTTTTCTAGAAATCTCCCTCCTGGCTTGTTTAAGGTATATAAGAGACCCAGGTCGACCATGGGAAGATTCAGAGACCTCAATCAGGATTGAGACGTGAATAGCTGATTTTTCCATTGAGGGTAGAGCTCTCTTTCTTATTGCAGTTGAACCGGGGTCAACGACTTGCTGGCAGGAGAAAGATGAAGGAGCAACTGTGCCCCATGGTGATTAATTTTTACTAAGTATTTGCTTTGCATTGTGTATGAATATATATGTCAATATAGGTATTTGGATCTTTGCATGTATATATTTGCTGTTATAGATTGAAGATTCTTTGTACATGTTCTCACTTTATTGTTGCACATTTTAAAGGTGCGCTTTCGGTGTACTGACCTTCCTTCACGAGCCTTGCAAAGTGATTTAATAAATGTGTTCTTTAGACTAAGAAGCACATTCCAGAGATTCTGTTTGACTCTTTTCAGTGTGCGTATTTTGGCGCGGTCAGTAGTAAAGCAAAACAAGCCTGCAAAGTATTTTTGGTATTGTGCGACTAAAATAAAGTACCTTTATTTTTGTAACACTGAGTATTGTATTTCATGTGTATAAGTACTGTATGACTAGAGTGGTATTCCAAGACCTTTGCATGACTCCTAGTTCAGCATTGGCTGATCTGTCTACAGCTACCTCTAGACAGCCTAGCTTCTAGACACTGACTACATTTCACTAATAAGGGATAACTAGACCTGGTGTAGGGTGTAAGTACCCTTGGTACCCACTAAGAACCAAGCCTTGGCTCACACAAAACACGCAGTTGGTGCAAAACACGCGGTTGGTGTAAAATGGTGCTGCCCGGGACCAGGAGGGACTTGGTGGCCTCTACCAAGGAGGGGAAGAACAGATGGAACTCCTTGTCCCCTGCTCTGGCACGAAACTGGCCAAAGAAAAGGGGAGTGACCACTCCCCTGTCCATCACCACCCTAGGGGTGGTGCCCAGAGCTCCTCCAGTGTGTCCCAGACTTCAGCCATCTTGCTTTGCAAGTTGTGGGGGCACTCTGGAGGGCTCTGAGTGGCCAGTGCTAGCAGGTGACGTCAGAGACCCCTCCTGATAGGTCCTTACCTGATAAGGTAGCCAATCTCCCTCTCAGGGCTATTTAGGGTCTCTCCTGTGGGTGCTCTTCAGATTCTGCTGGCAAGTTTCCATCAGGAATCCTCTGCAACTACTACTTCATCCTCTGACCTCAGATCAACCGCAGCCTGCACCAGGATCAGCTGTAACAGCAACAAAGTATCCACAAGGGATACTTTTCTTCTGTAACTTCAGCTCCAGCCAGCAACTGCAACAATTTCCATGGAGTGCATGCTCTGGGGACTCCCTGTCTTCATCCTGCACCAGAAGGACCAAAGAAATCTCTTGTGGGGTGACGGAGTCACTCCCCTGCTCATGCAGGCACCTTCCAAGATGACGACCAGTACTCTTGCACTCCTCTCACAGCGATGAGCCTGCTCCTAAGGACACACAGGGTAGACCTCATCGACATAGATTATCCTGAGGTCCTGTTGACGCAATTTGGAGGAGGTAAGAGCTTACCTTCACTGAGAGCAATGGTACCCCTGTGTACTGCACCTTCTTCACCTCCTGAGGCCTCTGTGCACTATTTGCAAAATTCCTTCATGCACAGCCCAGCCCAGGTCCTCAGCACTCCATCCTGCAATGCTGAACTCTTTGAGTTGTTCTCTGGTGGCGTGGGACCTTCCTTTGTTATGCTGCACCAACTGTGTTTTGCACCTCCTTTGTCCCCATGTCCTGGGACTCCCATGGGTGCTGCCTGGCACCCTGAGGGCTCTCGCTAAAATCCTGAGATCCCCCTCTTCCTCCTCACACAGAGTTATGGCCACCAGGTCCCTCCTGGGTCCAGCCAGCTCCATAGTGATGCAAAATGCCTATTTGTCGTAACCAAGGCTTGTAGGCGACTTCCAACACAAAATCATGTCTGCATCCATCTTCAGGTCGTGGGACATCTTCTGCATCACGCAGTAACCAACTGGCATCTTTCTAGGGTGCATTCCTGCAGTCTTCATCCAACAGGGGACTCTTCTTTTGCCCCCTCTTCTGGGTTGGCAGGGGCTCCTGCCCTTCCTGGGACTTCTTTTGACTTCTGGACTTGGTCCCCTTCCTTTGCATGTCTTCAGGCCCAGGAATCCAGCAGTTGTTGTTTGCAGACTTGGTTGGTTACTGCAAAATCCCAATCATGAGGTGTAGTGTGTCCTAAGGAAACTTGCAGTACTTTACTCCTGCTTTTCTGGGCTCTGGAGTGGGGTAATTTACTTACCTTTACTGTATTCTTACTCTCCCAGCAATTCTGCACACACTACACTTGTCTAGGGGGGAATTTGTGATTTGCATTCGACTTTCTTAGCATACGGTTTGTGTTGCCCCTAGACCTATTTTCTCCCTTTGTATTCTATAGCATGTCCTATTGTTTGCACTGTCCTATGTCTAATTCTTACCTTATTTTGGTGTCTAGTGTATATATTTTGTATAATACTTACCTCCAGAAGGAGTATTGCCGCTAAGATATTTTTGGTACTGTGTCACCCAAATAAATACCTTTATGTTTGGTAACATTGAGTATTGTCTTCACTTGTTTATAAGTACTGTGTAACTATAAGTGGTATTGCATGAGCTTTGAATGTCTCCTAGTTCAGCCTAAGCTGCTCTGCTATAGCTACCTCTATCAGCCTAAGCTGCTAGAACACTACTACTTCACTAATAAGGGATAACTGGACCTGGTATAAGGTGTAAGTACCATAGGTACCCACCACACACCAGGCCAGCCTCCTACATACCTGTGTTCAGTAGAGGTGCAAGTTGGGGCAGTGCCAAAGAAGGTGGATAAATGTATCTTAGTTGCCCTTTTTTTGCAAAGTGAATAGCTGTGGATTTTGGTCCCTAGCTCAGTCTGCATCTACAGAAACCTAGCAAACATGTACATTTTTTAAAACTAGACATGTGAAGGAATCCAGGGGTAACTAGCGTGGCTCTCACCAAGTTTATTTTTTTTTTACCAAGAATCCATTTGAAACCTCAAACTTTGACTAGAAAAACAAATTTTCCTCAAATTTCTGTGAGGACATCTTCTGGAGTCTGTGGGGAACCACACATTTCCTACCACACAGCATTCCCCCCAATCTCTTGATAAAAACGGTTCCTCGCTTAAGTAGGTGGGCAAAGGGACCTTGACATAAAAGCCCTAAAGTGCTTTGTGGAGAGATCAGCATTACGAGGAGCTATAGGATTTGGGGCCATGCTTGGATGCCACCTATGGATTCCTACCAACCACAGACATTTTTCAACAGTAGACTGACAGGAGATTTCGGGGTAGTGTGGCTTGTGTGAATCCCACAAGGTTTTCTTACTCACAATGCCCTACAAACCTTGAACTTTGACTGAAGTCACTCAATTTCCTTACATTTCCATAAGGGAAACTTCCAGAATCCACAGGACTCCACAGAATTCCTAACATCCAGCATTGCCCTACTTGTGCTGATAAAAACACTGCACTGCTTGTGTGGTTTGACCTAGTGATCAAACCGAGGTCAATAGAAGTCCCCACGCAATGGATCCAATTGGCCTTGGTCTGGCCTGTTTTTTTTTATATAAATATTTATATAGATATATGTTTTTAAATACCTTGGCCCTCATTACAACCTTGGCGGGTGGCAGAGGCCGCCTGCCAAGTTTGAACCGCCGGGCGGCCGCCAATGCAGCCGCACTCCCGCGGGGTCTATTATGAGATCCCCGCTGGGCCGGCGGGCGGAAACATGGTTTCTGCCCACCGTCCCAGCGGGGATCTCGGCCGCAACACGGGCGCCAGCTCCAAATGTAGCCGGTGGTGTTGCGGCTGTGCAACGGGTGCAGTTGCAGCCGTCGCGCTTTTGCAGACAGTGAAATGCTCCATGGGGCCGTGGCAGGCCCCACGACTCCCCTTTCCACCAGCCTTTTCATGGCGGTTCTTACCGCCATGAAAAGGCTGGCGGAAGGGGGACTTGTAATCCCCTCGGCAGCGATGCAATCCGCCGGAACCAGCGTCCAATGTTGCGGAAAACCACCGCTTCCGGCGGTGCGACCGCAGCGCTTCCGGCGCAGTCGTAATTCCCCTGGAAGCACCGCCAGCCTGCTGGCAGTGCTTCCTCGACCGCCAGGGTTGTAATGATCCCCCTTGTGTCTAGTGGGTTTTCTGCTCCCTGGGGGACAGATTGGGGCAATTTGCCACAATCCACCCCCAGGGTTTTCAGAAAGATTGTTATGAACAAATGTGCTGGAGGACCACAAGCCCTTGCCTAAAGGATTGTTCCCCACATTTCTCAAGTCTAGCGGGTGGCCCCCTTCTCAGGGATGACTACTGTGTGGTGATCCCCATGCAGGGATTCACAGAGAAGATTTACCATTGAAAAAGGGAGATTCTCCCTTTTCCAATAATACATTTCCCATATGAATCAGGGCTCGGGGGCTGAGATATCCCCCAAGCGCTGATTCAGTGAAACAAGCCCTAAAGCTAGCTTTTAGTTTCACTTTTGTAATGTGATGACATTAGCAAGCCCTGAGTGCTGTTCGTCATTACATTAAACAAATTCTCAGGCTGCTAAGGTAGCTCTTTATGATCAGTCTGAGCTTCACTGATAAAAAAGGAAACCACCTGGTGCAAAGAATAAGAGGGTGTAGGAAAGTACCATCTTTCTTGGCATGTTACCCCCATTTTTACCTGTATGTCAGTATGCTTTTGCCTGTCTCACTGGGATCCTGCTGGTCAGGACCCCAGTGCTCATAATTTATGGCCTAATGTGTGTGGTGTCAGTAGTGCTTTACTGTGTCACTGAGGGTCTGCTAACCAGAACCTCAGTGCTTATGCTCTCTCTGCTTTTAAATTTGTTACTATAGGCTAGTGACTTCATTTACCAATTTCAATTGGCACACTTTGTAGGAAAGTACTGTCTTCCTTGGCATGTTACCCCCATTTTTACCTGTATGTCAGTATGTTTTTGACTGTCTTACTGGGATCCTGCTGGTCAGGACCTCAGTGCTCATAGTTTATGGCCTAATGTGTGTGTCTGTATAGTGCGTGACTGTGTCACTGAGGCTCTGCTAATCAGAACCTCCGTGCTTATGCTCTCTCTGCTTTTAAATGTGTCACTATGGGGCAGTGACTTCATTTACCAATTACATTTAGGGCACTGGACCCCCCTTATAAGTCCTTAGTATATGGTACCTAGGTACCCAGAGCACTGGGGTTCCAGGAGATCCTTATGGGCTGCAGCATTTCTTTTGTCACCCATAAGGAGCTCAGACAATCCCTTTCACAGGACTGCCACTGCAGCCTGCGTGGAATAGTGCACACATTATTTCACAGCCATTTTCACTGCACTTAAGTAACTTATAAGTCACCTATATGTCTAACCTTCCTTTAATGAAAGCTAGATGCAAAGTTACTAAGTGTGGGGGTACCCTTGCACTAGCAATGGTGCCCCCACATAGTTCAGGGCCAATTCCCGGGACTTTGTGAGTGCGGGGATGCCATTACTTGCATGCATTACATATAGTTCAATATCTATATGTAGCTTCACAATGGTAGCCCCCCAATTCCAGATCTAGTATTGGGGAGCCAATTTCCATGCATCCTGGGGGCTCCACCATGGACCCCTAGTACTGCCAAACCAGCTCTCTGAGGCTTGCAATGCAGCTACAGCTGCTGCCCCCTCACAGACAGGGTTATGCCCTCCTGGGGTCTGAGCAGCTCAGTCCCAGGAAGGCAGAACAAAGCATTTTCTTTGGGAGAAGGGTGTTACACCCTCTCTCTTTGGAAATAGGTGTTACAGGCTTGGGAGGTGTAGCCTCCCCCAGCCTCTGGAAATGCTTTGAAGGGCACAGATGGTGCCCTCCTTGAATAAACCAGTCTAAACTGGTTCAGGAACCCCCAGTCCCTGCTCTGGCGCAAAACTGGACAAAGGAAAAGGGAGTGACCACTCCACTGTCCATCAGCGACCCAGAGGTGGTGCCCAGATCTCCTCCAGTGTGTCCCTGGCGTCAGCCATATTTTTTTTCCAAGGTGTGGTGACACTGTGGAGATCTCTGAGTGGCCAGTGCCAGCAGGTGTTGTCAGAGACCTCTCCTGACAATTGCATACCTGGTTAGGTAGCCAATCCCCCTCTCAGGGCTATTTAGGGTCTCTCCTGTGGGATCCTCTTCAGATCAGATTCAGCTTGCAAGATTCCTTCAGGAATCCTCTGCAACCTCTGCTTCAGCTTTTGACCATCGGATCAACCGCAGACTGCTCCAGGAACCACTGTAACTGCAGCATAGTATCCAGAAAGGCTACTGTGACCCTGCAACTTCAGCTCCAGCCAGCAACTGCAACAGTTTCCAAGGTGTGCATGCTCTGAGGACTCCCTGCCTTCACCCTGCAGCAGAATAACCTAAGGAATCTCCTGTGGAGTGGTGGAGTCACTTCACTGCTCCAGCAAGCACCTTCCAAGACGACGACTGGTTCTCTGGGACTCCTCTCCTGCTGATGAGCGCGCTCTCAGGAGCACAGGTGGTGGACCCCTTTGACCTAGACTGTCCGAAGGTCCAGCTGTCCAAATTTGGTGGACTTAAGAGCATGCCTTCCCGTTTTGCGACAGTACCCCTGTGCACCGCGTCATCTCTAGCTCCTGGGGCCTCTGTGCACTTTTTGCAAGAATCCTTCGTGCACAGCGTGGCCCAGGTCCCCAGCACTCCATCCTGTGATGCACAACTCTTCTGAGTTGTTCTCCAGCGGCTTGGAACCTTCTTTTGTTGTTTTGCACCAACCGCTATTTCAACCTTCTTTTTCCCCAAGTCCTAGGACTCCCGTGGGTGCTGCCTGGTCATCTGTGGGTTCCCTCCAATGTTGGGAGCACCCGCTGCCTCCTCAGTCCGGGTTGACGCCCCCGATTGGGTCCAGGCAGCACCATTTTGACACAAACCTCGACCTTGCTTGAACCAGGGCTTGTTGGATGAATCCATCGCTGCAACTTGCCTGCATCCAACATCTCGTGTGGGACATCTCCTGCACCATGCAGGAACCTGTAGCCATCTTCTTTGGTGCTCCTCTGCAGACTTCTTCTAACCGAGAATCCTCTTTTGCACCATCTTCTAGGTTGGCAGGGGCTCCTGTCCTTCCTGGAATCTTCTGCGACTTCTGGACTTGGTCTCCTCTCTTCACAGGCCTTCAGGTCCAGTAATCCACCATTTGCTTGCTTGCAGTCTTGCTTGGTGCTTGCAATAACTCTTATCACGACTTGTAGTGTGTCCTGAGGAAACTTGCAGTACTTTACTCCTACTTTCCTGGGCTCTGGGTGGGGTATTTTACTCATCTTTGTGAGACCCCTCCTTATAGATGCTTACCTGGTTAGGTGACCAATCCCCCTCTCAGAGCTTTTTAGGGTCTCTCCTCTGGGTGTTTCTTCAGATTCGGATTGCAAGACTCCAGCAAGAATCCTCTGCAACCTTTACTTCATCTTGTCCCGAAGGAACAGCCGCTGACTGCTCTTATTCTCAACAACTGATACAAATGACAAAATAGTACCCCCAGCTGCGAGATATTTGCAGAATATATGGGCTATAAGAACTAGAGAATTGCTATAATCGTGTGTTTTTAACATATTGGTCTTAGATTATATTTATCCAACATAACAAGTTTTAATTGATTGGAGTCAAGATATAATGACCTAATACTTTATATTTAATATTTTGGGATTTTAAGATTTTAAGAATAACGCTTGTTTTGCACTGTTTTCTACAATTATGCGATCTTATAATTTATTCAGGGCTTTTACAGTAAATTGTGTTACCTTTTTGCCATTTTCTCTTTCTTATAACTGATATGCTGCACAATTATGTTATGGCGTTTTACTGTTCACTTTTATGGCTTCTAGCCGAAATAAAGTTACTGTGATGATGATGACTGCTCCAGGAACTCTACAAAACTGCAACAAAGAAGTTAAGACAACTTCTGCAACATTGTATCTGCAGTTCCTGCCAGCAACTGCAACAGTTTCCAGTTTCTGCTGAGGACTGCCTATCTTCAACCTGCACCTGAAGAACTAAAGGATTCTCCCGTGGAGTGATTGAGGCACTTCCCTGCTTCAGCAGGCACCTCTCTGCAGTGACGACTGGTGGCTTGGGTACCCTCTCCAGGGAACAGGTGTGGATCCAGCAACACAGGTAGTAGACTAAAGTGACTCCAACAGTCCCAATGTCGGCTGTCCAACTTTGGTGGAGAGAAGAGCTTGCTTCCCCACGCAAGATAGTACACCCGTGCACCCCATGACTTGCAGTTGCAAAGGCTTGCCTGCGATCTTCCATGAAGTTTTTCATGCACAGCACAGCTTAGGCCCCCAGCACTCCATCCTGCAATGCACAGCTTCCTGTGTGGTTCTCCGGCAGCATGGGAATCCTTTGTGTCATGCTGCATTGGCCTCCATTTGCACCTTCTTTGTCCCCATGCTGTGGGACTCCTATGGGCACTGCCTTCTCTTCTGAGGGCTCTCTGAATTGCTGAGAGCTCCCTCTGTCTCTCCATCCTGGGTAGAGGCCACCAGGTACCTCCTGGTCCCGGGCAGCACCATTTTCCGCCAACCTCTTGTTTTGCATGAGCCAAGGCTTGGTGGTGGAATTCATCAACGCAAACCAGCCTGCATTCATCCATCCAGCGTGGGACATCTCCTGCACCAACCAAGACTTCTAGTGTGTTTTAGGAAACTTGCTGTGTTTTATTCCTGTTTTCCTAGGCTCTGGGTTGGGGTCCATTACTTACCGTTGGTGTTTTCTTACACTCTTAGCACCCCTCTACACACTACACTTGCCTAGGTGGGAAATCGACTTTCGCATTCCACTATACTAGTATATGGTTTGTGTTCCCCCTAGGCCCATTGCAACCTATTGTGATTTTCAGTGGTTGCACTGTTTTCTGACTATTTACGTACCTGTTTTTGGTTGCTAGTGTAATATTGTGTAATTTACTTACCTCCTAAGGGAGCATAGTCTCCAAAGTATTTTTGGCATTGTGTCTCTAAAATAAAAAAACCTTTATTTTTGTAACACTGAGTATTGTCTTCCAGGTGTGTGAGTACTGTGTAACTGCAGTGGTACTGCAAGAGCTTTGCATGTCTCCTAGTTAAGCCTTGGCTGCTCTGCCTACAGCTACCTCTAGACAGCCTGGCTTCTAGACACTGACAACATTTCATTAATAAGAGATAACTGGACCTGGTATAAGGTGTAAGTGCCCCTGGTACCTACTACAAAACAGGCCAGCCTTCTACACAACATTAATAACTCATCATTTATGACTAAATAATAAAAATCATTCAAAAATAATTTTTCACCAAAAATTGCTCATTTAGAAAAAACGATAACACTACCATACCCAAGCAAATATTGGCTTTCTTTCCTTCCTTATTTAGCAATTTTCAGAATAGTATAATTTAAAGGGTGAGTGCATTTTTGCTTTGCCCATATTTCAGCACCCTTGTAAATCTGTTCACTCCTTTTCATGTCACCCAATTTTCAATGCAAGGTCAACCATCAAGGTTGATATGGCTCCATGAATGTGCCCTTTCTTCACATTTTTCAGACCTTTATATATATGTATGAATGCATTCATGTATGTATATGATATTTCTCTAGCACAAACTTAGACAAAAGCGAGCAGAGCGCTGTACATGGTTGAATATAAGTATAAAGTCTGTGAGTAAGAAGAGAGGATGCTTTATTGTAGATGATTAGTGCATTGTGATGCATTGTTCTTTAAAGAGATGAGTCTTCAGCCATTTCCTAAATGGAGCAGTTTTGGGTCAGTCCTGATGGATACAGGGATGTTATTTCAGATCCTAGTGCCTATATGGAAAAGGCCTGTTGTCTTGTTTTTTTTGTTTTTTACACTTACTAGTCTGCAATCAGATGTTGTCCTGGCTGTGGATGAGCCAAGATCCACCAGAGATGGCAAGCTTGTCTGCCAAGGCAAGTAGGTATGCTGGTTGTGATAACTTTATAAATGATGCACTTGGCTTTGCTGATGGTGTAGACTGGAAAGGGGAACCAAATGAGTTTAATTAGTGTGGGGGTGATTTGATCATAGTTCTTCAGGCCTGGATGAGACATGATACAGTATATAGGACGCCCCAACGGCTGCCACTGTGGAGTCTGGGAGGCCATGGAAAATGGTATTATCACCATCCAGATACAAAAGTAAAAAGGATTGAACAGCACTTCCGAAGTTGTTTTCTGGAAGAAGCAGTTTGACTTTCTATAAAAGATGGTCATGTTATTAGGCAATCTTTGTTTTTTGGCAGTGTGTTCCTTGTGGGTGATGCTGGTTTCCAGGTTGAAGCCAGGTGACATGGCATTTGGTAAAAGGGGGCGTTCAGAGCCATAAAGTGACACATACAGGTGCCAATACATGATCACAGATGTGTATCAAGTAAGAACAACACAGTCCATTTTATTCTTATGTACAATCAAATTGTGTCAGTAGAACTAATTTGTAGCAAATTACTTGTATGAGAGCATCAAGCATGTGTCTCACCACACACTCAATGCACTGTGATACTGGTAAGCCTTTCTTTTATTTTCCACATATCCACTATTGTTCCCTATGAGGCATCCATTTGTGTCACATTTCTATCTGGTGCAAGCCTGGGGATTGAGGTGGCTCTGGCTCCCCCAACCATCAGAATAATGTTCCCAGGGTAACCCTATCCACTTTTTCAGAAGGACCTGTGTGCCCTACTGCAAACAATGTCAAAGTGGCTCTATCTACCTATGTACAGCCAAGCAGATTTTTTCTTTCCATGTGTAGAGTTCCTGTGGCCATGCTGGAGATGTGTCCAAGAAAATGAGCAACCCCTCCTCTGAGGTCATTCACAACCAAACCATGGGGCAGCTCCTATCCCATTGGGATTGATGCCTGGCTAACTAGAAGAAACAAGGAGGGGCTGGCCCAACTATTAGCCACATCTGCCTGTGACCGGATAGGCCTCTTTGAAGCCAGTTAAATTCCTGGACACTGCCAAGATGGTCATCCTGTTAGAGGAATAGAACACCTCCCCTTTCCAAAGCCTTTATTTCAGTTCTTAGAGCAAGTTCACACCTCTTCAATGGGGATATTACACTCCTGGGTTAAAGTTGGAAACTTATTAATATAGGGCTCCAGAGGCTTTAGGAAGGTAAAGGTGACTTTTTAAAAAACATTGTTTGTAAAATATGTTGTAGAAACCCATACCAGAGAATTGAGACTGTAATAATTATTTTAAAAAGTCCAAGAATTAACTTTGAAGGTGTGTTTAAAAGGCAGAGATAGCATTCATTTTAATATTGTATCTCAATGCTTTCTGATGCAACAGCTAACCATGGTACACTTTAAATAGATTATAGGGTCTTGTCCCTGGAAGGACATGTTCAACAGTCATAGGCCCTGATTTATACTTTTTTTGTGCTGCATTTGTGTCACTTTTTGACGCAAAAGTGGCTTAAACTTACAAAATACAATTAAGTTTATGCCACTTTTGCATCACAAAATGACGCAAATACGGCACAAAAAAAGTATAAATCAGGGCCATAGTTTGCACTATCACTCTAGTGGTGGCACAATGTGTGCTGCAGTCCACTAGTGACATTAAACATACAGGCCCTGGGTACATGTTGTACTAGGCACTAGGAACTTATAGATAAATTAAATATGCCAATTAGGAGTATAACCAATCATACAAAAAGAGGAATTTCCCTACAATGTGTCTGTTTTAGTGTCCATGTGTCAGTGTTCTATATTCCATGTCCCAATGGCAGTGTCCCAATATCAGTGTGTTTATGTCAATGTTTTTGTGTCAGTTCCACTTCTCAAAGTGTATATTGGTACATTAATATTTCGTCACCCTAGTCAATGTCCCTTTGTCATGTAATTGTACTTGTCCTGTCTCCTAGAGGCAATATACCAGTGTCTCAGGGATACGTCCCCATACCAGTGTCCCAGCATTGCTAAAAATGCCCCACAGCAGTGCTCTAGTAACACTGTTCTCATGTATTTGTGCTCACGTTTCAGCTTTCCCAGTGCGAGTGACCTAGTGTCAGGGTTGATTTACCTGTGTCATTACACTAGTGATAGTGCCTGTTTGGCACTGGCCCTCTTTTAGTATCTATTTGATGTCCTACAATTGGGCTAATTGTGTTAGCATTGGAGGGCATGTGGCAGTGAGTAGCGTAGAGTAAAATGACGTAGAGTAGATTGACATGGAGTGACTTTGAGTGCCATAGACTGGCAATGTGTAGAGTGGAGAGTCATGGAGTGGCGTAGACTAGAGTGGCATAGAGTGAAGTGGTATACAGCAGCATAGAGTGACATAGATTGGAATGGAGAGGTGTGGAGTGGCATATAGTGGAGTGTCATTGAGTGGCATAGAGTAGAATAGCTTCAAGTGGGGAGGTGTGGAGTAGAGTGGCAGAGAGTAGAGTGACATATACCAGAATGTTGTAGAATGGAGTGGCATAGAGTGTAACAGCATACAGCAGAGTGGCACAGAGTAGAGTGGCATAGACTACAGTGACAGAGTAGAGTCGTGTAGAGTGGAACGGTGCAGAGTAGAGTAGAGAGGCAAGGAGTAGGGTGGATTAAAAAAGAGTGGCCTAGAGTGGTGTAGAGGAGAGTGGCATAGATTGGAAGAGAGTGGTGTGGCGTAGAGTAAGGGTGTCAAATACTGGATTGGCATAACGTGGAGTGGAGTGATATGGTGTGGAGTAGCATAGAGTAGAATGTGGTGTTGAAGAGTAGAGTGGAGTGGAATACAGTGGTATACAGTACAGTGACGTAAAGTGTAGTGGCATAGAGGGATAAAGAGTAGAGAGGCACATATTACAGTGGGGTGGCATAGAGTGGAGTGGCACAGAGTGGTTTGGAGTGACGTACAATAAAGTGGAGCAGAGTGGAGTGACATAAAGTTGATTGTCATAGACTAGAATAGCATAGAGTAGAATGGCGTAGAGTAGAATTGCTTAGAGTGAAGTAGCATAGAGTAGAGAAGTAAAATTGTGTAGAGTGATGTAGTGTGGTGTAGATTGTCTTAGAGTGGCATAGAGTGGCCTAGAGTGGCGTGTAATGTAGTGGCATAGAGTGGGGTAGAGTAGAGCAGGATAGAGTGGTGTGGTGTGGAGTAGAGTGACATAGTGTAGAGTGACTTAGAATGGAGTGGCATGGAATAGAGTGGCATAGAGTGCAATGTCATAGAATAGAGAGTTGCAAAGTGGACTGGCACAGAGCACTGAGGAGTAGAGTAGAGTTATATAGATTAGAGTGTCATAGAGTGGAGTAGAGTGATAAAGAGTAAAGTGGTATAGAGTAGAAGGGCATAGCGTGGCCTAGAGTGGTGTACAGTGAAGTGGGGTAGAGTACGGTGGCATAGAGGTGGATTGGTGCAAACTGGAGTGAAGCGACTTGGAGTAGCGTGGCATAGAGTAGAGTTGAGTTGCATAGAGTAAGGTGGAGTGGCATAGAGTAGAGTGGCATAAGGTGGAGTGGCACTGATTAGAGTGGCTTGGAGTGGAATGTAGTGGCATAGAGTGGGGGTGGCCAAGAGTGGAGTGGCATAGAGTGAAACAGCCAAGAGTAGAGTGGAATGGCAAAGCATAGAGTGCCATACAGTAGAGCTGCAAAGAATAAAGTGGTGTAGAGAAGAATAATGTAGAGTGGAATAGCATAACATTGAGTGACATACAGTGGAGTGGTGTTGAGTTGAGTGGAGTGGTGTAGAGTAGAGTTGTGTAAAGCAGTACAGCTGTCGGTGTAAGTAACTAAAGTGCCAATAGTGACTGCAGATATGGTGAAAGCACCATACATAAGATGCTGTATGCCAGTGGTAAAAGTAAGAAAGCACATTGCATGTCCAGTAATAATAACAAAATGCTTATAAAATAAGAAAATACTGTGTTGTAAAAAAACAAGGAACAAGTGTGAGGAAGAACACATGTTCCATGGTTCATGTTCCAGGGGGAGCTAACAGAAAAATGGAAGAGAATACTGTGGGAACTAAGCTAACAAAAGATTGCAAATGATAGTGACAATGAAAACAACTAAATTATTTACAATATGCCTCACAGCACAGTGCATACACTGAATAGGAGAGACGTAAAATGGAAAAGTTGACAAGTAAAACATTCATTTCACTAATGCACACATTACAGTCATTTAATTTTCACAGATGGCCAAGTAAGGGCAATGTCACTTATCATTGGAAAGTTAAGGAAAGAGTTTGAAATTTGCCTCAGAATGGAGTGTAAGCCTTTCGTTTTGACTTCAGCGCTGAAAATATCCTGAAGTGAAGGAAATGATAATGTAATATTTTGAACCTCTCTTTACCATGAACTGTGAGCCCTGCCTGCTGGCAGTTGTTTCTGCGGGCAAGCATTATTTTGGGGGTGCCTGTCCCACTCAAGGCCCCCTCTACCCCCTGTGGCAGCAGCCATGGCAAAAAATAGAGCTGGTTTATTTAGATTTCTTTTTTCCTGGAATGGGAAGAGATCAAAGATCCAATTAACAATGGAAATTCAATTTGGGACACGACAATTCAGCATTGTAATGAAAAGACACTTTTTTGTGTAGAGTCGTGCACTAGTGCCACCTAGTCTGTACCTGTTCTGTGTGTGTATGGGGAAGCTTGCACTGCTGCTGGCAGTGCTGCTCCTCCACGTAATGTGAGTTGGGAGCCTTCTCAAAGTTCTGCACAAAATTTGTGATCAGTGACAGTGAAATTACATTGATCAGTGACACTTAAAAATTACATTGCTTCTGACGATGCAGTGCCTGTGGTGTTGCTTTAATGAAGCTTGCACTGTTACTCTCTGTGCTGTATCTTTGTAGCATGCAAAAGATGCCTGCATTTCAGCTTCTTGTAGTGCAGGGTTCTGCAAAGTCGGTCCTGGAGATCTGGGTCCATGCCAGGTTTTTAGCATATCCACATTTAGAAAAAAGATGTTTCAGAAATCTACATTTTTTCTAAATGTGGATATGCTAAAAATCTGGCATGGACCCTGCTTTCCAGGACCGACATTGCAGAACCCTGTTGTAGTGTACCGTAGATACATAAGTGTTCACATATGAGTGAAATGGTATTTTGCACCTTGCTGTGTGTTTTAGGGACACTTGCTCTGCAGATGTCCATTCTATGTGGTTGTTCTTGCAGATGTCTTTGTGTGTGTTTGTTTGTGTCTGTGTGGGAACATTGCATTGCTTCTGTTTGTGCAGGACCTTTACTGTGTGTGTGAGGGAAACTTGACCTGATGTGCCTGTGATGAACTGTACGATAAGTGAGGTAAGATGATTGTCAATAAGGGAGTAGCTAGAAAATTAAAATAGCCCCCACTTTGAGCCAAAGCTCTTATGGCAACAAGCAAGCAAAGGAAGTAATTGCAACAATCTCCAAAAGAGCTTGCTTGTCTCTTCCATGTCTCTTCATTCCAAGCATATATGCATACATCCTTTGATCCTTCCATCCACCGCATTTATCTGCCATTTCACCTATACAATTTGGCATCCATTCAGTCTTTCATACAACATTCAGTCTGTCACCATTGCGTCCATGCATCCGTGCATCCATCTTCAAACCTATCAAACATAGCCATCTACCCTTTCACTCAGTCATCCCCTTTCATCCATACATTCATCCCTTCAATCATCCATCCATCCTTTTGCTCATTCATCTAACCTTTCACTTCAACAATCCATTCAACCACCCTTTCACTCCATCCATCCTCCCATTCACCCATCCATCCACCCTTACACTCAGCCATCCATTTTCCCACTCATCCATGCACCCTTTGACCCATCCACTCATCCATCCACCCATTAATTTTTCACTCTTCCATCCATCCTTTCTCTCACTCATCCATTTATTTATCTGACCTTTCATTCACCCTTTCATTCATTCATCCATACCACCCTTTCATCCATCCATCTACTCTCCCTTTCACTCATCCATCACTTTCACTCATCCACCCATTCACCCTTTCACTTCTTCATCCCTCCGGCCTTTCACTCATCCATCCATTCAACCACTCATCAATCCATCCATTCACCCTTTCACTCATCCTTCCATCCACCCTTTCATCCAGTCATCTACCCTCCCTTTCACTCATCCTACCATCCTTTCTTTCATTATCCATCCATTCACCTTTTCACTCATCCATCCATTGATCCTTCCTCCTGTCACTCATCCATCCTTACATTCAACCTTTTACTCATTCATCCAAGTATCTGTCTGTCCACCCTTTCACTCAACCATCAATCCACTCACACGTCCAACCAATCATCCATCCACCGTTTTACGTTTATTAAGAACCTTTGTCTACCGAGCTGGTTGGCAGAAGAGGTCCATCGAGAAGTAACTCGTAAAGCGGGTGGTTACCGACGCCCCTGATTGTCAATGTCATTCTGTTGCCTATGCCCAACAAATTATTTCAGGGAATATTGGGTACTCCTGGCTATGTCGTCTAATGATGTACTATGTTGTCCGCGCGCTCGAGTGTGTTAACCAAATAAAACGAAACATGTTGAGGTTGGCAATGATTCACTTTTGGTCAACTTTTTATTAATTTAAAATTTTTTAACACAAACTATTGACAGATATGCATCGTATTACTGAATCTCAATATAAAAACGTAGGCTACGGTAAATTATATTAAGTAATCCATTGATAGACCCGCGTGAAAAAGGCAGCATCAAGTGGTTGTAATACATGTGCTAATAACATGAACGTTAAATAAACAGGAAGTTCACTAGCACATTAACATTTCAAACTTCTGACTGCGGTTATAAACAGAGATAGATTCGTTTGAGGTATTGGAATATCATTTGTAGGCCTCTAATTTAAGATTGTTTGCTGTAGCTCAGGGCTCATTAAATATCAACTGAATAGGTCACGCATATATTACATTTTTTGATTTGGTTAGTGTTATCATTAAATCGTCCGGCCGGTGTCCAAACCGAAACCAGTTATAAAACAGGCGTTGCAATTTTCATTGAAGGATATCTCATCGTCAAGTCTTTCGGAGTTGTCACTAATCATCACTCTATCTTAACAAGATCATAATATTTGATATCGTTTTCACCACCATAATAGTGTGCAAGGCTTTTGTGGATGCCTGTGGTATTGTTCACATTAGGATTTTGAGCGTTAAAGATTGTTATTGTATTTCCATAGCACTTACTACCCCTGAGGAGGCATGGAAGTGCTTTGGCAAGTAGCACTCTACTCCAGAACCCAAAAGGAATAGTGGTGGATTAGTATAGCATGTATGAATATAGTATTATTATTCAGAGGTATGAGTTAATTTGAGCGGAGGACATGCGAGTCTCTTAGTTGGATTGAATAGATAATCTGGGATAGAACAGGGAATAATGCCAAAGTGTTACCTGGGAGATCACAGTAGTAAGATAAGGTATGGGATGAACAAAGGGGAGATGAAGGAGAGAAGAGTGTATAGGAAGGGATTATAGAGATCATAGTAGTGAAGTTTGGTCTGGACGAGGCAAAGGAGAGATACAGGAGGGAGCATTTAGTAGGGTTGTTTGGGAGATCATAGTGGCAAACTAAGGTATGGAGTGAACCAGGAGGGGTACGTTGTGTATGTTCATCGACATTTAGATTTAAATCTAATTTAGATCCATGACTCATTTTTCACCAGCCAGTGAGTGAAACAAAATCAATCTTATCAGGTGCCGGTCTATGATAAGTTGCTTTTATTGTTGCCCTGCACTTAACTAAATCTGTAGGTTTAAAAGATTCAACTAGACAACTAGCAACAAGTACTTCTACAAGGACCTCAACTATGTAGGCACTGGGGCACTGGCATGCCCCTTGTTACACTTCTGTCACCCATTTTTGCGAATCCAATACTTTTCCTTAGGTCCACGAGCCCTCAGCTCTTTCTTGTTTGCAGTAGTCGGCATCCTCCTCCCTTTTAGAATTTCATCCCTAACAACTACCACTTTCATTATCATTAGGGAATGGCATTTTAGGTCAAAGAGAGACACTGTGGTGTAAGAAGACTTACCCTGCTTCTGTTGTTACTGGCAGGACAGCAGCACTGGCACAGATTTGAAAGTTCTTCTTCAGTTCAGTCTTAGTCCAGTTCTCTGACCCGTTAGCTTATCTGTCTGCTCCCATTAACTCTCTTCGCACCACTAGCAAGAGGCCTTGACCCCTAAAGAAAAGTAACCTAATCGGTATCTCAGAATGCTGGTCCAGCCAGCAAAGTGTGTGGATTGGGTCTACTGGAGTTCACTCTGCCCTTTGGTAGAGGAGCTTGTCGCACACTTTCACGGTATTGTTTTGTAGCATTAATAGCAAGCTTCGTACTCCGTTCAAAGAGCACTGAAGCACCTTATTGAACAGGTAACATGCTACTCCATCGGAGTGTGTGTAGTTGGCAAGGTTGAATTTGCTGTGATCCTATGTAAGGGTAAAGACAGTGGAGCTATCATTCAGGTCACGTAGGTCTTGGAGGTGGCATGTAAAGATAGCAGAGCTATCGGTGAATTGACATATCTATCAGATACAGTGTTAGGGAAACAGAGTTATCACTCAAATCAGACCACTTTACACATAAAGTGTAAAGACAGCACAGCTATCGCTCAAGTCACAAGTTTTGGCTGGTAGAGTTATAAGGCAGCAGAGCTATCTCTCAAGTAACAGAGCTCTTGCAAGTAGTGTGTAAATTTAGCAGACCTATTGCTCAGGCCACAAAAGTCTTGCAAGTAAAGTTTAAAAGCAGCTATTACTCAAGTCACACAGGTCTTGGAAGTAGAGTTTAAAGACTGCAGAACTATCGCGCAAGTCACACAGGTGTTGACAAGTGAAGTATAAAAACTGTAGAGGTATCGCTCCAGTTACGTAGATCTTGCAAGTAGATTTTTAAGGACAGCAGATGTATTGTTCTGGTCACCCAAAACTTGCAAATTATAGTTTAGCAACAGCAGATTGCTCAATCAGGTCACACAGGTCTTAAAGGGCAGTTTAAAGGTTAAAGACAGCAAAGCTAACATTCAGGTCACACAGGTAATATGTAATGGAAAATTCTGTTTCATTTTCATAGTTTAGGGCATGTCTCAGTAAGGCAAAGAAATCCATAGAGATACAAACCCGGACTATGAGCTGGTTGTTAAATTCTAATCCCAGAACAAAGAGAAGTTTGCATAGGGATTACAATTCTGAGTTGTATGATAATCATAACACCCCTGCTACCCAGTGCTACTCCTGGTAAATTTCGGGAGGAAAAATGTGTCGTAATTTATCAGAAAAAAAAGCCCTGAAAAAAAGATAAAACGTGATTTAATGCGCTAAATACTGATTTTGCATGGCATGGTAATTTCAAACAAAAAAAACCTCGAATAGGAGATTTTTATCCACATACATTAAATACCTCACCTCAGGGTAATGATATGTCTTGCGTGTAGTACATATGTCATCCTAATCCGAGCAACTTGGAATCTTGGAATTACCAGTGTAGTGTGTAGTACTACAGAGGTCAGAAAAAGAGTCAGCTAAAAAAGATCGTATACAAAGAAAATTGAGCTCCTTTAATAGCCAATGGACAAATCCCAATAGAAATTTCAGTGTAAGTAAGTCATCTTTATTGTTTAGAACCATAACAATCAATGCATTGTATACAATATATAAAAAGGAGAAAATGCTATAAAATCTTTGAAATAAATATACAACTAAAGTGCGATGTGCCAAGATATATATATATTTATTTTAGTTACAATTATAAAAACAGTCAAGGGGCGGAGTGACCATTAAACTAACTTTGCAGACACTTGAAGCCCATGGCGCAGTTGATGTTACATGCTAACTCAATGTGTACAGTCTAAGAACCTGCTGTTGCGCCTACGGGCTTCTCTTTTCCTTTTTTAAATAAGTCTTCTTAAAATATGTCCTTCCACCTGCTATAACTTTGTTAAAACTTTAATACGCGACCAATAAAATAAATGAACACTTAAAAATGAGCCAACTGTCAGCTAAGGTGTGTCCTAAATAGTAAGTTTACGCTTGTGGTGTGGACAGTCAAAAATTTGATGAATCTGCAGATTGACTGTGGATCGTGAGGGTCAAACATTGACATCACTGCTGGCCGACAGGAACGAGTCCCATTCCTCTCGAAGACTGGTTTTAACAGTTGTCGTTGTGCTTCCTTTAAGGCCGGCAAATACAAATCAGATGGACCATGTCTTCCTTGGAACCTTTACATAACCTACAGGAAGTTTCTCCTCCATTCTTCCAAGACGGTTGGTCCATTCTGGACGGTAGAGCGCCTAGACGAAGAGCCAGCAACGACGCTTGATGTGTAGTGCAAAAGTTTAAATCAGATATTGTGATGGTGCCAAGGTGGTATAAGTGTGCATAAGAAGCCAGACATGCGAGCGTTGTGCAAATTTAGATTTATCAGCTAGAAAGGACTGCAATCCCATTTCCTTTTTTAGCGCTCGACACAACAGTGGATATGAGATGTTGGAGTCCCACAGGTGCATCATTTCTGTCTCTTGCAGAGAATTATACAGATACCTTTTATATACTGATTTTGGATTGTTGCTCACTGAATACCATAAAGCCATGACTAGGGGGCTGGTCATATTTTATCCTATTTTGTACCAGGACTTTATTGTATGCCCTTTCCTGCCCAACTGCTGTTGTATTAGGCCAAATTCTATCCTAACCTGTGCGGGAGAAGCAGAGCCAGGAAGTTTAAAGACCTGCTTATAAATTTTTATTTGTTGTTGGTCCAGTAGCAGGGCGTCTTTCCCATATAAAGCTTTGCTTTCATATGTAGTGGCTGGGAGGAATTTGGCCGACATAACAGACAGTAACAGTTTATACCATGGGCCTTTTAATCTATTTGCTAGGGTACAGAAAGCTAACGTTAAAGCTTTGCTCTTCTGTGCAACGTAGCGCTTCTGCGGCGCAAGATTGGCCTTGTTATCGATAATGATGCCAAGGTATTTATAGCAGCGAGTTGTTTCAAGGGAAATGCCATTCAACTTTATATTGATGGCTAGATTCAAAGGACATCCCATGGACATGGTTTTGGTCTTTAAGGTGTTAACTTCTAATTTGTTTCTCTTTGCGTATTCACCTAAAGTAGTGGCCAACCGCTGCAGCCCTATTTTCGTGTGGCTTAGCAGAACAATATCGTCAGCGTATGAAAGGTATGATAGGGTCAAACTTCCCATACTTGGAGAGTGCGAGTTGGTTGCATCCAGCGTCAAGGAGAGATCTGCTCTGAAAAGGTTGAAGAGGTGGGGGGCCAAAACACAGCCCTGTTTTAGTCCTATATTTGTCGGTATCCTCCTAGAAATTTTTGAGCCATCGGCTACCTTGACCTGTACCCAAGTTTTATCGTATAGCATTTCTATGCATCTGAGAGTACGCTCTTGCAGGCCCCACCTTCGCAATTTGCTCCAGAGAAGTGCCCTATCGACTCGGTCAAAAGCACTTTTGAAGTCCACAAAACATAAATATAGTTTTTTCTTTAAGAATTTTGCTCGGTTGGCAATGTCTCCTAGTGTAAGAATGTTAATCACTGTACCATTTCCCTTCCTAAAACCAGTTTGATTCAAAGGAATCAGGTTATTTGAGTTTGTCCAATTGAGCAGGTCGGCCAGGACTAAGGTGGCAAAGTATTTGGCCTCGCTGTCAATTAACACTATCAATCTGTAACTGGCTGGCTTTGCTCTAAAACCCCACTTGTATATTGGGTTAATGATAGATCCTCTCCAACTTTCTGGAATGATTGTGTTACATTCAACTTCAGTGTACAGGATTGACAGTGTTGTTGACCAATATTCAGGGTCAGCCTTGAAGACGGCTTGCGGAAGACCATTAGGACCAGGGGCCCCATCCCTGCGACCCTTCCTGATGGCTAGGGCGACGTTCTTGGTGCTAAATCCTGACCCGCTCTGACTGACGTCTGTGAGTTTTATTGACTCCTTCAGAGGCTGATTTACTTCAGCTGAGGGTGGTTTAAAGAAAATGTTGGCAAGGTATTCCATGCCCAAAAGGCCTTTGAATTAGTCTTCCTTGAATTATGAAGTAATTTGAGCCAGAAGTCGTCCTCCTTTTTGGTTCGCATTTGCCATACCTGATTCTTGTAATTTTTCCGTAGGGTTTTTATTTGGGCGCTTTGGGTTGCTGTGGAAGAACTATCTTTTATTAGTCCAAGGTTGCGCCTCAATTCCTTCCTTAGTTCTAAAATTTTTGCTGGTAGGTTTGAAGACCTTGCCTGATTATTATGTGGCAATTGACGCCTGGCGAGGCCAAGAGAGGGTACTGACTGAAGAAAAGTGGCCCACGCTTCCACTGTTGGTAGGTCCTGGCATATTGCCAAATGAAGCAAATGTTTTATGTTTTTACACAGCCTTGGTAATGAAGACTCCGACCAGATTAGGCAGTTTAGGTTGATAGATGTTATTGTCCCTAGTTCCTTTATAGCTGGAAGAAGGCATGGAGCATTCCAAACAAGTTCTATGTGCTGATATGAGTGGTCACAATGGAGAGTAGGTTTAATTTTAAATTTGCTAACATGAGCTAGCAAAGGAAGTGACACGGCTGTATAGTCTATTATTGTCACAGACTTTGCGCTATGATGAGTGAAGCTTGGTGGGATGTCATTGTTGATCCTGCCATTTAGTACTCTCATACTCATGTGCTCTAGTGCCTCTACCAGTTGTTTACCCCTTGTGTCCAGTCTTTTCTGCGCTGGCAGTGTTTGGAGCGGCACTGACCATATGGCATTTTCAGCTGCCAGTTGCTCGTCTGGTTCTGGAGTGTGCATTAAGTTAGCATTGAAGTCGCCTGTCACTAATATGTCCCATCCTGGATTAGCGCATCTTATCTCTTCCACCCTATTCAGTAATTCATCAAAGAGCAGTACTTTCCGATTTTCCCTGGATGGGCATAGACGTTAAAAATGACTACCGGGGCGTGCTGATTATTGCTAAAGGTGATTTTAATGGCCTGCATGTCGGTCTTTGAGAAAGCCAACTGCTCTGTTGAAATAAGAAGTGCAGTTGAAATGTATGTGGCTAGACCACCGCTTGGCCTACCTGATTTCTTTGATTTTTTGGCACTAATGTGGTGTAGCGAGTAGCCTCCTAATTTGATTGGGTCCTCCAGCCACGTTTCTTGTAGTAGGATTATGAAATAATTGCAACTAGTCATTGCTGTGAACCCGTCTGCTATGATATTTTTTGCACTGGCGATGTTCCAGGACATTATGCTGACAGCCAAACTTTGATCAATGTTTACTGTATTTAATGCGCTAGGTCAATTGTTTTTCCTTGAATTTAAAGTGTGAGCCATCCATCTCCATTCATCTCCCTCTCCCTTCAGTACAGTTGAGGGGCCACTGTTGGTTTTTAAGTTAGGTACCTTCCATTTAAACTGCCTTTGTTCCAGTTCCCCACCAGATTCCGGGCCCCCTACGAATTCGATGGGCGTTGGCAATTTTTCTCTAAAATTCAACAATAGGGGAAAGGGATAGCGTTGACTGGATGGTTCTGATAACCGTATGCCCCAAATTTCGAATTGCTGTTTGACTGCCACAATTAATATAGCAATATCACTTGTTCTCCACATTGTTAGTATTTGCTCCAGCCCATTTTGAGCGCTGCCAGAGAGGAATTTCACTGATGTCAAGTCAGCGGATACGATTTTCTTAGTTGATGTGAACTCGGCAAGAAGCCTCAGAATGTTACCCCTATTTAAGCTGTCTTGATGGCCTCGTGATTTATATTGCAGTGTAAAAAGGATCTGCCTTAATTCACGATCATTCTCTGTGGCCTGAGTGGATTGTAATTGGTGGGGGTGATCGTTGTTTCTCTGTGTCGATGGCCTTCTCAACTGGCCCCCCTCTGACTGACTACTATATGGTACCCTGTCTAACATGGGTGTTTGTTTGATTGAGGAAACTTCGTTTGAGAAATTGGTTGCCGAGGTTTGGCTATTATGAAACGTAACTTTAGTTTTTATTAGCCCTTGATTGTTTATAATTGTGACCATCCTAGAGGGGTGGCTATGACTTGGGCTTGTTGTCTGGAACTCTTCGCTGCTGATATTACTGATGCCGGATTGCAAGTCGTATGCTGAGAGTGAGAGTTTATGAGTCTGACTTATGGACTGTGCTTTTGCCTCATCAGTATTTTTTCTTGAAAGTAGTTCGTAGTTTGGTCGATTGCCCGACATTGTGTCTGGGGAAATTTCTATGACTTGCATGGCACCAGCTTGGGTGCAAGATCCTTTCCATGGGTCTAACTTGAGGCTGGACATGATGCCTACTGTGGTACCCGGGGGAGTTGCTGCGAATTGTGTGGCAGCTACGTGCAAAGTGCTGGCTTGGCAAGGTGATACTTGGGGCACAAGTTGCTTCTTGTTCCTACCGAGTTGACTGGCGGCTGATGCCGCTGCGTGTGGGACGTTCTTTGGTCTTAGTTTTCCGGCTGTTATTGACCATGGTTGGTCCTTTCTCGGTATTAGAGCGTCTGGTTGGTTTGGAGATTTTTTGCAACTCATGTGCGTTTTTTTCTTTGGAAACCTCTGTCGGGGTGCCTCGTCCAGAACTTCCCTCACCCTCAACTCCAAGGCATACGGGTTAGACTGAAATTGTACTGTCGACTGAGACGTTTTGTGTACAGCTGACTTTGGTGAAGCAGCAGTTGGTGACGGACCTAAACCATTGACTGCCCCATCCCTTGTGGCTTTCCCGTAATTTGGGGTCTTCTTTTTCCCTGAAGATCCAGGGTCTTGGGTTTGTGGTTTCTGGAACACCGAAAATATTGGGTAAAGATTATCATTAGCTGCTTTGGCACATGTTTGTTTCCTTGCCTTCCTGGCTCGCTTTTTTTGTCTCTTAGTTAGGGGTTTCGGTTTTCGAGCTGAGCGCTTGTTTGTACACTCAGAATTAGTGGCCACTACTTCTTTCACTTGTGACGATTCATCCGTACTAATTGAGAATATACCCTGGGTAGTTGCCTCTTTTTTTGTAGAACTACTTGCCGCCAAACCTGGTGTCTTTTGAAGACTGACTATATCACCTGAATCGTGGCTTGTAGTATTGAATATTGCTTCCTCGATATTGCTTGTTTTAACTTTCTGCAGTATCTCTGTTAAAATAGTTGGTAGCATGCTTAGTTTATCTATTACTGGGCCACAGTTGCAAAAGGCTTGCTGTTGATTAGATATTTTCTCCAATGGCCGAATGGCCAGCAGATCCAGCTTACGATTGATGTCAGTGATGTGTATTGCCATAACATTCATTAGGTCCATTTATAAATCAAGCTTATCCGATTGCATGTTAAGTGCCGTCGTTGAAGTGTGTAGAGCATTTAACAGTGAGGCATGTAATCGAGTGAGATCTTCCATTTCGCTGCTCGGGTAACCTGCATGAGAGGGACTTTTGGAAAAGAATGTTTTACCTTCTCTATTGATAGCCTCCAGGGGAGAAATAGTCAGGATGCTTCTTGCCATTGCTACAACGTCATGTTGTGGGTTTCTTATACCACTTGAAATTTCCATAATTGAATTAGGTGGCCTTTCTTGTTGCGGTATAGAGAAACTGTATTCGGTGCTACCCACCAGTAGCGGTTTGTTTAAATACTGATCTTTAGGATTCATTAAGTCAAGGGTTTTTAGGTCCAATGCTTCACCTAGGTCTTTGTTGTTTGTTATTGAGAGTGACTGCAACCAAGAGTCTTCCATTATTCCTGTAGCTACTTCAAAGCCCATATCCAATCTCTCATTGCTCCCCTGGGTATTAAGATTTGACCGCGAGATGGGGGTCGATTGTTGGCACATTCCCTTATGCACAATGTCGTTGTGTACCTCTATCGAGATACCTGTGGAGAGTAAAAGCTCTGTGTTACTAGGATTAATAGATGCGCCCTGCTGTTGGTCACTTTGAGAAGAACCTGGGCCGTGGTCACAATACTGCCCGCCTGCAGATTTTTACGCACTGTTGGGCTGCTAGTGACCCTGGAGACGTTTGGTCGTTCATGAGCCGTGCGGTCATTATGTACTTCGGGGGTCAGACGCTTTGAAGCTTCCTGGACGGGTAAATCGACCCCTTATTGTTGAGTGGGGTTTGTTGGTACCTTGAGCCTCAACTGCCCAGTGGCCATTGGTTGTGGAACCAAAGGGGTTGGCGGGTCCACGTCGGTGTCAAGATTTGAGAAGAAGGCTGCGGCTGGATCTTTTAGAAAGGTAGACTTGTTGGAAAAACCTGTTTTCTTGAGGTAGACCTGCAAGGGAGTAAGGGGTGGTGCCTGCTGATCCGACCTACTATTTTGCGGGCTCTGTGCGGAGCAGTTTTCCTTCCTTTGCGCCCCCCTTTGAGGTCTTGAAGTTTTGACTTTATCCTTTGTTGGCAGCCTGAGGCGTCCTGATCTCATGGCTGAGCTCTCTTAGCCCCGATTTCTGCGGGAGGAACTCAATTTACTTGAGACGGATGGACTAGCGTTAATGACCTGAGATGCTCGGTGAGCGGGGCACCCGGGACTCTCACAAGCCGCACCCGGACCTGGCAGGGCCGCTTCCGTGTGGCCCCGGTGCGCACTCTCTGCTGCAGTTTACTAAGACTGCTGCGCTCACCCTGGCTGGAGGGAAATGGATGGATCCTTGGCCCAAAGCCTCCTGCCGAAGGTTGGTAGGTAAGGTGATGCAGCAGCTAGCGACGCCTGAAGAGTTGGACTCCTCAGGAACAAGGGGTTGTCAAGGGGTTGTCGATATTAGGTGCTATTGATGAGCGGGGCACACAGGGCGCCCACAGGCTGCACCCAGACCTGGCTGGGCCGCTTCTGTGCTGCCCTGGTGCACTCACTCCGTGGCCGCTAACTGACATGGCAACGCTCACCCGGCGCTCTCCTGGCCAGCTGTGCAGTTTGAAGGATTCTTGACGCAGGTTTCCCCTTATTTTTTTATTGTTTCATTGCTGAAAAGTGGTTTAGGATAGCATAGAGTTGGCTGGATGGGCGCGAGCCAGGCGAGAGGAGTGTGAGTGAGGGGACGGTGGGGGGAGGGGAGAGGAGAGGAGGACCCCGAGGAGAGGGAGACGAGGCTAGAGGGAGAAGCCGCGGAGCGATGGCGATGGTAATGGGGCCCCAGGCCGGTGGTGTGTGGAGACCGGCGGCGGGAGTAGGGGCGCCAGAGACAGCGGGAACGCGCAGCCGCACTGCCGAACCCCACCACACTTAGGGCGTGCTCCAGAACCCGGCGTCACCCCTCACCAACCGGCCACCAACCTCTGACCACCACCCGCACGCCTCACAACTCCTCACCAAGCCCCACCCCCTCACAGGAACTACCCAGACCCCCTGCCCCCCACAATACCTCAACCCTCCTACCTCACTCACCTTTGTATGCCTGGGCCTGGGCCCACCAAGAGTCCCTCGGGATTTCGGTCCTGCTGGTCCACTGCCACTGCCTGGCTCCTGAGTGGCCCAGGTGGCTTCGGGGTTCCCCCCTCCTGGATAAACTGGCTTGCCACTACCAGTGTGACGTCAGCCTTGTGTGCCTAGCGTTGGTGCGGGCAGACAGAGGGAGCACCGGCCTTGACGGCTCCCTTCTCCCTCCGCACCTGCACCCTCAGAATTATATATATTTTTTTTAATCGTTCTCTCGGCCCCCTGCTCCTGCTGCCCTGGCCTGCCCTGGCCTCCCGCTGCTGGCGCTCCCACTGCGCCGGCCCTGGCAGTCGGGCCGCGGTGCCTCAGGGCTTCAGGGCAACAGACTGGGCTTCGGCGCTTCGGTGCTCGGGAGGACAGATGCGCTGGGACACGACTCCTCCTCCTTCCTTCTCCTCTGCTTCCTGTTCCGGTTTGGGGGACGGCTTCACACATGCCAGAGAGGCGCCACTTTTTCCCAGTAGGAGGCGTCGCTCTCTCCCCACCAATCAGAAAGTGATGTTATCCGGACGCTCAGCTGACCCTCAACAGTAAGAGGCGGAGTTTCTTGGAGCAGGAAACCGTCTATTCAGGCTTGCACCCAGTACAATTTCAGTGTACGTTGACTGGCATAAAAGAACTGGGACCAGTGCTCAATTTGTAGTTGAGTAATTGCCGGTGCCCAAAGCTCTGGTCAGCAGCCCACAGCTGCTGCTATTAAAGGCAGCATGCTGAATATCAAGACTGCATAGCCTTGAATCTACCCCAGGCATCTTAAATCACTGCCGGGCAAATCCTGCCCCTTTAGCTCATTTCTTTCAGGTTCTTGTTTTCTCCTTTTCTGATGGCTTTTCTGTCTTTCTTCCTTCTGCTTTCCACTTTGCATGCTTTTCCGTATATTGCTCATGGAAAATTTCTGAGAAGGGAAAATAAGCTTTGGTTCCCAAAAATGAGTGCCAGTGGCACCCGCTGGTAACCACCAGCTGAAATTAAGCACTGACTGTGGCATATGTTCATTTCCAGTTGCTTGATGCTTATCACTACTCAGTCTGAAACGTAAATACTTTCCCTGCCACTAGTGAGGTCTCACATGTGGCAGAATGTGTTTGTGATCATGAGGTCAAGCATAAGTTCATGTTTGTTGAGAAAATTGTCTCTACTTCCAGTATGAACAGCGCACCACCACAATCACTCACTTGTTGGTTTCCCACAGTTTCAATATAGCTCCTGCATAGAACAACTTGAATGTGCATCAGAATCTCTAAATTAACCAGAAAACTCAGTCTTGATTGCAATTGCCAATCCTATTAAAGAGTTAATTTACAAAACTGACAATCAATCGAAGAGAGACCAGATTGTCATCTTGACTGCTTATGACCTGCAGTGGTAGGTTTCAGACTGCCCTACATTTACCTGTTGTATATTCTAGGTATTTTCTTGTATCTTGCATATCTTACTATGTTTAGATTTAGCGATCATAGGGCAAACCATCAGAGAAGGGACATTATGCCCTTAGCAACATTTTACTGACTTGGCCAAGATGTTGTTTCCACTGCCCCTAGACTCTTGTGGTAGGATTTCTGATTAGAAGAATATGTGCATATTAACCTGAACCAGTTGCAACTGAAATGAAAACACTGAGATACAGTCTTCTGGCCAATGCTTAACTAGGATTCAACTAGTCCTCACTGCCATTTTGATTTAGATACCTGCTGTTTAATAATGTTTTTGCGTTTCTATTTTTTTCATTTTGACGTAGCACACAACACCATGTGCACTGTTTGTTTTATAATGATATGCTGTTCTCAAAGCCTGTGCTACATTCGAGCTCTTCCTGCTAGCACGTGGCAGACAGACCTATGATGAGTCTTTCCACTGTTTATTGTAAAGCAATAGTTTTTTCGTCCCAAATGAAGTTAGGTCAGAAAAAGTTTAAATATATTCATATTAGGGATAGTATTAACATGGTGTAGGAGGCTGGACTGGCTTGTAGTGAGTACCAAGGGGTACTTGCACCTTGCACCAGGCCCAGTTATCCCTTATTAGTGTATAGGGTGTCTAGCAGCTTAGGCTGATAGATAATGGTAGCTTAGCAGAGCAGCTTAGGCTGAACTAGGAGACGTGTGAAGCTACTACAGTACCACTTAGTGTCATATGCACAATATCATAAGAAAACACAATACACAGTTATACTAAAAATAAAGGTACTTTATTTTTATGACAATATGCCAAAGTATCTTAGAGTGTACCCTCAGTGAGAGGATAGGAAATATACACAAGATATATATACACAATAGCAAAAATATGCAGTATAGTCTTAGAAAACTGTGCAAACAATGTATAGTTACAATAGGATGCAATGGGGAAACATAGGGATAGGGGCAACACAAACCATATACTCCAAAAGTGGAATGCGAACCACGAATGGACCCCAAACCTATGTGACCTTGTAGAGGGTCGCTGGGACTATTAGAAAATAGTGAGAGTTAGAAAAATAACCCTCCCCAAGACCCTGAAAAGTGAGTGCAAAGTGCACTAAAGTTCCCCTAAGGACAAAGTAGTCGTGTTAGAGGAATAATGCAGGAAAGACACAAACCAGCAATGCAACAACTGTGGATTTCCAATCTAGGGTACCTGTGGAACAAGGGGACCAAGTCCAAAAGTCACAAGCAAGTCGGAGATGGGCAGATGCCCAGGAAATGCCGGCTGCGGGTGCAAAGAAGCTTCGACTGGACAGAAGAAGCTGAGGTTTCTGCAGGAACGAAAAGGGCTAGAGACTTCCCCTTTGGTGGACGGATCCCTCTCTCCTTGGAAAGTCGTGCAGAAGTGTTTTCCTGCTGGAAGGATCCCAACAAGCCTTGCTAGGCGCAAATCGTGCGTTTGGCGTTTTTGGACGCTGCTGGGGCCCAGGAGGGACCAGGAGGTCGCAAATTGGACCTGAAGAGAGAGGGGACGTCGAGCAAGACAAAGAGCCCTCACTGAAGCAGGTAGCACCCGGAGAAGTTCCAGAAACAGGCACTACAAGGATGTGTGAAACGGTGCTCACCGAAGTTGCACAAAGGAGTCCCACGTCGCCGGAGACTAACTTAGAAAGTCGTGCAATGCAGGTTAGAGTGCCGTGGACCAAGGCTTGGCTGTGCACAAAGGATTGCCGCCGGAAGTGCACAGGGGCCGGAGTAGCTGCAAAGTCGCGGTTCCCAGCAGTGCAGCCCAGCGAGGTGAGGCAAGGACTTACCTCCACCAAACTTGGGCTGAAGAGTCACTGGACTGTGGGGGTCACTTGGACAGAGTCGCTGGAGTCGAGGGACCTCGCTCGTCGTGCTGAGAGGAGACCCAAGGGACCGGTGATGCAGCTTTTTGGTGCCTGCGGTTGCAGGGGGAAGATTCCGTCGACCCACGGGAGATTTCTTTGGAGCTTCTGGTGCAGAGAGGAGGCAGGCTACCCCCACAGCATGCACAAGCCGGAAAACAGTCGAGAAGGCGGCAGGATCAGCGTTACAGAGTTGCAGTAGTCGTCTTTGCTACTATGTTGCAGGTTTTGCAGGCTTCCAGCGCGGTCAGCGGTCGTTTCCTTATCAGAAGATGAAGAGAGAGATGCAGAGGAACTCGGCTGAGCTCATGCATTCGTTATCTAAAGTTTCCCCAGAGACAGAGACCCTAAATAGCCAGAAAAGAGGGTTTGGCTACCTAGGAGAGAGGATAGGCTACTAACACCTGAAGGAGCCTATCAGCAGGAGTCTCTGACGTCACCTGGTGGCACTGGCCACTCAGAGCAGTCCAGTGTGCCAGCAGCACCTCTGTTTCCAAGATGGCAGAGGTCTGGAGCACACTGGAGGAGCTCTGGACACCTCCCAGGGGAGGTGCAGGTCAGGGGAGTGGTCACTCCCCTTTCCTTTGTCCAGTTTCGCGCCAGAGCAGGGGCTAAGGGGTCCCTGAACCGGTGTAGACTGGCTTATGCAGAATTGGGCACCTCTGTGCCCAACAAAGCATTTCCAGAGGCTGGGGGAGGCTACTCCTCCCCTGCCTTCACACCATTTTCCAAAGGGAGAGGGTGTCACACCCTCTCTCAGAGGAAGTTCTTTGTTCTGCCATCCTGGGCCAGGCCTGGCTGGACCCCAGGAGGGCAGCTGCCTGTCTGAGGGGTTGGCAGCAGCAGCAGCTGCAGTGAAACCCCAGGAAGGGCAGTTTGGCAGTACCAGGGTCTGTGCTACAGACCACTGGGATCATGGGATTGTGCCAACTATGCCAGGATGGCATAGAGGGGGCAATTCCATGATCATAGACATGTTACATGGCCATATTCGGAGTTACCATTGTGAAGCTACATATAGGTAGTGACCTATATGTAGTGCACGTGTGTAATGGTGTCCCCACACTCACAAAGTTCAGGGAATTGGCTCTGAACAATGTGGGGGCACCTTGGCTAGTGCCAGGGTGCCCTCACACTAAGTAACTTTGCACCTAACCTTTACCAGGTAAAGGTTAGACATATAGGTGACTTATAAGTTACTTAAGTGCAGTGTAAAATGGTTGTGAAATAACGTGGACGTTATTTCACTCAGGCTGCAGTGGCAGGCCTGTGTAAGAATTGTCAGAGCTCCCTATGGGTGGCAAAAGAAATGCTGCAGCCCATAGGGATCTCCTGGAACCCCAATACCCTGGGTACCTCAGTACCATATACTAGGGAATTATAAGGGTGTTCCAGTAAGCCAATGTAAATTGGTAAAATTGGTCACTAGCCTGTTAGTGACAATTTGAAAGTAATGAGAGAGCATAACCACTGAGGTTCTGGTTAGCAGAGCCTCAGTGAGACAGTTAGGCACCACACAGGGAAGATATACATGCACACCTATGAGCACTGGGGCCCTGTGTGACCAGCAGGATCCCAGTGACACATAACAAACATACTGAAAACATAGTGTTTTCACTATGAGCACTGAGGCCTGGCTATCAGGATCTCAGTGAGACAGTGAAAACAGTGACAAACACCCTGACATACACTCACAAACAGGCCAAAAGTGGGGGTAACAAGGCTAGAGAGAGGCTACCTTCTCACACATGGTGGGTTTAAATTGCGTTTTATAATGCTGAGCTGAAAATTTGCTATCAAAAAGATACATTTGCTCATCAGATACTGACTGTGTCATTCTTCGTGGATGTCTATTCTAGAGAGTACTATAAAATCCCTTTTTTGGTTCTCTACTAGGGACGCTACCCGATTTCTTGTTGATTTGCTGCACATTTAGAATTAGGAACTGATTATGACCTTGGCAGATGGGATACTCCATCACAAGTCTGACGAATATTCCCCCGCTGTTTTACAAGTTCCATAGGATATAATGGAACTTGTAATAAGGCAGATGGGATATCCATCCCATTTGTGACTAAGTATCCCATCCTGATTTTGCTCATTATTGATTACCAATAGCATTTATGGCAATTTATTTTCTTTGTTCTGTGGAATTGACCAATATTTTTGCTTACCGTATTGTAATATTTAAAATAAACATTCATGGTTTCCTCTAAATTATTGTAATCAAACTCCTTTTTGAGTCACAACTTTCTTTTCTTATTGACTATTTTTCTGCATTTGCAATGCTGTTTCAAATCATGTCTTTAGGGACATATTGCCTCACAAATATTTTAGGTCAACACCTTACCCAATTCTGCATTCAAGCTCTATTATCATGCATATTGTCTAAGTGATAGCTCAACCTCACTCTATGCCCACCAGTTTTATGAAGTGGACTAGCTAGATACAAGAATAGTTAGCATCATACATCAGGAAAGTTTGATACTTTTCATTCATTGCATTTATTTTACCAATTCTTAGCCAACATTCCAAGAGCAGCTGCAAATCTACAATTATTGAATCTAAGTTGCAGATTTGCAAAGAGTGTCCTGTCGGAGGGACCAGGGGCAGGACAAGCCACAGTTCCACACTAGTACGATATAAACAGACGGGGGGTTGAAGTATATATCTGTGTTTGGATCAGTCAACCCAGTTTGATAAATTTTTGCACGTTTGAAATGTGTAGGATTGGATTGAAACTGCCACAGTTAGTAGCTGCTTACTAGTGTTAGGAAAAAATAATAAGGGCCAGATGTGTGAATCTTTTTTCCATTCGTAGAAAGTCCAATTTGCAGAACTAGGCAAGTTGCAACCTCACAAAAAGCTTTTTGGTGTATCTGAAACCCAAATTGTGATTCGGTCAAAAGTGACCAAATTGCAATTTGAGTTTGCGACTACATACTGAATCAGTATTTGGAAGGGGCGTCCCATCCAAATACCAATTCACAGTGGAAATCTGGTAGTAAATCATTAATGTTTTACTGACAACCGAAAGGTGGTGGTGAGGCATTTGCAAAACGAAGGGGTCTCCAAGGGGCTCGTTCCCCTTTATGAATATTGGCAAAACCGTTTCTAAAGAGAAGGCAGTGGTCCTATGGTCTCCTAAAAAAACTTAAGTTAAACTTTTCTTTTTATTTAAGGCATCCCTCTCTCCTTTAAGGAAAGCAGGCTGTGTTAAAAAAATTGCTTTATTTAAAAGCAGTCACAGACATTGTGGTCTTCTGACCCCAGCAGGCTTTCATCCCTGTGATGGCAGCAAACCATAATAGGTCGCAATTTGTGACCTGGCTCATTAATCTTCAAGGACAAAATTGAATTGGGACCCATTATGCTTTTGTGTTTTGTGAACAGATCTATTTGTACATTTATACACCATTCTGCACATGGAAGAGGTCGAAAGGTTTTGGGAATATTGTTCCCGTTTCACCTTCAAGCGCTCAGTGTAAAACATTTCAGTTGGCTTCTCTTGATGTGAATATTTTTTTCGCTGTTTGACTTTTGTATGTGTATCAGATATAGGTTTCAAATCAAATCAAATCATTAACATTTATAAAGCGCGCTACTCACCCGTGCGGGTCTCAAGGCGCTAGGGGGGAAAGGGGGGGTTATCGCTGCTCGAACAGCCAAGTCTTTAGGAGTCTCCGGAAAGCGGAGTGGTCCTGGGTGGTCCTGAGGCTGGTGGGGAGGGAGTTCCAGGTCTTGGCCGCCAGGAAGGAGAAAGATCTCCCACCCGCCGTGGAGCGGCGGGTGCGAGGGACGGCAGCAAGTGCGAGGCCAGCGGAGCGGAGGGGGCGGGTGGGGACGTAGAATCTGAGGCGTCTGTTGAGGTATTCCGGTCCCTTGTTGTGGAGGGCTTTGTGTGCGTGGGTGAGAAGACGGAAGGTGATCCTTTTGCTGACTGGGAGCCAATGCAGGTCTCTCAGGTGTGCGGAGATGTGGCTGTTGCGGGGTACGTCGAGGATGAGGCGGGCCGAGGCGTTTTGGATGCGTTGCAGGCGGTTCTGGAGTTTGGCTGTGGTCCCGGCGTAGAGGGTGTTGCCGTAGTCCAGGCGGCTCGTGACGAGGGCGTGGGTCACGGTTTTTCTGGTGTCGGCGGGGATCCAGCGGAGTTCTTACGGAGCATGCGGAGAGTGAGGAAGCAGGCGGAGGACACGGCGTTGACTTGCTTGGTCATGGTGAGAAGAGGGTCCAAGATGAAGCCGAGGTTGCGGGCGTGGTCTGCGGGGGTCGGTGCGGTGCCGAGGGCCGTGGGCCACCAAGAGTCGTCCCAGGCGGACGGGGTGTTGCCGAGGATGAGGACTTCCGTTTTTTCAGAGTTCAGCTTTAGGCGGCTGAGCCTCATCCAATCTGCGACGTCCTTCATACCCTCTTGTAGGTTGGTCTTGGCGCTGGCGGGGTCCTTGGTGAGGGAGAGTACAAGTTGGGTGTCGTCGGCGTAGGAGGTGATGATGATGTCGTGCTTGCGTACGATGTCGGCGAGGGGGCTCATGTAGACATTGAAGAGTGTCGGGCTGAGCGATGAGCCTTGAGGTACGCCGCAGATGATCTTGGTGGGTTCTGAGCGAAACGGAGGGAGGTAAACTCTTTGGGAGCGGTTAGCGAGGAAGGAGGCGATCCAGTCCAGGGCCTGGCCTTGGATCCCGGTGGAGCGTAGGCGGGTGATTAGGGTGCGGTGACAGACGGTGTCAAAGGCAGCCGAGAGGTCGAGGAGAATGAGGGCGACTGTTTCACCGTTGTCCATCAGGGTTCTGATGTCGTCTGTGACTGAGATGAGGGCGGTTTCCGTGCTGTGGTTGGTTCGGAATCCGGTTTGTGAAGGGTCGAGCAGGTTGTTGTCTTCCAGGAAGGTGGTCAGCTGTTTGTTGACGGTCTTTTCTATTACCTTGGCTGGGAAAGGTAGAAGAGAGATGGGGCGGAAGTTTTTCAGGTCGCTTGGGTCAGCCGTAGGTTTCTTTAGTAGGGCGTTGACTTCAGCGTGCTTCCAGCATTCGGGGAAGGTAGCAGCAGAAAAAGAAGAGTTGATGACGGTCTGGAGGTGCGGGGCGATGATGTCGTCGGCTTTGTTAAAGATGAAGTGCGGGCAGGGGTCCGAAGGGGCGCCGGAGTGGATAGAGTTCATGATGGATTTGGTTTCTTCCGTGTTGATGTGGGTCCAGTTGTTGAGGGTGATGTCCGGGGAAGCGGGTTCAGTGGTGTATGGTTGGGTCTGGTGTCCGAAGCTGTCGTGGAGGTCGCTGATCTTGCGATGGAAGAAAGTGGCGAGGGATTCGCACAAATCCTGTGAGGGCGTGACGGCGTTGGCGCTGGCGCTGGGGTTGGAGAACTCTTTGACGATGCTGAAGAGTTCTCTGCTGTTGTGGCTGTTTTTGTCTAGTCTGTCGGTGAAAAAGTTCCTTTTGGCAGTGCGGATCAGGTGGTGGTGTTCGCGTGTAGCGTTCTTGAGGGCGGTCATGTTGTCCGCGGTGTGGTCCTTGCGCCAGGCCTTCTCAAGGGCACGACAAGTTTTCTTTGATTCTTTGAGGGTGTCAGAGAACCAGAGAGGTTTTTTGGTGTTGGTCTGTCGATGCGTGCGTTTGAGGGGAGCAAGGTTGTCAGCGCAGTTGGAGATCCAGTTTGTGAGGTTGAGAGCTGCGTCGTTGGGGTCGGTGGTGAGGGTGGGTTGGTTGGCAGCGAGAGCGGAGAAGAGTTGCTCTTCAGGGATCTTGTTCCACTGTCGACGAGGGGTGGGTTGAGTGCGGAGGTGGGAGGTCTCGCGTCGGAATGTGAAGTGGACGCAGCTGTGGTCGGTCCAGTGTAGGGCAGAGGTGTGGCTGAAGAAGATGTGTTTGCTGGCGGAGAAGATAGGGTCGAGCGTGTGTCCGGCGATGTGGGTGGCGGTGTTCACCAGTTGTTTGAGGCCGAGGTTGGCGAGGTTGTCGAGCAGGGTGGTGGTGTTGGGGTCGTTGTTTTGTTCCAGATGGAAGTTGAGGTCGCCTAGGAGGATGTAGTCCGGTGAGGCGAGGGCGTGCGGGGAGATGAAGTCGGCGATGGCGTCGCTGAAAGAGGCGCGAGGTCCGGGAGGACGGTAGACGAGGGATCCTCTGAGGGTGGTCCTTGGGTCGGTGCGAATCTGAAAATGCAGGTGTTCAGCGGCGAGAGGGGAGTCTTCGGTGGAGGTGGTGACGCTGATGGAGTCTTTGAAGACGATGGCGACACCTCCTCCTACTTGGTTGGTGCGGTCTTTTCTGGAGATCTTGTAGCCTTCGGGGATGGCGGTAGCGATGTCTGGAGCAGAGGAGGCGTTCATCCATGTCTCCGTGATGAAGGCGACGTCCGGGGCTGTGGAGTCCAGGAGGTCCCAAAGTTCAACGGCGTGCTTGTGGACGGAACGAGCGTTGATCAGGATGCACTTGAGGTGGTTGATGGCGCGTGGGCTTGTGGTCGTGGTAGTTGCGTGGTGGAAGATGCGTTTGCAGGAGTTGCAGGCGAAGGGTCCATGGGTGCGTTTGGGGTGAGCTAGGAAGCAGGTTTTGGAGCGCCCTGGGTTGAGGGCGTGGAGGGTGGTGGGGTCGTAGCGGATCAGCGGGGCTTGGGGGAGCTGGGGACCAGGGGTCGTGGCGCTGGGCGCGGGCCAGGCGCAGACGGGCGCAGACGGGCTTGCCTCTGGTGCGCCTCCGGCGCGCCAGCGGCGTGCCCGCTGCGCGCGCCCGCTGCGCGGTCGCGCAGCGGCCGCCATAAGAGGTAGGAGGGGGGGGAGGGGTCAGCTGGGGGCGAATGGGAGCTGGGGGGCGGGGGCGTGCAGGAGGTCGCGGCGGGAAAGCGCGAGGGAGGGGGGGGACAGGTAGAGTGAGAGGAGCTGGGGGAGGGGGTTTAGGGTGGAGGAGGGTGAGTGTTAGGAGGTTTGGAGATTAGGGAGAGAGATAGGAGTAGGGTTGTGAAGATAGGGGAGGGGGGGTTGTAGAGGTGGGTGAGGGAGAGAGGTAGAGTGAGAGGATAGGGAGATAGGTAGTAGAGGGGGTGGCGGGAGGGGGGGAGAGATAGAGAAATAGATAGAGAAAATAGATAGAGAAGTCGATAGATAGGGAAATAGATAGATAGACAGATAGGTAGGTAGGAGGAGGTGGAGAGTGGGGGAGTTAGATAGTGAGATAGGGAGCTAGAGAGATAGGAAGATAGGAGGAGTGAGGGAGGTAGATAGCGAACGGGTTAGCTAGGGGTGAGAGAGGGGGAGGCGAGTGAGGGAGGGGGATGAGGAGGGAGCAGGAGGGCAGGCTCGGGGGAAGAAGACGGAGGAGGTAGAAGAGCCGAAGACAGGAGAACAGAAGACAGAAGAACAGAAGACAGAAGAACAGAAGACCGGAAGAGCAGAAGACAGAAGAACAGAAGAACAGAAGCACAGAAGATCGGAAGAGCAGAAGAACAGAGAAGAACAGAGAAGAACAGAGAAGAACACAGAAGAACCGAGAAGAAGAACACAGAAGCACCGAGAAGAACAGAGAAGAAGAACACAGAAGACCGGAAGAACACAGAAGAACAGAAGGATAGAACAGAAGAACAGAAGAGAAGAACAGAAGAACACAGAAGAAGATTGCAGAGGGGGAGCGAGGAGGAAGAGACAGAGAGGAGGAAAAGAAGCAGGAGCAGGAGAGAAGGTGAGTGGCGCGGGGCAGGGCGAGGGGCTGGGAGGAGGGGGGTACTTACAGTTAGGTGGGTCTCAGGAACACAGGAACTCGGGAACTTGGACGAGCTGCAGCGGCAGGGGGAGCGACCTACCCTTGGGTCAAGGGTCGCTACCACTGTCGCGCAGCGGCCGCCATAAGAGGTAGGAGGGGGGGGAGGGGTCAGCTGGGGGCGAATGGGAGCTGGGGGGCGGGGGCGTGCAGGAGGTCGCGGCGGGAAAGCGCGAGGGAGGGGGGGGACAGGTAGAGTGAGAGGAGCTGGGGGAGGGGGTTTAGGGTGGAGGAGGGTGAGTGTTAGGAGGTTTGGAGATTAGGGAGAGAGATAGGAGTAGGGTTGTGAAGATAGGGGAGGGGGGGTTGTAGAGGTGGGTGAGGGAGAGAGGTAGAGTGAGAGGATAGGGAGATAGGTAGTAGAGGGGGTGGCGGGAGGGGGGGAGAGATAGAGAAATAGATAGAGAAAATAGATAGAGAAGTCGATAGATAGGGAAATAGATAGATAGACAGATAGGTAGGTAGGAGGAGGTGGAGAGTGGGGGAGTTAGATAGTGAGATAGGGAGCTAGAGAGATAGGAAGATAGGAGGAGTGAGGGAGGTAGATAGCGAACGGGTTAGCTAGGGGTGAGAGAGGGGGAGGCGAGTGAGGGAGGGGGATGAGGAGGGAGCAGGAGGGCAGGCTCGGGGGAAGAAGACGGAGGAGGTAGAAGAGCCGAAGACAGGAGAACAGAAGACAGAAGAACAGAAGACCGGAAGAGCAGAAGACAGAAGAACAGAAGAACAGAAGCACAGAAGATCGGAAGAGCAGAAGAACAGAGAAGAACAGAGAAGAACAGAGAAGAACACAGAAGAACACAGAAGAACCGAGAAGAAGAACACAGAAGCACCGAGAAGAACAGAGAAGAAGAACACAGAAGACCGGAAGAACACAGAAGAACAGAAGGGAAGAACAGAAGAACAGAAGAGAAGAACAGAAGAACACAGAAGAAGATTGCAGAGGGGGAGCGAGGAGGAAGAGACAGAGAGGAGGAAAAGAAGCAGGAGCAGGAGAGAAGGTGAGTGGCGCGGGGCAGGGCGAGGGGCTGGGAGGAGGGGGGTACTTACAGTTAGGTGGGTCTCAGGAACACAGGAACTCGGGAACTTGGAGGAGCTGCAGCGGCAGGGGGAGCGACCTACCCTTGGGTCAAGGGTCGCTACCACTGTCGCGCAGCGGCCGCCATAAGAGGTAGGAGGGGGGGGAGGGGTCAGCTGGGGGCGAATGGGAGCTGGGGGGCGGGGGCGTGCAGGAGGTCGCGGCGGGAAAGCGCGAGGAAGGGGGGGGGACAGGTAGAGTGAGAGGAGCTGGGGGAGGGGGTTTAGGGTGGAGGAGGGTGAGTGTTAGGAGGTTTGGAGATTAGGGAGAGAGATAGGAGTAGGGTTGTGAAGATAGGGGAGGGGGGGTTGTAGAGGTGGGTGAGGGAGAGAGGTAGAGTGAGAGGATAGGGAGATAGGTAGTAGAGGGGGGTGGCGGGAGGGGGGGAGAGATAGAGAAATAGATAGAGAAAATAGATAGAGAAGTCGATAGATAGGGAAATAGATAGATAGACAGATAGGTAGGTAGGAGGAGGTGGAGAGTGGGGGAGTTAGATAGTGAGATAGGGAGCTAGAGAGATAGGAAGATAGGAGGAGTGAGGGAGGTAGATAGCGAACGGGTTAGCTAGGGGTGAGAGAGGGGGAGGCGAGTGAGGGAGGGGGATGAGGAGGGAGCAGGAGGGCAGGCTCGGGGGAAGAAGACGGAGGAGGTAGAAGAGCCGAAGACAGGAGAACATAAGACAGAAGAACAGAAGACAGAAGAACAGAAGACCGGAAGAGCAGAAGACAGAAGAACAGAAGAACAGAAGCACAGAAGATCGGAAGAGCAGAAGAACAGAGAAGAACAGAGAAGAACACAGAAGAACACAGAAGAACACAGAAGAACCGAGAAGAAGAACACAGAAGCACCGAGAAGAACAGAGAAGAAGAACACAGAAGACCGGAAGAACACAGAAGAACAGAAGGGAAGAACAGAAGAACAGAAGAGAAGAACAGAAGAACACAGAAGAAGATTGCAGAGGGGGAGCGAGGAGGAAGAGACAGAGAGGAGGAAAAGAAGCAGGAGCAGGAGAGAAGGTGAGTGGCGCGGGGCAGGGCGAGGGGCTGGGAGGAGGGGGGTACTTACAGTTAGGTGGGTCTCAGGAACACAGGAACTCGGGAACTTGGAGGAGCTGCAGCGGCAGGGGGAGCGACCTACCCTTGGGTCAAGGGTCGCTACCACTGTCGCGCAGCGGGCGCCATAAGAGGTAGGAGGGGGGGGAGGGGTCAGCTGGGGGCGAATGGGAGCTGGGGGGCGGGGGCGTGCAGGAGGTCGCGGCGGGAAAGCGCGAGGGAGGGGGGGGGACAGGTAGAGTGAGAGGAGCTGGGGGAGGGGGTTTAGGGTGGAGGAGGGTGAGTGTTAGGAGGTTTGGAGATTAGGGAGAGAGATAGGAGTAGGGTTGTGAAGATAGGGGAGGGGGGGTTGTAGAGGTGGGTGAGGGAGAGAGGTAGAGTGAGAGGATAGGGAGATAGGTAGTAGAGGGGGTGGCGGGAGGGGGGGAGAGATAGAGAAATAGATAGAGAAAATAGATAGAGAAGTCGATAGATAGGGAAATAGATAGATAGACAGATAGGTAGGTAGGAGGAGGTGGAGAGTGGGGGAGTTAGATAGTGAGATAGGGAGCTAGAGAGATAGGAAGATAGGAGGAGTGAGGGAGGTAGATAGCGAACGGGTTAGCTAGGGGTGAGAGAGGGGGAGGCGAGTGAGGGAGGGGGATGAGGAGGGAGCAGGAGGGCAGGCTCGGGGGAAGAAGACGGAGGAGGTAGAAGAGCCGAAGACAGGAGAACAGAAGACAGAAGAACAGAAGACAGAAGAACAGAAGACCGGAAGAGCAGAAGACAGAAGAACAGAAGAACAGAAGCACAGAAGATCGGAAGAGCAGAAGAACAGAGAAGAACACAGAAGAACACAGAAGAACACAGAAGAACCGAGAAGAAGAACACAGAAGCACCGAGAAGAACAGAGAAGAAGAACACAGAAGACCGGAAGAACACAGAAGAACAGAAGGGAAGAACAGAAGAACAGAAGAGAAGAACAGAAGAACACAGAAGAAGATTGCAGAGGAGGAGCGAGGAGGAAGAGACAGAGAGGAGGAAAAGAAGCAGGAGCAGGAGAGAAGGTGAGTGGCGCGGGGCAGGGCGAGGGGCTGGGAGGAGGGGGGTACTTACAGTTAGGTGGGTCTCAGGAACACAGGAACCCGGGAACTTGGAGGAGCTGCAGCGGCAGGGGGAGCGACCTACCCTTAGGTTTGTTTGATTTAGTGTCTGGTTGTGTTGAAGGGTGGAGTCAAGAATACAGTTGCAGAATTCATACGCAATGCTTGTGGCTTATTTTGTAATACAACTTTAAGAATTTTCCAAATGTACTCTTTCCTCAAGATTAATTTCCAAGATATACTTGATTAATACATTGAAATATTATTTTAAATAATAATCAGTCTTCTCTGCCCAAGGGCCATTGTGATGTTTAATATCTATTTGTGCATAGGTTAGTTTGCAAAATTAGAATGGATTCAGTAAAAGTTGGTGTGCAATTTGCAACCACTTTTGCCGACCCTAATCTTAGCACACCAGTACTTATGTTCCTAAGTTACATATCGACTCTTCACTCCCTGTATATTTACTTTTCTAGAATTATCAAAGCTTGATACTGAAACAAAACCCACAAAATGCCATACAGTATACCAATGCTTTTTGAGACTTCATTCTGTTATTGTGCTGAGGCATTACAAATCACTTTGAGAAATGTCTTTCAGATCAGCTCCTTTCTGATTTTCATTTGTGAGGTGGGGTGGGGTTGGGTGTGTAGGTGGCTGGGTTTGTGTGTGAGTGAGAGAGAGAGAGGGAGAGAGACAGAGGGAGAGAGTGTATGTGGGAGAGAGATCTTGTTTTCTAGAATCTCGGGTACTCCTCAGACCCATGAAGAAGGACCTAGACAACCACATTCGTGGGCGAGGGTGTGCATCATCTATTTGCCACTTCCTTACTCTGTTTTGACACTCCCAAAAGCACTTGTTTGTCTTTTCCCTCTTCTGCGTTTATCTGCTGGTGGGAGATTGTGACACTCGCACTTCTTAAAGATGGCCATGCACAATAGTAAAATCTAATTTTGTATGCATTATTTATTCTTTGGTTATTTATGTATTGCTTCCTTAAACCCAGTGCTCAGCTAGTTGTGGTGAAGGGATCCAGCAGCGCCAGGTGGTATGCAAAGCCAGCGATAACAGCATTGGTCAGTGTGACATCGAGAAGCCAGAAACCTTTCAAGTCTGCAAAACACCAGCATGTCCAGGTAACATAATTCTAGCTTTTAACTCAGTACACCATGGCCTGGGACACATTGACCCCTATTGTTTTGTATTTGAGATAGGTTTACAGATTTCACTTTTGTGTTCTACCCTGGCATCTGCATTATGTAGCCATTTGGCACAAAATCTATCATTTAAATCAGAAGCACTGAAAAATTGAGTAAAAGACGAGTTCAATTACGAGTCCAAATAAAAAAGATATTTTGTCCAAGGATATTAACAATAACGTAATAATTTCTGTTTGAACAAGTACAAATAGAAACATTTCTGTCTGTGGCTATTAACAGTGACATAACGAGATATGTTTTTTATTTCTTCCCTAGTGACTATGTGGAATTAATCAAATTAAGGCCCATATTTATACTTTTTTGGCACCGCATTTGCTTCGTTTTTTGATGGAAAATCGGCGCAAACTTACAAAATACAATTGTATTTTGTAAGTTTGTGCTGCTTTTGTGTCAAAAAATGACGCAAATGTGGCGCAAAAAAAGTTTAAATATGGGCCTAAGTTGCAATAAACAGATGGAACATATAATACAGGCCAGATTTCAAAATGAGAGTCTTACAAACAGTGAACTTGAATTGAGATATTGGAAGTAATATAATTTGATGTATAATGAGGCAAACCACATTAAAGTAAAATTATTTATTTGAAAAAATAGTAGTAAATGTAAGTGTATTACGTCAGCATGTCCATATAAACAATGCACTTTTGTAAACAATGTATGACAATTATTAGTTAAAATGCAGTTGCTTAAAACATAGGGGCATATTTATACTCTGTTTGCGCCGGATTTGCATCATTTTTTGGAGGCAAACCCGGTGCAAACTTAACTCCATATTTATATTTTGATGCTAGAACCGTCCAGCATCAAAATATTGGAGTTAACGTCATTTTTTTACTGTGAAAACCTACCTTGCGTCAATGAGATGCAAGGTAGGCGTTGCTGGGAAAAAAATGACTCTAAGGCCCATATTTATACTTTTTCTGTGCTGCATTTGCTTTATTTTTTGACACAAAAGCGGCGCAAACTTCCAAAATACAATTATATTTTGTACGTTTCTGCCGCTTTTGCCTAAAAAAATGACTCAAATTCGGCACAAAGAAAGTATAAATATGGGCCTAAGTCCTTAGGGCCTTATTTATCCTCCCGTGCAAAAGTCAAGCATGGGAGGAGGAGGGCCTTAAATTATGGTACTAAGCTTGTTTAGCGCCATTATTTAATGCCTGGGTCAGGGCAGGGGTTAGGGGACCTGTGGGCTCATTTCCATGGTCACAAACCATGGAAGCAGCACACAGATGCCCTTCACTACCCTCCAGAGACAACCCCACCCAACCCTACCCACACCTGGAGGACACCTAAGGAGGACCCATCCCAGGTAAGTCCAGGCACATATTTTGTTTATTTTTTAAAAGTGCCATAAGGGGACCTAACTTGGGCCCCCCTACATGGCACTGTGTTCAATGGCCATGCCCAGGGGACATAAGCCCCTTGGGCATTGCCATTGTGCAGGGGGGCATGACTCCTGACATTACTAAGAAAGGAGTCATGTCCATGGGGGTTGTGTGCCAACAAATGACGCTAGTCAGGTTAGGGTCATTTTTTTCTGACTCTTACCTGACTAGCGCCATTCTTCGATGCACAACCTCCTGTTTCCCCTACACCTCCCCCACCCGGTAAGCGTCCTTTATTTTGATGCTACCTGGGCCTTACCGCAGGCTATTGTCATTCCTTAAATATGTCGCCTGGCTGGCGTCCAGGAATGGTGCTAGCCGGTCGTAAACTTTTTGACGCAAACCTGCGCTAACAGAGGTTTGCGTCAAAAAGTATAAATCAGGGCTATAATTTGATATAGCATCCCACAGCAATGGTACCCCATAAGGTATCACACAAAGTTTGAAATTACAACTAATGCAGTAAAATTATGGATACTAAAGTCATATCTGGGTTTGTATTGCTTACAGGGGGTACTTACCTTGCTTGTGCCATGGCACACATTTCAAAAGTTGCATTAGGCACAAACATGGAAAGTGCACCCTATTATGGTGAATGTGCTGCTTCCTGACAAACTGCATATTTGCGCTGCCTTGAGGGCTGCACATTCAAGTGAAATAAAGACCTGCTGCCTCAAAGCCACTCCAGGTTTCACAAAGCAGGCAGAAACACACCTGCACGTCAAAGAATGGGGAGAGATCCCTTCCAGACTACACCCTCATGCAGGCGGATGCATGGACCCCATTTCCCCTCTCATTAGAGCTGCTCTCTGGGGGCGCACTGACTGTTTGCCCCCTTTTTAGTGGTGTGCTGTCAGTGCACTTCCTGAAGACTTCTTTGCATCTTCGTCTACATTACAGTGTAAGAACAACAGATGATGAATGGAATGCAGAACAAATCAAACATTCACCCCCAGTCACAGATCAGGGTCTAATCCATCAGTTTTTTTGCTTGCCATTCCATTCCATTTCAGACCCAGCCATATGCAAATCAGTCTTGACCCTCTACCCTATGGGAACAATCCAGCCCCAACTGCCAGACCAGGTCCTTACTGGACCAGAAACAAACATCCTGGGACCTGTTTCAGGGTATCACCCTTCATCAGCCAGGCTAGCTTGGTTATGGTGGCATAGCAAGCACGGGACCCACATCTGGGCATACCCTTCCCACTTGGGGTGACAAATGCAAAAACAACAGATGATGGACGGAATGCAGTACAAATCAAACATTCAACCCCAGTCACATATCTGGTTTCAATCCATCAGTTTTTTTGTGTTGCTTGCCATGCCCTTCCAGTTTGGACCCAGCCATATGCAAATCAGTCTTGACTCTGTTTTCCATGGGAACTGCCCAGCCCGAATTGCTAGACCAGGTCCTCCCTGGACCAGAAACAAGTATCCTGGAAGCGGTTTCCGGGTATCACCCTTCATTAGCCAGGCTTACTTGAATCTGGTGGCATAGCAAGCACGGGACCCATGTCTGGGCATACCCTTCCCACTTGGGGCAACAACTGCAAAAACAACAGATGATGGACGGAATGCAGAACAAATCAAACATTCACCCCCAGTCACAGCTCTGGATTTAATCCATCAGTTTTTCTGCTTGTCATGCCATTCCAGTTTTGACCCAGCCATAAACAAATTACTCTTGACCCTGTGCCCCATGGGAACAGTCCAGCCTAAACTACCAGGCTAGGTACTCCCTGGAACAGAAACAATCATCATGGACCGGTTTCAGGGTATCATCCTCACCAGCCTGGCTAGCTTGAATCTAGTGGCATGGCAAGCACGGGACCCACGTCTAGGCATACCCTTCCCACTTGGTACAACAAATGCAAAAACAACAGATGATGGATGGAATGCAGAACAAATCAAACATTCACCCCCAGTGACAGATCTGGGTTTAATCCATTGATTTTTTTTTTGCTTGCCATGCCATTCCAGTTTGACACAAATGTGGGGCAAAAAAAGCGTAAATCAGGGCCTTAGTGACATTATTCGCTAATACACTCCTTTGGCCCCAGAGTTTGCAACTGTCCTGGCATCATTCACTTGATTGCCCCTTTAACTCTCTCAGCTGCACATTCCTTACCACGGTTTAGGCTTATACCTGAATTTAGGCCTACTGATTGTATGGTCTGCTCTTGAAAAACACAAAGTTCGACCATGCCAGAATCAAGATGCCTGCAATGCCCCACACCACTCATATCCGAAGCTTAATTCTACCTAGGGCATTGATTGATACAACAGAACACTGAACCATTTCAGGCACCAACGCACAGATTTATGGTGTACAAATTGTGGCACCCGTTGACCTAAAGTCAACGGGTGCCACAATTTGTACATAAGTAGTCTGACTGGTAGTATAGTCAGTGTTTGGGGTTAGGGTGTATTCCCCATAGTAGTGCACCGTTGCATACAGTGAAGACAGTTTTTTTTTACCTATTGTTGAAATTTTCCTTGGTGCACCGCGTTTCCCCTCTAAATACACCTCATTTTGTACACACAGATTTATGGTGGCCTTGCATCATTCCAACTCCATATTAGCATAATTTGTTTTATGGGAATGCGGTGTCAGAAGGGCAAAAACGCAGCACTATATTTACAAAGTGGCATAATGCTTGCATTGCGACACTTTCTAACCCCTTGCACCTCATTATGCCTGCGCCAGGCATAATGTATGCAAAGGGGTGTTCCGGCACCATTGGGCCTCAAAAATGGCGCAACAGAATCTATGAGATTCCTTTGCGCCATTTTTATCACATTTTCTAATGACTTCTAAGTGCAGGCATTAAAAAGAGGCTCCTATTGCTTACAATACGGCGCACACATGGTGGTGTTAGGGGGGAGCTAAGGGGTGCAAGAAAAGTGGTGCTGCACTAGATGCAGCGCCACTTTTCATAAATCTACCCCCTGATTTATATGCAAAATTCTTGCTTGGTATCTTCGTGTTAAAAGTTAGAGTTAGAAATTAGGAAAGATGTAGCAAGAAAAAATGGCGTGCACTACAATTGCTCGACATATGCATTTTTTAATAAGCTGTTTGTAGAACGTTACAGTTTGAAGGTAGAAGTAAGGCCTCTGTTTCACAATTTTGGTGCAAAAGATCGTCATGTAGGATATGGTCTGTGTTAAACAATTGAAAACGTATGTGTGGTGATTGCAGTTTTAAGATCTTTAAATACAGCATTTGCTATTCAACTGAAACATTTAGTGCTAGCACTTTATTTACTTCTTTGGACCATGGATGTTATGTCCTGCATATTACGCTTGTGAAATTTTTATAATGCTTTTACATTATTGATTGATTATATTTCAGATTTGAGTTGTATTATCAACTGTGCCATATTATGTCTGTTCATGATTATGCCACAAAATGTCCGACTTCTGGTTGCATTGGGCTGAGTGTGTGCACATCTGGCAGTTTCCTTTACCTCCACGATTACTTAGATTCTTCTGAGACATTTTAGCTGAGGGTCTCAGGTTTTAGATGCGCCTAATCCAAGCCACAAGCCACAAGCCACTGGATGGATGGTCAAGTCAAATACCTAGCAGGAACCCTTGATACTATAACGTTTTTGAAAAGGTGTAATGAGATACAGAATCAGACACAGGGCTTCTGAAGTAATCATGTGTGTTGTTATTGCAACGACTGCTGACACCCAAATGGTTCCCCTGCACGGGTCATCAGGTAAATCATTGACTGCAATTGTTCATAGATGCATTAATCCAGTAACATGCGGATTTCAAACTGAAGAATAGGACGGACTGTCAGTTGTGTCTCAAGTCATTTATTCCTTTCAGCAGTAATGAGTTAACTCTGCCATTTATGGTCATTGTGTTGCTTTTGATTTTGACAGGAAAACCTCCGAGTCTTGCATCAAACATAGACACTAGTAATCTGGTTACTCCAAAAATGCAGTGGGTGCCACCTCCGAATGTTCAGAAAAATCTTGTGAACAAAATATCTTCAATGAAGTTTGTGATCCTACCTACCATGATTGACTCCATAGACAGATACATTTCTCCCTCTGCGTGTTTCTTAATTCTTAGGGTAGAGTGACGTCTTGAAGCATGACTCTAGGGGCTCAACTCCAGATATATTTTTTGTGGGATTTGTAACTGAAAATATAAGTATGATTTCAAAATATGTAGTGTCAGGATAATATCTAGTTCACAGCCATGTAACATAGGTGTACACAAGCTAAAGCCACCCAGAAGTTTGGCTATTTTTGTGTTTCCAATTTAGATCCACTGTATGTGCATTTTTCTCAGGTGGATGTCTGTAAAGTCTGGCGCAGCTCTGGACCTCATCAACAGATGATGGATTCCCCAGTCTAAGAAATCACTATATATAAGGAATTCCGACTTTAGGCAGAGCAATATATAGCAAATATTGACCAAACTTCTTTTTTTTGTCATTCACGTTATGAAGTTTAGTTCATTTAGAACTATACTCAGGGGAAAAACAAATAGTGTAACATTAAGATGCCCTATCTATGCAAACTTTTTCTATGCTCGGTGCCTAATGTCATAGTCTTTCTTATGCTGAGCTCTCGCTATGTATTTATTTATTATTTATTTATTGGTTATTGAGTTACCTACTTTACCTCAGTGCTTCGAACGTAATGGAAACCTTATGTTGCTGTTTCGATACACTGAAGCTACACCCCTCATGCTATTAAAAAATCTATTAGATTTGTGACTGGGAAAGTGAGAGCAGATGTGATGTATTAGCTAATCTGCCAAACCTGGAATTTGAGAACCTGGGTTATAATGCCATCTCCTGCACTTAACTGTAAAGTGTGTGATCCAGGAAAGTTATTCTGGGGTTAATTTATAGTATGGTGTACACAATACTCCTTTGCAAACACAACAGAGTACCCTGTCCGCCCAAACTGAAGGTCCACCCGCCTCATTTAGAAATGGGCCGAAATTAGCTTTTCTTGATGGACCCCAGGCTCCGAGAGCCTGATCTGTTAGGGACTGTTGTCGAGAAGCCAACTCTCCACCTAATCTATTTAGAGTGGGTGGTCTGATAGGTTTTTTTTTCTGTCTGTCACTGCTAGAAAAAATGTGGTGGTGAGGGACACACAAAATAATGATACACACACCCCAGGAGAATACGTACAGGGTGTGTGGGTCATTTTTTTGTTTTTCAATAAAAAAACTCAAACTTTCAAATGGACGGCTGAGTCCATTCGCAAACTACAGGAATATGCAGGGATCCACAAAATTTCTACCAGCCAGAGTACCCCAACTTGTCTTGATAAAAACTTTACCCCAACTCTGAAAACTGTGCCTGGTCTTACTGCCCCTGACAGGAATGGAGCACACAACAGTCAATAGTAGTACTTCATGAGGGTTAATGTTGACCCTGGGGTGATCAACTCCTGATGCAGGCACTAGGCACAGGCACACAAGTGGGGTGGCATTTTTATCAGGACAAGTGGGGAAATGCCGGGTGGTATATATTTTGTGGATCCCTGCATATTCCCGTAGTTTGTGTGACAGAAATGTGAGGAAAAACTGAGTTGTTATTCAATGTTTCACCTTTGCAGGGTTTCTGGGTCTTTGGGGAATCCGCACAGGCCACACCTATGTGGACTCACCCAGGTGTCTAGTTTTCAGAAATGTCTGGGTTTGGTAGGTTTCCCTATATGGCTGCCGAGCCCAGGACCTAAAACGCGAGTGCCTGCCTTACAAAACCAGGTTGTTTTTGATAGATAATTTTGATGTCTCCACAAATATGATTTGGGTCTTTCCTCTCGCGGCCCTGTGAGATTATAGGAATTACCCAAACCATGCAAGTCGTCCAGCAGGACTGCAACATGGATTTTGCACTAACCCCATTTTAAACGTAAGGCCCAAAAATATCTTCAACTCCTCCAGGGAAGTGGGAATCTACTGGCGTGCCATAGAACAGGGCCCTAGAATGCCTCCATTCTCCCTCAGGAATTGTTTGGAATGAAAATTTGTTTGCTGCACAATTTGGTGAAGAAAGTCAACATTCAAAAAGAGATGGATGTAGTCAGATGGCATAAAGTTGGCTGTATCTACTTTACATCCAGAGTCACCAGTAAAATGTGGAATTTGGGACTGAACTAAATTTGAGGGCTGCCAAGAGAGTACTCTCTGTGCTTGCTGTTGCAAGCACCTGCTCCCTGGTTTGGGCTGACTCACTGCTGTCCCACTGCACAGACTGTGCTTGCAAAGAGACAGCACAACTATTCTCATCGCCCTCAGAATAACTTGAAGAGGTGTCATCGGATGGGACTCTGCCGACTGAAAAATCACTCCCAGATTCTTCTCAATTGTCCTCTTCCTCAGATGCTGGCTCAGTGACTGATGTCTCAGTCTCTGATCCTTCCTCAGAGCTGTCCGCCATAACCCAAGTGACAGCTTTAGCAGCTTTAGCAGCTGTCATCCAATGAGATGCCATGTCTTCTACTGGCTAAATTGACCTTCTAAACCACTAGCCTACGTAGGTGGCAGATATGGTGACAAAATTGCTAGTGGGTGTGTGTCAGTGATGTGTGCGAGAGTAAATGTCAGTCACCTTTCCTTCGCTTCTTCCGCCCATCAGCAGGTTCTCTGAAGACACTGCAAAGCAAAAAGACACACTATTACTTCACCTTGCACATAACCATCATCACAGCCTTTAGCGTTGGTGGGACCCAGTGCAACAAGCTTTTTTGCCACTCCCCCTCCCATGACCTCCTCCTTGGATTTCCTCACTGCCACCCAACAAAATTGCCCTACATCTCTCCATGGCCCCCTTCACACAGACATTTCATTTGTTTTAAAGCGCAGGTAACAGCTGGCTTTACTAATCCACTCAGCAATTCACGTAAATAAAATACATATCTGTTCTGTGCAGCAGGCATATAAACCTTCTGCACTACTTTATGACGTCAAAACTGCCACCAGACAAACATCTGATCTCTTTCTCTAGCAGGAACATAATCACAGGAGTTATTTTAAGTGCTGCATAAAAGATATATATATATATATATATATATATATATATATATATATATATATATATATATATATATATATATCTCCACATATATATATATATATATATATATATATATATATATATACAAATATATATAAATGTATGGGTTATATATGTAACCCATACACATATATAGGGAGAGAGCGTATCTCTCTTCATATGTATATATAAAGAGATCCCTTGTATATATGTGTGTGGTTTCCATGGAGCCCTCAGGGAAACTACACATGCAATGACAAAAGTGATCTCTATATACTGTATGTATGTGTGTGTATATATATATATATATATATATATATATATATATATATATATATACAGATATATACACACATATATATATATATATATATATAAATATATATATATATATACATATATGTATGTATATATATATATATATATATATATATGACAGATCTCGCCCTCTTTAGTATCTTTAGATACTAAAGAGGGCGAGATCTGTCATATATATATGTATGTATATACATACATAGATTTTTAAAATACTTGTGTGATTTCCTTGGGGGAAGGATTGTGGCCCCCAGAGAAACTACACGTTTCTAAAAAAAAATAGTTAATGCCCCCCTGGGAGTCAGCCCTGCTTATGGGCGACCTCCTGTTAATTAATTTTTTTTAAAATCTTTTTTTTTTTAACCCCTGGGAGGGGCGTGTTTGCCCTCACAGAGGTAAACACACATAAGTAATAAAATAATCTGGACAGGTTTTCTTTGGTGGGGGGAGAGTCGTCCCATTTTCTAAAGGGCTGACCCCTGAGTCAATATCCTCTCTTAAAAAATATATATATATTTTAACCCCTCAGGGGAGGCGATCGCACCCTCCTTAGGGGCAAACACAGTTTATTGTTTTTTAAATGCCCCTGGGGGGGTCAGCCCATTTTCAAGGGGGCCGACCCCCCCTCCGGATGACATCCCTGGTGTTTAGTGGGGTTTCCTGGGCATGGATCACAGCGGGCTGCGATCCATGCCCATGAAACACTTTCAGGAAGGCCTAGTTTGAAAGGGGGGAATCTCCCATTTCAAATGAGGCCTTCGTGAAGGCTGGGGAGGCCCTTTTGGGCCCCTTTTCCGCACCAGGGCAGAAAGCAGCCTTACCTGGTCTGGTTGGGAAAACAAACTGTGACGTCAGCGTGCCTTCGGAGAGTGGCGGGTGGGTGCAGGGATAAGGGGAGACACTGAAGCGCTTCCCTGTCTCCTGATGGGGATCAAATAAAAAAAAAAACCTTCCTGGCATCGGCCACTGGGTGTGACCTGCACCAGGGAGGGTGTGCGGGCATTGGCCAGTGGCCGACGCCCACACTTATGGGGTTAGTGGTTGAAAACTCTGTTGAAAGATGCACTCTAAAAATAAATGTAAATATTTAGCAAAACACATTGGTGTCTTCTTGAAACACTGGGCCAAAAGTTATTGATAGATTTGTTTTGTAACTTGTTAAAAAAAAGGTGGATTTCCCAAAGTTATTACTTGGTAGTTCCCACCCGTAATACTGAATACTTACTGTTGGAAAAATGGGTTATTGGTAGGGCAGGTAGGTACCTACACCTAGCAACAAGCCACTAACCTCCACATAGGTACAGTTAGGTCTCAGTAAATTAATCCCAGCTCAACCCTTGGTAGCTTGGCAACGAGCGTCAAGGCTTAACTTAGGAGACAAAGTGTAAAGCATTCAAATATCACAAAACAGTAATTAAATAAAACACAGGAAACAGTTTAAAAATCCAAAACCAATTTATAAAAATAGTTTATATTTTTATCTTTAAAATGACACAAAAACGATTAAAATCGGTTCAGGGGAACCGGAGATATGAATTTTTAAAGAATTATTACTTTTCTAGCGCTTAGAAACAAAAAGCGCCAATCGGGTCATCTGGTTGCACCTCGACCGGGGCAAAGTCAAACTTTCAGGCCGACCGCGATGGAGCCCTGCTCGGCTACAGGTCGCGGGAGGCCTCGGTTAAAAAGTTACCTTCTGACTTAGTCTTTATTTTGAAGTTTTTCTACACCAGGACGAACCTGCCAGTTGAATCCGACGTCCTGGAGCCCTTGTCCGGATACGCGATGTGGGTTTCCTCGGTGGAGACTTTTACCTTCGGACTTAGTCGTTTTTTGGAGATGAAAATCCTTCGACCGGGGTAAACCTGGATCTTGATCCGACGTCCATGGAGCCCTTCTCGGATACGATGGCTGGGAGGTCCGGTCAACTTTTTACGTTCGGACTTAGTCTCTTTTTTGGATGTTTTTCTTTACCGGGACGAACCACGAAGTCAGGCCGGGTCGCGGTTGAGGCAAGCCGGCTAGAATTTCCGCGGCGGGTCGGTCCCTCTCTGGAGCTTTTTTCCAAAAATTCTCAAATCTTTTCCAAACTTCTGGGGCTTCACCCAGATGTTCTTTTAAGGTTCTTTTGGGGTCCACAGCTCACCCCAAGGGTCCAGAAGTTCTGTGATGGTCCTTGGGGGGTGCAGACTTCAACTCCCAGAATGCACCTGGCGCAAACTCCTTTTTGGCCACTGGACAGTGGTCAGCTGGTCACTTTCGTCAGGAGTTGGTGCAGGGAACTCTGGTTAGCAATTTTTCACCTGTAGCAAACAGGGAGTCCCTCCTTGAACCAGTTGAAGCCAGGCAAAGTCCTTCTTGTGGTGAAGCCCAAGTGTGCAGCTGGTGCAGTCCTTCTGAGTGCAGGGTCCAGGTGCAGGCCAGGGGTCCAGCAGGGCAGTCCTTCTTCTTCTTTAGTTCCTTTCTTGTTGAATTCTGGAGGGGATCTGAGGCGTGGGTGCAGGTTTGCCAGTTTTATCCTTGCTCCTGGGTGAAAAGCAGGGGGGCCCTGGTTCTCCAATCAGGGACAGGGTCGTCCCCCTGTGATGACCACTTCCTAGGAAGTGTGGCAAAAATCCATCCCAGAAGGCAACAGTCTCTAAAAATCCAACATGGATGAATCTGATTTTTGGAGGTTACATCTGGCTGAGCCCACCCACTAGTGTGGCTAAAAATCATAAACACACCCCTCTCCTGCCCTCTCCTAATCTAATCAAGGGGGCACCTAATTGTCTGGGGTTGCAGGATGTGGGGGTGTTGCTGGGTGCTCCAAATGTCCTTCTCTGCCTTTGAAGACCAGTTTGGCAGCCCTCCCCCTTCCTGCCTCACCATCTGCTGAGGGGAGATTCTCTCCCCCAAGCACATTCCTTTGTGTGAAGCCTGGCCACTTCACACCTCATCAAGGCAGCCTGGCAGAAGCTGCTGCAGGCTGGCCAATCAGAGCACAGCAGCAAAAACAATGCAGAGCTGAAATTGGCAACTTTTTAGGTAAAGTCTAAACTTTTTACCTGAACAAGTTATATTAAATCCAACAACTGGAAGTTGTGGGATTTATTACAACAATTAATTTGATACCAAATTCTTGGTATGTAACATTTAAGGAGACTTTAAAATTTAAAATAAAGTCTGCCCATTCTAGCCTATGAAGGCCATTTACTTCAATGAGGGAAAAACGAATTTGGCTGTTTTTACCTCACCAGGGCTTATAAATCTATTTTTATAAAGTCCCTGCTTATAGTTACATGGCACCCAGCCCTAGGGGCACACAGGGCACACCTTAGGGGTGACTTATATGTAAAAATAAGGTAGTTTAAGACTTTGGAAGTACCTTTAATTCCAAAGTCGAATTTGCATATAACTTTAATTTAAAAGCAGCCAGCAAGGCAGGCTTGCTTTTAAAATGACACTGGGCACCTCAGCAGTGCACCTAGGTGTGCACCACCTATGCTGTGGTCCCTAAACCTACATGCCCTACCATATACTAGGGACTTATAGGTAGGTTAACTTAGCCAATTATAATTAGCCTAATTTGCATATCCATTTTACACAGAGCACAGGCCCTGGGACTGGTTAGCAGTACCCAGGGCACCAACAAAGTCAGGAAAACACCAGCAAAAAGAGGAAAATGGGGGCAAAAAGTTATGGGGCCTCTGCAATCAGCCCTGTTTTCTCACACTTACTACCTATTTATGATTCAACCCCTCCCTTTTTCAACTACCACCTACCACCTCCTGTCTCTTTTCTGTCTCTTGCAGATTAATTTTCATCCCAGCATTCTTCTTTTGCACTGTTTTTGATAAATTTTACTTAACTATATATAATGAAATGTGTACAACATGGAAATCAAAACCAGCTGTAAGCTTCCACTCCAGGGAAGTGCTGTATAAAATTTGTTTGATTACGCTTCTTGCATTTTTAAGTTGATGTGGTCACTGTGTAAGAGGAAGATGTGTAGGTATGTGCTTGTTCTGTGCCCTTCGTGATACATCCTTATGCCCGTACTGGAATTTTAGTTCTATATGGAAGTTGAGGATCTCATTCTGTATATTTGTGAACATGGATATCAAATGGATGATAAATCTGAGTATGGAGCTACCCAGCTCCTGGCGGGGCTTCTAGATGTACACTCATCATCATGTATACTGTACGTCTTGGTAGAGGAGCTGTCTGCATGAACACAGGTGCCCAGCATCATTGCACAAATATTTCATTCTAAATACCCAACTGTGCTTAGGGACTGGAGACAAGTGGAAGAGAGGCGTCTCCATTCACTTGTTAAAGGAGCAGGCCAAGGTCTCTATGCAATGAAGAATATACAAGTAGAAGTATACAATCATTCCATTGTTGTTCACTCACTACGTATAGCTTTTTCTTTGCAGAGGAGCCGTGCCAGGGGTACAAGTGAATATTCTGCCAGATGGAAGTCCTTGTCCGCTACTGCTCTATACCTGGCTACAACAAGCTCTGCTGTGAGTCCTGTGGTAAAAAGACGTACACAACCAGCCTGCCGCCCACTCTGAGCATGCAGCTTTGGAGAGTTCAGGCCCAAATGTGGCCATCATATCAACTCCCTTTGTACAGAAGCCGTCTCTCCCAAACGGTTCTGAGTAAGCTGGTGACTGTGGCGACTAGAGCTTCCACACCCATGAACAGCCTACAGGCTGCCCAAGATGCTCCAAATGGATCTGGAAGAGCAGAAGCAAATAGGACCTCAATGACAGAGGGGGTGATTCTGACCCCGGCGGTTCCTTACCGCCGGGGCCAGGGTCGGCGGGAGCATCGCCAACAGGCTGGCGGTGCCCCGCAGGGCATTCTGACCGCGGCGGTTTTGCCACGGTCAGAAGTGGAAAACCGGCGGTCTCCCGCCGGTTTTCCGCTGCCCTGGGAATCCCCCATGGCGGCGCAGCTTGCTGCGCCGCCATGGGGGATTCTGACAGCCCATACCGCCATCCTGTTCCTGGCGGTTCTCCCGCCAGGAACAGGATGGCGGTATGGGTTGTCGTGGGGCCCCTGGGGGCCCCTGCAGTGCCCATGCCAATGGCATGGGTACTGCAGGGGCCCCCGTAAGAGGGCCCCACTTTGTATTTCAGTGTCTGCATTGCAGACACTGAAATACGCGACGGGTGCCACTGCACCCGTCGCACCTTCCCACTCCGCCGGCTCAATTCTGAGCCGGCGTCCTAGTGGGAAGGGTTTTTGCACTGGGCTGGCGGGCGGCCTTTTGGCGGTCGCCCGCCAGCCCAGTGCAAAAGCCAAAATACCCTCAGCGGTCTTGCGACCGCGGAGCGGTATTTTGGAGGGGGGAAGTCTGGCGGGTGGCCTCCGCCGCCCTCCAGACTTAGAATGACCCCCAGAGTCTGTGAACAGAAACATCTCTACTGTGGGTTCAGAGAGACAACTAAGCCAGTTTGCAGCAATGGCTGCCAGGCAAAACCCAGAGGAACACTGTGACAGTCCTGTTTTTCTATGGGGCAAAACCTCAGCTAAAAACCACAAAAAGGACCGTTTGACATTATCCCAGGATGCAACACAAACAAGGAAGGAAGGAAATGACTCTCAAGGGGGCGCGTGCAGGTCTCCTGTGGTGACATGAGTCCAGAGTTCCCATTAAAACTCTCAGGTGTATCAAGGCATCAATATGAAAGACAAAATCTCAAACAGTAGTAAAGAACACAGATTCTTTTTATGCTTTGACTCTAGCACTTGTTAAATTTGCAAAAAACAAAGGAAGATCACTCTGGTGATCACTCGGCTAAAATAAATGATAGCCAGTGTGCTTCGAGACAACGAAGCACAGTTCAGTTTACCTCAGTGCAAACTGAGTGCACTTGATATTTTCCTAAATGTTCCATACGCAGGTGGTTGAACAAAGTTCTTCTAACAAGTGGTGCTATAATTAAATTATACACACATGCTGTTAAGCTCAACGTTAATCAAGTGGTGCTGTTTTTGCTTTAAAAAGGACTGTTCATAACTCGTAATCCATCTTGGATGAAGGAAGTGCAGCTGAATGACGTTTTTTTTCTTACCCTTTTCATCCCAGTACAGTCATGTTTGGTTCGCAACAGGTACCTCTGTCCACCATAATTCCTGTTCAGATTAAGATAGACTTTTGATGTAAGGTGCAAACCAGTTGGATGGAAAGAGACAGAGCAAAGGATGACAGTGAATCAACAATGAGGCTAGCACACTCCTATATTATCGAACTGCTTTTTTGTGGCCTGACATACCCAAGGAATTAGAAGTGCCTGCTTCAACCAGAGCGAGGGAGGGAGAAGCTCATCTCAAACCGCCTTGAGGAATAGTGGGTACATAAGATTTTCGATGTTGGATTGATACATTTTTAACCTCCCTGCTCAACATAAAACAATCAGTTTTTCTCAGCCAGGACAGCTTTGAGCCTATTGTTTGTAATGGAATTAGACATGCCATTTTTTCAGCTTAAACAATGTAATTCGCAAAGTCAAGGAATCAAAAGAAGGAATGCCAGTTGTGGGCAATATTTACACATTGTCATGTTGAACTCATTTTTTCTTGTTAAATCATAACTTATTTGTACTATCCTCTGACATACCGGTGGAATGTTCTGTATGAACAGATTGAGATGAGAATTGCACAGCTACATCTGAGTCTCTTACTGAAAACCCAGCAATTGGAAATGGTTGACAATGAATTTGTTTGTTTGATAGCCGGATGCAGCTATTCCTGAAGTCTGTATTTTTTCACGAAAGGTGAGCTTAACAGGTGTTACTCTGTAACATATTGGTGTATTAATGAAGGCATATTCCCCAAGAAAAAACTGCTGAAAAGAGAGACATCTTGTGACAGAATGGGGAACAGAGTCTCAGTCCCCATTCTAGGGTTAGAATAGATTTTATAACCGGCAAAACAGAAAAACACATTATGTTAAATCCGTATTTCCAGATTGTGTGTTATTGTAAATGAAAGTCAGTTCGGAAGTTTTGCTGGCAGTTAAGGAACAAGCTCAACAAGTGGCATGGTGTTATAGAGGGTAGAAAGAAATCATTCAAATCTCCTTATTTTCACTTGAGAATTTTGTTATATTAGTGCTATCGTTGTAACTGGTGATGTAGCATCCATTCTTTAAAATGTATGTTGGGCCTGTGAAAGTGATCTTTTCTTGTGATTCTAGTGGTCACTGAAAGCTATTTGTGCACAGTTTAGCATTGCTTCTCTAGAGAAGATTTAACCATTAAGCCACGACTGCATCAATGTAGTGCCCTTTATGGAGTAGGTAACCACAACAGTGCCCTTCAGGAGGAGGATGCAAGTCCATATAGGGCCCTGTCCACTTCTACCATCGGTCGCTGATCTGATGTGTACGCCTCATATCAGCATGCAGTGCATCGCGTGAAGCTCATGGTCAGTTTACATTCCAGCGATGCACCACTTCTCAAAACCACACAAACATACACCATAACCAGTTGGACTCAAGAAAATGTAATGCTGCTCAAAGGTACTCCAGGCTATGGAAAGTAAAGAAGTAAGCGGCTTACAGTATACCACATCCATTAGCCAAGTCTACACATACACCACAGCCATTGCCCAAACCTACACCTATGGCATGTACATGGGTTAACTTTTCCTCTGAGTGTTTTAATAACAGTGTATCATCAAAAACATACTGCCTTCTCCAGCAATTGGTTACATAACAATACATGTACACTATATAAATATTTAGAATATTAAGCATGTAGTAGCAGACCCGCAACATTAGCACATTACAGGTGTGTCACAATAGATAATCCTGCATTAGATGACTGTACCTCATTTTTATATTCAGAGGTAAGAGAACGACCCAGATCTGACGGCAACCACAGGTTTGATCTCTTTAATAAGCTTACGTTCATGGGCCAAAGTTCTTACTAATTGTGATACAACACTAAACTGGAACAAATGGCTGCTTATCTAAGGCAGGATTTTGGTGTTTTTCAGGGGCAGGGTGTGCTGTGTATTATCTGCTATTTATTTCAAATGGTGCTACCGACTGTCTCTTAGTATCCTCAGTTTTAGGAGCTTCTTAGCATTCTATCATCTACGAGCTGTATGAGGATCGCACTGACCGTGAATATTTGAGCCTTACCACTATTCAACCCATGAAAGATCACAATTGGCTGAACATCTCAGCATATATGAATTACTTTTATTTTTTTCTACATCCTACTTGTAAGTAATATTTTCTATAATACTGCATCCAGTTGAAGAGTTGTGTAGAACATTTTTGAAGCAGCCCAAATAAAATTATATATTTTAACTCATACCTTCCAGATTTTCAATGGACTTAGGCTTGAAAGTATCTCAGTTCTATCCACAAAGGCTTCCCCTCTTGGGATATAGGCTGGAGGATAATTGTCCTTCATTGGACTGACACCACCGTCATTCATTCCTGCTGTTTACCCTTGTCCAATGTTATGGGATTTGTAAAGATTTGTCCATACAAGATTCAGAGTTTTTAATTTTTAATATTGATTAATTTTGATGTTTTGGAAATTTCACCTGCGTAAAAATGTACTTTACTTTTGTGTTTTGGATGAAAAGAATCCTACCAAATAAAAATATATCATGTGAGTTATGTGACTCGTGTTTATGTCACTGTGGATGTTAAAATCAGGTAGTATGTAATCAAACATTGGGTGCGTTTCTGTCCAACATGCACACTATGAAACATCGCAGTCCACGCTGAAATTGGATTGAAGATACCAATATGTGAGTCACGGAAACGATTCTTTAGACCAATTATGTGTTAAGGGAGATTTTAGTTCCATGGCTGTATGTGTGTTGAAATCAACCTTGCCACATGTACATAGTTTTTGGTGTATGAGGTCTTGCAGTGCATGTGTATAGTGTAAAATGTGACAGGTTAAATTACTGGTAGTGTTACAATTGTGTGACCACAAACACAAGGACCTAACGAGGCCCTAACCTGCACAACAAGCAAATGAGTCCCTTTTCTCAAGAATAAATCAAGCCTAAAATTTATCATCACACCGACCTCAATTTCCCTATACCTGTATTAGCTTTTATGACTATTCAGTTACAGCCAGCAATGATCATCATGGGATTGTTCATCACTAACCGCTCTTCTGGCACATTTTGATGCAATCTTACTTGGTCCGCCCTTCCTGCCTATTCAACAAAATTAAATCTTACTCAACACATATGTCCGTATTTTTGTGGAGATTCAGCAAGGTCATTCCACTACCAAGTGCATGTATGTGTTCCAAGATGCAAGCTTCTCACTATTAAAATGCATTTTATCTGAAGGTGTGTGTGAGTGTATCTCACTTCACCATTTCTCCTTCTTCAAGTTACTTGACAGTGTTCCTGACGGCTCACTTGATGTATTTCCAGTTGTTTCTGGGTCTTGTGCCAATCTACAGCTGGTTAAAAAAAAAAGTTAAAAAAATAATATGGGAACATCTGAGAAAAGAGTAGCCACTGGTGTTCTAGCCAGATGGCTTTCAGAAATGTGGCAACTGACTCTGGGACCCCCCCTACTTCCAGACCAATACTTCAGAGTCCTAAGAATTTGGATTCTAGCGGCAGATCTCAGGACAGATCAATACCAGTTTTTTAATCTAAATCTCTTAAAGCTTATTCTCCCATTTCTGCTTTTCTTACATAAAGTCCATGCTGTCCTAGTCCTTGTGACACCACAACTATATGTTACAAATTTCATACTTGTGGATGAGCGAAAACCTACATTATTCCTAGAATGAAACTACCAGGACAGTCCGAACCCTGTAAGTCAGACATAAAAAGTATATCTCCCGGGCACTAAATTATCTGCATTTGCTCCCTCTCAACAAGATAATTATTTTGAAGACTTTTAGTATGATTCACTGAGTATTCTGTGAAACGGCCCCATTTTCCTGCTCAATTAATGTAATTAGCGCCAGCCACCTTGCTTATTGTGATCTACATCACACCTAGGGTTGTCACAGCTCACATTTCAATGTCTTTGTTATAGATGTTTATGCTTCCAATGATTTTTTATACATTAAAAAATCTGTATGCATTTTGTGATGGAATGGGACAAAGTGGTGCTTCATGGGTCCTCTCTTCTTAGCTCTGCAGGAATTAGAATCAAAACATCAACTTGCAATTACTGAAGTTAATGATCTGGTATTCATCCAAATTCACATATCACTGCCAGGCAAAACACCTCTAATGACACTGGACTTGGACACAATGGCAGGACAATATTCCCCACCGGTGGGAGGGGGGTTGAGCTTTGGAGAGGTGGAGTGCTTGATGGGCATGCATTATATAAAGATAACACCATGCACAACTGAGCCACAATAATTACAGCCCTGTTATTCTTAGTTGCTTTTCTACATCCATGAGCAGGCCCTACAGAGAGAAAAAGAAAGCAGGAAAGAGAGAGAAAAAGAAAAAGAGAGAACAAATCCCAACTGCTCCTGTGCTGTACATTGTATAAAAGCCAGTTCTATAGGCAACTGCAGTGTGTTAAGCAAATCCATGACATACTTGCCTTTTCTAATGCAGAAGCCAGCGGAAGTTAAGAAATCCCTCTGGGACTACAACTGCTCAGGACCTCGCCGAAACTGTACTTACTATCATTGTAAGTGGTAACACTCAGGCTTTTGGAAAGGAAACATGTATTAGTAAGAGCAATCAGCTCAGTCACCTGTGTGGACATTACACTGCATAAATAGGAAGCTTCCACAACACCTTATAAGGTGCACCCAGCATAAGCCTGTTTCAGAGCTCCTCAATCATCTCTCAGTAATGAACCATCCACAAGCTCTTCCAAAGGGATGTCTTGAATGCCAGATCTTGGCTTGATACACCATTCAGTGACTTCTAGACAGTCATGATCAACACCATCATCATCTGCACCATTCAGTGGAAGTGACAAAAGAGTAGGATAATTCAGTACATTGCAGTGCTTTCAAGATACATTCTCTGTGACTGAAAACACTTGCTCATATTGAGTCTGCTGTTTGTCTTGTGGTGTTTTCAAGTGTGGGTCATCAAGATTGCAACTGATTGTGGAACTATTACAATAAGTGAGTTTCCAATAACAATTTCTTAGCACTGATGGACACTGACACCCACTGCAGGACCCCCACCTCATTAGACGTCCTGGCAGTGCCAGGAAATACTGAATCAAGTGTAGCAGAGAAAAAAGCTGCTGTACTTTCTGCTTCACCATGAGTCTGTGTCAAAACGGACAGAGTGCACCTGTCACACTTGTGGCAGAATACCACAAAATCCTTCTCATAACCTGTTGTACTTGTCCATAACAGCAGGAGAAGGCACATTCATCCTTGCAGCTCTCTGCCGTTCAGCATTTGGCCAATCTATTTCCATTCTGATCACACAACTTTACAAACAACAATGTCAAAGAAAGTATTCAAGACATCCCAAAGCATTTTTAAGTCTTCACAATTTTGTCAATGCAGGACACCATAGGTAGAACGCCCACAGCGTACACATGCTGCCAAGACTGCGGTCCCCCTGCCAAATTTATATGTGGGCAGATCATAGGTTTAATCACGGCAGCCCTGTGGAGTAAGGCTACCCGAGGCAGACCTCTAATTCCACCCATTGATTTAGATGGGCTGAATTAGAGGTCAGTTTTCACTGCCCGTCACCGCCTGGAAAACTCGGGGAAGGAAGGTGAAAACTGCTAAGTGCTCCCCTTGCTAGAGGAGAGGACTCCCAAGGTGAAGCAAGCATTTTTCTTTTTTAGTTTCAAAACGAAACCAGTTTGGTGCACAGCTCCATCATGTTGATGGAGCCCTGTCCCAAACTATAAACAGCATTGAATATAACCTCAGTGACAGCAGTTCCTGCTAATGCTTTTGAAATAACCACCAGCTTGGCGGTAATTTCTAAATTTGGCAGGCGGGACATTCTCTTCCTGGCAGATGTAAAGTTCTCCTTCAGGCCAACAGAAATGACTTCTCTGCTAAAATATAAATCGGGCTCAAAATGCCTAAATTGAGTTTTTACAAGAGGCATATTGTAACAAAACTGAATCTGTAAAGATAATAAGAAATTGGGTTTGCAATGTTTTTTTTACCATCACTTGATCATAAAGGAAGTCTAGAAACTTTGTTTCAAAACTTAAGTAGTATCTAATGAGTGTGATGATGATGGTCATTGGATATTGGTGAAAATCTGAAGCAGATAAAGGGGGTCATTCCGACCCCGGCGGTCAAGGACTGCCGGGGCCGGGGATGCGGGAGCACCGCCAACAGGCTGGCGGTGCCCCGCTGGGCATTCTGACCGCGGCGGTTTGGCCGCGGTCAGACAAGGAAAACCGGCAGTCTCCCGCCGGTTTTCCGCTGCCCTTGGAATCCCCCATGGTGGCGCAGCTTGCTGCGCCACCATGGGGGATTCTGACACCCCCTACCGCCATCCTGTTCCTGGCGGTTCGCCCGCCAGGAACAGGATGGCAGTAGGGGGTGCCGCGGGCCCCTGGGGGCCCCTGCAGTGCCCATGCCAATGGCATGGGCACTGCAGGGGCCCCCGTAAGAGGGCCCCACTGTGTATTTCAGTGTCTGCAATGCAGACACTGAAATACGCGACGGGTGCAAACTGCACCCGTCGCACATACCCACTCCGCCGGCTCCATTCGGAGCCGGCTTCCTCGTGGGGAGGGGTTTCCCGCTGGGCTGGCGGGCGGCCTCCTGGTGGTCGCCCGCCAGCCCAGCGGGAAAGCCTGAATGGCCTCCGCGGTCTTTCGACCGCGGAGCGGCCATATGGCGGTTCCCGCCAGGCGGGCGGCGACCGCCGCCGGCCGGCCTCGGAATCAGGCCCAAAGTGTCTTTAATACTTTTGAATATATAGAGACCAGTTAATCCTGATCGTTATTTTTGAAATTGCATTAGGAAGAAGTTGTCTACTATTCTGAACCCTGGTAATATTTTATTGGTGATTTTAAGCACTTAAATGACCCATTTCTAAATTTAATATTTTACCAGTCACATCTTCTAAAACTTTCCAAGCAGCAGTGTCCTCCTGATCTTTATATGACTTTCTGAGAACACATAATCATGATTCATTTGAATTTTCCTATTATTCTAATACACATGGTTCCTTTTCAAGGACTGATTATATTTTGTTTTCCAAACCTCTATCACAACGTGTATAACCTGCTGAGGTGAGTGCTATTTTTTTATATCAGATCATGGTTCTATTGTTTTTACTTCTATATATGCCTCTGACATTACTACCAAATCTAAAAGATGGAGATATAACAATCACCTTCTCTAGGATAGTGAGGACCAGCTTACTGATTTACTAAAAAGTAGTGCAGTGCGGTGCTGCTCCACAATTGGCAGTGCCACGCTGCATCACTTTAGAAACACAGGGATGCACCGTATTTACTAGAATACAGCACACCCCTGCATTTCCCCCTTCGCTGGCGCTACATTGAGCTGCCTAGCACCATCATGCAAGGATGTCTGCGTTGAGGGGTTTGATTGTTTATATGTGGGAAGGTGTCCCTTCCTGCACATAAACAATCACTAATGGTGATTTGGCACTTCTGTCTGTGCTGCAGAATGCAGCACAGACAGAAGTGCCAAAGCGTCATTTTGAAATGAGTGTTTATGTGCAGGAAGGGACACCTTTCTGCACATAAACAGTCATTTCCGGCATTTTGCTTTTTCTATGCGCTACAGAATGCAGCACACATAGAAAAAGCAAAAACTGAGCAGGAATAAAAGTATTTTTCCTTGTTGTGCCTTGCTAACTCCACCCCTTGGGTGATGTTAGATTTTGGCACTGTCTTAGGTTTACGAAAGCTCGTAAATCTGAGGCAGCATCAAAATGCAATGGGTGTTGCTGTGGCACGCCCACAGCAACACCCATTGCATGCCCTTTCCACACAAAGGGCCGCGTGTGGAGGGGCCGTATTTACATGGTGCGTTTAAGCCACAAAACGTGGCTTAACACCTCCTTTAAATATAGTGCAGGGCATAGTGCCACCGAAACTTCATGAAAATGATGCTCCGGTGGTGCTCGGGGCTCATAAATATGCCACTATGTTTATTAACAATTTGAATAGTTTTGTTAAAGATTTTTTTTCATTACAATAAACATTCTAATACCCCATCATTTAACAACTAAGATACTTTTAAGGCTTCCCTAGCAACCTTTGTTATAACTTTTGTGGCACAGAAAAATAGAACAGCTAATGCTTAATATATAAATATAGTTAAAGCTATTAAAGCACTTGAACATACTTATTTTGTGTTGAAATAAAATTTGGTTCTGAAAGATCTTATCAAAAGTGAAATCAAGCTGAATTGCTAATATATGCATGCAACTTCTGACTTTGCGTTTAATTTAAGTTTCACGGTGGACAAAAAAAACCTGGCAAAATATTACACAATTATTTAAAAGTCAAACATGAGTACAGATTAAGTAGTAGTATTACCAATGACTGTAGGAAGTTAGCCTCTTTCTAGCATTGTTTCCCCCACTTTTGGCCTGCTTGTGAGTATATGTCAGTGTGTTTTTACTGTCTCACTGGGATCCTGTTAGCCAGGACCCCAGTGCTCATAGTGAAAACCCTAGTTGTCAGTGTGTTTTATATGACTCACTGGGACCCTGCAAGCCAGGGCCCCAGTGCTCATAGGTTGTGGCCTGAATGTGTGTTCCCTGTGTAGTACCTAACTGTGTCACTGAGGCTCTGCTAATCAGAACCTCAGTGCTCATGCTCTCTCTGCCTTTAAAATTGTCACTGCAGGCTAGTGACCATTTTTACCAATTCTAATTGGCACACGGGAACACCTTTATAATTCCCTAGTGTATGGTACCTAGGTACCCAGGGTATTGGGGCTCCAGAAGATCCCTATGGACTGCAGCATTTCTTTTGCCACCCATAGGGAGCTCAGACAATTCTTACACAGGACTGCCACTGTAGCCTGAGTGAAATAACATCCACATTATTTCACAGCCATTTTACACTTCACTTAAGTAACTTATAAGTCACCTATATTCTATCCCTCACTTGGTGAAGGTTAGATGCAAAGTTACTGGATGTGAGGGCACCCTGGAACTAGACAAGGTGCCCCCGCATAGTTCAGAGCAATTTCTCCAGACTTGTGAGTGCGGGGACACCATTACACGCGTGCACTATACATATGTCAAAACCTATATGTAGCTCCATTCTGATAACTCCGAATATGGCCATGTAACATATCTAAGATCATGGAATTGTCCCCCCCCATGCCAAATCTGGTATTGGGGTGCAAATCCTAGGCATCCCTGGGGCTCCAGCATGGACCCCGGGTACTGCCAAACCAGCTCTCTGGGGTTTTCACACTGCAACTACCGCTGCTGCCAATCCACAGACAGGCTTCTGCCCTCCTGGGGTCTGGGCAGCCCAGTCCCAGGTAGGCAGAACAAAGAACTTCCTCTGAGCGAGGGTGTTACACCCTCTGCCTTTGGAAATAGGTGTTAAGGGCTGGGGTGGATTAGCTTCCCCCAGCCTCTGGAAATGCTTTGAAGGGCAACGATGGTGCCCTCCTTGCATCAGCCAGTATACACTGGTTCGGGGATCCCACCGGCTCCTGCTCTGGAATGGAAACTGGACAAAGGAAAGGGGAGTGACCACTCCCCTGTCCATCTCCACCCCAGGGGTGCTGCCCAGAGCTCCTCCAGTGTGTCCCAGACCTCTGCCATCTTGAATGTAGAGGTGTGAGGGCACAATGAAGGCCTCTGAGTGTCCAGTGCCAGCAGGTGACGTCAGAGACCCCTCCTGATAGATGCTTACCTGACTAGGTGGCCAATCCTTCTCTGAGGGCTATTTAGGGTCTCTCCTGTGGACTTCTCTTTAGATAACAAATGCAAGAGCTCACCAGAGGTCCTCTGCATCTCCTTCTTCGACTTCTGCAAAGGATCGACCCTGGAACACAAGAGCTAGATCAAAGTGACCCCGACAACCCAGTGGTCCCTCTGTCCAAATTTGGTGGAGGTAAGTCCTTGCCTCTCCACGCCAGACAGTAATCCTGTGTACTGCATGAACTGCAGCTGCTAGGGCTTCTCTGTACTTTTGCAAGGAATCCTTTTTGCACAGCACAGCCCAGGTCCCCAGCACTCCATCCTGCATTTCTCAACTCACTGAGTTGACCACCAGCTTCGTGGGACCCTCCTTTGTAGTGTTGAGATGACCGCCATGCTCAGTTTTCTTGAACCCATGTGCAGCCTGCTTTATCATGGGCTCTCTGTGTTGCTGAGTGCCCCCTCTGTCCTCTCCTCTAAGGGGTCCCCTCCTGGTCCTTCCTGAGCCTGGGCAGCACCCATTTTCTTCAACTGTGACCTTTGCAGCTAGCAAGGCTTGTTTGCAGTATTTCTGCGTGGAAACAACTTTGCATCCTCCAGCACACTGTGGGACATCTTCTGTGCAAAGAATACGTCCCTGGCTTCTTCCGTTGATGTAGAATCTTCAGCTTCTTCCACCCGGAGGCAACCATTTTGCACCTTCATCTGGGGTTTAGTGGGCTCCTGCCCCCTCTGGACACTTTTGTGACTCTTGGACTTGGTCCCCTTCCTTTGCAGGTCCTCAGGTCCAGGAATCCATCTTCAGTGCTTTGCAGTCAGTTGTGGTCTTTGCAGAATCTCCTATCACAACTTTAGTGTGTTTCTGGGGAAGTATGGTAACTTTACTCCTACTTTTCAGGGTCTTGGGGTGGGGTAGGCCTGGGGTCCCTAAGTGGTTCGCATTCCACTTTCTTAGTATATGGTTTGTGTTGCCCCTAGGTCTATTGCATCCTATTGTATTCTACAGTGTTTGCACTACTTTTCTAACTGTTTACTTACCTGATTTTGGTGTTCGTGTATATTTTGTGTATTTTACTTACCTCCTAAGGGAGTATATCCTCTTAGATATTTCTGACACATTGTCACTAAAATAAAGTACCTTTATTTTTAGTAACTCTGAGTATTGTGATTCTTAGGATATTGTGCTATATGATATAAGTGGTATAGTAGGAGCTTTGCATGTCTCCTAGTTCAGCCTAAGCTGCTCTGCTATAGCTATCTCTATCAGCCTAAGCTGCTAGAACACTACTAATCTACTAATTAGGGATAACTGGACCTGGCTCAAGGTTTAAGTACCATCAGGTACCCACTATAAGCCAGGCCAGCCTCCTACATTGGCGGCAGCGGTGGGATAAGTACTTGTAACTGCTTTACCACTTTGTCATTGGTGACAAATGCTTAAAAATATACACAGTTAACCTAAACAGTTTAATGTTCTTTCTAAAATCTTTCTACAAAGTTTCTAAAAAGTTTTCAATAGTTTTGAAAAGTTTGAAATGTTTTTCTCTTTTCTTTAAAAGTTTCTAAAAACTTTTTTTTCTCTGTCCTAAACCCTTTCTAACAACTATGGGGGTTATTCTAACTTTGGAGGAGGTGTTAATCCGTCCCAAAAGTGACGGAAAAGTGACGGATTTACCACCAGCCGTATTACGAGTCCATTATATCCTATGGAACTCGTAATACGGCTGGTGGTATATCCGTCACTTTACCGTCACTTTTGGGACGGATTAACACTCCTCCAAAGTTAGAATAACCCCCAATGTCTGTAGTGAATCCTAGTTTGTTTAAACAGGAGTTAGCTTAGCCTCTGGCTTGCAGACTCGTAACCCCGTCACCTAGTGACTTTTAACCTACTTAGCTTGCTCTGCCTTAGCCCATTTAATTATTTAATTCATCTAAGATGGCTGCCTTGTTTATAGTTAGGCCACTTGTTATGCTTTGCATTATCAGTGCCACCGCGCTAAGGCGTCAAGATCAAGCAATGAAGACAAACAAACAGTAGGTGTTCACACTAAGGGATTTTCCCTCTCTATACTTTTGAGGGATTGTTTATAATAATTGCCGTCCCAAGCATCTCTGTTATCTATTGTTTGGGAACACACCTACATCAAGGGTCCTGGTAGGTTTGTATAAATACATCGCACTTTAGACAGATAATCAGAGGGATTCCGACCAGAGGGCATCGCCACCATCGCTGATACCAATGCTGCACGTCGTCTTGACGCTGACCCAGTCTTCGTGTCTCTGTGGAGTCTGAGATAGAGACCTCATTCCAAGGTAACGAGGGTTGGGTGCTCCTCTCGTGGACATGGCATTGGCAGATTAGGTTTAGCAAAACCAGCTCTCCTTTAGGTAGGAAGTTAGGCCTATCACATTAGGGTATTAGGGCATATTACATCTCGTATGTCCTTTACATGCATTGCAAGATGGTGGGGGGTCTTTGTAATAATGACTCTTGTCTTCACAATTCTGTTTGTTGCATTATCCTAATCATTGCAGCCCATGCAACTTATCGCAAATTGCAGTTGTGTTAAATAAAAATTATTGAACCTTTACTGCATCTTTGTTATTGCCTGTGTTTGTATGAGACATGGTATATCTGTGAGATAAACTCCGTTTAACCACGACACTCCCTGAGATGTCTTATTCTCAAGTCCATGCGTAAATGCTGCCACAAATCACCTTTTACTACTGTGTTTCTGGTAAGGTACTGCTAGTGAGCCGGTAAGGTTGGGACAACAGTTGCGATTTGTTGTAGGATAGGCATAGTCACCTACAAACAAAAGTACTGTCATCCTTTAACCAGCAGTCTTGCCTAGAGCAAGAGTCCAAACTCTGACATGTCTGCAGTAGAGCTTACTCCCACAGTTGTCCAGGCAACCTATGGTAGTTTAAACTTTAAAAGTTTGAGGGGTCTCTGCATAGAAAGAGGTTTAGGCATTGGTAAGAATCCTACCAAACATCTTCTCCTTAGCCTTCTCCTAGAAAGTGACCAGAACCAGTCTGGCCCATCCCAGGATCAGGAGGTAGAAGAGGGGGGTACCCAGCAAGAATCAGGGGAAGGCCCTGAGGACTCTGGGGAGGGTTCTTCGAAAGACCTGCTGGCTAACAGGCCACCTAGTGACACTGGTAGTGGGAGGGGGTCACACACTAGTAGGGCACCTTTCACTCCAAAAGGCCAGGTAACTAGAGTCTAGCCAGTTAGAGACAGGTCCACTTCTGCCAATTCCCACATTTCCTCTGTGTCTCATAATTCCCAAGCCTCCCACCCTGAGGATAACACCTTAGAGAGGGAACTCAGAAAGCTGAGGTTGGAAGAGGCCAGACTGAAGCTGAGACAGCAGCAGTTGGCCTTACACAGGGAATCTCTAGATGTAGAGAGGGAAATGCAGAGGTTGGGGTTAATTCCCCAAGGTGGCAGCAGCATTTTCCTTGATAGTAATCCTGTACAAGAACAAGATTGTAGGAACCTGCATAAGATAGTCCCCCCTTACAAGGTAGGGGATGACATTAAGAAGTGATTTGCTGCACTTGAGAGGGCCTGTATGGTACAGTTGGTCCCTCAAAGGCAGTGGGCTGCTATCTTGTGGCTATCTTTCACTGGTAAGAGTAGGGATAGGCATCTTACTGTTAGAGAAAGTGATGCTAATAATTACAAAGTTTTGAAGGATGCACTCTTGGATGGATTTGGTTTAACCAATGAACAATACAGGATAAAGTTCAGAGATACCAGAAAAGAGTCCTCTTAAGACTGGACAGACTTTGTAGACTGTTCAGTGAAGGCCTTGGAGGGATGGCTACATGGCAGTAAGGTGACTGACTATGAAAGCCTATATAATCTAATCCTGAGAGAGCATATTTTGAAAAATTGTGTGTCTGACTTGTTGCATCAGTACTTGGTAGACTCAGATCTGACCTCTCCCCAAGAATTGGGAAAGAAGGCAGACAAGTAGGTCAGAACAAGGTTGAACAGAAAAGTTCATACAGGTGGTGACAAGGATGGCAAGAAGAAACATGGTGAGAAATCTCAGGATAAGCATGGGGATAAAGGTAAAACTAAAGATCCTTCTTCACATCCTAAGCACTCTTCAGGGGGTGGGGATAATTCATCTTCTTCCTTTTCTTCACAATCCACACACAATAAGAAGCCTTGGTGCTATGTGTGTAAAAGTAAATGCCATTGGCCAGGGGATAAGTCCTGCCCAGGTAAACTCCCTGAGCATACCACCTCTAATACATCAAACTCTAGGGCCACTAGCAGTAGTGGTAATAGTGGTGGGACTGCTGGCAACAGTCAAAATAAGGGTATAGTTGGGTTCACGTTTGGGTCCATCATAGAAACTGGAGTAGTCCGTCCCAAGACAGTTTCTGTCACACCTGGTGGCATTGGCCTTGCCACACTGGCTGCTTGTCCCCTTACAATGGATAGGTACAGGCAGTCAGTTTCAATAAATGGCGTTGAGGCCCAGGCCTACAGGGACACAGGTGGCAGTATTACTTTGGTGACTGAGAACCTAGTGTCTCCTGCACAACACCTCATTGGACAACAGTACAAGATTATTGATGCCCATAACTCCACTCAGTTCCTCCGCTTAGCTGTAGTTCAGTTTACTTGGGGTGGAGTTACTGGCCCAAAGCAGGTGGTGGTATCACGTAACTAACCTGTAGATTGTCTCTTGGGTAATGACCTAGAGACCTCAGGTTGGGCTGAGGTACAGTTTAATACCCATGCATCCATGCTGGGTATCCCTGAGGAATTGCTTCCTCTCATTGCAGCTGAAATGAAAAAGAAAAGGAGAGAAAAAGCCTGAAATCTCAGGATCCTTCTCCAACAACAGGTAAAAAGGGCATCAAAGTATCCCTTACCCCCCTGCCATTAAGGATACCATTCCTGTGGTGGGAGAAACCTCTCCTGGGGTGGAACCTGTACCAAGGGAACCATCCGCTACCACAGCTGTACTCCCTGAGGTGAAAGTACCTCTCTGTGGAATAACTAATACTGGTGAGAAAAATTGCACCATTTTAGTTAACATGGAGTATCCCTCCAACCCTCCCAGAGAAACTTTAGTGCAGCAGCCCTGCACTGCCTCACAACACTTAGGACAACAGCCCTGCCCTGGTGTGGAGCTTATAGGACAGCAGCCCTGCCCTGCTCCAACTCAAGAGAAACAGCAACCCTGTTCTCTCTTACAGCCATATGGACAAACCTTTTGCCCAGCTATGGCATTATTGAGACAGCATCCCTGTCTGGCATTCTCATCACTGGATATAGGCAGAGTGGATCAATCCCACTGCTCTAAACTAAAACATACTAATAGGAACTCTGAGAATAACTTCACATTGTTGGGTAGCTAAAAAACTCCAAACAGGGTGGTTCACATCCTCACAGGGAAGTAACCATACAGTGGATGATAAAGGGAGTAACCAATTTATTGCAGAGCTACTCTCCACTTATCACCACTTAGATAATAAAGACTCAACTGGCCAAGGTTAGCCTTATTGTCCTTTGTCTGGTGGGGTTGTGTAGGAGGGTAGCCTCTTTCTAGCATTGTTACCCCCACTTTGGCCTGTTTGTGAGTATATGTCAGTGTGTTTTTACTGTCTCACCGAGATCCTGCTAACCAGGGCCCTAGTGCTCATAGTGAAAACCCTAGTTGTCAGTGTGTTTTATATGACTCACTGGGACCCTGCTAGCCAGGGCCCCAGTGCTCATAGGTTGTAGCCTGAATGTGTGTTTCCCTTGTAGTGCCTAACTGTGTCACTGAGGCTTTGCTAATCAGACCCTCAGTGCTTATGCTCTCTCTGCCTTTAAAATTGTCACTGCAGGCTAGTGACCATTTTTACCAATTCTAATTGGCACACTGGAACACCCTTATAATTCACTAGTGTATGGTACCTAGTTACCGAGGGTATTGGGGTTCCAGAAGATCCCTATGTGCTGCAGCATTTCTTTTGCCACCCATAGGGAGCTCAGACAATTCTTACACAGGACTGCTACTGCAGCCTGAGTGAAATTAAGTCCATGTTATTTCACAGCCATTTTACACTGCACTTAAGTAACTTATAAGTCACCTATATGTCTAACCCTCATTTGGTGAAGGTTAGATGCAAAGTTACTAAGTGTGAGGGCACCCTGGCACTAGCCAAGGTGCCGCCACATAGTTCAGGGCAATTTCCCCAGACTTTGTGAGTGTGGGAACACCATTACACGCGTGCACTACAAATAGGTCAATACCTATATGTAGCTCCACAATGGTAATTCCGAATATGGCCATGTAACATGTCTAAGATCATGGAATTGTCCCCCCATGCCAAATCTGGTATTGGGTTGCCAATCCCATGCATGCCCGGGGCTCCAGCATGGACCCCGAGTACTGACAAACCCGCTCTCTGGGGTTTTCACTGCAGCTACTGCTGCTGCCAACCCACAGACAGGCTTCTGCCCTCCTGGGGTCTTGGCAGCCCAGTCCCAGGAAGGCAGAACAAAGAATTTCCTCTGAAAGAGGGTGTTACACCCTCTCCCTTTGGAAATAGGTGTTAAGGGCTGGGGAGGAGTAGCCTCCCCCAGCCTCTGGAAATGCTTTGAAGGGCACAGATGGTGCCCTCCTTGCATAAGCCAGTGTACACCGGTTCAGGGATCCCCCAGCCCCTGCTCTGGAGCGAAACTGGTCAAAGGAAAGGGGAGTGACCACTCCCCTGTCCATCACCACCCAAGGGGTAGTGCCCAGAGCTCCTCCAGTGTGCCCAGACCTCTGCCATCTTGAATGCAGAGGTGTGAGGGCACAATGGAGGCCTCTGAGTGCCCAGTGCCAGCAGGTGACTTCAGAGACCCATCCTGTTAGGTGCTTTCCTGACTAGGTGGCCAATCCTCCTCTGAGGGCTATTTAGGGTCTCTCCTGTGGGCTTCTCTTCAGATAACAAATGCAAGAGCTCACCATAGTTCCTCTGCATCTCCCTCTTCGACTTCTGCCAAGGATCGACTTCTGACTGCTCCAGGAAACCTGCAAAACTGCAACAAAGTAGCAAGAAGACTACCAGCGACATTGTAGCGCCTTATACTGCTGGCTTTCTCAACTGTTTCCTGGTGGTGCATGCTCTGGGGGCTGTCTGCCTTCACCCTGCACTGGAAGCCAAGAATAAATCTCCTGTGGGTCGACAGAATCTTCTCCCTGCTAACGCAGGCACCAAACTTCTGCTTCACTGATCCTCTGGGTCCCCTCTCATCGTGACGAGCGTGGTCCCTGGAATACAGGAGCTGGATCCAAGTGACCCCGACAGTCCAGTGGTCCATCTGTCCAAATTTGGTGGAGGTAAGTCCTTGCCTCCCCACGCTAGACGGTAATCCTGTGTACTGCGTTAACTGCAGCTGCTAGGGCTTCTGTGCACTTTTGCAAGGATTCCTTTTTGCACAGCACAGCCTAGGAACCCAGCGCTCCATCCTGCATTGCTCAACTCGCTGAGTTGACCACCGGCTTCATGGGACCCTCCTTTGCAGTGTTGAGATGACCGCCATGCTCAGTTTTCTTGACCCTGTGTTCAGCTACTTCTGTGGGTGCTGCCTGCTTCTGCATGGGCTCTCTGTTTTGCTGAGCGCACCATCTGTCTCCTCCTCCAAGGGGCAACCCCCTGGTCCTTCCTTGGCCCGGGTAGCACCCATTTTCTTGAACCGTGACCTTTGCAGCTAGCAAGGCTTGTTGGCAGTCTTTCTGTGTGGAAACAACTCTGCATCCTCCAGGACGCCATGGAACATTTTCTCTGCAAAAGAAAAGTTTCTGGCATCTTCCGTTGTTGCAGAATCTTCAGCTTTTTCCACCCAGAGGCAGCCATTTTGTACTTTCATCCGGGGTTTAGTGGGCTCCTGCCCCACCTGGACACTTTCGTGACTCTTGGACCTGGTCCCCTTCTTTTGCAGGTCCTCAGGTCTAGGAATCTATCTTCAGTGCTTTGCAGTCGGTTGTGGTCCTTGCAGAATCTCCTATCACGACTTGAGTGTGTTTCTGGGGAAGTAGGGTAACTTTACTCTTACTTTTCAGGGTCTTGGGGTGGGGTATTTTGGACACCCTTAGTGTTTTCTTACACTCCCAGCAATCCTCTACACACTACAAAAGGCCTGGGGTCCCTAAGTGGTTTGCATTCCACTTTCTTAGTATATGGTTTGTGTTGCCCCTACTCCTATTGCATTCTACAGTGTTTGCACTACTTTTCTTACTGTTTACTTACCTGATTTTGGTTTGTGTGTATATTTTGTGTATTTTACTTACCTCCTAAGGGAGTATATCCTCTGAGATATTTCTGACACATTGACAAAATAAAGTACCTTTATTTTTAGTAACTCTGAGTATTGTGATTCTTATTATATAGTGCTATATGATATAAGTGGTATAGTAAGAGCTTTGCATGTCTCCTAGTTCAGCCTAAGCTGCTCTGCTATAGCTACCTCTATCAGCCTAAGCTGCTAGAACACTACTAATCTACTAATAAGGGATAACTGGACCTGGTGTAAGTACCATCAGGTACCCAGTATAAGCCAGGCCAGCCTCCTACAATGACCATTATAACTCTACTGTTATCTCCAATATTGATATTTCCTCTGCCTTTGAACAGCTTTATAACCACCTATATACAGATGATGTTGACTCCTTATCTCAAGACAATAATACGTGTTCCCCAGGCATTCCCAGTCTAGTTTGCAGGACAGTGGCTTTGAGTAGCGGGAACACACTGGAAGTTTTGCAAGCTATTAAAACATGTAAAAAGCCAAAATATTGTGTATTATTTTTCATTTACAATATATTACCCCCTTGCACGTTTCTAAAATGGATAATTCGATCTTCAAATGATACTTTCCATTTAAACGTAAAGTACGTTGCAACATGTGTTATTTTCTTGAAAACCTGTCAATTCATTTTGGAACAAGGTGTGGTTTAAATGCTCTGTCATTTTGCAGTGTAAAGTTCCCGTTTTCGAAAATGTTTTTTTAAGGTTATCATTATTTTTTATTACTACTTTATTTTTAATGGTGTTATTGGACGTGTTTATTACAATTGCTTTCTGTCAAATAGCGACTTGTTGGAAGGAGTTATCAAAATTATTCTACCAGTCCTGGTGGTATTATATATGTGGCAATAACAGGATAGAAACAGTCTCCGCTTTAGCTACAAAAAGCTCTTTTCTTAATTCTCTTCATTCTTATATTTCTGAAAAATAAGTATGTTTTATCATCCCATTGGTAATGCAATAAAATTATTCAAATGGCTGTGTTGATATTATTGTATGTTCTTCTGAATGTACATTGCTTTTCTTGTTTTATATAATAATTCCATTAAACTGAAAAAAAGAGCCACCGTGATTAAAAGTGGTATTCCAACTATACATCAAACGTTCAAGCCTAGCCTCGAGTGCCTGAAAATGGCTGTTACAATCATACAAGGGTCTTGCCTGAAAAAACACTTTGATTTTCCTGACTAAACGCCTTTGGTGATACTATCAAACAGATTGATAAGGCCAAACAGCACAGAGTCGTCGTGAAAAAAAAACTAATTTCCACTACAACCTTACCATACAGCGAGAAAAGTCAACCTCAAGTTACAAATGACAAGAAACATCACCCCTTGTTCTTAATTCCCAGAAAATACATCTTAATTGGAACAGTAGTCATATCATGAAAAGATCATAAGGAAATATCAGTAATACTACTTTTAAATATGTTTAAAACCACAGTTTTGGCAGTTCTAAGTGCTCTAAGTAAAATTTGTTATGATCACACAATTTAATAGTAATCAATTAATCGACTTCAAAACGAAGGAAGGTGTAAGGTCGATTTGGGACATTTCAAACTCATGACCTGAAGGTTACACTAAAGTTATACACAAGTGGTTTAATTGTCTGAGAAATCTTGCTGGATTATGGTGTGCTGTATGTAGACATTCTCTGGAAGCACCTACTGAAAATGTCCTCAATCAGAACAAAGCTGCGAAATTGAGCTTTCAGATTCAGCCAAGGAAAAAGATGAACCCAGCTCTGTATTTAAAAAAGAATGTCCTGATGATGCTGTCATTAGTGATTCAAAAGACTGCCATGTTTTCAGTCTGCACTATATCAATTGTCATTATTATTATTGCAGATGGAGCAACATTATAGCCTGTTAAGCTCTCTCTCTCTCTCTCTCTCTCTCTCTCTATATATATATATACCTAATATACTAAGCACTTCGCACTGATACCCAACAGGTTATCCCATATTTTGCCATCAATGGAAATGAGGCACAGTGCGGTAAATTGGCTTGCTTAGAATTGCACAGTTTGGTCAGGACCAGAATCCTATTCCAGAATCCAGAATTTGAACCCAATTTTTCTAGTCACAAAGGGCCAGATTTATACTTTTTGATGCAAAACTGCGCAAATGCAGTTTTGCGCCAAAAGGTTTAGCACTAGCTAGCGTAATTTCTTAACATCACCGATGCGTCATATTTATACTTTGACGCATGGTGGCGCTAAGAACAGGTCAGAGTCATTTTTTCTGACGCTAACCATAGCGCCTTGTCGTAAGACAAAATGACGTTAATGCAGGAAATATGACTCTAATCCGATTTACGACATGAAAAAATGTCGCAAAACGGATATATGCCATTTATCACTGCAATAGCATCAAAAAGTGACACAAACGCTGCAAACAGTGCTAAGGAGCCCCAAAATGGATCCTAGAAGCCAGGAGAAACTCCAGGGAGACCCCAATCAACCAGAGACCAGCCAGCAGGACACAGACAAGACCCAGGGGAGAGCCAAGAAGAAGAGGAAGTGTCGCTTCAGTGCAGAGGAGCATGAAATCCTGGTCAGAGAGGTGACGGAGCACCAGCATCAACTATTCATCACCTCTAAATTACCAATTTGAAGGAGAGAGGCAATTTGGTAACAAATTGTGTCCAAGATTAACAATGTGGCAGAAGTCAGGAGAACTGTCACCAAGAGTAAGAAACGCTGGCATGACTGCAAGTGCAGGACAAAGGAGAAAATGGCAAGGACTAGGAAGGCAGCACTGCAGACTGGAGGTGGGAGTCCAGCACCGCAAGAGGACCTGGACGAGATGGAGGAGATAGTTGCAACTATCATCCCGGAGGAAATCGTCACAGGAATCACAGGACAGCACAGACTACCAGGAAACAACACACATGCAAGGGAAGTTGCATGGGGGACACAAATGCCTAAATGTCAGTTGCAAGAAGGGGGAGGTACATACCTAATACACAATGCATGTCAGCCCTGCAAATCAGGCAGCCGAAAGGGCAATGGGGCACGTCACGGGTGCATGGGCTGTGCAGGGACATCCAGCACAACACAACGGCAACAACCTTTGTATGGGGGTACACCGCCATGCCAAGGCTCCAGAAAATCCTGAAGCAGACCAGAAGGGTAGGGTAGAACGTAAAACTGGTCTAGTGTCACAGGACAGCTGGTATTGTCGGAATGTAATCTACAGGACAATGCCCAGTCTCAGGGCATTGGCCCAAGCGGCCTTTACCATTGACAATACTTGCCACTACTACCTGTGCTGTGGGTGCTGATCACTTAGGAAATGGCTGTTAAGTGCCCATGGCACAAACACACTCAAAATGAGGGGACAGTATGACTACGTGATCAATCCCTATCCAAGTGCAACTCCTGTCAACTGCTCATGTCCGTAGACCCAATAAACATCAGGCACTGTCACATACATTATGAAGTACACAGCAGTAATCTCATTCCCATGCTGCCCATTCCAGGGTCTACACCTGTGCCACAATAGCTGCAATGCCATCATGCAACATCTCAGGTGTCATAGTGCTAAGACAACTGCATTGAGGGGGAGGACATATGTGTGTAGCTAGGCAAACATAACCGCACAGTCATAAGAGGAAATGGAACTCTGCCAGGCCCACCAGTGCAATGCACTGTAGCACACGTACGCACACATCAACATGAGAAACTACTAATAGTGACACCTGTATGGTTTCATGGAAATGCAATACATGGTATGGTGCTAGACTGGGACAGGGCCATATTGTTATGTGTGGTGCATGTGGCATCAGCACACCAACAATCATTGGAAGGCCTCACCATGCTAATGGAAGCAGAGGGAGGGTTGATTACGACAAGAAGGAGGCAAGCCACAATTTGGACAGGACCCACACCCATAAGATGTGACGCAGACAAATCCCCCAACTGCCCACAATACATGTTGCATGCAGGTGGGGTGTAGGCCTGAGAGACTGCAAACAATAATGAAAGGAACAGTGCATGCGAACCAAGATTATAACGTGCCACCAATAGGAAGTCAGTGACATCACATTACAACTGTCACAACACAGACACACTAATTGTACAATATCTAATTGCAGAGGATGATGGCTCTCCTGGGGATCTGTCTGTCCTGGACTACCCTGATGACCTGAATGACCAGGTGAAAACAATCAGCTAGGAAACCCTCCAAGATGTCCAGGGAAACCTTCAGACACCACCTCCAGTCGCAAGGAGGAGCACACATGCAGCAGCCATCCCAGAGGACCCACACACCACTCCAATAGTAAGACCTGCCAGCTCAAACACAGCTGAAGACTCTGATGACACTGGGACCACCTTTGAGAGGATAGTTGTGGGAGTACAGCAGGAGCTGTCCAAGGAGGTGCGGGTGGGGATGCAAACTATGGCAGCCAGCCTTGAGGGGATGCTCATGTGCATGATGACATCCGCAGAAAAGTCAGCAGCCATGTAAGTCACACAATCACTACTGCAAGGATTCCAACAGTGTGTGAGGGACCTCAACACTTCTGTGGGGGAGTTGCCACAACACCTGCCCTCCCAATCTTGCAGCTGCATGCGTGACAATAAGCTGGACTCCCTCAGGGCAGACATGGCTGCCTACCACAGGGATGTTGTTGCCATACTGAATAATCAGCAGCTCCTCCTTGCTGCAGTTATGCCATATCTAGTTCCACAGATAGCAGCTGCAGGGAATTTGGAGTCCACTTCTCCAACCACTGAAGTGTGTGTTGCCCCCTCAAACCCACCAATTTCAAGGGCAGAGGAGACGACAAACACATCAGAGGATGAAGATAGGGAACAGATCATCTTCACCCATTGGAGTACCCGGTAGTACCAGCCCATGCCACATGGGCACTGATTTTCCTTTGTTCTGTGCTTGACAACATGCCAGTCTTGCTACAGTTGGTGACATGCACTCTTCACAGACACACTGTTAACCTTACCACCATGGACTGCAATTGTCTCTCACTAACCAATTGACAATTCATGTTCCTCTGCACTGAATGACACTTCATCTCAGCATGTCCAATGACATGTCCTTCAACCTTGCACTTGTGTTGCGTCACAATAGAATGCTTAACACTAATGGGGTCACAAACCTGGACTATGTAAATATTGCACTACAGCACTTTAAAATAAACAGCACCTACACAACCACTTTGTTTCGGTGTAATGCAACACATCTACTTTGCTGGAGATTTGTGATGCATGTAACATGTCAATGGTCACAGAGTGTTAATACCAGAGTGCAGAAATAATGTGAGCAGATATTTACACACAAGGGCCATGACTTCTAATTCTTCTGTGCTGCTCTTGCCTCATTTTGTAAGTTAAAGCAGCACAAACTTACAAAACATCATTGTAATTTGTAAGTTTGTGCTGCTGTTGCGTTAAAAAATGAGGCAAATGTAGTGCATTAATACTATATTTCTGGCCCAAGGTATCTACAAGATGAAACTCAATGCTGGCCACATCCCCTACAAGAAAGTAATTGTGTATGTGACATTTGCTTCAAAACATACTTGCCTCACCCACAACATACAGCAGGAATGGCTGAGTAAGAATGTGTGGCCAAAAACGTCAGCTGGGAGTACAATTAGAACACATAGGCGTGAATTTTGAATATTTGACCTCATCAGAAATTGACACTACTCATTTTAGCAGTGTTCACATGAACATCAGGATGCAGACAGACGTCCCACAGTGCCCAACATTCCAACATAGGACCCAAACGATAACAGCTTTAAAACCACACCTACCTGTCCAAAACATGGGGACCATAGTCACCTAGAGTGGTGGGTACAATGGATGGCAGATGCATAGAGATTTAGGGGGTCATTGCAACATTTGCGTTAAAAGCCACTTAGCGCCGTGCACAAGACCGCCAATACACCGCTGCGGCCGCGGAAATCCACCACAGCTATTATGACCCACATCTCGGAATCCACCAATATTCAGACACCCACACAAGTCCGCCACACCAAAGGTCAGTGATAAACTGGCAAAAACAAAACCTCCACTGTCACGCCAACAGAAACACACCCATGCTATCACGACCCACGAATCCACGCGGCGGTCTTTCAACCGCGGTATTCCATTGGCGGTACACACCGCCGCGCTCAAAATACACACACCTCTCCAAAACACCGCCACATTGGACAATCGAAATGCACACACCTGATACACATACAAACACCCCTCCACACACCCAACACAATATAAAACACACACCCACATCACCCACAAACCCCTACGACCAAAAATTATTGACGAAGGCGAGAGAGAGAGCACAGCATAGACAACCCCACCACACAGAGGCACACAACACCATCACCCACACAACATCCACGCACAAAACACCCCACACCACTACACATAACCACACTCATCACCACATACACCACCCCACACATCACCTACACCACCCCATGGCACGGCAAAGACACCCCAGGTTCTCTGAGGAGGAGCTCAGGGTCATGGTGGAGGAAATCGTACGGGTAGAGCCACAGATTTTTGGATCACAGGTGCAGCACACCTCCATATCTAGGAAGATGGAGCTATGGCGAAGAATCGTGGACAGGGTCAACGCAGTGGGACAGCACCCAAGAAATCGGTAGGACATCAGGAAGAGGTGGAACGACCTACGGGGGAAGGTGCGTTCCGTGGTCTCCAGGCACAACTACGTGGTTCAGCGGACTGGCGGCGGACCCCCACCTCCTCCCCCACAACTGACAACATGGGAGGAGCAGGTCTTGACCATTATGCATCCTGAGGGCCTCGGAGGAGTCGGTGGAGGAATGAACACTGGTAAGTCAAATCATAACTATCATATCCCCCTCCCTACGTGCATGCTATCACACACCCCCACCCTCACCACCTCCCCTATCACTCCAACTCCTCACTAATGTACTAATAACACAAACCACCCATTCCAACACCAAGCCCTGCATGACACAACAAAGCATGGTCACCCCTCACTAAAGCATGCCCACTGCACATACCCATAACACCCCCCCAACCATCATCACACAAGCCCCCACACAGGAATGCTAGCACTGGGGTGCATGCTCACCCACCCATTGCACACCATGATACACACAGATGCAATAATCATGCTTTTACACCACTGCAGGACCACTACCTAACATCACCAGACAGGAGGATCCAGACATCTCTACCCCACCCACAGAAGAGGCCCACAGTGATGACAGCAGCTCTGGCAAACTGGATCCAGATGACCAGCCCGGACCATCGTGGGCCTCGGGACAGTCGGTTCCCCTCGCACAGGCACAGCCCAACACTGACCTTCCACCCTCTGGAAACACCAGCACAGCACGCACCCAGCGGGCCCATACCTCCGTACCCAGGACACGTCAATCAGCTGTGTGTCCACCACTACAAGGAACCCAGGATAATCCACCAGCCCAACAACAACGGGGACCTGGGGGCAGTGGTAGTGGGCACATGGTCCAGGGTACGGAGGCCCAGGAACACAGGGGAAATGGGAGGGCTGCTGTGCGACAGGGGGCGGACAGGCCTAGGGAACCCACTCTCCACGAGGCCCTCTCCTCCATCATATGAGCATACCACCACTCCCAGGAGACGATGGCTACGGTCCTGGCCAAGTTTCAGGAGACCCAGCGCCTGCAGGAGGAACAGTATTTGGGGTTCAGGGAGGAACTCAGACCCATCAGCTCCGCCCTGGGCACCATCGTAGGGGTGCTGAAGGACATACGGAACACCATGAGGGACACTGTGTCACTCCAAGGGGCCCCTGACACTAGCATGGACGATGAACTGCCCACCACCTCCGCCGGCGCTAGTGGACAGGACGCCCCGCCACAGGACCACACCAACACCCCACCCTCTGCAGACTGAGAACCACCCCGCAAGCGGTCCCTGAGATCCAGGAACAGGACAGAGCACGATGGCAAGACCCCCGCCAAGAAATGAGACCACTCTGATTGTCATCCCACTGTCCCACTTTGTAACCCTGTCCATATTGGAACTGCCCCAGCTCCACTTTCTATGCCCATATGGGCAGTGCATGTAGGAAAGTACCATCTTGCCTGGCATGTTACCCCCATTTTTCACTGTATATATGTTGTTTTAGTTGTATGTGTCACTGGGACCCTGCCAGCCAGGGCCCCAGTGCTCATAAGTGTTCCTGAATGTGTTACCTGTGTTATGACTAACTGTCTCACTGAGGCTCTGCTAATCAGAACCTCAGTGGTTATGCTCTCTCATTTCTTTCAAATTGTCACTAACAGGCTAGTGACCAATTTTACCAATTTACATTGGCTTACTGGAACACCTTTATAATTCCCTCGTATATGGTACTGAGGTACCCAGGGTATTGGGGTTCCAGGAGATCCCTATGAGCTGCAGCATTTCTTTTGCCACCCATAGGGAGCTCTGACAATTCTTACACAGGCCTGCCACTGCAGCCTGAGTGAAATAACATCCACGTTATTTCACAGCCATTTTACACTGCACTTAAGTAACTTATAAGTCACCTATATGTCTAACCTTTACCTGGTAAAGGTTGGGTGCTAAGTTACTTAGTGTGTGGGCACCCTGGCACTAGCCAAGGTGCCCCCACATTGTTCAGGGCCAATTCCCCGGACTTTGTGAGTGCGGGGACACCATTACACGCGTGCACTACATTTAGGTCACTACCTATATGTAGCTTCACAATGGTAACTCCGAATATGGCCATGTAACATGTCTATGATCATGGAATTGCCCCCTCTATACCATCCTGGCATAGTTGGCACAATCCCATGATCCCAGTGGTCTGTAGCACAGACCCTGGTACTGCCAAACTGGCTTTCCCGGGGTTTCACTGCAGCTGCTGCCAACCCTTCAGACAGGCTTCTGCCCTCCTGGGGTCCAGCCAGGCCTGGCCCAGGATGGCAGAACAAAGGACGTCCTCTGAGAGAGGGTGTTACACCCTCTCCCTTTGGAAAATGGTGTGAAGGCAGGGGAGGAGTAGCCTCCCCCAGCCTCTGGAAATGCTTTCATGGGCACACATGGTGCCCATTTCTGCATTAGCCAGTCTACACCGGTTCAGGGACCCCTTAGCCCTGCTCTGGCGCGAAACTGGACAAAGGAAAGGGTAGTGACCACTCCCCTGACCTGTACCTCCCCTGGGAGGTGCCCAGAGCTCCTCCAGTGTGCTCCAGACCTCTGCCATCTTGGAAACAGAGGTGCTGCTGGCACACTGGACTGCTCTGAGTGGCCAGTGCCATCAGGTGACGTCAGAGACTCCTTCTGATAGGCTCCTTCAGGTGTTGCTAGCCTATCCTCTCTCCTTGGTAGCCAAACCCTCTTTTCTGGCTATTTAGGGTCTCTGTCTCTTGGGATATCTTAGATAACGAATGCAAGAGCTCATCCGAGTTCCTCTGCATCTCCCTCTTCACCTTCTGCCAAGGAATCGACTGCTGACCGCGCTGGAAGCCTGCAAAACTGCAACATAGTAGCGAAGACGACTACTGCAACTCTGCAACGCTGATCCTGCCACCTTCTCGACTGTTTTCCTGGTGGTGCATGCTGTGGGGGTAGTCTGCCTCCTCTCTGCACTAGAAGCTCCGAAGAAATCTCCCGTGGGTTGACGGAATCGTCCCCCTGCAACCACAGGCACCAAAGAACTGCATCACCGGTACCCTGGGTCTCCTCTCAGCATGACGAGCGAGGTCCCTTGAATCCAGCAACTCTGTCCAAGTGACTCCCACAGTCCAGTGACTCTTCAGTCCAAGTTTGGTGGAGGTAAGTCCTTGCCTCCCCACGCCAGACTGCATTGCTGGGAACCACGACTTTTGCAGCTACTCCGGCCTCCGTGCACTTCCGGCGGAAATCCTTTGTGCACAGTCCAGCCTGGGTCCACGGCACTCCAACCTGCATTGCTCGACCTCCTAAGTTGTTCTCCGGCGACGTGGGACTCCTTTGTGCAACTTCGGGTGAGCACCGTTTCACGCATCCTTGTAGTGCCTGTTTCTGGCACTTCTGCGGGTGCTGCCTGCTGCTGAGAGGGCTCATTGTCTTGCTCGACACCCCCTCTGTCCCCTGACGCAATTGGCGACATCCTGGTCCCTCCTGGGCCACAGCAGCATCCAAAAACACTAACTGCACGATTTGCAGCTAGCAAGGCTTGTTGGCGGTCTTTAGGCGGGAAAACACTTCTGCACGACTTTCCATGGCTTGAGGGATCCGTCCTCCAAAGGGGAAGTCTCTAGCCCTTGTCGTTCCTGCAGAAACCTAAGCTTCTACTGCCCAGTAGCAGTTTCTTTGCACCCCCAGCTGGCATTTCCTGGGCATCTGCCCATCTCCGACTTGCTTGTGACTTTTGGACTTGGTCCCCTTGTTCCACAGGTACCCACGACTGGAAATCCATCGTTGTTGCATTGTTGGTTTGTGTCTTTCCTGCAGAATTCCCCTATCACGACTTCTATGTCCTTCGGGGAACTTTAGTGCACTTTGCACTCACTTTTCAGGGTCTTTGGGTGGGCTATTTTTCTAACCCTTACAATTTCTAATAGTCCCAGCGACCCTCTACAAGGTCACATAGGTTTGGGGTCCATTTGTGGTTCGCATTCCACTTTTGGAGTATATGGTTTGTGTTGCCCCTATCCCTATGTGTCTCCATTGCATCCTATTGTAACTATACATTGTTTGCACTGTTTTCTAATACTATTACTGCATATTTTGGTATTGTGTACATATATCTTGTGTATATTTGCTATCCTCATACTGAGGGTACTCACTGAGATACTTTTGGCATATTGTCATAAAAATAAAGTACCTTTATTTTTAGTATATCTGTGTATTGTGTTTTCTTATGATATTGTGCATATGACACTAGTGGTACTGTAGGAGCTTCACTCGTCTCCTAGTTGAGCCTAAGCTGCTCTGCTAAGCTACCATTATCTATCAGCTTTTGCTGCTAGACACCCTATACACTAATAAGGGATAACTGGGCCTGGTGCAAGGTGTAAGTACCCCTAGGTACTCACTACAAGCCAGTCCAGCCTCCTACAGTGCACCTGTGAGAGTAATAGACTGGACTCTGCCATGGACATTCCTCCACCATCACCCATCACCATTTTACCACCCCTCCAATAATTAGCACTTCAATAAACACCCTTGAAGCACAAAAAAATCTGGAGTCAGTCTGTGATTTAGAAAATGTGTATTAGCAATTACAGTGACAAAATGCATTTTCAAATGTAATGTCAACATACCTAATGTCACACATCACAACTCCATGAAGGATGCAAGCAGATGACACACGTTGGTAACCACACCTGTGAAACCGTAATGGATATATACAACTCAGTTACCAAATACTGCTTGAAATAGACAGACAGGATAAAGGTAGAAGTGTGAAAGTACTTGTAGTAGGCAAGAAAGTGTTCTCACCTGTGTGTCACTGGAACTATTGCTGGATGACTGAGTCCCTGTTGTCAATGTCTTCTTCCTCTGCTTCCTCCTCATCACTGTCAACAGGCTCCACAGCTGCCACAACACCGTCATCTGCACCATCCTCCTGGAGAAAAGGCACCTGGCGTCGCAAAGCAAGATTGTGAAGCATACAGCAGGCGATGATGATCTGGCACACCTTCCTTGGTGAGTAGAATAGGGAACCACCTGTCATATGGAGGCACCTAAACCTGGCCTTCAGGAGGCCGAAGGTGCGTTCGATCACCCTCCCAGTCTGCCCATGGGCCTCATTGTAGCGTTCCCCTGCCCTGGTCCTGGGATTCCTCACTGGGGTCAGTAGCCATGACAGGTTGGGGTAACCAGAGTCCCCTAATAGCCACACCCGGTGCCTCTGGAGTTGACCCATCACATAAGGGATGCTGCTATTCCGCAGGATGTAGGCATCAGGCACAGAGCCAGGGAACACAGCATTTATCTGGGAGATGTACTGGTCTGCCAAACATACCATCTGTACATTCATGGACTGATAACTCTTCCGGTTCCTGTACACCTGTTCACTCCTGTCGGGGGGGACCAGAGCTACATGGGTCCCATCAATGGCACCTATGATGCTGGGAATATGTCCAAGGGCATAGAAGTCACCTTTAACAGCAGCCAAATCCTCCACCTGAGGGAAAACTATGTAGCTCCTCAAGTGTTTCAGCAGGGCAGACAACACTCTGGCCAACACGTTGGAAAACATAGGCTGGGACATCCCTGATGCCATGGCCACTGTTGTTTGAAATGACCCACTTGCAAGGAAATGAAGCACTGACAGCACCTGCACTTGAGGGGGGATTCCTGTGGGATGGCGGATTGCTGACATCAGGTCAGGCTCCAACTGGGTACACAGTTCCTGGATTGTGGCACGGTCAAACCTGTAGGTGATGATTAAATGTCACTCCTCCATTGTCAACAGGTCCACCAGCGGTCGGTACACCGAAGGATTCCGCCATCTCCTCACATGTCCCAGCTGACGGTGCCTAGGAAGGACAACAGCGACCACAGGGTCAAGCAACTCAAAGGTATGTACCCACAGCTACACAGAACACGAAACATAATCCAAAAAGTTGTCTGTAAGTGTGTTGAGTCCAGGCTTAGGTATGTGTGATGCAGTTGAAAATTAAGCCATGTGGGCCCCTGAAATGGCGGCTGCCTGACCTCTAAACTGGGACAATGTGATGTGAGGTAACTGCGCTAGCGTTGTACACCGTCGCGGTAGGCGGTCGAAGACCGCTGCGCAATGCTGCATTGGTTAACATTGGACCCTATGGGTCCCAGGAGCCAATGACGAAGTGCGCAGGCGGTGATGATACGCACCGCCGCGGACGTCACCGCCGCGGACCTGACCACCATTTTCTATCTGTTGAATAACTCGATACCTGATCTTCGACAGGAGAGGACCTATACTGCAAGTGCTGCTGTGAGCTCGTTCTGGAAGAGACAATGGCTTGTGCGTCTGGGGAAAGGGCCCCTGCCTTCACTGCACAGGAGTTGGAGAAGCTCGTGGACGGGGTCCTCCCCCAGTACACGCTATTCTACGGTCCTCCAGACCAACAGGTGAGTACATAGGGTGCAAGTTGTATGGGCTATGCCTGGGTGGAGAGGGCTGGTTGTAAGAAGAAAGGGGGCAGAGTTGTGCCAGCGTGAAGGACTGTGACTGCATGTGCCACATGGCAAGGGCAGGGATGTGGACCACTCACTTCGACGGTGCAGTTGGTAATGACTTCTCTTCTTCCCCTGTACATGTAATGTAGGTCAGCGCCCACCAGAATAAGGCTATTTGGCGTGCCATCGCCAAGGACGTCCGGACCCTGGGGGTCCACCAGAGACGGAGCACCCACTGCCGGAAAAGATGGGAGGACATTCGCCGCTGGAACAAGAAGACGGCGGAGGCTCAGCCTGGGATGGCCTCCCAACGTGGGAGGGGTGCCCGTCGCACCATGACCCCCCTGATGTTCCGGACCCTGGCGGTGGCCTACCCTGAGTTGGATGGGCGCTTGAGGGCATCACAGCAGACACAACGGGGTGAGTACAACATCATTCAGCTGACTTTGCGTGCAGTGAAGGTGTCTGGGTTCGGGAGGAGGGCTGTGGGTTTCCCTAGGCCAGGGCGAGTTCCGTAGGCTAGGCCGCTCCGTAATGCAGGCCATGTGGCACTCCACCCCACCTCTGTAGAGTGCCAAGTACAGGTATACATGCCCCTGTGTCATCTATGTGTGCTGATGTCCACCATAGCCATGTAGGCCATATCCCAGGAACTGCATCAGTAGAGCCCAACAGCGTGGCATAGTGCAGGGGGCTGCTGTGTCTGTATTGTCCGCCAACGGTATTGGTAAGCCATGCACTCAACCTGTCTTTCTTCTGTGTCCCCCCCTTTTTGTGCTCTCCCTGTTCTTTTGTGCATCAGCATCATCAGGCGGAGGTACAGTGACACCGGAGCACGAGGGAGCTGCATCCCACATGGCCATGGAGGGCCACACCACGGACTCTGAATACTCCAGTGGGACGGAGGGCAAGGGGAGCTTCACGGTGGTCACTGGATCAGCAACCAGAGACACGGACTCGTCCTCCGATGGGAGCTCCCTTGTGGTGGCTGCAAAATCTGCGCCCCCCACTTCTACAGGTACAGCCGCCACCCCCCCCTACCAGCACCGCCCTCCCAGCAGCCCCTCAGCCTTCGCCTCGTGCCCGCCCACCCAGGAGGGTGGGCATCACCTTCGCCCCAGGCACCTCAGCCCCTGCCCCTGTCACCTCTGCTGCCCTCAGTGAGGAGGCCATTGACCTCCTCAGGTCACTCACTGTTGGGCAGTCTACCATTGTGAATGCCATCCAGGATGTTGAAACATGGTGATGCATTCCTGGAGGGCATTCATTCTGGTCAGGCTGCCCATCATCGAACAATGCAATCTCTGGCCTCAGCACTGATGGCAGCCATTGTCCCTGTCTCTAGCCTCCCCCCTACAACTTCCTCCACCCAGACCCAATCCCCTGTACCTCTGCCTATCCCAAGCACACCATCAGACCAGTCTGCACACACGTCAACACACAAGGGAAGCTCAGGCAAACATAGGCACCACACATCCCACAGGCACTCACACAAGCATCACCCACATACAGACACAGCAACATCCACTGCCTCCACTTCGTCCCCCTCCTCGTCGTCTCCCTCCTCCCTCCCAGTGTCGTCTACACTCTCACCTGCATGCACTACCACTACAGCCACTAGGACCCGCACCAGTACACCCACCACTACACCCCGCTCACCTGCACTCACCACCCCCACTACCATTTACACGTCCCCTGTGTCCTCTCCCAGTGTGTCTGTGACGCCCCCTCCCAAAGTACACAAACGCGAGCACACACACACCCAACATCCATCCACCTCACGACAGCCTCCAGAACGTGCACCTGCACCCAAATCATCAAAAGTTACACCTCCTACAACCACCTCCTCTTCCTCCACTCCCAGACCCCCGCCAGCTACCCGTACCAGTGTTCCTAAGAAACTGAGCAACATTGACCTCTTTCCCACCACCCCCCCTCCAATTCATAGGTCCCGTACTAGCACCTCAGCCAAAAAATCTCCGGTACCAGTGGTGCCTTGTAGAGGTATGTGGAGTGCACCGGGCACCAGGGCAGCCAGTGTGACACGGAGCCAAAGCACAGCCAGTCCCCCCCCTTTGAAGCACCAGAAGTTGGACAGTGCCCGACGGGATGGGGAAGACTACAGCCGGCAAAGACAAGGGCCCCGGGGGGAGTGTCGAGTCAGCTGTGACTCCTCCCAAGGTGGGGAAGGGGCAGAAGAAAGCGCCACAGTCTGGGAAGAGCAGCACGGCGGAGAAGGCCGCCATCATCCCCACTGCCCAGGAGGCCACCGCCAGCCCGATCGTCACTGGCCAGGACGCCACTGCCAGAGTCAGTGCCCAGGAGGGCAGTCCCATTGTCACTGGCCAGGACGCCACCGCGAGAGTCAGTGCCCAGGAGGGCAGTCCCATCGTCATTGGTCAGGAGACCACCGCCAGAGTCAGTGCCCAGGAGGGCCCCGGCAGCCACAGCCCCGCTGGGCAATGAGGGACCGCCATGGCAAACACCGCTGCACAGGTCAGAGACAGCAAAGTCAAGCACCGCTGAACAGGGCAAGCACCGCTGAACAGGGTAAAGACCGCCATGGCAAGCACCGCTGAACAGGGCAAGCACCATTGCGCAGGGCACGCACCGCTTAACAGGGCAAAGACCACCATGGCAAGCACCGCTGAACAGGTCAGAAACTGCAAAGTCCAGCACCGCTGAACAGGGCAAGCACCGCTGAACAGGGCAAAGACCGCCATGGCAAGCACCGCTGCACAAGTCAGAGACAGCAAAGTCAAGCACCGCTGAACAGGGCAAAGACCACCATGGCAAGCACCGCTGAACAGGGCAAGCACCGTTGAACAGGGCAAGCACCGCTGAACAGGGCAAAGACCGCCATGACAAGCACTGCTGAACAGGTCAGAAACTGCAAAGTCCAGCACCGCTGAACAGGGCAAAGACCGCCATGGCAAGCACCTCTGAACAGGTCAGAAACTGCAAAGTCCAGCACCGCTGAACAGGGCAAAGACCACCATGGCAAGCACCGCTGAACAGGGCAAGCACCGCTGAACAGGGCAAGCACCGCCAACTCAAGCACCGCTGGCCCATGTGCGGCCGGGGCAGTGACGGAACTGGGACCGTCACGGGGAGAGTGATGGACTCTGGGCACCAGTCCCCCTCCAGAACCAGTGGAGAACAGTATCCACTACCTCAGTCCTTAACACGATGAAGCACTCTGGGCACCAGTCCCCCTCCAGAACCAGTGGAGAACAGCATCCACTACCTCAGTCCCCCTCCAGAACCAGTGGAGAACAGCATCCACTACCTCAATCCTTAACAGGATGAAGCACTCCGGGCACCAGTCCCCTTCCAGAACCAGTGGAGTCTGTCATCCACTTGAGAGACTGTGGCTTTGCACTCCCCAGGATGGTACAGTGGGCAAACCACCCACTGTAGAGACTTGAGAGACTGTGGCTTTGCACTCCCCACGATGGTACAGTGGTCAACCCACCCACTGTAGAGACTTGAGAGACTGTGGCTTTGCACTCCCCAAGATGGTACAGTGGGCAACCCACCCACTGTTGAGACTTGAGAGACTGTGGCTTTGCACTCCCCAGGATGGTACAGTGTGCAAACCACCCACTGTATAGACTTGAGAGACTGTGGCTTTGCACTCCCCAGGATAATGCAGTGGGCAAACCACCCACTGCAGAGACTTGAGAGACTATGGCTTTGCACTCCCCAGGATACATCAATCGGCATGGAGCCCCCTCGTGGATCTGGCGTGGTGCTGTCATCCGGCTGAGGTGCCCCCCCTTCCCTTCCCCCTGAGGTGCCTGTTGAATTTCTATCTGATGCCCCTGCAGTGTTCTCTCCGTTTTGCTCAGGTATCTTGTGTGGGCCTCGCCCATGCATTTTGGGCCCAGTGGTCCACGGACATTGAATGGTGCATACCTGCACTACTAATCGTGATGTATATTTTGTTGAACGTGTATATATATCTGTATATATTAGCTTACTGTATTTTGATACATTACAATGGTTGCACTCATTTAGTTTTGTCTTTGCATTCTTCCGGGGGGTTTTGGGGTTGTTACTGTTATGTTTGGATATGCATTGGTGTGTGTGTTGTAGTGGGTGAGGGTCGGGGTGGGGGTGGAGGTGTGGCGTGTGTGTGTCCCTGACTTTTGCCTCCCCCTCCCCTATGTCGTAGCTGCAGTACTCACCGTTGTCTTCGGTGCCGGCGTTGATAATGATCGTAGAGAAGCAGGAAGCCTATCCCAGGGAGTATTTGGAGTTCCGGCTCCATGTTGCCCTCCTTCCTCTTGGAGTGTGTAGAGGTGAGCGTTTTCCCATTGAAATGGCTGTTTCTGCCGTGTTTTTATCCACTGTGAATCCGCCCCGGAAAAGGTGGCGGATTGGTAGGTTGTGATACTGTGGGCGGTACTTTGTCTCCCACCTGTCTGTTGGCGGTGACCGCCGCGCTGCTTGTCTGTACCGCAGTGGCGGACGGAGTGTTTAAGTGGCTTTCTTTATTGGCGGTTTCCGTCACGGTCATAATTCCCTTTTTTTTTTCGCCAGCCTGTTTGCGGTCTTACTGCCGCTTTAACACCGTCCACCAGGGTTGTAATGACCCCCTTAGCTTTGTTGTAGCTGCCAGTGTGACAGCTCAGTTGGAAACGGGATGTCAAGAGTGGGATGTGGATGCAGGACTGAATACACAGGCCAACGGAAAATTGGCACTGTACACTCATGCAAAAACCCAGATCTCCAAGCATATGACACATGCCGTAAAGGAGTACCTAAAACTTTAATATGTACAAAAGAGAACTTAAAACTATGTCACACACCTATACTAACCTAATCTATCCTAACTATACATTATCCACAACTGGCCCTAACTACCCTAAGCTAAGCTTACTTACCACATTGAACAACACACTCTAAACATTTGCTCCCCACCGCCCTTATATGACAGGACACATGTAAAACAACATATACTAACCTAAACAGGTACTAATACTAAACAAATATATATATATTAATTAGAATACACAAAAACCCCAACATTAACCCCCAACCACCCACCCACCCACAAACTAACATGTAATAATATGAACCCACCCATCTACTTATCCTATCTAAACTACTACCCTACTCTAACCTATCACTAAACCCCCTAAACCCACTAAAACACTGGATAAGGAAAGAGGAGGGAGGGAACGGAATTAGGGGTGAGGTAAGGCAGGAGTTCAGAGGTTTGCCCTCTTCAGAGTTTTCTTTATCGATTTCAGCCTCTGACTATTTCTCTCCACGTCCCGCTGAAGAGTGTCAAGCTTTTTAATGACTTTCTGCATTTTCCTCTGGAGCTGTGAAATGGCAGCCATGTCCAGAGCAGCAGATGTGGTGGACTGTGTACCAGACGTAGTTGCTCCTGCAGGTGTGGTGGTCGGTGGTGCTGAAATGGAAGGTGCAGTAAGTGTGGTGGGTGTTGTTCCGGAGGTTGAGGGTGCAGCAGGAGGGGCTGATGTTCTGGTGACCGCTGTGCTCCTGGCTGCTGTTGTGGTTGTGGCTCCACCTGTTGTGGCCAATGCCGGCCCCCCTTGGCTGAAAGCCTGCCACTATTCTGTGGCTCTCTCTTTCCAATAGCGTCTTGCCAACCTCAGGAACCCAGACTTGACATCCAAGATGTGCCTGTACCTCACTGCCCGCCTCTGGAATTCCCTGATCTCCGCCACATTCATGTTGGCAGCTGTAAAAATGAGACAGGCAACCATCAGTGTCATCATTGTGTGATGCATGTACAGATGATAATATAACACTCTCCCTCAAATTGCACATACAGTCCAAATCACATTAAAGATTATGGGGGTCATTCTGACTTTCCCGCTGGACTGGCGGGCGACCGCCAAAAGGCCGCCCGCCCGCCCAGCGGGAAAGCCCCAGCAATGAGGAAGCCGGCTCCGAATGGAGCCGGCAGAGTTGCTGGTGTGCGACGGGTGCAGTTGCACCCGTCGCGATTTTCAGTGTCTGCCAAGCAGACACTGAAAATCTTAATGGGGCCCTGTTAGGGGGCCCCAAAACACCCGTTCCCGCCATCCTGTTTCTGGCGGTGAAAACCGCTAGAAACAGGATGGCGGGAAGGGGGTCAGAATCCCCATGGCGACGCTGCTTGCAGCGCCGCCATGGAGGATTCCCTGGGGCAGCGGGAAACCAGCGGGAAACCGGCGGGAAACCGCCGGTTTCCCTTTTCTGACCGCTGCTTTACTGCCGCGGTCAGAATGGCCCCAGAAGCACCGCCAGCCTGTTGGCGGTGCTTCCGCGATCGTTGGCCCTGGCGGTCCATGACCGCCAGGGTGAGAATGACCCCCTATATCTTGTCTCTGAGGAATGAAATGGCAACGCTGCCTAACCATCAAGTATTTAATAGCACAGCAAAGCACGACAAGAGGTGTACCAAATAAAGTGATCTGTGCATTGATGTAGTGCAACGTGTCACAATGCAAATGCAGCAGGTACTTAACATCGGCCAGGCAGACTAATCCTTATCATCTGAGTCAACTTCAAGGCACCCAAGACCAGTGATTTGTATATGTAATTGGCAGGATGGTATGCCATTGCTAATCATAAGGGGCCAGTGTTGTTTGGGACACATGCATGCTTGAATGAGATGACTGTCAACTACACTGTGATCATCACATCTACCTACATATATGTTCTTCCCCTACCCCTGTGCCTCAGGGGGGATGGGCATGTAATACATCATCACAACTGTCGTGGACAACCACAAAGCCATGCCCACCTGTACATGGATTGAGTGAGTGGAACACATGTGAGGAGGGCTGCCACTTAGGAATGAGGTATCCATTGTTCAATCACATCTACATTCATGTTTCCATTTGTGGACAACCATCAACACCTGTTCTGCCAACACATTTCCAAAATTACCCACATTGATGACAGCACACGTCTGGCCTTGGCCTACATGCACGTCTATTACATACCACACAAATGTCATGTATAACATATGGGGCTAGATGCTGGGGGACAGTTACCCATACAGTCCTACTTGTACATTACAATATAGGGATGCACAATTTTGTGTGGAAAACTGATGCATCACTGTCTTGTGAAAATGGAGGTATGACGTGCTGACAATATTATGACACTGGAGCACTTCCAAGTCAAATGTGGGCCTACATGTGGCTATTAATCACCTTGTTCACATGCTGCTGCCTATTGCGCAGCACAAGACTCCCAATATATGACTCTCTGCCTGTGAATGTCTAACTCTTGCATGGAACGCTATGTCAACCTCCAGTCAAGTAATATATCATATCACGTGCCAGCTCATCATATCTTGCAATGAGTGCAACACACAAGAGACACTCACACAACAGCTGCAATCACTACACAGGACAGACATTTTCACACTTACTGGATACGTCTGGGTCCTCAAATCGAGCCAATTCCCAGATGGTATAGGGGTACGGTCCACTTGTAAGACTTCGGAAGGAAATACATGTTCAATGTCTGATCACTGTACAAACATGTGGACAGCATATCACAGTGTGTAACATTTTATATGAGTGAGCTGCTGATCCTGCATGTAGACACTCCAACAGACATACCACAGCAAACTTGCATTGACACTGACACTCCAGTGAGTGATAGACACACATATGCACACATGCACTGGGCCTAACAATCATGTGGTGCTCAACTTGACTTCAAAGATTTGTGGCTAATCCATTTCAGATGGTACTCCATGTCATGATTTGTAATTGGGTGGCAATTTCAATGGCACTTCCCTGGTGCACTGCAATACAAGTGACTCAGGTATTGTGGCTTGTGCATCAAGGGACAATGAGTAACTGTGTGATGGACATGTGGGTCAATTTTCAGTCAGCAATTATCGTGCATTCAGTGGGCCATAACAGATGTGGCACAGTTGTATGTAGGTAACAAATGCCCCATTGGCAGTGTCCCCCAATACGTCTATGCCCCCTTAGCCAACATGATGGCAGGGATCATGTGTGTGTAATGATGACAATGTAGCGCTAAACATGGATAGCCCATTTGCTGTGGCAATGTGGCATGCTGAAAGTGTCTTAGCTGATCATCATTGACAGAATGCATGGGCACAGGTGTTGTCATTGCACCTGAAATGTGTTACTCAGGTCCATATGTCCAAAAGATCAGGTTTTGTGAGACACGCATTGCGAAACTTAGCAATTAGCAAGCAGGATGATCTGAGGTACAACACTGTCAATGACACTGTTTGCAATTCACAAATGGGGTAGCAAATGATCTACCTCATCAATTTTGATGAGGTAGGTCTCATGTTGCAAACCCCTTGGGGGTGAACTCAGAGACCCCAAACTCCAGTGTGTGCAGCAGTGTGTAGTTTGCACATCAATATGTGTTCATAGCACAGTCCACTTCCTTATTGCTACCTGGCAACGGCACTCCAGGAGTGATGTATGATGTTGGGACTGCCTTAGAATATCCGTTTCACCTACATGTGAGTCAGCATCATCATGCTGTGTCTCATGGTGTTTGACCTGAAGCAACACACATTGCACACCCCTTCCACAGTATCTATTGCTATGGAGGGTGTGGGATTGACTATGTGGCCTAATGTAATAGTAAATGGTTCATCTTCCAAGTTTACTTCCAGTGCAGACCATGTCATTGTCGCTGTGTGCTTTGACATCGGTCCCTTGTAGCTCTAGAGTTGCATCTATTGTTATTGGCAGCCGTCATTCGTCCATAGGTGTGTATCCCATTGTGTCAGGGTGTACAACATAACTACATGTGTCACACCTCAGTTTCTTCCTGCCCATGTGTCAATGTAGTGGTGTATGTATTGTGTGTCCTACAAGGTTACAGTGCCGTGTGTATTTTGCTATGTTTATGGACTTACCGACAAGAAGGCCATTGCCATATCGTCCATCCTGGAAGTGCTGATTGATGGTGCTGTGGTGAAAGATGAAGGAATCTTATACACTCCCAGGATACTTGGCCAAGATGTTGGTAAACAATCCCTGGTGGTCAAATATGGGCTGCACATTTATGGAGTGGGTGTGCTTTTTGTTCCGGTATAGATGCTTTATTGCAGCAGGTGGTACAATCCAGACATGGGTGCAGTCAATTGCACCAAGCACATGTGGGAAGCAATGCATTTGGTAAAAACCTCTGTTTGATCACCTGCTGCTTCTGCTGGGTGTTGGGGAAGTTGATGTGGTGGGGTGTGAGGGAGATGATGGCATCTAGGACCTTGAGAAGGAAGGCTGAGAATGAGAGCTGTGGTACCCCAGCAACCAGGGCACTCGTTGTTTGGAAGGAGCCACTTGCCAACATGTGCAGGACAGCTAGCAGCTTGGTCACCAGTGGTATATTGTGTGGTGTCTGCAGGCGTGCTGTTATATGTGGCTCAATTTGGTGCAGCAGAGACTGTATGGCTTGCCAGTTGAGTCTATACCTCCAGATGATATCCTGTTCCCTGAAGCCCTGGAGGGTTGTCCTGGTCCTGAAGACCCTCTCCTGCCTTCTGTGTTGCCTTTGGGGGCTACATTGGGGTGGTGGTGGCTGCTGCTGTTGGTCCTGTGCTCTGAGTCGTCTGCCATGCTGCATCAGTAGCACCTCCATGTTGTCCGTCTTGAGCAATGATGTAGCTTGTGTATGTTTTCCTTCAGTATTAGTGTGTTTACCTCATTTCAACCCCGGCATTAAAATTTGAAGCAAATCTGGCTTAGCGTAATTTTTCGGGTCAGCCTCCCACCTGTGCGCCATTTTTGCCCTGTTGGATAAATATGGCAAACTCTATATTTTTTACGCTAGACATGTCTAGCCTCAAAATATAAACATGGAGTTAAGTTTGCGCCAGATTTGCATTAAAAAAAAGACTCTTATCCAGCGCAGACAGAGGATAACTATGGGCCAAAGTCTGTGATCTACCATAGTATATCATCCCCTCCTGTCACTAGTTGACATGAATACAGTATATTCTGTGCATATTTGATTTTGACAAGTCTAGTTAGTACCCTTTGCTTGATAAACATGATTGGTCGAGTAGTCAACTAAACCTAACACAATATTGGAAATCTAGTGAAAACATGTTAATGCAGCTGAGTGTTATGAAATCACAAAAAGAGCGAGGGCACAAAAGATTATTATCATGAATCCAGCCAACAAAAACAGATTTAAAACAATGAATAGTAAACTAACAAAAAAGGCTACACTGGTCTTAATTGACTTAACAAACAAAGCAATTTAGCAAGAATCCCTATTTCCCAACAGTGGCAACATATTAGATCAGCAAAATAATTAGACAAGAGTTGGCATGCAGCTTGCTTAAGTTTGTGTGCTCTAAATGAGAGGGATCTGTGAAATTCATATCGGCTGAGAAGAGTATTTATATTTCTTCATTTTTTATTCTGCATATATTTCGTTCAGTTTGACTGGAAGAAGAAGAACACATATTTTATGATCTTTACCCAAATTGTGTTACAGTAGCTCTGATTCAAGAGGACTGTGCTTGAGTTTTTCTTTGCAAAGTGGTAGGCCCAGGCAAAATTTGCTTTACACTGGCAAAATCTAGGTAATTTAATTTTACTTTGTTACACAAATACACAAAATTAGCGAAATTATGCTGTTATGCCACATCACATAATTATGCACATTAATAGTAAAAATGTAGTGCACGTACGCCAGAGCAACTTGAACAACAGAATGCAAGGGTCTGTTGTTCACGGGGCTTGTGTTTTTTTGCAAATTTTTCAGCATGATATGTGTCCCTGCATCCAAAATGTATGGTTTTTCATTTTGCCAAATGCTGGTTTTCCATTTACTGTAATGACTAATAATTTAACATAGTTTTCCAGAAAGTTCTCGTAATTACGAAAAAGCAAATAAAAAACAACATTGTACATGCCTGGTCACCACTAAAATGAATCCAAGTGGCGAGACAGGTTTAAGCCTTCCTTCCCCCTAACACCTTAGTCCCACTTCCTTTGTTCTTTTCTCACGGCACCATCGCTTTCAAGTGCTGCTAGGCTGCATAGCCACTCTACCAATGGCAATATAACTCAGCATACAAACATAGGGGGTGATTCTAACTTCGGCGGGCGGCGGAGGCCGCCCGCCGAAGTTCCCCCACCAAAATACCGCTCCGCGGTCGAAAGACCGCTGAGGGTATTTTGGGATTTGCCCTGGGCTGGCGGGCGGCCGCCAAAAGGCCGCCCGCCAGCCCAGGGCAAATCAACCTTCCCACGAGGACGCCGGCTCAGAATTGAGCCGGCGTAGTGGGAAGGTGCGACGGGTGCAGTGGCACTCGTCGCGTATTTCAGTGTCTGCATAGCAGACACTGAAATACTTTGTGGGGCCCTCTTACGGGGGCCCCGCGGCACCCCCTACCGCCATCCTGTTCCTGGCGGGAGTCCCGCCAGGAACAGGATGGCGGTAGGGGGTGTCAGAATCCCCATGGCGGCGGAGCGCGCTCAGCCGCCATGGAGGATTCTGCAGGGTAGCGGGAAACCGGCGGGAGACCGCCGGTTTCCCGCATCTGACCGCGGCCGAACCACTGAGGTCAGAATGCCCTGCGGGGCACCGCCGGTCTGTCGGCGGTGCTCCCGCCGACCCTGGCCCCGGCGGTCTCTGACCGCCGGGGTCAGAATGACCCCCATAGTGATGTACTCCTTGAAAGCACGACAGGCCTCGGAACAAGTGCATTTCAGAAAAAACAATGTTTCACTTGTGGTGGCCATGCAAGTAGAGTGCATAGCCACTCATTTTTGGGGTTGGTCTTACTTTTCATCATTAAACTACAATCCCTAGCAAGAGAGAGACATAGGTAGGAATGGAGAAACAATGAGGGAGGGGTAAGAAACGAAAACTGTGTTGAATAAAAATCCTCATCACCAATAATAGAATTGAGCATAAGCCGTCAATTGTCAGCCTGAAATGGGTAAGGTACAGTGTGGTAGAAGTAGCCACATATGAAAAAAATTAGGGTTCTGAATAGTCAAAGTCAACACATTAAATTCATGTCGTGGAATGTAAATGGTCTTGTGTTAGAAATAGGTAAAAGGTGATCTTGCAGGAGATAAGATATCTTATAGCAGATCTGGTGGTGATGTAGGAGTCACATTTGTCAGGCACTGAAATGAGAGAGCTTTTATCAAAACAGCAGTGGATTCATGACGTGTAACAAAATGGGTGACCATTCTAGTGTCCACAAACCCAGAGTTGCAGGTGATACGAGGTGGACGATAAACGAAGATAGGTAATAGTTGAAAGGTTTTCTGGAGGGGTTACATTTGTTTGTGTATTCTACTAGGGCCAGAACCTTGATGACCCGGGACCTCAAAGAAGTTTATTTGGTAAATTATTGGAATATAAAAAACACTGGTGCACCTGACTGACTGTAGGACTCCACTGACCTCCTGGCCAGCGTCTGTTGCCCTCCCCAGCTCCTCCTGCTGCTGCTGCCTCTGCCTCTGCCTTAGGGATCGAACTGAGAGTCTGCCTGACTCTCAGTTCGAGGCCCTCCTCCACCCGCAGGCTCCTGCCTGTGCCTCATCCCTCGTGGCCTAGTCGCCATCTACAAATAAGTATCTCCGTCTCTCTGTCTCTCCTTTCTCCTACTTTTTACTTCTGCATTTTAACTCTATTTGACCTCGTTCTGGTTATTTCTTCTTATTTCTGTCTCTTCTCCTATTTTCTGTCTTTCTTTTTGCCTTTCCCTTCTGTGCCACTGCTGCCCCTGAAGCCCGCCCTTCTGCTCCCCACAAAGCGCTTTCCCGCCCTCCTGCTGCCCAGCTGACCAGATCCCTACACCTCCCTCACCTTCTTAATAGCGGCCGCAGTGGGGACGCACCGCAGGCGCGCTAAAGGCACACAAAAGGCAAGCCCATCTGTGCCTGCCCTTGCCTGGACCGCACCCAGCCCCAGAAACCCTGGATCTCCAACAAGCCATTCCCTGGCCACCCTCCATTATGACGCCAAAACCCTCCACCGCCTTAACACCGTACGTCTCAGCACCTGCTGCACTGCATTTCCTAAGAACATCCACAGACCTTTTTCCTGCAGGAAATGCAACCTCAGTTTCAGCCATAACAGACAACCGGAACACCCCAAACCTGAAACCACTGACACCCGCCACAACCTCATCAACTGCCTCCTTCTGAATATATGCTCCCTCCACAAGCCCACCACCGAACTCTGGGACATGATTGACTCCACCTGTCCAGACATTGCCTTTTTAATCGAGACCTGGACCAACTCTACATCCGGACTGGACATCCCTATCACAATCCCAGATGGCTACAACTTCCTAAGGAAGGACCGACCCTACCGTCTGGGCGGAGGACTGGCCATCGTACCCAAGTCCTCACTCTGCATCACGGTCCACATGGCGGAACACTGCACCACAATAGCACACCTATACTTCCTGATCCATGCCACTCACAGCTCCTCCCTCCGCAGCACCCTAGTCTACAGACTGCCCGGCCCTCGCCCAGCCTTCATTGATGCCCTTGTGGACATCAACACCCCCCACGCCCTGGCGTCCACCGAATACCTCCTTCTGGGAGACTTGAATTTCCACCTCGATAACTGCAATGACCGAAACACCACTTCCCTACTTGACAACCTCACCACCCTCAGCCTCAGCCTACTGATCAGCATGCCCACACATGCCCCAGGACACACACTAGACCCAATTTTTACCTCAAGAAACAGATCACATTGAAGAACACCTCCACTCCGGATTGGACCGACCATCACTTCATACACTTCTCCAAAAAAAGCCAGCTGGTTCACCGTCGAACTCCAAGAATCCAAACACACCTGCAGATGCCTGGAGAAGAAATGGAGGAACAGCAAAACCAGTGAAGACCTCCCCTCTTTTAGAGCCGTCATTGCCACCCATCACCAACGCATCAAAAATGCAAAAAAAGCTCCACTCCATGAACGCATCAACACCTCCCACATAACACGAGAGAACTCTTCACGGTAATCAATGAATTCACCAATCCACCCTCTGAAGCCACCAACATCCTCCCATCCCAAGACCTCTGCGACAAACTGGTTACTTTCTTCTACTGCAAGATTAAGGACATGTATTACAGCTTCCTCTTGCAGAACCCACCCAGAGTCAGAACCTACAACTGACCCAGGGCCCCCAAATCCACCCAAACCATCAACAGCTGCTCCACGCTCACCACAGAAGAGACTGAAACCAGCATGAAAAGCATTCATTCCGTAGCTCCAACAGACCCCTGTCCTCACCACATCTACAACAGAGACAGTGCATCCATTGCGCCCGAACTCCGCAAGACGCTGAACTTCTCCATCACAACAGCCACCTTCCTCAAAGATTGGAAACACGCCAAAGTCCACCCCCTCCTGAAGAAACCCACAGCCAATCCATCAGAGCTCAAGAGCTTCCGACCCATCTCGTTGCTACCTTACCCAGCCAAAGTCCTAGAGAAAGCCATAAACTTGCAACTGCAACAGCTCCTTAAGGAAAACAACTCTTTGGATACCTCTCAGTCTGGATTCCGCAGCAACCACAGCACGGAGACAGCTCTCGTGCAGCCACCGATAACATTCACACTCCGCAGCACTCATACTTCTCGACCTCTCTGCAGCGTTCTATGCGGTCTCCCACAGCACCTTATGCACCAGACTCCATGACACAGGAATCCGCTGAAAAGCCTTGCAATGTATCCACTCCTTCCTCACCAGAAGATCACAGAGAGTCAGGCTCCCACCCTTCATATGCAAACCAACAGAAGTCAGCTGTGGAGTCCCTCAGGGATCCTCCCTGACTCCAATGCTTTCCAACATGTACATGGGCCGGCTGGCAGCCATTGTCAGATACCACAAAATGAACATTGTGTCTTATACCGATGACACACAACTCATCATATCCCTCACTGAAGACCCGGACAAAGCTAAGAGTAACTTTCACAACTGGATGAAAGATGTTGCCGCCTGGATGAGGGAGAGCTGCCTCAAGTTCAACCCAGACAAGACCGAGCTCATCGTCTTCGGAACCTCCCCTGCCAAAAACACATCTCCCAAAACCTGAGGACTCTGCATTGCCTCACAGTAGAGAAGTGAACCAACTTCAAACTACTCACCCACACCTATGAGGCCCTGCACAACATTGGACCGACCTACTTGAACCATCACATCTCCTTTCATAAACCCCCCAGACCCCTCCGCTCCTCCCAGCAGGTGCTAGCTACCATCCCATGCATCAGGAAAACCACCTCCGGAGGAAAATCTTTCACATATCTCACAGCCAGGAGCTGGAACAACCTGCCCACGCACCTCAGACAAAGCCCATCTCTCACGATCTTCAGGAAGAACCTCAAAACATGGCTCTTCAAATGAGGCCCAGACCCAACACCAGAGCCTTGAGACCCTCACGGGTGAGTAGTTGCACTTGACAAAAACTGATTGATTGATTGATTGATTATTATATGGGGATGCAATTTTAGTATTTTGATTAACAGAAAGCTTAATAGATCCAATTATGGGACCCATGTCTATTTCCCAAGAATGACAAGTAGTTTGAAGTCTATGTTGAGTGACTTAAGCTTGAGAGATCTTTGGAGGGTGAAAATGGGTGGTCAAAGTGACTATTTTTTTTATAGTTCTAAATATGGACACAGCTCTAGATTAGATTATTGGTTCATTGACTATAGGTACATGGAAAAAGTTAGTCAGATTAGACATGATCCTACCGCACTCTTTGATCATAAAACAGTGTGATTGGAAGTGGTAAGGGAAGACTATGAGGTGGTCAACTGACTGAGACAGTGGATGCGGGAAAGAAGGTGTCTTATGTACCCAGAATTCATACAAACCTTTTAGGTTCATACAAATTAATATTTTGAAATCAATAAGGGCAGCTGTGAGGAGAGGATGGTGTCAGATGCTTACAAGGCTTATATGAGAGGTGTGATCATCAAGTGGGTGAAAGATCAGAGAAGGGAAGAAAGAAAGTTGGAGGTATCGTTGCAGGAAGATATTCAGAGATTAGACAGACTAATCAGTGGTCATATTGAAAGTAGTCATCATGAATTCCTGAGCAAGGAATTAGCAAAGCATAGGCAAGAGTATAGAGACCATGTGGGAAAGCAGTAGCAAGACATCTGGGAAGGTGAAGAAGTTTAATGACAGGGAAGAGATTGGCAAGTTATTAACTTGGTATGCGGAAACACAGATCACCTGTAACGTCATTAAAAGAATCTTAGTTAACTTTATAGATGAAGTTGAGGAGGAACAAGAGTTAAACCAGCTGGTAGACATTAGAGATGCTGTTCAGAAATTTGGTCAGGATATCTATAAAGATGACTTGCTGTCTAACCCACAGTGTATAAGAGAGTGGCTGGGGTCAATGAATTAGCCATATCTTTCGGGTAAAGTCAGAGCAGAGTTAGTGCAGGAGATAACAGAGGTAGAGGTTAGGGAAGCTATCAACAACAGTGGTAAGAAGGCGGTAGGACCAGATGGGATACCGGTGGAACTATCTAAAGCCATAAGTGAGGAAAAAAGTCCCATCCTAAAAACACAACTCAACAGCATATTACTATCAGGACAATCACCTCCTCAGTTCTGGTATGAGGCTACTATCTCAATAATTCTGAAACCTAATAAAAACCCAAGACAATGTGAATCTTTCCCCCCTGTCTCTTTACTGAATACAGATTATATGATCTTGGGGGAATTCTGGGAAAAAGTTTAGGATGGGTAGTTAACAAAATTATCCACCAGGACCAGCAAAGGCTTTATGATTGAGCGCCAAATGCACAACTTAACCCGTTTGTTATTAGACTCTATTCATGTGGCAACTACTAACAGCCTCCCCTTAGCAGTACTTACTTTTGATGCAGCCAAGGCATGTGACTGGGTCCATTGGGCTTAACTGTGGTTTTGTCTAGAGAGATTCAGTATCCCTAAATTATATATAAAGACTTTGAGATTACTATACTCAAACCCCTTGACTAGGGTACTTGTTAATGGGGTCTTGGCAGATTGCTTTCCTGCATGTAGAAACTCCTGGTAGGGGTCTTATCTATTGCCCTTATTGTTCAGTTTATATACCGAACCTTCATGGATGCTCATAGAAGATTGTTGTGACTCAACATGGGTGTGCAGTACATGACCGAGCTGTAAGGTGTTGCTCATGGCATCAGTGCTTTCATGGAATGCTGATTCTGGTGTTCTATGGCAGCAGAGGTGTAGCAGGCAGACAACCATTTAAGGTACGCTAAGCTGTTGGTGTGCACTGACAGCTGCCTGGATTGTTTGCTACTTATCAAGGGCTACATTCTTCAAACCTTTTTTCAGGCTGCTGGTGTCTCGTTGCAACACTAGCAATGAGGAGAAGCTATTTAACTGGTGTGAAACCTTGAAGGTGCCGGTTAAGTTGCTGTGTGATATGGGATCCCTTTGTCAGAATTGTAGGCAGCTGCCATCCAAATGTCCACCAATGATGGATGTACTATGGCAGTATGCTACTGTGACACCACATTAATTGAAGGAAATGCAATTGGTGCGCAGAATAGAAAGATATCGCACTACGGTGGACTTTGCCTGAAGAGTCCAGATACTATGCTTAATCAGTCATTTGTTATTGAAGTACAGTGGCCGTCTTCGATTGCCTCCTGTGTCCTAGAACAAGGTCAGGCATTCGCTATCACAGTACGGTGGCCATCTTGGATTTCCTGATGTGTCCAACAACAAGGTCAGGGATTTGTTTTTAAAGTATGGTGGCCATCTTGGATTGCCTGACATGTCCCACTACAATGTCAGCCATTTGCTATTGCTCTACGGCAGCCATCTTTGATTGCCTGATGTGTCCTACTACATGGTCAAGTATTTGCTATTGCACTACTGTGGCAACTTTGGGTTGCCTGACTTGTCCTACAACAAGGTTAGGCATTCACTATTGGAGTGCAGTTACCATCTTGAATTGCCTAATGTGTCCTTAATAAGGTCAGGAATACATTTTTTTGTGTTACCCTGACAATATTTTTGTTCTTGCTTTTATTTTTAAACTTTGATGAGTTAGGTATATTTATACTCATCCTCGTCAGCCTCTGCCTTTACCGCACATTGTGATTATGTTGTGTTTGACATGCAAACCTTTAACCCTCCTCACTCATTCTTACAGTCTCGTGGGGAGCCAACCATTCCCTGGAAAGAAGGGTTAGGAGTTTCCATTGCTTTACTTGGAGCCATTGAAGTGTTCAAGTTCAAACCTGATAGGAAAAAGTGGTTACTTGAAAACTTTCTGGGTCTAGAAGGTCAAGAGATCTTTGCTCATCTTTCTGTGTAGGTGACAAAGGATGATGATGATGAATTGGATGAGTAAGAGGAGGCAGTGACAAGGTTGGAAAACCTTTTTTCAAAACCTCTAAATGTGGTTGTGAAAAGACATTTTTTTTGGAGAGAGCAGTCAGCTTTAGAATCTATCAACATGTATGCAGCATCATTGTGTGTTCTTGCAGACGAATGGATAAGTTAATCAGAGATCAATTAGTAATTCAATGTTGCAACAAAAAGATCCAATAAAGACTTCTTACTTGCAAAAACCTGCCATTGGATGAAGCTATAGAGAAAGCAAATAGTATTAAGGATTCAAAAGAATCTGCCAGAGAACTCAACAAGGAAGATGAAGCTGTATTTTTTATTAAGGGAAAGAAAAACAGTGTAAACAAACCTGTAGACCAAAGAAGAACTTTAAATTCTGGCAATAATTGATATTGATGCAGATCTAAAGGGCTTATTAGACTCCGTTTAAGCTCTCGAAGATCTCTACTATGTCTGAAAGTTGCTATAAGAAGTGCAGTCCGGTGATGGCAAATGATCTCCATAAGCTCCTGGAATGTCCTGGATTGGAAACATTCTGGGAGGATATAAGTTGAGCTATATCGGAAATTGTCAACAAAGATGTCATGATAAGTGATCACCTGGTTCTATTTGGGATAACCCAGGGGATGGGATATACTACTGGGAAGAGAAGGAACCAAATTATTTGATAACAATAGAGCGGCATGTTATTTGTAAAAACTGGATTTACTCTGATTTCCCCAAGTTAGAAGGCTGGTTGGTACAAGTAAAAAGTAATGTACTTTGGCGAGCAAAGAGGGCAAGAGTAAACCTGATGTGGTCCCCGGTGGTTGAATGGTTATGAGTGAGACATGAAATGATCCTGTGATTAAGAACACCTCTTTTATGCTCCTTTCCTTGCTGGTTAGGAGCTGAGCAATGCCCTAAAACCCTATGTGAAAACAAATGGCCCCTTATCACACCATGGATGAGTGTAGTAGTTTGTGCAGCTATTATTGATGATTGTGTCAAGTGGATTCGGTGATGAGGACTAAAACTTTTTAAAATAAAAAATGAAATAAAACAGCAGCAAAAGCAGAGTTACATAAAACCCTTCAAGGGAGAGTTAAATAGAAAGAAATGACCAGGAAGTGAAAGGAAGAGTCATGAGGTAAAATCATGAATAGGCAGGCTTGGAATTTGCCTTTGTATTCTACAATTTGAATAACCAGCAATGGGCTTCTAGAAAGTCTTTGGGCCCGCTACATAGTGATCTAGTTATTTGTTTAATTAATTTAAAAACAAATCTTTTAAGCATGGGCATTTGCCAGCCATGGACACCAGCACTCCTTTCCCACTGCATTTGTCACCCATTGGCAAATGTTCAGAAGGGCTTTAAAGGACCCTCCGGTCCTCTTACCAAAGGTTTCCTTTCTTTTTTATTTTCAGATCGGACTTCTGGGAAACAGCTTCCCCATCAGCCTGAGTCTTTTTTTTAATGAAATGATGATCAGTGGTGCATGACATGCTGATGTCATTTCCACTGAAAGGGAAAGTGAAATTTCACACAATTAAGGGTTGGAGGCATACCTCAGCCTCCAAAACACCGATTTGCATAGGAGAGGTATTGTTGCAATAGGGAGAATCTCCACTTTCCAATTATATCTGTCTCAGTGGAACTCTGCTTGTGGGCCGTCCCAAGTAGTGTTCCATCCAGAAGACACCAGGGATGAGGATTGTGGAGAGAGTGGCCCCACTGAGCATGGGCTTCTGTCCCCCAGCCCTGAGCCCCATTTAGTCTTTCTGCCACACCGGGTGGTGAATGGGGGTGTTCAGCCCCAATTTACCCAGTGTGGGGCAGAAAGCCCACTAGCAATATTTTTTGGGGTGACAGCAGTCTCCTTGGAATGGTCTTATGCTCCCCTTATGCTCCACTTGGACTTTCTGTCCCCCTCAGGTGGTGAATCAGAGTGTTCATTCCCAATCTGCCCCCTGGGAGGCAAACATCCCACTAGACACAAGAAATGTGTTGACTGTAGGACTTTTTTGGGGGGAGCAGCTCCCCTGGGTATGGGCCTCTGCTCCTCCTCCCCAGGTCGCATTAGTTTTTCTGACCACTCACAGGGTGGATACCAGCTATCACCCTTAATAAGCCCCATCTGACGTTGACAGAAAACCCACTAGACACCAGGGATTTATTGACTGCAGTATGTTTGGGGAGAGTGGCCCCTCTGGAAATGGAACTGTGCTCCCCCAGCCCCATTAGTTGTTTTCCTCCCTTGTAGGGTGTATGATGTGTAGGCCAGCAATATGCCCCTGTAGGGGGTGGAAAGACCACTAGACAGGGATTTTTACATTACACTATTTTTTGGGGGGAAAGTGGCCCCTCTGGGCAGTAAGCTGTGCTGGTGTCTGCCCTGGGTCCCATTAGACTTTCTGCCTCCTTGGGGGCGGATAGGGTTGTTCACTCTCATTCTTCCCCACCGGGGGGGTAGAACCAAGTAGACACCAGGGATTTACTGACAGCAGTATTCTTTGGTGGGAGAGCGGCCCCCTGGTATGGGCATGTCAGTCCCCCTGCCAGTGGCCCAAAATTAGTCTTTCTGCCACTCACTCCCCCAGGCAGAGATGGAAGTGTTTACTAGACGATCAAGGAAACTTTATTTCCAAAAACAGAAGGGGTAAGGGGGCACCTGCCTAGGCATCAGGTGTGACCCCACCTCAGAACACACCCAACAGTCTTTTTATACCCAATGGGTTGATTGTGGGATATTACCTCCAATCATCACTCTGGGGGACATAAACCACACTAGACACCAGGGATATATTTTATTGATGTGTGAGAGGACAACCCTGGCAGTAGGCCTATTGTCCAGCCCTTAAACCCAAATGTCCCATGGCAAGAAGGGGGAAATTTACATTCTTTTGGCCGTAATTTTGAAATGTGAACCACCAGTGTAGGAGTAAATTCAACATTCTTCCTACTTGCCATGGTCAATGTTCGCACTATTGGGCGCATGCTCTCCCACACAGGGTAACCAACTTTACCTAGCCATTTTGCAAATTAGATACCCAGGGGACTCCAGGGTAGGGTGCCTTGCATGAATCACACAATGTTTTCTTACAATGCCCTGAACCTTCAACATTTGCCTAAAATCATGCAATTCCCTCACATTTATATGAAGGAACATTCCAGAACCTGTGAGAGAATCACACATTTTCTGCCACCCAGTGTTCCCCGTCTTGTTCCAATAAAAAATGGTACCCCCACATGTGTGGCAGACTGTAAACCTGGAACCTGAATGGCCCCAAAAGGCAACATGGAAAAATCTGGGTTGCAGCAGTATTTGGGCCCAGGCTGGACAGCCCCCCAGTGAAACCTACCAAACCTAGACATTTCTGAAAACTAAGCACACAGGGGAGTCCAGGGTGGTGTGCTTCGTGTGGATCCCCACAATGCCTTGCAAACCTCAAACTTTGTCTAAAAACACACATTATCCATGCATTTCTGTGACATAAAGTTCTGGAATCTGCAGAGTTCCACAAATATTCTTACCATCCTGATTTGACCCAATAAAAACGTGTGTGGCTGGGCCTAGTGCCAACAACAGGAATTGATCAAGACAGAGTCAGGGTAATCCTTGCAAGGGCTCCCCACAGATTCCAAAATTTCCTTTCCACCATACAAATGTGAGAAAATTGAGTTTTTTTTTGCCAAAGTTTGAGGTTTGTAAGGAGTCCTGGGTTGAAACACCTGGTGAGAGTCATGCAAGTCACTCCATCGTGGACTCTCCTGGGTGTCTAGTTTTCAGAAACATGACAGTTTGATAGGTTTCCCTGAGTGCTGCCTGAGCTAGGGCCAAAATATACACAGCTTCCCAGAATGCAAAAAAGAATGGTTGGCTTTCAGTGAAAAAAGTGATGCACTCTAATTGCCTTTGAGGCCCCTCCCTGTGACAGGTGCAGGGACCACCCACACAGGTGAGGCACTATCTTTATAGAGGAACTTGGGAGAATGCTAGGTGGTAGAAAATTTGTGGCTCCCCACGGATTCCAAAACTTTCCATCACACAAATGTGAGGAAAACGTGTGTTTTAGCTGAAGTCTGAGGTTTGCAAGGGTTTCTGGGTAAAACAAACCTGGTGAGAGCAACACGTCATGCCACCTTGAACCCCTACGGGTGTCTAGGTTTTAGAAATGTGCAGCTTTGGTAGCTTTCTCTGGGTATCCAAATTAAGCAGCCCCCATCATTTCAGAAGAGGTTGGTTTTGAGTGGAACACAATGATTTGTTCATGTTGTGTTTTGGGTCTTTTCCTGTCACAGGCACAAGTCTCACACACACAACTGAAATATAATTTTCATTGGGAGATGTGGGGAAACACTGGATGTTTAGACATTTGTGGATGGCTGCAAAACTTTCCTTCACAGAAATGTTAAGGTAAATGTGGGTTTTGATGCACAGTTTGAATTTTGCAAAGGCATCTTGGTAAAAATACCTTGTGATAACCAGAGATGTCAACTACCCTGGACACGATGGGTGCTTAGGTCTGAGAAATATCTGGGTATGGTTTGTTTTCCTGGATGGTGACACAGTTAGGGTCCAAAATCTGCAGCCAAAAACGTTAAAAAGGCATTGATTCTGCTTGGGAAAATATGTTGCCTTCAGGTCACATTTGGGCATGTATAGTGTCGCAGGTGCTAGGCCCAGGCACAAAAATGGGATATCATTTTTATTGGGAGATATATTGGAACTTAGAATAGTAGAACATGTTACCAATTATATTTCTTTGCATGTGTGTGTTCCAAATGTAATCAGCTGTGTAAGAAAGAAGACATTTTGTCAAATGCCCCCTGAATCACAAGCTAGAATGGGTACCCATAAATTCAAAGATGTACAAATAACCTCGGCTCCTAAACTCATGTGGTGTACATTCCAAATATACATAGGTTTCCTTCAACCCCATTTTCACTCATTATATTTTACCATATGAATTGCTATATACATGGCATACAATGAAAAACCATTTTATTGTGCAGCTAGGTTGTTGGCTCTGCGTACCTCAGGGTCTTGGAGAACTTACAAACCCTAAATATACCCCCATCCAGAAGGTTCAAGTGGATGCAGCAGTATGTTGCCTTTGCAAACAAGCCATTGTGACAAGAAAGAACAGATGAAAACATTGTCACTAATGGCTGTATTTTCCTACTCGTTGTTCATAGTACTTTACTTCAACAGTTAGCTTCTTTGGGAATCCCTTGAGGGATCTCCACAATTACTTCTTGATGAATTCAGAACTTTGTCTAATTTTTTATAGATGTATAGGCTTCCACCGTTACCCACGGGTTTCACACCTGTTTCCACCACAAGGTAAAAGTATTGAAAAAGCACAACATATAGGTAAAAGTGGACTGCCTCTTAGAAAAGTGCCAAAACTACTGTAAATAAAATGTTGGGATACAATTCTACAAGCTCCTGAAAGCTGAGAAGATAGTAATTTTAACACAGCAAACCTGCTATTGATGCAATTCCTAGGAAAAAAATGAAACTTTTTGCCAAGCACTTTTTCCTATTTTTCCCCAAAACCCTAAAATTTAGCTTTTGTTTTGAAATTTTCTCAGCACCTTCCACGAGAATCCAGATATCCTGGGTATGTTTAAAATTCCCATGATTGTGGGGAAAAAGTTTGACATTTGGCATAGATACCTTATGTGGAAAAAAGGTTATGGAGCCTATGCCTAAAGTATCCCAAACAGCCAAAAAAGGGCTCAGCCTGAGCAGTTAAGGGGTTAAGCACTGAGTAAATTATGTTTCTCTGCTTATTCTCACCTACAAACCCTATAAAACAGAAACCAAATGTGATCAAACAGGCAAGCATAGGCACTGGGTCTTTCAAACATATGACAGCATCCAAGTGCTCTTCTTAGCAATTTCTTTGCCTGTCATCCCTGAAAGTTGAAGCAATCACAATGAAATGGAGATTAACATGTGAATTTTGGTTCCTTCCTCAACAGAATCTGAATCTACTGGTATTTAGGCCCATATTTATACTTCAGTTGTGCCAAATGTGCGTAATTTTTCTTATGCAAATTCGGCGCAAACCTAACTCCATATTTATATTTTGACGTTAGACACACTATTTTTAAGATACGTGCAGCTACCTTGTGTCAATGAGATAGGCGTTCCATCTAAAAAAAACGGTGCTTGCACCATTCAATAAATACGGCTCCCAGCTGGCATTGTTAAATGACGCAAACCGGCGCTAAACTTTTTGCTGCAAAACTGCGTTAGCGCAGTTTTGCTGCAAAAAGCATAAATCTGGGCTGTAGTGTCAATCTTTGCACTGGGAAATGTTGGTATTTTTGACCTCCAACACTACCTGCAGAAAAATGTATGGAATTCAGAATTTACATGTAATTCCACTCTTTGCTCAAAGAGGCACTGCTGTAAGGATCAGAAAATAACAGGCTATTTGCCACGAAGACCCAGAGGATGGCAATGCTGCTCCAGAGGATGGCTGAAAAATTGAAGCATTGAGGTGTGAATTCACATCCCGGAATTATATGATGGTAGCTAAACTCCGCTTTTATTTAGTTTGCAGTTGAAATCAGTGAGCAAACCCAAATGTGGCATTGAGATCATGAGGCACCCGTACTAAGGACACCTAGAACTGATGTTCTAGGCTTGACACTGCTAAACAGTTCTCATCAGGAGTACGGGGTCACTATTGCGAATATACTGCAGCTGGATGCTTCTGCCCGAGCAATTCTAGTGCTTCCTCACATTTCCTTCATCAATCCTCTGTTCTCAAGAATTATATCACTGCCTCACTTGATGCTGGACAAGGCAAAGATTGGCTCTACATTTACAACACTCTTAACTTCTCTCATAAGGATGAATAAACATCAACGTTTAGTCAGAGCTAAGAGAGACATTAACATCAGCATACACTAATTACTCCTCCATCTCACGGTGGATGCCACAGTCCGGTTTCTATTTTAAGAAATGCACCCCTAACAGTTCAGGCGTCAGAACATTATTAAGCAACATAATCACTGCTCACTTGGCAGTGCTTTCCATGTGTCACAGTTACATGAAGAGGCTATATTTTTGCAGGGAAGTGGTAATTTTCAGTGACCTTTGCAGGAATCATGAAAATTAATCCTGGTTTTTAGCATGAGAGCTGTTTTTTCACTTTACATCCTTAACTCAACTTTTCAACGTCTAATTACATGGGGAATACTTTGAGGCAACCACTAATTAAATGGGGAATACTTTGAGGCACATTACATGCGGAATACATTGACAAAGTGATGTGTTTCCTGCACAGTATTGTTAGCACGTCAGACCTTAATAAGTATACTTAAATGGGGACACGATTAAGGTCGATGAACCTTTTGGCTCGCAATTAAAAAGTTCTTACCATCGCTCCCGTACACAATCGATAATCAATATACAATGATCAACAATAATTAGTAACCAATAAAATCAATAATCAATGGAGTGAGTAATTGTCACGCACCATGACCTTTCAGTCATGAATAACCACACCTTTAGAAAAAGTTAAGTAAGTTTATTTCCCTATATGAACAATGCTAAGGTCTTGTAGAATAATCTCAATATCAAATTAAACACATACAGAAACAATACTGGCTGTCCAAAGCGGTGGAAGAAACGTAATCTAATCAAAGCTTGAACTACAACACATTCTAAAGTTATAGTGCAAATCAATCAGAGAATCAGCTGCGACAAAGTTATAACATACATGGAATCCAGCAAAGTAATTCATCAATCATTAGTTTCTGTGATCGTCAGTCATTTGTGAGGGGCCTTAACTAAAGTCAGATTAGCATCACCATGTTGGGCTTCATGCAAAACATTTAGTTATACAAATTTGGAAAAACATCTAACTATGGTTCTATCAAAACAGCGCAGTTGTTACCTAGAAAGAAAAAGCAAAATATGCATAACAGTCACAGTTTCATTTTATACCTATCGTCGGTATGGGTCAGCAAAGTAGAATCAGTCTTCGTCTTCAGGACATCAGTCGATCAGCAAGGCATCAGGCTCTCGGTCAGGAAATATGAGCCCAGTGTCAGAATGAATGTCTCACCCTCTCCTAAAGTGTCTGAAAAATCTAAATAAGTCTCTCTTTTAAAATCTCAATAAATTTCTCAATCTCCTAAGGTCTGAAGTCTTTTCCCTCTGTGGTGTTGGTACATCAAGGTCACCTAAACTATCCCCTAATTTCCTATTGGCCAATTAATCCTATGTTCATACTTTGTCCAATAATATTTCTATATCAAATCTATGAATTCTAATATTTCACCATTCACATAATTGGTCTGCCTTACGATGTTCTCATCATCTGGCTTGTCAGGTGACAATATTATTGCAGCTTCCACTCCAGTCAGTATCTTCATTGTTCTTGTCCTGGAAAAGTCAGTCTCACACACATTACACATAAAATGTTACACTAGCAGGAACATCATCTCCTAGCAGTCAGTTCTCACGAAAAGCTTCTTTTAGGCACTTTTAACAAGACAATGGACATTTCAAAGTTTAATTCACTCGGTAAGCATTTTTAATGAACGTTAAGAAATACAGCTTCTGCATGAGGCCTGGCAAAATAGGCCAATACACTCACTAAGTTAAGGCCTACAATTAATAAACTAAAGCATACTTCATAACCCTTAATATGACATATTACTGCATTAGTCTAATTCATAGTTGATATTTCATAAGTATAAATCATTAATTAGTACATTTCGTGAACATTGGTGGCCATTCTTCAAGGTAACATTTTCAAACGTGTGCATTATTTTTCTATGTTATTTTATTTTCTACATAAACGTATTATTCAAAATACATAAACATTCATTAATAACTCTAATTAAAACACCTGCGTTAGCAGTATGCTCCCCACCCCAAAGGTGTATCAGTATTTGAGTCAATGATAACTCCTGGGGGAATTAAATTAGATTACACAATTTTCAAGGACAATATGCATAAACCAGTGTTCCACATACATTCTTGCTTGGATTGACTCTGTATTTCACCCATCTTGGGGTAAAATAAGTCTGATCCGTGGGGTACTGTAGTCTTCCATAAACTCAATGTGTCAAATTACTCTTGTTACTGGCTACAATGACTTTAATGTGACACTCACAAATAGGTCCTTATTAACCGCATGAGTTCTTCTGACTTTGTCTCCTGAACAATAGGACTTTTATCCCAGCACAGTTGACGTAAAGGTCACATCTAAGGACTTAGGGCTGGGAATCCTTTTAGTGCAGACACCAGAGGGATATCCTTTTAAAAACTTCAGTATATCCCCAATATACACTCCGTGGAGGCAGAAAGCCCACAGAAACCAGGGAAAAAAGGATAGGGAAAGAGGGTTAAGGGCAGCCCACCCAGGCTGTGGGCAGAGCCCACACCCCGAAATTGGCACAAATGTCTTTCTGCCTCCCTAGTGGGGGATTGAGGAAAAGCCCACCAGACACCAGGAGAAAAAAGTTCAAAAACAAGGCAGTGGTGGCTCACACAGTTATCAGGCAGTGCACTCATCACAGAACAGGTGCAACAGTCTTTTTGTTCCATTTGGGGGTGGATTGAGGAGTGTTTTCCCTGTATCTGCACACCAGTGGGGGAGGGCAGAAAACCCCCTTTGAACCAGAGAATAAAAGTAATAAGAAAAAGGGTTCTGTAGCCTACCAAAGCATTGGTGCTGAGACCCCACCCCAGAACAAGTCCAACAATCTTTTCTTTCTGCCCCACTCCCGGAGGTGCAGATTGAGTGATTGTCACTAGCGTGCATGCTGTGGTCATGGGTGTTCATGCAGGTCTGTGATGGGTGTCCATGCATTGGTGGTGCATGCAGGGCTTGGTATTGGGATGGGTGGGTTGTGATAGTGCGGTATATTTGAGGTGGTGGAGTGATGGGGTGAAGGTAGGGGTAGGAGTTTGTGATGGCATGCAGGTAGGGTGGGGGATATAGTAGTGAAGATTTGACTTACTAGAGTCCAGTCCTCCTGTTACTCCTTCGAGGCCCTCAGGATCCATGATCGCCAATGTTTTTAGTTGTGGGGGAGGAGGTGGGGGTCCACCGCCAGTCCTCTGTACAGCTACCTGATGTCTTGCAACCATGGAACGTACCTTCCCCCGTAGGTCATTCCACCTCTTCCTATTGTCATCCCTTGTTCAGGGGTGCTGTCCCACGGCATTGACCCTGTCCACGACTCTCTGCCACAGCTCTATATTCCTAGCAATGGAGATCTGCTGCACCTGTGATCCGAATAGCTGTGGCTCTACCCAGAATGATTTGCTCCACCATGACCCTTAGCTCCTCCTCTGAGGACCTGGGGTGTCTTTGTGGTGCCATGGGTGTAGTGTGAGTGGTATGTGTGAGGGTGTGTGGGGTGATGTGTTGGGGTGTGTGTTGTGAGCTGCGTGGATGGTGTATGGGTGATGGTGTTTTGTGGCTCAGATTCAGTGGGTGATCCTTGCTTGTCTCTCTCTTTCAGTTGGCAATATTTTATTTCATTGTAAGGGGTTGTGGGTATTGTGGGTGTGTGTTTTATAGAGGTCTGAGTGTGTGGGTGTGGTGTGTGTATGTGTGTCAGGTAGGTGTAATTTGAATTGTCCAATGTGGTGTAGTTTTGTTAGTGTGTGTGTATATTGAGCACGGCGGTGTGTACCGCCAATAGTTTACCGCTGTTGAATGTCCGCCATGGTGATTTGTGGGTCATGATGGTGTGGGCGTATTTCTGTTGGCGTAAAGGTGTGGGTTTTGGTGCCACCAGTTTATCACTGACCTTTGGGCTGGCGGACTTGTGTGGGTGTCTGTATAGTGGCGGATTTCTCTGTGTGGGTCATGCTACCCGTAGCAGTATACCGCCGCGGTTACGGTATGTTGGCGCCCGTCAGCACGGTGGTGGTAATGAGGGCCTAAGTCTCTTATCTCCCTATCACTATCTGGTATATAGGAACAACAATGCCTAGCATTAATCATCTTACAGACTCCGTCGTCTTTCGCTAAAAGAATGTCTAAAGCAAGCCTTTTTTTGAAGCTTCATAGCTCTATCCGCGGCTAATTCAGTATTTATCAGGGGTATTGCCCCTGTAAAGTTCGTCAGCCTGTTATCCACATTGGTAGACAATTTTAGTATCGTGATCGAATTCACAATGACTCCCACTGAAGAAATCACTGCACCAAAGATATCTCCCACAACTGCAGAAGAGGTTTCCCTTCTCTGTTGCTTATGATGTAATTCAGTCAATTTCGGAAACTTCTTTAAGTCATCTATCTGATACATTTTAGGGAAAACTATCCCCAAATAACATGTCCCATACCATGCTCTTGGAAGACGGTAATAAGCATTAAGTCCACATATGTAATAGATCCCAGGAATCGCAGGGTCCTGGCCATTCAGCATAAAAGTTCACTTACTCTGAAACAAAAACACATGCCTACATTCACTCGTTCCCACAAATAAAGTGTCAGTGCATGATTTTGGCCTATATATATACAAAGCTTCCATACGTGCAGTGCATCTAATGCTAATTTCCCTTTTGTTTTTATTGCAGTGTAAGCATCATCATTTCTGTAAGTCCTTTTCTCTAAACCTTTTTCTAATTTTTCTTTTAACGCTTTTCTCCTATCATCAGTATGCCCTATAAAGCGCTTTTCTAAAGGTGTAAGCAAGCATGTTAAGTTGTTACGATGCGCATAAGCTGGCCCAAATGGTAGTGTAGGCTCAAAGAATCCTCTAACTAGCAGTCTATCATGCTCTCTAGCTATTTTACTCAGATTTTCTAATAATAGGACCAAACGAAATCACGACATCGTGGTTAGAATAAAAATATTGTATGTATTCTTGGTTATAGAATCTTGTTAGTAGCAACTACAGCTTATTCCATAGGTTAGTGGTAAGCTATGGTATGTAACTCCTTCCTCTACTGACAAACAAATTTGTGTACAGACAAGACAATTCCTCGCATCCATTGTCTCAACATACTCACTCAATAAGCGATAAAAGCCATTAGAAGAAAGCTCTCCTTGAGCATGAGTATAATCATGCAAATACTTCTCATCTAACTTAAATCTCTCTAAAGCTGTTTACGTAGTAGTTTAAGGAGCAAGAGTAATAGTAGCTCTTTTCATCTCATGAACAGACATTCCCATAATTGCCAATCCAACACTCATGTATCTACAGCGCCTAATATTTCTATCTTGATTATTTAACTCAGTCATGATCTGTAAAGAATCAGAAAGCAGAAGTAACTCTTCAATAAAAGTGCAGTAAAAATTAAAAATGAGGAAAACTTCTTCTCTCACAGATCAGTTTCACATCCAGGAACCCTTTGCCTTTGTCAAAAATCGATTTGCAGCTTGTCATATCCAGCTTTCAGTGTCAAATCAGATTATCAATTTCCCTTTCAGTTTTATTTTCATACAGTCTCTTTCTTAGGTTTTTCAGATTAGCTCAACAATTCAGCTTCCTGGATCACCTTCAGGTTACATCAAAGTACTGACTCGGAACCTCTCTATCAAAACAAAAATACATAAACTCGTGTTGCCATACAGTGTTAGTTGCATACGCCCATTCAGAACCTGCGTAGCATCGACTTGCTATTCTCTTTCTTTTAATTTTCGCTCCCCACTTGGTTCTCCTTCACTTAAATCTTCTTTTCTCGTAGTATCCACTTCTTCCTCTATTGTTTCATTTATGACCAATTCATTTTTCTTCCCTATCTGTGATTCAGGCCAATTATCTCCCTTTCTTGTTCCTTCGGTCAATATTCTTCTCAGGATTGAACTCTTCTCCTTCCCTTTCTCTATAATGTTTTCTCTTGATGAACCTGCAATGGGCTCAGGAGGAGTCGGATCACTTTGCCTTTGACCCGTCTCAATTATTTCCCACTCGTTGTCTGGCACTTGATCTGTCTGCGTTTCAGCACTGTCTGCTTCGAGAGAACATCTGCTGAGCTAGGCTCTCCTGCTGTATCCGTCGAGATTGGTTCTTCCGCGCCCTCCTGTAATTCTTCACTCTTGTCTCTTTCAGGGGTAATAGAACCATCTTCAACAAGCTCTGGTTCAACTTCAGGTTCTGCTGGCTCTTTTTCTGGCTCAGGTTTGGTGACCTGTTTCCCTGTTGTTGGTGCTTTCAACAACGCTTCTTCATGATTTGATGGACATACCACTCTCTTTGTATGGCTCACGTGTATCCATTACAGGAGTCCTGCAGACTTCACAGCTGTCGTAGTTGTTTACACCACCTGGTAAGGACCGCTCCAACATGTCTCCCAACAGGTCTTGTGAACATGCTTTCTGACAACGACCCAGTCACCGGCTCTCAGGTTGTGCCCTGGATCGTGGATGGGTGGCAGGGTGGTGGTCTGCACCTGCTGAGAGAAAGAGCGAACCACATCAGCCAGACCCTTGCAGTAGTCCAACATCATATCATCTGTAATGTTTACAAGTGCATTGGCTGGAACTGATGGTAATCTCATTGCTCTGCCCATATGATTCTCATGGGGAGACAGCCCTGTCTTTTCGGAAACCCGAAACGTGGTATCAATTCCCTAAGCAACAGCTTTGCTACTTTGAGACTGTCATTCCTTCTTATGGGGTATGCTTCAATCCAGTGACTAAAAACACACACAATCACCAACACGTACTTCAATCCTCCACACATAGGCATTTCAATGAAATCCAATTGCATTCTGCTGAATGTACCTCCTGCTCTTCCAATGTGGCTCAAATTCACCACTGTCCCTTTCCCACATTTAGTTGCTGACAAACTATACAGCGATGACATACTGCCTGCCTAAACTTAGGGTTAAACCAGTCAATCTTGAACAATCTAACCATGACATCCCTCCCAATGTGTGCCTGTCCATGGTAGTATCTGCCCATTTGGGACAACAAACTATTGGGCAGAACCATCTGACCCTCCTCAGAAACCTAAATCTCATCATGACGTTGGACACATTTCAATTTAGCCCAGAGACGATTCTCTTCTTTGTCAACATTACTTTGCAATGTTTTCAATTCTTCCAGAGTATCAATTACTTTCAATGCAAAACTGGTACATGTGTTGTCTTCTTCTGACATCAATTCCCACTTGTCTTTGAACGATATACAGTTCAATGAGCAAAATCTTGCGACTTGATCCGCATATCCATTTCCCAGTGAGATGTAATCCTGTGCCTTTTGATGTGCACTACATTTCACCACGGCACTTTCTTCAGGTAACTCTATTGCATACAACAACTCTTTTATCTTGTCGCCATTTCTTATTGGTGTATCAGTAAAGGTCAGGAAACCTCTTTGCGACCACAATTGACCAAAATCATGAACAATTGCAAATCCATATTGGGTGGTAGTATAGATTGCGACTCCCAACCTCGCACAAACATGGCATGCTCTAGTAAGAGCTACCAATTCTGTCACTTGTGCAGAATATACACCTCGAAGCCAGGAAGCTTCTAGTGTACCTGTGATTGTGCATACAGCATATCCTACTCTCAATCTCCCCGTACCATCTTTAAGACACGAGCCATCAACAAAGACAATTTAATAATTTTCTTCTAATCGGGTATCTCTGATTTCAGGCCTTGGTTTTGTACACAGTTCAGTTACCTCAAGACAATCATGCTCGATGTCTTCCTCTTTTTCAATTTCAACAGTATTACTTGGAAGTAATGTTGCCAGGTTCAACACTGTACATCTTTTTAATGTTACATTTGGAGCACTTAGTATGCTTGTCTCATACCTTGTTAGTCTTGCACCAGTCAAATACTCCGTTTTCATCCTTGTCAGTAAAATCTCAACAAAGTGTGGTGCCATTACCGTCAAAGGGTATCCCATCACTACTTCCTCACATTGAGAAAGGCTTTGACCAACTACGGCAACTGCAAGCAGACAACCTGGTAAAGCTGCTCCGACTGGGTCCAAGGTAGCTGAAAAATAGGCTACTGGGCGATAAGCACATCCATGGGCCTGTGTCAAAACAGACAAAGAACAAGCATCACGTTCATGACAAAACAATGTGAATGGCTTCGTGTAATCAGGCATTCCCAACGCTGGAGCTCTGCACAAACTCTCTCTCAACTCAGTAAATGCTTTCATCTCATCTAGCGTAATGGGGTCAGTAACCTCCTTATGTGTCAGCAGTTGCAATGGTTTGGCAATCTCAGCAAAATTTGGAATCCACTGACCACAATAACCTACCATTCCCACAAACATTCTGAGATCTCTCTGTGAAGTCGGGGGCTTTTCTGTAGTATCATGGTAATCCTTTCTCTGGAGATTCTTCTTGACCCTTTCTCAGTCTGGTGTCCTAAGTATATCACTGATTTCTGACAGTACTGCAATTTCAAAGGTGACACTTTATGTCCAAACTTTCCCAAATGATTCAACAGGGCAATTGAGTCATACTTACACTCGTCCCTTGTCCTGGATGCAATTAGCAAATCATCGATATACTGCACTAAAGTCGATTGGTACGGTAGTTCCAATGACTTCAAATTCTTTTTCAGGATCTGATTGAACAGGGACGGTGACTCCGTATACCATTGAGGAAATCTGCACCAGCTGTAGACTCTGTCTAGGAATTTGAAACTAAAAAGAAACTGACTATCCTCATGAAGAGGCACAGAAAAGAAAGCTTGTGACAAGTCAACCACTGTGAACCACTCTGCATCGCATGGAATCTGAAACAGTATCACTGCTTGGTTCAGCACTATAGGGCAACACTTGAACACCATGTCTTTCACTTTTTGCAAGTCCTGCACAATGCATACTTTCCCACACGGCTTCTTTAAGACCATTATCGGTTAATTATATGGAATGCTCAACACTTTTTTCCAAAACCCCTTGTTTCAGCAAATCTCCAATTATCTGTGCCACTTTCATCAGAACATCTTGTGCCATGTCATAAGGTGGAAGCTGCAGAAACACTACATTTGGCTTTAGAGTAATCTTAATCGGCTCCACTCCCTTGATCAAGCCTACTTATTTACCTGTCAGGTCCCACACGTTCTCCTGTACTGTTCCCTGTAAGTCTGCATGCAATTCTTTCACAGTAAACATTGGGAAAAACTCAATCAACAGGTACTCTTTGTTAATATTTTCATTCTCAGTTTCAGGAGCCTGTCCTTCCTCATCATCACTATTATTCTCAACCTCTATTCCTGCAGTCGAACAACTAATAGAACATTTGGTCTTGCATAACACATACCTTCCCAGTAGGGATACTAGACGTGAGTCGCACACTACAAACTTATGCAATCCCAGGAAATTGCCAATCTCAACCTGTACTGGATCTGTGATCAGATTTGTCAACTGTCTATTCGCTACCCCCACAACCTGGACTGTTCTGCCTGAAAGAGGTAAGTTCGGAACTTCTGCACTTCTCACTGTAGAGTGTGTAGCTCCCATGTCCACTAGGAACGAGACTCTGTGACCGATCACCTTTCCTTTCACAAAAGGTCCTCTCTGATCTACCTCTAAGGACGCTGCAAGAATACATGGCTCTTCATCCGAACTAATACTCATCCATTCATCGTTTATTTCATTCTCACTATGTAATTGGAATTGGTGCACTGTGTCATTACTTCTGTCTTGCCTCTGAATTGTGACCTGCTGAGTAAGCATCAACTGTTGCTGTTCCATCGGGGCTTGAGGTATCTGCATTTGCTGTCTAGGTACCATGGGAACCTGCTGCTGCATTGGTTGCAACTGTGTCACTTGTGCATGTGGCACTTCACCTGCTGCATGGATTGAAAATTCTGCACTTGATTCTGAACATTCGGATTAAGTCCTCTTATTCTAGGGACTTTCACAGTTTGAAATGTAATGATATCCCCACCTTGCTGAACAACAACATACTGCACCATCAACGAACACTCCCGCTTCCAGTGTCCCACATTTCTGCACAGATGACACAGTAACATCTTTTTCATCCCTTGCACATCATTCTGAACCACTACAGTATTCAAATCCAGACCAGGAGTCATGTTGACTCCACGACCCCTACCTCTCATCTGAGGTTGGAACATGACAGTTCCCTGCTGCTGCGGTATCTGTTGCACTAAAGCTCCCTGCACTCCTGTCTGAGCTGCCTTGATTTGCATCACGATCGCTTTCTTCTTTAACTTTCTCTGCTTCAACTCAATCTCATCAATACAGTATTTCGCATACTGCAGCACCTCATCAATGGGCTTCGGTTGCCAGTAGAACAAATTACTCCAAATCATCTGCTCTATTTCAAATCTTAATCCTTCGACAAACCTGAACACAAAGTGCAACATGTCTTTCGGCTCAATTGCTTCTTTACCACTGTACTCCTTGAACACTTTCAGCAATCTCTCATAGTAGGTATATATCGACCCCTTTACTTCCTGCACTGTCCTGTCGATTCTCTGCCAGTCAATATTTTTAGGCAAAATTCTCATCTTCAGGAACTCAATCACCTTATAATAATGTTTCATCACTTCATGTGAAAGTGCACCTGTAACCCTATCCCTTTCCGGTTCACTCGTCGGCCAATCCACTGCTCTCTTGCACTCAACCCACAAGTCATCTGGAACCACTATTTACAATAAAGTATTCAAGTCTTCCAACAGACATTTAGAAAGCTTCACAAATCTATCTGTCTGCTGGTACCGCTCAACAAGTTTCTCTCTCAGTTTTGGATAATCATTTGCGAATGACAGAATACCACTCCTGTGCCAGGGAACATGAACAAACTGCCCTCCTGGAATTTCCCTCATCTGTAAAAATTTTACTGGATCTTTTTCTTTCTGACCACCTTCAGACCCTTCTTGTGAATCACGTTTCTGTTTAGCCATCTTCTTTGCCCATCTGCCTTCCCACTTCTCTCAGGCCCCCCAAATTTGAGCACTCTGCAACAATTCTTTTAGATGCGTTTTCACCCCTGCTGATCTCATGTGTTCAAAATCCTTTGCCTCAAAATCTAACCTGTAGCTTTTTTTCAACTGCTTTGTTTTCTCAATTTCTATGTCATGTTTGTCTGCAAGATCTGCCGATTTCTGATATATCTTGCCCACTTCCCTTGTAATCCTCGGACAGAAGTACCTCAGCTCTTCTTCTGTATAGGATTCTAACCTATTCTCTCCCACAGTTCCTTCAACTAGCTCAGTTATTTCTGTAGGTAACCTTACACGGTTTATCTGCTCTTCAACCTTGGATGCCTTTTGTAGAGTATTCAAACTATGCAACCACTCGCTCAATTGCTGTGCTGTCAATCCCTGTAATGAGATATTACTTGCATTCGGCAATGGCACCTGTTGTACCACTGTACCCAGAGTTTGCAGTGTCATAAGCTCTAGGCTCTGACTTAATCGGATGATTTACCTCATCTGGAAGAGCCACAAGTGGACTAAGGTCCATTAACGGTCTAGATCCATCAAAGGTATGACCCATAGATGATATCACTTGCACATGATCACTCACTCCCCTCCTCACGGGGCTCTGTGAAATTTCCCCCTGGTCTCCTGCATTCGATTTCTTCTGCGCAAACAATGGTTCCGCTGGACCAACTGTAATCGGTAACGATATTGCATCTGGTGCTGCTCTGACACCTGCATTTTGTGGGAGGGCTACTCCCATACTCTGATTCTTCACTGGTATCATATCTGACTGTGTCCCTGTCATTGTCGTGAACTTCGGCAAACCCTGTGGCTGTGCCTGAGGCAACAACATTGGAGTTGGCTCAGTCTGAACTAGCATTGGCCTTGGGAGCACTTGCTCCGATGGCACCACGAAGTTCGAAGTTGTCTTCAGAATTGGAACATCTGGATAAATTCTATGTATCAATGGTGGGTGCCTCTGCGCTTGGACGACGAGAGTAGTCACTGCATTTGGAGTACTCTGCACTACCCTGTTCCCATCACTTGAGCTGGAGCAGTCGGAACAGAACTAGTACTTGAACCTCCTTCATGCACTGCATATGGCGGAGGTCGATCCCTCAATATCTGTGTAATAATATCCTCGACATCTGAATCTTCTTCGTCCACATACGTTTTTTTCTTCCCCCTGAACTCTTATCACTCTTGTCAGCATCCTCTTTCTCTTCTGACTCATCTTCCTCTGCAATAGCAGAAAACAACCTAACACCCTGTAACGTGTCCGTTCTCAAATTTTTCTGCTCCCAATCCCATCTTGCTACTGCCAAGGACTTCTCTACCTTCCTTACTCTCCTCTGGAATTTCATCTCTTGCTGCTGTCTGGCTACGAACTCCCAAACCGCTAAAGCCTCAAACTGTGCTGGTCTCGGAAGTGGCTTCATCTCATATGATGTCATTCGCAACTGATCCAAAATTCTCAAATTAAACTTTCCATGCTCTGGAAACGCTAAAGCTCCCTGTTTCTCTGTCAATTTGCACCACTGTTTTAACCAAAGACATGGTGCGACACCTCGCTCATCCATCACAATGAATGCTGAAGTATTTTCCGATGGGGTCGGTTCCCAAACTGTCGCCTTAATGTAAGAATCACCCTTCATAGCACTTCTGAATGCTTTGAAAAACTTCATTTTTGCTATCTTTTGTGTATTCGATTCAATAAGGAAATTACTTTTACTCCCAAGATTCCATTCACCCACTTACTCAACCAATTTCCTCCTACAGACGGCTGCCAATCCACTTGCGACTCTTCTCACTAACCAACCTATCCCAGCACGGCTCACTCTGACGTCACGCTCACACACTGCGGCTGACAAAGTCTTGCGGCTTATCCTTCTAAACTCAAATTCACACAAAACTAACGCAAATTATTGCGAGCACTAATCAAAACCCAATAACCAAAACAAACCTGCTGGTTTACTACAGGAAGGTACACAATCGCTTCAGAGACCTTACGGATTTTCACTGATGGCACTTTCGCTCATGCAGCTATTCCTTTTTCTTAGTCTTCCACATTCGCAAGTAAAATTCGACCTGCAAATTTCACTTTCAACTGATCAATGGGTCTGTCCTGGTGTACATAGGACTCGCCAAATCTCAGTCAAAAAATTTCTCTTACTCGCTTAACTTACACACCGACTTCTTGACTACGCCCGATCAACCTACTAAACCAGACAGATTACAACATATAACCAAGTGTCTCCTACACTTGTCAAAATACTCCGGAGTCTCTTAGACCACGCAGGGTCCGTACATCACCAACAGCCATATGGACAATTTTTTAGCACAAAGCGCCACACACATATGAAGTTTTGACGACTTCCCTACTCTCATACTGCTGAGTGCGCACACTCCTACTAAACCTCAACTGGAGTATGCAAACTCCCTACTTTACCTCTCATACCTCACAATTCACCTGCCATCCGCATAAGCCTTTGCAAGCACAACCTACCACTTTCACACTATCACAATTTTGCCAAGAACATACCCAAATTACCAGCGGGATCCATGATCTGGGAAAGTCATTTCTGGACTTAAGGGGAAATCATCTTTGCTACAATTGCCATCATGAAAAACAAAAATTCAACCTCATAAAATGAACAACTAACACTAACTTAAACTACCACCAAAACCATTAATCACCACATAACTAGTTCTCCAAGGAGACTAACCATCAAGCTGCTACCAAAAACTGTAAGCGCACCTGGTCCTTAGTAAGTAAACTTACAAGGGGACGCGTGTAGGCCGATTAACCTTTTGGATCACATGGAGTATCCTAGCCAAGTAGTGACCAATGTTATCAATATTCAATATTACTCATCAATAACCACTAAGAGAATCATTAACAATTAAACAATTATGTTGATATTTCATGAATAACCACAACTCAATGTACGTTTGACAATGTTTATTTCCCTGTTAGTTACAATTCTAGTGCATAAGGTTAACTCAAAACTTTATTCAATCAGCTCAGAATTAGTTTATTAGTGACCACCAATAACACAATCTAATCAGAACTTAAGAAAACATATGCTCTAATGCTTCAGCATAAGCCAACAAAGAAGAATATATCAACATTAACAGCAGAGTTAAGCAATCAGTTTGTCAATCATTTGTCACTGTCAAAGTCACCCAAAGGATCCTTACCTAACCCAGATTAGCATTAGTATGTGGGACTTCATGCGAAACAATTTAGAAACAAGAATTTGGAAAACATCTAGCTAAGAGGAAAAGCTATAAGAAAAACAGCGTAGTTGGTACCCAGAAAGAAAAGGCACATAAGTTAATCAGTCACATTATCATAGCTACCTATCCATGGAATGGATCAGCAACAAAGTCAGTCTTCGTCATCAGGTCATCAATTGATCAGCAACTCATCAGGCTCCCAAGAGCATGAGCCCAATGACAGAATCTCGAACCGCATCTCCTGACGTCATCAGCATTCACCCTCGCGTCTCCCACATCTCCCTAAATTCAGAAATTTTAGCCCCTTGTCATTACTTTTTATTAGAGTTTTTCAGTATCCCCCTAATTCCTAACTGGTCAATTAAACACCATATGTGATGCTACCCAATACATTTAAGTCTACAAATCTATGAGTTCTAGCATTTCGTCGTTCCCAGTTCATTGATTGGTTCACTTTACAATGTCTTCATCATACGGCTCTTCAGATATCGAAAATGTTGCATCTTCCTCTTCAGTCAGTGTCTCTATTGTTTGAGTCCTGGGAAAGTACATCTTGTCTACTCTACACATAATTGTAGCAATTTGATTCCATCATCTCCTGTCCGTCGGTACATTGCCGAAAATTCTAGCTAAGCAAACTTTAACAGTGGGTGGTTCAGGGTCAGGTTAGTATTTCAACTTCACTCCAGCATGTTCTAATAATTCAGCTTCTGCATGAGACCTGGCAAAACTAGGCCACAACTTCGGCTAAGGTAACTCTACGATATAATGCAAAATATAGGTTATACACCTCATTATGGCACATTACTACATTATTATTACATTTTTTCATTATTGCATTTTTAATCATTTTAGTATAAATTCATATAAGTGGCGACCATTCTTCGTGGGCACATTTTCAAACGTGCACATTATTTTCTCTACAATGAATTCCTCAATGAACTTTTGTTAATCATGACACATAAACATTAATTAATAATTTCTATTTAGCCCATCTACTTCAAAATCTGCATCACACACTACAAAACACAGAGCAGTGCCTGACTCGTGTTATGCACAATACTGTCAATAACTCATAATTACATGTGCAAAATTTGTGGTATTTGTTTTTATGTAAGTACACAGATTACAGAAAAACTATGCAAAATTTGGCATAATTGCACAAAATGCTAATCGTCATTTTGCGTTGTGCTGTGCATAGGGCCACTCTGCTAGAAGGAATTACTAGGCTCCAACCATAGTGGCTGATGCTTGTACTCAAACTGTTTCATGGCCTGGCCTACATTGGGTTCCAAGCAACTGGACCAAGTACTCATTGCACCTGACTCTCTGTGTTAGTGCAGGTGGAGCAGTCCAAGACTTCTCGAGGAAGAAGTAGGTGTAAGGCAAGCATAAATTCGCAACTCCAAACGTATCCAGCAAACCCAAAAAATTATTGTCCAGTCAAATATTTGCTTTTATGTAAACAGGAGTATTTATCTATGAGCACAAAGTACAATATAACACACTGCAAACAACATAACTAGCCATTCTGAGGGAAGCCCACTAGTGTCATCCAAATCAGTTTTTCAGCTCCAGTTCCTCATTTCTGACTGATGTTTTTTTCCATTTGCTTGTGGCCCCCGCTACTGCAATCAAGTCTCAGAAGTTCCAAAGAGGATCTTTGGCAAGATCCATGATTCCCTGAGTTGGTGCAAAATAATTCAGAGCAAGTTTCCTTAGGGCTAGCAGCTCACTTGCCAGTTTTACCTACTCTCATGAACTGGCCGTTTAGCGTTCCCCGTACCCCTCAGTCATCCAGTGGTGCCAAGATTATGGGAAGCTGTGGTCATGGCGACCGCCATCTTTGATGCTCCCCCAATGCGGTAAGTCTCTCCTGGAGTCCTATATTTCAATGCACCCAAAGGGTGTAGTTGAAGTCATTGCTCTCGGTCTCCAAGGATTACTGCCTGTGCTGTCTTCTTCATAGCACATGGAGGCAGGGTGACTCCTTTATGGCCCATTCCTCCTGACACACAGGTAGGTTCGCTTCTGCACATACAGGGCAACAGCCCTTCCTCTTCACTGTGGCAACACCCGGCCGAGATCTGGCATACAGGGGTTGGTGGCTACATAAACAAAGTGGCAGCCCATACAGTGCTTTATCAGGCAATGGCCCACCATCTCTCAAAGAGCCGAACCAAGGGCGGTAACCCTTATTTTTCCAAGCGGCCCCCACCTGGCAAGGGGGGCATAGACTTTGGCATATGGGCTGGCAGCCTGATCAGTGTGGCTGTCCCAAAGTAAGAGAATCTCACACTCTGCTCCCAAGATCCATGCAGTAGTATCCCACTGGAATTCACTCCCTCCAAGTGATCGCCTTCATCTCCAAGGGCCACCTGACCTTGGGTCAGGCAGAAGCTGGAGCTACAGGTTCTAGGAAAGTGTTCCTGATCCTCCTGGGTGATGTCCCTTCACTCAGCATCGGAGACTGGCATACCCATGGTTCCCAGTCCTAATCACAAACGGTAGAACTCATGCTGAGTTTCTCCATGCTGATGTGTAGCTTCAGTTTAAAAAGTTGGGGTTCTCAAGCTCCCCTCCATTTCCAGATACACTTGTGATTTACTATCTCTGCATTTGAGTTTCATGCTCTGGTGGTTGTCCACCTTGAAATTCCAGTACTTTGTTGTGCTCTACCTCCAGAGAGCAGTCTATCACAGCAGGACATTCTCCATAGCCTTAAACACAGGGCACGGGAGTTACTAGAGGTTGGCACCTGGTTTCAGGATTACGTACCTCCCCGCACTGCACACAAGCCAATGCAGGCAAAGGGTTGAGGTAAGTACATAGAAATGGAACTTTGCTGGAGTAGGCTAGCAGGCACCACTCATAGGACACAGGCAAAACGGACATGTGCACTCTACTGATCACTAAAAACACACTATGCTGCCACCACTGTGCTTGTGCTACTAAACACCAGGTGAAGACGCACCCTTAGACACCAAGAGGGTAAAGCTTTGCGTGTCCTTCCCAGTCTAAGCAGTCCGCAGTCCAGGAGTCAGGCCTAGGCCACAGTGCACACGCATGATCTGTGTTCACTCAATGCCAAACATCATTACTAAGGAACTGGATATCACTGCATCTGGGGCATTTATGACAGGGCTACATGTCTGTCACCATGCAAAGAACTTTTCCATCCCAACTGATGCCCCTCCAAGATCATACTTCCAAAAACAACTCCCAAACTGGGTGGTCAGATCTATAAAACTGGCAGAAAAGTCCAACAGCATTCGCATGGTTTGATCTATCTATACTCCATAAAAAAAATCTAACCTTTGATAAGATATAGGTCATCCCAACAACTTGGGATTCTCTCCCTTCATAGCTTTTGTTAGACCTTGCAGCTCTTGCTATGGTTCCCCCTGTCTTTTTGCTTCTGACCTCCTGTTTTTGATCCTGGGCTGAATTTTGCTCTTAGTGGCTTTAGGACTCTAGGCACTCTACCACTTCTGACCAGAGCTAGAGTGCAAGTGCTCCCTGTCTGAATTGTATTTGTGATTGGTTTATCCATGATTGGCATATTTGATTTACTAGTATGTCCGTAGTATAGTGCACCAGGTGTGCTGAGGGCCTGTAAATCAAATGCTACTAGTGGGCTTGCAGCACTCATTGTGCCACTTACATGAGTAGCCCTGTAAACATGTCTCAGGCCTGCCATTGAAGTGTCTGTGTGTACAGTTTTAGACTTCTGTGTCGACCTGGCAAGTGCACCCACTAGCCACAACCTAAACCTTCCCTTGTATTACCTGTAAGTCACCCCTAAGGAAAGCCCAAGTCAGCCGCCTGGGCAGGGTGCAGTGTATTTAAAATGATAGGACATGTACTGGTGTGTTTTACATGTCCTGATAGTGAAATACTGCTATTTTCGTTTTTCACTTTTGCAAGACCTATCTATCCCATAAGGTAACATGGGGATTGCCTTGAAATATCTTTTAAGTGTAATTTCCCATTGGGAGCAGATAAAGAAATGGAGTTTGGGGTCTCTGAACTCACAATTTAAATTTTGGTGAAGTTGTTTTTTTAATTAGAAATTTGAAAATGCCACCTTTAGAGAGTGGGCATTTTCTTGTTTAACTATTCTATGCCTCTGCCTTTCTGCTGAGTACACATCCGGGTCAGGGTGACAGTTGAGTTGTTCACTCTAGACAGTCACACAAAGGGAGCTGAGGTGTGCCCTACATTTCTTGATGGCCCATCACCAGGCTGATGGGTGTTCCTGACCTAGTGTGGGGAGGACCTGACACTTTCCCTTGAAAAGGGCTGTGCCTGTCCTCACTTAAAGAAGTCTCCAACCCTCTGGAGTCTGTCTGGGGCCCAGGCAGGGAAAGGCAGGGTCTTGTGCACTACCAAGACTTCTCTTTGAAGTTTGCCTGCTTCGAAGACAAAAATTAGTATAAGTACTGGACCTCTGACATCACATAGTTAGAACACTTCTGAACTGAGAACATTCTGCCAGGAAGAAGAGCTGGATGCTGTGGAAGGGACTGCCACTCTGTCAATTGCTTTGCTGTACTGGTCTGCTGCTTGCTGCTTCTGTCTTGGGGGTGAAAAAAATGGACTTTGCTTTCTGCATTCTGCTTCCAAAATTGTCCAAGGGCTTGAGTTGAGTTTGAACCCTGTTAAGAATCTCAGGGCCATCAACGACTACACCTGCAAGCATTTGGGCTCTCTTGCTGAGAGTCCTGCCTTGCCAAGTGGTGCCAAATCCAGTCCCTGAGCCCTTGGAATTGAGTTCTGGTGATCTCAAGGAGAAAACCCTGGCATTGACTCTCAGCCTACTGAAAACCAACATATCACTGGAATGATCCCATGCAGTGCCTATAATGCCACTGCAGAATCAATGCAGGGCCTGCACCGCCACTGCAGAATCTGCGTAATGCCTGCTTCGCTGCTGTAGACCAACACAGTGCATCTGGATTTTTGTGCATCTTCTGCGAGCGCCAATTTCTTCATTGACACTGCACAGCAGTAAGGAATTGCGCCTGTGTGTCTGGGAATCAACACATCACCTTCTCTGACTGTAAAGAACCAACGCATCACATCTTTGTAACCGTAAAGAACCAATGCATCAACTCCCTTTGCAGTAAGGAACCAAGCTTTGCTTGATTTTCTGACGTCTCATCTCTCCTGTGCCTGTTCTAGTCTTTGAGTTTTGACACACCTAAGGTACTTTGCCTTAAAGAAAATGCATCCATTGATTTATATGGACTAAACTTGCTTAATCAGTTAAAAGTGATATCTTGACTTTTGTATGTTGGATTGCTGTCACATTGGTCTTGTTTTATTCAGATAAATAATATTGGCTATTTTTCTAACCTGGTGTGGAGTTCTTTGGTGGGCTATCTTAGCTGTGTGACTCCCTTACCCCGACTAGAGTGAGGGTCCCTACTTGTACATGGCTCATACATTATCAAATAGAGACCTCTTTCTAACAGCCATCAACAACTTCAATTGCTTATGACCTGCTTCCACTACAAACTTAGCACCCAACAGGTATGAATGGAATTTATGCAACTGCCACACTATCACAAAACACTCCTTCACTACAGCTGCCCAGTTCTGTTCTCTGGATGGTAACCCCATACTAATAAAACCTACAGAATGCTTTGTACCTTTGTCATTCAGTTGACGTAATACCACCCCAACTCCTTTTGTTGAAGAATCTCTCTATACAATAAAAGGCTGACTATAATCAGATGCTTTCAATACATGAGCACTGCATAGTACCATGTTAAGCTCCTCAAATGTCTTTTGACACCCCTAAGTCTAGATCACTTTTCTGGGTTGCTTCATGTAGGTCAAAGCAGTCAATGATTCAACTAGACTCCCATAGTTCACCACAAAGTCTCTGTCCTACCTGATGAGTCCTAGAAAGACCTTCCCTTCAGTCTGGGTAGTAGCCACTTTCTCACTGCATCACAGACTGAGGGCCTGATTACAAATCTGGTGGTCTTAGAATTGCCATGTTGGAGGTGGCGGTTGTACCACCAACAGGCTGGTGAAGAAGACCCCCAAATTATGACCATGGCAGTATTCACAACAGAATGCAGCCAAACCACCGCCAGCATCACCACTGCAGTCAGGCTGCCACGGATGATGGTATCCATCTGCAGGATGGAGGAGACCATGTTTCTGCCAAACAGATTACGATTCTGCACACCACCAAGGTTTCTGCCGCAGTCGCACCACCACATAAATCCAGGCAGAAACTAACTGTATAAAAGGAGACACTCACTTTCAGGAAGCCATACTTGTCCGCAGCCACCGTGGAACCTGAACTACACGTCCTCCTGCAGCTCCTGCTCGTCCAACGACTTTGGAATCTGCGACGACAGCAGCAACCATGAGTACACACACCTACATGTCACTGTTGTAAAATGGCTAAGTACCTACTCACACAAAACAAACCAATTGGGAATGGGTGGCGAGGGAGAAACACACACGTAACCACACACTGACATGCACATACACACACTCACATACACAGTACACATGCTATGGCCATCACACACACACACACACACATCAATAACACACACCTACCCCCAGAAACACAGCACCAGCACAGTCACACACAAAAGCACAAACCACCACCAAATGACACCACAACACCACAACCGCAAAACCATCAAAGCATTGGCAAGCACCCATAATAGACACTACCCATTAACAAATCACACAACGTACCATCAACAGGGAACAAACACACACTATCACAAACCATACAACGCAGCATTTGATACACCCTGCAGTTAGACTTGGCATCCTTTGCGTGGTCTCCCCTAACTTTTCCCCTCTGTTTCCCAGGTTGTTGATGTGTGCTGGACTCTGTATTTGCTGTTTTTGATACTCTGGGCACTTTACCACTGCTATCCAGTGCTAAAGTACAAGTGTTCCTATACAAAATGTGTATGTAATTGGTTTATCCATGATTGGCATATTTGATTTAGTGGTAAGTCCCTAGTACAGTGCACTAGGGGTGCCCAGAGCCTGTAAATCTAATGATACTAGTTGGCCTGCAGCACTGGGTGTGCCACCCACAATACTAGCTCTGTAAACATGGCTCAAACCTGCCACTGCAGTGTCTGTGTCAGGAATCCCCAAGGTGCTTTCTGCGTTGTCTGCCAGCATCCCCAGGGATTAAGGTTAAATCATATTTCTGTTCTTGGTTAAACCTTCATGTTTCTAAGTGAACATAATGTGCTGTGTTACACAATTGGTTTTATCAATGCTTGTTTTACCAATGCTTGTTTGCCAATGTGAGCAAGTGTAGACATGTGCTTCTAATTGGGTGTGGTGACTCATCTCAGCTGCTTTCCTGATTGGCTATAAATAGCAGAGTGAAGCATGCCTCCCTGCTTGGCTTTGTTTTACTTCCTGATCCCAGCATTTGACTTGACAGTCCAGCCCCTGCTGTCATCCTCGTATTCAGGACTTTTGAGGCAATTCTTTTCTTCGTTCCTGTACCAGCTGACACCAGGCATTCCTCCAGAACACCGGAAAATACTGCAGCTAAGTGACTAGTATTCTCCACGGAGTTTGTCTTTTGAGCGCCACGCTTTCCTAGAACAGCTGGTGTATTTCAGACCTCGTATTTTGGCAGAGTGCTCATCTTGAAAAGACTAATGCATTTCTGAACATTCTACATTATTATTGTAGTTACTTGCCTAAATGTGCTTCAGGAAATCAGCTTGAGCTAAAGTACTACAAAAAGTGACAGTGCAATTTTAAAAGTGCATTTATGTGACTTTTCTTTCTCTCATAGCATAACTCTTGGATTTAAATTGAGTAATTCATGCCTGTGTTTCAGGTTTGAGGAATTTGCTTTTTGAAGGGTTTTTCACACACAGAGAGAAACCAAACCAAACTGTGCCACCCTAACTGTTTGAACCAGGAGTGGACATTGTATTTTCTTGGATTGTTTTTGTTCCTTTTAGTTTAACCCTGTGCATGCAGGAAAGTTATATGTGATATAATTAATGCCCTTGTTTGTCTTTATTGTGCATGATAAGTGCAACCACATTTCTAAGTTAATCACTGTGAAGCCAGCCCTAGTGTTGCAGTACTTATTGCCATGGTACTCAGTTTGGGTTTTTGGTAATGTAGTGTTAGTAATTGTGCCAACAGTTATTATTATCCAAGAAAAGTGCTGGAGCATCCCGGTGCTCTTCTACCGCTCCCATGCCCATATCAGAAATAGAGATTCGGTATCAAAGAAGTTGAGGGCACTAACTCTACTATCACTCTGTCAACTACGACCTGCTCCCCCGAAGATACAGGGTGCCTGGCTGGACCAGCAAGATGTGGCAGTGTTTTGTCTCTTTCTCTTCCACTCCCCCCTTTCCTTTTGGGACACCTGCCGGGGTTTCTGTGTCCACCAGGAAGTGCTGAGAGATGTTCCAGGAGGTCAGGGGCATACCATTGCCCCTGCAGACATCAATCAATCAATCAATCAATAATTTATGAAGCGCGCTATGTACCCGTTAGGGTTTCGAGGCGCTGGGGGGGGGGGGGGGGGTGGGTGCGCTGCTATCGTTCGAAGAGCCATGTCTTGAGGAGTCTCCTGAAGGTGAGGAGGTCCTGGGTCTGGCGCAGTGAGTTCGGGAGTGAGTTCCAGGTTTTGGCAGTGAGGTAGGAGAAGGATCTGCCGCCAGAGGTCTTGCGCTGGATTCGGGGGACGATGGCGAGGGCAAGGTTGGCAGAGCGTAGTTGTCGTGAGGGAATGTAGAAGTTGAGTTTGGTGTTCAGGTAGGCGGGTCCGATGTCGTGTAGAGCCTTGTGTGGAGTTTAAAGGTGATCCTCTTGTCCACGGGGAGCCAGTGGAGGTCCTTAAGGTGAGGGGAGATGTGACATCGGCGGGGTATGTCGAGGATCAGGCGGGTGGATGCGTTCTGGATGCGTTGGAGTCGTTTGATGTCTTTTGTTGGGATGCCTGTGTAGAGTGCGTTGCCGTAGTCGAGTCTGCTACTGACGAGGGCTTGGGTTACCATCTTTCTGGTTCCTGTTGGAATCCACTTGAAGATTCTGCGGAGTAATCGGAGGGTGTTGAAACAGGAGGATGAGACTGCGTTGACCTGTTTGGACATGGTGAGGGTGGAGTCGGGGATGAAGCCTCCTCCTTTTCAGGTGAGTGGCCCTGTCTCGACAGTCTGTTTGTGCAGTTTTAAACTGCCAATTTGACTTGGCAAGTGTACCCACTTGCCAGGCCTAAACCTTCCCTTTTCTTACATGTAAGACACTCCTGAAGTAGGCGCTAAATAGCCCCATTGACAGGGTGCAGTGTATTTTTAAGGTAGGACATATACTACTTTGTTTTATATGTCCTAACAGTGAAATACTGCCATTTTCCGTTTTCACTGTTGCAAGACCTATCCCTCTCAAAGGTTAACATGGGGGCTGCCTTTAAATATGATTAAAGCGTAGATTCCCTTTGGGAGCAGATAGACATGTGGAGTTTGGGGTCTCTGAGCTCACAATTTAAAAACTCATCTTTCAGTAAAGTTGATTTTAAGATTGTGTGTTTGACAATGCCACTTTTAGGAAGTGAACATTTTCTTGCTTGAACCATTCTGTGACTCTGCCTGTTTGTGGATTCCCTGTCTGGGTCAGTTTGACAGTTGGGCTGTTTGCACCTCTCATCTAGACAGTGACACAAAGGGAGCTGGGGTATAGCCTGCATATCCCGATGAGCCATCTGTTCTAGGAGGGAAGGGAGGAGTGGTCACTCACACCTGAAGGGCTGCGCCTGCCCTCACACAATTCAGTCTCCAACCCCCTAGTGTGTGTCTGGGGCCTGACCTAGGCAAGGCAGGATTTCCCATACAAGAGAGACTTTCCTTGAAGTAAGCGTACTTCAAAGGCCAAAATGGGTATAAGAAGGGAGAAGAGCTGAAGAGCTGAGGAGAAGTGCTGCCCTGCCTGTGACTGTGCTTTGGGGAGCTATCCTGCAGTTGCTGCTTCTGCCTGGTGAAAGGGGACAAAGACTGTGCATTCCTGCTTGTGAAGAAATCTCCAAGGGCTTGTCCTGAACTTGCCTCCTGTTGTTGAAGTCTCAGGGACATCAAGACTTCCCCTGCCAGTACCTGGACTCTCTGCTGAGATTCCTGCCCTGCCAAGTGGTGCCCTATCTAGTTCCTGGGGCCTTGACATGTGAAGCTGGCAGACCAAAATTGTAAATCCACGCACCGACGATGTGCAGGGAAATTTCCGACACAACCTCAGAGACGCGGCTGAGGAAACAATGCGTCGCCGGCTGTGTGACTGATATCGACACAGCGCTTGCAGCGTGCCTGGGACATCAACGCTCGTGGCTGGAGAAACAACGTGCCGCATCGCTAACGTTGCAACTCACTCAGAGCGGTTTTGCTATCATCGTGAGGCAGGATTTTCGACGCAAACCTTGCTGCCGTGGAAAAACAACGCAACACCTGCCCAGACCAGGGTGTTGCCCGTATCACGCACTGCTCTCCTGCAGAGAGGAAAACCGACGCACGCCGACTGGAGAATTAGAAATGACGCACGATCTCGCTTGCGGGTGATAAATCGAAGCACTGCTTACCTTTTTCGACGCACACTCGCCCATGCGTGTTATTTTGACACTACCCAGGTACTTTTCAACTCTAACAGTGTTTCACCTGTTTACAAAAGGATTTAAGACTCTTTTGCTTTTAAAATTAATAACTTGACTTGTGTATGTTGGATTTTTGCCTTTTTGGTCTTGTATTGTTAAAATATTTTCTATTTTTCTAAACCTATGTTGTGTCATTTTGTAGTGTTTTCATTAAGTTACTGTGTGTGTTGGTACAAATACTTTAGACGTAGAAATCTGGAGTTAAGCCTGCCTGTTTGTATCAAGCTCCCAAGGGGGTGATCAGGGGTTAACTGAGGGTAATTCTCATTTACCCTGACCAGAGTGAGGGTCCTTGCTTGGATCAGGAGTAACCTGTGTGCCAACCAAAGACCCCATTTCTAACACCTGCAAACACACATTACAATGCATCTTACATACCATTCACCACACATGCTCACACACACAGTCCAGGCACACAAAGGCACACAACACTGCAACAAACACATGTCAACACAAACATAACTCAATACCATCACAACAACATGCCCCCAACATACACATGCCCATCACACAAAACACACCCATCACTGGGGGACAAATGCACTGCACACAACCTCACATGCTTACCAGAAAAGACAGGTAGCACAACCAACACTTCCACACAAATACTCAGACACAAACAATGACAGCCAGGAACAAATCTGCCCTAGCTAAAGAAATGCAGGACAAAGATGTAACTTGGAAACCATCAACTGGTTAGTCCAAATATGTATTAAGGGAATACATAATTTAAAAATTTCCAAGGGCAGAAGCCAGTCCAAAATAACAATGTGCAACATGCACAAAATGCACATGTGTGTGTCCCCAACTAGACTTGTGACTGCCATGGAACCTCCACAGGTACGGGCATCAAGGGGGCAGGCAGGTACCTCAGGGATTGGGGGGGCTTGAAGGGGGGTTTGGGACCTTTGGGTTTGGGCTTGGTGGTGGGGGATTAAGGTGGTCATTACAACCCTGGCGGACGGTGTTAAAGGTGCGGTAATACCGCAAACAGGCCGGCGGACAAAAAAAGGGAATTACGACCCTGGCGGAAACCTCCAACTAAGACAGCCACTTTAACACACCGCCCGCCACGGCGGTACAGACAAACAGCGCGGCGGACACCGCCAACAGACAGGCGGGAGACAATGTACCGCCCACACTATCACAACACACCAATCGGATTCACCGTGGATAAAAACACGGCGGAAACAGCTTTTGCTATGGGAAAACGCTCACCTCACCACATCCCACGAGGAACGAGGACACCATGGAGCCGGAACTACAAATACTCCCTGCCCTTGTATTCCTGCTCATCTACGACCAACAGCGACGTAGGCGCAGAAGATACCGGTGAGTACTGCACCTACGACACGGGGGAGGCAAAAGTTAGGGGGACACCCACCAAACACCCCCATCCCCACCCTCGCAAAAATGCATGGGCGAGGCCCACAATAGATACCTGACCAAAATCCGAGAGAACACTGCTGGGGCATCAGATAGAAACAATACAGGCACATCAGGGGGAAGGGAAGGGGGGCACCTCAGCCAGATGAATGCGAAGCCAGAGCCACAGTCTCTAAAGTCTCTACAGTGGGTGGCTTGCCCACTGTACCATCCTGGGGAGTGCAAAGCCACAGTCTATCAAATCTATACAGTGGGTGGGTTGCCCACTGTTCAATGCTGGGGAGTGCAAAGCCACAGTCTCTCAAGTCTCTACAGTGGGTGGTTTGCCCACTGATCAATCCTGGGGAGTGCAAAGCCACAGTCTCTCAAGTCTATACAGTGGGTGGCTTGCCCACTGGACCATCCTGGGGAGTGCAAAGCCACAGTCTCTCAAGTCTCTACAGTGGGTGGTTTGCCCACTGAGCCATCCTGGGGAGTGCAAAGACACATCTTCGCAAGTAGATGCAGTTCTCTACTGGTACTGGGTGGGACTGGTGCCCAGACTGGATGAGTCTCCCCGTGAAAGTACATGTCCTGTCACTGTCCCAGCTGCACATGGGAGAACGATGCCTGATGTGCCGGACTAATCATACCCACACGGTCTTTGCCCTGTTCAGCGGTATTCACCATGGCGGTCTTTGCTCTGTTCAGCGGTCTTCACCATGGCAGTCTTTGGCCTGTTCAGCGGTGCTTTGCCATGGCGGTCTTTGCCCTGTTCAGAGGTCTTCACCATGGCGGTCTTTGCTCTGTTCAGCGGTCTTCACCATGGCTGTCTTTGCTCTGTTCAGCGGTCTTCACCATGGCAGTCTTTGCCCTGTTCAGCGGTGCTTTGCCATGGCGGTCTTTGCCCTGTTCAGCGGTCTTCACCATGGCGGTCTTTGCTCTGTTCAGCGGTCTTCACCATGGCAGTCTTTGGCCTGTTCAGCAGTGCTTTGCCATGGCGGTTCTGGTACGGACATTGGTGTGTGGCATGACGAACTCCACACTGGACATTGGTGTGTGGCATGACGATCTCCACACTGGACATTGGTGTGTGGCACGACGATCTCCACACTGGACATTGGTGTGTGGCATGACGAACTCCACACTGAACATTGGTGTGTGGCATGACGAACTCCACACTGGACATTGGTGTGTGGCATGACGATCTCCACACTGGACATTGGTGTGTGGCATGACGAACTCCACACTGGACGTTGGTGTGTGGCTTGACGTTCCATCATTACCCAGCGGGGCTGTGGGATCCTGGACCCTCCTGGGCTGTGACTCCGGCGGTGGCGGTGGTCTCTGGACCGGTAACGAGACTTGAGCCCTCCTGGGCTGTGACTCTGGCGGTGGTCTCTGGACCAGGAACGATACTTGAGCCCTCCTGGGCTGTGACTCCGGCGGTGGTCTCCTGACCAGTGACGATACTTGAGCCCTCCTGGGCTGTGACTCTGGCGGTGGTCTCTGGACCAGTAACGATACTTGAGCCCTCCTGGGCTGTGACTCTGATGGTGGTCTCTGGACCAGGAATGATACTTGAGCCCTCCTGGGCTGTGACTCCGGCAGTGGCGGTGGTCTCCTGACCAGTGACGATACTTGGGCCCTCCTGGGCTGTGACTCCGGCGGTGGTCTCTGGACCAGTGACGATACTTGGGCCCTCCTGGGCAATGACTCCGGGGGTGGTCTCATGAACAGTGACGATACTTGGGTCCTCCTGGGCAATGACTCCGGCGGTGGTCTCCTGACCAGTGACGATACTTGGGCCCTCGTGGGTAATGACTGCGGCGGTGGTCTCTGGACCAGTGACGATACTTGGGCCCTCCTGGGCTGTGACTCCGGCGGTGGTCTCTGGACCAGTGACGATACTTGGGCCCTCCTGGGCAATGACTCCGGCAGTGGTCTCCTGACCAGTGACGATACTTGGGCCCTCCTGGGCTGTGACTCTGGCGGTGGTCTCTGGACCAGTAACGACGGTGCTGGCAGTTGTGTCAGGACCGCCGGAAATGATGGCGCACTTCTCCGCCGTGACACTCACAACAGGTTGGGGAGACTTCCCCGGGACCTTCCCCACCTTCTTTGGAGTTACAGCTGACTCACCAATCGCCTTGGATCCCATTTCCCTTTTTGTCCCACCAGGAGTCTTGACACGGTCCCGTCGTCCACTCTCCAATTTCAGAGCCTTTACAGGGGGTGGGCTGACAGTGCCTTGGCTCCGGGTCCTACTGCCTGCCCTGGTGGACGGGGGACTCCAAAAACCTGGTACACGCACCACTGGTACTGGAGGCTTTTTGGCTGAGGCGCTATGACGGGACTGATGAATTGGAGGGGGGGCAAAAAGGTCAATTTGACATAGGGACAGTTTCTGACGTACACTGGGATGGGTAGCTGGAGGGGCTCTGGGAGTGGAGGAAGAGGAGGTGGTTGTAGGAGGTGTCACTTTAGCTGTTTTGGGTGCAGGTGCAGGTACTGGAGGCTGTCGTGAGGTGGATGGATGTTGGGTGAGTGATTGCCGGCGTTTGTGTACTTTGGGAGGGGGCATCACAGACACACTGGTAGAGGACACAGGGGACGTGTATATGGCAGTGGAGGTGGTGAGTGCAGGTGAGCGGCTTGTGGTGATGGGTGTCCTGGTGCGAGTCCTAGTGCCTGTAGATGTGGTGCATGCAGGTGTGTGTGTAGACGACACTGGGAGGGAAGAGGGAGAAGAGGAGGAGGGGGACACAGTGGAGACAGTGGATGTTGCTGTATCTGTATGGGTCTGATGCTTGTGTGAGTGCCTGTGGTGTGTGTGATGCCTATGTTTGCTTGAGCTACTTGTGTGTGTTGACTTGTGTGCCTGCTGGTCTGTAGGTGTGCTTGGGATGGGCTGGGGTACAGGGGATTGGGTCTGGGTGGAGGAAGTTGGAGGGGGAGGCTGGACACAGGGACAATGGCTGCCATCAGTGCTGAGGCCAGAGATTGCAGGGTTCGCTGAAGGACAGCCTGACCAGAATGAATGCCTTCGAGGAATGCATTACCGTGTTTCAACTCTCGTTCTACACCCTGGATGGCATTCACAATGGTAGACTGCCCAACAGTGAGTGACCTGAGGAGGTCAATGGCCTCCTCACTGAGGGCAGCAGGGGTGACGGGGGCAGGGCCTGAGGTGCCTGGGGCGAAGGTGATGCCCACCCTCCTGGGTGAGCGGGCACGCGGCGAACGCTGAGGGGCTGCTGGGAGGGCGGTGCTGGTAGGGGAGGTGGCAGCTGTACCTGTAGAAGTGGGGCGCACAGATGGTGCCGCCACCACAGGGGAGCTCCCATCGGCGGACGAGTCCGTGTCGCTGGTTGGTGATCCTGTGGCCGACGTGAAGCTCCCCTCGCCCTCCGTCCCACTGGTGAATTCAGAGTCTGTGGTGTGGCCCTCCATGGCCATGTGGGATGCAGCTCCCTCGTGCTCCCGTGCCACTGTACCTCTGCCTGTTGATGCTGATGTACAGAAGGACAAGGAGAGCAGAAAAAGGGGGGAGACAGAAGAAAGAGAGTTTTAGTGCATGGCATACCGCTACCGTTGGCGGACAAGACAGATGCAGCAGCCCCATGCATTACGCCGTGCTCCTGGCTTCTGAACATGCTATTTCTGGGATATGGCCTACATGGCAATGGTAGAAATCTGCCCACATAGATGGCAAAGTGGCAACTATACATCAATTTGCCTTTTTTTTTTGCTGGGGTAGAGTGACACATGGCCTACATAATGGAGGGGCCTTGCCTACCTAACTCGCCCTGGCCTAGGGACACCCACAGCCCACCACCCCCACCCAGACAGCTCCACTGCATGCAAAGTCCATAGGATGAGGTTGTACTCACCCCCTTGTGTCTGCTGTGATGTCCTTAAGCGCCCATCCAACTCTGGGTAGGCCACCGCCAGGATCCGGAACATCAGGGGGGTCATGGTGCGACGGGCACCCCTCCCACGTTGGGAGGCCATCCCCAGCTGAGCCTCTGCTGTCTTCTTGCTGCAGCGGCGAATGTCCTCCCATCTCTTCCGGCAGTGAGTGCCCCGTCTCTGGTGGGCCCCCAGGGTCCGGACTTCCTTGGAGAGGGCACGCCAAATGTCCCTCTTCTGGTGGGCGCTGACCTACATGACATGCACAAGGAAAGAGGAACTGTCATTACCTACTGCACAGTCGTTGTAATTGGCCCCCTCCCAACACTATCCCTGTGGCCCATTCATCCCCATGCATGACTGTTCTATGTACTCTGCCCCCTTCCCTCATCCACCCAGCCCTCTCCACCCAGGCCTAGCCCATACAACGTGATCCCTGTGTACTAACCTGTTGGTCTGGAGGACCGTAGAGTAGCGTATACTGGGGGAGGACCCCATCCACAAGTTTCTCCATCTCATGTGCAGTGAAGGCAGGGGCCCTTTCCCCAGACGCAGCAGCCATCGTCGCTTCCAGACCGAGGTCACAGCAGCACTAGCAGTGTAGGTCCTCTCCTGTCGAAGGTCAGGTATCTAGTGATTGAAGAGATAGAAAATGGTGGTGACGTCCGCGGCGGTAACGTCCGCGGCGGTGCGCATCATCACCGCCAGCGCACCTGTTCATTGGCTCCTGGGACCCATAGTGTCCAATGTTAACCAATGCAGCATTGCGCCGCGCTCTACGACCGCCTACCGCGACGGTGTCCAATGCCAGCGCAGTTACCCCACAATTCCATTGTCTCAGTTTAGAGGTCAGGCAGCCGCCATTTCAGGGGCCCACATGGCTTCAATTACTACTGCGTCACACATACCGAGGCCTACACTCAAAACCTTTCCCGGATGGGTTAATTGTCTGTTGTAGTCTTGTGTGTGACTGTGGGTACATACCTGGAGGAATGCTGACAGTTTCTTCGCTGTTGTCCTTCTTAGGCACCGTCAGTTGGGACATATTGGAAGATTGCGGAATCCGCCGGTGTACCGACCGCTGGTGGACCTGTTGACAATGGAAGAGCGACATGTCATCGTGACCTACCGGTTTGACCGTGCCACAATCCAGGAACTATGTACCCAGTTGGAGCCAGACCTGATGTCACAAATCCGCCATCCGACTGGAATCCCCCCTGACGTGCAGGTGCTGTCAGTGCTCCATTTCCTTGCAAGTGGGTCTTTTCAGACAACAGTGGCCATGGCATCAGGGATGTCCCAGCCTATGTTTTCCAACGTGTTGTCCAGAGTGTTGTCTGCCCTGCTGAAACACGTAAGGAGATACATAATTTTCCCTGAGGTGGCGGATTTGCCTACAGTGAAAGGTGACTTCTATGCCCTTGGACATATCCCCAACGTCATAGGTGCCATTGATGGGACCCATCCGCAGGAATGAACAGGTGTACAGGAACAGGAAGAGTTATAATTCGATGAATGTCCAGGTGGTCTGTTTGGCAGACCAGTACATCTCGCAGGTAAATGCAATGTTCCCTGGCTCAGTGCATGACGCTTACATCCTGCGGAATAGAAGCATCCCTGATATGATGGGTGAACTCCAGAGGCACCATGTATGGCTATTGGGGGACTCTGGTTACCCCAACCTGTCATGGCTACTGACCCCAGTGAGGAATCCCAGGACCAAGGCAGAGGAACGGTACAATGAGGCCCATGGGCGGACTAGGAGGGTGATCGAGCGGACCTTCGGCCTCCTGAAGGCCAGGTTCAGGTGCCTCCATATGACAGGTGGGTCCCTATTCTACTCACCGAAGAAGGTGTGCGACATCATCATCGCCTGCTCCATGCTCCATAACTTGGCATTGCGACGCCAGGTGCCTTTTCTGCAGGAGGATGATCCAGATGACGGTGTTGTTGCAGCGGGTGAGCCTGTGGAGCCTGTGGACAGTGATGAGGATGAAGTTGATGAAGTTGAAAACGACAAAAGGGAGTCAGTCATACAGCAATATTTTCAGTGAGACACAGTTGAGTACATTTTCATGTTTCACATAATATTAAATTTCACACGTCTACCTCTATCCTGTACCTACATTTCACTCCCTATTTGTTAACTGAGTTGTCCCCTTCCATTTCAGTTTCAGTAATGTGGTAACCTACGTGTCAACAGCTTGCACCCTTGAAAGGCTTGTGATGTGTGACATTGGTATGTTGGCCTTCCAATGGGTAACCTTTTTTAACACTGTAATTGACAATACAAAGTTCACAATCATTGACTGACTCCAATATTATTAAGGTTTCAAGTGTGTTTATTTAAGTGCATAAAAATGTAGGGGGGTTGTGAAATGGGGATAGGTCATGGTGGAAGAATGTCCATGGCAGAGTCCAGTCTATTAGTCTCACAGGTACATTGCACATCTGGCCATTGAAAGTGGAGCTGGGGCAGTTCCAATGTGGACAGGGTAACAAAGTGGGACAGTGGGGGGACAATCAGCGTAGTCTTATTTCCTGGCGGGGGTCTTGCCATCTTGCTCTGTCCTGTTCCTGGATCTCAGGGACCGCTTTCGTGGTGGTTCTCCATCTGCAGGGGCTGGGGTGCTGGTGTGTTGGTCCTGTGGCGGGGCGTCCTGTCCACTAGCGCCGGCGGAGGTGGTGGGAAGTTCGTTGTCGTGGCTAGTGTCAGGGGCCCCTTGGAGTGCCACGGTGTCCCTCAAGGTCTTTTGAATGTCCGTCAGCACCCCTATGATGGTGCCCAGGGCGGAGCCTATGGTCCTGAGCTCCTCCCTGAACCCCAAATCCTGCTCCTCCTGCAGACGCAGGGTCTCCTGCAACTTGTCCAGGACCGTTGCCATCGTCTCCTGGGAGTGGTGGTATGCTCCCATGATGGAGGAGAGGGCCTCGTTGAGAGTCGGTTCCCTTGGCCTGTTCTCCCTCTGTCGCACAGCAGCCCTCCCAGTTCCCCTATGTTCCTGTGCCTCCATCCCCTGGACCGTGTGCCCACTACCACTGCCCCCAGGTCCCTGTTGTTGTTGGGGTGGTGGGTTAGCCTGGGTGCCCTGTAGTGGTGGACACACCGCTGATTGACCTGTCCTGGGTAGGGAGGTATGGGCCCGCTGGGTGGGTGCTGTGCTGGTGTTACCAGAGGGTGTAAGCTCGGTGTTGGGCTGTGGCTGCGCAAGGGGAACCGACTGTCCTGAGGCCCACGATGGTCCGGGCTGGTGATCAAGATCCAGTAGGGCAGGGCTGCTGTCGTCACTGTGGGCCTCTTCTGGGGGTGGAGTGGTGTTGTCTGGACCCTCTGGTGTGGTGACGTTCCTTCGGGTTCCTGCGGGGGTATGAGTACAGGAATATTGCATGTGTGTGTTTCATGATGTGCAATGTTTGGGTGTGCGTGTAACCCAGTGCTAGCATTCCTGTGTGGGAGCTTGTGTGCTGATGGTTGGGGGGTGTTCTGGGTCTGTGCAGTGGGCATGCTTTAGTGATGGGTATCCATGCTTAGTTGTGTCATGCAGGTCTTGGGGTTGGGATGGGTGGTTGGTGTTATGGGTACATTAGTGAGGAGTTAGGGTGTTAGTGGAGGGTGTGAGGGTGGGGGTGTGTGATAGCATGCAGGTAGGGTGGGGGGTATGATAGTTGAGATTTGACTTACCAGTGTCCGTCCCTCCAACGACTCCTGCGAGGCCCTCAGGATGCAAGATGGACAAGACTTGCTCCTCCCATGTTGTTAGTTGTGGGGGAGGAGGTGGGGGTCAGCCGCCAGTCCGCTGTACCGCGATGTGGTGCCTGGATACCGTTGAACGCACCTTCCCCCTTAGGTCGTTCCACCTCTTCCTGATGTCCTCCTTATTTCTTGGGTGCTGTCCCACAGCGTTGACCCTGTCCACTATTCTTTGCCATAGCTCCATCTTCCTGGCTATGGATGTGTACTGAACCTGTGAGCCAAATAGCTGTGGCTCTACCCGTACGATTTCCTCCACCATGACCCTGAGCTCCTCCTCGGAGAAGCGGGGGTGTCTTTGGTGTGACATGGGGTGGTGTGTGTGATGTGTGGGGTGGTGTATGTGTTGATGAGTGTGGTGAGTGTAGTGGTATGTGGTGTTTTGTGCGTGGATGTTGTGTGGGTGATGGTGTAGTGTGCCTCTGTGTGATGGGGTTCTCTATTCTGTGCTGTCTCTCTCTGGCCTTCGTCGCTAATTTTTGGTCATAGGGGTTTATGGGTGATGTGGGTGTGTGTTTTATATAGTGTTGGGTGTGTGGGAGTGGTGTGTGTATGTGTCTCAGTTGTGTGTATTTGGAATTGTCCAATGTGGCGGTGTTTTGGAGATGTGTGTGTATTTTGAGCGCGGCGGTGTGTACCGCCAATGGAATACCGCGGTTGAAAGACCGCCGCGTGGATTCGTGTGTCGTAATGGCATGGGCGTGTTTCTGTTGGCGTGGAGGTGGAGGATTTGTTTCTGCATGTTTATCGCTGACCTTTGGTGTGGCGGTATTTTGTGGGTGTCTGACTTTCGGCAGATTCCGTCATGTGTCTCATAATAGCTGTGGTGGTCTCCCGCCGCGGCGGCGGTGTATTGGCGGTCTTCCGCACGGCGGTAAGCGCCTTTTCCCGCCAAGGTCGTAATGACCCCCTAAGTCTAGGCTTAGGGGAGGGTTGGGTACTCTTGGGAGGGATAGACTTCATGGTGGAGGAGATGCATGGGTACTTGCGGTGGGGGGCAGGGGAGGTCTTGGAGGTGGAAGTGCCTGACTTAGGGAGGGACATAGAATGTTTTGGGATATAACAGGGTGGGAGAGGAGTAGAGAAAAGGGCAAACTCTGAAAGGAAAGCTTTTTTAGATACACAGGGATGGTCATAGCAAAAAGATTTGGGTGCAGAGGGAGAGTGAATGGTTGTTTGAGGTGCTGGTGTGGATGTCTTGGGTGCATGGTTGTGTGAGGTATGCTTGTGGGTGGTGGGTGTCTGTTGGGTGGGTGAGTGTGGGTGTTTTTGTGTCTTGGGAAGACAGGGGGTTGGAGGTGCTGGGAGATGCTGTGATGGGTGGGTGAGTGCCTGTAGGGGTGGTCACTGCAGGTATGGGGGGATGTGCTGCATGTAGGCATGTCTGTGGTTGTGATGTTTGCAGATGTGGTGACTGGGGTGGATGGGAACAGAAGACAAAGAGTGACTGGCTTCCATCACTGTGGAGGCCAGAGCCCGAAATGATCTCTGTAGGCCAGCCAGTGCACCCTGAATGCCCTCAAGGAACACATTACTCTCTTGGACTTGAGTTGCAAGTCCCTGGATGGCATTCACAATGATCGACTGACAAACAGAGATCGACCTCAGGAGGTCAATAGCCTTTTCACTGAGGGCTACAAGGCTGGCAGGGACAGAGGTGCCTGCAGCAAAAGAGATGACCACACTCTTGGGTGAGCGGGAATGGTCAACCGGATGGGGAGCTACAGGGAGGGCGGTGGTAGAAAGGGGAGTGGTGGACAAAGATAGTGCTGGGGTGGTCCTAGATGGGTCAGCTACAGACAGGGTGTGTCCACTGGAGGAGGATTCCAAGGATGATGACATCAATCCTGTCTCCCCAGTGGCACTCCCCTCGCCCTCCAGGCCACTGGGTCCCTCGCTGTCGGTGGTCTCAGCATTCCAGATCCCATGGTTGGCAGCTTCCCCACTCGCCTGTGCCCCGTCTCTTCCACCTGCCGTATCTGATGCACACACACAGGGAGAGAGAGAGGGAGAGAGAGAGAGAGAGAGAGGGAGAGAGAGAGAGAGAGAGGCTCATCACATTCTATACACACACAAACATTACAACATGCACAACAGTAGCCATACATCTCCTGCTAGGAAAGACTCAGTCAAATACCCTTTATAGCCGACATCATATAACAAGAAGATTCCTTCCATCTTTGCCATTTGACAACAGTCTCACCGACAACATAAGCCAACCATCAGACCACTACTTGACCATCCCATCAATGCACCTGTTACTCAAAAGCATCACGCACTAAATGGATTGGCTAACCCAAAACATTTATCTTCATACAGCTCATCATTGTCCATCATAATATCAGTCTAAGGAAATGCAGGTGACTGATAACACAATATCATGCCTACTCTGACTCCACACCTGCCCAGTCCATCAACAAAAGTCATGTTCCATGTAAGGTAAGTCATCACACTTCACATACGATACAGCATCTTACCTTCCAATCACATGCCTAACTGATCATTCTATACATTACTTACACAATGGCAAAATCTTTGATGAATACACTACATGTGGCATTCCCATACATTTGCATCACTAATTCACAGTACATGCCTGGGAAACATCTATCTATATATTAGTAATAGATTCATCAGGCGTTTCAGCACCCATTAAATACATACATTGCCACATAGACAACAACTCTATGTACTGAAATTGGGGGCTACCTAGCACACAGGATACATCCACAGACAAGCATATGGAGCATAGTTACACCAACAAAAACAATGGACACCATACAATGTGAATGAAGGGCTTATACCACTCCACCAGACATGCTGAATAGAAGTCTCTACATGACAACATAAGAACACCTACACCACTAACAACTGTCCTGACGTGTGATTCTCACTACCTAAGTCCAGACTTAACACTTACACAACTGATTACAAATGTACCCATTAATGACACATGCACCTAGCGGAAAGCTAACTTACTGACAACATATCCCACAACACCAACAGGTGTATGTGATATGGAACATCCACTACACCATTAAGTCAGGCAGAACTGAGCAGAGCCATAACCTTAACTTTCCTAACAGCCTCAGATCAGCTAAGGTAATTCTGGGAAAAATTAAGCTACAATATATAATCAGACACAAAGGGGGTCATTCTGACCTTGGAGGTAAAAGGCCCTTACCGCCGGTCAGAAGTCCGCCATACTACCGCCGCGGCCGCGGTAGACCGCCACGGTCATTCTGACCACCAACTGTGAAACCGCCAAAAATCCAACATCCAAGGAAGGCCCCACATCAGCGGGCTGCGGAAAACTGGAGATGACCAAACCTCCACCGTCACGCCAACACAAACACGCCCATGCCATTCTGACCCACGAATCCACGCGGCAGTCTTTCAACCGCGGTATTCCATTGGCGGTACACACCGCTGCGGTCAAAATACACACACATCTACAAAACACTGCCACATTGGACATTTTGAAATACGCACACCTGAGACACATACAAACAACGCTCCCACACATCCAATCAACTATAAAACACACACCCACATCACCCACAAACCCCCACTAGTTGGAAATCGGAGCGAAGGCGAGAGCGAGAGAGATAGAGATAGCGAGCAAAGCATTAGAAAACCCCAACACACACAGGAACACAACTTCATCACCCACACCACATATACGCACACCTCACCACATATCACCACGCACATCACCACAAACACCACCCCACACCTCATCCACACCACCCCATGGCACCCCAAAGACACCCACGGTTTTCGGACCAAGAACTCCGGGTCATGGTGGAGGAAATCATGAGGGTTGAGCCCCAGCTCTTCGGCACACAGGTGCAGCACACCACCATAGCAAGGAAGGCTGAGCTATGGCAAAGGATCGTAGACAGGGTCAACGCTGTGGGACAGCATCCCAGAAATCGGGAAGATATCAGAAAGCGATGGAACGACCTACGGGGGAAGGTGCGCTCGATGATCTCCAGTCACAACATCGCTGTGCAGAAGACTGACGGCGGACCCCCACCCACCCCACCCCAATTCACAGCATGGGAGCAAGAGGTGGTAAACATCTTGCATCCTGATGGCCTCGCTGGAGTACACGGAGGAATGGACTCTGGTAAGTCGAATCTCAACTACTTCACCCCCCCCAACCACCAGCATGCCAACCCCCCCCCCAATATCACCCCCCAGCACATAACCTCCCTGCCAATGTCTCACCAGCACAACCCACCCTAAAGAACACCAACCCCTGAATGCCAACACAAACCATAGACAGCCACCACCAAAGCATGACCATTGCACATACCCATACACCCCCAAACCCTCACAACACCTCCCACAAGGGAATGCCAGCACTGGGGGACAAGGGCACCCAAAATGCACGCCATGGCACACACAGAAACAATAACCATACTCCTTCACCCCTGCAGGGCCCGAACGCCAACACACCGCCACGGAAGGTCCAGAGATGTCCATCCCACCCCCCGAACAGGCCCCCAGCGAGGAAAGCAGCTCTGTCGACCTCGAACCTGACGACCAGCCCGGACCATCGGGGACCTCTGGACAGTCGGTTCCCCACACACAGACACAGGCCACAGCAGACCCAAACCCCTCTGGGAACACCAGCACAGCTCCCACCCAGCGGGCCCATGCCTCTGTCCCGCGCTCGCGTCAATCAGCGGTGTGTCCGCCACTACAGGGCACCCAGGCTGACCCAACACCCCAACAACAACAGGGACCTGGGGGCAGTGGTAGTGGGCACACCGTCCAGGGGACAGAGGCCCGGGGAAACAGGGCAACTGGGAGGGCTGCTGTGCGACAGGGGGGGGAGGACAGGCCCAGGGAACCGACTCTCCAAGAGGCCCTCACCACCATCATGGGAGCATACCATCACTCCCAGGAGACGATGGCGACGGTACTGGCCAGGTTCACCGAGATCCAGGCACAGCAGGAGGAACGCTACATGGGGTTCAGCAATGAACTCCGGGACATCGCTACCGCAATGGGGACCATAGTCCAGGCCCTCAACCGGATAGAAACCACACTGCGGGAGCATGTGGCACCGCAAAGGGCCCCTGTCACTAGCCAGGAACAGCCTACCACCTCCGCCGGCGCTAGTGGTCAGGAGGCCCCCACAGAATGACGGGCCACCAGAACCCCACCTCCTGCTGAAGAACAACCACCCCGCAAGAGGAACCTGAGATCTCAAAGGAAGACAGAGTAGGATGCCAAGACCCCCGCCAGTCTAATATCCCCCCGGATGTCATTCCACTGTCCCACAGTGTCACCCTGTCCAACCTTGAACTGCCCCTGCTCCATCCTTCCACAGCCATATGAACAATGCACCTGTGCGACCGAGAACTGGACTCTGCCATGGACATAACTCCACCCTCACCCTTCACCGTTTTAATCTCATGTACCAAAATATAGCACTAAAAATAAATCAATCATTGCACATAAATCATTCTGGAGTCAGCCTGTATTATTTACAAATGTATAACACATTACTTATCAATAATGTTCTGTTATTTATGTGTGGACAACATACCGATGTCAAAAAGCATTAGTCCATGGGCTAACCAAGCAGAAGTCACGCAGTGGGTCATACAGCACTGAAAAGAGAAGGGAAAAGTAAACTTCAGTTTAAAAGAGGTGGGGGGAAATACACAAAGTAAAGATGCAGGGGGCATTCAGTAAATGGTAAATGGCGTGGGTGATTCCTACCTGTGTGCTACTGAAAATACTGATGGATAACTCTGTCCCTGTTGTCTGGGTCGTCCTCTTCGTCTTCCTCCTCTTCACTCGCCGCAGGCTCCACAGCTGCTTCAACACCACCATCTGGACCATCCTCCTGCAGGAAGGGCACCTGACGTCGCAATGCCAGATTGTGAAGCATGCAGCAGGCCACGATGATCTGGCACACCTTCTTTGGTGAGTACATCAGGGATGCCCCTGTCATATGTAGGCACCTAAACCTGGCCTTCAGGAGGCCAAAGGTTCTTTCAATGACCCTCCTAGTTCGCCCATGGGCCTCATTGTACCGTTCCTCTGCCCTGGTCCGGGGTTCCTCACTGGGGTCAATAGCCAAGGCAGGTTGGGGTAACCAGAGTCACCAATTAGCCACACACGTTGTCTCTGTAGCTGTTCCATCACATAAGGGATGCTGCTATTTCGCATCACATACGCGTCATGCACTGACCCAGGGAACATGGCATTCACATGGGAGATGTACTGGTCAGCCAAACAGACCACCTGAACGTTCATCGAATGGTAACTTTTCCTGTTTATGTACACCTGCTCATCGTCTTTTGGGGGTACTAAAGCCACATGGGTCCCATCAATGGCACCAATTATGTTGGGAATATGTCCAAGGGCATAAAAATCACCCTTCACAGTGGCCAAATCGACCTCCTCAGGGAATACAATGTAGCGCCACATGTGTTTCGTCAGGGCAGACAACACTCTAGACAAGATCTTTGAAAACATAGGCTGAGACATTCCAGATGACATGGCCACTGTTGTCTGGAATGAGCCACTTGCCAGAAAATGGAGAACTGACAGAACCTGCACTAGAGGGGGAATTCCTGTGGGTTGGCGGATGGGTGACATCAGGGCTGGCTCCAGCTGGGCACACAGTTCATGTATAGTGGCTCGGTCAAGTCGGTATCGTAGTATGATGTGGCGTTCTTCCATTGTCGACAGGTCCACCAGCGGGCGGTACACGCGAGGATTCATCCTTCTCCTCGCAAGTCCCAGCGGACGGTGCCTAGGAAGGACAACATGGAGCACAGAGTCAAGCAAGTCACAGGTACGTTCACCAGTGCATGCACAGTACACGAAAAGGTATGGATGGCTATGTTTGGATGTGTGGCAATGCAAGGCCTAGGCCTGTGTGACGCAGTTGAAATTAAGCCATGTGGGCCCTTGAAATGGCGGCTGCCTGACCGGTGAAGTGGGACAATGGGATGTGAGGTCAATGCGCTGGCGTGGCACACCGTGGCGGTAGGCGGTCGAAGACCGCTATACGAACCCGCATTGGTTAACATTGAACCCTATGGGTTTCAGGAGCCAATGACGATGTGCGCCGGCGGTCGCGGTACGCACCGCCGCGGTATGCACCGCCGCGGCCGTGACCGCCATTTTCTATCTGCCTAATCACTCGATACCTGATCATCCACAGGAGAGGACCTAAACTGCAAGTGCTGCTGTGACCTCGGTCTGGAAGTGACAATGGCTGCTGCGACTGGGGAAAGGGCCCCTGCCTTCACGTCTGAAGAGTTGGAGAAACTAGTGGATGGGGTCCTCCCCCAGTATGCGCTACTCTACGGTCCTCCAGACCAACAGGTGAGTACACTGAGTGCACATTGAATGGGTTATGCCTGTGTGGAGTGGGTTGGATGTAAGTTGTTGGGGTGGGGAGAAAATGAGGAGTGCAACGCACGACAGATGAGAGAATGGGCCACATGGCAAGGTTGGGGAGGGGGGGCATGTACTCCAAACATGCCGAAATTTCACGTTTTCTCTTTCCCACCCTGTACATGTCTAACAGGTGAGTGCCGATCAGAAAATCGACATTTGGCGTGCCATCGCCAAGGAAGTCTGGGCCCTGGGGGTCTACACCAGACGGGGCACCCACTGCCGCAAGAGGTGGGAGGACATCCGCCGCGGAACCCGAAAGACCGCCGAGTCACTGCTGGGGATGGCCTCCCGACCTAGGAGGGGTGCCAGTCGTACCCTGACCCCCCTGATGTCCCGGATCCTGGCGGTGGCCTACCCTGATTTGGATGGGCGCTTGAGGACATCACAGCAGACACAAGGGGGTACGTGCACATTCTGCTATCCTTAAGCGCAGTTGAGGCGTCTGGGTGGGGGAGGAGGGCCGTGGGTGACACTAGGCCAGGGCGCTTTCTGTAGTGTAGTCCCCTCCCTTAGACATGGCCCTGTGCCCCCTGTGCCCCCGCCCCCCACCTCTGGAGGGTGCCAAGTACAGCTATCCATGGTCCTGCATCACCCATGTGCGCGTCTGTTGTCCCTAGACCTGTTGGCCTAGTCAGAAGTACTGAGTAGTGTACCCCAATTTCGCGGCTTAGTGCATGAGGCACCTGTGTCTGTCCTCTCCGCCAACGGTATTGATAAGGCATACACTCAACTTTGTTTTATTTCTCCCCCCACCCTTATTCTTTGTCTTCTTGTGCATTAGCATCATCAGGCGGAGGAGAATTGGCGTCGGAGCACGAGGGAGCTGCAAGTCACAATGCCCCGGTGGGCACTGGAACAGACACCGAGGGCACCAGTGATCCGGAAGGCGAGGGGAGCACCTCAACGGGGACCGGTGAAGACACCAGCGACACGGACACGTCCTCGTTTGGGAGCTCCCTAGCGGGGGCGGCAACATCCGGGCCCCCCGCCTCCACAGTTACAGCCGCCACCCAGCGCTCCAGCTCAGCCCTCCCAGCAGTCCCTCAGCCTTCGCTCCGTGCCCGCTCGCCCAGGAAGGCGGGCGTCTCCTTCGCCCCAGGCACCTCAGCCCCTGCCCCAGTTACCCCTGCTGCCCTCAGTGCGGAGCTCATTGACCTCGTGAGGACGCTCATTGTTGGGCAGACTACCCTTTTGAATGCCATCCAGGGGATGGAAAGGGAGGTGCATCGGAGCAATGCCTACCTGGAGGGCATTCATTCGGGTCAGGCTGCCCTTCAACGATCGTTCACTGCTCTGGCCTCAGCACTGACGGCAGCCATTGTCCCTGTCTCCAGCCTCCCTCTTCTAACTGCCTCCACCCTTTCTCTGTCTCCTGTCCCTCAGCCTATCCCATCCACACCATCAGACCAGCCTGCACACACCTCAACACCCAAGGCCAGATCATCCAGACACAAGCACCACAGGACACACAAGCATTCACCCCAGCAACACCCAGATGCAGACATTCCAACAGTCACTACCACCTCTGTGTCCCCCTCCTCCTCGTCTCCCTCCTCCCTCCCTGTGACGTCTACACTCACACCTGCATGCACACCACCATCAGCCAGTGCTTCCATCACCAGCACACCCTCCACTACAGTCCTCACACGTGCAGTCACCACCCCCACTGCCATCTACACGTCCCCTGTGTCCTCTCCCACTGTGTCTGTCACCCCCTCTTCCAAGACACATAAAGGCAGGCAGACACCCAAACAACAGCCAACCACCTCACGACAGCCTACGCCTCAGTCACCTGCACCCAAATACAGCACACCTGACTCTCCTACAACCACATCCTCTTCCTCCACTTCCATCACCACTACTCCTACCCTTTACCTTGGTCCTAAGAAATATTACCTCTCTAATCTTAACCTCTTTCCCTCCCCTGACCCACCCCCTCCATCGGTTAAGAGTCCCAAGAGCACCTCAGCCACCACCAGCCCAGCTTCGAGTGTCCAAGTGGTGCATGGCTTCTGGAGTCCACCCTTTGGCGGCAGTGACACTTCACTGAGCAGCAAGGGGACATCCAGCCCACCCCCAGGCAAGAGGACACGTAAACTGAAGGGCCGCCGTGAGAGGACTGAGACGGCTGCCCCCAAGGAGCCAACAACGGCCACTTCACCTGCCACAACAGCCAGGGGAGGCAAGGGCCCGAGAGCCCCATTTAAGGAGCGAAAGGGCAGCAGGGTGGAGAGGTCATCCATCAGGAGCGCAGAGCTGGAGGGCCCGCAAGCCCCATCCCGCCTGCAAGGGACGACAGCAAAGGGCCCAGGACTCCGTCCCCGAAGAGGCCTGCCACTGCACAGTCGGAGGGCGAGTGAGCAGGGTGTCCAGCCCAGGTCTGGCTCCCTAGACTTCCTGGAAGAGCACCGCTGAAGAGGGCCCCGCCGTGAAGACAGGCACCGCTGAACAGGGCCCCGCCGTGAAGACAGGCACCGCTGAACAGGGCCCCGCCGTGCAGAAGAGCACTGCTGAAGAGGGCCCCGCCGTGAAGACAGGCACCGCTGAAGAGGGCCCCGCCGTGAAGACAGGCACCGCTGAACAGGGCCCCGCCGTGCAGAAGAGCACCGCTGAAGAGGGCCCCGCCGTGAAGACAGGCACCGCTGAAGAGGGCCCCGCCGTGAAGACAGGCACCGCTGAACAGGGCCCCGCCGTGCAGAAGAGCACCGCTGAACAGGGCCCCGCCGTGCAGAAGAGCACCGCTGAAGAGGGCCCCGCCGTGAAGACAGGCACCGCTGAAGAGGGCGCCGCCGTGAAGACAGGCACCGCTGAAGAGGGCCCCGCCGTGAAGACAGGCACCGCTGAACAGGGCCCCGCCGTGCAGAAGAGCACCGCTGAAGAGGGCCCGCCGTGAAGACAGGCACCACTGAAGAGGGCCCCGCCGTGAAGACAGGCACCGCTGAATAGGGCCCCGCCGTGCAGAAGAGCACCGCTGAAGAGGGCCCCGCCGTGAAGCCAGGCACCGCTGAACAGGGCCCCGCCGTGAAGACAGGCACCGCTGAAGAGGGCCCCGGCGTGAAGACAGGCACCGCTGAACAGGGCCCCGCCGTGCAGAAGAGCACCGCTGAAGAGGGCCCGCCGTGAAGACAGGCACCGCTGAACAGGGCCCCGCCGTCTCAAACACCGCTCCGCTGGGCCCTTCCTCTCAAGCACCGCTCCGCTGGGCCCCGCCGTCTCAAGCACCGCTCCGCTGGGCCCTTCCTGTCAAGCACCGCTCCGCTGGGCCCCGCCGTCTCAAGCACCGCTCCGCTGGGCCCTTCCTGTCAAGCACCGCTCCGCTGGGCCCTTCCTGTCAAGCACCGCTCCGCTGGGCCCCGCCGTCTCAAGCACCGCTCCGCTGGGCCCTTCCTGTCAAGCACCGCTCCGCTGGGCCCCGCCGTCTCAAGCACCACTCCGCTGGGCCCTTCCTGTCAAGCACCGCTCCGCTGGGCCCCGCCGTCTCAAGCACCGCTCCGCTGGGCCCTTCCTGTCAAGCACCGCTCCGCTGGGCCCCGCCGTCTCAAGCACCGCTCCGCTGGGCCCCGCCGTCTCAAGCACCGCTCCGCTGGGCCCTTCCTGTCAAGCACCGCTCCGCAGGGCCCCGCCGTCTCAAGCACCGCTCCGCTGGGCCCTTCCTGTCAAGCAGAGCTCCGCTGGGCCCTTCCTGTCAAGCACCGCTCCGCTGGGCCCTTCCTGTCAAGCACCGCTCCGCTGGGCCCCGCCGTCTCAAGCACCGCTCCGCTGGGCCCTTCCTGTCAAGCACCGCTCCGCTGGGCCCCGCCGTCTCAAGCACCGCTCTGCTGGGCCCCGCCGTCTCAAGCACCGCTCCGCTGGGCCCTTCCTGTCAAGCACCGCTCCGCTGGGCCCCGCCGTCTCAAGCACCGCTCCGCTGGGCCCTTCCTGTCAAGCACCGCTCCGCTGGGCCCTTCCTGTCAAGCACCGCTCCGCTGGGCCCCGCCGTCTCAAGCACCGCTCCGCTGGGCCCTTCCTTCTCAAGCACCGCTCCGCTGGGCCCTTCCTGTCAAGCACTCCCCAGGATATGGCAGTGGGCAATCCAACCACTGTAGAGACATTGAGAGACTGTGGCTTTGCACTCCCCAGGATATGGCAGTGGGCAATCCAACCACTGTAGAGACATTGAGAGACTGTGGCTTTGCACTCCCCAGGATATGGCAGTGGGCAATCCAACCACTGTAGAGTCATTGAGAGACTGTGGCTTTGCACTCCCCAGGATATGGCAGTGGGCAATCCAACCACTGTAGAGACATTGAGAGACTGTGGCTTTGCACTCCCCAGGATATGGCAGTGGGCAATCCAACCACTGTAGAGACATTGAGAGACTGTGGCTTTGCACTCCCCAGGATATGGCAGTGGGCAATCCAACCACTGTAGAGACATTGAGAGACTGTGGCTTTGCACTCCCCAGGATATGGCAGTGGGCCTGGTGGCCCCTTCGTGGGTCTGGCGTCGTGGACTCATGTGGCTGCGGTGCCCCCCCTTCCCTTCCCCCTGAGGTGCCTGTAGTTTTGTCATCAGATGCCCCTGCAGTGTTCTCTCCAAAGGAGTCAGGTCTCGTGTGTGGGCTTTGCCCTTGTGTTGCTACACTTTGGCCCACGGACAAATCGTTACTACGTAAAATGTGCAGGACTGATTTCTTCAGTTGTCCACTGCTGTGTATATTGACTTTTTAAATGTAAATATTCTGGCTAGTTGACCAATACTTATCGGAGGCTATTTTGGACATAAATATTTATTGTCAATTTTGAAATGTCATTGCATTTCATTTTTTACGGGGGTTTGGTTGGTGTCACTGTGACTTGTTGCTCTGCATTGGTGTGTACATATTGGGGGGGGGGTTGCATATGTGTGTGCCCGTAACCTTTCGTCCTCCCCCCTCCCGTGTGTCGTAGGTGCTTTACTCACCGTTGACGTCTGCGCCGGAGTTCGTACTCGTGGTAGATGAGCAGGTAGACGAGAGCAGGTATGATGTTCAATTCGGGTTCCATGCTGTCCTCCGTACTCGTGGAGTGCGTAGAGGTGAGCGTTTTCACATTCGTAGTCTGTTTCCGCCGTGTTTTTATCGGCGGGGCTCCCGCCCCGGAAAAGGTGGCGGATTGGTGGGTCATGATAGTGTGGGCGGTACATTGTCTGCCGCCTGGCTGTTGGCGGTGACCGCCGCGCTGTTTGTCGGTCCCGCCGTGGCGGTCAGTGTGTTAATGTGGCGGGCTGTGTTGGCGGTTCCCGCCAGGGTCAGAATTCCAATTTTTGGACCGCCAGCCTGTTGGCGGGTTGGCCGCCGCTTTATCACCGACCGCCAGGGTTAGAATCACCCCCAAAGTATCAATTGACATATGATGTAGGCACCAAATAACATATGTAGCACTTATATTGTATGGCATTGGCCTATCGAACATGGACAATGCACATGGGCTAAGGGTTAAGGGTTAAGCAGCCTAGCCAGTTGCCTTCTCTACAACAGCCACATTGGGATACACATGTTTTTTACACATGTCAATGTAATACTAGGAAATGTGAAGGTCTAATAGACAACATGAGTTCCACGTTGTAGGATGTCCACCCTTATTAAATTTCACATTTCTCATTGTATGAATAAGACATGACAATAGGGACACCTCCTCAAACCTCATGGGGACAGTACTAAGTTGGCAAGAACAAAAGCTTGATTTGGATGACAGCCTAACATGAAGTGTTCAATTATTTAAGGACACAGTATTACTTGGCCCTGTAATTCATCTGTAAGACCCAATGTTGCACATAGAGCAGATCCTGTGAAATAGGAATGGTCAGACACCTTAGAGCTACATGACTCCCCATTTGGATGAATGAACTTGGGGACACTAGGAGGGAAGAAATGACAGAGCGGGTAACAAATGTATATGGCTGAGTAGAGTCACATATAGTCACATGTGCATCTCCACATGCAGTCATACTACTTTCTACATACAGGTGATCCACATGTTTCCATGGACATTACAATAGCCACATCTGTGTCTGTATATTGCCAACTGGAGTACCATGTATTGCCAGCAGTCAATATTCCTGTAACATATACAACTTCATCACAGCTACAATACTTAGAAAGCATACACTAATTGTCAGAGTAATGTACATGGGTTCTGTCAGTTCTTACCCCTTGTGGCTGCTGTGCTTCCCTCAAAATCCCACTCACCCCAGGGTAGGCCACTGCCAAAATGCAAGTCATGGGGGGGTCAAGCTCAGAAGGGAACTTCTCGCTCGTTGGGAGGACATCTCCAGCTGGGCCGCTGCGGTCTTCTGGGCCCAGAATCTCAGGTTCTTCCACCACTTCCTACAGTTGATGCACTGCCAGCCGAGGACCCGCAGGGTCCGCACTTGCTTGGTGAGGGCATGCCAGATTCCCTTCTTCTGATGGTCATTGACCTGAATGGAACACTGACAAAAGGAGGAAGTCATGTCCACATGCACCATACAAATAGTAGAGGACAGAACACATCATTAACGGCAAGTAGGCACACATTCCCATCGTCTCAACTCACACTCCTTCACAATATACCACTGCATTCATCAACACCTTCACTAGTTTACATTAACGGTACACTTTCAACACCACACCTATCACTCGTTGGTATGACATTAGACACACCTAATCCTCTGGTGCACCATATAGCTGTTCATACAAGAGAAGGACCTCCTCCACTAGCTTCTCCAGCTTTTCAGGGGCAAATGCAGGGGTCCTATCACCTGCAGGATTTGGGGTAGTGTGCCCAGAGGCAGTACACAGCAGCTCAAGTCATGTAGGTATTGCTGGCAGCAGTGTCAGGAGTCAAGTGAGGAATACTGCAGAAGATGGTGGTTGCGTCCACCACCTCCATGACGTCACCTCTGGCAGACATCACCATTGGCCCAATGACAGCAATGTGTGTCAATGGCAAATGACCTTGCGGTGTTCACTGCCTACCGCCATGACGACTTCCACATGTCCAGTACAGTAGGTCAGGTGGATGTCATTTTGAGTACATTTCATGTATGGAAGTGTTTGGTAATTTACGTCATTAATTCTATCCCATATTGTGCTGTACATTTGTAAGTACTTCCCTCATGTTTAGTTGACTTTTTGTTCATTTGTGCTGTGGATGCTGTGTTGTTGGAGAACATGTGGTGATAGCAATGTACAACTACTCTGAGGGCCTATAAGTTTCAAAATTGTCGAAAATGCCCAGCAATATGTGTGTAACATGCCATAACAATTGCTCTTATGAACATGTACAGTAACAGTTAAATTCATAAGTGTAATACCAAAGTTTATTGAGGCAATGTGCACCAAGGAGGGTGTAAGACCGCCAACAGGCTGGCGGATTTTTTTTTTTAATTATGACCGTGGTGGAAACCGCCAACAAAGACAGCCACTTTAACACTCCGAACGCCACGGCGGTACAAACAAACAGCATGGCGGTCACCGCCAACAGACAGGCGGAGAACAATGTACCGCCCACAGAATCACAACCTACCAATCCACCACCTTTTCCAGGGCAGATTTCCCATGAACAAAAACACAGCGGAAACTGGACTTTGAAGGGAAAACGCTCACCTCTACACACCCCACGAGGAACTAGGACGCCATGGAACCAGAGCTGCACATTCTCCCTGCACTTATCTTCTTGCTCCTCTACTAGGAGCACGAACGCCGGCGGCAAAGACAACAGTGAGTACTGCACCTATGACACAAGGGAGGGGGGAGGGAAAAAACAGGGACACACACACGCAACATGCAACACCCCCACCCCCACCCTCACCCACCACAACACACACACTAATACAGCATGATACATTACAGTTACACCCCCCAAAAGAATGCAAAGACAAAAGCAAATGAGTATAACCATTGTAATATATTAAAATCCAGTACGCAAAAATATATATACACTATTCACAAATATATACATCAAGAATAATAGTCCAGGTATTGCTCCATTGAAGTCCGTGGAACACTGGGCCCACACGGCATGGGCGAGGCCCACACTCAATACCCGAACATGGCGGATAGAACAATGCAGGGGCATCAGATAGCAATAAAACAGGCACCTCAGGTTGAAGGGAAAGGGGTGGCACCTCAGCCGGTTGAGTTAACAACGCCAAATCCACGAGGGGGCCCCAAGCCCACTGTTCAACTCTGGGGAGTGCAAAGCCACTGTCTCTCAAGTCTCTACAGTGGGTGGGTTGCCCACTGCAATATCATGAGGAGTGCAAAGCCACAGTCTCTCAAGTCTCTACAGTGGGTTGCCCACTGCCATATCCGGGGGAGTGCAAAGCCACAGTCTTTCAAGTCTCTACAGTGGGTGGGTTGCCCACTGTTCAATCCTGAGGAGTGCAAAGCCACAGTCTCTCAAGTCTCTACAGTGGGTGGGTTGCCCAGTGTTCAATCCTGGGGAGTGCAAAGCCACAGTCTCTCAAGTCTCTACAGTGGGTGGGTTGCCCACTGTTCAATCCTGGGGAGTGCAAAGCCACAGTCTCTCAAGTGGATAACATTCTCCACTGGTTCTGGAGGGGGCTTGGTGCCCAGAATGCTTCATCCTGCCAAGGACAGAGGTAGTGGATGTAAGTCTCCACTGGTTCTGGGGGGAGCTTAATGCCCAGAGTGCTTCATCCTGCCAAGGACAGAGGTAGTGAATGTAACTCTCCACTGGTTCTAGAGGGGGCTTGGTGCCCAGAGTGCTTCATCCTGCCAAGGACAGAGGCAGTGGATGTGATACTCCACTGGTTCTGGAGGGGGCTTTGTGCCTAGAGTGCTTCACCCTGCCAAGGACAGAGGTAGTGGATGCTCTTCTCCACTGGTTCTGGAGGGGGCTTTGTGCTCAGAGTGCTTCATCCTTCTAAGGACTGTGTGAGTGGATGTATCTCTCCACTGGTTCTGGAGGGGGCTTTGTGCCCAGAGTGCTTCATCCTGCTAAGGACAGTGTGAGTGGATGCCTTTCTCCACTGGTTCTGGAGGGGGCTTTGTGCCCAGAGTGCTTCATCCTGCTAAGGACTGTGTGAGTGGTTCTGGAGGGGGCTTTGTGCCCAGAGTCATTCATCCTGCTAAGGACTGTGTGAGTGAATGTATCTCTCCACTGGTTCTGGAGGGGGCTTTGTGCCCACATTGCTTCATCCTGCTCGTGACGGACACAGTAACGTCAATGCCCTTGGCGCTCATGGGCAAGCGGTGCTTGTGGCGGCGGTGTCCTGTTCAGCGGTGCTTGTTGAGGCGGGGTCCTTAGCAGCGACTCAGCTGCTGGCGGTCCTGTCTGGCAAAGCGACTCAGCTGCTGGCGGTCCTTTCTGGCCCAGCGGGGCTGGTGCTGGCAGTCCTTTCTGGCCCAGCGGGCTGGTGCTGGCAGTCCTGTCTGACCCAGCGGGGCTGGTGCTGGCGGTCCTTTCTGGCCCAGCGGGGCTGGTGCTGGCAGTTCTTTCTGGCCCAGCGGGGCTGGTGCTGGTGATCCTGCCTGGCCCAGCGGTGCTGGTGGTCCTGTCTGGCCCAGCGGGGCTTGTGCTGGCGGTCCTGTCTGGCCCAGTGGGGCTGATGATGGCGGTGGCCTCCTGGGCAGCGGGGATGATGGCGGTGGCCTCCTGGGCAGTGGGGATGATGGCGGTCTTCTCCGCCGTGCTGCCCTTCCAAGACTTGCTGAGTTTCTTGCGCCCCTTCCCCACCTTGGAAGGTGTCGCAGCTGACTCCACACTCCCACCTGTACCCCTGCGAGCGGCTTTGGTGGCTGGAGTCTTCCCCCTCTCCTGACGTGCACTGGCCAACTTTTGATGCTTGACAGGTGGGGGACTGTCCGTGCTGTGGCTCCTTGCCACACTGCCTGCCCTTCTGCCTGGTGCACTCCAGAATCCGGTGACTACTGGCACCACTGCTCCCGGAGATGTTGTGGCTGAGGTGCTAGGTTGGGACTTGGAGAGTCGGGCCCTAGGAGACTGACGTGGTGGGGGAGGTGAGGGAAAGAGGTCAAGGGTGGACAGGAAAAGTTTCTTGGGAACACTGGGACGGGTAGCTGGAGGGGGTTTGGGAGTCGAGGAAGAGGTTGTGGTTGTAGGAGGTGTACGTTTGGTGACTTTGGGTGAAGGTGCATGCGCTAGAGGCTGTCGTGAGGTGGATGGCTGTTGGGTGGATGTGTGCCTGCGTTTGTGTATCTTGGGAGGTGGCGTCACAGACACACTGGGAGAGGACAAAGGGGACGTGTGAATGGTAGTGGGGGTGGTGACTGCATGTGAGCGGGTGTGGTGGTGTGTGTGCTGGTGATGGAAGTAGTGGCTGTAGATGTAGTGCATGCAGGTCTGAGTGGAGACGAGACTGGGAGGGAGGAGGGAGACGAGGCGGAGGGGGACACAGTGGAGGCAGTGGATGTTGGTGTGCCTGCATGTGTGTGATGCTTGCGTGAGTGCCTGTGGGATGTGTGGTGCTTATGTTTGCCAGAGCTTCCCTTGTGTGTTGACGTGTGTGCATGCTGGTCTGACGGTGTGCTTGGGATAGGCTGAGGTACAGGGGTGTGGGTCTGGGTGGAGGTAGTTGGAGGGGGGAGGCTAGACACAGGGACAATAGCTGCCATCAGTGCTGAAGCCACAGTCTGAAAAGCTCACTGAAGGGCTGCCTGACCAGAATGAATGCCCTCCAGGAATGCATTTGTTTGTTGCAACTGCCTCTCTACACCTTGGATGGCATTCAAAATGGTAGACTGGCCAACAGTGAGGGACCTGAGGAGGTCAATGGCATCCTCACTGAGGGCAGCAGGGGTGACTGGGGCAGGGCCTGAGGTGCCTGGGGCGAAGGTGATGCCCACCCTCTTGGCTGAGCGGGCACGGGGGAAAGGCTGAGGGGCTGCTGGGAGGGCGGTGCTGGTAGGGGTGGTGGCAGCTGTACCTGATGTGGGGGCACAGATGTGGCCTCCACCACAAGGGAGCTCCCTTCAGAGGACAAGTCCGTATCACTGGTCTCAGCTCCTGTCCCCGCCATGGAGCTCCCCTCGCCCTCCGTCCCACTGGTGAATTCCGAGTCCATTGTCTCGCCCTCCATGGCCATGTGGGATGCAGCTCCCTCCTGCTCCGGTCCCACTGCTCCTCCGCCTGATGATGCTAATGCACATAAGAACAGGGAGACCACAAAAAGGGGGGGATGACAGAAGAAAGACATGTTGAGTGCATGCATTTACGCTACCGTTGGCGGACACGGCAGACACAGAAGCCCCCTGCACTACACCGCGCACTTGGAATCCACTATTCAATCCCTGGGACATGGCCTACAAGGCTATGGCCGACATCTGCACACATGGATGTCACAGGAGCCTGACTAGGTGTAGTTAGCACTGTACACAGGTGGGGTGGGGTGCCACAGGGTCTGCCAGAAGAAGAGGACCTCACTAGCACACTCGCCCTGGCCTAGGGAAACCCACAGCCCACCTCCCCCACCCAGACACCTCCACTGCACGCTGAATCAGCTGAATGAGAGTGTACTCACCTCCTAGTGGCTGCTGTGATGCCCTCAAGCGCCCATCTAACTCCGGGTACGCCACCGCCAGGATCTTGAACATCAGGGGGGTCATGGTGCGACGGGCACCCCTGCCACGTTGGGAGGCCATCCCCAGCTTGGCCTCAGCCGTCTTCTTGCTCCAGTGGCGAATGTCCTCCCTACTCTTACGGCAGTGGGTGCTCTGTCTCTGATAGACCCCCAGGGTCCAGACGTCCTTGGCGATGGCACGCCAAATGTCCTTCTTCTGGTGGGCGCTGACCTACATGAATTGTACACGGGAAAAAGAAAAGTTATTACCAACTGCACTGTCACAGTCATTGGCCCCATCCCTACCCTTGCCATGTGGCACATGCACACACCGTCGTTACATGTACGCCTCAATCTCCCCCCCCATCTTTCATCCACCCCATTCCACACAGGCATAGCCCATACAGCATGCTCCCAGTGTACTTACCTGTTTGTCTGGAGGACCGTAGATTAGCGTGTACTGGGGGAGGACCCCATCCACGGGTTTCTCCAACTCCTCCGATGTGAAGGCAGGGGCCCTTTCCCCAGACGCACGAGCCATTGTCTCTTCCAGACTGAGGTTACAGCAGCACTTGCAGTGTAGGTCCTCTCCTGTCGAAGATCAGGTATCGAGTGATTGAACAGAGAGAAAATGGAGGTCACGTCCGCGGTGATGCGTGCGGTCACCGACGGCGTTTATCGCCATTGGCTCCTGGGACCAATAGGGTCCAATGTTAACCAATGCAGAATTGCGCTGCGGTCTTCGACTGCCTTCGACTGCCTTCCTCAACGGTGTACAACTCCAGCGCAGTCACCTCACATCCCATTGTCCCACTTTACAGGTCAGGCAGCCACCATTTCTGTGCTCGCTGTTGTCCTTCATAGGCACCGTCCGCTGGGACATGTGAGTAGATGGCGGCATCCTCCAGTGTACAGACCGCTGGTGGACCAGTCGACAACGGAGGAAAGACATGTGATCATCACCTACAGGCTTGATCGTGCCACAATCCAGACAACAGTGAGTACTGCACCTACGACACAAGGGAGGGGGAGGGAAAAAACAGGGACACACACACGCAACATGCAACACCCCCACCCCCACCCTCACCCACCACAACACACACACTAATACAGCATGATACATTACAGTTACACCCCCCAAAAGAATGCAAAGACAAAAGCAAATGAGTATAACCATTGTAATATATTAAAATCCAGTACGCAAAAATATATATACACTATTCACAAATATATACACCAAGAATAATAGTCCAGGTATTGCTCCATTGAAGTCCGTGGAACACTGGGCCCACACGGCATGGGCGAGGCCCACACTCAATACCCGAACATGGCGGATAGAACAATGCAGGGGCATCAGATAGCAATAAAACAGGCACCTCAGGGGGAAGGGAAAGGGGTGGCACCTCAGCCGGTTGAGTTAACAACGCCAAATCCACGAGGGGGCCCCAAGCCCACTGTTCAACTCTGGGGAGTGCAAAGCCACTGTCTCTCAAGTCTCTACAGTGGGTGGGTTGCCCACTGCAATATCATGAGGAGTGCAAAGCCACAGTCTCTCAAGTCTCTACAGTGGGTTGCCCACTGCCATATCCGGGGGAGTGCAAAGCCATAGTCTTTCAAGTCTCTACAGTGGGTGGGTTGCCCACTGTTCAATCCTGAGGAGTGCAAAGCCACAGTCTCTCAAGTCTCTACAGTGGGTGGGTTGCCCAGTGTTCAATCCTGGGGAGTGCAAAGCCACAGTCTCTCAAGTCTCTACAGTGGGTGGGTTGCCCACTGTTCAATCCTGGGGAGTGCAAAGCCACAGTCTCTCAAGTGGATAACATTCTCCACTGGTTCTGGAGGGGGCTTGGTGCCCAGAATGCTTCATCCTGCCAAGGACAGAGGTAGTGGATGTAAGTCTCCACTGGTTCTGGGGGGAGCTTAATGCCCAGAGTGCTTCATCCTGCCAAGGACAGAGGTAGTGGATGTAACTCTCCACTGGGTCTAGAGGGGGCTTGGTGCCCAGAGTGCTTCATCCTGCCAAGGACAGGGGCAGTGGATGTGATACTCCACTGGTTCTGGAGGGGGCTTTGTGCCTAGAGTGCTTCATCCTGCCAAGGACAGAGGTAGTGGATGCTCTTCTCCACTGGTTCTGGAGGGGGCTTTGTGCTCAGAGTGCTTCATCCTGCTAAGGACTGTGTGAGTGGATGTATCTCTCCACTGGTTCTGGAGGGGGCTTTGTGCCCAGAGTGCTTCATCCTGCTAAGGACAGTGTGAGTGGATGCCTTTCTCCACTGGTTCTGGAGGGGGCTTTGTGCCCAGACTGCTTCATCCTGCTAAGGACTGTGTGAGTGGATGTATCTCTCCACTGGTTCTGGAGGGGGCTTTGTGCCCAGAGTGCTTCATCCTGCTAAGGACTGTGTGAGTGGATGTATCTCTCCACTGGTTCTGGAGGGGGCTTTGAACCCAGAGTGCTTCATCCTGCTAATGACAGTGTGAGTGGATGCCTTTCTCCACTGGTTCTGGAGGGGGCTTTGTGCCCAGAGTCCTTCATCCTGCTAAGGACTGTGTGAGTGAATGTATCTCTCCACTGGTTCTGGAGGGGGCTTTGTGCCCACATTGCTTCATCCTGCTCGTGACGGACACAGTAACGCCAATGCCCTTGGCGCTCATGGGCAAGCGGTGCTTGTGGCGGCGGTGTCCTGTTCAGCGGTGCTTGTTGAGGCGGGGTCCTTAGCAGCGACTCAGCTGCTGGCGGTCCTGTCTGGCAAAGCGACTCAGCTGCTGGCGGTCCTTTCTGGCCCAGTGGGGCTGGTGCTGGCAGTCCTTTCTGGCCCAGCGGGCTGGTGCTGGCAGTCCTGTCTGGCCCAGCGGGGCTGGTGCTGGCGGTCCTTTCTGGCCCAGCGGGGCTGGTGCTGGCAGTTCTTTCTGGCCCAGCGGGGCTGGTGCTGGTGATCCTGCCTGGCCCAGCGGTGCTGGTGGTCCTTTCTGGCCCAGAGGGGCTTGTGCTGGCAGTCCTGTCTGGCCCAGTGGGGCTGATGATGGCGGTGGCCTCCTGGGCAGCGGGGATGATGGCGGTGGCCTCCTGGGCAGTGGGGATGATGGCGGTCTTCTCCGCCGTGCTGCCCTTCCAAGACTTGCTGAGTTTCTTGCGCCCCTTCCCCACCTTGGAAGGTGTCGCAGCTGACTCCACACTCCCACCTGTACCCCTGCGAGCGGCTTTGGTGGCTGGAGTCTTCCCCCTCTCCTGACGTGCACTGGCCAACTTTTGATGCTTGACAGGTGGGGGACTGTCCGTGCTGTGGCTCCTTGCCACACTGCCTGCCCTTCTGCCTGGTGCACTCCAGAATCCGGTGACTACTGGCACCACTGCTCCCGGAGATGTTGTGGCTGAGGTGCTAGGTTGGGACTTGGAGAGTCGGGCCCTAGGAGACTGACGTGGTGGGGGAGGTGAGGGAAAGAGGTCAAGGGTGGACAGGAAAAGTTTCTTGGGAACACTGGGACGGGTAGCTGGAGGGGGTTTGGGAGTCGAGGAAGAGGTTGTGGTTGTAGGAGGTGTACGTTTGGTGACTTTGGGTGAAGGTGCATGCGCTAGAGGCTGTCGTGAGGTGGATGGCTGTTGGGTGGATGTGTGCCTGCGTTTGTGTATCTTGGGAGGTGGCGTCACAGACACACTGGGAGAGGACAAAGGGGACGTGTGAATGGTAGTGGGGGTGGTGACTGCATGTGAGCGGGTGTGGTGGTGTGTGTGCTGGTGATGGAAGTAGTGGCTGTAGATGTAGTGCATGCAGGTCTGAGTGGAGACGAGACTGGGAGGGAGGAGGGAGACGAGGCGGAGGGGGACACAGTGGAGGCAGTGGATGTTGGTGTGCCTGCATGTGTGTGATGCTTGCGTGAGTGCCTGTGGGATGTGTGGTGCTTATGTTTGCCAGAGCTTCCCTTGTGTGTTGACGTGTGTGCATGCTGGTCTGACGGTGTGCTTGGGATAGGCTGAGGTACAGGGGTGTGGGTCTGGGTGGAGGTAGTTGGAGGGGGGAGGCTAGACACAGGGACAATAGCTGCCATCAGTGCTGAAGCCACAGTCTGAAAAGCTCACTGAAGGGCTGCCTGACCAGAATGAATGCCCTCCAGGAATGCATTTGTTTGTTGCAACTGCCTCTCTACACCCTGGATAGCATTCAAAATGGTAGACTGCCCAACAGTGAGGGACCTGAGGAGGTCAATGGCATCCTCACTGAGGGCAGCAGGGGTGACTGGGGCAGGGCCTGAGGTGCCTGGGGCGAAGGTGATGCCCACCCTCTTGGCTGAGCGGGCACGGGGGAAAGGCTGAGGGGCTGCTGGGAGGGCGGTGCTGGTAGGGGTGGTGGCAGCTGTACCTGTAGATGCGGGGGCACAGATGTGGCCGCCACCACAAGGGAGCTCCCTTCAGAGGACAAGTCCGTATCACTGGTCTCAGCTCCTGTCCCCGCCGTGGAGCTCCCCTCGCCCTCCGTCCCACTGGTGAATTCCGAGTCCATTGTCTCGCCCTCCATGGCCATGTGGGATGCAGCTCCCTCCTGCTCCGGTCCCACTGCTCCTCCGCCTGATGATGCTAATGCACATAAGAACAGGGAGACCACAAAAAGAGGGGGATGACAGAAGAAAGACAAGTTGAGTGCATGCATTTACGCTACCGTTGGCGGACACGGCAGACACAGAAGCCCCCTGCACTACACCGCGCACTTGGAATCCACTATTCAATCCCTGGGACATGGCCTACAAGGCTATGGCCGACATCTGCACACATGGATGTCACAGGAGCCTGACTAGGTGTAGTTAGCACTGTACACAGGTGGGGTGGGGTGCCACAGGGTCTGCCAGAAGAAGAGGACCTCACTAGCACACTCGCCCTGGCCTAGGGAAACCCACAGCCCACCTCCCCCACCCAGACACCTCCACTGCACGCTGAATCAGCTGAATGAGAGTGTACTCACCTCCTAGTGGCAGCTGTGATGCCCTCAAGCGCCCATCTAACTCCGGGTACGCCACCGCCAGGATCTTGAACATCAGGGGGGTCATGGTGAGACGGGCACCCCTGCCACGTTGGGAGGCCATCCCCAGCTTGGCCTCAGCCGTCTTCTTGCTCCAGTGGCGAATGTCCTCCCATCTCTTACGGCAGTGGGTGCTCTGTCTCTGATAGACCCCCAGGGTCCAGACGTCCTTGGCGATGGCACGCTAAATGTCCTTCTTCTGGTGGGCGATGACCTACATGAATTGTACACAGGAAAAAGAAAAGTTATTACCAACTGCACTGTCACAGTCATTGGCCCCATCCCTACCCTTGCCATGTGGCACATGCACACACCGTCGTTACATGTACGCCTCAATCTCCCCCCCCATCTTTCATCCACCCCATTCCACACAGGCATAGCACATACAGCATGCTCCCAGTGTACTTACCTGTTTGTCTGGAGGACCGTAGATTAGCGTGTACTGGGGGAGGACCCCATCCACGGGTTTCTCCAACTCCTCTGATGTGAAGGCAGGGGCCCTTTCCCCAGACGCACGAGCCATTGTCTCTTCCAGACTGAGGTTACAGCAGCACTTGCAGTGTAGGTCCTCTCCTGTCGAAGATCAGGTATCGAGTGATTGAACAGAGAGAAAATGGAGGTCACGTCCGCGGTGATGCGTGCGGTCACCGACGGCGTTTATCGCCATTGGCTCCTGGGACCAATAGGGTCCAATGTTAACCAATGCAGAATTGCGCTGCGGTCTTCGACTGCCTTCCGCAACAGTGTACAACTCCAGCGCAGTCACCTCACATCCCATTGTCCCACTTTACAGGTCAGGCAGCCACCATTTCTGTGCTCGCTGTTGTCCTTCATAGGCACCGTCCGCTGGGACATGTGAGTAGATGGCGGCATCCTCCAGTGTACAGACCGCTGGTGGACCAGTCGACAATGGAGGAAAGACATGTGATCATCACCTACAGGCTTGATCGTGCCACAATCCAGGAACTGTGTGCCCAGTTGGAGCCAGACCTGATGTCAGCTATCCGCCATCCCACAGGAATCCCCCCCCAAGTGCAGGTGCTGTCATTACTACATTTCCTTGCAAGTGGGTCATTTCAAACTACAGTGGCCATAGCAACAGGGATGTCCCAGCCTATGTTTTCCAACGTGTTGTCCAGAGTGTTGTCTGCCCTGCTGAACACATGCAGAGATACATCGTTTTCCCTCAGGTGGAGGATTCGACTACAGTGAAAGGTGATTTCTATGCCCTGGGACATATCCCCAACATCATAGGTGCCATTGATGGGACACATGTGGCCTTGGTACTCCCCGCAGGAGTGAACAGGTGTACAGAAACCGGAAGAGTTATCATTCGATGAATGTGCAGATTGTGTGTTTGGCCGACCAGTACATCTCCCATGTTAATGCCCAATTCCCTGGCTCAGTGCATGACTCTTACATTTTGAGCAATAGCAGCATCCCTTATGTGATGGGGCAATTCCAGAGGCACTGTGTGTGGCTAGTAGGTGAGCACCTGGAAGCAAGTCAGTGGGAATGGTTGACACTGTCTGGGGATATTCCTACTGGTTAGTGTGTGTCTAACAGTTGTCCCTCACCATTTGCAGGTGACTCTGGTTACCCCAACCTGTCATGTCTACTGACCCCAGTGAGGAATCCCAGGACAATGGCAGAGGAACGCTACAATGAGGCCCATGGGTGAACTCAGAGGATTATAGAGCAGACCTTCAGCCTCCTGAAGGCCAGGTTTAGGTGCCTCCCTATGACAGGTGGATCCCTATTCTACTCACCAAAGAAGGTGTGCCAGATCATCGTGGCCTGCTGTATTCTTCACAACTTAGTTTTGCGACAACAGATGCCTTTTCTGCAGGAGGATGGTCCAGATGGTGGTGTTGTGGCAGCTGTGGAACCTGTGGACAGTGAAGACGAAAAAGAAGAAGAAAAGGACATCGACAACCGGAACTCTGTGATCCTGCAATACTTCCAGTGAGACACAGGTAAGAATACAAACCTGCCTACTACATGTACTTTGACACTACTACCTCTCCTGTCGTTTACACCCAGTGTATGGTCACTGAGTTTTCACTTTCCCTTATGATTTCACAGATGTGGGTCCCACTGTGTGACATCTGCTTTGTTTCCTCATGGACTAGAGCTGTGTGACTTAGGTATGTTGACATTAAAACTGAAAGAGCATTTTGTCACTGTAATTGCTAATACACTATTTCGAAATCACAGACAGACTCCAGATTGTTTTGTACTTTAAGGGTGTTTATTTAAGTGCTCAATATTGGAGGGTGCTGTAAAATGGTGAGGGGTGATGGTGGAGGAATGTCCATGGCAGAGTCCAGTCTATTAGTCTCACAGGCGCATTGCCCAAATGGGCATAGGAAGTGAAGCTGGGGCAGTTTGAGGATGGACAGGGTGACAAGGTGGGACAGAAGGATGACAATCAGAGCGGTCTAATTTCTTGGCGGGGTCTTGGCATCGTTATTTGTCTTTGTATTGGATCTCAGGGACCGTTTGTGGAGTGGTTCACCCTCTGCAGGGGGTGGGATGCTGGTGTGTTGGTCCTGTGGCAGTGCCTCATGTCCACTAGCGTCGACGGAGGTGGTGGGCAGTTCATCGTCCAGGCTAGTGTCAGGGGCCCCTTGTTGTGCCACAGTGTCCCTCCTGGTGTGGAGGACTTCCTTCAGCACCCCTACAATGGTGACCAGGGTGGAATTGATGGATCTGAGTTCCTCCCTGAAGCCCAAATACTGTTCCTCTTGCAGCCGCTGCGTCTCCTGAAACTTGGCCAGTACCGTTGCCATCGTCTCCTGGGAATGGTAGTATGCTCCCATGATGTTGTAGAGGGCCTCGTGGAGAGTGGGTTCCCTGGGCCTGTCCTCCTCCTTTCGCACAGCAGCCCTCCCAGTTCCCATGTGTTCCTGGGCCTCTGTCCCCTGGACCGTGTGCCCAGTGGCACTGCCCCCAGGTCCCTGTTGTTGTTGGGGTGGTGTGTTAGCCTGGGTTCCCTGTAGTGGTGGATACACTGCTGATTGACGTGTCCTGGGGACGGAGGTATGGGCCTGCTGGGTGGGTGCTGTGCTGGTGTTTCCAGAGGGGGGAAGCTCTGTGGTGGCCTGTGTGAGGGGAACAGACTGTCCCGAGGTTCCAGATGGGCCGGGCTGGTCATCTAGATCCAGTTGGACAGAGCTGCTGTCATCATTGTGGGCCTCTTCTGTTGGTGGTGTGGACATGTGTGGACCCTCCTGTCCGGTGACGTTGGGTAGGGGTCCTGCAGGGGTATAAAAGGATGTTGATTGCATCTGTGTGTGCCATGGTGTGCAATGGGTGGGTGACCGTGTACCCCAGTGCTTGCATTCCTGTGTGGGATCTTGTGTGATGGTGGTTTCGGGGGTGTATGGGTATGTGCAGTGGCCATGCTTTGGTGATGGGTGTCCATGCTTTGTTGTTGCATGCAGGGCTTGGTGTTGGGATGGGTGGTTTGTGATATTGGGACATTTGTGAGGAGTTGGAGTGTTGGGGGTGAGGGCGAGGGTCGGGGTATGTGATGGCATGCAGGTAGGGTGGGGGATGTAATAGTTAAGATTTGACTTACCAGAGTCCATTCCTCCATCTACTCCTGCGAGGCCCTCAGTATGCAGAATCGCCAAGACCTGCTCCTCCCATGTTGTTAGTTGTGGGGGAGGAGGTGGGGGTCCGCTGACAGTCCGCTGAACTGCGATGTGGTGTCTTGAGACCACGGAACGCACCTTCTCCCGTAGGTCATTCCACCTCTTCCAGATGTCATCCAAATTTCTTGGGTGCTGTCCCACTGCGTTAACCCCGTCCACTATTCTGCGCCATAGCTCCATCTTCATAACTATAGAGGTGTGCTGCACATGTCATTCGAATAGCTGTGGCTCTACCCGGACGATTTCCTCCACCATGACCCTGAGCTCCTCCTCAGAGAACCTGGGGTGTCTTTGCCGTGCCATGGGGTGGTGTGGGTGATGTGTGGGGTGGTGTGTGTAGTGATAAGTGGGGTGATATTTAGTGGTGTGTTGTTTGAGGTGCGTGGAAGTTATGTAGGTGATGGTATTGTGTACCTGTGGATGCTTGGTAGTATTTTGTAGTGTCTCTCTCTGTCATTCTTTAGGTATTTTGGTCGTAGGGGTTTGTGGGTGATGTGGGTGTGCGTTTTATATTGTCTTGGGTGTGTGGGAGTGGTGTGCGTATGTGTATCAGGTGTGTGTATTTGGAATTGTCCAATGTGGCAGTGTTTTGTAAATATGTGTGTATTTTGAGCGCAGCGGTGTGTACCGCCAATGGAATACCGCGGTTGATAGACCACCGCGTGGATTTGTGGGTCGTGATAGTGTGGGCGTATATCTGTTGGCGTGACGGTGGAGGTTTTGTTTTCACCAGTTTATCACTGACCTTTGGTGTGGCGGACTTGTGTGGGTGTCTGAATTTTGGCGGCTTCCGAGCTGTGGGTCTTAATGGCTGTGGCGGAATTCCGTGGCCGCTGCGGTGTGTTGGTGGTCTTCTGCACGGCGGTAAGTGCCTTTTACCGCCAATGTTGTAATGAGGGCCATATTATCTAAATCGCCATACTATCATGGATCTCTGCAACCAGTTGGAACAGATCTGATGCCTGCCATTCGCAATCCCTAAAGCATACCTACCATCCTTAAAGTCATGTCGGTGCTACACTTCCTGGCAACTGGCTCCTTTCAGAATATAGTGGCTCTAACATGAGGGATGTCTCAGCTCATGTTCAGTTTTGAAGGATGTACTGTGTGCATTGTTGAAACACCTGGACAGCTACATCAGATTCCCCAACGAGCAGATGTGGCCTATGTGAAGGCAGTCTTTTATGCTACGGGCACATTCCACATGTGGTTGGAGCTATTGATTGAACTCACGTAGCCTTGGTTTCCCCCCAGTGCCAATAAACAGGTGTAGAGAAACAGGAAAAACTACCACTCCATTAACATTCAAGTGGTGTGTCGGGCAGACCAGTACATATCACAGGTCACAGCAAAGTATCCAGGATCAGTCCATGATTCCTTTATCATGCGGAACAGCAATGTCCCACTGCTACTGACACAGCTCTACAGAGAGAGGGCCTGGCTGGTTGGTAAGGTACCTCTGAAATGTGTGTTTTCAATGTATGTCTTCTGACATCACAATGTTGCATGTCCTACATACATGTTTGTGTTGTTCAACCTTTTCGTTCTCAGGTGACTCTGGCTATCCAAACCGTCCTTGGCTGTTGACACCAGTAAGGTACCCAAACACGCCATGAGAAGTCTGCTACAATGAGGCTCACAGGAGGACAAGGCGTGTAATTGAGTGGACTTTTGGGCTCCTGAAGGCAAGATTTAGGTGTTTGGACTTATCAGGAGGATCCATTCTCTACTCACCCAACAAGGAGTGTCAAATAATAGTTGCCTGCTTTATGCTCCACAATCTTCCCCTGAGACGTCAGATACCATATATAGCAGATGAGGGGGAGGCAGAAAAATCTGTGGGTGGAAATGCAGATATGTCAAGTGATGAAAAGCCAGAGGAAGGTGAAGCTGGAGACTCTGGGGCAGATCTCATCAATCACTTCTTCAACTGACTAATAGGTATGTGAACTTGACCTATTGCTTACTTGCATCATCTGTGGGGGGTGTAATGAGCTCCAATGCCAATGTGTGAGTTGCAAATACAGACTGAACATTTGTATTGTATACAGGACACAGTGGTCTACAGTATCATGTTTTGTAACAGTAGATGGAAACTTACATTTTTGGATATGACTTCTCTGTTGTGAGCAATGTATCCTTCTATGTCCTATCCCTTTTCCCTTTCACTCACAGATTTGCATAGATCCTCTTTGGCTCAGCAACCTTGACAATTGAAAGACAGTGTCAGAAGTAGCTGGGAATTGCTGATAGACATGAGAAGTGGACATGACTGAATTCAGGTAATGTTAATGTTGTTTCAGTGGGGTGTAACCTAGATTGTTATACCGTCAGGACACTGTGGTAGAAAAAATGTTTTCCTGTATAATTCACCTGTTGGGTACAGGAGGTTGTCCAATGGTTTATCTTGTTTCTGGAGATGTGTCTGGCTCATGTGTAAATGTTGGATCATAGCCTCTTGCATCACAATGGGTGGAGTTGTTTGTGATCTACATTGGACCTAGCTGTCACTGTGCTCTTAATTTGAAGACTATTGCGCACGTCACTGTAGGCTGACATAGGTGAGTGACAATCCTACAGGTATGGGACCAATGTAAGTGTAAATTTTCAGGACTGGGTACTTCAGTAATCATCTTTCTATGTTACATGGGATATGTCATTTTGAAGCTATGGTATGGGTACGTGATAAGGCTATACCAGGTGCTAAGAGGACCTTTTAGTGTTCCTACTGCCTTGTAGGAATATTACCATGACTCTGACGTCTGTTTCCTGTGTTTTTGAATTGTGACACCTTAGCATGCATCCTGATGCCACTCTCAGTCATGCTCTATGTGCTGTTTGCACGTCTATCTATAAATCTGTGTAAAAGAAGATTTCAACTTCTTTTAAATGTGTCCTGTGACATTTCTGTTGTAATGAGTCTCCTGCTGATGGAGTCACTGTTTGACATCCGTGACAATGGGTGTACAATACAAAGGGACGTAATCAGACCAGAGTTGGAATACATAACTATTGTACATGGATAATAAAAGACACATTTACAGGACCTGTGTTTAAGTGTGATTTATTGTGAATATAAGAAGAATATCTTTAACTATAACAGAAAAGTAATGATCCAAAAATTTATGGTGGAAGTCAGGGTGGATGAAATCATCAGGGTAGCTTCTACATCAGTTGGAAACACAAGTCCTTTGTCCTTATACCATGGGAAAAAAGAGTTAAGTTTCAGAACAGTCAATAGGGTGTATCTTTGCCACACAGGGTGAACAATTCAGGAGACCTTCACTTCCTGGCAGTGGGTTTGGTCTTGGTATCTGCTCCTGCTGGATGCCTGGGTGGATGTCCACGTTTGTAAGGGGGTTCTTCAGCTTCAGAGCGAGGGGTGTCTGGGGCATGCCCTTTCCCCAGCAGGGCCTAAATTCTACTAGCAACCACAGATGTGGGAGGGGCTAATGTTTTATTGCTAGTGGAAGGGGACAGATGTTGAGTATAAAACCTAATCAGGGTGGTGTTCATGTCCCTGCAATGGAAGCCAGGTGGGAATTTTGTGCCTGCCAAGGCACCATTACTTCCTGGTGGTGGTCCCTCTGCAGCGTTTAAAATTCCCTCAACATGGTGATGACTTGGCCCATCATGCCTTGGGAACTTTGGTAGACTCCCAAGATTTGGTAGATGGTTTTCTGTTCACTTGTGTCCCTTTGAGGCCCCATCCTCTGGCCCACAACATCTCTCCCACACACCCTACCCCCAAGTGCCTGTGCACCTGGCAATGTGTGCCTACTCCCAGGGGTTACAATTTCATAATTTTCAGGGGTGTAAGGTGAGACACAGGTACCTTTACTGTGGGGCACACAATAGATGAAACAGTCCTTGAGAAACAGGTTTGATGACGAATGGTTGCCTGTGATGTTGATCCAACAGGGCTGGGAGAAGTTGATGTGGTCAGGGTGAGGCTGGTGTTCCAGATGGGCCAAGGTTCTTCATTAGTGTCCAGACATTCAAAGGTGTTGTCCTCACTGGGGCCTTCATCCAGAAGGGGGGGGGGGGTGACAGTTTCTAGTATCTTCTAAATTGGATGCAATGGCAAGGGTACCTTTGGAGTGAGTGCGAGACAAAGTTCTTATTAAATGGGTGTATTGTTGCATTTGTGTGAGATGCAGACAGTGCCTTAATATGATGCCCAGCAGTGACATTGACAGCTGCTGCGCAGCATACTTTACTAGCTTTCCATACTCCATGTAAAGAGTTGATAGAATAGGTTAGTAGCGATTGTAGGGCTGATAGCATCTGATATTGTCTGATTATAGACATGTCTGTTCACCTCTGTTAACTAGTGAACTATGTGACATGCTAGATGGCACAAATTAGAGCTGTACATTGCACATTGGTGTCCCTGTAGGTACACACTATGTGGATACACAATGGACATTGCCCTGTAGCTGGATGTACTGCATGTACATCGACACAGCCATCTGATTTTCCAACCCATGTGAGGCTATTTCTGGCTTGAGATCTTTCATCTGTGGCCATTAGAAATGGGCACTCAGCTATAGCTGTGTTTGCTTGGGACGCTAGTGTGAGTAAGCCATTGCATTGCTGTCATTTCCATGTACTGTTGCACACTAGAACAACCAGGATAGTTAATTTGTTAAACATGCATGACGTGATATTTTGTGCACATTTCAAGTTTTTGCATTGATTGAATAGTGTATTCTGAGAGTTGTAGTGATATGATTTGCCAGTAATTCACATGCTGTTTGCAATGCTTGTGAGGCCAGATGAGTTCAGTGGATGTGTAGCATGCCAGTGATTGGTATTGGGTGATTTGGACAGAGGTGTAGTGGGTACAATGTTAATTGGGTGGGTTTAGGTGGTGAGGGAGCATGCAGGACAAGACAATTGTGTGACATTAAAGTTGTGAGTACCTGCCTGATTCCACTCTCCCAGATATTCCTGTCAGGCCCTCAGGATGCAGGATGTTCAAGACCTTCTCCTCCCATGATGTGAAAGTAAGGGGTGGAGGTGGGGCCCACTGCCAGTCTTCAGTACAGCTAGCTGGTGCCAGGATGCCATGGAAAGCACTTACCCCATAGGTCGTTCCACCTCTGATGTCCTCCCTTGTGCGTGGATAACTGCCTACAAAATTGACCATGTTGTCTATTCTTTTCCACAACTCAATTTTCCTGGTAACAGATTTTTGTTGGACCTGTGCTCCAAACAGGTGCGGCTCTACCCTTACAATTTCATCCACCATGACTATCAACTCTTCATCAATGAAACATGAGTGTTTTTGTGAGGACAAGGTGGTGGTTGTGAAGACGGTGTGTGGGGGTGTTGTGAGTAAAAGGGTGCAGTGTTTGGTAAAGGTGAGGTGTAGGTGCTGTGATGTGAGTGGGTGATGGCTGTAGCTGATTGTGTGTGCTAGTAATGTGTGTATTGTGAATATTGTGCTGATGTGGGATGAGTGCTGAGTGAAATGTTTCTGTGTGCCTATAGTGTAAAAGAGCAAAATCTATTATCTTGGCTTCTTGGTGTATGTGAATGTAGTTCTGATTGCAAAGGATTGTGGGTTGTATAGAGGTGTGTTATAAAGTGCAGTAAGTCGGTGTGTTGTATGTGTGGATGTGCGTCAGGTGTGGGGTATTCAGACTATCTAATGTGGTGTGGTGTTCTGACAGAAGTGAGATGAGACCGCCGCGGTTCTCACAGACAATGGTTTTCCACCATGGAAGAACCACTGTCGTGCTTTGTGGATCGTAATATGGTGGGAGGATTCTTGTCGGGCTAAAGGTGCTGGTGGTGGGACCGCCTCTTTTCTGTCCTCCAGTGTTCTGCTGGTTTTGGAAATTTGGCTGTTTTTTGCCATTCTTGATAATGTGACTCGTAATGCGGCGAGCGTATGATCGCCAACATGGCGGTCTTTTGGAGGCTACCACTGTGAAGGTCTTCCCATAGACCGCCAAACTCGTAATGACCCCCTGAATCTTGACATACAACAAGTGGATCTCCCATTCCCCACCTCCTGCCCAAGGTAGACTACAAAGGACTGAAACAGCTGACACTTAGTTGCTTTTATGGTCAGTTTTGTCTGCTATATCCTTGTTAATACCTGTCCTAGGTGTCTCTGGTGGCCGTGCCATGAACTGCTAAACACCACAATGTCAATCAGGCAAGCCACACATCCTGATGTGTCATTCAGGATGGCCACACAGAATTCCTCTAGCCTGATGTAACATGGTTCACAAGGCACTGAAAAGTTGGAGGAACTTTGTTCAACCGCAAAATTCACGCCCGGGAGTGGGCGGGTCAAAAAAAATGACGTACGGCCGCTTTTGCACCCCCTGTCACCCTTGCCCACCTCAGGAGGACACCCAAGGCTGGAGGGACCCATCCCAGGGACATTAAGGTAAGTTCGGGTAAGTATTTTTGTAAAAAAGTTTTGTGGCATAGGGGGGCCTGATTTGTGCCCCCCTACATGCCACTATGCCCAATGACCATGCCCAGGGGACAGAAGTCCCCTGGGCATGGCCATTGGGCAAGGGGGCATGACTCCTGTCTTTGCTAAGACAGGAGTCATTTCTATGGGGGTTGGGAGTCGAAAAAAATGGCGCAAATCGGGTTGAGGCGAAAAATTTGCCTCAGCCTGACTTGCCCCATTTTTTGGCGCCCAAGCTCCATATCCCCCTATGCCGGCGCTGCCTGGTGTACGTCGTTTTTTTCCACGCACACCAGGCAGCGTCGGTGGCTAACGTCGGCTAACGTCATTGATTAAATACGGCGCCCGCATGGCGCTTCAGAATGGCGTTAGCCGGCGCTAATTTTTTTGACGCAAAACTGCGTTAGCGCAGTTTTGTGTCAAAAAGTATAAATATGGCCCTCTGTACATTCTTCCCTCCACTGGCAGACATTCCAGTGTCTCTGTTTTTCACACAAACAAGTGTCAACCCTGGAGCCAGCGAGAATAGGATGGAAACAGTCCTAACATCTCTCTACACTTTCCATGCTCCTCATGTGTTAACCTAGGGAGCTAACTGCACCACTTCCACAGTGCCATTCCACATATCACCGTTCAGCAAGTCAGGAAGAGCCTCACTGTCTTTCTCAACCTTCTTACCCATAGCCATGGCTTTTAGTGTGTAGTTTTTCTGGAGGTAAGGCTTCAGCCTGTTCACATGAAACACCCTCTCGGGTTCCCTTGTGGAGCCTGTTTCCACCAAGTAGTTTACCACAGACACCTTCTGAACTACCTTGTGTGGCCTACACCATTTCTCTTCCAAAGCCCCGGGACCAATAGTCTTTGGCACCCACACCTCGTGACCTTCCTGATACCCAGTTAATAAAGCTTTCTTGTTCTACCACTTCCTCATCAGCGCTTGGCAAGCCTGAAGGTTTTCCTTTGCTTCATTCATGTATCGTACCATCAACTTCCTGAGACTAATCATGTAATCCACCAATCCTTCTCCTACTATGGTGAGTGGGCCTCAAAACTAGTGCCCATACAGAAGCTCAAAGGGACTAAACTCTACACCCTTCTGCAGAACCTCTTGATGAGAAAACAAGAGACATGGTAGGAGAAGATCCCACTTCCTCCCAAGGTTTTCTGGCAGAGTGCCCATCATGATCTTCAGTGTTTTGTTATATTGCTCCAGCAAACCATTAGTTTATGAGTGGTATACTGTGGAGAAGTGATAAGTCACACCAGCATTCTCCCACACCCCTCTCATGTAAGATGAGATGCAATTATTTCCCCTGCCTGAGACTACCGTCCTCTGAAATCCCACATAGTAAAAATCCTGAGGAGAGCTTTCGCTACCACGCATGAAGTCATGCACCTCATGGGTACCACCTTGGGTACCTGGTGGCATGATCCACCACTACCAAGATGTTTTTGTCCAACTGTGAAGGTGGTCAAATGAACAAACTATGCTGCATATTTTCAAGAAAGTGGTACATAGGTTCCGATGTGTCCCTTATCTTGCACTGCCCCTGCCCCACCTAACGACACCATGGTGCTGGAGAAAGGCCAACTTAACGCTGCCTTGGCGTAAATAAAAATATACTAGGGTGACACAAAGTGGAGCTAGGGACTTGTAAATATGCCCCATGTCTATTCCCACCTGTTATAGAAACACCTACAACTGGCAGAGACACTAACAGTGTTTTTTTCCTATCTCCTGACATACCACTTACCTGATACAAGGACAGGATCTACAAAACTGCTCTGTGACTCTGTACATCCCTGGCCAATTGAACAGAGGGTCCAACCTATCCTGGCTTTTTCTAATATCCAAGTGACCTGCCAAGGGCACTTCATGAGCCAGTGATGACAGTAGGTTCTTGTACATCAATAGAACTACTAGGTTCTTGCTAGATTCTGTCTCAGTATTTCCTGGCTCTCTACACAGTAGGCCATCCTCCCAGCCAACATAGTACTTTCCAACCACGCCATTGCTGACCTGTTCCTGGGCTTCCTTTTGAAACCTCACAAGCTTAGGGTAGTCTACCTGTGCCTTGTGGAAATCATTCTGGGAAGATCCCCAGCAACTAGCAAAATCTGCAGCATTGAAAGTGACCCAGACTCCAGCACGTTGTCTAATTCACTCATCCTCCTCTCCTTTTGGAACAGAAACAATGACCTCCACCACCAGTGCCTTCCTGGAGTTGGTCCTTTCCTGTAAATCACAATATCCCTGTCCCTGCAAATTGAGAATGTTCCAGTCTCTCCCAGAGTGCTGTGCATCCTGTGCTCTGATCAACACAGTTGATGTGATCCAAGCTGTAAAGGCTTCTGGTTTTGGCACCAAGCCAGGGCCAATCAGATCATTTGCTAAGAGGCTAACAGAATCTTGTTTTTCACTGGCATTAATCATGGTAGCCTTGCCATTGAGATCAATTCCAACCCTGACAAGCATCATTCCATGCACTCTCCATTGGGTGCCTTTATCCTTGGTACCAGGAAGAATATACTGAGGCTTAAATTATTTCTTGTCGACCACTGTGTGGAAGGCTCCAGTCTCTCTCATGATAGGCACTGTCCTCCCATTGATACTAACATTCGGCACAAACCTTATCATGTCAGGATGAAGGTGTTTCCGCAGATCTGAGTCCCTCTCCCAGATGTCCAAAGGTTGAGCACAACTGGACCTTTACTGGACTCCTCACCCACACAGAGCAATTTACCCTCATGGGTGCCACTGATAGAGGGCCTTTCACCTGACAGTCCCTTTTAAAAATCCCCACCTGGTGACACTTGTAGCAAGTTACCACATTTGATGACCTTCAACTTGGAAGAACTTCCTTGTCCTCCTCTCTCATGGTGCCCCTTACCGTACACACTATTGCCATTACCATTTTTTCCTGGACACGCCACAGGACACAAGGGAATTACCCTGGCTCTTACCCTCAGGTTTACACAAAACTGGGGAGACCTCTTCTCCCTTTTTGTCTAAGAACAATGATGTTCTAGACACTTGTTCACCCTGTCATCTAACCACTTGTCAGCCAACACTTCAAGCTTACCTTGAGCCGCCTCTGTCTGCTCTGACTGGTATTGCCTAAATTAGGTACAGCACACTTCCTTGAGTCTCTCTGTCACCACCAATTAGTTAAGGGACTGGAAATACTTGGCCTTCATTCCCCTCACTTATTCATACCAATCATGCATTACTCCTTGAATCCTGACTTAAACAGAACCCCATCAACTCTCCTGTGTTCATTAAATCTTTGATGTTAATGAGTTTGCTTCAGACCAAACCTCCTAATTTGAGCTTCTTTCATACAATTATAGACCATTTCATTTGCCAGAGGAATCCTTTCAATGATCGCTGTCCCTTCCAATGCCAAGCGCCCCAATAAAGAAACTGCCTTAGATGCCTCATTCAAGGCCTGAGCCTTACATGCAACCTCACAGCTCACAAATCATTTCAAGATGTCCTGACCATCCATATACACATGCACAGCCTTGGCCATAACCTGACCAGACTTGCAGGTACAGTCACTCATCCCAGAAGGGGTTGTCAAGGCTGCCATCCTAAACTTCTCTTCTCTACACAGGACACAGCAGCAGGACGTGGATTGTTATTCCCATTTTACTGATGGCCCCACCATAACTAATTCAGCATACCCTACTGGGTAACAGAATGTGATACTCACCTTAACCATTCGGACAATTTTTGATCAAGCTGCCCCCCCCCGGACTCTATAAATATGCTAACGTACCCCATAAAAGCTCAGTACACAATAGAAAAGGCTGGAATGTCATCATCAGTGTGTCCTTAATGATGTAATGAGGAAGAATTTATCTGCCTCCCCTTAAGTAGAAGTGCATTTACCTACATCCGTATCAACAAAAATGTAATTGCATATGACCTATGCGCCTGAAGACTTTCATAGAAAGCTGCTCTATTTCAATCCCGTTTTTTTAACATTTTATATTTACTTACTTATGGACATTCTCTCAAACATTTTAGTCTCAAATCGCACCATATGTAGGTGCTTTACACATCTAGATGTTAGTTTAAATCTATCTAAGATCAATAGGACAACGCATCGACAACAGTGGAAATATAGATAAATCCCATTGATTCCAACTTACGTTTTTTGATAAAATAACCTGATAGTAGGTTTAAATCACTTCTACAAAAAACATGTGCTTCCAAAGCCACTACCTTAACATATAATCCTTTTTACTTATGTCAGTCTACCAAAAGCTAAAATCGTTCCAAATGTCTAGATCATTTTAGATAGTTACTTAAATGTGCTATAAGTAGAATTTCAAATCAGTAAAATATATTGTCCTTAAACTCGTAAATCTCCAATGTACAGTTACACACACATCTATTCTCAATTCAGAACTGGCTTGAAAAGTAGACCTTTTAAATGATGCCTGCATAACTGATTTAAATGCTACAGAAAGCCACACAGCTACTTCGTCCTTTCAAACAACAAAGAACTCCAAGCTCTGGGTGGACAGTCAATCATCTGATGCAAAACCTGCAAAATGCCTCCTGGAAAATTGCTCATCTATGTCAATTAGAGAGCTATAAACCAAGTGCATGGTCCACTTGGTTCTTATCAATCAAAATATGTGAAAATAGGTATTAGAACATTTTTATTGGATCACCTGTTCATCATTCTCCTTCTCCACATTCCTAAAGGTGTTCTAAGATCCTGATCAACATTCCCCATTCTTAACCTGCCTATAGTTTGCGAGAAATAGGATGACCCATGAGGCAGTTTTAATATCAGTTCTGCATAATGCAGGTCTCATAAGATCGTGAGACCACCTTGTCTCATACTTCACATCGTTCAAGTTGTCACAAGACCACATTTTCAGTGACTTTACTAGTCAAATGATGGAGTCAAGTTACCAAAGTTCCTAAAGGACGAGTTATTGCCATTCCATTCTCTCATGTTCCCAAAATCCACAATGACAGTTTTATCAAATAATTATTGTATTTGTGTCAAGGTTTAAAGTGTCAACAAGACACCCTTTCACCACGTCAAACAATCATCAATTCAAAGAGAAAAAGTGGATTGTTCAGCACCGAGTGCCAGCATATGCTAATGATGCAAATATGAGATGGTTTGTAGAAGGGCCTGTAAACATCTGTCCCAGTCGAAAGACTATTTTATTTTGAACAACAAACAATAGGGTGGTGCCATTTGCCTTCACTAGTTACTGTTTGTGACTCTGATCTCACTCACGAAACAGACTCAACAGTTCTATGTCCATGTTTATATGTATTTGTATGTGTATGGTATTTCCATTGCTTAATTTGTAAAAGAATATGTGCAGGGCCCAAAGATTTGCTCAAAAGCCCACACCTGGCCTGTCGATGGTCAGGTTTCGGAATACCAAGGCTGTGTAGTCTAGATTTAATTTCATTCTCTTTAATCAACCACCAGATAATTTCTTCCTATTTATCTCACTGTTGCTGCATTCCCCTTTTGTTACAACTTTTTCATCTTTCTTTCTTTCCCACTTGTGTGTTTTTCACTCTCTTTCTTCATGTTGAAGTTTGATGAAGAAAACTGTGTGCTGCTCCCCACCCCCAATATGAGTGCTGTAAGCACCACCAGCATCCACTGGCTCAAATTAAGCACTATAGCACTAACCCAACCAAAAGGCAGAGGAGCCCTTTACAGGATGAAAGACAAGCATAAAATCAATGGGTGATAGTGAAGCAGCTGGGTTGTGTATTTTAATTGCATTACAATGGGATGGATATGCTGATGCAGTTCCAGATTCTGGGGGCATAGACTGAAAGGGCTTGCTGACTTGTTTTTTACTTTTTCACACTTCTTAGTCTGCATCCTAGTGGTGTCCTGACTGCAGGTGCATTGAGAGCCACAAGGGACGGTGAACGTGTCTGCAAGATAATTGAGGGAGCTGGTCATTATCACTTTGTAAAAGATGCAGCTGTTTTTGATGTTTGTGAGGACTAGCAAAGAGAGCCAAATAAGTTCCATTCAGGGTTGGGGTGATGTAGTCATATTTACTCAGGCTCTGGATGAGATGGGCTCCAGCTTGTAGGATGCCCTTAAGAGGTACCAGTGTGGAGTATGGGAGGCCATGGAGCAGGGTGTCACCACCATCCAGATGAGAGAGTCTTGATGTTTGAGTAGCATTTCTGAAGTCATTTTCTGTAAATAACAATTTCACTTTCTATAGAAGAGAGAGCTTGTACCAGGCTATCTTGTTTTTGGCAATGTGTTGCCAACGGTTGTTGTTCGGGGTGGATCAAACTGACTTAGCATTTGATGAAGGTTATGTTTTGAAGCAGTCCATGTTCATGTTATAGTGTCAGGTTTGTACTGTTGATTTTATTGTTCTTGGCAAATAACAGGATCTATGTTTTGATTGGGTGAGCTTCAGGTAGGCAATGGGCATCCAGCTCTAGATGACCTTCAGTCATTGTTTGAGGCTTTTGATGTCTGAAACAGAGGAAACTTTTGAGTAGAGTTGTTTATCATCAGCATATTGGAGAATAATGATGCTGTTACCTGTTAGTAGAACCGAGTGGCTGCATTCAGAGGTTTAAGATGACAGAAGACTGTATGGAACCCTGGGGTACTCCGAAGGTGATAGAGATTTTTTGAGAACTATTGGTCCCCGTGTGAGCAAACTGGTACCGTATGGAAATTTAGAAGGGGAACCAGAGAAAGACATTATTGATAAATCCCTTCAAGACCCCAGGGTGCAGATGGCGGTGGGATGTTAACTGTGCCAAAGGCATCTGAGAGGGCCAGCTATATCAGGATACAGAGCTTAAACTCATCTGTGGTCAAGTCAGCATTGTCTACAATATGTAAGGTAGCAGTCTTTGTGCTGTAGCTTGATCTGAAGCCAGTCTGGTAGTCATGCATGAAATGGTTACCAATAAAGTGATCTTGGAGTTGACCATAGACTGCTTTGTCAATGATCTTGCAGCTGAATGAAAGGTTTCATGTTCTTCCATTGAACATTCTGGCGTTATCGCTAAAATTCTCCTTTTCCAATTTCTAGCTAACAGTTTGCCTGGGAAAGCCATGATTAGAATAAAACTGATGTCTTTCTCTAGGTCCAAGGCTACATGTGTGTACTTACCATCAGGAAGCTAAATTATTCAGGCCAAATGTGGAGAACTTTAAAGTGCATGACTCTCTTTTAAGCACTATTCCTAATATTATCAGTGTCGGCAGGTCAATGGGGTTCAAAAATAGATGTATTTATTTACCAATTAGTCAATTAGATTTGAAGTGCTGATGCATTTTGATCATGTCTAGTTTTTTTGCTTATTGAAGCAGATGTGGGAAAGTCTTCAGAAACAGACCACATGGGTTTTGAATACTAAGCTACAACCATTAAAGAGATATCTTTATTGATAGAGGGAATTATTACTTTATTATAGGTGAAAATGAGTCACATTTCTGTTTTATGTCAAAGAAATATTTGTTACGTTGCATGATTTAATGTATTTCTAGTGATAGGCAGGGCACAGAGAGCTTCTCCATATTTAATTGCCACCTTTCTTGAAGTCAGGAAGATTGCCTTATTAGCATCACTGGCTGGATCAACAGAGAGAAAGGGGGCCTAATTAGTCACTTTATCTATACACAGCTTTGCTCATTTAAATAAATTACATGATCCGGCTTTTTATTCACAACATCTTGCCACAATCAAGTCGGCTGTGATAGGAAGAAAGCATACTGAGTTGGCAAATATCCTAATGGATGCAATTTGACACAGATCATATAGCAACATCATCTTTTGTATCCGAACAATTACCTCCAACAAGGTGCACAGTATCTATGATTATGTTGCTATCCATAAATGCTCTTTCATCTATTCATAAATTCTCAGAAACAGGTGGCAACAGTCGGGGGCAGTTGAGGATAAATCTAACTTCACAACAACCAAGTCTTCTTTATAGATATTGCTAGCTCACAGGCATTTTTTCGCTCCTTACATTATGGCACCATTTTCATATTTGTATTTTCTTAGATTTCTCTGTACCACATTTTATGACTGTGCATTACTGGTGTCTTAGCATATCAGATAAAGGTTTTTGAAGGGACACCACCATCAGTGTTAGTCACTACTAAAGATGCAGAAAAATAAAGCTACATAGACTTACTTCCACAATGTATCGCTCTAATGGGACAAATATGCCCAAATGTAGATCCTGTGCACACTGTCACTGGAACCAAGCTTTATATGGCTGATGAGACCTGATAAGGATGAAATCGGTCCTGGCTTGATTGAGTTCCAGTTCAGGGGGGACATGGTCTAGCAGTTCGGGCTCGACTTTTCTTATTGGAGCAGGGTCAACACTACTTTACATATGACTGTGTCCAAACTGAGGTGGCATAGCGTGCAAAATAACGATGGACCGGGATGAGGCCGAGTGATTAGCAGTGGCTGAGATTATTTAAAGTATTCCATCCATCACTTTTGTGCACTTTGAAGTGTTTTCCTAGAAGTAGATGGTATGCCTATATGTGAGTACCCTGCTCACTGTGTCACTGAAACCAAACTATACCTGGCTGATGAGACGTAAGACTCAGGGCAAAACTTGTCCTGTGTTGCTTGTGTTCAAGTTCAGAGAGGACCTAGCCTGGGAGTCTGGACAGGAATGTTCCTATTAGAGCAGGGCCAAGTCTGATTTTCAGACGACTTGGTCTAAACTGAAGTGGCATGGTGTGCAAAATACTATTGGAACTGGGATACGGCCCGAGTGGTTACCAGAGACTGAGATTAATTGAAGCATTCCATACATCACTTTTTTGCATAGTTAGTTCAGTCTTGAGTCTACAGATGGCATATTTGCTCCACCACCATGCACTTCCTTATTCTTCACCTTATCCTTTCAAACATTTTCATACTTTTTATTCTTTTCTTCTTGTTTTCAGATCTTTCTCCTTCTTCTTCCCTTTCCGTATTTCTCTCTTGTGCTTGGGATCAAAGTCTGATGAAGAAAAATTACCCTTCGGCTCCAAAAATGAGTGTTATTGTCCACTACTTCCAGCCACTTGCAGATACTAAGCTTTGGTCTTACATGCTCCTTCATTTTGTTTAACACAGCATAACACAACCATTCCATCTGATGTTGAGCTATGAGTAAAGCAAATGGAGGTACTGCATGCAAAGTGTCTAATTATACCTTGGAGTACAATATTAAGGCTATTCGAAAGAATGAATGTTGGAAATTGGGTGACTGGTTGAGGGGGGTGAAACTCTACTTAATTAGCAACCACAATCTCTGTAAGGGTGAAACAGAAGCAAACCCCAAATTAAACTGCGCTTAACCCTAATACAGGAACCAAGTGAGGCCCACTGAGCAAGAGTACCTGAAATCATGGTTGTGGATGCATTCTCCCATTTTGAGAATGCATCACACAGCGACGATTACAAGGAGCTGCTAGGCTGCAATGCGAGGTTCTGCATCAAGGATGCATTGAACAGCAGCAGTTTTGAAGTAAAGCCGCAATGAGATACTTTGCTTTGCGTCAGTTCTGCCCATAAGACCATAGCTTGGCTGGCAGGACACCTTTAAGTCTAACTCCCAGAGTCCAGGACTGGGGTGACACCACTTGGAAAAAGAGACACACAGCAGACTGAGTCCAGGTGCTGTGATCAAGTAGAGGAGTCTGTTCTGTCCCTGAAGCGTCTGATTAGGAGGCCAGCCAACTGGCCCTTGAAGTCACCCTAGTAGTCCTGGGTTCAAGATACAGGTCCAGTCCTTCACTCAAGCAGTAGGGCAACTGAGTAGCAGGCCTTCTTGCACAGCAGCACAGCAGCCCTTCTGAGCCTTCCACAATTCCATATGTGTACTGAAGATTTAGGTCTTATATTTATACCTGGTGCCCACTTTGAAGTAAGAGAAGGTTCTGGATGTTTTCACCCACTATGATGTTTGGAATTTTCTGCCTCCCTGTCCTGCACCAGATTGGCTGAAGTCACAATAGACTAGCATCATCCCTTTGTGATGTGTAAGTGTAGTTGGTGATAGCTTCTCCCACTCATAAGTCAGAGATGGCCCATCCTGCAAACATCAGTGCACCTTTGTCTCAACCTCTGTCAGCAATATGCAAAGATCAACTGCCAGCCACCCCTATCCATGTGACCCAGTAAACAGACAGTAGGCACCAAATGGTTTGGGCAATAAAATGCCAACATTCTAGAAGTGCCATTTTCAGAATTGAGGATTAACATTTAACTTTACCATTAAAGAGAGCTTTAAATTAAAATTTTGTAGACACCAAACTTGAACTTCCTATCTGTTCTCAATTGAAAGTTATCACATATTAAATGTAATAAGTTAACCTAATGTAATTTAATCAGAGAGGTAGGCCCCACAGTCCTGAACAATGAATTTAGGATTTTTCTCCAACCAGGACATGCAACACTTAAAAGTACATGTCTAATGTTTTTAATACACTACACCTTGTCCACTGGGATGTTTAGGGCCTACCCTAAGAGTGATTTATATGTAATAAAAAGGAGGTTTAGGCCTGACAAGAGGTGTATCTTGCCAAGTAGAAATGACAGTTTAAAACTGTACACACTGGCTGTCGTGGCAGGACTGAGACATGTTTAAAGGGCTACTGAAATAGGTGGCACAGTGAGTGCTGCAGGCCCTCTAGTAGCATTTAATTTACAAGACCTGCGTATATGTAGTACCATTTTACCAGAGGCTTAGAAGTAAATTAAATATGCACTTTAAATGTAGATCAAGGTTACCATGTTTATAGGAGAAAGGACAAGCACTTTAGTCCCAAGGCCAGCAAAAACAGGAGGTTGGGAGAAAACCATGCCAAGTATGTCTGGTTCAACAGTGAACTTCAATATTTCTTTATGAATGGAACTCATTCTGGATTGATAAAGTGTTTGTCCTTGTTCTTGTTGCTTCATTTGTTTTGACTGTGTCTGTTAGCTCACTCATCCAGACCTTTATTTTCATTTAGCTTGTTTGTTGTTTTACAACAATGGGCCAAATTCACTTAAAAGTGATAAATTTGTAACTGTAAAAGCATTTATATGAATAGGCGCCGATTAAGTACTTTTTAGGATCAGTAGCATTGAGAAGTGTGTTCCTGGAGTGCTGTGCCAGCTTCAGGATTACAAGCATGCTACTGGCAATGTCACTTTTACAGCTTGAATCTTCCCAAATTAAGGAGAGTGTACAATTTGCATAATTTGCTTTCACATAATTGAATTTAAGAAAGCATTACACACAATTACATACAATAATGCAAATACAATCCGTCATTTTGAGCTGTATTTTAGTGCAAAATGCATCCCTGCGTCACATTTTTGTGTGTGGATGCATTTAAACAAAGCACTGCAAGCAACAATTGCTTGCTTTATGTTGTTTACATGAGTTCATGGTAAACATATACCAAGAATGGAAAATTTGACTGTCAATTTTTACTACAAATGATGCATATTTATGGGAAGTGGCATAATGGCATCATTTTGGAAATTTGTAACAGGTTTAATGCAAATTTCACAAAATTACATGAATTACTCCTGTATAGTTTTAATTTCGCACACGTCTATTTCCGGTGTGTAATTGTAAACAGAATTGAATCACAGTGCACAGTTACACTTTTTTTTTTTTTTTGCCCTCTGAAGAAAATATTTTTACCTTTGAAGATATTGAATGCACAAAGTGGGTTTGTAATCAACAAATGAGAGGAGGATGAGGCAGCATCTGAGTTCGGAGCAGGCATTCTAAAGAACTAAAATTATGCCACTCCAGTTACTCCGAAAATCTTGGACAAATCCCAAAAGACCCATTCAAAATAATATTTAAATCATTCAAAGTTTTGATTTATATAACTTGTCTAGCGTGCCAATTTAGACTAAAATCTCTCAAACGACCTAAAAGGAGAAACGTCAAATGCCTTCGTAAGTGGTGTTCTTATCCTGCCAGGGATTGATAAATATTACTTGCACTTCTGCCTTCAAAAGCACCGCCATATTAACCAACGTATATTTGGGTAGAACACCCAAAAGCACCTGCATAGTTTGTGGCACTATATAAAATAACAATGTGTTCTTTTTATAGACAAAACCAAACAATGTCATTTATAAGTCCTATAAATAAGAGGTCCTATTGTAACCCAATTTACTGATACTCAATTTAGCAACCATAGTAATATTAAAGGATACAGTTACAATATCAGGTGTCAAACTGATGACCTTCATAACCCACGCACATACCATCAGTGAGTGATTCACAGTGCTTAATTTGAGCCGGTGGTTGCCGGTGGGGGGCACGGACACTTATTTCTGAGGGCCAGCACTTATTTTTCTACATAAGGCAATTACTGCGAGCAAAAGACACATATGGGAAGACGGAACAGAAAAAGATGGAAAAGCATCAGAAAGGGAGAAAGCAGAAATCTGCAAGAGTGAGCTGAAGGGGTAGGGAGTGGCTGTAAATGGATTACAGAGCTCCGAGATGGCTTGGGTTACACTGCCTCAGCGCACATTTAAATGCAGCAGCCACGTGTTTCAGCTTTGGCCACCGGCACGTTTTTATTTGCAAATCAACCGCTGGTGATTAAAAAGCCCAGTCATAATGCTAGCTTTGCAAGCGTTCCTTCTTTATACAATTACAATATACATACATTTCTTCAAACCTTCTCAACAAAGAGGTAAGAGCCTCCCACATTTCTGATCACAAAGGAAATGATGAGGCACAAAGAGTTCTTTGCTCATGGGAAAATATATCTGAAGTCCGTGAAATGTTTATATTTAACTTTCTTATTCAACCACCAAGTTTTTACTCAGCCCAAACGAATAACCTGACAAATAAGAGTAACGGTGACTTGAGTTAACTGCATTACATTTTTTAAATATACCATTATGGACTTCAATGTGTACCTCATCCCATCCTGTTTAGTTTTGTTTTTCTCGTCTAGTCGGATTACCTTGAGAAATTCTGTAAAATATAGAATTTTTGATCACACTTACGTTCCCACTTTTTATTTGATTTAGAATTGAATGCTTTCTTACTGCATTGTGTCGAGAAAAAAAATCGTCCCTGTGTTTGGGACTTTAGGTAACTCTATATATCAGAAGGGGAACACCATAGCATTTATTCAAAGTGGCAAGTTGAAGAAATGCCAAATTAGCTAGAGTCTAACAACAAATCCTCTGACGATTCGAGTAGTTTTCTGTGGCAAATTAACATTAAAATATTTGTGATGTGTTTATTTATCTAAACACACGTTCCCTTAGATCCTGATGGTTATTTTTTTATTGGAAAACTTTTCATAACTGAAAAATCATTCTTACAAAAAAGAGTCTCCTTTGAATAGCTGCCAAAAGCAGATGCTAAGTCCTCCCAGGCTTGGCCCTGGGTAAAAGGAAAATGCAAACATTAAGATGGCATCTGGGAATGTTCTCCAACAGATACATACATCAAACACCTGATCAAATACCCTAAACTAATTGACTGAAAGCACATGGGTAAAGCCAGTTACATTGAAGGTCACTTAGACTTTATCATTTGTGAAAAAAAAGATCTTACATTTACAACTCTAGTGTTCAAGAACCATCTACATTTTACTACTCATTAGGGAGCACTGGGCCCTAGCTATAAATCTGGAGTCGGAAGGATCCTTTCTTCTCAGTTCTGAGGGAAAAGGAAAACCTACATCAAATATGTTCAGAGCAATTACAGTGTAACTCAGGAAGCCACCCATTAAATCTCAGAGACCATTTTAAAGTTTCAAAGAGCTTTATTATAGACTCAAAGTCAAACTTACATAAATGAGTCTTAAAACCATAGACAATAACCAAAGGAGAGTTAAAGCATTGTGCTATGTCAAATTTCACAAGCATATAAAAGACAAGTATCTCCATAGTGATAATACAGAAAACTAGAAATAAAGAGTGACGTTTAAATTCTAAAATCAAATTCTCCTGCCTGACCCTTTAATCTAAGTTTCCCTCTCCTAATACTATAGATTTCTGAGTAAAAAGTCAGTGAACAATTCTTCAGTAGCAATTTCTGTCAAGAGAGGAGCAGGGACATGAAGCCAGAGAGAAACTACATATAAGGGTATATCTCAATAAGGTCTGCTCTCTGCTAATGACAAGGGGAATCTGATTCTTTCACTGGATAGACCACACTTTTAACCCCTTTGCTGCCAGGCCTTTTGCCCCTGAGGTGCCAAGCCTTTTTTTGGCTGTTTGGGGCAGTTCTCGCTTAAGCCCTCCTAACATTTTGTCCACATAAGCTACCCATGCCAAATTTGCGTCCTTTTTACAACATCCCTGGGATTGTAGAGGTACCCAGACTTTGTGGGTTCCCCTGAAGGAGACCAAGAAATCAGCCAAAATACAGCAAAAATTTTGCTTTGTTCAAAAAATTTGAAAAAAGGGCTGCAGAAGAAGGCTTGTGGTTTTGTCCCTGAAAATGGCATCAACAAAGGGTTTGCGGTGCGAAAATAACCATCTTCCCAGCTTTCAGGAACAGCAGAATGGAATCAGAAAACACAATTTTTCAACACAATTTTGGCATTTTATTGGGACAAACCCCATTTTTACTATTTTTTGTGCTTTCAGCCTCCTTCCATTTAGTGACAGAAATGGGTTTGAAACCAATGCTAGATCCCAGACAGCTGAACATTTCTGAAAAATAAACAAAATTCCAAATTTAGCAAGGTGTAATTTGTGAACATTTTACAAGGTTTTCCTACAGAAAATAACAGATTAAATTAAACGTTTTACTTTGTAACTTTTTCCTGCGATGTCAGATGTTTTAAAGCAATATACCATTACGTCTGCTGGACTCTTTTGGTTGCAGGGATATATAGGGCTTGTAGGTTCATCAAGAACCCTAGGTACCCAGATCCAATAAATGAGCTGCACCTTGCAATGGGTTTTCATTCTATACCGGGTATACAGCAATTCATTGCTGAAATATAAAGAGTGAACAATAGGTATCAAGAAAACTTTTTTATTTCCAAAATGGGCACAAGATAAGGTGTTGATAAGCAGTGGTTATTTGCACATCTCTGAATTCCGGGGTGCCCATACTAGCATATGAATTACAGGGCATTTCTCAAATACACGTCTTTTTTACTCACTGTCTTACATTTGGAAGGAAAAAATGTAGAGAAAGACAAGGGGCAATAACACCTGTTTTGCTATTCTGTGTTTCCCCAAGCCTCCCAATAGAAATTGTACATCACTTGCATGGGTGGGCCTAATACTTGCGACAGGAAACGCTACATGGACACATCACATTTTAACATTGAATTCTAACGTGTTTTTTGTAAAGTCCCTAGCTGTAGATTTTGGCTTCTAGCTCAGCTGGCACCTAGAGAAACCTACCAAACCTGTGCATTTTTAAAAACTAGACACCTAGGGGAATCCACAATGGGGTGACTTGAGGGGCTATCACCAGGTTCTCTTACCCAGAATCCTTTGCAAACCTCAGAATTTGGCCAAACAAACACGTTTTTCTCACATTTTGGTGACAGAAAGTTCTGGAATCTGAAAGGAGCCACACATTTCCTTCCACCCAGCGTTCTCCCAAGTCTCCTGATAAAAATGATACCTCACTTGTGTTGGTAGGCCTAGCGTACGCAACAGGAAATGTCTCAAAACACAGAGTAGAAACATCACATTTTCGCAAAGAAAACAGAGCTGTTTTTTGGAAAATGCCTAGCTGTGGATTTTGGCCTCTAGCTCAGCTGGCACCTAAGGAAACCTACCAAACCTGTGCATTTTTTAAAACTAGACACCTAGGGGTATCCAAGATGGGGTGACTTGTGGAGCTCTCACCATGTTCTCTTACCCAGAATATTTTGCAAACCTCAAAATTTGGCCCAAAAAAACAATTTTTCCTCACATTTCAGTGACAGAAAGTTCTGGAATGTGAGAGAAGCCACAAATTTCCTTCCACCCAGCATCTCCCCTTGTCTCCCGATAAAAAGGGTACTTCACTTGTGTAGGTAGGCCTAGTGCCCCTGAAAGGAAATGCCTCAAAACACTATCTGGACACATCAAAATGATCAAATACCAAACTACCTATTTTTGCGGTGGGGCACCTGCGTTTTTGGTCCCGGGCTCAGCAGCTATACATGGAAACCTACCAGACCCAGACATTTCTGAAAACTAGACACCCAAGGGATTCAAGGGAGGTGTGACCTGCGTGGATCCTCCAGTGTTTTCTTACCCAGAATCCTCAGCACAGCTCAAATTTAGCTAAAAAAAATCTCATTTTTCCCACATTTCTGTGTGGGATCACCGCACTGGGACACATTTCCTACCACCAAACATTCCCCTCAGTCTCCTGGTGAAAATTAAACCTCACTGTGACAGGGAAGAGTCAAAAACATGTCGAGACTGAGCGGGAGCCAAAGCGGGTCCAAAGGGGCAGTTGAAACAAAATACATTTTTAGGCTGACAAGTGGGCAGAATGTTCATCGGTATAGATGAGACAATGCTGGGTGGTAGAATTTTTGTGGATTCCTGCAGATTCTGGAAGGTTCCATCACAAAAATTGTGAAAAAGTATGTGATTTCCAGCAAAGTTGGAGGTTTGCAGGTCATTGTGAGTAAGATAATGGTGCGGGGTGCATGTGAAGCACACCACCCTGGACTCACCCAAATGTTTAGTTTTCAGATGTGTCTAGATCTTGTGGCTTTTTCTACATGGCAGCGTCCCAAAGTCCTAAAAGGTCAGCCCTCACCATTCCGAGTGGGACGATTTTGAGAGCTAGCCAAGCTCTCATGGCCCAAAAGTAAAACCGAAACCCAAAATAATCAAATGTCCTCTTGCTTGCCATGGGATAAGATGTTTTAGTGGGCAGGGGGACAGCTGAAAGACTGTTACCCCCTTCAGTTGGGGTGGGGGCATAACCAGTCCCATACTGGTTGGTAGCCACCACTCCACTATTTTTTTTTAATTCCCTGGCATCAGTAGACTTTCCGGCCCCACCCCCGGGTGTGGATCGGGGGTAATTGCCCTATGTGCCCACTGGTGGGCAGAACAAGTTTGTCCCCATTTATTTGGGGTGGGGGTATTGCCATAACCCCACCCTCTTATTTTGGAAAAAAATATTCCCTGGTCTCTGATGGGCTTTCTGCCCAACTTGGGGGCAGATGGGCCTTCCAAAAATAGGGTGATCTGCTCCCAAGAGGGGCAGATATGGCCATCAGTAATGTGCCCCCCTGGGGAGCGACCCTTGCCCAAGGGGCTGCCTCCCCAAACAAAACACACACATACACACACACCAATCCTTGGTGCCTAAGTGGTTTCTGCACCCCGTGGGCAGATCGGCCTAATAAAAATAGGCCAATCTAATTTTGACCCCCGGGTAACGACCGTTGCCTAAGGGGTCGCTCCCCTTGTGTAAAATTGACTCAAGAAAATTAAAATCCCTGGTGTACAGGCTGATCTGCCCCCAAGGGGAGCAGAAATGGCCTAAATACAATTTGCCCCCCAGGGGAGCAACCCTTGCCTAAGGCGTCGCTCCCCATATATAAAAAAATAAAGTAAAGAAAAAAATATATATCCCTGGTGACTAGGGGTTTCTTTCCCACTTGGGGGCAGATCAGCCTAATTATAATAGGCCGATCTGCCCCCGGGGGAGGGCAGAAAATGCCTGCAAATATTTTGCCCCCCTGGCGAATGCCCTTGCCCAAGGGGCCACTCCCCTCATTCAATAATTTAAAGAAACAATTCCCTGATGTCTAGTGGTTTCTTTCTAGAGTAGCCTAATAAAAATAGGCCGATCTGCCCCCAAGGGGGCAGAAATGGCCTTAAAATAATTTCCCCCCGGGAAGCGGCCCTTGCCACTCCCCTCATGACAATAACATTTTTAAAAAACTCCCTGGTGTCTAGTGGGCATTTCTGCTGCCCGATCGCATTGTGAAATGCTGAGAAAGACATAAAAGAAAAGGCAAGCAATTCTCCTCTGATCGGCGCTGAAAGCTGAGCTTCCAGCGCGGAGGGGCTGGCCTCTGATGAGGTCAGCCCGCGATCGTGTGCTGATGTCATCAGACACCGGGGGGTCAGGGGGTGGGGGAAGGGGTGGAAGGGGAGGCGATTCCCCTTCCACCCCTGCACTGGGGACACCGAGGCTAGGCTCGTGGGGAAAGCGAGCCAGTCCAAGGACGTAATGGTTACGTCCTTGGCATCTCAGTGTCGCAGCCAAGAACGTAACCATTACGTCCTTGGCTGCAAAGGGGTTAAGTCCCCATCCTCCAAAGCTTAAATCATTTCGGAAGCATCTTCACTGAAAAACAGACCGATAAATTATTTTTAATTGAAACGTTGACTTCAGAAACTCTCCATGCCAACTTTGCGCCCCCCTCACATTCCCAGGAGCTTCAGAAGAGTTATGGCCACCATTTCAAATGACTCCCTTCATGATAACGGCGCCTCTCGCAAACCTTCTTAGCTCTTGAGCACAATAGACTCTACATTAGTTCAATTTCAGATCCTGGCACCTGCAGTTCATAGAAAAACATGGTAAAACAGCCTCACGTTGATGTTAGGCAAGAAAACCAATTGTGCCCTTCACTCCAGCCGAGCTAAAGAAACACAAATACTCTGCAGTTTAAATGATTTGTGTTAGTTATAATTGAAATACAAAATGATAATATAAAATAATACTTCTAAACATTATAACATAACATACTTTCTGAAGATAATTATATGCAGCTTATTTAAGACGTTATATTAAATTGTGCTCTTTGTTCATATGTATTGCAGTGCACCATTTAAATAAAAACATCTCTTCACGTTATGCAGAAATGTGACCACAAATTGTGACGAACAGAAAAGTGACCACCCTTTTATATTTTTGTTTAAGAGGCATAGCAGCACAGCCGAATATGCTTTGACACACACAACGTGTTTTTTGCTTTCCAGTGCACTAATTTTTATTTAAATGACACTTGGGAACTCTGTGTTTTCTGACAACCCTTGTGCTCCTGTAACAAAGACAATGCCACATCTAAAGGTATCTTCTTAGCACAGGGGACTTGGGGACATCTATCTTTCAAAGAGATATGGGTCATTTTCATTTTTGGCCTCTTGAATAACTGCTCTGTCTTGTCATAATACGTAGTAGTAAGTACTTTATTGAGTTTTCATAAACCTGTACAAGAAGTTAATTTACATAAATACCTAACACAAATTATTGGTTGAAAATGCCTTAAAATGTTTAAAAACAAATAAAAACAATATGACCCATGATGAAATAAAAGTGGTGCCATTTGTTTGGGCAATTTTCGCCCCAAAGCTTGATGACCTGCTTCAAGAAATTTAGAGAGCTGCCCACAGCTCTTGAAGTACTGCCCTTAAACCAAAATGATAATGCCTCTGATAATATTTGTATGCCTTCTGCATTAAAAATGGGCTTTAAATATTTTTTTTAGCATCCAGTAGAGCTGGGCACAAGCACATTATGGGGGTCATTATGAACATGGCGGTAAACACCGTCACCCGCCATGGGGACGGTGAACATAAGACCACCATTGGCGGTGACCAGAAACCCACCATATAAAGATGCCAAACAGAAACTGACAACATTTCTGTTTTCACCAGCCACCGCCAGGGCCATGTTGGCAGAAAGGCTGCACATCCCACCCTGCCATTGCCAAGCACACAAATTCCCCGCCCCCCAAATAATGATGCACAAATCACTGCAGTGGTAAGTGGATGCCGAACGGCCATTGGCGGTACAGACCGTCACGATCAGCAATGGGACCCAACAGCAAGAAATGCACACATTGGCAAGTTTGAAACCCAGACCCCTGACACACATCCACAACACTATAAAACATTCACATAGACACCCCTCAATCTTTTGCAACGCCAATAGGATAAGCCAGACTGACACTATTACACGCAGACTCTGAACGCCACAACACACCCAATGCACCCCCTAGGCACCCACGCTTCACAAAAAGGGAGCTAAGAACAATGGTAGATGAGATACTGAAGGTTGAGCCACAAATCTTTGGGGCATAGGTACAGCACACACCAATCGCCAGGAAGATGGAGTTATGGCAGGCCATTGTCAACAAGGTCAACGCAGTGGAAAACCATCCATGCACGAGGGACGACATCCGCAAGAGATGGGACGACCTGCGTGGGAAGGTGAGGCCCATGGCATTGAGGCGCCACATTGCTGTCCAAAAGACTGGTGGAGGACCCCCACCTACACCCCCCAAAAACACTGACTGAGAGGAAAAGATACTGGCCATCCTGCACCCTGAGGGCCTCACTGGACTCACTGGAGGAATGGACTTGGGTAAGTCATCTACAATTAACCCATATCCACCACACCTGTAATGCATGCACCACCCCAACCCTAAAACTACCACCAGGATCACACCCCACCCTGGCCTCAATCACCATATCCAGTCATCTTGCATGCCCACAAACACCCCAACAGGCTCACACCCCTCCCCCTGTGCACAGCCACTCACCCCTGCAAGGTATCACAATGCCACTTCACCACCCACAATACACATCCACATCCCCAAAAAAATGCAATGGCAATCCCACAAAAGGTCCCTGCATGGCCCAACAGGGGAATAAAGTGCAAAAAATAGGCCAGACCTGTGCACCCTCATCCGAATTAGTCAATGTAACATACATGTCTATTCCCCCCACAGGCACCACCACCCATGCCACCCTGACGGAATGGCAAGGAGGGCCAACACCCCACATGGACACAGAGGCACCACTCAGGACACTGGAGAAGGAACTGTGGACACTGAGGAATATCCTGGCCCTTCACACTGTCCTGGACTGTCACTCTCCAGGAGCCCCACCCAGGACACCACTGACTACCCTACCACCCAGGCAACAACATCTGCACATGCCAATCGACCCCACACCAGTGTATCCAGGCCACAGACTAGTGGAACACAGGTACAGAGGCCACAGTATCCCCCTACCAACAGGCAGGATGATGATGGCCCCAGTACAAGTGATACCGCCAGACCTGTGCAGGAGACAGAGGCACAGGGGGCTAGGCCCAGCGGGAGGGCATCAGTGGCCCAGAGGGAAGGCCAAAGGACGGATGCTGCAGCCGAGGAGGTGATCTTAGAGGTCCTGTGAGCATACCACCATACCCAAGACAGGTTGGACCAGATCTTGGCCACCCTGGAGCAGAGTCAAAGGCTGCAGGTAGCACACCACCAGGAGGCCATGGAGCAGGGGAAACAACTAAATGCCACCATGGCCACCATTGCAGGGGTGCTGCAGCACCACAACCCAACCCAGCCTGAGACCCCCCCCCAAACCAGGAAGCCCCTACCACTGCACAGGCCACTGACCAGCCATCAACATTGGCAGCAGCAAGTGGACTGGTGTCACTGCCTGAGGACACAGGAGACAAGATCCCCTACCTGTCCAGCCCAGCACCAGCCACTCAAACGGTCCCTCGGACCCAGATTTGACACTGGAACACCTGTCAAGACCAATGCTACCTCAAAGAAGTGACATTGGCACGAACTGTCTCCCAAGTGTTCAACTGTGCCACCATCCTCCCTGGCCAATAGCAAAGCAACAACTTGCAAGATACAGATGCACCAATACCCACTGCCACCAATCGTTGGGACCATGTAGCCAGTATGGACAACCACCATCAGCCCACTCCCTATCACTGTAAAGAGCACCAATCCATCCTTGACAACTAATAAAACACATGTACACCACTTTCAATGTCCTCTGTCATAATGTCGATTCAAATGTAGTTGGGAATGCAGTTTCCAGTAAGTATAAAAATCATACTTTTATTGCAGGAATGGCACCCCACGCACAGCATTGTGTGGAGTGAACAGAAATGTACACCATGTTGGTCATCATGTCACATGGCACCTGAAATTCATATAACAGTGTCAATGGCTACAGACCCCACACCCCCATAGTGAAAAATGTCTGACTGACATTATGAAGTGTAGACAACATCATCAGTGAACAATACCTCATAGTCACTGGAGGTATAGTTGGATCAGTTGGTTCATGGAGTGAACATCTTCCACCCTCTTCAACCTCACCATCACTCTCATCCCCTCTCGGAGGAAGCTGGTCTGGATATACACCACCTTCCTCCTACAGTAGGGGGATAGATTTCCTCACAGCCACGTTGTGCAGCATGCAGCAGGCCACCACTATTCTACACACCTTCTCAGGGCCATAGCACAGGAATCCTGCAGAGAGATGGAGGCAACTGAATCTAGCCTTCAGGAGACCTTTAGTGTACTTTGTCACCCTCCTAGTACGTCCATGGGCCTCATTGTAACTCCTCTCAGCATCTGTTCTACGATTCCTCACTGGTGTCAGAAGCCAATGAATGTTGGGGGTAGCCAGAATCACCTGCAAAAGTGGGCGAAACAGGATTGTAACTAACTACCCTCAGTTGCAGACAGCCCGACTGTCAGCTATGTACTGTAAGAGTATAAAACACACTCACCTATGATCCATCCTCTGTCCCCTTGTAGTTGTTCCATCATGTGTGGCACACTGCACAAATTAATCATGGACTGATTCAGGGAACATGGCATTTACATGTGAAATGTACTGGTCTGCAGTACACACCAAATGTATGTTCATAGAGTGGAAGTTTTTCCTGTTTCTGTACACCTGTTCACTTACTCTTGGGGGGGTGAGAGCTATGTGGGTGCCACTGATGGCACCTATCACATGGGGAATGTTCACAAAGGCATAAAATTCTCACTTGATGGCAGGTAGGTCAGCACTTTGGGGAAACTTCACATACGTCTGCAGGTGTTGTACAAATGCATTTAGAAATCTGGACAGGATAAGGCAAAACACTGGCTGTGAAAAGCCTGCACCTATGCCCACTGTCACCTGAAAAGAGCCTGTGGCCAGGAAATGGAGTACAGAGAGCCCCTGCACTTCAGTAGGGATGGCATGCTGATTCCGATTTGCTGGTCTGAGTACAGGATCCAGGAATGCACAAAGTTCATGGATAGTAGCACGAGTGAGACTATAATTGATAATGATGTGACATTCCACCATGGTCTCCAAATCACCAAGAGGTCTGTAGACACTGGAGTGACATGTCTTGAATGATACGTCTGGACTGTTGAGGTGAGTAAATTGTCATTTGAGTTACCTAATGAGGGCTGGGATCCATTGGGCCTGCATGGGGCCCATACCGCCGCCAGCAGTACCGCTGCCCATGACACCGCCGTCACCAGCCCCTCTGTCCAGGACACCGCCACCAGCAGCACCGCTGCCCAGGACACCTCCGCCACCAGCCCCGCTGCCCAGGACCCCCAGCCAGCAGCTCCGCTGCCCAGGACCCCCAGCCAGCAGCCCCACTGCCCAGGACACCGCCGGCAGCAGCACTGCTGCCCAGGAAACCACTGCCACCAGCCCCGCTGCCCAGGACCCCGCCGCCAGCAGCACTGCTGCCCACGACACCGCCACCAGCAGCACCGCAGGCCAGTGAGCACCAATGATCCTGACGCTACTGAGGCCACCACGGGCAGGATGAAGCACTCTGGGCACAAAGCCCCCTCCAGAACCAGTGGAGTATCACATCCACTACCTCTGTCCTTGGCAGGATGAAGCACTCTGGGCACAAAGCCCCCTCCAGAACCAGTGGAGAACAGCATCCACTACCCCAGTCCTTGGCAGGATGAAGCACTCTGGGCACAAAGCCCCCTCCAGAACCAGTGGAGTATCACATCCACTACCTCTGTCCTTGGCAGGATGAAGCACTCTGGTCACAAAGCCCCCTCCAGAAACCAGTGGAGAATGTTATCCACTTGAGAGACTGTGGCTTTGCACTACCCAGGATTGAACAGTGGGCAAACCACCCACTGTAGAGACTTGAGAGACTGTGGCTTTGTACTCCCCAGGATATAGCAGTGGGCAAACCACCCACTGTAGAGACTTGAGAGACTGTGGCTTTGCACTCCCCAGGATATAGCAGTGGGCAAACCACCCACTGTAGAGACTTGAGAGATTGTGGCTTTGCACTCCCCAGGATTGAACAGTGGGCATGGAGCCACCTCGTGGATCTGGCGTCGTGCACTCATCCGGCTGAGGTGCCCCCCTCTTCCCTTCCCCCTGAGGTGCCTGTTTTATTTCTATCTGATGCCCCAGCAGTGTTCTCTCGGTCTTGTTCGGGTATTGAGTGTGGGCCTCGCCCATGCCTTTTGAGCCCAGTGGTCCACGGACTGTGATAGTGGAATACCTTGGACTTGGATTCTTGGTGTATATATTTGTTTATAGTGTGAATATCTTAATATATGTATATATTTTTGATTACTGTCTTCGTATATATAACAATCATTCGACTCATTTCCTTTTGTCCTTGCATTCTTCCGGGCGGGTTAGGGGGTGTAACTGTGATGTATAATGATGTATTAGTGTGTGTGTTGTCGTGGGTGAGGGTGGGGGTGGGAGTGTTACGTGTGTGTGTGTAGGAGGCTGGACTGGCTTGTAGTGAGTACCAAGGGGTACTTACACCTTGCACCAGGCCCAGGTATCCCTTATTAGTGTATAGGGGTGTCTAGCAGCTTAGGCTGATAGAAAAGGTAGCTTAGCAGAGCAGCTTAGGCTGAACTAGGAGACGAGTGAAGCTCCTACAGTACCACTAGTGTCATATGCACAATATCATAAGAAAACACAATACACAGATATACTAAAAATAAAGGTACTTTGGCCCTGATTCTGACTATGGCGGACGGCGGAGGCCGCCCGCCATAGTCCCGCCGACAAATGACCGCACCGCGGTCAAAAGACCGCGGCGGCCATTCTTACATTTCCGCTGGCCCGGCGGGCGCTCTCCAAAAGAGCACCCGCCGGCCCAGCGGAAATGCCCCTGCAACGAGGATGCCGGCTCCGAATGGAGCCGGCAGAGTTGCAGGGGTGCGACGGGTGCAGTGGCACCCGTCGCGTATTTCAGTGTCTGCATGGCAGACACTGAAATACTTTGTGGGGCCCTCTTACGGGGGCCCCTGCAGTGCCCATGCCATGGGCATGGGCACTGCAGGGGCCCCCAGGGGCCCCGCGGCACCCCCTACCACCATCCTGTTCCTGGCGGAAGACCCGCCAGGAACAGGATGGCGGTAGGGGGTGTCAGAATCCCCATGGCGGCGTAGCGCGCTCTGCTGCCATGGGGGATTCTGCAGGGCGGCGGGAAACCGGCGGGAAACCGGCGGTTTCCCGCATCTGACTGCGGCCGAACCGCCGCGGTCAGAATGCCCTGCGGGGCACCGCCAGTCTGTCGGCGGTACTCCCGCCGACCCTGGCCCTGGCGGTCTCAGACCGCCGGGGTCAGAATGACCCCCTTTATTTTTATGACAATATGCCAAAAGTATCTCAGTGAGTACCCTCAGTATGAGGATAGCAAATATACACAAGATATATGTACACAATACCAAAAATATGCAGTATAGTAATAGAAAACAGTGCAAACAATGTATAGTTACAATAGGATGCAATGGGGACACATAGGGATAGGGGCAACACAAACCATATACTCCAAAAATGGAATGCGAACCACGAATGGACCCCACACCTATCTGACCTTGTAGAGGGTCGCTTGGACTGTAAGAATACAGTGAGGGTTAGAAAAATAGCCCACCCCAAGACCCTGAAAAGTGAGTGCAAAGTGCACTAAAGTTCCCCAAAGAGTACAGAAGTCGTGATAGGGGAATTCTGCAGGAAAGACCAAAACCAGCAATGCAACAACAATGGATTTCCAGATGAGGGTACCTGTGGAACAAGGGGACCAAGTCCAAAAGTCACAATCAAGTCGAGAGTGGGCAGATGCCCAGGAAATGCCAGCTGTGGGTGCAAAGGAGCTGCTACTGGACAGTAGAAGCTGAGGATTCTGCAAGAACGGCAAGGGCTAGAAACTTCCCCTTTGGAGGATGAATGTCCCACGCCGTGGAAAGTCGTGCAGAAGTGTTTTCCTGTGGAAAGACTGTAAACAAGCCTTGCTAGCTGCAAAGCTTGCAGTTGGGGTTTTTGGGTGCTGCTGTGGCCCACGAGGGACCAGGAAGTCGCCAATTATGTCAAGGGACAGAGGAGGCACCCAGCAGGACAAGGAGCCCTCTCAGAAGCAGGCAGCACCCGCAGAAATGCTGGAACAGGCACTACGAAGTGGAGTGAAATGGTGCTCACCCGAAGTTGCACAAGAGAGTCCCACGCCGCCGGAGGACAACTCAGGAGGTCATGCAATGCAGGTCAGAGTGCCGGGGACCCAGGCTTGGCTGTGCATGAAGGATTCCCTCAGAAAGTGCACAGGATCCGGAGTAGCTGCAAAAAACGCGGTTCCCAGCAATGCAGTCTGGCGTGGGAAGGCAAGGACTTACCTCCACCAAACTTGGACTGAAGAGTCACTGGACTGTGGGGGTCACTTGGACAGAGTTGCTGAGTTCAAGGGACCTCGCTCGTCATGCTGAGAGGAGACCCAGAGGACCGGTGATGCAGTTCTTTGGTGCCTGCGGTTGCAGGGGGAAGATTCCGTAGACCCACTGGAGATTTCTTCGGAGCTTCTAGTGCAGAGAGGAGGCAGACTACCCCCACAGCATGCACCACCAGGAAAACAGTCGAGAAGGCGGCTGGATCAGCGTTACAGTGTCGCAGTAGTCGTCGTTGCTACTTTGTTGCAGTTTTGCAGGCTTCCAGCGCGGTCAGCAGTCGATTCCTTGGCAGAAGGTGAAGAGAGAGATGCAGAGGAACTCGGATGAGCTCTTGCATTCGTTATCTAAGGAAATCCCCAAAGCAGAGACCCTAAAGAGCCAGAAAAGAGGGTTTGGCTACTTAGGAGAGAAGATAGGCTAGCAACACCTGAAGGAGCCTATCAGAAGGAGTCTCTGACGTCACCTGCTGGCCCTGGCCACTCAGAGCAGTCCAGTGTGCCAGCAGCACCTCTGTTTCCAAGATGGCAGAGGTTTGGAGCACACTGGAGGAGCTCTGGGCACCTCCCAGGGGAGGTGCAGGTCAGGGGAGTGGTCACTACCCTTTCCTTTGTCCAGTTTTGCGCCAGAGCAGGGCTGAGGGGTCCCTGAACCGGTGTAGACTGGCTTATGCAGAAATGGGCACCATCTGTGCCCATGAAAGCATTTCCAGAGGCTGGGGGAGGCTACTCCTCCCTTGCCTTAACACCTTTTTCCAAAGGGAGAGGGTGTAACACCCTCTCTCTGAGGAAGTCCTTTGTTCTGCCATCCTGGGCCAAGCCTGGCTGGACCCCAGGAGGGCAGAAACCTGTCTGAGGGGTTGGCAGCAGCAGCAGCAGTGAAACCCCTGAAAAGGCAGTTTGGCAGTACCCGGGATTGTGCTAGAGACCCGTGGGATCATGGGATTGTGCCAACAATGCCAGGATGGCATAGAGGGGGCAATTCCATGATCATAGACATGTTACATGGCCATATTCGGAGTTACCATTGTGAAGCTACACATAGGTAGTGACCTATGTGTAGTGCACGCGTGTATTGGTGTCCCCGCACTCACAAAGTCCGGGGAATTTGCCCTGAACAATGTGGGGGCACCTTGGCTAGTGCTAGGGTGCCCACACACTAAGTAACTTTGCACCTAACCTTTACCAGGTAAAGGTTAGACATATAGGTGACTTATAAGTTACTTAAGTGCAGTGGTAAATGGCTGTGAAATAACGTGGACGTTATTTCACTCAGGCTGCAGTGGCAGGCCTGTGTAAGAATTGTCAGAGCTCCCTAAGGGTGGCAAAAGAAATGCTGCAGCCCATAGGGATCTCCTGGAACCCCAATACCCTGGGTATCTCAGTACCATATACTAGGGAATTATAAGGGTGTTCCGGTATGTTAGAAATGGGGTTTTTGGTTGGCAGTCAGGTTGCCCTCTGTCCAAGCAAGAACCCTCACTCTAGTCAGGGTAAGTCACACACAATCCAAAATCAGCCTGTGCTCACCCTCCGGTAGCTTGGCACGAGCAGTCAGGCTTAACTTAGAAGGCAATGTGTAAAGCATTTGTGCAATAAATCATACAACACCATAGCATAACACCACAAAAATACACCACACAGTGTTTAGAAAAATATATAATATTTATCTGGGTATCTTCAGGTCAAAACGATCAAAGTTGCAATACGAATTTGTAAAGATATCACTGAAAAGTGATAGAGAGTGTCTTAAGTCTTTAGAAAGTAAACAAAGTCTCTTTCAAACACAAAGTACCTGGTTTCTGGTGGAAAATCTCCTCAGAGGGCCACAGGAGAAGAGGTGCGTGGAAAACTGGTGTGTGCGTCGATTTCTCCTCAGCACACACGGACTTGCGTCGTTATTTTCCACGCGGGGAGTCGGGCGTCATCTTCTGGCGCGCGGACAGTCTCTTACTGTGGTTTGCGGGGAGTACCAGATGTCCCGGGTCTGTGCGTGGATTTTCCTGCTTGTTTTCAGGCTGCGCGTCGTTCTGCGGGGCTGCGCGTCGAAGTTTCGATCTCGCGGCAGGCGTCGCGTCGATTTCTCCGGCGGAGTCGGGCGGTGTTGTCCTTGCGAGGCCGTGCGTCAAAGTTTTGATCTCACGGCAGGCGTCGCGTCGATTTCTCCTGGAAAGTCGGGCGCCGTTGTCCTTGCGAGGCCGTGCGTCAAAGTTTTGATCTCACGGCAGGCGTTGCATCGATTTCTCCCGGGAAGTCGGGCGGCATTGTCCTTGCGAGGCCGTGCGTCAAAGTTTCGGTCGTCCCGAAGACGTCGCGTTGATCAGCGTCGGTGTGCGGCGTTTTTCTTGCCGCGGAACAAGCTGTGCGTCGAAAAGTTCGGCGCACGGAGCGTCCAAGAGGAAGAGAGAAGTCTTTTTGGTCCTGAGACTTCAGGGAACAGGAGGCAAGCTCTATCCAAGCCCTTGGTGAGCACTTTTAAAGCCAGACAAGAGTTCAGCAAAGCAGCAGGCCAACAGCAAGGCAGCAGTCCTTTGTAGAAAAGCAGACAGGTGAGTCCTTTGAGCAGCCAGGCAGTTCTTCTTGGCAGGATGTAGTTTCTGGTTCAGGTTTCTTCTCCAGCAAGTGTCTGATGAGGTAGGGCAGAGGCCCTGTTTTATACTAAGTTGTCCCTTTGAAGTGGGGGTGACTTCAAAGAGTATCTAAGAAATGCACCAAGCCCCCTTTCAGTTCAATCCTGTCTGCCAGAGTCCCAGTAGGGGGTGTGGCAGTCCTTTGTGTGAGGGCAGGCCCTCCACCCTCCCAGCCCAGGAAGACCCATTCAAAATGCAGATGTATGCAAGTGAGGCTGAGTACCCTGTGTTTGGGGTGTGTCTGAGTGAATGCACAAGGAGCTGTAAACTAAACCTAGCCAGACGTGGATTGAAGGGCACCACAAGGTTTTAGTGCAAAGAAATGCTCACTTTCTAAAAGTGGCATTTCTAGAATAGTAATATTAAATCCGACTTCACCAGTCAGCAGGATTTTATATTACCATTCTGGCCATACTAAATATGACCTTCCTGCTCCTTTCAGATCAGCAGCTGCCACTTCAACAATGTATGAGAGCAGCCCCAATGTTAGCCTATGAAGGGAGCAGGCCTCACAGTAGTGTAAAAACGAATTTAGGAGTTTTACACTACCAGGACATATAACCACACAAGTACATGTCCTGCCTTTTACCCACACAGCACCCTGCTCTAGGGGTTACCTAGGGCACACATTAGGGGTGACTTATGTATAGAAAAAGGGGAGTTCTAGGCTTGGCAAGTACCTTTAAATGCCAAGTCGAAGTGGCAGTGAAACTGCACACACAGGCCTTGCAATGGGAGGCCTGAGACAAGGTTAAGGGGCTACTGAGGTGGGTGGCACAACCAGTGCTGCAGGCCCACTAGTAGCATTTAATCTACCTGCCCTAGGCACATGTAGTGCACTCTACCAGGGACTTACAAGTAAATTAAATAGTCAATCATGGATAAACCAATCAGTAGTACAATTTACACAGAGAGCATATGCACTTTAGCACTGGTTAGCAGTGGTAAAGTGCCCAGAGGTCAAAAGCCAACAACAACAGGTCAGAAATAAATAGGAGGAAGGAGGCAAAAAGTTTGGGGATGTCCCTGTCAAAAAGCCAGGTCCAACATGACCCCCTACCAGCCTAAAGCCAGGGGAGAACAATCACTATCCTGATGTACTTCCCTGTTTGAGGCGACAGAACAAGGACCCAGGCCCACAACAGCAGGGGCATGCTCCAGTTCTTCGCCTTCCTGACTCCAATTGGATCACTCTGTCCATACTCTCAGGGCCCACTAAGCCAACCCATGGGGAACCTTTCTCCTTACCTGCGGATCCCATCTGTGCAGCACCTAACCTTACTTTGCTCACAGATGTATCCCAGGAGCAGGATAGTACCACCATGACCAACACAGTGGTGTTGCCCACTCTACCCCCGGGGTGTGACACTTGTCCCCTCCCCAGGGATAACTCTGTCCACCCGGAAAGCAAGCCACAGTGATTACTGACAGCTGCCAGGGATGAGAGCCAGGCCCCAGGCCTCTCAAAGCTCTCCAACCACTGTGGCTGTGGAGAGTGGGGGGCGGTAGCCCCAGGTGCTGGGCACCCTTTAACCACTCTCCCTTCCACCAGGTCAGGGATGACAGCCTGAACCTGGTCCTCCCCTCTGGGGCTCTGTACCCTCCCTCCTGGAGCGGTACCCCCAGAGTCCAACATGGTCAGGGTGTTTTGTACCATTCCTCCACCAGTGCAGGGCTGTTAACCTGCAACTGGCCCTTCAACCTGGGGTCTGTACCTTCAGGTTGGACTAGGGCCCGGGGTGAGGCTTCCCTCCACCTGCCCTCCCTTCTGGGGTCCAGCACCCTCCAACTAGGAGTGGCCTCCTCAGAAGACAACATGGTAGGGGCACTGTTATCAGTAGCCCCTCCCTCCAGGTCCGGGGGGACACCCTGAACCTGGTCTTCCAGCCCAGGGTCTGTACCCTCAGACTGGATCACTGCCTGACAAACCAGGACTTTCTGGGAGGCACACCTACCCCCCACCAGGTCAGAGTTTAACCTCTGCACCTGACCATTCAACTCAGAGTCACCACCCTGAAGTTGAACAATTGCCTGGCACGCCAGGACTTCCTGGAGGGCACACTGACCCTCCACCAGGTCAGAGTTTAACCTCTGAACTTGGCCATTCAACTCAGAGTCACCACCCTGAAGTTGACAATTGCCTGGCACTCCAGGACTTCCTGGGAGGCACACCTACCTCCCACCAGGTCGGAGGTTAACCTCTGAACCTGGTTCTCCAACCCAGGGTCACCACCCTGAGGTTGAACAATTGCCTGGCACGCCAGGACTTTCTGGGGGGCACACCTACCCCCCACCAGGTCAGAGTTTAACCTCTGAACCGGGTTATCCAACCCAGAGTCAGCACCCTGAGGTTGGACAACTGCCTGGTACACCAGGACTTCCAGGGAGGCACACCTACCTCCCACCAGGTCAGAGTTTAACCCCTGAGCCTGGTGCCCCAACCCAGGGTCACCACCCTGAGGTTGGGCAATTGCCTGGCATGCCAGGACTTTCTGGGGGGCACACCTACCCCCACCAGGTCAGAGTTTAACCTCTGAGCCTGGTGCCCCAACCCAGGGTCACCACCCTGAGGTTGGGCAATTGCCTGGCACGCCAGGACTTTCTGGGGGGCACACCTACCCCCCACCAGGTCAGAGTTTAACCTCTGAACCTGGTCATCCAACCCAGAGTCACCACCCTGAGGCTGAACAATTGCCTGGCACGCCAGGACTTTCTTGGGGGCACACCTACCCCCCACCAGGTCAGAGTTTAACCTCTGAACCCGGTTATCCAACCCAGAGTCAGCACCCTGAGGTTGGACAACTGCCTGGTACACCAGGACTTTCTGGGGGGCACGCCTACCCCCCAACAGGTCAGAGCTTATCCCCTGAACCTGGTTAGCCAACCCATAGTCACCACCCTGAGGTTGAACCATTACCTGGCAGGCCAGGACTTCCAGGGAGGCACACCTACCTCCCACCAGGTCAGAGTTTAACCTCTGAGCCTGGTTCCCTAACCCAGGGTCACCACCCTGAGGTTGGGCAATTGCCTGGCACGCCAGGACTTTCTGGGGGGCACACCTACCCCCCACCAGGTCAGAGTTTAACCTCTGAACCTGGTCATCCAACCCAGAGTCAACACCCTGAGGTTGGACAATTGCCTGGCACAGCAGGACTTCTTGGGAGGCACATCTACCTCCCACCAGGTCAGAGTTTAACCTCTGAACCTGGGTATCCAACCCAGAGTCACCACCCTGAGGTTGAATCTTTGCCTGGCATGCCAGGACTTCCTGGGGGGCACTCTCACCCCCCACAAGGGACACACCGTCCCCAAGGGCCACACAAGAGTCTGGTTGGCGCAGGTCTCCCGACCTCTGCCCAACCGGCAGAGTCTGGGTTTCCCCCAAACCAGAAACGGTTTCACCTGGGTCATTCCTGGGGGGCTCTGCTCTCAGAGCTGTCCCCTGACTCTCAAGGTCCTCCACTGGGGTCTGCAACCCCCTCTCAACCCTATGTCTGGACTTCTGCACCCCCTCACTAGGAGGGGTACTGCCAGACACCAGAACTGTTGGGATGCTGGCTACAGTCACCCCCCCAAGTTCTTCTGACACTGCGGGGCTTCCCTCAAAAGGTGGCCCTACGGTACAGGCTAGGCTTCCCTCCTGGTGTTCCCTCATGGAAACCTCTAGGACCTGGGACCTACCTGGGACACTACAATCCTTTCCCACCTCACTCGGTTGGGAACCACCTAGACCACTCCCTTCAGGAGCACCCCCAAATGCCTCTTCAGACTCTCTGGTACTCACCCAGAAGTCTGCCTCCATTGTAAGTTCCCTGGGATCAGAGAACTCACACTCCACCTGGTGTTGGCGTAGCTCTGGAAAATAAGGACCAGACATATGCTCTCCCGCAATTACATCACTCTGCCCTTCACATGTATTAACCACAGTACCCTTCACCCAACCACCCAGTAACTCAACCTTGGAAAAGCACTCTACTTCACCCTCCTGAGACTGGTGAGACAGTATCTGTCTGTCCCTGACACTCAACCCATACTCTTCTGGGATGTCTCTACACTCTATTTCCAGGACGTCCACCAGGGGGGAACCCTTTTCTCTGTCACTCTCTGCTAGAGTCAGTAAAGTGTCCCTCCCCCCAGTAGGAATAGGACTCCCTGTGCCAGTTCCCCAATCCTTCTCAGGGACCCTGTCCATAACGGGAACTACCTCATACCCTTGAACCGCCTGGGGTGTGTCAACTCCCTTCTTCAAGTTGGGCACCACATCTCTGGGCTTGTGCCCTTCTTCAGCAGTACTAGATGCAAGATTTTTGCTGCCACCATCTGAACTGGACTCAGCCCTTCCGGCCTCCAGTTTCAGCTCTTTACAGCTCAGCTCTTGAGCTGCAATCTTTTCTTCTTCCAGGGCTAAGAGTCTTTTTGCCTCAACCTCTGCAAGATACTCCTCTAATTGTTGCTCCTGTCGCCTTTGACCTCGGAGCCATTCATCTATTTCTGGGTCACTGTCCAAATCTGAGTAGTCTTCCTCCTCAGGTGCGTAGTCCTCCTCCTCATCTGAGGGGTACTTAGTCATTTGGTTTCTTGCTGCCTCTCTCTCTGCCCATCTTTCCTCCCCCCAGACTATGTAGTGATGGAGCATCTCTGCCTTAGTAGATCTCCTTGCTACAGGAAGGCCCCATTTTCTGCAAATCTTCCTTAGGTCAGCCTTAGTGAGGTGGTCAGTACGAACAAAGAATGAGTAGGTACACAATCCCATTCTGATAAGATCTTATCAGCAAAAAACAAAATTCAAAGTCCAAAATATCAATAGTATATCCAGGAGGACATCAGAGAACCAACAGCCAAAAAAAGATGAAAAATCAAGTTGACCTTCAACTGTGGGTAGGTAGTGAAATACTTAGCTATTGTATGTCACTGCACAAACACAAGTCCTATCCTCACCACTGATCACCAATGTTAGAAATGGGGTTTTTGGTTGGCAGTCAGGTTTCCCTCTGTCCAAGCAAGAACCCTCACTCTAGTCAGGGTAAGTCACACACAATCCAAAATCAGCCTGTGCTCACCCTCCGGTAGCTTGGCACGAGCAGTCAGGCTTAACTTAGAAGGCAATGTGTAAAGCATTTGTGCAATAAATCATACAACACCATAGCATAACACCACAAAAATACACCACACAGTGTTTAGAAAAATATATAATATTTATCTGGGTATCTTCAGGTCAAAATGATCAAAGTTGCAATACGAATTTGTAAAGATATCACTGAAAAGTGATAGAGAGTGTCTTAAGTCTTTAGAAAGTAAACAAAGTCTCTTTCAAACACAAAGTACCTGGTTTCTGGTGGAAAATCTCCTCAGAGGGCCACAGGAGAAGAGGTGCGTGGAAAACTGGTGTGTGCGTCGATTTCTCCTCAGCACACACGGACTTGCGTCGTTATTTTCCACGCGGGGATCTCCTTCGCCCCAGGCACCTCAGACCTTGCCCCTGTCACCCCTGCTGCCCTCAGTGAAGAGGCCATTGACCTCCTCAGGTCCCTCACTGTTGGGCAGTCTACCATTTTGAATGACATCCAGGGTGTAGAGAGGCAGTTTCAACAAACCAATGCATACCTGGAGGGCATTCACTCTGGTCAGGCAGCCCATCAGTGAGTTTTTCTGACTCTGTCCTCAGCACTGATGGCAGCCATTGTCCCTGTCTCTAGCCTCCCCCCTCCCACTTCCTCCACCCAGACCCAAAACCCCTGTACCTCAGCCTATCCCAAGCACACCATAAGACCAGCATGCACACACCTCAACACACAAGGGAAGCTCTGGCAAACATAAGCACCACACATCCCACAGGCACTCACACAAGCATCACACACATGCAGACACACCAACATCCACTGCCTCCACTGTGTCCCCCTCCTCCTCATCTCCCTCCTCCCTCCCTGTCTCGTCTTCACTCATACCTGCATGCACTACATCCTCAGCCACTACGTCCATCACCAGCACACCCACCACCACACCCGCTCACGTGCAGTCACCACCCCACTACCATTCAAACGTCCCCTGTGTCCTCTCCCATTGTGTCTGTGACGCCACCTCCTAAGATACACAAACACAGCCACACACCCACCCAACAGCCATCCACCTCACAACAGCCTCCAGCCCATGAACCTTCACCCAAAGTCACCAAATGTACACCTCCTACAACCACTACCTCTTCCTCCACTCCCAAACCCCCTCCATCTACTCATCCCAGTGTTCCTAAGAAACTTTTCCTGTCCATCCTTGACCTCTTTCCCTCACCTCCCCACCCCTTCAGTCTCCTAGGGCCCAACACTCCAGGTCCCAACCCAGCACCTCAGCCGCAACATCTGCGGGACCAGTGGTGCCAGTAATAACCGGCTTCTGGAGTGCGCCAGGCAGCAGGGCAGCCAGTGTGGCAAGGAGCCAGAGCACAGACAGTCCCCCACCTGTAAAGCATAAAAAGTTGGCCGGTGCTCGGCGGGAGAGGGGAAAGAAATCAGCCACCAAAGCCGCTCCCCGAGGTACAGTTGGGGGTGTGGAGACAGCTGCGCCACCATCCAAGGTGGGGAAGGGGCACAGTAAAACCGGCAAGTCTGGGAAGATCTGCACGGCGGACAAGACCACCACCAGCCCCGCTGCCCAGGATACCGCCGCCAGCAGCACCGCTGCCCATGACACCGCCGTCGCCAGCCCCTCTGTCCAGGACACCGCCACCAGCAGCACCGCTGCCCAGGACACCTCCGCCACCAGCCCCGCTGCCCAGGACCCCCAGCCAGCAGCCCCACTGCCCAGGACACCGCCGGCAGCAGCACTGCTGCCCAGGAAACCACTGCCACCAGCCCCGCTGCCCAGGACCCCGCCGCCAGCAGCACCGCTGCCCACGACACCGCCACCAGCAGCACCGCAGGCCAGTGAGCACCAATGATCCTGACGCTACTGAGGCCACCACGGGCAGGATGAAGCACTCTGGGCACAAAGCCCCCTCCAGAACCAGTGGAGTATCACATCCACTACTTCTGTCCTTGGCAGGATGAAGCACTCTGGACACAAAGCCCCCTCCAGAACCAGTGGAGAACAGCATCCACTACCCCAGTCCTTGGCAGGATGAAGCACTCTGGGAACAAAGCCCCCTCCAGAACCAGTGGAGTATCACATCGACTACCTCTGTCCTTGGCAGGATGAAGCACTCTGGTCACAAAGCCCCCTCCAGAAACCAGTGGAGAATGTTATCCACTTGAGAGACTGTGGCTTTGCACTACCCAGGATTGAACAGTGGGCAAACCACCCACTGTAGAGACTGGAGAGACTGTGGCTTTGTACTCCCCAGGATATAGCAGTGGGCAAACCACCCACTGTAGAGACTTGAGAGACTGTGGCTTTGCACTCCCCAGGATATAGCAGTGGGCAAACCACCCACTGTAGAGACTTGAGAGATTGTGGCTTTGCACTCCCCAGGATTGAACAGTGGGCATGGAGCCACCTCGTGGATCTGGCGTTGTGCACTCATCCGGCTGAGGTGCCCCCCTCTTCCCTTCCCCCTGAGGTGCCTGTTTTATTTCTATCTGATGCCCCAGCAGTGTTCTCTCGGTCTTGTTCGGGTATTGAGTGTGGGCCTCGCCCATGCCTTTTGAGCCCAGTGGTCCACGGACTGTGATAGTGGAATACCTTGGACTTGGATTCTTGGTGTATATATTTGTTTATAGTGTGAATATCTTAATATATGTATATATTTTTGATTACTGTCTTCGTATATATAACAATCATTCGACTCATTTCCTTTTGTCCTTGCATTCTTCCGGGCGGGTTAGGGGGTGTAACTGTGATGTATAATGATGTATTAGTGTGTGTGTTGTCGTGGGTGAGGGTGGGGGTGGGAGTGTTACGTGTGTGTGTGTAGGAGGCTGGACTGGCTTGTAGTGAGTACCAAGGGGTACTTACACCTTGCACCAGGCCCAGGTATCCCTTATTAGTGTATAGGGGTGTCTAGCAGCTTAGGCTGATAGAAAAGGTAGCTTAGCAGAGCAGCTTAGGCTGAACTAGGAGATGAGTGAAGCTCCTACAGTACCACTAGTGTCATATGCACAATATCATAAGAAAACACAATACACAGATATACTAAAAATAAAGGTACTTTATTTTTATGACAATATGCCAAAAGTATCTCAGTGAGTACCCTCAGTATGAGGATAGCAAATATACACAAGATATATGTACACAATACCAAAAATATGCAGTATAGTAATAGAAAACAGTGCAAACAATGTATAGTTACAATAGGATGCAATGGGGACACATAGGGATAGGGGCAACACAAACCATATACTCCAAAAGTGGAATGCGAACCACGAATGGACCCCAAACCTATGTGACCTTGTAGAGGGTCGCTGGGACTGTAAGAAAAGAGTGAGGGTTAAAAAAACTGCCCACCCCAAGACCCTGAAAAGTGAGTACAAAGTGCACTAAAGTTCCCCAAAGAGCACAGAAGTCGTGATAGGGGAATTCTGCAGGAAAGACCAAAACCAGCAATGCAACAACAATGGATTTCCAGATGAGGGTACCTGTGGAACAAGGGGACCAAGTCCAAAAGTCACAATCAAGTCGAGAGTGGGCAGATGCCCAGGAAATGCCAGCTGTGGGTGCAAAGAAGCTGCTACTGGACAGTAGAAGCTGAGGATTCTGCAAGAACGACAAGGGCTAGAAACTTCCCCTTTGGAGGATGGATGTCCCACGCCGTGGAGAGTCGTGCAGAAGTGTTTTCCTGTGAAAAAACTGTAAACAAGCCTTGACAGCTGCAAAGCTTGTGTTTGGGGTTTTTGGGTGCTGCTGTGGCCCTGGAGGGACCAGGATGTCGCCAATTGCGTCAGGGAACAGAGGGGGCACCCAGCAGGACAAGGAGCCCTATCAAAAGCAGGCAGCACCCGCAGAAGTGCTGGAAAAGGAACTACAAAGTGGAGTGAAACGGTGCTCACCCGAAGTTGCACAAGAGAGTCCCACGCCGCCGGAGGACAACTCAGGAGGTTGTGCAATGCAGGGTAGAGTGCCGTTGACACAGGCTTGGCTGTGCACGAAGGATTCCCTCAGAAAGTGCACAGGACCCGGAGTAGCTGCAAAACACGCGGTTCCCAGCAATGCAGTCTGGCGTGGGGAGGCAAGGACCTACCTCCACCAAACTTGGACTGAAGAGTCACTGGACTGTGGGAGTCACTTGGACAGAGTTGCTGAGTTCAAGGGACCTCGCTCGTCGTGCTGAGAGGAGACCCAGAGGACAGGTGATGCAGTTCTTTGGTGCCTGCGGTTGCAGGGGGAAGATTCCGTCGACCCACGGGAGATTTCTTCGGAGCTTCTAGTGCAGAGAGGGGGTAGACTACCCCCACAGCATGCACCACCAGGAAAACAGTCGAGAAGGCGGCTGGATCAGCGTTACAGTGTTGCAGTAGTCGTCGTCGCTACTTTGTTGCAGTTTTGCAGGCTTCCAGCGCGGTCAGCAGTCGATTCCTTGGCAGAAGGTGAAGAGAGAGATGCAGAGGAACTCGGATGAGCTCTTGCATTCATTATCTAAGGAAATCCCCAAAGCAGAGACCCTAAATAGCCAGAAAAGAGGGTTTGGCTACTTAGGAGAGAAGATAGGCTAGCAACACCTGAAGGAGCCTATCAGAAGGAGTCTCTGACGTCACCTGCTGGCCCTGGCCACTCAGAGCAGTCCAGTGTGCCAGCAGCACCTCTGTTTCCAAGATGGCAGAGGTTTGGAGCACACTGGAGGAGCTCTCGGCACCTCCCAGGGGAGGTGCAGGTCAGGGGAGTGGTCACTCCCCTTTCCTTTGTCCAGTTTCGTGCCAGAGCAGGGCTGAGGGGTCCCTGAACCGGTGTAGACTGGCTTATGCAGAAATGGGCACCATCTGTGCCCATGAAAGCATTTCCAGAGGCTGGGGGAGGCTACTCCTCCCCTGCCCTAACACCTTTTTCCAAAGGGAGAGGGTGTAACACCCTCTCTCTGAGGAAATCCTTTGTTCTGCCATCCTGGGCCAAGCCTGGCTGGACCCCAGGAGGGCAGAAACCTGTCTGAGGGGTTGGCAGCAGCAGCAGCAGTGAAACCCCTGAAAAGGCAGTTTGGCAGTACCCGGGTCTGTGCTAGAGACCCGTGGGATCATGGGATTGTGCCAACAATGCCAGGATGGCATAGAGGGGGCAATTCCATGATCATAGACATGTTACATGGCCATATTCGGAGTTACCATTGTGAAGCTACACATAGGTAGTGACCTATGTGTAGTGCACGCGTGGAATGGTGGCCCCGCACTCACAAAGTCCGGGGAATTTGCCCTGAACAATGTGGGGGCACCTTGGCTAGTGCTAGGGTGCCCACACACTAAGTAACTTTGCACCTAACCTTTACCAGGTAAAGGTTAGACATATAGGTGACTTATAAGTTACTTAAGTGCAGTGGTAAATGGCTGTGAAATAACGTGGACGTTATTTCACTCAGGCTGCAGTGGCAGGCCTGTGTAAGAATTGTCAGAGCTCCCTATGGGTGGCAAAAGAAATGCTGCAGCCCACAGGAATCTCCTGGAACCCCAATACCCTGGGTACCTCAGTACCATATACTAGGGAATTATAAGGGTGTTCCAGTATGCGAATGTAAATTGGTGAAATTGGTCACTAGCCTGTTAGTGACAATTTGGAAAGAAATGAGAGAGCATAACCACTGAGGTTCTGTTTAGCAGAGCCTCAGTGAGACAGTTAGTCATAACACAGGTAACACATACAGGGCACACTTATGAGCACTGGGGCCCTGGCTGGCAGGGTCCCAGTGACACATACAACTAAAACAACATATATACAGTGAAATATGGGGGTAACATGCCAGGCAAGATGGTACTTTCCTACACAACCCCCCCCAAACGAAGGACAATAAGACTAGCCATGACCTGATGAGTCTTCATTGTCTAAGTGGAAATATCTGGAGAGTCCATCTGCATTGGAGTGGGTACTCCCAGGTCTATGTTCCACTGTATAATCCATTCCCTGTAGGGATATGGACCACCTCAATAATTTAGGGTTTTCACCTTTCATTTGTTTTAGCCAAAGTAGAGGTTTGTGGTCTGTCTGAACAATGAAGTGAGTGCCAAACAGGTATGGCCTCAACTTCTTCAGTGCCCAGACCACAGCAAAGGCCTCCCTCTCTATGGGAGACCAACGCTTTTCTCTAGGGGTCAACCTCCTGCTGATAAAAGCAACAGGTTGATCCTGGCCCTCAGAATTAAGTTGTGATAAGACTGCCCCTACCCCTAATTCAGATGCATCAGTTTGGACAATGAATTTTTTGGAGTAACAGGGGCTTTTCAGGACAGGTTCAGAGCACATGGCCTGCTTCAGCTCCTCAAAAGCTTTCTGACAGCTAGCTGTCCACAATACCTTTTTAGGCATTTTCTTAGAGGTGAGGTCATTAAGAGGGGCTGCAATGGAGCCATAGGCCCTCATTCTGACCTTGGCGGTCGGCGGAGAGGCGGCGGTCGGACCGCGAACAGACCGGCGGTATTAAAAATGGCATTCTGACCGCGGCGGTCACCGCCGCGACCGACCGCCACTTCCCCACTCCGACAGCCACGGCGGTCAAGACCGAGGGGCTGGAGTCTGCGCACTCCGGTCCGGCGGTCGACCCAAGACCGCCAACGGTATCATGACCCTGCTTACCGCCGCGGTTTCTGGCGTTCGGGAACCGCCATGCGAACCATGGCGGTAGGCACTATCGGGGCCAGGGAATTCCTTCCCTGGCACTGATAGGGGTCTCCCCCACCCCCCACTGCCCCCCCGAGTCCTCCCCCCACACCCTCCACCCCCCTGCCACCCCCTAGAGGTGGTACGAACCCCCTCCCCACCCCACCCCGACATGCACATACACGCACCCCGACATGCACACACCCCCAACATGCACATATACACACCCCCTACACACACACATACACAACGGGGACACATACCCGCACACATACATGCCGACATGCGCACCCGCCGAACTACACACATTGCCCATAGGCACAGCAGCACTCCCCGCCCGCATGCACGCACTCACACACCCCCTCTACACACTCACACGCACACCCCCATGCACGCACACATCACACAACACCCCCCCACCCCCTCCCCTCACGGACGATCAACTTACCTTGTGCGTTGGTCCTCCGGGAGGTGACAGGAGCCATGGGGAGGTGACCGCCAACAGAAGACCGCCAACAGAAGACCGCCACACAGAAATGTGGGTCGTAATTCTGTGGGCGGTGTTCTGCTGGCGTGGCGGTGGAGGTTGACCAGTCTCCACTTTCCCGCCGACCGCCAGTGTGGCTGCTGGCGGTTTTCCGGCGGAACGCTCCCAGCGGTCAGAATGCGCACAGCGGCATACCGCCGCGGTCGGCGGTCTTCACCGCGGCGGTAACTCGGCGGTCTCGCGAAAAGACCGCCAAGGTCAGAATGAGGGCCATATTTCTTTATGAACCTCCTATAGTACCCAGTGAGGCCTAAGAAGGCTCTCACCTGGGTCTGAGTTGTAGGGGGAACCCAATCTATAATAGTTTGGATTTTCCCCTGAAGTGGTGCAATCTGTTCTCCACCTACCAGGTGTCCCAGATAAACCACCTTCCCCTGCCCTATCTGCCACTTTGAAGCCTTGATAGTGAGGCCTGCCTTTTGCAGGGCCTCAAAAACTTTCCATAGGTGGACCAGGTGATCATCCCAGCTGGAGCTAAAGACAGCTATATCGTCTAGATATGCTGCACTAAAAGCTTCCAGCCCTTGCAGGACTGTATTCACCAACCTCTGAAAAGTGGCAGGTGCATTTTTCAATCCAAAAGGCATTACTGTGAATTGGTAATGGCCTCCAATGGTTGAAAATGCAGTTTTTGCTTTTGCATCTTCTGATAACTTGATCTGCCAATACCCTGCAGTCAAATCAAAAGTGCTTAGATACTTGGCAGATGCCAGTGTATCTATTAGCTCATCTGCCCTGGGTATAGGGTGAGCATCAGTTTTGGTTACCTGGTTGAGACCTCTATAGTCTACACAAAACCGCATTTCCTTCTTTCCATCTTTGGAATGAGGTTTTGGTACAAGTACCACAGGAGAGGCCCATGGACTTTCAGAGTGCTCAACCACTCCTAGTTCAAGCATTTTCTGCACCTCTTGCTTTATGCAGTCTCTGACATGGTCAGGCTGCCTATAGAGCTTACTTTTGACAGGCAAGCTGTCTCCAGTATCTATAGTGTGCTCACACCAAGAAGTGGTACCTGGCACAGTAGAGAAGAGTTCAGAAAACTGACCTAGGAGATTTATGCAGTGGTCTTTCTGCTCAGCAGTAAGACAATCTGCCAAAACTACACCTTCCACTAGAGCATCTTGTTCTGTGGAAGAGAAGAGATCAGGGAGAGGGTCACTCTCTTCTTCCTGTCCCTCATCTGTTGCCATGAGCAGGGTGAGATCAGCCCTGTCATAGTAGGGTTTCAGGCGATTGACATGGAGCACCCTAAGGGGACTCCTGGCAGTGCCTAAGTCAACTAAGTAGGTGACTTCACCCTTCTTCTCAACAATTATGTGGGGTCCACTCCATTTATCTTGGAGTGCTCTTGGTGCCACAGGCTCCAAGACCTACACTTTCTGCCCTGGTTGGTACTGAACCAAAACAGCCTTCTGGTCATGCCATTGCTTTTGGAGCTCTTGGCTGGCCTGAAGGTTTTTACTGGCCTTTTTCATGTACTCAGCCATCCTTGATCTTAGGCCAAGTACATAGTCTACTATGTCTTGCTTTGGAGCTTTTAAAGGTTGTTCCCAACCCCCCTTAACAAGTGTTAGAGGACCTCTTACAGGGTGTCCAAATAGGAGTTCAAAGGGGCTGAAGCCCACTCCTTTTTGGGGTACCTCCCTGTAAGCAAAAAGGAGGCAAGGTAAGAGGATATCCCATCTCCTGCGGAGTTTTTCAGGGAGTCCCATAATCATGCCTTTGAGAGTTTTGTTAAATCTCTCCACCAGTCCATTTGTTTGTGGATGATAGGGTGTGGTGAACTTGTATGTAACACCACACTCCTTCCACATGGCCTTTAAGTAAGCAGACATGAAATTGCTTCCCCTGTTTGATACCACCTCTTTTGGGAAGCCCACCCTGGAAAAGATTCCCAGGAGGGCCTTTGCCACTGCAGGAGCTGTAGTGGTCCTTAGAGGAATTGCTTCAGGATATCTGGTGGCATGGTCCACTACCACCAAGATAAACCTATTGCCTGAAGCAGTAGGAGGGTCAAGGGGGCCAACTATGTCAACCCCTACCCTTTCAAAGGGAACCCCAACCACATGCAGTGGGATAAGGGGTGCCTTTGGAGTGCCACCTGTCTTGCCACTGGCTTGACAGGTTTCACAGGACTTACAATTTTTTTTGTGTCCTCTGACATTCTAGGCCAATGAAACAAGGGAACAAGCCTGTCCCAAGTTTTCATTTGCCCTAAATGTCCAGCTAAAGGAATGTCGTGGGCTAGAGTTAGGAGGAACTTTCTGTACTCCTGAGGAATCACCAATCTCCTGGCAGTTCCAGGTTTTGGATCCCTTGCTTCAGTGTACAAGAGGTTGTCCTCCCAGTAAACTCTGTGAGAGTCACTGACATCCCCATTTGCTTGTTTGACAGCTTGCTGCCTTAGACCCTCTAGTGTGGAACAGGTATGCTGTGCCACACTCAGCTCCTCCCTGGCAGGCCCCCCTTCACCCAAAAGCTCATCAGTGTCTGCTTCCAGCTCCTCTGGTGTAGGTTCTGCACAGGGTGGAAATTCTTCTTCCTCAGAAGTAGAATCCACTGTAGAGGGAGGGATAGTAGGTAGTGCTTCACTTCTACTAGCCCTAGCTTTAGGAGCACTTGGTCCATTCTTCCAGGATCCAAGTCACCCTGTCCTTTTTGCTTTTTGGCCTGAGCCCTGGTTAAAGCAAAAATATGCCCTGGAATGCCCAGCATTGCTGCACGGGCCTCCAACTCCACATCTGACCAAGCTGATGTCTCTAAATCATTCCCTAGTAGACAGTCTACAGGTAAATCTGAGGCAACCACAACTTTCTTTGGACCAGTAACCCCCCCCCCCAGTTGAGATTTACAACAGCCATGGGGTGGCTAATTGTGTTGTTGTGAGCATCGGTTACTTGGTACTGGTGACCAAGTAGGTGTTGTTCAGGGTGGACCAGTTTCTCTATTACCATTGTAACACTGGCACCTGTGTCCCTGTAGGACTGAACCTCAACACCATTTATTAGGGGTAGTTGCTTGTACTTATCCATGTTAAGGGGTCAAGCAACTAATGTGGCTAAATCAATAGCCCCCTCAGAGACTAACACAGCCTCTGTGGTCTCCCTAACAAGACCAACCCCAACTAAGTTACCAAAAGTGAGCCCAGCTACTCCCTTGGATTGGCTATTAGTAGGTCTGTTCCCACCACCACTGCTATTACTAGGGGCACTAGGTGTAGCAGCAGGGGTTGTAGTGGTAGGAGGCTTGGTGCTTTTCTTTGGACAACTGGGATCTGTTGTCCAATGGCCTTTTATTTTACATAAATAGCACCATGGTTTATTTTCTTTGTTTTGATTAGAAGAGGATTTGGGCCCACCACCCCCACCAGAGTGTTTTTGTGGGCCTGATGAAGACTCATTTTTAGATTTGTCCCCACCCTTGTCAGAAGACTTACCATCCTTCTTCTTGCCATCTTTGTCACCCCCTGTATGAACTTTTCTGTTCACCCTTGTTCTGACCCATTTGTCTGCCTTCTTTCCCAATTCTTGGGGAGAGGTCAGATCAGAGTCCACCAGGTACTGGTGCAACAAATCAGACACACAATTATTAAGAATATGCTCTCTCAGGATTTAATTATACAGGCTTTCATAATCAGTAACTTTACTGCCATGTAACCACCCCTCCAAGGCCTTCACTGAATGGTCAACAAAGTCTACCCAGTCTTGTTAAGACTCCTTTTTGGTTTCTCTGAACTATATCCTGTACTGTTCAGTGGTTAAGCCATAACCATCTAGGAGTGCATTCTTAAGAACTTTGAAATCATTGGCTTCACTTTCTTTCACAGTAAGGAGCCTATCCCTACCCTTTCCACTAAATGATAGCCATAGGATAGAAGCCCACTGCCTTTGATGGACATCCTGTACAACACAGGCCCTCTCAAGTGCAGCAAACCACTTGTTAATGTCATCCCCCTCCTTATAAGGGGGAACTATCTTATGCAGATTCCTAGAATCATGCTCTTTTGCAGGATGACTATGGGGAATACTGCTGCTGCCACCATAGGTTTCTAAACCCAATTTCTGTCTTTCTCTTTCCACTTCTAAGGACTGCCTATCTAAATCCAGCTGTTGCTTCTTGAGCTTCAGCCTGGTTTTTTCCACTCTCAATCTATTGAGCTCCCTTTCTAACACTCTGTCATCAGGGTGGGTGGGTGGGGCATTCCTTGAAACAGAAGTATGGTGAGAATGAACAGAAGGAGACCTGTCCCTAACAGATGGCACCCTAACAGCTTGGCTAACAGAAACAGCACTTCTACTATGATGAGAAGGAATACTCTTACTGTGATGTGAGACAACACTATCAGTGTGATGTGACTCTACATCAGTACCAGCTATGCTAGGTTGTCTGCTAATGGGCAGGCTAGGAAGTTTCCTTTCTAAATCTTTTGCTAGGGGTGCCCCAGGGTCCGATTGGGAACCATCAGCTAATTTCTCACGAGAAGTGCCACCTCTGGCTTTATCTTGTTCAACAAGCATATTAACCAATAGTTCTCTAGAGGGATTCTTCCTTACACTTAAACCTCTTTCTATGCAGAGACTCCTTGCTTCTTTCCAGCTAAGGTGGTCATAAGCAAGTTTGGACAGATCAACAGTTTGGCCTGTGCCAGACATTTTTAGAAAGTGTTTAAGGGATAGAAAAAGTGAGAAAAAAGTTTTTCAGAACTTTTGGAAAGACAGAAAAAACTTTTTAAACTTTTAAAGAACTTTTTAGAAAGTTTAGAGGTACTTTTCAGCACTTTAGAAAAGAAGTGAGAAAAGAAAAGCAAAACTTTTTGGTTAGGTGTACATACACTGAACTTGTTTTGTATATTTTCTCTTATGAAAAGTACAATGACAAAAGTGGTAAGTAGTTGCAAAGTACTTATCCCACCGCTGCACAACCAATGTAGGAGGCTGGACTGGCTTGTAGTGAGTACCAAGGGGTACTTACACCTTGCACCAGGCCCAGGTATCCCTTATTAGTGTATAGGGGTGTCTAGCAGCTTAGGCTGATAGAAAAGGTAGCTTAGCAGAGCAGCTTAGGCTGAACTAGGAGACGAGTGAAGCTCCTACAGTACCACTAGTGTCATATGCACAATATCATAAGAAAACACAATACACAGATATACTAATAATAAAGGTACTTCGGCCCTGATTCTGACTATGGCGGACGGCGGAGGCCGCCCGCCATAGTCCCGCCGACAAATGACCGCACCGCGGTCAAAAGACCGCGTCGGCCATTCTTACATTTCCGCTGGGCCGGCGGGCGCTCTCCAAAAGAGCGCCCGCCGGCCCAGCGGAAATGCCCCTGCAACGAGGATGCCGGCTCCGAATGGAGCCGGCGGAGTTGCAGGGGTGCGACGGGTGCAGTGGCACCCGTCGCGTATTTCAGTGTCTGCATGGCAGACACTGAAATACTTTGTGGGGCCCTCTTACGGGGGCCCCTGCAGTGCCCATGCCATGGGCATGGGCACTGCAGGGGCCCCCAGGGGCCCCGCGGCACCCCCTACAACCATCCTGTTCCTGGCGGGAGACCCACCAGGAACAGGATGGCGGTAGGGGGTGTCAGAATCCCCATGGCGGCGGAGCGCGCTCCGCCGCCATGGGGGATTCTGCAGGGCGGCGGGAAACCGGCGGGAGACCGCCGGTTTCCCGCATCTGACTGCGGCCGAACCGCCGCGGTCAGAATGCCCTGCGGGGCACCGCCAGTCTGTCGGCGGTGCTCCCGCCGACCCTGGCCCTGGCGGTCTCAGACCGCCGGGGTCAGAATGACCCCCTTTATTTTTATGACAATATGCCAAAAGTATCTCAGTGAGTACCCTCAGTATGAGGATAGCAAATATACACAAGATATATGTACACAATACCAAAAATATGCAGTATAGTAATAGAAAACAGTGCAAACAATGTATAGTTACAATAGGATGCAATGGGGACACATAGGGATAGGGGCAACACAAACCATATACTCCAAAAATGGAATGCGAACCACGAATGGACCCCACACCTATCTGACCTTGTAGAGGGTCGCTTGGACTGTAAGAATACAGTGAGGGTTAGAAAAATAGCCCACCCCAAGACCCTGAAAAGTGAGTGCAAAGTGCACTAAAGTTCCCCAAAGAGTACAGAAGTCGTGATAGGGGAATTCTGCAGGAAAGACCAAAACCAGCAATGCAACAACAATGAATTTCCAGATGAGGGTACCTGTGGAACAAGGGGACCAAGTCCAAAAGTCACAATCAAGTCGAGAGTGGGCAGATGCCCAGGACATGCCAGCTGTGGATGCAAAGGAGCTGCTACTGGACAGTAGAAGCTGAGGATTCTGCAAGAACGGCAAGGGCTAGAAACTTCCCCTTTGGAGGATAAATGTCCCACGCCGTGGAAAGTCGTGCAGAAATGTTTTCCTGTGGAAAGACTGTAAACAAGCCTTGCTAGCTGCAAAGCTTGCAGTTGGGGTTTTTGGGTGCTGCTGTGGCCCACGAGGTACCAGGAAGTCGCCAATTACGTCAAGGGACAGAGGAGGCACCCAGCAGGACAAAGAGCCCTCTCAGAAGCAGGCAGCACCCGCAGAAATGCTGGAACAGGCACTACGAAGTGGAGTGAAAAGGTGCTCACCCGAAGTTGCACAAGAGAGTCCCACGCCGCCGGAGGACAACTCAGGAGGTCATGCAATGCAGGTCAGAGTGCCGGGGACCCAGGCTTGGCTGTGCATGAAGGATTCCCTCAGAAAGTGCACAGGATCCGGAGTAGCTGCAAAAAACGCGGTTCCCAGCAATGCAGTCTGGCATGGGAAGGCAAGGACTTACCTCCACCAAACTTGGACTGAAGAGTCACTGGACTGTGGGGGTCACTTGGACAGAGTTGCTGAGTTCAAGGGACCTCGCTCGTCATGCTGAGAGGAGACCCAGAGGACCGGTGATACAGTTCTTTGGTGCCTGCGGTTGCAGGGGGAAGATTCCGTAGACCCACGGGAGATTTCTTTGGAGCTTCTAGTGCAGAGAGAAGGCAGACTACCCCCACAGCATGCACCACCAGGAAAACAGTCGAGAATGCGGCTGGATCAGTGTTACAGTGTCGCATTAGTCGTCGTTGCTACTTTGTTGCAGTTTTGCAGGCTTCCAGCGCGGTCAGCAGTCGATTCCTTGGCAGAAGGTGAAGAGAGAGATGCAGAGGAACTCGGATGAGCTCTTGCATTCGTTATCTAAGGAAATCCCCAAAGCAGAGACCCTAAAGAGCCAGAAAAGAGGGTTTGGCTACTTAGGAGAGAAGATAGGCTAGCAACACCTGAAGGAGCCTATCAGAAGGAGTCTCTGACGTCACCTGCTGGCCCTGGCCACTCAGAGCAGTCCAGTGTGCCAGCAGCACCTCTGTTTCCAAGATGGCAGAGGTTTGGAGCACACTGGAGGAGCTCTGGGCACCTCCCAGGGGAGGTGCAGGTCAGGGGAGTGGTCACTACCCTTTCCTTTGTCCAGTTTTGCGCCAGAGCAGGGCTGAGGGGTCCCTGAACCGGTGTAGACTGGCTTATGCAGAAATGGGCACCATCTGTGCCCATGAAAGCATTTCCAGAGGCTGGGGGAGGCTACTCCTCCCTTGCCTTAACACCTTTTTCCAAAGGGAGAGGGTGTAACACCCTCTCTCTGAGGAAGTCCTTTGTTCTGCCATCCTGGGCCAAGCCTGGCTGGACCCCAGGAGGGCAGAAACCTGTCTGAGGGGTTGGCAGCAGCAGCAGCAGTGAAACCCCTGAAAAGGCAGTTTGGCAGTACCCGGGTCTGTGCTAGAGACCCGTGGGATCATGGGATTGTGCCAACAATGCCAGGATGGCATAGAGGGGGCAATTCCATGATCATAGACATGTTACATGGCCATATTCGGAGTTACCATTGTGAAGCTACACATAGGTAGTGACCTATGTGTAGTGCACGCGTGTATTGGTGTCCCCGCACTCACAAAGTCCGGGGAATTTGCCCTGAACAATGTGGGGGCACTTTGACTAGTGCTAGGGTGCCCACACACTAAGTAACTTTGCACCTAACCTTTACCAGGTAAAGGTTAGACATATAGGTGACTTATAAGTTACTTAAGTGCAGTGGTAAATGGCTGTGAAATAACGTGGACGTTATTTCACTCAGGCTGCAGAGGCAGGCCTGTGTAAGAATTGTCAGAGCTCCCTATGGGTGGCAAAAGAAATGCTGCAGCCCATAGGGATCTCCTGGAACCCCAATACCCTGGGTATCTCAGTACCATATACTAGGGAATTATAAGGGTGTTCCGGTATGTTAGAAATGGGGTTTTTGGTTGGCAGTCAGGTTGCCCTCTGTCCAAGCAAGAACCCTCACTCTAGTCAGGGTAAGTCACACACAATCCAAAATCAGCCTATGCTCACCCTCCGGTAGCTTGGCACGAGCAGTCAGGCTTAACTTAGAAGGCAATGTGTAAAGCATTTGTGCGATAAATCATACAACACCATAGCATAACACCACAAAAATACACCACACAGTGTTTAGAAAAATATATAATATTTATCTGGGTATCTTCAGGTCAAAACGATCAAAGTTGCAATACGAATTTGTAAAGATATCACTGAAAAGTGATAGAGAGTGTCTTAAGTCTTTAGAAAGTAAACAAAGTCTCTTTCAAACACAAAGTACCTGGTTTCTGGTGGAAAATCTCCTCAGAGGGCCACAGGAGAAGAGGTGCGTGGAAAACTGGTGTGTGCGTCGATTTCTCCTCAGCACACACGGACTTGCGTCGTTATTTTCCACGCGGGGAGTCGGGCGTCGTCTTCTGGCGCGCGGACAGTCTCTTACTGTGGTTTGCGGGGAGTACCAGATGTCCCGGGTCTGTGCGTGGATTTTCATGCTTGTTTTCCGGCTGCGCGTCGTTCTGCGGGGCTGCGCGTCGAAGTTTCGATCTCACGGCAGGCGTCGCGTCGATTTCTCCGGCGGAGTCGGGCGGTGTTGTCCTTGCGAGGCCGTGCGTCAAAGTTTTGATCTCACGGCAGGCGTCGCGTCGATTTCTCCTGGAAAGTCGGGCGCCGTTGTCCTTGCGAGGCCGTGCGTCAAAGTTTTGATCTCACGGCAGGCGTTGCGTTGATTTCTCCCGGGAAGTCGGGCTGCGTTGTCCTTGCGAGGCCGTGCGTCAAAGTTTCGGTCGTCCCGAAGACGTCGCGTTGATCAGCGTCGGTGTGCGGCGTTTTTCTTGCCGCGGAACAAGCTGTGCGTCGAAAAGTTCGGCGCACGGAGCGTCCAAGAGGAAGAGAGAAGTCTTTTTGGTCCTGAGACTTCAGGGAACAGGAGGCAAGCTCTATCCAAGCCCTTGGAGAGCACTTTTAAAGCCAGACAAGAGTTCAGCAAGGCAGCGGGCCAACAGCAAGGCAGCAGTCCTTTGTAGAAAAGCAGACAGGTGAGTCCTTTGAGCAGCCAGGCAGTTCTTCTTGGCAGGATGTAGTTTCTGGTTCAGGTTTCTTCTCCAGCAAGTGTCTGATGAGGTAGGGCAGAGGCCCTGTTTTATACTAAGTTGTGCCTTTGAAGTGGGGGTGACTTCAAAGAGTGTCTAAGAAATGCACCAAGCCCCCTTTCAGTTCAATCCTGTCTGCCAGAGTCCCAGTAGGGGGTGTGGCAGTCCTTTGTGTGAGGGCAGGCCCTCCACCCTCCCAGCCCAGGAAGACCCATTCAAAATGCAGATGTATGCAAGTGAGGCTGAGTACCATGTGTTTGGGGTGTGTCTGAGTGAATGCACAAGGAGCTGTAAACTAAACCTAGCCAGACGTGGATTGAAGGGCACCACAAGGTTTTAGTGCAAAGAAATGCTCACTTTCTAAAAGTGGCATTTCTAGAATAGTAATATTAAATCCGACTTCACCAGTCAGCAGGATTTTATATTACCATTCTGGCCATACTAAATATGACCTTCCTGCTCCTTTCAGATCAGCAGCTGCCACTTCAACAATGTATGAGAGCAGCCCCAATGTTAGCCTATGAAGGGAGCAGGCCTCACAGTAGTGTAAAAACGAATTTAGGAGTTTTACACTACCAGGACATATAACCACACAAGTACATGTCCTGCCTTTTACCCACACAGCACCCTGCTCTAGGGGTTACCTAGGGCACACATTAGGGGTGACTTATGTATAGAAAAAGGGGAGTTCTAGGCTTGGCAAGTACCTTTAAATGCCAAGTCGAAGTGGCAGTGAAACTGCACACACAGGCCTTGCAATGGGAGGCCTGAGACAAGGTTAAGGGGCTACTGAGGTGGGTGGCACAACCAGTGCTGCAGGCCCACTAGTAGCATTTAATCTACCTGCCCTAGGCACATGTAGTGCACTCTACCAGGGACTTACAAGTAAATTAAATAGTCAATCATGGATAAACCAATCAGTAGTACAATTTACACAGAGAGCATATGCACTTTAGCACTGGTTAGCAGTGGTAAAGTGCCCAGAGGTCAAAAGCCAACAACAACAGGTCAGAAATAAATAGGAGGAAGGAGGCAAAAAGTTTGGGGATGTCCCTGTCAAAAAGCCAGGTCCAACATGACCCCCTACCAGCCTAAAGCCAGGGGAGAACAATCACTATCCTGATGTACTTCCCTGTTTGAGGCGACAGAACAAGGACCCAGGCCCACAACAGCAGGGGCATGCTCCAGTTCTTCGCCTTCCTGACTCCAATTGGATCACTCTGTCCATACTCTCAGGGCCCACTAAGCCAACCCATGGGGAACCTTTCTCCTTACCTGCGGATCCCATCTGTGCAGCACCTAACCTTAATTTGCTCACAGATGTATCCCAGGAGCAGGATAGTACCACCATGACCAACACAGTGGTGTTGCCCACTCTACCCCCGGGGTGTGACACTTGTCCCCTCCCCAGGGATAACTCTGTCCACCCGGACAGCAAGCCACAGTGATTACTGACAGCTGCCAGGGATGAGAGCCAGGCCCCAGGCCTCTCAAAGCTCTCCAACCACTGTGGCTGTGGAGAGTGGGGGGCGGTAGCCCCAGGTGCTGGGCACCCTTTAACCACTCTCCCTTCCACCAGGTCAGGGATGACAGCCTGAACCTGGTCCTCCCCTCTGGGGCTCTGTACCCTCCCTCCTGGAGCGGTACCCCCAGAGTCCAACATGGTCAGGGTGCTTACAGAAGTCGCCCTGTACCATTCCTCCACCAGTGCAGGGCTGTTAACCTGCAACAGGCCCTTCAACCTGGGGTCTGTACCTTCAGGTTGGACTAGGGCCCGGGGTGAGGCTTCCCTCCCCCTGCCCTCCCTTCTGGGGTCCAGCACCCTCCAACTAGGAGTGGCCTCCTCAGAAGACAACATGGTAGGGGCACTGTTATCAGTAGCCCCTCCCTCCAGGTCCGGGGGGACACCCTGAACCTGGTCTTCCAGCCCAGGGTCTGTACCCTCAGACTGGATCACTGCCTGACAAACCAGGACTTTCTGGGAGGCACACCTACCCCCCACTAGGTCAGAGTTTAACCTCTGCACCTGACCATTCAACTCAGAGTCACCACCCTGAAGTTGAACAATTGCCTGGCACGCCAGGACTTCCCGGAGGGCACACTGACCCTCCACCAGGTCAGAGTTTAACCTCTGAACTTGGCCATTCAACTCAGAGTCACCACCCTGAAGTTGACAATTGCCTGGCACTCCAGGACTTCCTGGGAGGCACACCTACCTCCCACCAGGTCGGAGGTTAACCTCTGAACCTGGTTCTCCAACCCAGGGTCACCACCCTGAGGTTGAACAATTGCCTGGCACGCCAGGACTTTCTGGGGGGCACACCTACCCCCCACCAGGTCAGAGTTTAACCTCTGAACCCGGTTATCCAACCCAGAGTCACCACCCTGAGGTTGGGCAATTGCCTGGCACGCCAGGACTTTCTGGGGGTCACACCTACCCCCCACCAGGTCAGAGTTTAACCTCTGAACCTGGTCATCCAACCCAGAGTCACCACCCTGAGGTTGAACAATTGCCTGGCACGCCAGGACTTTCTGGGGGGCACACCTACCCCCCACCAGGTCAGAGTTTAACCTCTGAACCCGGTTATCCAACCCAGAGTCAGCACCCTGAGGTTGGACAACTGCCTGGTACACCAGGACTTTCTGGGGGGCACGCCTACCCCCCAACAGGTCAGAGCTTATCCCCTGAACCTGGGTAGCCAACCCATAGTCACCACCCTGAGGTTGAACCATTACCTGGCAGGCCAGGACTTCCAGGGAGGCACACCTCCCTCCCACCAGGTCAGAGTTTAACCTCTGAGCCTGGTTCCCTAACCCAGGGTCACCACCCTGAGGTTGGGCAATTGCCTGGCACGCCAGGACTTTCTGGGGGGCACACCTACCCCCCACCAGGTCAGAGTTTAACCTCTGAACCTGGTCATCCAACCCAGAGTCAACACCCTGAGGTTGGACAATTGCCTGGCACAGCAGGACTTCTTGGGAGGCACATCTACCTCCCACCAGGTCAGAGTTTAACCTCTGAACCTGGGTATCCAACCCAGAGTCACCACCCTGAGGTTGAATCTTTGCCTGGCATGCCAGGACTTCCTGGGGGGCACTCTCACCCCCCACAAGGGACACACCGTCCCCAAGGGCCACACAAGAGTCTGGTTGGCGCAGGTCTCCCGACCTCTGCCCATCCGGCAGAGTCTGGGTTTCCCCCAAACCAGAAACGGTTTCACCTGGGTCATTCCTGGGGGGCTCTGCTCTCAGAGCTGTCCCCTGACTCTCAAGGTCCTCCACTGGGGTCTGCAACCCCCTCTCAACCCTATGTCTGGACTTCTGCACCCCCTCACTAGGAGGGGTACTGCCAGACACCAGAACTGTTGGGATGCTGGCTACAGTCACCCCCCCAAGTTCTTCTGACACTGCGGGGCTTCCCTCAAAAGGTGGCCCTATGGTACAGGCTAGGCTTCCCTCCTGGTGTTCCCTCATGGAACCCTCTAGGACCTGGGACCTACCTGGGACACTACAATCCTTTCCCACCTCACTCGGTTGGGAACCACCTAGACCACTCCCTTCAGGAGCACCCCCAAATGCCTCTTCAGACTCTCTGGTACTCACCCAGAAGTCTGCCTCCATTGTAAGTTCCCTGGGGTCAGAGAACTCACACTCCACCTGGTGTTGGCGTAGCTCTGGAAAATAAGGACTAGACATATGCTCTCCCGCAATTACATCACTCTGCCCTTCACATGTATTAACCACAGTACCCTTCACCCAACCACCCAGTAACTCAACCTTGGAAAAGCACTCTACTTCACCCTCCTGAGACAGGTGAGACAGTATCTGTCTGTCCCTGACACTCAACCCATACTCTTCTGGGATGTCTCTACACTCTATATCCAGGACGTCCACCAGGGGGGAACCCTTTTCTCTGTCACTCTCTGCTAGAGTCAGTAAAGTGTCCCTCCCCCCAGTAGGAATAGGACTCCCTGTGCCAGTTCCTCAATCCTTCTCAGGGACCCTGTCCATAACGGGAACTACCTCATGCCCTTGAACCGCCTGGGGTGTGTCAACTCCCTTCTTCAAGTTGGGCACCACATCTCTGGGCTTGTGCCCTTCTTCAGGAGTACTAGATGCAAGATTTTTGCTGCCACCATCTGAACTGGACTCAGCCCTTCCGGCCTCCAGTTTCAGCTCTTTACAGCTCAGCTCTTGAGCTGCAATCTTTTCTTCTTCCAGGGCTAAGAGTCTTTTTGCCTCAACCTCTGCAAGATACTCCTCTAATTGTTGCTCCTGTCGCCTTTGACCTCGGAGCCATTCATCTATTTCTGGGTCACTGTCCAAATCTGAGTAGTCTTCCTCCTCAGGTGCGTAGTCCTCCTCCTCATCTGAGGGGTACTTAGTCATTTGGTTTCTTGCTGCCTCTCTCTCTGCCCATCTTTCCTCCCCCCAGACTATGTAGTGATGGAGCATCTCTGCCTTAGTAGATCTCCTTGCTACAGGAAGGCCCCATTTTCTGCAAAGCTTCCTTAGGTCAGCCTTAGTGAGGTGGTCAGTACGAACAAAGAATGAGTAGGTACACAATCCCATTCTGATAAGATCTTATCAGCAAAAAACAAAATTCAAAGTCCAAAATATCAATAGTATATCCAGGAGGACATCAGAGAACCAACAGCCAAAAAAAGATGAAAAATCAAGTTGACCTTCAACTGTGGGTAGGTAGTGAAATACTTAGCTATTGTATGTCACTGCACAAACACAAGTCCTATCCTCACCGCTGATCACCAATGTTAGAAATGGGGTTTTTGGTTGGCAGTCAGATTTCCCTCTGTCCAAGCAAGAACCCTCACTCTAGTCAGGGTAAGTCACACACAATCCAAAATCAGCCTGTGCTCACCCTCCGGTAGCTTGGCACGAGCAGTCAGGCTTAACTTAGAAGGCAATGTGTAAAGCATTTGTGCAATAAATCATACAACACCATAGCATAACACCACAAAAATACACCACACAGTGTTTAGAAAAATATATAATATTTATCTGGGTATCTTCAGGTCAAAACGATCAAAGTTGCAATACGAATTTGTAAAGATATCACTGAAAAGTGATAGAGAGTGTCTTAAGTCTTTAGAAAGTAAACAAAGTCTCTTTCAAACACAAAGTACCTGGTTTCTGGTGGAAAATCTCCTCAGAGGGCCACAGGAGAAGAGGTGCGTGGAAAACTGGTGTGTGCGTCGATTTCTCCTCAGCACACACGGACTTGCGTCGTTATTTTCCACGCGGGGAGTCGGGCGTCGTCTTCCGGCGCGCGGACAGTCTCTTACTGTGGTTTGCGGGGAGTACCAGATGTCCCGGGTCTGTGCGTGGATTTTCCTGCTTGTTTTCCGGCTGCGCGTCGTTCTGCGGGGCTGCGCGTCGAAGTTTCGATCTCACGGCAGGCGTCGCGTCGATTTCTCCGGCGGAGTCGGGCGGCGTTGTCCTTGCGAGGCCGTGCTTCAAAATTTGGATCTCACGGCAGGCGTCGTGTCGATTTCTTCTGGAAAGTCGGGCGGCGTTGTCCTTGCGAGGCCGTGCGTCAAAGTTTCGATCTCACGGCAGGCATCACGTCGATTTCTCCTGTGGAGTCGGGCGGCGTTGTCCTTGCGAGGCCGTGCGTCAAAGTTTTGATCTCACGGCAGGCGTTGAGTCGATTTCTCCGGCGGAGTCGGGCGGCGTTGTCCTTGCGAGGCCGTGCGTCAAAGTTTCGATCTCACGGCAGGCATCGCGTCGATTTCTCCTGTGGAGTCGGGCGGCGTTGTCCTTGCGAGGCCGTGCGTCAAAGTTTTGATCTCACGGCAGGCGTTGCGTCGATTTCTCCGGCGGAGTCGGGCGGCGTTGTCCTTGCGAGGCCGTGCGTCAAAGTTTTGATCTCACGGCAGGCGTTGCGTCGATTTCTCCTTGAAAGTCGGGCGGCGTTGTCCTTGCGAGGCCGTGCGTCAAAGTTTCGATCTCACGGCAGGCGTCGCGTCGATTTCTCCTGTGGAGTCGGGCGGCGTTGTCCTTGCGAGGCCATGCGTCAAAGTTTTGATCTCACGGCAGGCGTCGCGTCGATTTCTCCCGGGAAGTCGGGCGGCGTTGTCCTTGCGAGGCTGTGCGTCAAAGTTTCGGTCGTTCCGAAGACATCGCGTTGATCAGCGTCGGTGTGCGGCGTTTTTCTTGCCGCGGAACAAGCTGTGCGTCGAAAAGTTCGGCGCACGGAGCGTCAAAGAGGAAGAGAGAAGTCTTTTTGGTCCTGAGACTTCAGGGAACAGGAGGCAAGCTCTATCCAAGCCCTTGGAGAGCACTTTTACAGCCAGACAAGAGTTCAGCAAGGCAGCAGGCCAACAGCAAGGCAGCAGTCCTTTGTAGAAAAGCAGACAGGTGAGTCCTATGAGCAGGCAGTTCTTCTTGGCAGGATGTAGTTTCTGGTTCAGGTTTCTTCTCCAGCAAGTGTCTGATGAGGTAGGGCAGAGGCCCTGTTTTATACTAAGTTGTGCCTTTGAAGTGGGGGTGACTTCAAAGAGTGTCTAAGAAATGCACCAAGCCCCCTTTCAGTTCAATCCTGTCTGCCAGAGTCCCAGTAGGGGGTGTGGCAGTCCTTTGTGTGAGGGCAGGCCCTCCACCCTCCCAGCCCAGGAAGACCTATTCAAAATGCAGATGTATGCAAGTGAGGCTGAGTACCCTGTGTTTGGGGTGTGTCTGAGTGAATGCACAAGGAGCTGTCAACTAAAACTAGCCAGACGTGGATTGAAGGGCACCACAAGGTTTTAGTGCAAAGAAATGCTCACTTTCTAAAAGTGGCATTTCTAGAATAGTAATATTAAATCCGACTTCACCAGTCAGCAGGATTTTATATTACCATTCTGGCCATACTAAATATGACCTTCCTGCTCCTTTCAGATCAGCAGCTGCCACTTCAACAATGTATGAGAGCAGCCCCAATGTTAGCCTATGAAGGGAGCAGGCCTCACAGTAGTGTAAAAACGAATTTAGGGGTTTTACACTACCAGGACATATAACCACACAAGTACATGTCCTGCCTTTTACCCACACAGCACCCTGCTCTAGGGGTTACCTAGGGCACACATTAGGGGTGACTTATGTATAGAAAAAGGGGAGTTCTAGGCTTGGCAAGTACCTTTAAATGCCAAGTCGAAGTGGCAGTGAAACTGCACACACAGGCCTTGCAATGGCAGGCCTGAGACAAGGTTAAGGGGCTACTGAGGTGGGTGGCACAACCAGTGCTGCAGGCCCACTAGTAGCATTTAATCTACCTGCCCTAGGCACATGTAGTGCACTCTACCAGGTACTTACAAGTAAATTAAATAGTCAATCATGGACAAACCAATCAGTAGTACAATTTACACAGAGAGCATATGCACTTTAGCACTGGTTAGCAGTGGTAAAGTGCCCAGAGGTCAAAAGCCAACAACAACAGGTCAGAAATAAATAGTAGGAAGGAGGCAAAAAGTTTGGGGATGTCCCTGTCAAAAAGCCAGGTCCAACATGACCCCCTACCAGCCTAAAGCCAGGGGAGAACAATCACTATCCTGATGTACTTCCCTGTTTGAGGCGACAGAACAAGGACCCAGGCCCACAACAGCAGGGGCATGCTCCAGTTCTTCGCCTTCCTGACTCCAATTGGATCACTCTGTCCATACTCTCAGGGCCCACTAAGCCAACCCATGGGGAACCTTTCTCCTTACCTGCGGATCCCATCTGTGCAGCACCTAACCTTACTTTGCTCACAGATGTATCCCAGGAGCAGGATAGTACCACCATGACCAACACAGTGGTGTTGCCCACTCTACCCCCGGGGTGTGACACTTGTCCCCTCCCCAGGGATAACTCTGTCCACCCGGACAGCAAGCCACAGTGATTACTGACAGCTGCCAGGGATGAGAGCCAGGCCCCAGGCCTCTCAAAGCTCTCCAACCACTGTGGCTGTGGAGAGTGGGGGGCGTTAGCCCCAGGTGCTGGGCACCCTTTAACCACTCTCCCTTCCACCAGGTCAGGGATGACAGCCTGAACCTGGTCCTCCCCTCTGGGGCTCTGTACCCTCCCTCCTGGAGCGGTACCCCCAGAGTCCAACATGGTCAGGGTGCTTACAGAAGTCGCCCTGTACCATTCCTCCACCAGTGCAGGGCTGTTAACATGCAACTGGCCCTTCAACCTGGGGTCTGTACCTTCAGGTTGGACTAGGGCCCGGGGTGAGGCTTCCCTCCCCCTGCCCTCCCTTCTGGGGTCCAGCACCCTCCAACTAGGAGTGGCCTCCTCAGAAGACAACACGGTAGGGGCACTGTTATCAGTAGCCCCTCCCTCCAGGTCCGGGGGGACACCCTGAACCTGGTCTTCCAGCCCAGGGTCTGTACCCTCAGACTGGATCACTGCCTGGCAAACCAGGACTTTCTGGGAGGCACACCTACCCTCCACCAGGTCAGAGTTTAACCTCTGAACTTGGCAATTCAACTCAGAGTCACCACCCTGAAGTTGAACAATTACCTGGCACTCCAGGACTTCCTGGGAGGCACCTCTACCTCCCACCAGGTCGGAGGTTAACCTCTGAACCTGGTTCTCCATCCCAGGGTCACCACCCTGAGGTTGAACAATTGCCTGGCACGCCAGGTCTTTCTGGGGGGCACACCTACCCCCCACCAGGTCAGAGTTTAACCTCTGAACCCGGTTATCCAACCCAGAGTCAGCACCCTGAGGTTGGACAACTGCCTGGTACACCAGGACTTCCAGGGAGGCACACCTACCTCCCACCAGGTCAGAGTTTAACCCCTGAGCCTGGTGCCCCAACCCAGGGTCACCACCCTGAGGTTGGGCAATTGCCTGGCATGACAGGACTTTCTGGGGGGCACACCTACCCCCCACCAGGTCAGAGTTTAACCTCTGAGCCTGGTGCCCCAACCCAGGGTCACCACCCTGAGGTTGGGCAATTGCCTGGCACGCCAGGACTTTCTAGGGGGCACACCTACCCCCCACCAGGTCAGAGTTTAACCTCTGAACCTGGTCATCCAACCCAGAGTCACCACCCTGAGGTTGGACAACTGCCTGGTACACCAGGACTTTCTGGGGGGCACGCCTACCCCCCAACAGGTCAGAGCTTATCCCCTGAACCTGGTTAGCCAACCCAGAGTCACCACCCTGAGGTTGAACCATTGCCTGGCAGGCCAGGACTTCCAGGGAGGCACACCTACCTCCCACCAGGTCAGAGTTTAACCTCTGAGCCTGGTTCCCTAACCCAGGGTCACCACCCTGAGGTTGGGCAATTGCCTGGCACGCCAGGACTTTCTGGGGGGCACACCTACCCCCCACCAGGTCAGAGTTTAACCTCTGAACCTGGTCATCCAACCCAGAGTCAACACCCTGAGGTTGGACAATTGCCTGGCACAGCAGGACTTCTTGGGAGGCACATCTACCTCCCACCAGGTCAGAGTTTAACCTCTGAACCTGGGTATCCAACCCAGAGTCACCACCCTGAGGTTGAATCTTTGCCTGGCATGCCAGGACTTCCTGGGGGGCACTCTCACCCCCCACAAGGGACACACCATTCCCAAGGGCCACACAAGAGTCTGGTTGGCGCAGGTCTCCCGACCTCTGCCCATCCGGCAGAGTCTGGGTTTCCCCCAAACCAGAAACGGTTTCACCTGGGTCATTCCTGGGGGACTCTGCTCTCAGAGCTGTCCCCTGACTCTCAAGGTCCTCCACTGGGGTCTGCAACCCCCTCTCAACCCTATGTCTGGACTTCTGCACCCCCTCACTGGGAGGGGTACTGCCAGACACCAGAACTGTTGGGATGCTGGCTACAGTCACCCCCCCAAGTTCTTCTGACACTGCGGGGCTTCCCTCAAAAGGTGGCCCTACGGTACAGGCTAGGCTTCCCTCCTGGTGTTCCCTCATGGAACCCTCTAGGACCTGGGACCTACCTGGGACACTACAATCCTTTCCCACCTCACTCGGTTGGGAACCACCTAGACCACTCCCTTCAGGAGCACCCCCAAATGCCTCTTCAGACTCTCTGGTACTCACCCAGAAGTCTGCCTCCATTGTAAGTTCCCTGGGGTCAGAGAACTCACACTCCACCTGGTGTTGGCGTAGCTCTGGAAAATAAGGACCAGACATATGCTCTCCCGCAATTACATCCCTCTGCCCTTCACATGTATTAACCACAGTACCCTTCACCCAACCACCCAGTAACTCAACCTTGGAAAAGCACTCTACTTCACCCTCCTGAGACTGGTGAGACAGTATCTGTCTGTCCCTGACACTCAACCCATACTCTTCTGGGATGTCTCTACACTCTATATCCAGGACGTCCACCAGGGGGGAAACCTTTTCTCTGTCACTCTCTGCTAGAGTCAGTAAAGTGTCCCTCCCCCCAGTAGGAATAGGACTTCCTGTGCCAGTTCCCCAATCCTTTTCAGGGACCCTGTCCATAACGGGAACTACCTCATACCCTTGAACCGCCTGGGGTGTGTCAACTCCCTTCTTCAAGTTGGGCACCACATCTCTGGGCTTGTGCCCTTCTTCAGCAGTACTAGATGCAAGATTTTTGCTGCCACCATCTGAACTGGACTCAGCCCTTCCGGCCTCCAGTTTCAGCTCTTTACAGCTCAGCTCTTGAGCTGCAATCTTTTCTTCTTCCAGGGCTAAGAGTCTTTTTGCCTCAACCTCTGCAAGATACTCCTCTAATTGTTGCTCCTGTCGCCTTTGACCTCGGAGCCATTCATCTATTTCTGGGTCACTGTCCAAATCTGAGTAGTCTTCCTCCTCAGGTGCGTAGTCCTCCTCCTCATCTGAGGGGTACTTAGTCATTTGGTTTCTTGCTGCCTCTCTCTCTGCCCATCTTTCCTCCCCCCAGACTATGTAGTGATGGAGCATCTCTGCCTTAGTAGATCTCCTTGCTACAGGAAGGCCCCATTTTCTGCAAAGCTTCCTTAGGTCAGCCTTAGTGAGGTGGTCAGTACGAACAAAGAATGAGTAGGTACACAATCCCATTCTGATAAGATCTTATCAGCAAAAAACAAAATTCAAAGTCCAAAATATCAATAGTATATCCAGGAGGACATCAGAGAACCAACAGCCAAAAAAAGATGAAAAATCAAGTTGACCTTCAACTGTGGGTAGGTAGTGAAATACTTAGCTATTGTATGTCACTGCACAAACACAAGTCCTATCCTCACCGCTGATCACCAATGTTAGAAATGGGGTTTTTGGTTGGCAGTCAGGTTTCCCTCTGTCGAAGCAAGAACCCTCACTCTAGTCAGGGTAAGTCACACACAATCCAAAATCAGCCTGTGCTCACCCTCCGGTAGCTTGGCACGAGCAGTCAGGCTTAACTTAGAAGGCAATGTGTAAAGCATTTGTGCAATAAATCATACAACACCATAGCATAACACCACAAAAATACACCACACAGTGTTTAGAAAAATATATAATATTTATCTGGGTATCTTCAGGTCAAAACGATCAAAGTTGCAATACGAATTTGTAAAGATATCACTGAAAAGTGATAGAGAGTGTCTTAAGTCTTTAGAAAGTAAACAAAGTCTCTTTCAAGCACAAAGTACCTGGTTTCTGGTGGAAAATCTCCTCAGAGGGCCACAGGAGAAGAGGTGCGAGGAAAACTTGTGTGTGCGTCGATTTCTCCTCAGCACACACGGACTTGCGTCGTTATTTTCCACGCGGGGAGTCGGGCGTCGTCTTCCGGCGCGCGGACAGTCTCTTACTGTGGTTTGCGGGGAGTACCAGATGTCCCGGGTCTGTGCGTGGATTTTCCTGCTTGTTTTCCGGCTGTGCGTCGTTCTGCGGGGCTGCGCGTTGAAGTTTCGATCTCACGGCAGGTGTCGCGTCGATCTCTCCGGCGGAGTCGGGCGGCGTTGTCCTTGCGAGGCCGTGCGTCAAAGTTTTGATCTCAGGGCAGGCGTCGCGTCGCTTTCACCTGGAAAGTCGGGCGGCGTTGTCCTTGCGAGGCCGTGTGTCTAAGTTTCGATCTCACGGCAGGCGTCGCGTCGATTTCTCCTGTGGAGTCGGGCGGCGTTGTCCTTGCGAGGCCGTGCGTCAAAGTTTTTATCTCACGGCAGGCGTTGCGTCGATTTCTCCGGCGGAGTCGGGCGGCGTTGACCTTGCGAGGCCGTGCGTCAAAGTTTTGATCTTACGGCAGGCTTCGCGTCGATTTCTCCTGGAAAGTCGGGCGGCGTTGTCCTTGCGAGGCCGTGCGTCAAAGTTTCGATCTCACGGCAGGCGTCGCGTCGATTTCTCCTGTGGAGTCGGGCGGCGTTGTCCTTGCGAGGCCGTGCGTCAAACTTTTTATCTCACGGCAGGCGTTGCGTCGATTTCTCCGGCGGAGTCGGGCGGCGTTGTCCTTGCGAGGCCGTGCGTCAAAGTTTTGATCTCACGGCAGGCGTCGCGTCGATTTCTCCTGGAAAGTCGGACGGCGTTGTCCTTGCGAGGCCATGCGTCAAAGTTTCGATCTCACGGCAGGCGTCGCGTCGGTTTCTCCTGTGGAGTTGGGCGGCGTTGTCCTTGCGAGGCCATGCGTCAAAGTTTTGATCTCACGGCAGGCGTGGCGTCGATTTCTCCCGGGAAGTCGGGCGGCGTTGTCCTTGCGAGGCCGTGCGTCAAAGTTTTGGTCGTCCCAAAGACATCGCGTTGATCAGCGTCGGTGTGCGGCGTTTTTCTTGCCGCGGAACAAGCTGTGCGTCGAAAAGTTTGGCGCACGGAGCGTCCAAGAGGAAGAGAGAAGTCTTGTTGGTCCTGAGACTTCAGGGAACAGGAGGCAAGCTCTATCCAAGCCCTTGGAGAGCACTTTTACAGCCAGACAAGAGTTCAGCAAGGCAGCAGGCCAACAGCAAGGCAGCAGTCCTTTGTAGAAAAGCAGACAGGTGAGTCCTTTGAGCAGCCAGGCAGTTCTTCTTGGCAGGATGTAGTTTCTGGTTCAGGTTTCTTCTCCAGCAAGTGTCTGATGAGGTAGGGCAGAGGCCCTGTTTTATACTAAGTTGTGCCTTTGAAGTGGAGGTGACTTCAAAGAGTGTCTAAGAAATGCACCAAGCCCCCTTTCAGTTCAATCCTGTCTGCCAGAGTCCCAGTAGGGGGTGTGGCAGTCCTTTGTGTGAGGGCAGGCCCTCCACCCTCCCAGCCCAGGAAGACCCATTCAAAATGCAGATGTATGCAAGTGAGGCTGAGTACCCTGTGTTTGGGGTGTATCTGAGTGAATGCACAAGGAGCTGTAAACTAAACCTAGCCAGACGTGGATTGAAGGGCACCACAAGGTTTTAGTGCAAAGAAATGCTCACTTTCTAAAAGTGGCATTTCTAGAATAGTAATATTAAATCCGACTTCACCAGTCAGCAGGATTTTATTTTACCATTCTGGCCATACTAAATATGACCTTCCTGCTCCTTTCAGATCAGCAGCTGCCACTTCAACAATGTATGAGAGCAGCCCCAATGTTAGCCTATGAAGGGAGCAAGCCTCACAGTAGTGTAAAAACAAATTTAGGAGTTTTACACTACCAGGACATATAACCACACAAGTACATGTCCTGCCTTTTACCCACACAGCACCCTGCTCTAGGGGTTACCTAGGGCACACATTAGGGGTGACTTATGTATAGAAAAAGGGGAGTTCTAGGCTTGGCAAGTACCTTTAAATGCCAAGTCGAAGTGGCAGTGAAACTGCACACACAGGCCTTGCAATGGCAGGCCTGAGACAAGGTTAAGGGGCTACTGAGGTGGGTGGCACAACCAGTGCTGCAGGCCCACTAGTAGCATTTAATCTACCTGCCCTAGGCACATGTAGTGCACTCTACCAGGGACTTACAAGTAAATTAAATAGTCAATCATGGATAAACCAATCAGTAGTACAATTTACACAGAGAGAATATGCACTTTAGCACTGGTTAGCAGTGGTAATAGGAGGAAGGAGGCAAAAAGTTTGGGGATGTCCCTGTCAAAAAGCCAGGTCCAACACAATATGCCAATGTAAATTGGTGAAATTGGTCACTAGCCTGTTAGTGACAAATTGGAAAGAAAGGAGAGAGCATAACCACTGAGGTTCTGATTAGCAGAGCCTCAGTGAGACAGTTAGTCATAACACAGGTAACACATACAGGGCACACTTATGAGCACGAGGGCCCTGGCTGGCAGGGTCCCAGCGACACGTACAACTAAAACAACATATATACAGTGAAATATGGGGGTAACATGCCAGGCAAGATGGTACTTTCCTACAGTTTGTCACAGTTTTTTCCCTCCCCCTCCCCTGTTTCGTAGGTGCAGTACTCACCGTGGTCTTCGCCGCCGGCGTTCGTGCTCCTGGTAGAGGAACAGGAAGATAAAGGCTGGAAGAATCTGAAGTTCCGGTTCCATAGCGTCCTGGTTCCTCGTGGGATATGTAGAGGTGAGCGTTTTCCCTTCCATGTCCTGTTTCCGCCGTGTTTTTGTTCGCATTGTATCTGCCCCGGAAAAGGTGGCGGATTGGGGGCTTGTAATAATGTGGGCGGTACATTGTCTTCCGTCTGTCTGTTGGCGGTTACCGCTGCGGTGTTTGTTTGTACCGCCTTGGCGGTGGGAGTGTTAAAGTGGCTGTCTATGTTGGCGGTTTCCGCCACAGTCATAATTCCATTTTTTAGACGCGTCTAGCGCCAAAGTCCATGGAGTTTGCGTCATTTTTTAGCGTGGACACCTACTTTGCGTTAATGAGATGCAAGGTAGGCGTTCACGTCTAAAAAATTGACTCCGAGGCATGTGCGTCGTATTTATGCTCCCGGGCAAAATTCACGCCCGGGAGTGGCCGGGTCAAAAAAAATGACGTACGGCCGCTTTTGCGCCGTTTTTTAGCGCCTGCAAAAGGCAGGCGTTAAGGGACCTGTGGGCTCTGAAGGAGCCCAGAGGAGCCCTCCCATGCCCCCAGGGACACCCCCTGTCACCCTTGCCCACCCCAGGAGGACACCCAAGGCTGGAGGGACCCATCCCAGGGACATTAAGGTAAGTTCAGGTAAGTGTTTTTTTGTTGTTTTTTTTGTGGCATAAGGGGGCCTGATTTGTGCCCCCCTACATGCCACTATGCCCAATGACCATGCCCAGGGGACATAAGTCCCTGATACTGTCCCTCCTGCAGCCACCTGTTCTCCTGCACATTGTCTAAGATCTGTCCCATCGTGTCCTGGGAATGTTGGTACACTCCCAGGATCTTAGTGAGTGCCGTCGGTTCCCTGGGCTTGTCCTCCCCCTGGTGCATAGTGGTCCACCCAGTGTCCCTGTTGGCCTGTGCCTCTGTCCCCTGAACGGTGTGCCCACTGCCACTGACCCCAGGCCCCTGATTGTCTTGGGTTTGAGGTGTTTCCGGGGGTCCCTGTACAGGTGGGCACACTGCTGATTGACGTGTCCTGGGGACAGTGGTGTGGGTATACTGGATGGGAGCCGTGGTGTTGGATACTGATGGGGGAGGCTCTGTGGTGGACTGTGCGTGGGCTTGGGTGACCGACTGTCCAGTGGTCCCTGATGGGCCAGGTTGTTGATCCAGATCCAGAAGTCCAGAGTTACTGTCATCACTGGGGGCATCTTCTGTTGGGGGACTGGATAGTCATAGCATCTACTCTCTGCTGACATTGGCTGGGACACCTGTGGGGATGTAAGTGATATATTATGCTTCATGTCTGTGACATATTGTACATCTCTGGCTTCCCCTCTATCGTTGGTTTTGCCCTGCCACCTTTTGCTTGTGTATGATGATGTATTATGTGATTCTTAGTTTCTGTGCTGTGCATGCTTTGGTGATTAGTGTCCATGCAGGGCTGGGAGGGGCATCCTTGCATTGGTATGGCATACAGGGCTTGGCATTGGGGTTAGTCACATGTGTAGGTGAAGTATGTGGGATGGAGTGGAGTGATGCTAGGGAGGGGTTGAGATGGCATGCAGGTATGGGTGGTGATAAATGGTAAATGTTGACTTCTCAGTGTCCAGTCCTCCGTGAACTCCAATAAATCCCTTAGGATGCAGTAATGGCAAGACTTGCTCCTTCCATGCTGTGAGCTGTGGGGGAGGAGGTGGGGATCCACCGCCAGTCCTCTGTATGGCTAGCTGGTGCCTTGCTGCCACGGAATGTACCTTCCCCCGTACGTTGTTCCACCTCTTCCTGATGTCGTCCCTTGTTCTTGGGTGCTGTCCCATGGCGTTCACCCTGCCCACGATTCTCCGCTATAGCTCCATCTTCCTGGCAATGGATATTTGCTGTCCCTGTGCTCCAAACAGATGTGGCTCTACCCTGACAGTTTCCTCCACCAGGACCCTTAACTCCTCATCAGTGAAACAGGGGTGCCTTAGTGGGGACATGTGTGTTGTGTGGTGTGTGTTGGTGAGAGGGCGTTGAGTAATGTGGTGGTGTGTGTGATGTGGGGCACATGAGGGATGTATTGGTGTATGTGATGTGTGCGTCTAGTTGTCTCTGTGCTGTTCGTGTCAATCTCCTGGCAATAATTGTTGTTCGTATAGGGTTGTGGGTACTGTGGGTGTGTGTTTATAGTGCTGTGGGTGGGTGGGTGTGGTGTGTGTATGAATGTCAGGTGTGTGTTTAGTATTGGCCAATGTAGTGTTGTTTTGTATGTGGGTGTACTTTCTGAGCACAGCGTTATGTACCGCCAATGGTTTACTGCCGTTGAATGTCCGCCCTGGTGATTCGTGGGTCATAATGTGGTAGGCGTTGTTTTGTTGGCGTACCAGTATAGGTGGTGGGACCGCCACATTAGCACTGACCTTTGGGCTGGCGGATTTGTATATGAGGCAGTATTCTGTCAGATTGGTGTGTGTGTCATGAAAAACGTGCTGTGTGGGGTTTGCATCGTTATCAGCCTCTGTAAGCGTGTGTTGTGCATCGTTTCTCCAGCTGCGAGGCGTCGATCTCCCAGCATCAATGCAGGTTGAGCGTTGATTTTAGCCGCATTGCAATAGGTGCGTCAAAAATGTCCCCACATGGCATTCTGTGTGTACATTTTCAGTTCTTGGCTGCCAACTTCACCTTTCAAGGGCCCAGGGACTGGATAGGGTACCACTTGGCAGGGCAGTAGTCCCAGCAGACAGTCCAAGTGCTGGCAGGGGAAGTCTTTGATGGCCCGGAGACTTCAACAACAGGAGGCAAGGTCAGTTCAAGCCCTTAGAGATTCTTCTCAAGCAGGAATGCACAAAGAAATCCAGTCTTTGTCCCCTTTCACAGGTAGAAGCAACAAAGCAGGATAGCCCAAATAAACACAGTGACAGGCAGGGGCAGCACTTCTCCTCAGCTATTCAGCTCTTCTCCTTGGCAGAGGTTCCTCTTGATTCCAGAAGTGATCTAATTTTCAGGGGTTGTGAGTCCACTACTTATACCCCTTTCTGTCTTTGAAGTGGGCCTACTTCAAAGAAAGTCTCTGTTGTTTATAAGATTCTTCCTTGGCCAGGCCCTAGACACACACAATGGGGTTGGAGACTGTATTGTGTGAGGGAAGGCACAGCCCTTTCTGGTGTGAGTGACCACTCCTCCCCTCCCTTCCAACACAGATGGCTCGTCAGGATATGCAGGCTGCACCCTAGCTCCTTTTGAGTCACTGTCTAGAGGAGAGGTGCAAATAGCCCAACTGTCAAACTGACCCAGACAGGGAATCCACATGCAGGCAGAGTCACAGAATGGTTTAAGCAAGAAAATGCCTACATTCTAAAAGTGGCATTTTAAAATTGTGAGTTCAGAGACCCTAAAGTCCAAATTTCTATTTGCTCCTAAAGGGATTCTGAACTTTAATATTATTTAAAGGCAGTCCCATGTTAACCTATGAGAGAGATAGGCCTTTCACAGTGAAAACTGAATTTGGAAGTGTTTCACTGTTAGGGCATATAAAACACACTAATATGTGTCCTACCTTAAATATGAACAGCACCCTGCCCATGGGGCTGCCATTGGCCTACCTTAGGTGTGCCTTACATGAATGAAAAGGGTAGGTTTAGGCCAGGCATGTGGGTATATTTGCCAGGTCGACTATTCACTTTAAAACTGCACACACAGACACCGCAGAGGCAGGTCTGAGCCATGTTTACAGGGCTACTAATTTGGGTGGCATAACCAGTGCTGCAGGCCCACTAGTAGTATATGATTTACAGGCCCTGGGTACCTCTAATGCACTGTACTAGGGTCTTACTAGTAAATCAAATGTGCCAATCATGGAAACCCAATTAAACATACATTTTGCATAGGGACACTTGCACTTTAGCACTGGATACAAGTGGTAAAGTACCCAGAGAATAAAAAACAGGACAAACAGAGTCCAGCACACATCAACAACCTGGGACACAGAGGCAAAAAGTTTGGGGAGAATACGCTAAGGATGCCAAGTCTTACAACTTGGTTTAGATTTTGGGGGTCATTCCGACCCCGGCGGGCGGCGGGCACCGCCCGCCGGGCGGAAACCGCCCAAACACCGCCCGCGGTCAAATGATCGCGGGGACCATTCTAACTTTCCCGCTGGGCCGGCGGGCGATATTCAAAAGATCGCCCGCCGGCCCAGCGGGAAAGCCCCAGTAAAGATGAAGCCGGCTCCGAATGGAGCCGGCGGATTTGCTGGGGTGCGACGGGTGCAGTTGCACCCGTCGCGATTTTCAGTGTCTGCCAAGCAGACACTGAAAATCTTAATGGGGCCCTGCTAGGGGGCCCCACGACACCCGTTCCCGCCAGCCTCTTCCTGGCGGTGTAAACCGCCAGGAACAGGCTGGCGGGAAGAGGCACGGAATCCCCATGGCGGGAGGATTCCCCCAGCCGGGGGAAATCCGGCGGGAAACCGCCGGACCATGCTGGGCGACCGCGGCTTTGTAGCACCGCCAGCCTGTTGGCGGTGCTACCTCCGGCCTCCACCCTGGCGGTCGTAATGAGGCCCTTTGTGTATTTCTTTGCTCTGTTACAGCTGGATTTCTACCCTGAAGCTGGCGTCTAATTCAGGTGTGACTGAAAACAGATAGTTCCAGGGTCTCACAAGAGCACTTAAGATTGATTGGTCTCCCAATGGAATGTCTCCTTTTGCAGAAATATGATCTCCTCTGTGTCCATGTCTACCAACCTTCCCAACAACCCTCTAGGTGTCAGCTCAATATCTGTGATTCTGGGCAAATCACTTAGGCCCTCATTATGACATTGGCAGTAAATCCCACTTACCGCCACTCTGACTGCCACCAGCTTTCCGCCGCGGCGGATATCCGTTCACCATACTATGTCACTATTCAGCCACATACACAAATCCGCCAGCCCAAAGGTCAGTGAGAAACTGACAGTATCAAAACACAAACCGTTACGCCAACAGAACAATGCCCATCACATTATGACCTACTAATCACCACGGGGGACATTTAAATGTGGTAAACCATGGGCGGTACATACTGCCATACTCAAAATCTATACACACATACAAAACAACACCACATTCGACAATTCAAACAATACACACCTGACACCCAAATACATCCACACCCACCCACTCACATCACTATAAAATATACACCCACATTACCCACAACCCTTTACCATTACAAATCAATGCCTATACAGAGACAGCAAGACCACAGACACAACCAGAGCCACACACTACTCACACCTATACACCACTAACGCACCCCACATCACACACCAACACATTACCCAACACACCTTCATCTACACACCTCACACAACAACCATGGCACCACAAAGACACCCCGCTTCACAGAGGAGGAGCTAAGGGTCATGGTGGGGGAAATAATCAGGTAGAGCCATGGCTATTTAGAGCACAGGTGCAGCAGGTATCGATAGCTAGGAAGATGGAGCTATGGAGGAGAATCATGGACAGGGTCAACGCCGTGGAATAGCACCCAAGAACTAGGGATGACGTCAGGAAGAGGTGGAACAACCTACGGGGAAGGTACGTTCTATTGCAACAAGACACCAACTCGCTGTACAGAGGACTGGCGGTGGGCCCCCACCTCCGTTCCCACAACTAACATGGGAGGAGTAAGTCTTGGCAATCCTGCATCCTGAGGGCCTGGCCGGAGTAGGAGGAGGACTGGACTCTGGTAAGATAACTCTATACTACTACTACCCCCCTACCTGCATGCATCACATACCCCCACCCTCACTCTCATCACTCCATCACTACCCACACACACCATCACATCTCACTCATCCCAATGCCAAGCCCTGCTTGCTCCACCAATGCATGGAAACCACTCACAGCCCTGCATGGACACTCATCACAAAAGCATGCACACTATAGAGAACTAATCATCCCACCACACACCAACATACACAAGTGAAAGCTGCCAGGGCAAATCCAACCAAAGAAGGCAAGCCACGGATACACAATATGTCAGACAGAGAAACCATAGCACATCATTTACATCCCCACAGGTACCCCAGCCAATGTCACCGGAGAGGAGGTGCCAGCAATATCCAGTCCCCCAACAGAAGAGGCCCACATTGATGACAGCAACTCAGGTCTTCTGGATCTGGATGACCAACTTGCCCCATCAGGGACCTCAGGACATCCGGTTACGCAGGCCCAGTAACACACCACCACAGAGCCTCCCCCATCAAGAAACACCACCACAGCACCCACCCAGCGTACCCATACCTTGTTCCCCAGGACACATCAATCAGCAGTGTGTCCACCTCTACAGAGACCCCAGGCCACACCTCATACCCATGACAGTCAGAGATCTGGGGTCAGTGGCAGTGGACATACGGTTCAGGGGACAGAGGCGCAGGCCAACAGGGAAACTGAAAGGAGGAGTGCTGTGCACCAGGGGGAGGACAGGTCCAGGGAACCGACTCTCCAAGAGGCACTTGCAGAGATCCTGGGAGCATAGCAACATCCCAGGACGCGATGGGCCAGATCCTGGACAACGTGCAGGAGAACAGGCGGCTGCCAGAAGGACAGTAGCAGGGGATCAGAGAGGACTTGCAGGCCATCAACAACACCCTGATCTCCATAGCAGGGGTGCTGGCAGACATGGCCAATATTATGAGGGAGGCAGTCACACACCAGCGGGCCCCTGCCACTAGCTAGACATCTGAACAGCCTTCCACCTCTGCTGCCACTAGTGGCCAGGAGGCCACGCCACAGGACTCACAGACCACCAGCATCTCTCCCCTTGCTGAAGGAGAACCACTCCGCAAACATTCCCTGTGATCCAGACAGAAGCCAGAGACACTTGCCAAGACCCCGCCAGGAAATGAGACTCTCCTGATTGTCACCCTTGTGTCCCATTCAGTCACCCTTTCCACCTTGAACTGCCATTGCTCCCCTTCCTATGTCCCCTTGGACAATACACCTGTGATACAAACAGACTGGAACAATACCCTGGATTTCCTTCATCATCACCACACCCCATTGCACTTGCCCCTCCATATTTTCACTTCAATAAAGACCCTTTAGGGAAAAAAGACATTTAGAGTATGTCAAATTTTTCAAGTATGTATTCATTTAAACAGGTACAAACATTGCAATTCAACTGTACAAAACATGAGCATAGATTAATGACCTCTAGCTGGCTGCAGTGATCACACCAGGAGTATATGTGAGGTCACCAACATACGCAAAATGAATTGCCAAAGGGTTCAGTAAGTGGGCCTAGAAGTGTAAAAAACAGCATGCCAGTGCCACAGAAATTCAAACAAATGTCATTGAAATGTGAAGTAACACTGTCTTACCTATGTGTCATTGGAAGTATTGCCTGATCACTGATGTTCTGTTGTCCTCATCCTCATCCTCTGCCTCCTCATCCTCATCTGTCCAGTGTCCACTGCTGCCACACGGGTATCTTCAGCTTCCTCCTCCTGCAGAAAAGGCACATGGAGTCTCAGGGCAACGTTGTGCAACATGCAGCATGCCACTACTATCTGGCAGACCTTCTTGGGTGAGTAGCACAGTGATCCACCTGTTAGATGGGTGCACCGGAACCTGCCTTCAGGAGGCCAAAGGTGCTTTCAATTATACTTCTGGTTCGCCCATGTGCCTCATTATAACATTCTTCTGCCCTTGTCCTGATATTACTCACAGCGGTCAGCAGCCATGATAGGTTGAGGTAACCAGAGTCACCTGCAAATTTTGAGGGACAACATTTAGCCACACAATATCCCATATGGACCACACCATACCTATACACCATCATATACTGGGTGGGAACCAGGGCTCACCTATTAGCCACACCCTGTGCCTTTGTAGTTGGCCCATCACATTTGGGATGCTGCTATTCCTCAGGAAAAAGGCATGATACATCGACCCAGGATACTTTGCATTGACGTGGGAGATGTACTGTACAAGCGCACCATCGGTACATTCATACTGTGGAAACTCTTACAATTTCTTAACACCTGTTCATTCTGACGGGGGACAAATGCAATATGTGTTCCATCAATCGCCCCAATTATGTTGGGGATATGTCCCATTGCATAGCATTTGGCCTTCACTGCGGCCAAATCTTCAACCTGGGAATAAACAATGTAGCTGCACATGTGTTTAATCAGGGCAGACAACACTCTTGTTAGCACTATTGAGAACATTGGATGTGACATTCCTGCCGCCAAGCCCACTTGGAAAGAACCAGTTGACAGGAAATGGAGCACTGATAGAACTTGCACAAGAGGGGGGATCCCAGTGAGGTGACGGATAGCAGATATCAGGTCAGGCTCCAATTGGGCACACAGCCATGTGATTGCGGCCCTGTCAAGCCTGTAGGTGAGGATAATGTGCTTGTCCTCCATTGTTGCATTGTTGGGTGTGACTGCAATTTTCTATCTCACCCCTCACTTGCTTCCTGATCTTCAACAGGAGAGGACCTACACTGCATGTGCTGCTTTGACCTGTGTCTGGAACCTACCATAGCCCATGTGACTGGGGAAAGGACCCCAGCCTTCACTTCGGTGGAGTTAGAGAGATTGGTGGATGGGGTACTACCCCAGTACGGACTGCTTTATGGGCCTCCAGACCAACAGGTGGGTACACTGTGGGCACAATGCATGTGGCATGAATGCATGGAGTGGTGTGTGTGAAGGCCTTGTGTAAGGGGGGTGGGTGGATGTCCTCTGGGCGGCATATTGGTTGTGTGCTGGGCCATGTGGGTGTAAATGGTGATGTGAAGGGGTATGGTGAGCCATAAGTGTAACAGGCAGAACTGTTTGACTAATTCTAGTTTCCTGTGTGTATTTCCTCTGCAGGTCAGCGCCCATAAAAAGAAGGGTATATGGCGTGCCATCACCAAGGACATGCGGACCCTGGGGGTCTAGGGCAGGCGGAGCACCCACTGTCGGAAACGGTGGGAGGATCTGAGACGCTGGGCATGGACGACAGTGGAGGCCCAGCTGGGGACGGCCTCCAAACGAGGAAGGGGAACCTGTCGAACTCTGACTACCCTGATGGCCCGCATACTGGCGGTGACCTATCATGAGCTGGGTAGGTGCTTGAGGACATCACAGCAGCCACAAGGGGGTGAGTACAGTGGCCATCATGACAACTTATGCATGGTAGGGAGGTATCCGGGTGGGGGATGTGCATCAGTGGGTGCCCCTAGGCCAGGCATGACATTGCAGCATAGGTCCCCTGGTGGTTAGGGCTCAGAAGGGAGAATCTTGCTACCTAGCTCGTAGGCATCCACAAATGGACGGGCTGGGTGGGTCCCAGGTGCTGCATTTGGTGGTGTGTGCCCCTCCAGGGATCAGGGTCACAGGGCAGGAGGCCCCCATGGCTGGGCTGCTAACTATTTCTCTGCTAGTGCTATGGCATATTGCATAGGGCTGTTCCCTGTGTGTGAGTTTGCTGTGTACACCAACTGTGGTGTTGGTGTAGCCATTGATCCAGTGTTTCCTTTGTCTTTTCCCCCCGTTTTTGTTTTGTCACCCTCTCCATATGTGCACTAGCATCATCTGGTGGTGGAGCAGAGGCACCAGCAACAGAGGGAGCTGCATCCCACAGGACCTAGGAGGCAGAGTCCACCGACGGTGAGGGCACGAGTGGGACAGAAGGCGAGGAAAGCACCAAGGTAGAGACTGGATGGGACAGTTCTGACACAGATACCTTCTCCGATGGTACCTCCCTGGTGGTGGCGGGCACTTCTGTGACCACCCCAGCTACAGGTACATCTGACAACCCTGTACCAGCACCGCTCTCCCAGCAGCCCCTTATCGAGTTGCCCATGTCCGCTCACCCAGGAGGGTGGGCATCTCCTTCACCTCAGGCACCTCAGGCCCTGCCCCAGTTAACCCTACTGTCCTGAGTGAGGAGGTTATTGAACTCCTGAGTTCCATCTCTGTAGGGCAGTCAACCATTGTGAATGGCACCCAGGGGCTGGCAGTACTGATGCAACAGACTAATACATTCCTGGAGGGCATTCACTCTGGATTGGCGGTTCAACAGAGATCAATCCAGGCTCTGGACTCCTCTCTGATGGCAGCCATTGTCCCTGTTACTACCTTCCCACCTCCAACTTCCTCTTCCCAAGCCCATTCTCCTCAACCCCAACCCATCCCAAGCACACTGTCAGAGTCACCAGATCCTCGGGGTCTGCGCACGTTCCCAACACGTCCACCACTAAACAGCTCCAAGACTCTGATAGATGAATCACAGAGGCTAAGAGAGTTCAAGAGGGGAAGAGGGGATTAGGAAGGGAACAGCTGGGAAGGAGACCTGTAGTAAGAAAAAGGTTAAAACACACAATATAAAATTACATCTCATGAAATCAATACTAGACTATGGGAGTCATTCAGACCCCGGCGGGCGGCGGGAGCCGCCCGCCTGGAGGGAACCGCCATATGGCCGCTCCGCGGTCGAAAGACCGCGGAGGCCATTCTGGCTTTCCCGCTGGGCTGGCGGGCGACCGTGTTTAAGAGATTAATCCTGCAGACTTATTTTTAATGTGTTTACAAATACTGTTAATTTGCAATGTATTGCTGCAGGCTTTCAGAGTGTGTTAGGGTGTGGTCCCTTTCCAGGGCCTTCCAGAGACTTTCCCTGCAGCATGCCTGGGTGTGGTTGTGGACTGGGCCAAGACTCTATAAAAGGGACCCAGCCCAGCTCCAAGTCCTCACTATTCAGAGGTCCCGGTGCAGAGTAGCACCTACTTCATGAGCTCCTGTCCCGGTGGCCTATTTGATCTTCCAGGCCTCTGCCCTTCATTCTTCATTGGTGATCCTTGTTGTGGGCAGTAAGACGGTGGTTGGGCTGGCCTCCCAACGCCGTTATCGAGAACTTTCATATGCTTGTCTTAATTCTTTAATGATTAACAGATTACTTTGTGCGCTACCATTTCTTGACATTTGTATGGTGGCTTACGAATCGGCAAGACGCACGATTCGTTTCATGCTGATTTAACCTTGTTGTTCATTGCGCGTTATCATTTCTTGACATTTTCATGGTGGCACTCGAATCGGCAAGATGCACAATTCTCTCCTCGAGCTTAATTAATGTTGTTCATAGTATACCACTATTCTAAGACATTTATTAGGTAATATTCGAGTTGACAAGTTGTGTGATTTGTTTCCTGAATCCATATTGTGTTATTCATGGTGCACAATCCTTTTATGGTGTTTACTATATATATGAAAAACTGCAATGTGCGCAATTCGTGTTGAAACATTTCAAGAGAACACAGAAGGCCAGAGTTTCTAGATGCAATATTGCATGGTCCTAGTATGCATTCTCAAAAAAGGATTCATATGACTGGTTTAGAACTTATTCAGAATGTTTTTCCTGATTCTCATGTAAAGGAAAGTACTTGCATTTGAAAGTTTCATTTAATCCATCTTGATTCCCTTACAGGTATCCGTCCATCTTGAAACTTAGGGCCAGATGTAGCAAAAAAACAAATTGCGACTTGCAATTTGCAAGTCTGTGCGACTCGCAAATTTCAACTCGCAATTTGATATGCAGAAAGGTGTCTCAGACACCTTCTGCAACTCGCAATGGGGTCGCAAAGACCCCACCTCATTAATATTAATGAGGTGGGTCGCAGTTTGCGACCCCATTGCGAGTATGGGCACTCACGGGGATGGTGGCCTGCTGGAGACAGCAGACCACCATGTCCGTGACTGCTTTTTAATAAAGCAGTTTTTTTTTTTTCTACCTGCAGCCCGTTTTCCTTAAAGGAAAACGAGCTGCACTTAGAAAAAAAAACGAAACCGGGACCCCTTCCCGTTTGCGACTGCGTTACCATCCACTTCAAGTGGATGGTAACTGCGCTTTCATTTGCGACCGCTTTCGTCGTCGCAAATGAAAATGAATAGCATTGCGAGTCGCAAATAGGAAGGGAACACCCCTTCCTATTTGCGAGTCGGAAATGCATTTTGCGAGTCGGATCCGACTCGCAAAATGCATTTCTGCATACTGGAGAGGCTTTTGCGCCTCGCAAACGGCGTTTTTCGCTGTTTGCGAGGCGCAAAACCCTTTCTACATCTGACCCTTAGTCGTTTTAAGCCTAATTCCTAGGTTGTTCATGTTTTCAGAATGAATAGGTGTAGAGTCATAGTCTAGTATTGATTTCATGAGATGTAATTTTATATTGTGTGTTTTAACCTTTTTCTTACTACAGGTCTTCTTCCCAGCTGTTCCCTTCATAATCCCCTGTTCCCCTCTTGAACTCTCTTAGCCTCTGTGATTTATCTATCAGAGTCTTGGATCTGTTCAGTGGTGGACGTGTTGGGAACGTGCGCAGACCCCGAGGATCTGGTGACTCTGACAGAATAGTGAGCCCACTAATTATTATCCTCCTGGTTTGTGGATGTTCTCAGCATGGCCACGCTGGACGAGTTAGTCAAGGCTATCAGCCAGCTCCAGGCAGAGGTGGTATCATCCAAAGAATTGACAACTAACCTAGCTGAGAGAGTGAGTCAGTTACAAGATAAGGTAGAGAAGAAGGAACAAAGTCCCACAGGTGTGTCTTGGCCAGGTACTTCTTCTCAGACTTCTGGAAGTAATCCTACAAGCATTTCCCTCAATGTCCCTTCCGGAATTCCTTTAGCTCCCCCAGAACGTTTCTCAGGTGACCCTTTGAAAGCAAAATCTTTCCTGGTTCAAGTGGAACTACACTTCACCTGTAGACCACATACTTTCCCAGATGCCCAGTCCAAATTAGCTTTCTTGTTATCATATCTGCCTGGGGATGCAGCTACCTGGGCAATTCCTCATGTGCGTAAAGATAGTCCCTTGTTGTACAACAGGAGAAATTTTGTTCGTGAGTTTGAGAGAGTTTTTGATCGTAGAACTGTAACACAGTCAGCAGATCGTGAATTATTAGATTTACGCCAAGGGAATCAGGACCTAGTGTCGTATTTAGCCAACTTTAACTGGCTGGTTGCCGAGACATCCTGGCCTGAAGAAAAACAAGCAGTCTTGTTTTACAAAGGACTCAAAGAGGAACTAAAAGATATCTTAGCACAAATCGACCCACAACCTACAGACTGTCAAGAATTAATAAACCTTGTCCTGAGGATTGATCATCGTATAACAGAAAGTAAAGGAATGTGCAAAAAGACTGAAAAATATTCATGGCATGTTCATGGTAACCGAGAATCAAGAACTCCAAAAGAAAGAACGCCGGAACCAATGGAAATTGGAACCATCAGAAGACCTTTGACCAAAGATGAAAAGGACCTACGCAGAAAAAATGGACAATGTCTTTATTGTGGGCGGAAGGGTCATTTTTCCAAAGATTGTCCAATGAAACAAAAGAGCAAACAAGGTCCAGTTCAGAAGGTCGCAGCCAATGCACCAGTCGAGTTGGAAAACGAAAACACCTGAGATGCAGACAGGGTTGCTCTTGGGTGTCAACGTGGACCCTTCACAATCTAGACATCTTAAACTGGAAATAAGAGTTCAGGTGAAGAAAAATAACTATTTAAAAAAAAGCTCTAGTCGATTCTGGGGCTACTGGGAACTTTGTTGACACCCAATTGGTTTGTGCATGTGGGATCCCATGTATTGAAAAGAAGACCCCAGAAATCATCCAGGCAGTTGATGGAAAACTCTTGACTGGAGGTCCTGTAACTCTTCAGACTATTCCCTTGTCGATGATTTGTGAAGATAAGAATCAAAGAAAGAAACATAAAGAGAAAATCATCCTTCACGTGATCCATGCTCCCCAATATGGGATTATCCTTGGCTTTCCATGGTTAACTCATCACAATCCAGAGATCAATTGGGCAGAATGAAAAATCATGTTCTCATCTGCGCTATGTAAAGAACAATGTCTCCAAAAGATTCAAGTACCAAAAGTCTGCAACTCTTACATAGCTACTGCCGCAGAGAAAGAAATTCAGCTGCCCAAACAGTATTCATCTTACAAAGATGTATTTGATGAGAAAGGAGCAGAGACCCTACCTCCTCATAGATCTTATGACTGTCAAATTGATCTAGCCCCAGGTGCGATACTTCCCAACTGTTGTGTGTATGCCCTGTCAGAACATGAAAATCAACATTTACGAAAGTACCTAGATCAATTTTTGGAGAATGGTTTCATTCGCCCCACTAAGGGCCAGATGTAGCAAAGGATTTGCGCGTCGCAAACGGCGAAAATCCCATTCCTTCTCCCTCTTCCCACCCCAATGTCCCTAAAAAACTGTTCCTATCCACCATTGACATCTTCCCTACCCCTCCCCCCGTCCTGCACGTATGGCCAGGGTGGGAAGAACCCAGCCAAGCACCTCAGCCGGCCAGTCCATGTGCCCAGTCGTCACCACACCCACTCATGGTAAAAAAAGATCCAGGACACATGTCTTGAAGGTGAAGGAGCATGCACCAGGCAGCCTCAAGGGACAGGAGCCTGACCCAGTTGCCAGAATGAGCAAGAAGCCTGCACCAGCAGCTGCTGAGAAGGTAAAGGAGCCTGCCCCAGCTATCAGAAAGACCAAGGAGCCCGCACCAGCAGCTGCTAAGAAGGTAAAGGAGTCTGCCCATCAGCTGTTAAGAAGGTAAAGGAGGCTGCCCCAGCTGCCAGGAAGAGCAAGGAGCCCGCACCAGCAGTCAGGAGGAGCAAGGGGTCTGGGGCAGGGACTTTGACAGAGCCCACACTACCAACCATGGTTGTGCAGCCATCCGAGGTTGCAGGGGATGGGCAGGAGCCTCCCCCCACCAGAAGCACCACTACCTCCAGTGGGCAGCCATCTGAGGTTGCAGCAGATGGGCAGGAGCCTCCCCCACCAGCAGCAGCACCATCACTGAGCAGACATCACCGCTGGCCTACGGTATGTAATCCTGTCTCCCTGGGCTGCTGTGCGGCCTGCCCCCTGCAAATCCAGTGGGTATGACATCCACCTGAGAGACTGTGACCTTTCCCTCCCCAGGATCTAGAGCACAGGGCACGAGGCCCCCTCCAGAACCAGTGGGTAAGACACTCACATAGCCAAGACTCCCAGGATCAAGAGCATAGTGCACGAGGCTCCCACCAGAACCAGTGGTTAAGACACCCACATAGCCAAGTATCCCCAGGATCAAGAGCACAGGGCAAGTGGCCCCCTCTAGAACCAGTGGGTAAGACATCCACATACCCAAGACTCCCCAGGATCAAGAGCACAGGGCACAAGGCCTCCTCCAGAACCAGTGGGTAAGACAGCCACATAGCCAAGACTCCCCAGGATCAAGAGCACAGGGCACAAGGCCCCCTCCAGAACCAGTGGGTAAGACACCAACATAGAAAAGACTCCCCAGGATCAGAGGCACACGGCACGATGACCCCTCCAGAACCAGTGGGTAAGACACCCACATAGACTCACCAGGATCAAGAGCACAGGGCACGTGGCCCCCTCCAGAACCAGTGGGTAAGACATCCACATAGCCAAGACTCCCCAGGATCAAGAGCACAGGGCACGAGGCCTCCTCCAGAACCAGTGGGTAGGACACCCACATAGCCAAGACTCCCCAGGAGCAAGAGCACAGGGCACGAGGCCCCCTCCAGAACCAGTGGGTAAGACACCCACATAGCCAAGACTCCCCAGGATCAATGGCACAGGGCATGAGGCCCCCTCCAGAACCAGTGGGTAACACACCAACATAAGAGACTGTGGCCTTGCACTCCCCAGGATCAAGCACAGGGCATGTTGCCCTCTCCAGAGCAAGTGGGCAAGTCACCCACTCCAGAGACTGTGGACTTGCACTCCCCAGGATCAAGCACAGGGCATGTTGCCCCCTCCAGAGCAAGTGGGCAAGTCACCCACTCCAGAGACTGTGGCCTTGCCCTCCCCAAGATCAAGCACAGGGCATGTAGCCCCCTCCAGCACCAGTGGTCTTGTTCCATCTCCTGGCTGAGGTCCCCCCCGTCCCCCTGAGGTGCCTGCCTATTTATCAACTGATGCCCCTGCAGTTTTCTCTCCATGTTGATGGAGGTGACATGTGTGACCTTGGACTTTGGGCTGTGACCATTTGGCTTACTAGCATTGAGGACTGGGCTGTGTCCCTTTTTGTGGACATATGTATGTATCTAATATCTTGGAAAACGTATTTATCTTGATGTGTTACTCTCATTACATTCCCTTTTTCTAAATCGCTTTGTCCTTGCATTATGCATCCGAGTTACGGGGTAAAAATGTTTTTGTGATGCAGCTGATTGTGTGTATGGTGTTGGGGGTGTGTGTGGTGCGTGTATGTGTCACTGTCGTTTTCCTCCCTCCCTCCCTTGTGTGCTAGGTGACTGTACTCACCATCGACATCTTCGCCAGCGCTGATGTTCGTGGTGGACCAGCACGTAGAAGATCATGGGGAATACATGCAGCTCGGGCTCCATGGCGGCGTGGTTGTTCCCTGTTTCTCCAATGGTGAGTCCTTTCCCTTCTTAGGTCTGTTTCAGCAAGGCTTTTGATGTCTTTGGTACTGACCCGGAAAAGGTGGCGGTTTGCTGTGTCTTAATATGGTGGACGGAACATTGACTTCCGCCTGGGTGTAGGCGGCTACCGCCGTGGTGCCTGTTGTTTCCGACCTGGCGGTCGGTGTGGTACATTGGCTGTCTATCAGAGATCTTTCCACCATGGTCATAATTTGGCGGTAATTACCAATGGCCTGATGGTGGTATTACCGCCACTTTAACACCAACCGTCAGGGTTGTAATGAGGGCCTTAATCTCCCCATGCCTATAAACAGTGCTTGTTAGCTTTTGTGATGTAACTCATGCTCATGTGAATCTCTCGGCCTTTGGTCAAGTTTGCTGAATTTGAAAACTTCTCGAAATGAAGAACAGGTAAAAACAAATCCTTAACATTAGGGAAGACAAATAGGTACTTATTTCCTGGCTGAGTTGTAAAAAGTGAAACTAGAAAACCTGGATAAATCGCACATACCCCAATTAAAATGTGTGCTTTTGCCTAAATATTTTATTGCACAATTGTTTTTAATTACTGCTTGTTGGAGCACTTCCAAATAAGTGAGTTCAGAATATAGCGCTGACAGGGCCACAGTGCTTTTTTACATCACTTTCAGCCATACCGAACAGCAGCAGAGCTGATGTTTAACAGGGCTAAAGACATTGACACTGACAACACCCATAGCTCTCGAATTGCAGAGAACTATTGGCTATGGCAGTGCTTGTTTTAAAATAGTGATACTATAAAATGTGAATGAGGATCATACTCACTCCTTATGTAATGTGACTATGAATGACTGTACCATGTGATGCATTTTTCTCTCACGATTTCTTTTTTTATGAATACACCAATAGCTTTGCATTGTAGCTATTGACTAATGACATGTTCACTTTACCGTCCTCTTGCTTTTCCGTTCTTCAGATGCCCACATATTATCAATTTTACCTAAGTGGTTATGTGTCTTCCTGGCCAAATGCACCTGCTTGACGTAATCAGCAGAGCACAGGATGGAATTGCAACTTTGACCTTTCGTCCTTATCGTGTCAATTATGTTGCTTCCTCAATTGAAAATCATTATCAGACTATGTTTATGCTACCCCTTACAGGCAATTAGACAAAACTCTAGCACAATTAATTGGCTAATGCCTGTCCCACTAATACATAAAAAGTTTATTACATATCGAATATAAAGTAACGTTTCTGTCTTCTTCATAAATAAATACTTAATTCTTGAAGTATACTACTCTTATAATAAACATACTTCTTCATACTATTATTAGGGAGCATTACAAGCTTATTTCACAAATAGCGAACTTCTACTCAAGGTGATTTAAAACTTCAAACACAAACATGAAAACTAACACTAACACACAATTACAAAAAACACATGCTTTCCAACACATTGCTCTCCATTACACAAGCAACAACACAAACTACACACTTTAGAGGCGGGACCTATAGGTTTTTTCAATGCTTGTTTTTGACTGAATCACTTAGGGCCAGATGTAGCAAAGTCCCAAATTGCAATTTGCGAGTCCCTGCGACTCGCAAATTACAAGTCGCAATTTGGGATGCAGAAAGGTGTCTCAGACACCTTCTGCGAGTTGCTATGGGGTCACAAAGACCCACCATAATTAATATTAATGAGGTGGGTCGCAATTTGCGACTCCATAGCGATTCAGGGCACTCACGGACATGGAGGCCTGCTGGGAACAGCAGACCTCCATGTCCGTGACTGCTTTTAAATAAAGCATTTTTTTTTTTTTCAAAGTGCAACCCGTTTTCCTTAAAGGAAAACAAGCTGCACTTTGAAAAATAAACCGAAACCTTTTGTTTCTGTATTTTTCAGGGCAGGTAGTGGTCCATTGGACCACTGCCTGCTCTGAAAAATTATTTTTTAGGCCAGACACAAAGGGGAAGGGGTCCCATTGGGACCCCTTCCCGTTTGCGACTGGGTTACCATCCACTTCAAATGGATGGCAACTGCGAGTCCATTTGCGACCGCTTTTGCGGTCGCAAATGGAATTGCATACCAGTGCGACTCGCAAATAGGAACGGAACGCCCCTTCCTATTTGCGACTCGGAAATGCATTTTGCGAGTCGGTTCCGACTCGCAAAATGCATTTCTACATACCAGATGGGCTTTAGAGACTAGCAAACTGTTTTTCGCCGTTTGCGAGTCGCTAAATCTTTCCTACATCTGGCCCTTACTGTTTTATTTTTGATAATTGATCTTTCTTTGCATAAATGTTGAGGCCTACATCACACAAACATTGGGCTGTTTTTATATTACTGGCCACCCCGAACATAGCCATAAAGTATTGCTTTCTCTCATTTGAGCCCAAGACCATTTTTGCACATTGAATTCTCATTTAAGAGATTGGTTCTTCAATCTGTTCATATGGGTTTATGCTGAGAGCTCCATGATTGTCATCAGGCATTAGACAAATACACATACTTAGTAATAATACGCTGAGTGACTTATTTTCCAGCACAGTTGGTGTGATAGCTGGTCTCTGATTGATTGTTGTTCTCCTAGAACCATTAATGGATTGCTTAACGTAGCTATCTGCAGGGCCCCAGGGGTTTCTACTATTTTCATCCTGATTAGCTTCTATTATGTGGTGGTAAAATATTGCACATAACTTTTATCCTATTTAGTCGGAAATATTGCTCTCTGTCTGTATTAAATTTGATGCTGGGCTGTCACATAATGCATTCTGATTCTTTTCCATTTATATACTGTTTTGTCAATAAACCTAAATGTTGTTTGCATATCCTTGTAATGCTTGTGATTAGGGGTGGGTGTAACTTATGTATTTCAGTGTAGTGTAATCACAAAGAATTAACTAAAAATTCTGCAAGATTGCATATAACTATGTAAGAAGATTAATTTTGTGTTTAGCAATAATGCTTTTTAAGCACAGAGATAGTAAATACAACAGAACAGGAATAGCAAGCTGCTCACACTTGCTAAATGTGCTCTTGGGGTAAGATTGTCACACAACTTACCCCAGCACTTAGCACTATTTTCTTATTGAAAAATGTCCCCCTTTTGTTGAGAATGGGTGAGAGAACGCATTTTGGGCCAGATGTAGGAAAGAAGCAAATTGCGACTTGCAATTTGCGAGTCCGTGCGACTCGCAAATTGCAAGTCGCAATTTGCTATGCAGAAAGGTGTCTCAGACACCTTCTGCAAGTCGCTATGGGGTCGCAAAGACCCACCTCATTAATATTAATGAGGTGGGTCGCAATTTGCGACCCCATAGCGACTCAGGGCACTCACGGGGATGGAGGCCTGCTGTAGTCAGCAGACCTCCATGTCCGTGACTGCTTTTAAATAAAGCAGTTTTTTATTTTTCCAAGTGTAGCCCGTTTTCCTTGAAGGAAAACGAGCTGCACTTAGAATAAAAATACGAAACCTTTTGTTTCAGATTTTTTCAGGGCAGGTAGTGGTCCCTTGGACCACTGCCTGCTCTGAAAAAATTATTTTGGGTCCAGTCACAAAGGGGAAGGGGTCCCATGGGGACCCCTTCCCGTTTGCGAGTGGGTTACCATCCACTTCAAGTGGATGGTAACTGCGACTCCATTTGCGACCGCGTACGGGATTGCATACCACTGCGACTCGCAAATAGGAAGGGAACACCCCTTCCTATTTGCGACTTGGAAATGCGATTTTCGCCGTTTGCGAGTCGCAAAGTGTTTGCTACATCTGGCCCTTTGTTCCTTAAGAAACATTGCTAAATGTGCTGTTGGGGTAGAATTTTCCCCCCAACTTACACCTGGCATCTATCGCTACTTTCTTAGCACAAAATGCACCCTCACATCCAAAATGGATGTGAGGATGCATTTTGTGTAAAGAAATAGCCCTAGGTCCTGTTGAACACACATAGAGCAGCCAATCACAGTCGCTAAATGTGCTATCACAGTAGGATTGTTTCCCCCCCAAATTACCCTTAATTACCAGCAGACATATTTGCATATTATTGATAATTCTGCACCAAAGACTAACCCAGAATTAGCGATATAAGGACAGATTGCTAGACTTTCCTCGGAAGCTGTAGGTGTTTCCAAATTCTCAAATCACTGGGCCTCTATAGTGTCCTGATGCTTTGTTGTGTGACCCAAGTATAAAAGTCAGTTTGAAATGGAAACCTCACATGTAGAAGTTATTTTACGACTTTGAATTGGATGTGACTTCTTCTCTTCCCTTCTCTTGGCTTATGTTGTTGTCGATATATCTTGGAAAATGCCTAGCTTGTCCTTTTTCAAATTGATCATCTCTGTGGCTGCGTACTACTTGCAGAATATTCTCCTTCATTTGAATAATGGACCCTTTTTTGGACTTCAGGGGCCATATTAGCCATGGGGTGCACTTTTCCTGTTTGGCCGCAGCGCACGTTTAAATTTGGTGCACCGTGGGCAAATAGTGAAAGTGAACCCTATCACATTGAATGTGCTGCCCTTTGGGGCAGCAGAAAAATTGTGCTGCACTCGGGGCAGCACATTCAAGTGAAATATGAAGAAACTACTCTTTGTTTCACTGTTCAGGCAGCAACCCACCTGCACTTTAAAGAGGGATTAGAGATCCCTTTGCAGGCAGGTGCAGTGAGTCTGGAGTTATCATATCTTCCACAAAGTTCTTGAGGTTTGTTGAAGGTAATTGTTAGTTGTTGCCTCAAATGCATAAAACATTGCCCCTACATCAGTGCTCACCAGCCTCAGCCCTAACCAAGTTGCATAATATTGTTGTTCCAGTTCTGCAACTCTAACACTCAGTTTGTCTTGTTCGTGCACTTGATCATCACAGTTCAATTTCAAGTGGTCCCTGAATTTTTCGAGTGAGTGAGGAAAATCCACAAGTGACTTTACAAAATGCTGTCATAAAACTGTCATGTCCTCCCAGAATTTTTATATTAAATATTACGTATCCCATTTAGTAGAAGGGGCATTTAAATATGTGAAGATAATGGGTTGATAAAAACTGATTTTGGATCCTGCAATAGCATAAATATCCTTTTTATCTCCTTGTATAGGTCTTTGTAGCATGTCTTTTATGGTCATTATCATTGCAGTTAATGGACCAGAAGTGGGGTGTGGGGTTTCAGTTTCACCCACTTCAAAATGGGCACCAGGTATAACAAGGGGACACTCAGAGCTACCCTTCAGCCACTTTCTGGACCAATGGAGCACTCAGAAAAAAGGAACGCTCTGCTGCCATGCTGCCTGTGTAAGAAAGACTAGACCTGCACTTTAAACCCAGGACCACCAGAGTGGCTTCCAGGGCTAGTGGACTGGCATCCTGATCAGAGCCTTTTGGATAGAAAAGGCTCCAACCATCTTGAACGCTGCACCTGGGCTCTGCCTGCTGTGAATCCTAACCCTCCCAAGTGGTGCCTCTCCAGTCCTGGATGTGGAGATAAAGGTGTCCTGCCAACCCAGCTGTGATACTCATCAGAACTGATACAGCATGACACAACTCTATGCAGCACCCTGCATAACTCCTCAGAACCACTGCTCTGAGGCACATTGCCCCACATCATGGACATAAGATCCAATTCTAAGTGAGCCTAACATGGTCACTGTATCAAGCCCATGCTCCATCACTGTTGGCCTGAATTTGTGACTTTATCTCAATTGGTGCAATCAGATAGCTACACTTAGGGCTTTGTGCTTTTAAGCACTATCTTTACCTACATTTTTTACATTGTATATTTCTGGTTCTACTGATTGGATTTATGCTTTTAGGGTATCAAATAATGTATTAAAATTGACTCACAGGATCATTCTTTTTGAACAGCTTAAAATGGAGTATGTCCTGACGGAGGTGGACCAAGTCCAATATCTTCAGTGCGACTTTGGGTACTGCATCCCACCGTGCAGCCGCATGCGGAATGGTCCTTGACACACTTCGAGTGATGGATAATCCTTAAACGACCTGACAAGTGCTTGATCACCAAAATGTATGCCATCTTTGGTAAAGGGGAGATCAGTGCCCATACACCTGGGCAGAGGAGATAGGAAGAGGAGCTCGGCAGGTCTCTATCCGATGCCAAATGGGAAGACACATATCATAGAGCCAGACACATGGCACACAATATCTCTAGCACAGTGACAGCATATAAAATAGTATCTTATTGATATTTGACCCCGGCTAGAGTGGGAGTTTGGCTTGCAGGGCGTTCAAAAGAAGGCTGGAGGGGATGTGGGCTGCGGGAACCCTGATACACCCGCTGTGGCACTGCCCTAAACTTTCATGATTCTGGAGACAGTTGTTGGACAACATAGATAGGGCCTTTGAGACTTCGAACTCCCGATTTCCAATTTACATCTTGCTCAGACTCCCTAATCCTCTGACGTTCCCTCTACACTCTCGCAGGGGTCGTCACATGGCATTAGCATTGCATTGGGGGCTGCGCACCAAGTTATTCCAGCTTGTTGGGGTTCTGATAAGATCCCTCAATACACGTCCTGGCTCTATAAACTGTGGTTTATCCTAGACATGGAACAGGTGTTGCTTTCTCTGGATCAAAGACTAGACGACTATTGTACAGATTGAGCTCCCTTAATCCATATACTGTCCACGTAATTTAATGAACTGACCTGCCCTATCTCCCTGAAACTGTTAAGGATGCTCTCCACCCCAGATTGTCCCATCCCCAATTCAGTAACGTGATTACACAAGCACCACCACACAATAGTCACCCTATTTTTAGACGCAACTGGATTCTCACCAGTAAAGCTTACCCTGATTGGGGGAAGAAGTGTGGGGGAGGGACTGGGGAAGTGTTGTTGTTTTGATGTTTCATGAATAAACCTATCGTGTATGCTAATGATACTGCTAGCCTCCGGGTTGTGAGCAATAAGCTGTGTACATTCCTTGCGCCCTACTCGATACGCTGCCAGCCCTTTGGGGTTGTAGGCCATTGCCTATGTACTGATGTCAGTCATGAGACTTTCAATGAAAGAATTGATCTATAAATATAAAGCGTCTTTTAAGGCAATCATTGGTGCCAGCATGTTTACTGCTAGAGCTTGCAGTGCTCATCTAGAAATGTAATGATTCGATGAAAAAACTGAGGAAAGCAGGATGCTCCTAGCCATGCCGCACTGCTTTTTTTCTCACGGTAGTATGAAATTGAGCATCCTGAGAGCCTTTTTTGATGTTCTACTACTTTTAGCAGTAATTTAAGTGTCCTTGTTGTGAACCGGGTGTATAGGTAAAATGATCTAGTTTTCGTGCACAGAGTGTATAGGTGTAATGTTTAGCATGTATGTTTCTAGCCTAATTAAGATGACACTTTATACATTCATTATAATTGAATAGTGTAATTTAAATACCAGTGATTATTCTCCCATATATTTCTGCACAAAATTCCCAGATGTAATTGGAAATGTTTCCTTGTCTCAGCACAATACAATCTTTTGTCTTTCCTTTATAAGCATTCTTACTTTGAAAATCAATTAATCATTAAACAATGGAGTGTTCTTTTTTAAGGAACTTTAATGTGGGTAACAAGCACTTTGCTAAACAATATCCAACATGTACAGATGAAGACCCCCAAATACCTAAACGATTGATGGTTTTCAAATTGTTTGAAAATGTCTGGATCTCACAGTTGATCAGTGGTTATAATATATTAAATATGAAGTGATGTAAAGAAAGTAAAACACTATTTAATTACCTATAAGATGCGCATAAGTGTTACGTGTACTTGCTTTGCTTTTTGTCACGTGTTCTATATCATGTCCCTATGTTGCTGAATTTTGTGAACCTTGGGGCATATTTGTGAGGAAGTGGCACAATGCAGCAAGCCACCTTGCTGTGCTGCATTGAAATGCATAGAAAGGGCTGGAATGCGCCCTATTTAAGTCAACATGGTGCCTTGCTGCCCTTCCCCCTGCGCTGGCTCCCTTTTCGCAACCTAGCACCAACACAAGCACCCTTTCCTCATGATGCAAGAGTGCCTGACTTGCATGCAGCATTGTTTTTGTGCAGGAGGAGCACTTTCCTGCACAAAACAATTCCCTGAGGCATATTCCTCTTTCTATGTGAGCTTCAGAATGCAGCACACATAAAAAGAGGAATTAACAAGGAGATAATTCTCTAAGTTATGCCTCCCCACCCCCCTCCCCTACACAGAGGGGGCTTAGCATTTTGGTGTATTCCTAGGCTCACCAGTTCTGGTAAATCTGGGAATGCATTAAAATCCACGGGAGTTGTGTGGTAACCCCCACAGAATGCCTATGTAATGCATTCCCAAAGCAGAATAAGGCAATACTGCGGTTTGCTCTGCTTACTCCAGATTTATGGAGTGACTCGGCCATGCAAAGTGGCCTTGCGTGGCTTTATAAATTGCATTTAAGGATTTGCAACACACATATACCAAGTTTCGTGGTTCACTAGGGGCACAAACCAGCCCATAAACATGCCGTCTTGTACAGACTCCATAGTCTTCTCTTTTCTTGCTTGCACCTTGAGTGTCAGGTTCAAAAATTCTCAAAAAAGTGTGATACAAAATTCCTATTAGGGCACTTGATGTGGCATCCTTTTAAGCAACGGATGTTTGGTAATTTATTTGGACCAAGGTGTTGACTTGAACTGATGAAGAGTCGAGATCCACTGCTTCCATCAAAGTCAATGTTTTGATGGTGATCTTGGTACATGGAACTGATGCTCCAGTATGGACTAGGTGAATGTATTGAAAGATCATCGATGTGAACTGTTTGCTTTTTGCTTAGGGATTAGAATATCTTGCAGGTTATGTGAGAGCTACTCCTTGTCTCATATTCTTTCTAACTCCATCCATGAGAACCAGGTCACAAAACTGCGAATTTGTCAAAGCCAAATTTGCCATTTTTAGCTATCACTGTCAGCGGGATTATGTTTAGTTCTACATTTTACTGAAAGCCTATGATTACAGTTCTGTATGTTATAGAATCCTTAACATCACGAGGGTTTAGTTTCACTAAAACTGGTCCATATTAGTGTATCTTAAAAGTGGTGAAGATATTCTTGTTGGAGTGGCACCAGACTATTTCTGTCGGAATATCATCTTACATAAATATCATGTCCCACAAAAATAGTGCCCTGCTAGATTGAATAATAAACCTCTGTAACAAATGAGGCAGTGCCGATATAGTTTTAATAATATTTAGAATACAATACTTATCGCAGCTCCTATTTCTGTACAGAATATTCTGACATACAAGCCAGTAGCAGTTACTGAGGTTGGAAGTAGTGTGATCTGAAGACAAGGTCTCGTGTTTGCTTTTTCCTGTTTTCATCGCAGTGAGAGTTTTCACAACTGAAGTGATTGCTTAAATTGTATAAACGCTGCTTTTTAATCAAGTTGTAGAATCAGTCTCGGTTAAACCTGTTCCTGAACTCGGAGCTGATATTTTCACCAATCAGCATTTGTACTGGTTTAGTTTATTGAACTAGATACTTATCCGTTGAAAAACTCAGAGAGTAGTGTTGAGAAACAAATCGCTGTTGTAAAAACCCTTTACTCCGAAACATGCAGAACATGAGCAAATGTTTTTGTTCATATTCAAATTACACCTACGCGAGCAGAACAACAAGCAGTGTTAATTTCAATAGATCCGGCTTTCTAATATATGAAAATGTTTCTTTTGATTGATGAGGTTCAGTGTATGCCGTTTTGTGTCTGGGAGAATGCAAGAGCAAGTTAAAGGGTGGACTACTGAGTGTACTTATGAATGACTCAAGTGATTGGGCAAATGGATGGAGGGAGGACGAGTAAGTGTTAGCAACTTTAGGAGGAGAAAGCAACTTAGAAACTCAATGGCAACACAACAATATCTCTATTAGCTATATTAGCCTTTATCATCAGTTACGGTTTATTAATGTTTTTAAGAGGTAGCTTTCAACATTCAGAGGCCATCATTACGAAGCCTCACAGTGGAGGTCTTACCGCCGCAGACCCAATGGTAAAGACCATTGAATTACAAGTTGTGGGGTTTGGCAAAAGCCAAACCTCCACAACGCTGCCTGGCCCACCAGTGCAGCCGCACCGGCATGGCCGGCAGTAAGCACCTCCAGCCTGGCAGCAGGACTGAGCCTGCCGGTGGGATTACAAGTCTGCAGACCACCAGGCTTTCCATGGGGGTCACCCCGCACGAAAACCCTGGAGGAAATGCACCCAGCGAAAGGAATCCTCATTCCCGTCACCAGCATACACATGCACACATGTCCCCACATCTCCATGCACCCCACCCACCCGTCCACACACTTCCATATGCCCCCCATCTGTTCACACACTTCCAAACACCCCCACAGTACACATTGATCCAAACACCCCCATATGCTGTCACACTGACATACACACACACCCCACTCACACATACGCAACCCCCTCCACAAACATTCACACACCCATCCCCCTCCCCCTGCACTGCATACATACACTGGCCCGCTCTCCCTGTCTACTTATACAAACACATGCACACATGCACCCACAAACACCCACCCACCTCCCCATCCACACTCACTCGCAACCACCCATCTACATACAATCGCTCACACATGCACCCCATCCACAGTCAATCACAACCCCACCTCCTCTGCATTCCTGCACTCAACCCCCTCCACATACGCATACATTCACACACTCCCTCTCCACATACGCACACTTGCACTCACACCCTCATCCACAAACTTGAACACATGCACCTCCACTGACTCGATTGCAAAAACAGGCACTCAAACACCCCCATTGCACACATACACGCACTCAGACACCCACATTCTCACACATACACGCAAACACCACACACATGAACCCAACACTCCCCCCCCTCTTCGGACAACCACCTTACCTTTTCCAGTGAGCTGGTTGTCCAGGAAGGACGGGTCCTGGTTGTTTTGCACCTCCAGCACCACCACGCCAGCAAGACTCGTCCAAGCTGTAACACAGATCGTAATATAATGGGTGGAGTCTTGCTGGTGTGGTGGTGCTAGCGATGAACCCCACTCTTCAACTCCCTCAGCTAGGCCAACGTAGTCGGACTTCTGCCCAAATGGGCGGAAGTCCTCCAAAGACTCCAAATATGAGGGTCAGCAGACTGCCGGCGCTGGTGGTCTTTTGGTTGCAGCGGCTTCGGTGGTCTTTGAAAAAGACCACCAAAGTCATAATGAGGGCCTGAGTCTTGGAAAGGAAGCTACGGGTTTTAGATTTTGCGTATGACTAGGTATTCAATAATGTTAAGTGATTTGAATGGGGCAATACATCTTGGTATCCGGACACTAACAATTATTTGGAGGACGGCAGCTGCCAGTATCATCCTCAGGTTGATTGTTATGTCTCATGTTCAAGAAGTGGAAGAGTGACAAAGACTGGACAGTCAATACAACAGTACAGAGGCGGGCTTTAACTTACATTATGATTTACATTTTCTCTCCTTCAGCGGGTGATTGCAACATTGCTCTTTATTATTATTAATTTGATTTCGCTACAACTATTGTATGCATTACTCGTACTGAGAATGATATCATGAAAGTTAGAATTTCATTGAATTCTGAAGCACATTTAACAAGTTCTGTTAAAATACTACATAACTGCATCAATTTAACCGCAAGCTTCCCGTACGATCATTCTCCTTATAAATGTATTTAATATACAGAGGTGTGGTGATTGAGTATACTTTCAGGTACAGTGTGGGCGCTCACGCAGGTGTAGATCATGTCATTTCTCGTAGATCAGGCACAGTGGCATATATGCAGTGGAAATAAAGTTGGATTTGGTTCCTGCAGTTCCATTATTTGGCCTCTCAATAATTTAAATGGCTTTATTTATTACTTTAAAAGTGAAATATATGTGTTTAGCAAGCTAGAATGTAGCCTGGATTAGCATCTCCTAAGGATAAAATATCGGTCATGCAAAAAAGACACACATAAATAATGTCCTTCCTAAAGTGCCTAGATAAACAATACGCTGTAAGGGAGATAATCTGTATTTAAGTGGCAGTATAATTGGGACATTCACAGCACGTCAGAATCCATGCTATTTTGTTTCACAGAAACAAACACGTTCAGTGAGGCAAACAAACCTTTCTGTGGGGATCTGTTTTTGTTAAACAATATAAAATTCAAGCACTCTGCAAATACCTCTGCAAAGCAGAGGTGGACATGAACTCCCTCACCTGAATGGTTTGATAGCTTATTTACCGAAATTTCCATTACAAAACCAAATAACATAGAAACTAATTCACAGTACATGTTGTGCTCCTGAGTGAACTTTTATGTGCACAATAAGTGTCATAATGTCAAATGAATGACAAGTCCTGAATTATAGAATAAGGATCTGCAGATTTGTATAGGCATATATGGCACTTACAATTGCAAAAACTACCGGCGTGACTAGCTTATATTCAAACTTAAGTGTAGGTTGACTCCTAAATGTGACTTTTTCTATCACTGTGCCTTGCCTGTGCACCTTTGCAAATGCGATGAACACCCACAAAATGGTAACTGTAGGTATTCACTAGGCCTGGGCTCAGAACTCTGCTCTGCCGGTTGAGTTTTCAGAACTCAAGCCCTTTTGAGCTAGGTGTAGTAGTACAGAGTTCCCAAATTCCGCCATGGAGCGCAGTTTGTTTGCGTGCACAAGATTAG